>NC_073631.1:108992500-110242500 GCF_029407905.1 Bubalus kerabau
CCCAGCTTATCTCCACCCAGAAAGGTGGGTCACTGGCCTGAGGGGCCTCTGCTTGCTCCCTTTCGCCCAACAGGGGAAACACGGGCTGCTGTGAACATGAAGGAGCTGTACCCTAGTTTGACTGGTGGACCGTCTGTCAGTGAATTGATTAGAAAGAGGCCAAAGAATTCCTCAAAGGTTGATGAGCCTGCGATGAGGTTAGGAGCAGAGACCTGGAGAAACACGGTAAGTGGAGGGATGGGCTCAGGACTGTGGGCAATGTTGTGGAAATGGAGCCTTGAAGTGCTCTTGGGACACATATCATAAACGGCAGGACGACGTGAGGATTCCCCAGGATTCAAAACTGCAGAAATAAGTAGATAAATACAAGTAATATACATGTTACTGAAGAATTATCTCTGGACTAAAACATACAAAACATTATATCAGTTTATAGAAAACATTTATAGAAAAATCTTTAACATTTACAGAAAGGTTACAACATGTGAGGCTTATGTCCCTTGTGCTGGAGAGGTCTCTGGGTTGTGAATTGTTCACTCAGGTTCATTTCTGATATGAGCATCTGGGGGAAGGGGCGTGGCCCCCTGAGTGACAGGTTGGCTCTGGGGCCTGGCAGGGACAGTGACATCTCAGAAGGACTCCCTGGAGAGCCCCTCGCCCTCTCATACACTCAGACCAGAGGGCCCTACGCCCCACCCCACCCCTGGCATAAGCCCCTGCCTCCTGGGCTGTGTGGTCTTCTGTCTCCTGCAGGCAGGTGAGTCCTGGGGGGCAGGGGCCCCTTCAGGGTGCCAGCACTAAGCCTGTCCGCTGTGACTGCAGCATCGGTCCTCCTTCTCCACAGGGGCGGTCCATGCTGGGGTCACTCAGGACCCCAGATTCTAGGTCGTGAGGAGAGGACAGAGCGCGACACTGACATGTACTCAGCATCTGAACCACGATTATATGTACTGGTACCGACAAGACTTGGGACACGGGCTGAGGTGATCCATTACTCATCTGGGCCTCCCAGCACAGAGAAAGGAGACATGCCTGATGGGTACAGTGTCTCCAGATCAAGCAAAGAGAATTTTCCTCTCACGCTGGAGTCTGCCAACCACTCCCAAACATCCGTGTACTTCTGTGCCAGCAGTTACTCCAGGGCGCTGCGTGGCCACCTGCTCTCTGTGCAAAAAGACAGGGTCCCACGTGCAGGCTCCTAGCACCAGGAGACTCAGGGCCCTGGAGACCACGTGCCAGCATTGTGACCCCGGATGTGTGATATGAACAGGCCTGGATCTGACCCCAGGGACTCCGAGACACATGTCCACCATCAGTCTCTGTCTTTCCTTTGCATCCTCCCTGGATGCAGTTTGAAAAGCATCCAGTTCTGACTAGTTCTGACTCTTCCTCATCAGCTTAAGACCTCCAGAAGGGAAGAATATTAGTAAATCAGATATATCTAGACCCTCTTGTGTCTCCCAGCACCTCATTGCTGTCTGTCTGGAAGTTTCTCCCACAGCCTAGCTCTCAAGTGCTCCCTGCTCTTGCCCACCAGAGGGGCGGGTCTTTCCTCCTTTACTGCCTTGGCCTCAGCTCCCCTGCCCTCTCTGCTCCAGACACACTGCTCTGCCCTCATCTGGGCCATGTCCCTTCCCATGACACAGGGAACTTTGTAACCACATGTAAGCGGTCATGTTTGTACAAGCTCTTGGGGTCATCAAAGAGAAAACAACCTCAGTTAATTGGAAACCTGCCAAAGTCCCTTGGGAGTCCATTCCCAGGAGGAGAGACAGGCTGGGTCTGAGTGTTCTCCCTTCCTGCCCCTCTTTCTTAGCATCTCAATTATCCTGGACCAGGTTTCTACCATTTCCCTCAGAGAAATCTTCTCAAAGTCAATATATTTCCTTCATGGTGTCTTATTATATCAAGATTTTTCAAGTTCATAGGAAATAAATAGGTTAATATGCATAAAGCCTCTTAATAAAATGCACCTGTAGAATTTGGTAATGCATAATTTAAATATGAAATCTGGAAATGTATGGATCTGCTTAATCAAAAGGAGGTCTGGAATACAGGTGTCTAGGCTGGCTTCATTTGAGATCATGGAGCACTTATTTTAATTGCCCATATTACTCCATTTTCAGAGAAGGCACTGGCAAACCACTCCAGTACTCTTGCCTGGAGAATCCCAGGGATGAAGGAGCCTGATGGACTGCCCTCTATGGGGTCGCACAGAGTCGAACACGACTGAAGTGACTTAGCAGCAGCAGCAGCAGAATTACTCCATTTTAGCTAACTATTGTCATTGGAGTGGTGCAGGAATTATTTCCTTCTTAATAGAAATGTCTGATCATACAGTGTTTTACCTCCACAGGCTAAGACTAGATGAAGATCAACCCTAATTCAGCCATGCTAGAAAGGCAGCATATGAAGCGGGTGTGTGTGTGTGTGTGTGTGTGTGTGTGTGTAGGGGTTTAAAGTGTGGAGGGTGCGGAATTTGTATTCTTGTTTTAGATGGAAGGCACAGATCCATGAGACCATGGGCGTCTAGGAGGCACTGTGGGCCCATGGTAAGCAGGGTGTGCTGGGAGGGGTTGAGAGTCACCCTGGAGAGGGCAGCTTAGGGGAACCTTGGCTACATGCCTGCATCAGGGAGCAGGTTTGAGTTCCTTGAGTGGTCCAGACACATGGACCCAGCACAGACTCCTCACTGCCCAGCGGAGTGGGGACATTCCTGGAGCCTCAGGATGCATTCACGGGGCCGTCTCCTGGAGCAGCATGGAAAGTGGAGGGTGAGGGATTAGTGTGGCTGGTGAGGGCTGGGTGATGAGTGTCAGGCAGGGACAGAAAGAGAAGAAAAAAGCCATGTGATGGGCATATGGGACATGGGGACAGTGCTCACCTCACACACACCGTTTGCTGAGGGGCTGTGCAGGACAGGGAAGGGCATAGAGGAGCCAGCCCTGGGTCCTACCAAGGTGTCCAGAGGACAAGGGCAGCCTGCAGAGACACAGAGAAGTGACGTCATAGGCAAATGCTCCAATCAGGGAAGCAGGAGGGTCAACACTTACCCCCTCACCCCAGGAGCCCCACCCCCAGCCAGCAGTGGTCTGGGTTCCTTATGCTGCCATGGGCTCCAGGCTCCTCTGCTGTGTGACTCTCTGCCTCCTGGGAGCAGGTGAGGCCTGGACACCTTGGGAGCTTCTGAGATATTCCCATGGGAGAATGTGTCAAATCAATACAGAACATTTTTCATTTGCCCTGACATCTGCACCTCCCTCCATGTCCCTCCTACATCTGAATTCCTTTGTGCCAATACATCACCCTGTGCTGGGCACCCAGCTTCTCTCCACCAAGAGAGGTGGGTCACAGTCTTGAGGGGGCTCTGCTTGCCCCCTCCCCTCCACTGAAATGGGAAGCACGGCCTCCTGGGAACATGAAGAAGCTGTACCCACATTTGGCTGGCGGATCGTCTGTCAGTGACTCGATTAGAAATAGACCAAACAGATTTGTCAAATGTTGATGAGCCTGCAGTGAGTTTGGGAGCAGTGACGTGGAGAAACATGGTAGGTGCAGGGACAATCTCAGGACTGCGGTCAGTTATGCAGAAATGGAACCTTGAAGTCCTACTGGGACACATGATTTAAACAGGGCAACAGGAAGCCAGAAGGATTTCCATAAGATTTAAACTAAAGTTATATGCAGATAAATAGAAGTAATACATGTATCAATGTGAATTATCTCTGGACTAGAGCACACACAAAATTTAATCAGTTTTACAGAAGAGTTATATCAACTTGTATGGCTTATGTCCATTGATCTGGATGGGGCTCCGGGTTGTGAACTTATCTCTGAGGTTCACTTATGATTTGAGCCTCTACGGAAAGGGGCGTGGCCCCTGAGTGATAGGTTGGCTCTGGAGCCTGGCAGGGAGAGTGACATCTCAGAAGGACTCCCTGGAGAGCCCCTCTCCGCTCTCATCCACACTCAGACCAGAGGGCCCTCCGCCTGCTCGCCCCATCCATGAGCCCCTGCCTCCGGGGCTGTGTGGTCTTCTGTCTCCTGCAGGCAGGTGAGTCCTGGGGGCAGGGTCCCCTTCAGGGTCCCAGCACTAAGCCTGTCCACTGTGACTGCAGCATGGGTCCTCCTTCTCCACAGGGGCGGTTTTTGCTGGTGTCTCTCAGGACATCAGATTCCAGGTCGTGAGAAGAGGACAGAGCGCGACACTGACATGTACTCAGGATCTGAGCTTCAGCTATATGTACTGGTACCGACAAGACCCAGGACGGGGGCTGAGGCTGATCCATTACTCAGTTATCCCTCCCGCCACGGAGAAAGGAGCTGTGCCTGAGGGCTACAACGTCTCCAGACAAAGTACAGAGAACTTCCCTCTCAGGCTGGAGTCTGCCAACCGCTCCCAGACATCTGTGTACTTCTGCACCTGCGGTTATCCACGGCGCTGCATGGCCACCACCTCTCTGTGCAAAAAGATAAGGGAAGCCCTGCAGCCTGGAAGGAGGAGAGCCCCTTGCAGGCTTCTCACACCCGGAGCCTTGGAACCCAGGGCCACATGCCTGCAGTGTGACATGGAGTGTGCAGTCTCATATCACGCCCAGCTACATCAACGTCAAATCTAGTGGACTGTTGGTTTTTTTATTTCAAAGTTTTACAACTTTAAAACTAAATTGGTTAATATATATATATAATCTCTGTATATAAATCCATTATCTAGAATTAGTAATAATTTATATAGAAAATCTAGAAATATCTGGATCTGATTAATCAGAGGGGTCTATGGAAGGCAGTGTCCCAGGCTGTGCTCCCCTGAGCTCAGCGGAGTGTCTGTACTGAGGGTCTGTGTGATTCCACCTGAGCTTACTACTGTCAGTGCAATTAGTTTCTTCTTAGTGGAAATGTTGGATTCTACAGTCTTTTACCTCCAGAGGCTAAGAGGGAATTTGAAGATCAATCTTAAGTCAGCCAGCTTGGGAAGACAGTAGAAGAAGTGTGTGTTGTGTGTTGTGTGTGTGTGTGTGTGTGTGTGTGTGTGCGTGTTGTGTGTGTGTGTGTGTGTGTCTGTGTTCAGCATGTGGGGTATTTACATTCTTGCTTTAGACAGAAGGCACAGATCCATGAGACTGTGGACCATTGGCCACTAGGAGGCGCTGTGGGCCCACAGTAAGCAGGGGATCCTGGGAGGGGTGGAAAGTCACCCTGGGGACTGCAGCTTTAAAGAACCTTAGCTACATGCCTGAATGAGAAAGCAGGTTTGAGTGCCCTGAGGTCCTGAGGTTCCAGGACACTTGGAACCAGTATAGACTCCTCGCTGCCCAGGAAAGTGGGAATGTGCCTGGATCCTCAGGATGTGCCCAGAAGATGGTCTCCAGGAGCTGCAAGGGAAGTGGAGGAGAAGGGGTTGGGGTGGCTGGGGAGGGTTGTGTGATTGTCAGCTGATTGCCTGGTGATTGTCAGCCAGGTGAGTGCCTGGCTGCGTGTCAGGCAGGGGCTGGCAGAGGACAACAAGTTATGCTGTGGGCACTGGGGACATGGGGATGGTGCACCCTTCACACCCACCCCTTGCTCAGGGGCTAGGAAGGGCAAGGAAGGGCATATAGGACTCACCTTTCCTCCTGGCAAGGGGCCCAGTGAACAGGGCAGCCTGCAGTGGCACAGAGCAGTGATGTCATAGGCAAATGCTCCAATCAGGGAAGCAGGAGGGTCAGCACTCCACCACACTCACCCAGGAGCCCCACCCCCAAGCCAGCAGCTGTCTTGTGTTCCTGATGCTGCCATGGGCTCCAGGCTCCTCTGCTGTGTGACCTCTTCCTTCTGGGAGCAGGTGAGGCCTGGCCACCGTGTTGGAGTTTCTGAGATGTCTTTACCTCCCTGAGATAGAAGCCTGGATGAGGACTGCAGCAGGAGGCTTCCTTGTGCTCTGCCCTCAGCTTCCTTGTCTCCTCCCCAACAGGCCTGGTGGACTCTGAAATTCCCAGTCCCCAAATATCTGATCAAATCAAGAAAGCAGCAAGTGACGTGGAGATGTTCCCCTGACTCTGGACACCGCTCTGTGTACTGGTACCAACAGGCCCTGGGCCACGGCCCCCAGTTCCTTGTTCAGTATTTCAACAGAATGTGAGAGGAGAAGCAAACCTATCAGGGCGATTCTCAGGTCAACAGTTCAGTGACTCTAGCTCTGAACTGCGCTTGACTCCTTGGAGCTAAAAGACTCATCCATGTATCTCTGTGCCAGCAGCCAAGACACAGCCCTGCATGCTCAGGTGCCTCTGGTACAGAAACACTCCTTCCCCAACTCAGGAAGTTGGTGTGAGGGTATCGACTGCCAGCCAGCCAGACCCAAGTCCTGGGAGAGCAGACAGCCTTTCCCAGACAATCATGTCTTGATATGTTTTAATGTTCCCAAAGATTGTGCAAGATAAGTATTATTTTAACTCTTTACCTATCTGAGGGGGAGTGGCTTGCCCAGATTTCATGCTTCATAAATATCAGATCAAGGAATCAGATAACTATCAGAACAAGGAATCAGACTCATGTCTGTCCTTGTCACTGTGGTCCTCGCCCCCATGGTATGATTCTCCCATAAAACAAACAAACATGTGTGTGTATATACATATATATATATATATATATCTTTTAAAGTACTTGACTCACATAGTTGTTAATAGTGATAAGCCTAAGGTCTACAAGCTGGGTTCATGTTACCAGAGACCTAAGAAGAGCTGATGTTTAAGTTCAAAGGCTGTTAGGTAGGAAGAAGTGATAGTCTAGTGAAGGCCATCAGCTGGATAATTCTCTCCTACCCAGGAGAGGTTTAGGGTTTTTGTTCTGTTCAGTTCTTCATCTCTTTGCATGAGACCTACTACATTATGGAAGTTCATCTCCTTACCAATAAAGATGTTCATCTAATCTGATTTTAAAACCTATTGATAACTTTTCACATATTTATCTCTCACCAAGACATCCTCACAGGGACATTCAGAACAATGTTGAACTAAATATCTGTGGCCTAGTCAAGGTGACACATTAAATTAGTCACCCAACAACTTCCAGGCTTGCCTAGGAATTTAGCAAGCATGAAGTCCCTGGCACGTAACAGGACATTGGATTTCTTGATTCCCTTTGCTAATCTCTGGCAGCCTCTTCCACTGTTTCTTGGGTGCAAAGATAGAGATGGACATATTTTGCCTCCAGCTGAGGCCTTTAGAAATCACAGGTGTGAAAATAGTTTTGCCTGATGATTTAGTGCAGGAAATTAGCCAGAGCATGTAACATACATCCCTCCTCAGGCATGTTAAAATCAACTTTATTGATGCATGGATTGTAGCTGTCTCTTCAACAATATGCTATTTAGGAGCACGGAATAACCCCCCAAGCCTGCAGTTAGAAATCTGCATATAACTTCACATACTTAGGGATGAAGAATTATCTCTGGAATACAACACACTTACAGTTGTAAACTGTTAATAGAAAGGATACAATAACTCATAAGGCTCAAGTCCACTGATTTGGCTGGGTCTCCGAGTTATGAACTGTTCACTCAGGTTCATTTCTGATTTGAGCCTCTGGGGGAAGAGGCGTGGCCCCCACGTGACAGGTTGGCTGTGAGGCCTGGCAGGGACAGTGACATCTCAGAAGGACTCCCTGGAGAGCCCCTGTCCCCTCTCATCCACACACACTCCAGAGGGCCCTCCGCCTGCCCCGCCCCTGGCATGAGCCCCTGCCTCCTGGGCTGTGTGGTCTTCTGTCTCCTACAGGCAGGTGAGTCCTGGGGGGCAGGGTCCCCTTCGGGGTGCCAGCACTAAGCCTGTCCGCTGTGACTGCAGCATCCGTCCTCCTTCTCCACAGGGGCGGTCCATGCTGGTGTCACTCAGGACCCCAGATTCCAGGTCATGAGGACAGGTCAGAGCGTGACACTGACATGTACTCAGGATTTGGGTCATAACTACATGTACTGGTACCGACAAGACCTGGGACACGGGCTGAGGCTGATCCATTACTCAGCTGGTGTGCCCACTAGCGAGCCAGGAGACATGCCCGATGGGTACAGTGTCTCCAGACCAAGCACAGAGAACTTTCCTCTCACACTGGAGTCTGCCAACCGCTCCCAGACATCTGTGTACTTCTGCGCCAGCAGTTACTCCACGGTGCTGCACGGCCACCTCCTTTCTGTGCAAAAAAGCAGATGAGGGCCCTGCAGCCTGGAACCTGGGGAGCCCCTTGCAGGCTCCTAGCACCTGGACACTCGGAGCCCACAGACACATACTGGCAGCATAGCCAGCGATGTTTGATCTTCCTGGCACGGACCTGACAACAGAGCCTCGTGGACATGTGTCCACCCTCACTCTCTGTCTTTTCACTCTAGCTGCCATGTGAGCCTAAAGATGCTTCCCAGCTCTGACTGCTAGTCATCAGTCTGAACATGAGGCCTCCAGAAGGGAAGGTTGTTGGGAAATGATATACATCTAGACCCTCTTGTCTCTCCCCGGGCACCGCATGCCTGTCACTATGGAAGGTTCTCCCCCAGGCTAGCCCTTGAGTGGTCTCTGCTCTTGTCCAACTTCCCCAGATGTGGGCCTTTCTTTCCCAACTTCCTGGCCCTCCTTCACACCCTGCTCCTCCCTTATCTGCTCATGTCCTTGCCCATCACCCAGGGAACCTTGTAATGATCTCTAAGTGGGCGTGTTTGAGTAGGTCCTCTGGGGTCCTCAAAGAGAATGCAACCTCAGTTAATTATTAATCATCCACAATTCCTTGGTCGTCCCTGAGGCAGAGAGACAAGCTGTGTGTGTATGTATTCTCCACCATTGCCTGTCTGTAGCATCTAAATAGCCTAGACCCCGATGCTGGGAGAGACTGAAATCAAGACGAGAAGGGGGTGGCAGAGAAAGAGGTGGTTATATACCATCACCAACTCAACAGACATGAATTTGAGCAACCTGTGGGAGATAGTGAAGAACAAGGGAGCTTGGTACGTTGCAATGCATGGGGTTTCAATGAATTGGACTTGAGTTAGCAACTGAACACCACCAACAAAAACTAACCCAAGTTTGTAGCATCTCTCTCATCAAAATCTTCTAGAAGTCAAGTATTAAATATTTCCTGCATGAACACATTTCTTTTCTTTTGAAATACAAAAGTATAAATCAGCCATGGCAGGCTGGTTTATGTGTTTGTGCTTCTAATTGTGTGTGTGTTCTTTAGAAAAACAAAGCAAGCAAAGACACAGTTCTTTCGGCTAACAGTGAAATATTTTCTAATATGAACACATCCCGTGACTATTAAATCTGGGCAGACAATCTTGGTTTCCATGCATAGGCCACATGGGGACGCTATGGAACTGCCGTACTCCATAAGTTTCTGGAGCAGAGCAAGCAGACAGAGCTAGTGCCTGGGACCAGGAAGCTTAAGAGAAAGCTTTATTTGGTGTTCTTATCTCTAGAAGCCTTACTAGGACAGGCACTAATTTGTAGGCTTGCTGTCCCAGCTGGGAGCCATGAAGTTCCCTCAGCCATGAAGTGCTGAGGGAGCCCTGAGGTTGCAGTAAATGTGAAGGGTATGGAGCTGGGAGGTGGTAGGAAAGAGAAACAATTGCCTAAAGAGAAAAGCGAAGGAGCCATGGGGAAGGGCGTCGGGCATAAACCCAGCCTCACCCAGACCAGCGGTCCAGCTCACATGTCATCTAAGAGACTTTGCAGGACAGAGCAGGGTTCCTGGATCAGCGACCTGGAATGAGAGGTCAGATTCCTGGGAAACAGCAGAGGCAGTGACATCAGAGCAGTGACATCACTGCCTCACCTCCAGTCAGAGGAAGGAGGCCCACAACCCTAGCTCTCAGAGAAGCAGAGCTCTGAGCAAGGATACGCCTCCCAGCTCTGGCCCTCCTGCCATGGGCTGCAGCCCCGTCTGCTGTATGGCTCTGTGTCTCCTGGCAACAGGTCGGTCCTTGGCACAGGGGGGAATCTATGTTCCTGGTCTGACTTTGCCTGAATCCAAGGCACCATCAGGTTCTTTCCCACGTTCTTTTTCAGCCCCAGTCTTCTTCCCCCACAGGCCTTGTGGATTCTGGAGTCACCCAGACCCCGAGATACCTGATTAAAGCAAGAGGAGAGCGAGGGACCCTGGGATGCTCCCCTGTCTCTGTACAACTCTCCGTGTACTGGTACCAACAGGCCCTGGGCCAGGGCCCCGAGTTCCTCGCTGAGTATTACAGCCAGGAAGTGAGGGGAGAAGCACAGCTCCCGGATCGATTCTCAGGAAAACAGTTTAGTGACTTTCACTCTGAGCTGAACCTGAGCTCCTTGGAGCTGAAGGACTCAGCCATGTATCTCTGTGCCAGCAGCCGAGACACAGCCCTGCATGATCAGGTGCCTCTGGGACAGAAACACTCCTGCCCCAGCTCAGGAAGTGGCTGTGAGGGTGACTGCCTGCCTGTCAGGCCTAGATAGATCCCATAGACTCTCCCAGACATTCTTCCTCTGTTGTGTTATAATGCTTCCAAACAGCATCCTAGGTAGTATTATTTTACCTGTTTATACATGAGGGGAACTGACTTGCCCAGATCTTGTATGTCATTCTATAGAACAAGGAATTTGATTCAAGTCTGTCTTGATTACTTGTGGTCTTTGCCCCCATAAAACTGTCCCCCACATAGAATAAATAATACACTTAAACACACACACACATGCACATATACATACACATACTCACATGCATGTTTTAAAGCAACTGGCTCACATAGTCGTTAAGACTGATAAGTCCAAAAGCTGCAAGCGGGTCTGGTGCTACTAGAGACTGAGGGGGAGCTGATGTTTATGTCCAAAAGCAGAAGAACTAACGGTCCAGTGTGAAGGCCATCGGCTGATGATTATCTGTTACTTGGGGGAGGATCAGTGTTTACATCTATTCATCTCTTCACCTGGTTTCATGAAGCCCACCAACATTATGGAGGGTCATCTGTTTATGAAATAAAATATTAATCTAATCTATTATTAAAATATACCTATTCACATGTTAACTTTTCCAAAAACACCCCCTTAGGAGCATCCAGAAAAATAAAGCTAAATACCCATGGCAGAGTCAAGTTGCCAGTCAGTCGGGTCTGACTCTGTGCGACCCCTTGGACCACAGCACTCCAGCCTCCCTGTCCATCACCAACTCCCAGAGTTTACCCAAAGTCATATCCATTGAGATGGTGATGCCATCCAAACATCTCATCCTCTGTCATCCCCTTCTCCTCCTGCCTTCAATCTGGCCCAGCATCAGGGTCTTTTCAAATGCGTCAGTTCTTTGCATCAGGTGGCCAAAATGTTGGAGTTTGAGCTTCAGCATCAGCCCTTCCAATGACTATTCAGGAGTGATTTCCTTTAGGATGGACTGCTTGGATCTCCTTACAGTTCAAGTGAGTCTCAGCAGTCTTCTCAAACATCACAATTCAAAAGCATCAATTCTTTGTATAGTCCAACTCTCACATCCATACATGACTACTGGAGAAACCATAGCTTTGACTAGACGGAACGTTGTTGGTAAAGTAATGTCTCTGCTTTTTCATATGCTGCCTAGGTCGATCATATGTGAACTGTTTACTTAGGTTCATTTCTGATTTGAGCCTCTGGGGGAAGGGGCGTGGCCCCTGAGTGACAGGTTAGCTCTGGGGTATGGCAGGGGCAGTCACCTCTCAGAGATAGAGCCCCTCTGCAGAGCCCCTCGCCCTCTCATCCACACTCAGACCAGACGGCCCTCCGCCTGCCCCGTCCCGGCCATGAGCCCCTGCCTCCTGGGCTGTGTGGTCTTCTGTCTCCTGCAGGCAGGTGAGTCCTGGGAGCAGAGTCCCCTTCAGGGTGCCAGCACTAAGCCTGTCCGCTGTGACTGCAGCATCGGTCCTCCTTCTCCACAGGGGCGGTCCATGCTGGGGTCACTCAGGACCCCAGATTCCAGGTCGTGAGGAGAGGACAGAATGTGACACTGACATGTACTCAGGATCTGGGTCATAACTACATGTGCTGGTACCGACAAGACCCAGGACACGGGCTTAGGCTGATTTATTACTCAGCTGGGCCTCCCAGCAAGGAGAAAGGAGACGTTTCCGACGGGTACGGTGTCTCCAGATCAAGCAAAGAGAATTTTCCTCTCACACTGGAGTCTGCCAACCACTCCCAAACATCCGTGTACTTCTGTGCCAGCAGTTACTCCACGGCGCTGCGTGGCCACCTGCTCTCTGTGCAAAAAGACAGGGTCCCACGTGCAGGCTCCTAGCACCTGGAGCCTCAGGGCCCTGGAGACCACGTGCCAGCACTGTGACCCTGGATGTGTGATATGAACAGTCCTGGATCTGACCCCAGGGACTCGGAGACACATGTCTACCATCAGTCTCTGTCTTTCCTTTGCATCCTCCCTGGATGCAGTTGCATCCAGTTCTGACTATTTCTGACTCTTCCTCATCAGCTTAAGACCTCCAGAAGGGAAGAATATTAGTAAATCAGATATATCTAGACCCTCTTATGTCTCCCAGCACTTCATTGCTGTCTGACTGGACGTTTCTCCCACAGCCTAGCTCTCAAGTGCCCCCTGCTCTTGCCCACCAGAGGGGCAGGTCTTTCCTCCTATGCTGCCTTGGCCTCAGCTCCCCTGCCCTCTCTGCTCCAGACACACTGCTCTGCCCTCATCTGGGCCATGTCCCTTCCCATGACACAGGGAATTTTGTAACCACGTGTAAGCGGGCGTGTTTGAGCAAGCTCTTGGGGTCATCAAAGAGAAAACAACCTCAGTTCATTGGAAAGCAGCCAAAGTCCCTTAGGAGTCCATTCCCAGGAGCAGAGACAGGCTAGGTGTGTGTGTTCTCCCTTTCTGTCCCTCTTTCTTAGCATCTCAATTATCCTGGACCCGGTTTCTACCATTTCCCTCAGAGATATCTTCTCAAAGTCAATATATTTCCTTCATGGTGTCTTATTATATCAAGATTTTACAAGTTCATAGGAAATAAATATGTTAATACACATAAAACCTCTTCAAAAAATGCACCTGCTAGATTTTGGTAATGCTTTATTTAAATATGAAATCTGGAAATGTATGGATCTGCTTAATCAAAAGGAGGTCTGGAATACAGGTGTCCAGGCTGGCTTCATTTGAGATCATGGAGCGCTTATTTGTATTGCCCATATTACTCCATTTTCAGAGAAGGCACTGGCAACCCCCTCCAGTACTCTTGCCTGGAGAATCCCAGGGATGGAGAAGCCTGATGGGCTGGGTCTATGGGATCCCCCAGAGTCGGACACAACTGAAGCGACTTAGCGGCAGCAGCAGCAGCAGTACTCCATTTTAGCTAACTGTTGTCATTGGAATGGTGAAGGAATTACTGCCTTATTAGAAATGTCTGACCATAGTGTTTTACCTCCAAAGGCTAAGACTAGACTTGAAGATCTACCCTAATTCAGCCAGGCTGGGAAGGCAGCATATGAAGGGTGTGTGTGTGTGTGTGTGTGTGTGTGTGTGTGTAGGGGTTGCAAGTGTGGAGTGTGGGGAATTTGTATTCTTGTTTTAGATGGAAGGCACAGATCCATGAGACCATGGGCCTCTAGGAGGTACTGTGGGCCCATGGTAAGCAGGGTGTGCTGGGAGGGGTTGAGAGTCACCCTGGAGAGGGCAGCTTAGGGGAACCTTGGCTACATGCCTGCATCAGGGAGCAGGTTTGAGTTCCCTGAGTGGTCCAGACACATGGACCCAGCACAGACTCCTCACTGCCCAGCGGACTGGGGATGTTCCTCGAGCCTCAGGATGTGTTCAGGGGGGTGTCTCCTGGAGCAGCATGGGAAGCAGAGGCTGAGGGATTAGTGTGGCTGGTGAGGGCTGGGTGATGAGTGTCAAGCAGCGACAGGAAGAGAAGAAAAAAGCCATGTGATGGGCATATGGGAACATGGGGACAGTGCTCACCTCACACCCACCCTTTGCTGAGGGGCTGTGTGGGACAGGGAAGGGCATAGAGGAGCCAGCCCTGGGTCCTGCCAAGGGATCCAGTGGATAAGGGCAGCCTGCAGGGACACAGGGCAGTGACATCATAGGCAAAGGCTCCAATCAGGGAAGCAGGAGGGTCAGCACTTACCCTCTCAATCCAGGAGCCCCGCCCCCAGCTAGCAGTAGTCTTTCTTGGGTTCCTGATGCTGCCATGGGCTCCAGGCTCCTCTGCTGTGTGTCTCTGCTTTTAGCAAGCAAGTGAGTCCTAGACACAGTGTGGGAGCTTCTGAGATATTCCCATGAGAGGAATGTCTCAAGTAAAAAGAGAACAGTTTTCATTTGCCCTGACATCTGCACCTCCCTCCATGTTCCTCCTACATCTGAATTCCTTTGTGCCAATACATCACCCTGTGCTGGGCACCCAGCTTCTCTCCACCAAGAGAGGTGGGTCACAGTCTTGAGGGGGCTCTGGTTGCTCTCTCCCCTGCACCAACATGGAAAGCAGGGCCTCCTGGGAACATGAAGAATCTGTACCCACGTTTGGCTGGCGGATCGACTGTCAGTGACTGGATTAGAAATAGACGAAACAGATTTCTCAAATGTTGATGAGCCTGCAATGAGTTTGGGAGCAGAGACTTGGAGAAACATGGTAGGTGGAGGGACAATCTCAGGACTGTGGTCAGTTATGCAGAAATGGAACCTTGAAGTCCTAATGGGACACATGAGTTAAACAGGGCAACAGGAAGCCAGAAGGATTTCCACAAGATATAAACTACAGATACATGCAAATAAATAGAAGTAATACACATATCAATGTGAATTACCTCTGGACTAGAACACACACAAAATTTAATCAGTTTTACAGAAGAGTTGCATCAATTTGTACAGCTTATGTCCATTGATCTGGATGGGGCTCCGGGTTGTGAACTTATCTCTGAGGTTCATTTCTGATTTGAGCCTCTGGGGGAAGGGGCGTGGCCCCCTGAGTGACAGGTTGGCTTCGGGCCTGGCAGGGACAGTGACATCTCAGAAAGACTCCCTAAAGAGCGCCTCTCCCCTCTCATCCACACTCAGACCAGAGGGCCCTCCGCCTGCCCCACCCCCGCCATGAGGCCCTGCCTCCTGGGCTGTGTGGTCTTCTGTCTCCTGCAGGCAGGTGAGTCTGGGGGGCAGGGTCCCCTTCGGGGTGCCAGCACTAAGCCTGTCCGCTGTGACTGCAGCATCGGTCCTCCTTCTCCACAGGGGCGGTCCATGCTGGGGTCACTCAGGACCCCAGATTCCAGGTCTTGAGGAGAGGACAGAGCGCGACACTGACATGTACTCAGGATCTGAGCTTTAACTATTTGAACTGGTATCGACAAGACCCAGGACACAGGCTGAGGTTGATCCATTACTCAGTTATCCCTCCCTCCACGGAGAAAGGAGCCGTGCCTGAGGGCTACAGCGTCTCCAGACCAAGCACAGAGAACTTCCCTCTCAGGCTGGAGTCTGCCAACCGCTCCCAGACATCTGTGTACTTCTGCACCTGTGGTTATCTATGGCGCTGCCCGGCCACCTCCTCTCTGTGCAAAAAGATAAGGGACGCCCTGTATCCTGAAAGTCGGAGAGCCCCTTGCAGGCTTCTCACACGCGGAACCTTGGAACCCAGGGCCACATGCCTGCAGTGTGACACTGAGTATGCAGTCTCATATCATGCCCAGCTACATCGACGTCAAATATAGTGGACGGCTGTTTTTTTTTATTTCAGAGTTTTATAACTTTAAAACTAAATGAGTATATATATATAATCTCTGTATATAACTCCATTACCTAGAATTAGTAATAATTTATATAGAAAATCTAGAAATATCTGGATCTGATTAATCAGAGGGGTCTATGGAAGGCCGTGTCCCAGGCTGTGCTCCCCTGAGCTCAGCGGAGTGTCTGTACTGAGGGTCTGTGTGATTCCACCTGAGCTTACTACTGTCAGTGCAATTCGTTTCTTCTTAGTGGAAATGTTGGTTTCTACAGTCTTTTACCTCCAGAGGCTAAGAGGGAATTTGAAGATCAATCTTAAGTCAGTCAGCTTGGGAAGACAGTAGAACAAGTGTGTGTGTGTGTGTGTGTGTGTGTGTGTGTGTGTGTTCAGGGTGTGGGGTATTTACATTCTTGCTTAGGCAGAAGTCCCAGATCCATGAGACTGTGCACCATTGGCCACTAGGAGGCGCTGTGGGCCCACAGTAAGCAAGGGATCCTGGGAGGGGTGGAGAGTCACCCTGGGGAGGGCAGCTTTAAAGAACCTTAGCTACATGCCTGAATGAGAAAGCAGGTTTGAGTGCCCTGAGGTCCTGAGGTTCCAGGACACTTGGAACCAGTATAGACTCCTCGCTGCCCAGGAAAGTGGGAATGTGCCTGGATCCTCAGGATGTGCCCAGAAGATGGTCTCCAGGAGCTGCAAGGGAAGTGGAGGAGAAGGGTTTGGGGTGGCTGGGGAGGGTTGTGTGATTGTCAGCTGATTGCCTGGTGATTGCCAGCCAGGTGAGTGCCTGGCTGCGTGTCAGGCAGGGGCTGGCAGAGGACAACAAGGTATGCTGTGGGCACTGGGGACATGGGGATGGGGCACCCTTCACACCCACACCTTGCTCAGGGGCTGGGAAGGGCAAGGAAGGGCATATAGGACTCACCTTTCCTCCTGGCAAGGGGCCCAGTGAACAGGGCAGCCTGCAGTGGCACAGAGCAGTGATGTCATAGGCAAATGCTCCAATCAGGGAAGCAGGAGGGTCAGCACTGCACCACACTCACCCAGGAGCCCTGCCCCCAAGCCAGCAGTGCTCTTGGGTTTCTGATGCTGCCATGGGCTCCAGGCTCCTCTGCTGTGTGACCTCTTCCTTCTGGGAGCAGGTGAGGCCTGGCCACCGTGTTGGAGTTTCTGAGATGTCTTTACCCCCCTGAGATAGAAGCCTGGATGGGGACTGCAGCAGGAGGCTTCCCTGTGCTCTGCCCTCAGCTTCCTTGTCTCCTCCCCAACAGGCCTGGTGGATTCTGAAATTCCCAGTCCCCAAATATCTGATCAAATCAAGAAAGCAGCAAGTGACGTGGAGATGTTCCCCTGACTCTGGACACCTCTCTGTGTACTGGTACCAACAGGCCCTGGGCCACGGCCCCCAGTTCCTTGTTCAGTATTTCAACAGAATGTGAGAGGAGAAGCAAACCTATCAGGGCGATTCTCAGGTCAACAGTTTAGTGACTCTAGCTCTGAACTGCGCTTGACTCCTTGGAGCTAAAAGACACATCCATGTATCTCTGTGCCAGCAGCCAAGACACAGCCCTGCATGCTCAGGTGCCTCTGGTACAGAAACACTCCTTCCCCAACTCAGGAAGTTGGTGTGAGGGTATCGACTGCCAGCCAGCCAGACCCAAGTCCTGGGAGAGCAGACAGCCTTTCCCAGACAATCATGTCTTGATATGTTTTAATGTTCCCAAAGATTGTGCAAGATAAGTATTATTTTAACTCTTTACCTGTCTGAGGGGGAGTGGCTTGCCCAGATTTCATGCTTCATAAATATCAGATCAAGGAATCAGATAACTATCAGAACAAGGAATCAGACTCATGTCTGTCCTTGTCACTGTGGTCCTCGCCCCCATTGTATGATTCTCCCATAAAACAAACAAACATGTGTGTGTGTGTGTGTGTGTGTGTATATATATATATATATTTTTTTTTTTTTTTAAAGTACTTGACTCACATAGTTGTTAATAGTGATAAGCCTAAGGTCTACAAGCGGGGTTCATGTTACCAGAGACCTAAGAAGAACTGATGTTTAAGTTCAAAGGCTGTTAGGTAGGAAGAAGTGATAGTCTAGTGAAGGCCATCAGCTGGATAATTCTCTCCTACCCAGGAGAGGTTTAGGGTTTTTGTTCTGTTCAGTTCTTCATCTCTTTGCATGAGACCTACTACATTATGGAAGTTCATCTCCTTACCAATAAAGATTTTCATCTAATCTGATTTTAAAACCTATTGATAACTTTTCACATATTTATCTCTCACCAAGACATCCTCACAGGGACATTCAGAACAATGTTGAACTAAATATCTGTGGCCTAGTCAAGGTGACACATTAAATTAGTCACCCAACAACTTCCAGGCTTGCCTAGGAATTTAGCAAGCATGAAGTCCCTGGCACGTAACAGGACATTGGATTTCTTGATTCCCTTTGCTAATCTCTGACAGCCTCTTCCACCGTTTCTTGGGTGCAAAGATAGAGATGGACATATTTTGCCTCCAGCTGAGGCCTTTAGAAATCACAGGTGTGAAAATAGTTTTGCCTGATGATTTAGTGCAGGAAATTAGCCAGAGCATGTAACATACATCCCTCCTCAGGCATGTTAAAATCAACTTTATTGATGCATGGATTGTAGCTGTCTCTTCAACAACATGCTATTTAGGAGCACGGAGTAACCCCCCAAGCCTGCAGTTAGAAATCTGCATATAACTTCACATACTTAGGGATGAAGAATTATCTCTGGAATACAACACACTTACAGTTGTAAACTGTTAATAGAAAGGATACAATAACTCATAAGGCTCAAGTCCACTGATTTGGCTGGGTCTCCGAGTTATGAACTCTTCACTCAGGTTCATTTCTGATTTGAGCCTCTGGGGGAAGAGGCGTGGCCTCCACGTGACAGGTTGGCTGTGAGGCCTGGCAGGGACAGTGACATCTCAGAAGGACTCCCTGGAGAGCCCCTCTCCCCTCTCATCCACACACACTCCAGACGGCCCTCCGCCTGCCCCGTCCCGGCCATGAGCCCCTGCCTCCTGGGCTGTGTGGTCTTCTGTCTCCTGCAGGCAGGTGAGTCCTGGGGGGCAGGGTCCCCTTCGGGGTGCCAGCACTAAGCCTGTCCTCTGTGACTGCAGCATCGGTCCTCCTTCTCCACAGGGGCGGTCCATGCTGGGGTCACTCAGGAGCCCAGATTCCAGGTCGTGAGGAGAGGACAGAGCATGACACTGAAATGTACTCAGGATCCGGGTCTTGACCGCATGTACTGGTACCGACAAGACCTGGGACACGGGCTGAGGCTGATTTATTACTCAGTTGGGCCTCCCAGCACGGAGAAAGGAGACGTTTCCGACGGGTACGGTGTCTCCAGATCAAGCAAAGAGAATTTTCCTCTCACACTGGAGTCTGCCAACCACTCCCAAACATCTGTGTACTTCTGTGCCAGCAGTTACTCCAGGGCGCTGCGTGGCCACCTGCTCTCTGTGCAAAAAGACAGGGTCCCACGTGCAGGCTCCTAGCACCAGGAGCCTCAGGGCCCTGGAGACCACGTGCCAGCACTGTGACCCTGAATGTGTGATATGAACAGTCCTGGATCTGACCCCAGGGACTCGGAGACACATGTCTACCATCAGTCTCTGTCTTTCCTTTGCATCCTCCCTGGATGCAGTTGCATCCAGTTCTGACTATTTCTGACCCCTCCTCATCAGCTTTAGACCTCCAGAAGGGAAGAATATTAGTAAATCAGATATATCTAGACCCTCTTGTGTCTCCCAGCACCTCATTGCTGTCTGACTGGACGTTTCTCCCACAGCCTAGCTCTCAAGTGCCCCCTGCTCTTGCCCACCAGAGGGGCAGGTCTTTCCTCCTATGCTGCCTTGGGCTCAGCTCCCCTGCCCTCTCTGCTCCAGACACACTGCTCTGCCCTCATCTGGGCCATGTCCCTTCCCATGACACAGGGAATTTTGTAACCACGTGTAAGTGGGCGTGTTTGAGCAAGCTCTTGGGGTCATCAAAGAGAAAACAACCTCAGTTCATTGGAAAGCAGCCAAAGTCCCTTAGGAGTCCATTCCCAGGAGCAGAGACAGGCTAGGTGTGTGTGTTCTCCCTTTCTGTCCCTCTTTCTTAGCATCTCAATTATCCTGGACCCGGTTTCTACCATTTCCCTCAGAGATATCTTCTCAAAGTCAATATATTTCCTTCATGGTGTCTTATTATATCAAGATTTTACAAGTTCATAGGAAATAAATATGTTAATACACATAAAACCTCTTCAAAAAATGCACCTGCTAGATTTTGGTAATGCTTTATTTAAATATGAAATCTGGAAATGTATGGATCTGCTTAATCAAAAGGAGGTCTGGAATACAGGTGTCCAGGCTGGCTTCATTTGAGATCATGGAGCGCTTATTTGTATTGCCCATATTACTCCATTTTCAGAGAAGGCACTGGCAACCCCCTCCAGTACTCTTGCCTGGAGAATCCCAGGGATGGAGAAGCCTGATGGGCTGGGTCTATGTGATCCCCCAGAGTCAGACACAACTGAAGCGACTTAGCGGCGGCAGCAGTAGCAGTACTCCATTTTAGCTAACTATTGTCATTGGAATGGTGAAGGAATTACTGCCTTATTAGAAATGTCTGACCATAGTGTTTTACCTCCAAAGGCTAAGACTAGACTTGAAGATCTACCCTAATTCAGCCAGGCTGGGAAGGCAGCATATGAAGGGTGTGTGTGTGTGTGTGTGTGTGTGTGTGTGTGTAGGGGTTGCAAGTGTGGAGTGTGGGGAATTTGTATTCTTGTTTTAGATGGAAGGCACAGATCCATGAGACCATGGGCCTCTAGGAGGTACTGTGGGCCCATGGTAAGCAGGGTGTGCTGGGAGGGTTTGACAGTCACCCTGGAAAGGGCAGCTTAGGGGAACCTTGGCTACATGCCTGCATCAGGGAGCAGGTTTGAGTTCCCTGAGTGGTCCAGACACATGGACCCAGCACAGACTCCTCACTGCCCAGTGGACTGGGGACGTTCCTCGAGCCTCAGGATGTGTTCAGGAGGTGTCTCCTGGAGAAGCATGGGAAGCAGAGGCTGAGGGATTAGTGTGGCTGGTGAGGGCTGGGTGATGAGTGTCAGGCAGCGACAGGAAGAGAAGAAAAAAGCCATGTGATGGGCATATGGGAACATGGGGACAGTGCTCACCTCACACCCACCCTTTGCTGAGGGGCTGTGTGGGACAGGGAAAGGCATAGAGGAGCCAGCCCCGGGTCCTGCCAAGGGATCCAGTGGATAAGGGCAGCCTGCAGGGACACAGGGCAGTGACATCATAGGCAAAGGCTCCAATCAGGGAAGCAGGAGGGTCAGCACTTATCCTCTCAATCCAGGAGCCCCGCCCCCAGCTAGCAGTAGTCTTTCTTGGGTTCCTGATGATGCCATGGGCTCCAGGCTCCTCTGCTGTGTGTCTCTGCTTTTAGCAAGCAAGTGAGTCCTAGACACAGTGTGGGAGCTTCTGAGATATTCCCATGAGAGGAATGTCTCAAGTAAAAAGAGAACAGTTTTCATTTGCCCTGACATCTGCACCTCCCTCCATGTTCCTCCTACACCTGAATTCCTTTGTGCCAATACATCACCCTGTGCTGGGCACCCAGCTTCTCTCCACCAAGAGAGGTGGGTCACAGTCTTGAGGGGGCTCTGGTTGCTCTCTCCCCTGCACCGACATGGAAAGCAGGGCCTCCTGGGAACATGAAGAATCTGTACCCACGTTTGGCTGGCAAACCGTCTGTCAGTGACTTGATTAGAAATAGACGAAACAGATTTCTCAAATGTTGATGAGCCTGCAATGAGTTTGGGAGCAGAGACTTGGAGAAACATGGTAGGTGGAGGGACAATCTCAGGACTGTGGTCAGTTATGCAGAAATGGAGCCTTGAAGTCCTACTGGGACACATGAGTTAAACAGGGCAACAGGAAGCCAGAAGGATTTCCACAAGATATAAACTACAGATACATGCAAATAAATAGAAGTAATACACGTATTAATGTGAATTACCTCTGGACTAGAACACACACAAAATTTAATCAGTTTTACAGAAGAGTTGCATCAACTTGTACAGCTTATGTCCATTGATCTGGATGGGGCTCCGGGTTGTGAACTTATCTCTGAGGTTCATTTCTGATTTGAGCCTCTGGGGGAAGGGGCGTGGCCCCCTGAGTGACAGGTTGGCTTCGGGCCTGGCAGGGACAGTGACATCTCAGAAAGACTCCCTAGAGAGCACCTCTCCCTCTCATCCACACTCAGACCAGAGGGCCCTCCGCCTGCCCCACCCCCGCCATGAGCCCCTGCCTCCTGGGCTGTGTGGTCTTCTGTCTCCTGCAGGCAGGTGAGTCCTGGGGGGCAGGGTCCCCTTCGGGGTGCCAGCACTAAGCCTGTCCGCTGTGACTGCAGCATCGGTCCTCCTTCTCCACAGGGGCGGTCCATGCTGGGGTCTCTCAGGACCCCAGATTCCAGGTCTTGAGGAGAGGACAGAGCGCGACACTGACATGTACTCAGGATCTGAGCTTTAACTATTTGAACTGGTACCGACAAGACCCAGGACACAGGCTGAGGCTGATCCATTACTCAGTTATCCCTCCCTCCACGGAGAAAGGAGCCGTGCCTGAGGGCTACAGCGTCTCCAGACCAAGCACAGAGAACTTCCCTCTCAGGCTGGAGTCTGCCAACCGCTCCCAGACATCTGTGTACTTCTGCACCTGTGGTTATCCACGGCGCTGCCCGGCCACCTCCTCTCTGTGCAAAAAGATAAGGGACGCCCTGCATCCTGAAAGTCGGAGAGCCCCTTGCAGGCTTCTCACACGTGGAACCTTGGAACCCAGGGCCACATGCCTGCAGTGTGACACTGAGTATGCAGTCTCATATCATGCCCAGCTACATCGACGTCAAATATAGTGGACAGATGTTTTTTTTTATTTCAAAGTTTTATAACTTTAAAACTAAATGGGTATATATATATATATATATAAAATCTCTGTATATAACTCCATTACCTAGAATTAGTAATAATTTATATAGAAAATCTAGAAATACCTGGATCTGATTAATCAGAGGGGCCTATGGAAGGCCGTGTCCCAGGCTGTGCTCCCCTGAGCTCAGCGGAGTGTCTGTACTGAGGGTCTGTGTGATTCCACCTGAGCTTACTACTGTCAGTGCAATTAGTTTCTTCTTAGTGGAAATGTTGGATTCTACAGTCTTTTACCTCCAGAGGCTAAGAGGGAATTTGAAGATCAATCTTAAGTCAGTCAGCTTGGGAAGACAGTAGAACAAGTGTGTGTGTGTGTGTGTGTGTGTGTGTGTGTGTGTTCAGGGTGTGGGGTATTTACATTCTTGCTTAGGCAGAAGTCCCAGATCCATGAGACTGTGCACCATTGGCCACTAGGAGGCGCTGTGGGCCCACAGTAAGCAAGGGATCCTGGGAGGGGTGGAGAGTCACCCTGGGGAGGGCAGCTTTAAGGAACCTTGGCTACATGCCTGAATGAGAAAGCAGGTTTGAGTTCCCTAAGGTCCTGAGGTTCCAGGACCCATGGAACCAGTACAGACTCCTTGCTGCCCAGGAAAGTGGGGATGTGCCTGGATTCTCAGGATGTGCCCAGGGAGATGGTCTCCAGGAGCTGCAAGGGAAGTGGAGGTGAGGAGTGGGGGTGACTGGTGAGGGCTGGGTGATTGTCAGCTGATTGCCTGGTGATTGCCAGCCAGGTGAGTGCCTGGCTGTGTGTCAGGTAGGGGCTGGCAGAGGACAACAAGGTATGCTGTGGGCACTGGGGACATGGGGATGGTGCACCCTTCACACCCACCCCTTGCTCAGGGGCTGTTAAGGGCAGGAAGGGCATAGAGGGCTCACTTTTGTCCTGGCAAGGGGCCCAGAGGACAGGGCAGCCTGCACAGGCACAGAGCGGTGACGTCATAGGTAAATGCTCCAATCAGGAAGCAGGAGGGTCAGCACTTTACACCACTCACCCCAGGAGACCTGCCTCAGCCAGCAGCTCTCTTGGGTTCCTGATGCTGCCACAGGCTCCAGGCTCCTCTGCTGTGTGACCTCTTCCTTCTGGGAGCAGGTGAGTCCTGGACACAGTGTGGGAGCTTCTGAGACTTCTTTGCGTCCCTGCGATAGAAGCCTGGCGATGAGGGCTGCAGCAGGAGGCTTCCCCTGTCCTCTGCCCTCAGCTTCCTTGTCTCCTCCCAGCAGGCCTGGTGGATCCTGAAATCACCCAGACCCCGAATACCTGATCAAATCAAGAAAGCAGCAAGTGACGCTGAGATGTTCCCCTGAATCTGGACACCTCTCTGTGTACTGGTACCAACAGGCCCTGGGCCAGGGCCCCCAGTTCCTTGTTCAGTATTTCAATAGAATGTGAGAGGAGAAGCAAACCTATCAGGGCGATTCTCAGGTCAATATTTCAGTGACTCTACCTCTGAACTGAGTTCTACTCCTTGGAGCTGAAAGACTCATCCGTGCATCTCTGTACCAGCAGCCAAGACACAGCCCTGCATGATCAGGTGCTTCTGGAACAAAATCATCCTGCCCCAGCTCAGAAAGTGGTGTCAGGGTATCAACTGCCAGCCAGCCAGGCCTAATCCTGGGAGAGCAGACAGCCTTTCCCAGACATTCATGTCTTGATATGTTTTAATGCTCCCAAAGATCATACAACACAAGTATTATTTTAACTCTTTACACATCTGAGGGGGAGTGGCTTGATCAGATCTCATACTTCATAAATATCAGAACAAGGAATCAGATAAATATCAGAACAAGAAATGAGACTCACGTGTGTCCTTGTTACTGTGGTCTTCGCCCCCATTGTATGATTCTCCCATAAAACAATCAAACACATTTATATATCTTTTAAGGGATTTGACCCACATAGTTGTTAATAGTCATAAGCCTAAGATCTAGAAGCTGGGCTCATGTTATTACAGACCTAAGAAGAGCTGATGTTTAAGTTCAAAGGCTGTTAGGCAGGAAGAAGTGATAGTCTAGTGAAGGCCATCAGCTGGATAATTCTCTCCTACCCAGGAGAGGTTTAGGGTTTTTGTTCTATTCATTTCTTCATCTCATTGGATGAGGCTTACTACATTATGGAAGTTCATCTGCCTTGCCAATAAAGATGTTCATCTAATCTGATTTTAAAATCTATTGACAACTTAACAGATATTTATTTCTCATCAAGACATCCTCACAGGGACATTCAGAACAATGTGGAACTAAATATCTGTGGCCTAGTCAAGGTGACACATTAAATTAGTCACCCAACAACTTCCAGGCTTGCCTAGAAATTTAGAAAGCATGAAGTTCCTGGCACATAACAGGACTCTGGATTTCTTGATTGCCTTTGCTAATCTCTGACAGCCTCTTCCACCATTTCTTAGGTGCAAAGATAGAGATGGACATATTTTGCCTCCAGCTGAGGCCTTTAGAAATCACAGGGGAGAAAATATTTCTGCCTGTTGATTTAGTGCAGGAAATAAACCAGAGCATGTAACATACATCCCTCCTCAGGCATGTTAAAATCAACTTTACTGATGCATGGATTGTAGCTGACTCTTGAACAATGTGCTGTTTAGGAGCACTGAGTAACCCCCCAAGCCTGCAGCTAGAAATCTGCATATAACTTCACATACTTAGGAATGAAGAATTATCTCTGGAATACAACACACTTAAAGTCGTAAACTGTTTATAGAAAGGATACAACAACTCATAAGGCTCAAGTCCATTGATCTGGATGGGCTGTTTCTGTTTTGAACTGTTCACTCAGGTTCATTTCTGATTTGAGCCTCTGGGGGAAGAGGCGTGGCCCCTGAGTGACAGGTTGGCTGTGGGGCCTGGCAGGGACAGTGAAATCTCCCAAGGCCTCCCTGGAGCGCCCCTCTCCCCTCTCATCCACACTCAGACCAGACGGCCCTCCGCCTGCCCCGCCCCCACCATGAGCCCCTGCCTCCTGGGCTGTGTGGTCTTCTGTCTCCTGCAGGCAGGTGAGTCCTGGGGAGCAGGGGCCCCTTCGGGGTGCCAGTACTAAGCCTGTCCGCTGTGACTGTAGCATCGGTCCTCCTTCTCCACAGGGGCGGTCCATGCTGCTGTCACTCAGGACCCCAGATTCCAGGTCGTGAGGACAGGACAGAAGGCTACACTGGCATGTACTCAGGATCTGGGTCATGACCGCATGTACTGGTACCGGCAAGACCTGGGACACGGGCTGAGGCTGATCCATTACTCATTTGCTGCTCCCGACACGGAGAAAGGAGACATACCCGAGGGCTACAGCGTCTCCAGACCAAGCACAAAGGACTTCCCTCTCACTCTGGAGTCTGCCAACCGCTCCCAGACATCTGTGTACTTCTGTGCCAGCAGTTACTCCACGGTGCTGCACGGCCACCTCCTTTCTGTTCAAAAAAGCAGATGAGGGCCCCGCAGCCTCGAACTCAGGGAGCCCCTTGCAGGCTCCTAGCACCTGGAGACTCGGAGCCCACAGACACGTACTGGCAGCATAGCCAGCGATGTTTGATCTTCCTGGCACGGACCTGAGAATAGGGCCTCGTGGACATGTGTCCACCCTCACTCTCTGTCTTTTCACTCTAGCTGCCATGTGAGCCTAAGGATGCTACCCAGCTATGACTGCTAGTCATCGGTCTGAACATGAGGCCATCAGGAGGGAAGGTTGTTGGGAAATGAGATACATCTAGACCCTCTTGTCTCTCCCCGGGCACCACATGCCTGTCACTATGGAAGGCTCTCCCCCAGGGTGGCCCTTGAGTGGTCTCTGCTCTTGTCCAACTTTCCCAGATGTGGGCCTTTCTCTCCCACCTTCCTGGCCCTCGTTCCCACTCTTCTCTACTTCAGCTTTGCTGCTCCTCCCTCATCTGCGTCATGTCCTTGCCCATCACCCAGGGAACCTTGTAATGATCCCTAACTGGGCCTGTTTGAGTATGTTCTCTGGGGTCCTCAAAGAGAATGCAACCTCAGTTAAATATTAATCATCCACAATTGCTTGGTCGTCCCTGAGGAGGAGAGACCAGCTGTGTGTGTATGTATTCTCCACCATTGCCTGTCTTTAGCATCTAAATTGCTTAGACCCTGATGCTGGAAAGACTGAAAGCAAGAGGAGAAGGGGGTGGCAGAGAACAAGGTGGTTAGATAGCATCACCGACTAACAGACATGAATTTGTGCAAACTGTGGGAGATAGTGAATACAGGGGAGCCTGGGACGCTGCAATGCATGTGGTTTTAATGAGTTGGACTCAAGTTAGCCACTGAAGAACAACACCACCACCGACAAAACCTAACCCGTTTGTAGCATCTCCCTCACCACAATCTTCTAAAAGTCAAGTATTAAATATTTCTTGCATGAGCACATTTCTTTTCTCTTGAAATACAAAATCATGAATCAGCTATGGCAGGCTGGTGTGTGTGTTTGTGTTTCTAATTATGTGTGTGTTCTTTAGAAAAACAAAACAAGGAAAAACACAGTTCAATCGGCAAACAGTGAAATATTTTCTAATATGAACACATCCCATGACTATTAAAACTGGGCAGACAGTCTTGATTTCCACCCATAGAGCACATGGGGACGCTGTGTAGCTGAGAAACTCCACAGGTTTCTGGGCAGAGCAAGCAGACAGACCTAGTGCCTGGGACCAGGAGGCTTAAGGAAAGCTTTATTTGGTGTTCTTATCTCTAGAAGCCTTACTAGCATAGGCACTAATTTGCAGGCTTGCTGTCCCAGCTGGGAGCCATGATCTTCAACTATGCAGTGCTGAGGGAGCCTCTGAGGTTGCAGCAAAAGTGAAGGGTATGGAACTAGGAGGTGGTAGGAAAGAGAAACAGAAAACAGCAACACCTGCCTGAAGAGAAAAGCGAAGGAGCCATGGGGAAGGGTATCGGGCATAAACTCAGCCTCGCCTAGACCAGCAGTCCAGCTCACACAACATCTAAGAGACTTTGCAGGACAGAGCAGGGTTCCTGGATCAGCAACCTGGAATGATAGGTCAGATTCCTTGGAACCAGCAGAGGCAATGACATCAGATCGGTGACGTCACTGCCTCACCTCCATTCAGAGGAAGAAGGCCCAGAACCCCAGCTCTCAGAGAAGCAGAGCTCTGAGCAAGGAGACGCCTCCCAGCTGTGCCCCTCCTGCTGTGGGCTGGAGCCCTTTCTGCTGTATGGCTCTGTGTCTCCTGGCAGCAGGTGGGTCCTTGGCACAGGGGGGAATCCGTGTTCCTGGTCTGACTCTGCCTGAATGCAAGGCACCATCGGGTTCTCTCCCACATTCTTTCTCAGCCCCAGTCTTCTTCCCCCACAGGCCTTGTGGATTCTGGAGTCACCCAAACCCCGAGATACCTGATTAAAGCAAGAGGACAGCGAGGGGCCCTGAGATGCTCCCCGATCTCTGGACACCTCTCCGTGTACTGGTACCAACAGGCCCTGGGCCAGGGCCCTGTGTTCCTCGTTCAGTATTACAGGCAGGATGTGAGTGGAGAAGCACAGCTCCCAGATCGATTCTCAGGAAAACAGTTTAGTGACTTTCACTCTGAGCTGAACTTGAGCTCCTTGGAGCTGACAGACTCAGCCGTGTATCTCTGTGCCAGCAGCCAAGACACAGCCCTGCATGATCAGGTGCCTCTGGGACAGAAACACTCCTGCCCCAGCTCAGGAAGTGGCTGTGAGGGTGACTGCCTGCCTGTCAGGCCTAGATAGATCTGATAGTCTCTCCCAGACATACTTCCTCTGCTATGTTTTAATGCTTCCAAAGATCATTCTAGGTAAGAATTATTTTACCTGTTTATACATCGGAGGGGAACTGACTTGTCCACATCTTGTATGGCATTACTTTCAGATCAAGGAATTTGATTCAAGTCTGTCTTGATTACTTGTGGTCTTTGCCCCCATAAAACTGTTCCCCACATAGAATAAATAATACACTTAAACACACACACACATGCACATATACACACACATACTCACATGCATGTTTTAAAGCAACCAGCTCACATAGTTGTTAAGGCTGGTAAGTCCAAAAGCTGCAAGCGGGTCTGGTGCTACTAGAGACTGAGGGGGAGCTGATGTTTAAGTTCAAAAGCAGAAGATCTAATGGTCCAGTGAGAAGGCCATCGGCTGACAATTATCTCTTACTTGGAGAAGGATCAACGTTTTCGTCTATTCATCTCTTTACTTGGTGTCATGAAGGCCACTGACATTATGGAGGGTCATCTGCTTTATGAACTAAAAGGTTAATCTAATCTATTATTAAAATATACTTATTCACATGTTAAGTTTTCCAGAAACACCCCCTTAGGAGCATCCAGAAAAATAAAGCTAAATAGCCACGGCAGAGTCAAGTTGACAGTCAGTAGGGTCTGACTCTGTGCGACCCCCTGGACCCCAGCACTCCAACCTCCCTGTCCATCACCAACTCCCTGGGTTTACCCAAACGCATATCCATTGAGATGGTGATGCCATTCAAACATCTCATCCTCTGTCATCCCCTTCTCCTCCTGCCTTGAATCCGGCCCAGCATCAGGGTCTTTTCAAATGCATCAGTTCTTCCCATCAGGTGGCCAAAATGTTGGAGTTTGAGCTTCAGCATCAGCCCTTGCAATGACTATTCAGGAGTGATTTCCTTTAGGATGGACTGCTTGGATCTCCTTACAGTCCAAGTGACTCTCAGGAGTCTTCTCAAACATCACAATTCAAAAGCATCAGTTCTTTGTATAGTCCAACTCTCACATCCATAAATGACTACTGGAGAAACCATAGCTTTGACTAGATGGACCTTTTTGGTAAAGTAATGTCTCTGCTTTTTAATATGCTGCCTAGGTCGGTCATATGTGAACTGCTCACTTAGGTTCATTTCTGATTTGAGCCTCTGGGGGAAGAGGCGTGGCCCTGAGTTACAGGTTAGCTCTGGGGTATGGCAGGGGCAGTGACCTCTCAGAGGGAGAGCCCCTCTGGAGAGCCCCTCGCCCTCTCATCCACACTCAGACCAGACGGCCCTCCGCCTGCCCCGCCTCGGCCATGAGCCCCTGCCTCCTGGGCTGTGTGGTCTTCTGTCTCCTGCATGCAGGTGAGTCCTGGGGGGCAGGGTCCCCTTCGGGGTGCCAGCACTAAGCCTGTCCGCTGTGACTGCAGCATCGGTCCTCCTTCTCCACAGGGGCGGTCCATACTGGGGTCACTCAGGACCCCAGATTCCAGGTCCTGAGGAGAGGACTGAGCATGACACTGAAATGTACTCAGGATCTGGGTCATGACCGCATGTACTGGTACCGACTAGACCCAGGACACGGGCTAAGGCTGATCCATTACTCAGTTGGTGTGCACACTAGCGAGCCAGGAAACATGCCCGACGGGTACAGCGTCACTAGATCAAACACAGAGAACTTTCCTCTCATGCTGGAGTCTGCCAACCGCTCCCAGACAGTTGTGTACTTCTGTGCCAGCAGTTACTCCAGGGCGCAGCAGGGTCACCTGCTCTCTGTTGAAAAAGACAAGGGCCTACATGCAGGATCCTAGCACTGAGAACCTAATGCCCTGGGGACCACGTGCCAGCACTGTGACCCTGATGTGTGACCTGGACAGGCCTGGATCTGACTCCAGGGACTCGCAGACACATGTCCACCATCAGTCTCTGTCTTTCCTTTGCATCCTCCCTGGAGGCAGTTCAGAAAGCATCCAGTTCTGACTAGTTCTGACTCTTCCTCATCAGCTTAAGACCTCCCGAAGGGAAGAATATTAGTAAATCAGATATATCTAGACCCTCTTGTCTCTCCCAGAGCCTCATTGCTGTCTCTCTGGAAGTTTCTCCGGCAGCCTAGCTTTCAAGTGCTCCCTGCTCTTGCCCACCAGAGGGGCGGGTCTTTCCTCCTTTACTGCCTTGGGCTCAGCTCCCCTGCCCTCTCTGTCCAGACACACTTCTCTCCCTTCATCTGGGTCATGTCCCTTCCCATGACACAGCGAACTTTGTAACCAAGCATAAGCGGTCGTGTTTGAGCAAGTTCTTGGGGTCATCAAAGAGAAAACAACCTCAGTTAATTGGAAACCAGCCAAAATCCCTTGGGAGTCCATTCCCAGGAGGAGAGACAGGCGGGGGGTGTGTGTTCTCCTTCCTGCCCCTCTTTCTTAGCATCTCAATTAACCTGGACCAGGTTGCCACCATTTCCTTCAGAGAAATATTCTCGAAGTCAAAATATTTCCTCCATGGTATCTTATTATATCAAGATTTACAAGTTCATAGGAAATAAATAGGTTAATACACATTTCAATAGGAAATCTGAAAATACATGCCTCTGATCAATCAGAAGTAGTTATGAAGACATGTTTGCAGGCAGATTCACTTGAGATCATCTGAGCGTTTATTTTATGACATATATTTCCATTTTAGCTAACTACCATCATTGTAGTGGTGAAGCAATGATTTCCTTGTTAGGAAAACGGTCAGATCATACAGTCTTCTACCTCCAGAGGCTAAGAGTGGATTTGAAGATCAACCCTAATCAGCCAGGCTAGGAAAGCAGTAGAACAGATATGTGTGTGTGTGTATGTGTTTGTATTTATGTTGTGGGATTTTTGAAACCTTGCTTCAGAGGCTGCAAATCCATGAGACCATGGACCTTCGGCCACTAGGAGGCACTGTGTTTCCATGGTAAGCAGGGTGCCCTGGGAGGGGTTGAGAGTCACCTGGAGAAGGAAGCTTAAGGGAACCTTGGCTACATGCCTGCACCTGGGAGCAGGTTTGAGTTCCCTGAGTGGTCCTGGGACACATGGAGCCAGCACAGACTCCTCTCTGCTCAGGGAAGAGGGGTCGTGCCTGGAGCCTCAGGATGTGCCCAGGGGGCCATCTGTGGAGCAGCATGGGAAGGGGAGGGTGAGAAGTTGGGGTATCTGGTGAGGGCTGGGTGTCAGGCAGGGTCAGGCGGAGCAGAACAAATGCGTGTGGACACATGGGACCAGGGGACGAAGCTCCCCTCACACCTATACTTCCTGGCGGCTCTCAGGACAGGGAATAGCATAGAGGAGCCAGCCCTGGGTCCTGCCAAGGGGTTCTGGGGATAAGGGCAGCCTGCAGAGACACAGAGCAGTGACGTCATAGGCAAATGCTCCAATCAGGGAACAGGAGGGTCAGCAATTTACACCACTCATCCCAGGAGCCCTGCCTCCAGCCAGCAGCAGTCCTGGGTCCTGATGCTGTCATGGGCTCCAGGCTCCTCTGCTGTGTGACTCTCTGCCTCCTGGGAGCAGGTGAGTCCTGGACACAGTGTGGGAGCTTCTGAGATGTCTTTGCCTCCCTGAGATAGAAGCCTGGCAATGAGGGCTGCAACAGGAGGCTCCCCTGTGCTGTGTCCTCAGCTTCCTTCTGTCTCCTTCCCAACAGGTCTGGTGGATTCTGGGGTCACCCAGACCCCCAAATATCTGATCAAATCAAGAAAGCAGCAAGTGATACTGAGATGTTCCCCTGAGTCTGGACACACCTCTGTATCCTGGTACCAACAGGCCCTGGGCCAGGGCCCCCAGTTCCTTGTTCAGTATTATAATGGGCGAGAGAATGAGAAAGGAAACATGCCAGATCGATTCTCAGGTGAACAATTCCGTGACTTTAGCTCTCAGATGAACCTGAGCTCCTTGGAGCTGACAGACTCAGCCGTGTATCTCTGTGCCAGCAGCCAAGACACAGCCCTGCATGATCAGGTGCCTCTGGGACAAAAACACTTCTGCCCTAGCTCAGGAAGTGGTTGTGAGGGTGACTGCCTCTCTTCCAGGCCTAGATAGATCCAATAGACTCTCCCAGAAATTCTTCCTCTGCTCTGTTTTAATGCTCCCAAAGATCATGCTAGGTAAGTATTATTTTACCTGTTCATACATCTGAGGGGAACTGACTTGTCCACATCTTATATGTCATTGCTTTCAGAGCAAGGAATTTGATTCAAGCCTGTCCTCATTACTTTTGGTCTTCGCCCCCATAAAACTTTCCCCCACATAGAATAAATGATACACAGAAACACACACACACGCACACAAACACACACATACACACATACATGTTTTAAAGCAATTGGCTCACATAGTTGTTAAGGCTGGTAAGTCCAAATGCTGCAAGCGGGTCTGGTGCTACTAGAGACTGAGGGGGAGCTGATGTTTAAGTTCAAAAGCAGAAGGACTAATGGTCCAGTGTGAAGGCCATTGGCTGACAATTATCTCTTACTTGGGGGAAGATCAGTGTTTTCGTCTATTCATTTCTTCACCTGGTTTCATGAAGGCCACTGACATTATGGAGGGTCATCTGCTTTATGAATTAAAATGTTAATCTAATCTATTATTAAAAAATACATATTCACATGTTGAAAGTGAAGTCGCTCAGTCGTGTCCGACTCTTTGCGACTCCATGGACTGTAGCCCACGAGGCTTCTCCATTCATGGAATTTTCTAGGTAAGAATATTGGAGTGGGTTGCCATTTCCTTCTCGAGGGCATCTTCCCAACCCAGGGATTGAACCCTGGTCTCCCACATTGCGGGCAGACGCTTTACCATCTGAGCCAAAAAATATCCCTCTTTGGAGCACCCAAAATAAAACTAAATATCCAAGGCAGAGTCTAGTTGACTTATTGGATTTGTCAGGACACCACCTTCCAGGGCTGCACAAGAAGTTAATAAGCATGAAGTCCCTGGCAGGTGACAGGACTCTGGATTTCTTGACTCCCTTTGCTAATCTCTGACAGCCTCCTCTAGTGCTTCCTAGGTGCAAAAGTAGATATGGACACATTTTGACTTCAAACCCTATACTTGAGGACTTCAGATGTCATAGGAAAGAAAGTAATTATGCTTGCCGGTTCCATACATGAGATAAACAGAGCATGTAACTTACCCTCAGGCGTTTTTACATTAACTTTATTGCCATATGAATTATAGTTAACATTTGAATAATGTGAAGTTTGGGGGCCCTGAACCAGCCTTAACCCTGCTGTAAAATTTGTTTAAAATTCAATCAACCCTGTTTATGATTTCACATACCCAGATTCAACCAGCCACAGTTGTGTGGTACTGTGAAAAGGGAAAGTGAATGTCACTCAATCGTGTCTGACTCTTTGCAACCCCATGGACTATACAGTCCATGAAATATAAATTCTCTCCAGGCCAGAATACTGGAGTGGGTAGTCTTTCTCTTCTCCAGCAGATCTTCCCAACCCAAGGATCCAACTCAGGTCTCTCATACTGCAGGCAGATTCTTTACCAGATGAACAACAAAGTCTGTAGTTAGTATCTATTAAAAATTCCACACAAAACTGGACGCATGAAATTCAAAACAGTGTGGTCCAAGGGGTCCGCTATATATACATTAACGTTACACACTGCACAGTGAACAGATGAATGGCTCTGATCAATCCATGTGTGTGTGCCCATGGAACGTTCACCTATAAAGACTGAGAACATTTCATCACCAAAAATCCTCTGAGGCCCCATTCCCAGGCCTGTCTCCTTCCCTGACAACCAGCAGTATGATTCCTCTTGCCGTCATTTTTTTTTTTAAAGTTCTCTTTAGCCCAGAGCTAAATATTTAAGCGATTGCTCCTGGAAAGTATTTTGGTTGAAGAAGTTCTTGAAAGCATGTAAGCATCATATCCATGTCAGGGACTATCCTATCTGGAGATGGATGGTTTGGAAAATGACCATCCAAAGGTCTTTTCTGCTGGTACAAGAATTTTTTTTTTTTTATGCACTTTCATAAATTTCTTTTCTCGTGCACACATTATCTGAAATGATTTTATGATGCTATTTTGAGAGGAAGTCCTCATCTCCGAGGAAATTCCTTTGAGGTCCCATGTGATATGCACACAGCACGGCCTCCTGCTCACACACTGGTGCTGGGACTGAGCAGGCAACCAGCAGCAGCAATTTGGTGAGAGATCATTTCATGTCAGGAGAAAGCTTGCGTTTGATTTGACCCCAGTGTTCGAGTCACAGGAGTTAAATTGAAAAGTCCCCCTTTCTGTAGCGCCCTGGCCTGGTCACTAGTCTCCTGCACTGTGGGTCTCACTGTCTCTTGGACCAGAGACATTCTGAGCACAGGAATGGATCCCATGGACTTGCCAGGCCCCGATTCAAGGCTTTTTTGTGGCTACAACATCGAGCTCATTCATTGCTTCTGACTTTAGTTTCTGTGTTTTTGTCTCTGAGGCCCAGGGAATGGTTAGTCACCCAGACCCCAGACGTGTGATCGGGTTCCGTGGAAACCAGCTCATCAGGAGGTCACCATGGTCACCCACTCATGACCACGTGCACGATATTCAGGTTCAGAAATTATTGAGAATTTGAAAATCAGAGCAGCAGAGCATGGCAGCCAGTGCAGGGTCCTTCCAAATGTGAGGTTTGTGCATGTGATCCAGTCTGGGCCTCTAGGATATCGGTTACTGAATGGCTGCCCCGCTTCACAAGGAAGTACCCCCATGGATGGATGTCTCAGGTAAAATTGGAGCATTTTTCCTTTACCCTGGGGTCAGCCATCTCTCCTGACATCCCTCCCACGTCTGTACTCCTTTGTGCCAACATGTCGTCCGTGGTGCTGGGCAACCAGCTTCTTTCCTCAAAGCAAGCTGGGTCACAGGCCTGAGGCGGTTCGGCTTGCTGTTCCCCAACCCCTCAGACACGACAAGAAGCACGTGCTAAGGTGGACATGAAGGACCTGAGCCTGCGTGTGAGAGGCCTCCTGTCAGTCGGTGAATTAATAAGAAAGGGAGCCCAAGGATTCCTTAAGTGTCGATGAGCCTGCCCTAAGGTTAAGGGACGAGATTCTGGAATCTAGTGCTGCACTTAATTCCTTCTTAGTATAAATGTCTGATCATACAGTCTTTTACCTCCACAGGCTAAGACTAGACTTGAAGATCAACCCTAATTCATCCAGGCTGGGAAGGCAGCAGATGAGGGATGTGTGTATGTGTGTGTGTGTGTGTTTGTGTGAGTAGGGGTTGAAAGTGTGGAGTGCGGGGAATTTGTATTCTTGTTTTAGATGGAAGGCACAGATCCATGAAACCATTGGCCTCTAGGAGGCACTGTGGGCCCATGGTAAGCAGGGTGTGATGGAGGGGGTTGAGAGTCACCCTGGAGAGGGTAGCTTAGGGGAACCTTGACTACATGCCTGCATCAGAAAGTAGGTTTGGCTCCCTGAGTGGTCCAGGGATGCATGGACTCAGCACAGACTCCTGACTGCCCAGGGGAATGGGGACATGCCTGACGCCTCAGGATATGCCCAGGAAATCTTCTCCTGGAGCAGCATGGGGAGTGGAGGGTGAAGGGATTAGTGTGGCTGGTGAGGGCTGCGTGATGAGTGACTGACAGGGACAGGAAGAGAAGAAAAAGGCATGTTAAGGGCATATGGGGACATGGGGACAGTGCTCACTTCACACCCACCCTTGGCTGAGGGGCTGTGCAGAACAAGGAATGCTTTAGAGGAACCAGCCCTGGGTCCTGCCAAGGGGTCCAGTGGACAAGGGCAGCCTGCAGAGGCACAGATCAGTGATATCATAGGCAAATGCTCCAATCAGGGAAGTAGGAGGGTCAGCACTTTACACCACTCACCCCAGGAGCCCCGCCCCCAGCCAGCAGTAGTCCTGGGTTCCTGATGCTGCCATGGGCTCCAGGCTCCTCTGTTGTGTGACTCTAAGCCTCCTGGGAGCAGGTGAGTCCTGGACACAGTGTGGGAGTTTCTGAGATGTCTTTGCCTCCCTGCGATAGAAGCTTGACGATGAGGGCTGCATCAGGAGGCTTCCCTGTGCTCTGTCCTCAGCTTCCTTGTCTCCTCCTCAACAGGCCTGGTGGATTCTGAAGTCACCCAGACCCCCGAGTACCTGATCAAATCAAGAAAACAGCAAGTGATTCTGAGATGGTCCCCTGACTCTGGACACAGATCTGTGTACTGGTACCAACAGGCCCTGGGCCAAGGCCTCCAATTCCTCATTCAGTATTACAATAGGGCAGAGTATGAGAAAGGAAACATATCAGATCAATTCTCAGGAAAACAGTTCAGTGACTCTAGCTCTGAGCTGAACTTGACTTCCTTGGAGCTGATGGACTCAGCGGTGTATCTCTGTGCCAGCAGCCAAGACACAGCCCTGCATGATCAGGTGCCTCTAGGACAAAAACACTCCTGCCCCAGCTCAGGAAGTGGTGCCTGAGTGTCAGCTGCCAGCCTGCCAAGCCCAGTCTCTGGTGGAGCGATAGACTTTCCCAGATATTCACTTCTTGATATGTTTTAATGCTCACTAATGTCATCATTTTATCTGTTTGTACATCTCAGGGGACGTGAGTTGCCCAGATCTCATACTTCATAAATGTTTCAGCTAGCATCCCGGCTCAAGTGTATTCTCAACACCCGTGGTCCCTTCGCTCATGGATCTGTGTACACAGCAAGGTATATACACGCATTGTATTATGTGTAACAAGATACAGTTTGGGGCTCTGTGATATGAACTGTTACTGAATGAATGGCAGCCACACTTCACAAGGAGGTATTCCCATGAGAGGAATGTCTCAGATAAAAACTAAGCATTTTTCATTACCCTAGAGTCTGCACCTTCCTCCACGTCCCTCCTGCCTCTGTACTCCTTTGTGCCAAAATGTCATTCTGTGCCGGGCACCCAGCTTATCTCCACCCAGAAAGGTGGGTCACCAGCATGAGGGGGCTCTGCTTGCTCCCTCCCCCCAACTCGGGAATCACGGGCTGCTGTGAACATGAAGGAGGTGTACCTGCATTTGATCGTCTGTCAGTGAATTGATTAGAAGCAGACCAAAGAATTCCTCAAATGTTGATGAGCCTGCAATGAGGTTGGGAGCAGAAACCTGGAGAAACACGGTAGGTGGAGGGACTGTCTCAGGACTGTGGGCAATGTTGTGGAAAGGAAGCCTTGAAGTGCTGCTGCTAAGTCGCTTCAGTTGTGTCCAACTCTGTGCAACCCCATAGGCGGCAGCCCACCAGGCTCCCCCGTCTCTGGGATGTTCCAGGCAAGAACACTGGAGTGGGGTGCCATTGCCTTTTCCGCTTGAAGTGCTCTTGGGACACATATCATAAAGGGCAGCAGAACACCAGAAGGATTTCCCCAGGATTCAAAACTTCAGAAATATGTAGACAAATACAAGTAATATACATGTTAATGAAGACTTATGTCTGGACTAGAACATACAAAACATTGAATCAGTTTAACATCTGCAGAAAAGCCTTTAACATTTACAGAAAGGTTACAGCAACCTGTGAGATTAAGTCTCTTGTTCTGGATGGGTCTCCATGTTGTGAACTGTTCACTCAGGTTCATTTCTGATTTGAGCCTCTGGGGGAAGGGGCGTGGCCCCTGAGTGACAAGTTGGCTCTGGGGCCTGGCAGGGACAGTGACATCTCAGAAGGATTCCCTGGAGAGCCCCTCTCCCCTCTCATCCACACTCAGACCAGAGGGCCCTCCTCCTGCCCCACCCCCGCCATGAGCCCCTGCCTCCTGGGCGGTGTGGTCTTCTGTCTTCTGCAGGCAGGTGAGTCCTGGGGGCAGAGTCCCTTTCTGGGTGCCAGCACTAAGCCTGTCCGCTGTGACTGCAGCATCGGTCCTCCTTCTCCACAGGGGCGGTCCATGCTGGGGTCACTCAGGACCCCAGATTCCAGGTCGTGAGGAGAGGACAGAGCGCGACACTGACATGTACTCAGGATCTGGGTCATGACCGCATGTACTGATACCGACAAGACCTGGGACACGGGCTGAGGCTGCTCCATTACTCAAATGGCCCTCCCACCACAGAGAAGGGAGATGTGCCTGAGGGTTACAGCATCTCCAGACCAAGCACAAATGATTTCCCTCTCACGCTGGAGTCTGCCAAACGCTCCAAGACATCTGTGTACTTCTGCGCCAGCAGTTACTCCACAGTGCTGCACGGCCACCTCCTTTCTGTGCAAAAAAGCAGATGAGGGCCCTGCAGCCTGGAACCTGGGGAGCCCCTTGCAGGCTCCTAGCACCTGGAATCTTGGAGCCCACAGACACATACTGGCAGCATAGCCAGCAATGTTTGATCTTCCTGGCACGGACCTGACAACAGGGCCTCGTGGACATGTGTCCACCCTCACTCTCTGTCTTTTCACTCGAGCTGCCACGTGAGCGTAAAGATGCTTCCCAGCTCTGACTGCTAGTCATCAGTCTGAACATGAGGCCTCCAAGAGGGAAGGTTGCTGGGAAATCAGGTACATCTAGACCCTCTTGTCTCTCCCCGGGCACTGCATGCCTGTCACTATGGAAGGCTCTCCCCCAGGCTGGCCCTTGAGTGATCTCTGCTCTTGTCCATCTTCCCCAGACGTGGGCCTTTCTCTCTCACCTTCCTGGCCCTCATTCCCACCCTTCTCTACTTCAGCCTTGCTGCTCCTCCCTCAACTGGGTCATGTCCTTGCCCATCACCCAGGGAACCTTGTAATGATCCCTAACTGGGCGTGTTTGAGCAGGTCCTCTGGGGTCCTCAAAGAGAATGCAACCTCAGTTAATTATTAATCATCCAAAATTCCTTGGTCATCCCTGAGGAGGAGAGACAAGCTGTGTGTGTATGTATTCTCCACCATGGCCTGTCTTTAGCATCTAAATAGCCTAGACCCTGATGCTGGGAAAGACTGAAAGCAAGAGGAGAAGGGGGTGGCCGAGCAAGAGTTGGTTAGATAGCATCACTGACTAACAGACATGAATTTGAACAAACTGTGGAACCCTGCTCTGTCCTGCAGTCTCTTAGATTACGTGTGAGCTGGACTGCTGGTGTTAGCGAGGCTGGGTTTATGCCCGACGCCCTTCCCCATGGTTCCTTCGCTTTTCTGTTCAGGCAGGTGTTGCTCTTTCCTACCACCTCCCAGTTCCATACCCTTCACTTTTGCTGATGAACAGCGGAGCCTGGTATGCTGCAATGCATGGGGTTTCAATGAGTTGGACTTGAGTTAGCAACTGAACACCACCACCACCAACAAAAGCTAACCAAAGTTGGAGCATCTCTCTCATCACAATCTTCTAAAAGTCAAAGTATTAAATATTTCCTGCATGAACTCATTTCTTTTCTCTTGAAATACAAAACCATAAATCAGCTATGGCAGGCTGGTTTGTGTGTTTGTGTTTCTAATTGTGTGTGTGTTCTTTAGAAAAGCAAAGCAAGCAAAAACACAGTTCAATCGGCAAACAGTAAAATATTTTCTAATATGAACACATCCATGACTATTAAATCTGGGCAGACAATCTTGGTTTCCATGCATAGAGCACATGGGGACTCTGTGCAGCTGAGAAACTCCACAAGTTTCTAGGGCAGAGCAAGCAGACAGAGCTAGTGCCTGGGACCAGGAGGCTTAAGAGAAAGCTTTATTTGGTGTTTTTATCTCTAGAAGCCTTACTAGGATAGGCACTAATTTGCAGCCTTGCTGTCCCAGCTGGGAGCCATGAAGTTCAACTATGCAGTGCTGAGGGAGCCCTGAGGTTGCAGTAAAAGTGAAGGGAATGGAGCTGGGAGGTGGTCCAGCTCACATGTCATCTAAGAGACTTTGCAGGACAGAGCAGGGTCCTGGATCAGCTGAGGTAGAATGAGAGCTCAGATTCCTGGGAACCAGCACAGGCAGTGACATCAGAGCAGTGACGTCACTGCCTCACCTCCAGTCAGAGGAAGGGGGCACAGAACCTCAGCTCTCAGAGAAGCAGAGCTCTGAGCAAGGAGGTGCCTCCCAGCTCTGCCCCTCCTGCCATGGGCTGCAGCCCCGTCTGCTGTGTGGCTCTGTGTCTCCTGGCAGCAGGTGGGTCCTTGGCACAGGGGGGAATCCGTGTTCCTGGCCTGACTCTGCCTGAATCCAAGGCATCATCGGGTTCTCTCCTGCGTTCTTTCTCAGCCCCAGTCTTCTTCCCCCACAGGCCTTGTGGATTCTGGAGTCACTCAAACCCCGAGATACCTGATTAAAGCAAGAGGAGAGCGAGGGACCCTTGGATGCTCCCGTGTCTCTGGACACCTCTCCGTGTACTGGTACCAACAGGCCCTGGGCCAGGGCCCCGAGTTCCTCGTTCAGTATTACAGGCAGGAAGTGAGGGGAGAAGCACAGCTCCCGGATCGATTCTCAGGAAAACAGTTTAGTGACTTTCACTCTGAGCTGAACTTGAGCTCCTTGGAGCTGACAGACTCAGCGTTGTATCTCTGTGTCAGCAGCCAAGACACAGCCCTGCATGATCAGGTGCCTCTGGGACAGAAACACTCCTGCCCCAGCTCAGGAAGTGGCTGTGAGGGTGACTGCCTGCCTGTCAGGCCTAGATAGATCTGATAGACTGTCCCAGACGTTCTTCCTCTGCTGTGTTTTACTGCTCCCAAACATCATCTAGGTAGTATTATTTTACCTGTTTATACATGAGGGAAAATGACTTGTCTACATCTTATATGTCATTACTTTCAGATCAAGGAATTTGATTCAAGCTTGTCCTCGTTAGTTGTGGTCTTTGCCCCTATAAAACTTTCCCCCACATAGAATAAATAATACACAGAAACACACACACACACACATGCACATACACACACACATACACACGTACATGTTTTAAAGCAATCGGCTCACATAGTCGTTAAGGCTGCTAAGTCCAAACGCTGCAAGCGAGTCTGGTGCTACTGAGACTGAGGCGAGCTGATGTTTAAGTTCAAAAGCAGAAGGACTAACAGCCCAGTGTGAAGGCCGTTGGCTGACAATTCTCTCTTACTTGGGGGAGGATCAGTGTTTTCGTCTATTCCTCTCTTCACCTGGTTTCATGAAGGCCACCAACATTATGGAGGGTCATCTGCTTTATGAATTAAAATGTTAATTTAATCTATTATTAAAACATACCTATTCACATTTTGAAAGTGACGTCGCTCAGTCGTGTCCGACTCTTTGTGACCTAATGGACTGTAGCCCACCAGGCTCCTCCATCCGTGGAATTTTCTAAGCAAGAGTACTGGAGTGGGTTGCCATTTCTTTGTCCAGCGGAAAGTATTATGGGTAAAGAAGTTCTTGAAAGCATGTGAGCACCATATCCATGTCAGGGACTATCCTATCTGGAGAGGAATGGTTTGGAAAATGACCATCCAAAGGTCTTCCCTGCTGCTACAGGCTTTTTTTTTTTTAATTATTTATTCACATTCATAAATTTCTTTTCTTGTGCACACATATTGTGAAATGATTTTATGATGCTATTTTGAGAGGAAGTCCTCATCTCCTAGGGAATTCCTTTGAGGTCCCATGTGATATGCATACAGCAAGGCCTCCTGTTCTCACACTGGTGCTGGGACTGAGCAGACAACCAGCAGCAGCAATTTGGTGAGAGATCATTTCATGTCAGGAGAAGGCTTGGCTTTGATTTGACCCCAGTGTCCAAGTCACAGGAGTTGAACTGAAAAGTCCCCCTTTCTGTAGTGCACTGGCCTGGTCACTAGTCTCCTACCCTATGGGTCCCACTGTCTCTTGGACCAGAGACTCTGTGAGCACAGGTATGGATCCCATGGACTTGCCAGGCTCCAACTGAAGGCTTGTTTTTGTGGCTACAACATCGAGCTCATTTGTTGCTTCTGACCTTAGCTTCTGTGTTTTTGTCTCTGAGGCCCCAGGAATGGTTAGTCACCCAGACCCCAGACGTGCGATCGGGTTCCATGGAAACCAGCTCATCAGGAGGTCACCACGGCCACCCACTCACAACCAGGTGCATGATATTCAGGTTCAGAAATGACTGAGAATTTGAAAATCAGAGCAGCAGAGCATGGCAGCCAGTGCAGGGTCCTTCCAAGTGTGAGGTTTGTGCATGAGATACAGTCTGGGGCTCTAGGATATGGGTTACTGAATGGCTGCACCACTTCACAAGGAAGTACCCCCATGCAATGGATGTCTCACGTAAAATCGGAGCATTTTTCCTTTACCCTGGGGTCAGCCATCTCTCCTGACATCCCTCCCACGTCTGTACTCCCTTGTTTCAACATGTCATCCGTGGTGCTGGACAACCAGCTTCTCTCCTCAAAGCAAGCTGGGTCACAGGCCTGAGGTGGTTCGGCTTGCTGCTCCCCGACTCCTCAACTCGAGAAGCATGTGCTCAGGTGGACATGAAGGAGCTGAGCCTGCGTGTGACAGGCACCGAGCCTGGTGAGCTGCAGTCCATGGGGTTGAGAAGAGTCGGACACGACTGAGCTACTTCACTTTCACTTTTTACTTTGTGCATTGGAGAAGGAAATGGCAACCCTCTCCAGTGTTCTTGCCTGGGAATCCCAGGGACGGGGGAACCTGGTGGGCTGCCGTCTGTGGGGTTGCACAGAGTCGAACACAACTGAAGCGACTTAGCAGTAGCAGCAGCAGCTATCAGTCAGTGACTTAATAAGAAAGAGAGCCCAAGGATATTTCAAATGTTGATGAGCCTGCCCTAAGGTTAGGGAACCAGATCCAGAGTCATTGTGGGTGGAAGGACATGAACTGGACTGTTGTCAATTAAACATAATAGAAACATGAGGGATTATTTGGGACACGTCAGTCATAAAGGGCAGCAGGAAGCCCTGAGGATTTTCCCTGAGATTCAAAACTACAGAAATAATAAACTACAGAATAATAAACTGAATATATGTAATAATGAACAGCTAGTTCTGGAATAAAGTATACATAAGGTTGTGAACAGTTTTATGGAAAGTTTTCAACAAATGTAAGGCTTATGTTCATTGAGCTGGATGGGTCTCCCTGTTGTGAGCTGTTCAGTTCAGTTCAGTTGCACAGTCGTGTCCGATGCTTTGTGACGCCATGGACTGCAGCACGTCAGGCTTTCCTGTCCATCACCAACTCCTGGAGTTTATTCAAACACATGTCCATCGAGTAGGAGATGCCATCCACCATCTCATTCTCTGTTGTCCCCTTCTCCTCCCATCTACAATCTTGCCCACCATCTGGGTCTTTTCAATGGGTCAGTTCTTCACATCAGGTGGCCAAAGTTTCAGCTTCAGCATCAGTCCTTCCAATGAATATTCAGGACTGATTATTTTTAGGATGGACTGCTTGGATCTCCTTGCAGTTCAAGGGACTTTCAAGAGTCTTCTCCAACACCACAGTTCAAAAGCATCAGTTCTTCGGTGCTCAGCTTTCTTTATAGTCCAACTCTCAAGTCATACATGACTAGTGGAAAAACCATAGCTTTGACAAGACAGACCATTGTGGGCAAAGTCTAGGTCGGTCCCATGTGAACAATTCACTCAGGTTCATTTCTGATTTGAGCCTCTGGGGGAAGGGGCGTGGCTCTCCTGAGTGACAGATTGGCTCTGGTGACTGGCAGGGACAGTGACATCTCCTAAACTTCTTGGAGAGCCCCTCTCCCCTCTCATCCACCCTCAGACCAGACGGCCCTCCGCCGGCCCCGCCCCCGCCATGAGCCCCTGCCTCCTGGGCTGTGTGGTCTTCTGTCTCCTGCAGGCAGGTGAGTCCAGGGGTCAGGGTCCCCTTCGGGGTGCCAGCACGAAGCCTGTGCTCTGTGACTGCAGCATCGGTCCTCCTTCTCCACAGGGGCGGTCCCTGTGGAGCTTGAATTTTACAAGTTCATAGGAAAGAAATAGGTTAATACACATAAAGCCTCTTAATGAAATGCAACTGCTAGAATTTGGTAATACTTAATTTAAATATGAAATCTGGAAATATATAGATCTGATTAATCAGAAAGAGGGCTGGAATACAGTGTCCAGGCTGACTTCATTTGAGATATTGAGAGGACTTAATTTCTATTGCCTGTATTACTCCATTTTAGCTAACTCTTGTCACTGTATTGCTGCAGGAATTATTTCCTTCTTAGTAGAAATGTCTGATCATACAGTGTTTTACCTCCACAGGCTAAGACTAGACTTGAAGATCAGCCCTAATTCATCCAGGCTGGGAAGGCAGCAGATAAGAGGTGTGTGTGTGTGTGTGTGTGTGTGTGTGTGTAGGGGTTGAAAGTGTGGAGTGTGGGGAATTTGTATTCTTGTTTTAGATGGAAGGCACAGATCCATGAGACCATTGGCCTCTAGGAGGCACTGTGGGCCCATGGTAAGCAGGGTGTGCTGGGAGGGGTTGAGAGTCACCCTGGAGAGGGCAGCTTAGGGGAACCTTGGCTACATGCCTGCATCAGGGAGCAGGTTTGAGTTCCCTGAGTGGTCCAGACACATGGACCCAGCACAGACTCCTCACTGCCCAGAGGAGTGGGAATGTTCCTCAAGCCTCAGGATGTGCCCAGGGGATCCTCTCCTGGAGAAGCATGGGAAGTGGAGGGTGAGGGATCACTGTGGCTGGTGAGGGTGGGTGATGAGTGTCAGGCAGCGACAGGAAGAGAAGAAAAAGCCATGTGATGGGCATATGGGGACATGGGGACAGTGCTCATCTCACACCCACCCATTGCTGAGGGGCTGTGCAGGACAGGGAAGGGCATAAAGGAGCCAGCCCTGGGTCCTGGCAAGGGGTTCAGTGGACAAGGGCAGCCCGCAGAGACACAGAGAAGTGATGTCATAGGCAAATGCTCCAGTCAGGGAAGCAGGAGGGTCAGCACTTACCCCCTCACCCAAGGAGCCCCGCCCCAGCCAGAAGTAGTCCTGGGTTCCTGATGCTGCCATGGGCTCCAGGCTCCTCTGCTGTGTGACTCTCTGCCTCCTGGGAGCAGGTGAGTCCTGGACACAGTGTGGGAGTTTCTGAGATGTCTTTGCCTCCCTGAGATAGAAGCCTGGCGATGAGGCTGCAGCAGGAGGCTTCCCCTGTGCTCTGCCCTCAGCTTCCTTGTCTCCTCCCCAACAGGCCTGGTGGATTCTGGAGTCACCCAGACACCCAAGTACCTGATCAAATCAAGAAAGCAGCAAGTGACTCTGAGATGTTCCTCTGAGTCTGAACACCTCTCTGTGTACTGGTACCAAGAGGCCCTGGGCCAGAGCCCCTAGTTCCTTGTTCAGTATTATGATGGGGAAATGTATCAAAAAGGAAACATATCAGATCGGGTCTCAGGAAAACAGTTCAGTCATGCTGCCCCTGAACTGAGCCTGACCCCCTTGGAGCTGACAGACTCAGCCGTGTATCTCTGTGCCAGCAGCCAAGACACAGCCCTGCATGATTAGGTGCTTCTGGGACAAAAACACTCCTGCCCCAGCTCAGGAAGTGGTGCCCATGTGTCAGCTGCCAGCCTGCCAAGCCCAGTCTCTGGTAGAGCGAGAGACTTTCCCAGACATTTACTTCTTGATATGTTTTAATGCTCACTAAAGTCATCAAAATAAGTATTATTTTAACTGTTTGTACATCTGAGGGGACATGAGTTGCCCATACCTCATACTTCATAAGTGGGACAGCTCGCATCCCGGTGCAAGTTTCTTCTCAACACCCGTGGTCCCCTCGCTCATGGAACTCTCTCTGTACAAGCAAATTACATATACGTGTTGTGTTGGCATCTCCAGATCAAGCACAGAGAACTTCCCATCATGCTGTAGTCTGCCAACTTCTCCCAGACATCTGTGTACTTTTGTGCCAGCAGCTACTCTGTGGTGCTTCTTGGCCACCTCCTCTCTGTGCAATAAAACAGATGAGGGCCCCATTCAGGCTCCCAGCACCAGATGCCTCAGGGCTTTGCAGACCACATGCCTGCAGTGTGACCATGGGTGTGTGGACTAGGTTGGCCCGAGCCTCACTCTTGGGCCTCGAGGCCATGGGTCCACCATTGATGTCTGTCTTTCCTCTGCATCCTCCCTGTGAACCAGGAAGATGCTATTCCAGGTCAGACTCCTAGTCATCACCTGAGCCTGAGACTTAGGAGGGAAGGTTGTTGGTAAATAGATACATCTAGATACTCTTGTCTCACCTCAGGCAGCTCATTTCTGTCTTTCTGGAAGGTTCTGCTGCAGGCTGGCTCTCACATGGTGTCTGCTCTTGCCCACCTTTCACGGAGGGCAGGACATTCCTCTCCCCACCTCCCTGCATCAGCTCCCTGGTCCTCTCTACTGCAGCCACAAGCTCCTCCCTCATCTGGGTCAGGTCCTCTCCCAAGTCACAGGGAGGACTTTAAAAAGCCCTCTCCATGTGGCCTGTTTTACTCAATATGTATAGAGTCATCTAAGAGAAGCAAACTTTAGTTAATTAAAGTGAAGTGAAGTCGCTCAGTCGTTCCCGACTCTTTGCAACCCCATGGACTGTAGCTTATCAGCTAAGACTGCTGCCATATCCTGCCTGTGCACGATGGGGTGTTGCTCCAGCGCCCTTTGTGTATCATCTCCTGTCCAGTAAACCACTGACGTCTCTGTCACTGTCTCTGGACTCATTCTTTACTGTCCTGGACGACCATAGGGCTTGCAGGCCTGCAGGGTGCAGCCCAACAACAGGTGACCTAGAAAGGGTGAGCCAGAAGCACTGGCCGAGGCAGACTTGTCCACTGCAGACTTCCTTCTTCCAAGAAGGAACACAAGGCCATTCATCCCAATTCTGATTGAGTGTCATATTTGAAGCTTCCTGGAGATCAGGCAGTACCCAGATGATGCAGGATATTAGGGACGTGGAAAGGACTTTCACCACTAATCTCTTGGCAGGAGCTAGACAGTGGTCCTACCTTAAGCGAGATAACACGATCAACATATTTTGGTATAGGAACGCTGGTAGCAGAATGCATCAGAAGGGAGATAGAGTCCGGGTGGGATGTACCATTAGAAGACAACTGAAATATTCTGCTTTAAAGATTATGAAGGGGATGCTGAGGGTCTTGTGCATGATATAGAGGAGAGGCTCTGGTTTTATCCTGGCAGATCTGATTGTGGCATTTGCTAGGAGAAATACTCTTAGAGGCTTCCCAGGTGGTGTTAGTGGTAAAGAATCCACCTGCCAATGCAGGAGACATCAGAGTCGTTCGATCCCTGGGTCGGGAAGATCCCCTGGAGGAGGGCATGGCAACCCACTCCAGTACTCTTGCCTGGAGAATCCCATGGACAGAGGAGCCTGGTAGGCTACAGTCCATGGGATGGCAAAGAGTCAAACATGACTGATGTGACTTAGCACACACACACACAATCCTCTTAGGGAGCCCTAGAATGCGGGCTCATTATTACCAGTGCTTGGTCCTCCTGGGGTCTCTGTGGGACTCACAGCTTGTTCACCAATGTCTCTCTCTCTCTTTCTAACTGGGACAGGCCACTGTCTTCCAGCTGAGTGTCTTCAAACAGCAACAACATAGAGTGACTCACCTTGGGTCATCTAAGCTAGTCCCGGGTTGGAAAGCTGTCTGGACAGCCTATGGGCCTGGTTTGGTGTCCAACATGCTAGCCATGCACAGGGCTTTGGAGATCATTTCGGCTCAGTTCCTGTGTTGTAGCAGCTGCAGCAACTGTAAATATGCTGTCACGTGCATGAAGTGATTAAATACTGAAACACTGGCGCATTTCTCAAACTTCATATGAGATACATTAGAGTCCCTAGTGGTTGTCCATGACTAAGCGGAAGTGTGCGTGTGTGTTAATCGCTCAGTCCTGTCCGACTCTTTGCGACCCCACAGACTGAAGCCCACCAGGCTCCTCTGTCCACAAATTCTCCAGGCCAGAATACTGGAGTGGCTTACCATGCCCTTCTCCAGGGGATCTTCCGGATGCAGAGATCGAGCCCGGGTCTCCTGCATTGAAGGCAGATTCTTTACCATCTGAGCCACTGCCGTAATTACCCCATCATGATAAAATTCCAGGGGTGAATGTGTTGATGTTTTGTGCTTGCTCCTAGCTGTTGCTCAGTGAGTATTCACTGAACAAATCAAGATGGCCTATAAGCTCTACAGGGACTTGGGTAGGAGCTGCAGGTCTGCGTTTTGTTCACACCTAGGGATCCAGACATAACCGATGTCTGTTGGGTAAAAATTGGAATGCCCTAGTTGCCTGAGAATCCCAGGGATGGGGGAGCCTGGTGGGCTGCCGTCTATGGGGTTGCACAGAGTCGGACACGACTGAAGTGACTTAGCAGCAGCAGGTACTTGGACGGATGGTACTGTTGCCGACTGTTTTGGTTGTTTCAGGTGCTTCTTTCTTCTTCGTGATTCCCTGGAGCCTCGTATCTATCACGGAAGCTCCTGTGGAACAGATGATAGATCTGGGCTGCAGGCGCTGTGGGGGTCAGAGACCTGCGACCTGGAGAATGTGCTGCTTTGGCCACAGGGAGGCGCTCTGGCTCCGCTGAAACGCCGAGGCTGGTGGGGGAGGGGCCGAGGAGGCGGCAGGGAGGTGGTGAGCAAGGGAGCAGGGCCTTGGCCTTCCATCGTTGTTATCAGTAGGGTGCGTCATTTGTAGACTTCTCAAAGACATCGAAGTCATTTTCAAACTGAGATCCGTTTGCCTTGTGCTCTTTTCTTGTGGCAGCCTGTTTGCTTTAAGCCCAGCCAAGCCCTGTACCCTGAATACAGGCACAAGTGAAGTGAAAGTCGCTCAGTCGTGTCCGGCTCCTTGCCACCCCGGGGACTATACAGTCCGTGGAATTCTCCAGGCCAGAATACTGGAGTGGGGAGCCTTTCCCTTCTCCAGGGGATCTTCCCACCCGGGGATTGAACCCGAGTCTCCCGCATTGCGGGTGAATTCTTTACCAGCTGAGCCACAAAGGCAGCCCCTAAACAGGCACAAAGACTGGCTTATCTCCTGTATGGCCCTCGCAGCACTCTTCCCAGGGTCTGGTCCTGGCTGGCATCATGGTATCCTGCCTTTTAATGATGGACACCGGTCCAGAACAGGACTATGGGCTTTCGGTTCTCCTCCCTCCACACAGCTGGGCAAAGGCGCTCCAGGGAGTTAGTTGTTCAGTCGCTCAGTCGTATGGGACTCTTTGCGACCCCATGGACTGCAGCACGCCAGACTTCCCTGTCCTTCACTAACTCCCGGAGTTTGTTCCAACTCATGTTCCGAGTCGGGGATGCCATCCTAGCATCTCATCTTCTGTCGTCCCCTTCTCCTCCTGCCTTCAATCTCTCCCAGCATCAGGGTCTTTTCCAACGAGTCAGCTTTTCACATCAGGTGGCCAAAGTATTGGAGCTTAGACACTGAGAGAAGTGGTGTTTTGAATGTTGTCCTGGCTGACTGAGCAGGGAAGAAGGAGATATCTTGAAGGGGATATAGTTTGTCTGAGAGCAGCTCTTGGAAGGGAGCGGGACAGGGGGAGAATCTATATAATGAGGAGAGCAGCTAATAGCCAAAGAGCTCACTGTCAGAGGACTATCCCAGCCCAGTGGATTCAAATCTACCTTCTGTCAGAATCTATATAAGGCATGAAAAGGGGAAGAAGAAACATCCCTAGGCACTGGGGAAACTGACAGGGACACTGACGTCACAGACAAAACCGCCAACCAAGGCCGAGGAGGCCAGAGCCCAACCACCCCCCACCCCCACCCCACACACACACCCAGAGCACCCACCTGACCCTGATCCACCATGGGCTTCAGGCAGCTCTGCTGTGTGGTCCTCTGTCTCCTGGGCATAGGTGAGTCTGGAGTTCACACGGGCTGTCCCCGGACCCCAAACTATTTCCCTGTGGCTGCAGCAACACCCTCCCCTCTGGCCTTTGTCTGAATTCTGTCCTTTCCTCCCAGCCATCTCCGCGGACCCTGGGATCACTCAGATACCAAAATACCTAGTCATGGGAATGGCGGACAAGAAATCTTTGACATGTGAACAACATCTGGGACATGATGCTATGTACTGGTATAAACAGAGCGCCCAGAAGCCGCCAGAGCTCATGTTTGTCCACAACTACCAGAAACTCACTGGAAATGAGAGTGTTCCAAGCCGCTTCTGGTCTGAATGCCCAGACAGCTCTCAGTGCCGCCTGGACCTGAACGCCCTGAAACCACAGGACTCCGCCGTCTATCTCTGCGCCAGCAGTAGAGACACAGCCCTGCAGAGGCAATTCCTTCCTGTGCACAAACCTCCAGGGTCCAGACAGGAAGCCCTGGGGGCCATCCAAGTCTTGGTTTGGCATTTCCCATCAGACCATAGCCCTGTCTGTGGGGTCACGTGGCAAGGCGGTGAAGAGTTTCTTCCCAGACATCAACAGTGTATGCCAGGCTTGTCCTGAGAAAGACTGTGCCAAGCCATTCAAGTTTAAGCAGTTTCTTCATCTGCTTTTCCCAATCGCTTTGATCCTCTGGGAACCCTTTCGTAAGACCCTTGGCCCTCTGGCCACAGCAGTCCTACCTACCCTCCTTCTAAAAGGTGCTTTTTCTCCGACTTCACCTTCCATCCAAGCTAGACCTGGATCTCAGCCCAGATCCCAGCTCCAGATGTGCTCAGACCTTCTTCAGAGCACCTCGTTCTCTCTCCAGGGCCTCTGTCTGTTCCTGCCCTTGAGGACCATGGACCCCCGATCCTGTTGGGATCGCTGTTCTCCAGTTCACCCTCCTGGCTGCTTGTTCAAGGGCTCAGCCCCTCACTGGCCTCTCTTCCACTCCAGCCTTAACCCTTCAGGCTTGATTCTGTTTTTCTTCTGTCTCTTCAGGTCTTCACACCCTGTCATATCAGCCATAGAGTCCGATGTCCTTGGATCATTGCTCACAGCAGGCAGTGAGAACAGGCAGCGGCCTCCTGATGTTTCGGAGCACAACTTTGTGTTCGGGGTTGTCTTTGCTGAACCCCGTATCTTCCACCCTCGGGGTTGCACATACCCACAGCCTAGGGCTGGCAGAGAGCCCTGCGTTCTGGAGGGTGAGCTGTCTGCCATCTACACAAAGGCTCCCTTCTCTCCTGCAGAAGGCCCTCCATGGATAGGGACCCCTGATAGAGTCCCAAACCATAACACCTCTGGCCAAGTCAATCCACACGGTGACTCTATTCTATTCTAAAGTCTCTATTCTATTCTAGAGTCTTTAGAGTGTGGGGATTTTTTTTTTTAAAGCTGCGTGTGACAATGCCCTGGAAAATAGTTAAAAGATAAACACATCCCAATCTAGTATTTTAATGCCTTGCTTATTGTGAAATAAACAAGCCTGCTATAAAGTGGGTGGTTTGGCTTAAGGTTTCACATGGATCCTCCAAACAAACACCAGCACCCCCGGGATCCTCTAAACAAATGCCAGCACCTCAGGACTCATGCCCTAAATGGGCTCAGAGGATAAGAAGGTTGCCGCTGCCCCGTAGGGGGGTGCATTGCTGGGAGCTCAGCAGGTGCTTGGCTTCTGTGCCTCTCCTTTTCTGGAACCCCTGCAGCCAAGACTGTGGTCTCCCATGGCCGAGCAGCACGGAGCTTTGGGAATCAGAGAAGAACTCCCCAGCAAGGGTCCCAGGGTGGAGTCCCCACAAAGGACAGCAAGAGACCCAACCTGCTTTGGGAAGCAGGTTGAGAAATGTGTCCTCTGTCTTCACCTGTTCTCTTATCCTGTAATCCAGCTCATCTGTTCTCTGATTTGTCCTGTTCCCACTCAAGGCTAGAACCTGAGCCCTACCCTGATCAAAGTCCCACATCTGCACAGGCCCTTGCTCTCAACCCCTCAGGCAGCCACCAGGCCCCTGCACCCCTCGCTGAGGGCTGGCATGCTGGGCTGGGTGCTTACTTTCTCACCTGCTCTCCCTCCCTCGCACTGAAATGTCCTTCCAGGTTTCCCGTCTCAACTTCTCACTGCATTTCCTCTCCACAGTAACACTTGTAGGGTTATTCTTTTTGTTTTGTTTCCTTTGGTCTCTTCATCCCCCATGTTTTCATCATTAGGCTCAGAACTATGCCGTGCAGAGTCCATGCCCCCAGATTGTGGCTCTGAATTGGCCGTCAGAGAGGGGAGTGGGTCCCACCCTTCTGTTGGGATCTTCACACCGGGCCTAGGTGTCCTGAAGCCTGTATTCTCCCAGGGTCCCTCTGCAGCTTGGGGGCTGGGAGTCTGCACCCCTCAGGACACACAAGGGCCAGTCCTAAGAGCATCACATGTCCATGGGCACTAAGGCTCCCTCCTGTGGGGGCGCTCCTGAGTCTGTGGGTGCTGCCCAGGACTGTGACGTCATCACAGGATCTCCTCCCTGGGGCTGCTAAGGACCAGATGCCCGACTGGCAGTGGCTTCAGCCCTGCCAGACACCACCATGGACAGCAGGCTCTTCTGCTGGGTGATCCTTGGTCTCCTGGGAGTAAGTGCGTTCTAGAGGTGTGTGGGAAACTCCCATCCCGTTCCCTTGACCTAAAGGCAGTTCCACACCTTTGTCTCATTCTCTTCCTGGCCTCTGTGCCCTCCCACAGGACGCTTGGTACCTGGTGTCAGCCAGAGCCCTCGCCACTACATCACACAGATGGGATGGGATGTAACATGAGGTGTGACCCTATGCCTGGTCATTTGTACCTCTACTGGTACTGACAGACCCCGGGAAAGGGCATGGAGTTTCTGATGTCCATCTACGACAAAGAGCCTTCAGAAAAGGCACACTTTATGGAGGATTTCTTCTCAGCTGAGATGCCCGATGGCGTGTACCTCATTCGAAGATGCAGCCCGCACAGCTAGGGGACTAGGCTGTGTTCCTCTGTGCCAGCAGCTCGCCCACAGCCTCACAGAGATGTTTCCTGCCCTTTCACAAACTCCACAGTGTCTCTTTGCCCTGCTCAAGGCTGCAGTGGATGGGGGTGGAGGTTTGGGAGGCTGAAGCTGATTTCCATTTGCACAGGTCAAAATCAGTTTTAATTTGCAGAAGAAGACATGTTGCACAGGACATCTGGGGCTGTGGTATTCAGGAAAGGCTCCCAGGCACCACAGAGTATGGCCATGGCCCCCAGCAATGGGCCTGACCTGGCCAATGAATGACCTGGAGAGCCTACAGGGCAACCTCTGTATTCTCTTCTGCTCTCTGTTTGTGTTATTTCCTATTTTTCAAAACATGCCTTCCTTCTGTCTTTGAGTGGAGACTGGCTTACTGGAGAGGAGAGGGGAGAATTGCAAAGGAATATCCAGGAACCTCCAACTGGGAACTTTCCAGAAGACAAAAGATCTCAACAGCAGAGTGAGTACTGGTGGGAGAAGGATGTTCTGGGACAGAAGGTAGACAAGGCAGAAGCACCGTGGGACACTGCTGGCCAGCATAGAGAGTTTCTTTGGCCCTTTGTATGTGACCTCATGCTCTTGGGCTTTCAGGGATCTGGTCCAACAAGAATGTCACCACAGAGGACAGACTCGGCAAGAGCAAACATGCACAGGGCCTCCTATGCCCAGAGCTGCTTGCTCTGAACCTGATGGGTGAAGACAGGACTGACTTCTCAGAGGCTAAGACCTGAGGGTTCCTGAACAATGCCCTGGAGAGACTGAAAGTTTGCGGCTGTGTGCCATGAGCTACGTTGGGATTCATGACCTCCGGAGGAGAGGATTTTGATCCGGGGCCAGAGACGAGCTTGATCACTCAAGGCTTTTGTGTAATAAAGTTTTATTAAAGTATAAAAGGGATAGAGAAAGCTTCTGACATAGACATTAGAAGGGGACAGAAAGAGTGCCCCCCTTGCTAGTTTTTAGCAAGGAGTTATATATCTGCCAGGGGTTCCCTAGTGGCTCAGCTGGTAAAGAATCTGTCTGCAAAGCAAGAGACTTGGGTTCGATCCCTAGGTTGGGAAGATCCCCTAAAGAAGGGAAAGGCTACCCACTCCAGTGTTCTGGCCTGGAGGATTTCATCGACTGTATAGTCCATGGGGTCGCAAAGAGTCGGACACAACTGAGTGACTTCACTTTCACCACAATTTCTATATTCATTTACATGCTGCTGAACACTTACATTGTTCTAGATTTTGTCTGTGTGTATAAAGGGGCAATAAGCAGTGTTCTGATTATAATGCTTTTATATGGACATATACTTTCATTTTTCTTGGGTAAATACCTAGGAGTGGGCATGCTGGGTGGTATGATAAGTACTTATTTCACTTTATAAAAGTGAGTACACTACTTTCCCAAGTGGTGATACCATTTAGCTTCTCACCAGGAAGGTGAGTTCTAGTTGCTTCAGTTTGTGCTGGAAAAAAAGTAGAATGGTGGGGAAGTGAAATATGGGGATTTAAAGGAGTTGTGACCAGAACTACAACCAGTGGGAAATACCACACAGGAAACCTGGAGGGCTCCAGAGAAGATGGAGGTGAAAAAAAAAAAATCCAGGAAATTACTGGAAGCTTCCTGCCCCAGATGACAATGTAAACACTTCCAGTTTACTAGGAGGAGGCACTGTGGAGGCTCTCCTCGGTCGTTTGACATTGTTGTGCTAAATCCATGGCTTAAGCCCAGCTGTGTTCACTGATGACTGTGTGCTTAGCGAGACCTCACGTGGCCCTGTCCCGTCCACTTCACAGCCCCCCGATGGTCAGGTCCTTGCTCTTTTCAGGTTATGAGGAGGATGAGGTCTTTGGGTTGAACAGGGTGCAAGGGCACTTCAGGTGAATAGACAGACCTGTTGGAAGCAAACTGAAAAGCAAGGTTGGTATAGTGGCTATAATTTTGACATAATTAGCAGTGTGGTGGTGGTTTAGTCGCTAAGTCATGTCCGACTCTTGCGACCCCATGGACTCATCTGTCATGGGATTTCTCAGGCAAGAATACTGGAGTGGGTTGGCCTTTCCTTCTCCAGGGGATCTTCCCAACCCAGGGATCGAATCCACGTCTCCTGCATTACAGGCAGATTCTTTACTTCTGAGTCACCGGTTGATCCTTTAAAGCAGCTGTCCTCAACCTTGCTGGCATCAAGGATCAGTTTCATGGAAGACAATTTTTCACAGATGGAGGGTGGGGGGATGGTTTCAGGATGATTCAAGTGCACTTCATTTCTTGTGCACTTTATTCCTTCTATTATTACATCAGCTCCACATCAGATCATCAGGCGCTAGATCCCAGAGGTGGGGGACCCCTGCCGTACAGCACCACCCACATCTCCTTTAGAATCTATGAAACTCATTGGGTTTTCATAATTTTCTTGAGGAAATCAAAGGCAGTCTTAGCTTTTTGGCCAGGTAATGTGACAGGGTTAGAGAAGACCAGGGGAATGCAGATCCCATGGGCATGGTCAGAAACCCCTGGAAGGGCTTTGAATTTTCATAGTTTTTGGAATTTATAAGCTCTGGGAAATTTCACTTAGTTTTCAAAGGAGAGCTTCACAGATCTTATCTGGATTATTAGCTGAAATGTTGTTTTGGAGGAAAATAAGGGAAAAAGTTCCTTGATGATAGGAGTCATTATTTCAGGAAAAGATGGATATATACTAGTTCCTACTGGAACAAAAATTTAGTGTTTACATGAAACATTGGCTTCTCTTAGAGAATTTGATAACTTGAACCTCCTTCTCCATAATACAACATTTTGAAATGCTGATATAAAATAAACTAGGTGGGCTGCAGGTTAAGAATTCCTATTAATTGGCCTTACATTTTCTTACATGGTAACATCTTCTATATTCTTATTTATATTTCAGATCTTCGTGTAGTATATTTGTTATGCTTGTTTTAAATTGTTAATTAATTGATTTCAATGACTCACTTTCTGGGGTTACATATGGTACAGTTAATTTTGTTTTTTCTGGTCCTTTAGTGGTATCTCATACCCAGCTATTGATTTCTGCAATAAAAATGCAGGTCAGATTGTCTCAAAGTGAAGAAGGGGTCAGGCAAGAGCAAAATGAAAATTATTTTCACCAATTGTTTTCTCACTGCTGACCTGGACTCACCCCTCATCTTACTCATATTCCAGCCCCAAAGAGCTTCAGTCTTTCCAGAATATTCTCTTGATTTTTGATGAATCTCTAGTGCTCACATTTACCTCTTGCCTCATCAGGTTCCCCTATGAAGGAGCCAGGTGATGCAACCTAGGTGATGTTAGGTTGCAATTTTAGAAGGACCCAGAAGCCAGTGGCTCCACATTTTGTCCATTGTTACAATATCAGTTGGGCTTCCCTTGTCTAAAATATAATGACTGTTTATTATGGGGCCTCAGGCATCTCTTAAACAATCTTCTGAGTTTTTTTTTTTCTTCAAATACTTAAGTTTTGACTGGCAATCTTGCAATTTTTTCTAATTGATGCCAAAAGATGCCAAGTGTTCCATAAAGCAGAGAAATACACCTTCCTTAGTGTAATTTATAGTGATTGCTCATATTTCTATGATTTTGTGTAGAACCTTCTCCTTATCTACTATCAGAAACTCCATAAGACACATATGATGCTATTGTGAAAGGTTTTAATGAGTTACGTGTACACAAAATTGGTAAAAAGTATTCAATTACAGAACATTTCCATGTGGGCTTGAGTTAATTTGATCTGACTCATATCCATGAAGATTCACTCAGGGTGGAATTTCCCTCCACTGGGTGGATCTTGTAAGAGGTCTGGTCACTCTTAGTTTGCTGGCACATCAGCTGGTCATCGATGACATTGATGTACTGCCCAACAGTGTCACATGCGGCCGAATCAGGGATCTCTTCTCAATGGTTCTTGGAGGGCTTGTTGCCTTCAGACTTGGAAAGTCAAGAAATAGATTCCATTAGAATATCTATATTCACTCTATATAATTCACTATAAGACCAAGTCACAGGTAATTCAATGTAAATTATCTCCAACGGGAGATACTGGCTCTGGAAATGAGTCCTTCTTAGATTCTATTTTCCCAAATCCCTCTATTAATTTTGTTATTCTGCATGAATCCATTAGTATCCTTTCTGGCATAATAGTTACAGAAGGTTAGGATATTTAATTTCCTACTTGAGCATCAAAGAAAAGTCTAGAGAAATATGATCATTTATCTATACACATTTACTCATATATGGGCAAATGGGCATTGTATGAATATTATTATCAATGAACAGAGGCAAAAAGAGGATTTCTAAAAGAGACAGGATAGAAGAGATTTGCCAGAAACAAGGGGCATTATTTTCTTATTCTGGGCTAAGCTGATTAGTGGGAACATTGCAAAAAGGCCTATGTGGTGTGCTTTGAGTAAGTTGTCTGCAGTCATGAAAAGAAAACCAAGTTTAGTGTCTCACCTAACCTAAGCCAGGTTTGTACCATTCGCCTCATCAAAAATGCTTAAAGTCAAAACAGTTCTTTCATGGCCACATTTCTTTTTTGCTTAAAATACAAAATCACAAGTCATCTAGGGCTGGTTTCTATATGATCTGTGTGTGTGTGTGTGTGTGTGTGTGTGTGTGTGTGTGTGTGACTTTAGGAGAAACAAAGCAAAAGCTCCCCCCACCCCCAAAACAAAGAACATACTGCAATAGGCAACCAGTGAAATAGTTTCTAATTTAAACACATCCCATGATTATTATCTCAGGGCAAAGTCACCCATAGGTCTCATGGGGGCACTGTGGACTGCCAAACTCCAGAAGTTTCTGGGGCAAAGCAAGCAGATAGAGCTAGTGCCTGGGACCAGGAGGGTTAAAAAAACAGCATTATGTGGTGCTGTTTTCCTCTAGAAGACTTAATAGCACAGACACTAATGTGCAGGCTTGCTGTCCCAGCTGGGAGCCATGAACTTCAACTATGCAGTGCTGAGGGAGCCTCTGAGGTTGCAGGAAAAGTGAAGGGTATGGAGCTGGGAGAGGGCAGGGACAGGTAGAGAAACACCTGCCTCAAAGGGAAAGCAAAGGAGCCATGGGGAAGGGCTGCTGCTGCTGCTGCTAAGTCACTTAAGTCGTGTCCGACTCTGTGTGACCCCACGGACGTCAGCCCACCAGGCTCCCCCGTCCTGGGATTCTCCAGGCAAGAACACTGGAGTGGGTTGCCATTTCCTTCTCCAATGCATGAAAGTGAAAAAGTGAAAGTGAAGTCGCTCAGTCGTGTCCGACTCTTCGAGACCCCATGGACTGCAGCCCACCAGGCTCCTCCGTCCCTGGGATTTTCCAGGCAAGAGTACTGTGGGGAAGGGCGTGTGGCCTAAACCAGCCTCGCCTTAACTAGCACATTCAGCTCACATGTCATCTAAGAGACTTTGCAGGACAGAGCAGGGTTCCTGGATCAGCTGACCTGGACTGAGAGGTCAGATTCCTGGGAACCAGCAGAGGCAATAACATCAGAGCAGTGACGTCACTGCCTCACCTCCAGTCACAGGAAGGAGGCCCAGGACACCAGCTCTCAGAGAATCAGAGCTCTGAGCAAGGAGACGCCTCCCAGCTCTGGCCCTCCTGCCATGGGCTGCATCCCCGTCTGCTGTGTGGCTCTTTGTCTCCTGGCAGCAGGGGTATTTGGCACAGGAGTGGCTTCTCTAAGCCTTACTTTGCCTGAATCCAAGACAGCATCGGGCTCTCTCCCACATTCTTTCTCAGCCCCAGTCTTCTACCCCACAGGCCCTGTGGATTCTGGAGTCACCCAAACCCCGAGATACCTGATTAAAGCAAGAGGACTGCGAGGGACCCTGGGATGCTCCCCTGTCTCTGGCCAACCCCCCACCACCCAGGGTATCTTGGTACCAACAGGCCCTGAGTCAGGGGCCTCAGTTCTTCTTTGAGTTTTATGAAACTGCAAAGAACTAAAGGCAACTTCCCAGATCAATTCTCAGCAAAACGGGTTAGTGACTCCCGCTCTGAGCTGAACATGAGCCTCTTGCAGCTGACTGACTTGGCCCTGTACCTTGATGCCAGCAGCAACCTCAGAGCTGCCAGATCCATGAGAGCCTGGGGACTGCAGTGGGAGAGAAAAAAGACTGGGGGCCCTGGAAAGCAGTCCTGGGCTCTCGTGCCATACAGGGAGGGACAAGAGAGGTCAAGAAGATGTGTTCAGAGAACGGGCTTACATCACCAGGTTTGCTCCAAAACGACCTTCCTTGTCTGACATTGGATGCTACCAGGGGAGAGGAAGGGTTTGTCATTTACTAACTGGAGGTTTCCTTTTTGAGGAAGAGAGTGTTCACCTGGGGAACAAAATGACATGATAAGTGTGTGATTCTAATAGCATCACAAGCGTTTGATTTGTATACTTTAGGGAGAAGACATTGACATATGGGGAAGGTCCAGGGCAGAAACTACGCATGAAGTGGTTGAGAATAGATCTAGAGCTGCAAAATGAGTAAAAAAAGAAGAAGAAAACAACTGTGTTATTCAAAACATCTCTTTCCTCCTCCTCCCACAGTCCTGAATCACCAGTGTTTCTAACAACCTGCACCACCTGGGGCCAGTCCAGGTGAGGACCTCACCACGTAGATGACGTGAGGATGGTGTGTGAAACCCAGAGTTGACCTCACTTATTCCTTCTAGACCTCTCTCCCTTGCCTGCGTCCTCTGGGCACGGTTCAGTGTCTCCCACAAACAGAAGAGGGCATGGCTCCTCTGGTTATAAACAGGCAGAGGCTCTCCAGGTCAACTCTGCTTCCCTGGAATCCCTTCAACACCCAGATTCTATTTGCTTCAGATCACTGCTTTGGGGCCATCTCAGGATGCGATGCGCTCTGTGACCAAACTTTGCTAAATTCCCTGGATGCAGATGCATCTTAAATCCTTTGCATCCACTCTCTCTCTCTTCTCACGGCCCCACGGGCCCTCTCTCCTCCCCACACACGACCAGGTACTACTCATTTTTCAGGGCCTGGCTCAGACCTGCCTTCCTCTTTGCTTCTTATCCTGACTTTCTGCAGGTCTATACTATTGACTAGCTTGCTCGTGCTGTGCTGTGCTTAGTTGCTCAATTGTGTCCTACTCTTTGCAACTCCGTGGACTGTAGCCTGACAGGCTCCTCTGTCCGTGGGATTCTCCAGGCAAGGATACTGGAGTGGGTGGCCATGCCCTCCTCCTGGGGATCTTCTCAGGCTGCTGCAATAAACACCAGGCTGTGTGGCTTAGACCACACACACTGATTTTCTCACAGTTCTGGGGCCTGAAACCCAAGATGCAGGGGCTAGGGTTGGTTTCTGGTGAGAACTCTGCTCCTGGCTGGGAGGCAGCTGCCTTCGCCTTGTGACCTCATGGGGCCTCTCCTCTGGGTTTTCACAGAGAAAGGGCTCTCTGGTGTCTCTTCCTCTTCTCATGAGGACGCTAGTTACGCTGTGTTAGAGTCCCACCTGCATCATGTTATTCATCTTTAACCACCTCTCTCAAGGTCATAAGTTCAGATACAGCCTCACGGGGGTTTAGGACTTCAACAATTGAATTTAGGGGAGACATAAGTCCTTCTATAAAGACTGTCTTACAACCTTTACTTTCATAGAAAAAGCCAAGTATGTAAATATATAATTGATACTCTGACACTTGTGAAAGGGGTTAATTAATGCCCATTTACATAGAGTGGCTCAGTGGTAAAAGGTCTGCTTTCAATGCAGGAGATGCAGGAGAGGTGTGGAAGACGTGGGTTCCATCCCTTGGTGGGAAAGATCCCCAGGAGTAGAAAATGGCAACCCAGTCCAGTATGTTTACCTGGAAAATTCCATGGATAGAGGAGCCTGGTGGGCTACAGTCCATGGGGTAGCAAAGAGTTGGACATGACTGAGCACGCACGGATATGTTGTATACAGAGCTACATGGAGGATTTTTTTTCCTAGCACAATTTAGACATTTATCCTAGTGTGTGAACAACTGGATGCAAGTCCAGACTTCCAGTTTGTGTGAACATTTCAACATTTTCTTTTCTGGCTATGTCTATGTCAGTGTTAAGTCTTATCAGAATATTCCACACTGAGCACTCTTCTAATCAAAGTATACTCATCAGTACAGCTCCCGGTGAGTATACTTTAAAGTGATTAGAGTAACATAGTATGGTTTCTTTAAAAAACTGTGGCTTATAATTAAATGTGGGTGTGAATCCAAGTTGCCACTCTCTTGCAGTTTCTCTAAGTCTCCTGAGTCTGACAATCTCAGAAGCTGGAGTTGGGATTCTTTCTGTTTCTTCTTTGTATCATCTGTACAGTTGGTTTATACTGTTGTCTTAGTTTCAGGTGTACAGCTCAGTGATTTGGTGATGCACATATACACATACACGTATAGAAGCGGAAAACGCAGAAGCAGTAACAGATTTCAATTTCTTGGGCTCCAAAATCACTGCCAATGGTGAATGCAGTCACAAAATTAAAAGACCATTGCTCCTTGGAAGAAAAGCAATGACCAACCTAGAGAGTATATTAAAAAGCAGAGACATTACTTTGCCAATAAAGGTCTGTCTAGTCAAAGCTATGGTTTCTCCAGTAGTCAAGCATGGATGTGAGAGTTGGACCATAAAGAAGGCTGAGCACTGAAGAATTGATGCTTTCGAACTCTGGTGTTGGAGAAGACTCTTGAGAGTTCCTTGGACTGCAAGGAGATCAAACCAGTCCACCCTAGAGGAAATCACCCTGAACATTCACTGGAAGGACGGATGCTGCACCTAAAGCTCCAATACTTAGGCCACCTGATGGGAAGAGCTGACTCACTGGAAAAATCCCGGATGCTGGGAAAGATCGAAGGCAGGAGGAGAAGGGGATGACAGAGGATGAGATGGTTGGATGGCATCACTGATTAAATGGACATGAGTTTGAGCTAACTCTGGGAGATAGTGGAAGCAGAGGAACCCGGGCTACAGTCCATGGGGTCACAAAGAGTAAGACACAATTTAGTGACTGAAAAACAACAACAAAAATACATATATGTGTATGTATATGTTTTCAGAATCTTTCTCCTTATAAGCTGTTAGAAAATACCAAGTATAATTCTCTATGCTATGTAGTAGGTCCTTGTTGATTATCTATTATCTATTTTCTATATTGTAATGCATATATGTTAATCCCAAACTCCTAATTGATCGCTCCCCACTAAGAGTCGGACACGACTGAGCGACTTCACTTTCACTTTTCACTTTCATGCACTGGAGAAGGAAATGGCAACCCACTCCAGTGTTCTTGCCTGGAGAATCCCAGGGACGGGGGAGCCTGGTGGGCTGCCGCCTACGGGGTTGCACAGAGTCGGACACGACTGACGTGACTTAGCAGCAGCAGCAGCACCTTTCTCCTGTGGCTCAGGCAGTAAAGAATCTGCTGCAATGCAGGAGACCCAGGTTCCATCCCTGGGTTGGGAAGATACCCCGGAGAAAGAAATGGCGACGGACTCCAGTGTTCTTGCCTGGGTAATCGCATGGACAGAGAAGCCTGGTGGGCTACAGTCTATGAGTCAGACACCACTGAGCGACTAGCAATTTCCACTTTCACTTTTCCCCATTGGTGACCATGAGTTTCTTTTCTATGTCTGTGGGTCTATTTCTGTTTTGTAAATGAGTTCGTTTTTACGTACTTTTTTTTAGATTCCACTTGTAAGCTGTATCATATAATATTTGTCTTTCTCTGCCTTACTCCATTAGTATGATAATCTCTAGGTCCAAACATTTTATTGAAAATAACATTATTTCATTCTTTTTGTGGCTGAATAATACTCCACTGTGTATATATATATATATATATATATATATATATATATATACACACATACTATCTCTATCTATTCATCTGTTGATGAATATTTAGGATGCTTCCATATCTTGAGTATTGTAAATAGTGCCACGAAGAACATTGAGGTCCATGTATCTTTTAGAATTATAGTTTTGTCTAATTTTATGCCTACAAGTGGGATTGCAAGATCATACAGTCACTCTATTTTTAGTTTCTTAAACAGCCTCCATACTCTTCTAAGACTCATTTGAAAAGACCCTGACGCTGGGAGAGATTGAGGGCAGAAGGAGAAGGGGGCCACAGAGGATGAGATGGTTGGATGGCATCACGAACTCAATGGACATGGGTTTGGGTGGACTCTGGGAGTTGGTGGTAGACAGGGAGGCCTGGCGTGCTGCAGTTCATGGGGTCGCAAGAAGCCGGACATGACTGAGCGACTGAACTGAACTGAACTGAACTCTTCTAATAGCTGTGCCAGTTTTCATTCCCACCAACAGTGTAGGAGGTTCCTTTTTCTCCACACTGTCTCCAGCATTTACTACTTGTAGACTTTTTAATGATGCCTATTCTGACCCGTGTGAGGTGATGCCTCGCTATAGTTTTGACTTGCATTCCTCTGATAATTACTGTTGTTGCCAAACTTTTCTTGTGCTTGTTGGCCATCTGCATGTCTTCTTTGGAGAGAAGTCCTCCTAGGTCTTCTACTGACTGGATAGTTATTTCAAGATTTTATAAGTATAGAAATAAATCGGTTCATATATATAAAACCTCTTTATAAAGTACACTACTTAGAATTTGGCAATACTTAATTTAAACATCAAATCTGGAAATACATGGTTTCTGATTAATCAGAAGGAGCTCTGAATACATGTTTCCAGGATGGTTTCACTTGAGACCACCAGAGTGTTTATTTTATGGCCTGTACTATTTCATGTTAGCAAACTACCGTGATAGCAACGGTGGAGCAATTTTTTTTTCTTAGTCAAAGTGTCTCTTCATACAATCTTTTACCTCCAGAGGCTGAGTGGATTTCAAGACCAACCCTAATTCAGCCAGGCTGGGGAGGCATAAGAACAGGAGTGTGAGTGTGTGTGTGTATGTGTGTGTGTGTGTGTGTGGAGGGGTTGTCCTGAGGGCTGTTGGGAATTTCTATTCCTGCTTTAGACCTAAAGTGCAAATCCATGAGACTGTGGACCATTGGCCACTAGGAGCCACTGTGGGTCCATGGTAAGCAGGCTGCCTGGGAGGGGTTGAAGAGGCACCCAAGAGAGCGGAGCTTAAGGGAACCTTGACTACATGCCTGCATCAGGGAGCAGGTTTGAGTTCCCGCAGTGCTTCCAGGACACAAGGAACCAGCACAGACTCCTCACTGCCCAGGGGAGTGGGGTCGTCCCTGGAACTTCAGGATGTACTCAGGGGGACCCTGCAAAGGAAGTGGAGGGTGAGGGGTTCGGGTGGCTGGTGAGGGCTCGGTGATGAGTGTCAGGAAGGAGCAGAGAGAGGAGAAGAAGTCATATTGTGGACATATGGAGACATGGGAAGAATGCACACTTCACACCCACCCTTTGCTGAGCAGTTGTGCAGGACAGGGAAGGGCATAGAGGAGCCACCCCTGGGTCCTCCCAAGGGGTCTAGTGGACAAGGGCAGCCTGCAGAGACACAGAGCAGTGATGTCATAGGCAAATGCTCCAATCAGGGAAGCAGGAGGGTCAGCACTTTACACCACTCACCCCAGGAGGCAGCAGCCAGCCAGCAGCAGTCTTGGGTTCCTGATGCTGCCATGGGCTCCAGGCTCCTCTGCTGTGTGACTCTCTGCCTCCTGGGAGCAGGTGAGTCCTGGACACAGTGTGGGAGCTTCTGAGATGCCTTTGCCTCCCTGAGATAGAAGCCTGGCGATGAGGGCTGCAGCAGGAGGCTTCCCCTGTGCTCTGCCCTCAGCTTCCTTCTGTCTCCTTCCCAACAGGCCTGGTGGATTCTGAAGTCACCCAGACCCCCAAATACCTGATCAAATCAAGAAAGCAGCAAGCGACTCTGAGATGTTCCCCTGACTCTGGACACAGCTCTGTGAACTGGTACCAACAGGCCCTGGGCCAGGGCCCCCAGTTCCTCGTTCAGTATTACCGCGGACAAGTTAGTGGAGGAGAAAATATGCCAGATCGATTCTCAGCAAAACAATTTAGTGACTTTCACTCTGAGCTGAATTTGAGCTCCTTGGAGCTGACAGACTCAGCCATGTATCTCTGTGCCAGCAGCCAAGACACAGCCCTGCATGATCAGGTGCCTCTGGGACAAAAACACTCCTGCCCCAGCTCAGGAAGCAGCCTTGAGGGTGTTGGCTGCCAGCCAGCCAGGCCCAGGCTCTGGTAGAGTGGACAGATTTTCCCAGAAATTGTTTCTTTACTGTGTTTTAATGCTCACAAAGATCATGCAAGATAAGTATTCTTTTAATTATTTATACACTCGAGGGGAACTGACTTGCCCAGGTCTCATACTTCATTACTGTCAGACAAGGAATTAGACTCACGTCTGTCCTCAACACCTGTGGTCCTTGCCCCCCTTAGAACTGTCCCCCCATAGAACAAACATATGTATACATGTTTTAAAGGAGTAGGTTCACATAGTTGTTAAGGCTGGTAAGTCCCAAAACTGGATACTGGGCTGGTGGTAGAGACCCAGGGAAAGCTGAGTTTTAGTTCAAAAGCTGAATAACTAATGGTCCAGATTGAAGGCCATCACCAGGACAATTATCTCTTACTTGGGGAGGATCAGTCTCTCTGTTCTATTCGTGTCTTCACTGGTTAAATGATGCCCACCAACACTATGAAACGTCATCTGTTTACAATGTTACAATGTTAATCTAACCTCATATTAAAGTCTATGTGTTTCCATGTTAATCTCTTCCAACAACACCCTCATATAACACCCAGAATAATGTTTAAATAAATACCTGTGGCATAGTCAAGGTGATACATTATAATAGCATCACACCATGTTCCACTGTTGTATAACTACTTAATAAGCAGGAAGTCCCTGGCACATAACAACACTCTGGACTTCTTGATTCCCTTTGCTAAACTCTGACAGCCTCTTTTACCATTTTCTAGGTGCAAAGGTAGAAATGGACATATGTTACCTTGAAATCCTGTAGTTGAGGGTATCAGAAGTGACAGGAAAAAAGTATTTATGCCTGATGAGTCATCACATGAAATTAACAAGAGTGTGTAATATATATGCCTCCTCAGATATTTTAAAGTGTGAATTATATGTGTGTGCTCAGTTGTATCTGACTCTTTGCGACCCTATGCACTGTAGCCTGCCAGGCGCCTCGTCTATGGGATTCCCAAGGCAAAATTCTGCAGTGGGTTTCCATTTCCCTCTCCAGGACATCTTCCTGACTCAGGGATCAAATCCACATCTCCTCAATGGCAGCTGGATTCTTTACCACTGTGCCACCTGGGAAGCTCTACAGTTAACCTTTAACTCACGTGTGCTTTAGGGTCCCTGAGACATCCACAACACCGTAATCAAAACTTTGTGTATAACTTCACATTCATCCATCTGTGTGTGGGATTCCAGGTCTACAGATTCAGCCAGTCAAATTGGGCAGTACCTTCAGTTCAGTACAGTCACTCAGTCGTGTCTGACTTCTGAGACCCCATGTTTGACTACAGCATGCCAGGCTTCCCTGTCCATCACCAATTCCCGGAGCTTGCTCAAACTCAAGTCCATGGAGTCAGTGATGCCATTCAACCATCTCATGCTCTGTCGTCCCCTTCTCCTCCCACCTTCAATCTCTCCCAGCATCAGTGTCTTTTCCAATGAATCAGCTCTTCACATCTTGTGGCCAAAGTATTGGCATTTCAGCTTCAGTCCTTCCAAAGAATATTTAGGACTGATTTCCCTTAGGATTGACTGCTTTGATATCCTTGCTGTCCAAGGGACTCTCAAGAGTCGTCTCCAACACCACAGTTCTAAAGCATCAGTTGTTCGGCACTCAGCTTTCTTTATGGTCCAGCTCTCACATCCATACATGAGTAATGGAAAAACCATAGCTTTGACTAGACAGACCTTGATTGACAAAGTGATGTCTCTGCTTTTTAATATGCTGTCTAGGTTTGTCATTGCTTTTCTTCCAAGGAGGAAGAGTCTTTTAGTTTCCCTTAATAAGTATTTATTAAAACATCCACACAAAAATGGACCTACTCAATTCCAACCTGTGTTGTTCAAAGTTCAGCTGTAAATACCATAAACATTACACACTGTATAATGGACAGAGTATATGCATGTGCCATGCAACATCCACCCTATTACAATACAGAACATTTCCATCACCAGAAAGTTTCTTCAGGTCCCTTTCCCATACCTCTCTCCTTCCCTGACTACCAACAATATGATGTCTGTTGCTAGAGATGTGTTTTACTCAGGCATCTTTTTACTGAAAATATAAGCTCTATACCCATTAAAACAATTCTCTTTTAGGCAAGTGTAAAATATTGAAGAAAGTTAGGAGCTCCTGGAAAGTCTTATGGTTAGAGAAGTATTTGAAACCATGTGAGCACCACATCCATGTCAGGGACTATCCTATCTGGAGATGGACAGTTTGATAAAATGACCATTAAAAGGTCATGCCAGCTGCTACAAGCTATTTTTGTAAAATTTATTTACTCACTTTCATAAATTTGTCCTCATGAGCCCATTCCCTGAAATCACTTGATAATGATATTTTGAGAAGAAGTTATCACTTCCCAGGAATTGATGTTGAGATTCCATGAGATGCACACATAGCTGGGTTTCATGCTCACTCAGTGTGTTCTCCCCTGGCAAGACCGTGGACACTAGGAATTTTGGTGAGATACCATTCCATGTTGAGACACAGGTCCCCTTTGCTTCGACCGTAAGTATCCAAGACACAGGCCTTGAGATGGAAAGCTGCTCTTTCTCTTCTGGCATGGCCTGGGCATGAGTCTCCTGTGCTGGGTGCCCTGCTGTCTTCTGGAAGAAAGAAGTTCTGAGCATGGATGTGGAACCACTAGTGGGCTTGCCAGACCCAGGTCAAGTCTTGCTGCTGTGGTCATAAATTCAGACTCCTTTGCTGCTTCTGACTTTTGTTTCTATGCCTTTCTATCCCAGGTGCCAGGAATGCAGCATTACTCAGACCCCAGACATGTGGTTGGGATCAAGGAAAACAGAACATCAGGAGGTCATCACAGGTCCAAAACCATGTAACCAGGACCAGGTGCATAATTTGCAGGGTCCATGTTTCAACTATTGTTGAGTGTTTGAAGATCACAACAGCAGAGCATTGCATCAAGTACAGGGTCCTTCAAAGTGGGAGCTTCTGTGTAACAAGATAGTTCGGGACCCTGTGGTATCTGTTAATTAAGATCAGGCATACTACATAAGGGTTTCCCCTGGTGGCTCAGATGGTAAAGAGTCTGCCTGCAATGCAGGAGACCCAGGTTTGATCCCTGGGTCAGGAAGATCCCTTGGAGAAGGAAATGACAATCCACTCCAGTATTCTTGTTTGGAAAATCCCATGGACAGAGGAGCCTGGTGGGAGAAATCTAGTCCATGGTGTTGCAGAGTTGGACACAACTGAGTGACTAACACTTTCACTTTCATCTATGCTACTTAGGGAGTTACATGCGTGGAATGGCTGTCTCAAATAAAAAGGGAGCAGTTTTCATTTGCCCCGATCTGCCACCTCCCTCCAGTCCCTTCCTCATCTGTATTCCTTTGTGCTCCCATGTCACCCACGGTGCTGAGCAGCCATCTACTCTCCTCGGAGAAAGGTGGGTTAGAGCTGTGCTGCTCCCCCCATTCAGACACAGGAAGCATGTCCTCTGGTGAACATGAAGGAGCCGTAGCTGCATTCAGCAGGTGCCCAGTCTATCAGCCAATTGGTAAGAAATAGACTCAAAGGATTCCTCAAATGTCCATGAGCCTGCCCCAAGGCTGGGGAACCAGATACCAGAAGAATCAGGTGGAAGGAAAAAAAAACACAATGCGATCAACTAAACAAAGTAGAAACGGACACTTGAAGGCACAGGTGGGACACAAGAGTCATAAAGGGCAGCAGAGGCTATGAGGACTTTTCCCCAAGAATCCAAACTAAGAAATCCCATTACATATGTAAAGTAGAGAGCTAGTGGGAAGCTGCTGTACTGCACAGGGAGCTCAGCTCTTTGCCCTCTGAGGACCTAGAGGGGTCAAGTGCAGGGCTCAGAGGGAGGGAAGTTCAAGAGGGAGGGGATATATGCATACTAATGGCTGAGTCACGTGGTGTACAGCACAAACCAACACACTTTGCAAAGCAATTAGACTCCAGTTAAAAATAACTTTAAAAAGGCTACCTAAATATGTGGATAAATAAGACAAATATAAGTTTAATGAAGAATTATCTCTGGAACAAAGTATACATAAAGTTGCAAACAGTTTTACAGGTTACAACTTGTAAGGCTGATGCCTGTTGATCTGGATGGGTCTTCCTGTTGTGAACAGTTCTCTCAGGTTCATTTCTGATTTGAGCCTCTGGGGGAAGGGGCGTGGCCCCTGAGTGACAAGTTGGCTCTGGAGCCTGGCAGGGAGAGTGACATCTCAGAAGGACTCCCTGGAGAGCGCCTCTCCCTCTCATCCACACACACACCAGAGGGCCCTCTGCAACCCCACCCCCGCCATGAGCCCCTGCTTCCTGGGCTGTGTGGTCTTCTGTCTCCTGCAGGCAGGTGAGTCCTGGGGGGCAGGGGCCCCTTCGGGGTGCCAGCACTAAGCCTGTGTGCTGTGACTACAGCACCGGTCCTCCTTCTCCACAGGGGCGGTCCATGCTGGGGTCACTCAGGACCCCAGATTCCAGGTCGTGAGGTCAGGACAGAAAGCGACACTGAGATGCACTCAGGATCTGAAACACGATTATATGTACTGGTACCGACAAGACGTGGGACACGGAATGAGGCTGATCCATTACTCAAATGACCCTCCTGACACACAGAAGGGAGATGTACCCGAGGGCTACAGCGTCTCCAGACCAAGCACAGAGGACTTCCCTCTCACACTGGAGTCTGCCAACCGCTCCCAGACATCTGCGTACTTCTGCGCCAGCAGTTACTCCACAGCGCTGCAGGGTCACCTCCTCTCTGTGCAAAAAGGCAAGGCAGCCCCTTGCTTGTAGGCTCCTAGCACCAGCAGCCTCAGGGCTTTGCTGCCACGTGCCTGCAGTGTGACCCTGAGAGTGTGGTCTGTGCTGGCCCGGACCTCACTCCAGGCCATGTGGACATGTGTCCACCATCCATTGCTGTCTTTTCTCTGTATCCTCCCTGTGAACCGGGAGTTTCCCCCGCTCTGACTCCTAGTCATCACCTGAGCCTGAGACCTCCAGGAGGGAAGATTGTTTGTAAACTAGATAAAAAGAGGCCCTCGTGTCCCACCTCAGGCAGCTCATCGCTGTCTCTCTGGAAGGTTCTCCCCCAGCCTGGCTCTCGTGTGCTCTCTTCTCTTGCCCACCTTTCCTGGGTGGGTAAGTCACTCCTCTCCCACCTTCCTGGCCCTTTCTACTCCAGCCACATTGTTCCTCCTTCATCTGAGTCACGAAAGTGAAAGTCGCTCAGTCATGTCCGCATCTTTGCGACCCCATGCACTGTGTAGTCCCTGGAATTCTCCAGGCCAGAATACTGGAGTGGGCAGCCTTTCCCTTCTCCAGTGGATCTTCCCCACCCAGGGTCTCCTGCATTGCAGGTGGATTCTTAACCAACTGAGCTATGGTCACGTCCCTTCCCAAATCACAAGGTAGTTTTTAAAGTGGCTTGTCCACGTGGTCTGCTTTGAGGAAGCTGTCTGGAGTCATCAAAGAGAAACCAACTTCAGTTGATTACCAATTGTCCAAAACTTCATGTGAGTCCACTGAAAGAGGACGGACTGTCTGTGTGTGTTTTCCGTCCAGCCCCACCGATCTCCTTAGCATCTCACCTAACCTAGGCCAGGTTGGCCCACCTCCCTCATCAAAATCTTCTCAAAGTCAAAATATATCCTCCATTGCCTCATGATATCAAGATTTTATAAGTGCAGAGATAAATGAATCCATATATATAAAACCTCTTTATAAAATGCATTACCTGGAATTCGGTAATAAGCTTAATTTCAATAGGAAATCTAGAAATATATGCATCTGATTAATCAGAAGTAGTTATGGAATACATGTGTCCTGGCGGATTCACTTGAGATCTTGAGAGTATTTACCTTATGGTCATGTATTTTCATCTCAGCTAACTACTGCCCCTGTAGTGGTGCAATAATTTCCTCCTTCTTAGTAAAAGTGTCAGATCGTTCAGTCTTTTACCTCCAGAGGATAAGAGTGGATTTCAGGATCCACCCTAATTCTCTCAGACTGGGAAGGCAGTAGATCAGGGGTGTGTATTTGTGTGTCTATGTGTAGAGGGGTTGCAGGTGGGGTTGTGGGGAATATCTATTCTTTTTTTGCTTTAATTGTGTCTTTTAATGAAAGCTCCAACTCATATGTGAACATAGCCAGTTCAAGCACAGCACAGCAGGCTTGTAAGTTTAAATTCCTGCAGACTTTAGTAGAATCACAAGGAGGGCTGCTACTTAAAAGCTTTTTCCCTTTAAGACCACCTATGATCTTTAGAGTATACTTTGGCCAGGCAGGGGAGGGGAAATGTCTAGAGCCCAACAGATTTCTCATTAGCCCAACTTTCTTACCAGCTTGTTTCCATTTCACAGCCCTAGAAAGCTTAAAGGTCTTCCATGACACACTCATCATCTCGTGAGGCCTAAGGCCCAGAGCACTCTATAGCTGTTATCACAAAAGGAGTGCTTAAAGAATGTACTTATCAGATTAGGAGTAAGAGTTGGTCCAGTAGTTTCTCTGCCGTGCCTCTCTCAACACGCACTTCTGAGTAGCATTCTCCCTTGCACGACAGGAGCAGGATGGGCAAGAATGAAACACAAGAGTGCTGAATAGGCTAGTCTGTTACATCCCGCAGAAACTTCAAGGAATCACCCCCACCAGCCTACCCAAGATCAACTAAAGAGGCCATCTTCAACTCTAGATTATTTGAACAAACGGTTTATTAACACACCCTTCTCCAAAAGACTTCTTTCTTTAAAGCAATGGATTTCGAAGAGAAAAAAAACATGGGCAGAGAAGTATGGAATAGAAAATAAATACAAATGTAAGCCATTTTGATAATTGCTTTATAACCACAACAAACCAGTACAGAGAATGCCCCATACAAAACCCAATAAAGGTTCAAAGATGGAGGTGTTCCCTTAGGCAGGGCTGAAGACTTCAGTCTCTGGTATTTGGACCTTAGGCTGCAGTCCTGGTTTTTGGATGGATCAATAGGTGTGTGGCACAGTCCATGCTTTTAACCAGATTTGAACAGGAGATTGACCACTTGGCCCAGGTAGCAGCAGATGAAGATTTTGGTTTCATATGTCACATAACTACAGAAGTTCCTCCCCACGATGCAGTGCCACACGGGGTTGTACTTCTTGTTAGACTCCTTCTTGATGTGGGCCGGGATGCCCTTCTCTGTATTATACTTCTCCAGTGCCTGAGTAGCACACTCCACTGAGTCCTGTTGCATCTCCTCTGACATATCAGCATTCTTGATCACAGCCTTTCAGTTACATATGCTCACCAAGGAGCAGGGGCTGGCCTTGGTCTCCTGGGGAAGGCGCTGGCCAGGCTCACACCTGCATAGCAAGGCGGTCACTACCAAAGCCACGAAGCATTTAATTTCTATTCTTGATTTAGACAGAAGGCACAGATCTGTGAGACTGTGGACCATGGGCCAGTAGGAGGCACTGTGGGTCCATGGTAAGCAGGGTGTGCTGGGAGGGGTTGAGAGCCACCCTGGAGAGGGCAGCTTAAGGGAACCTTGGCTACATGCCTGCATCAGGGAGCAGGTTTGAGTTCCCTGAGTGGTCCAGACACATGGACCCAGCACAGACTCCTCACTGCCCAGGGGAGTGGGGACTTGCCTGGAGCCTCAGGATGTGTCCAGGGGGCCGTCTCCTGGAGCAGCATGGGGAGTGGAGGGTGAGGGATTAGTGTGGCTGGTGAGGGCTGGGTGATGAGTGTCAGGCAGGGACAGGAAGAGAAGAAAAAGGCATGTGATGGGCATATGGGGACATGGGGACAGTGCTTACCTCACACCCACCCTTTGCTGAGGGGCTGTGCAGGACAGGGAAGGGCATAGAGGAGTCCACCATGGATCCTGCCAAGGGGTCCAGTGGATCAGGAAACAGCCTGCAGAGACACAGGGCAGTGACATAGGCAAACGCTCCGATAGACCACTCTCCCCAGGAGTCCCACCTCCTGCCAGCAGTGGTCTTGGGTTCCTGATGCTGCCATGGGCTCCAGGCTCCTCTGCTGTGTGACTCTCTGCCTTCTGGGAGCAGGTGAGTCCTGGACACAGTGTGGGAGCTTCTGAGATGTCGTCGCCTCCCTGAGATAGAAGCCTGGCGATGAGGGCTGCAGCAGGAGGCTTCCCCTGTGCTCTGCCCTCAGCTTCCTTGTCTCTTCCCAACAGGCCTGGTGGATTCTGGAGTCACCCAGACTCCCAAATACCTGATCAAATCAAGAAAGCAGCAAGCGACTCTGAGATGTTCCCCTCACTCTGGACACTTCTCTGTGTACTGGTACCAACAGGCCCTGGGCCAGGGCCCCCAGTTCCTCGTTCAGTATTACAACCTGAAAGTGAGGGGAGAATCTCACCTCCTGGATCGATTCTCAGGAAAACAGTTCAGTGACTCTCGCTCTGAGCTGAACTTGACCTCCTTGGAGCTGATGGACTGTGCCATGTATCTCTGTGCCAGCAGCCAAGACACAGACCTGCATGATCAGATGCCTCTGGGACAAAAACACTCCTACCCCAGCTCAGGAAGTGGTTGCCAGGGTGTCAGTTGCCAGCCAGCGAGACCCAGACCCAGGTAGAACTGATAGACTTTCCCAGACATTCTTTCCTTTGTATGTTTTAATGCTCACAAAGATCATGCAAGATAAAGAGTATTTTAACTGTTTATACATCTGATGGGAAGTGACTTGCCCAGGCCTCATATTTCCTAACTGCCAGACAAGGAATCAGAATCAAGGCTGTCCTCAATACCTGTGTTTCCTGCTCCCCATCTTTTAAAGGAGTTCGTTCCACATAGCTCTTACAGCTGACAAATCCAAATCTCCAGGTTGGACTGGTGAATCTAGAGGTTCAGGGAGAGCTGATGTTTAAATTCAAAGGCCCAAGAACTGATGGTCCTGTTTGAAGGCCATCAGCTGAACAGTTGTCTCTTACCTGGGGTGGGGGGGATCAGACTTTTCCTTCTATACATATCTTCACTGGTTGGAAGAGGCCCACTAAGACTATGGAATGGAAGATCATCTGTTTCAAATGTTAATCTAATTTAATGTTAAAATCTACCTATTTATATGTTCAGTTCAGTTCAGTTCAATCGCTCAGTCATGTCTGACTCTTTGTGACTCCATGAATCACAGCACGCCAGGTCTCCCTGTCCATCACCAACTCCCGGAGTTCACTCAGACTCACATCCATTGAATCAGTGATGCCATGTAGCCATCTCATCCTCTGTTGTCCCCTTCTCCTCCTGCCCCCAATCCCTCCCAGCATCAGAGTCTTTTCCAATGAGTCAACTCTTCGCATGAGGTGGCCAAAGTACTGGAGTTTCAGCTTCAACATCATTCCCTCCAAAGAAATCCCAGGGCTGATCTCCTTCAGAACGGACTGCTTGGATCTCCTTGCAGTCCAAGGGACTCTCAAGAGTCTTCTCCAACATCACAGTTCAAAAGCATCAATTCTTCAGCGTTCAGCCTTCTTCACAGTCCAACTCTCACATTCATACATGACCATAGGAAAAACCAGAGCCTTGACTAGACGGACCTTTGTTGGCAAAGTAATGTCTCTGCTTTTGAATATGCTAGCTAGGTTGGTCATAACTTTCCTTCCAAGGAGTAAGTGTCTTTTAATTTCATGGCTGCAGTCACCATCTGCAGTGATTTTGGAGCCCAAAAAAATAAAGTCTGACACTGTTTCCACTGTTTCCCCATCTATTTGCCATGAAGTCATGGGACCGGATGCGTGATCTTCGTTTTCTGAATGTTGAGTTTTAAGCCAATTTTTTCACTCTCCTCTTTCACTTTCATCAAGAGGCTTTTGAGTTCCTCTTCACTTTCTGCCATAAGGGTGGTGTCATCTACATATCTGAGGTTATTGATATTTCTCCCAGCAATCTTGATTTCAACTTGTTCTTCTTCCAGTCCAGCATTTCTCATGATGTACTCTGCATAGAAGTCAAATAAGCAGGGTGACAGTATACAGCCTTGACGTACTCCTTTTCCTATTTGGAACCAGTCTGTTGTTCCATGTCCAATTCTAACTGTTGCTTCCTGACCTGCATACATGTTTCTCAAGAGGCAGGACAGGTGGTCTGGTATTCCCATCTCTTTCAGAATTTTCCACTCTTTATTGTGATCCACATAGTCAAAGGCTTTGGTATAGTCAATAAAGCAGAAATAGATGTTTTTCTGGAACTCTCTTGCTTTTTCCATGATCCAGCAGATGTTGGCAATTTGATCTCTGGTTCCTCTGCCTTTTCTAAAACCAGCTTGAACATCAGGAAGTTCACGGTTCACATATTGCTGAAGCCTGGCTTGGAGAATTTATATGTTAACCTCTTCCAAAAATACCTTCACTTAACATCCAGAATAAAGTTTAATTAAATGTCTCTGGCACAGTCAAGGAGACATGTTCAATTAGCCACCACACCACCTTACTTTCATAAGTATTTAATAAGCATGAAGTCCCTGGCATATAACAGGACTCTGGATTTCTTGATTCCCTTTGCTAACCTCTGACAGCCTCTTCTACCATTTCCTAGGTGCAAAGGTAGAGATGGACATGTTTTGCCTTGGAAGCCTTTAATTGAGGACATTAGAAGTCCCAGTGAAAGGAATATTATGCCTAATGATTCATTACATGAACTAAAAAAGTGTATGTAACATCTCACCTCAGATTTTTTTTAATCACTTTTATTGATATTTGAACTGTAGTTTACCAGTAAACAATGTAGGTTTTAGGGTCCCTGAACCTCCTACAACTTTATAGACTGGGGGCTCCCCTGACAGCTCACTTGGTAAAGAATCCACCTGCAATGCAGAAGACCCCAGTTTGATTCCTGGGTCGGGAAGATCCACTGCAGAAGGAATAGGCTACCCACTCCAGTGTTCTTGGGCTTCCCTTGTGGCTCAGCTGGTAAAGAATCCACCTGCAATGCAGGAGACCTGAGTTGGGAAGATCCCCTGGAGAAGGGAAAGTCTACCCTACCCACTCCAGTATTCTGTCCTGGAGAATTCCATGAACTGTATAGTCCATGGGATTGCAAAGAGTCGGACACAACTGAGCAATTTTCAATTGCACATTCAACGGTGTATTTGAGATTCCACATGCATGGATTCAACCAATCACAGCTGTTCAGTATCTTAGTACATATTTATTAAAATATCCACCCACAAGTGGACCCACTCCCTCAAAACTTGTGTTGTTCAAGGATCAAGTGTATATTCACACTGTATAATGAAGAGATCTATGGTTTGATCAATATATATGTATATGCTGATGAAACATCTGTCCCTTTAAGACAGAGAACATTTTATCAGCAGATATTCCCTCAGGCCCCGTTTCTGGGACTCTCTCCTTCCCTGACAACCAACAGTATGATTTCTGTTGCTGTAGATTTGTTTTGCTCATGCATTTTTTTGGTGAAAACTTAATGTCTATACCCATCAGAACAATTCCTTTTTAGCCTGAAGCTAAATATGTAAGACAGTTAAGCGCTCCTGGAAAGTGTTATAATTAAAAAAGTGCTTGACCACGTGAGATACCATTTCCGTGTGATGGACAATCCTAACTGGGGATTGATGGTTTGATAAAATGACCATCAAAGATCTTACCAGCTGGTACAGGCTGTTTTTGTAAAATTTATTGACGCAATTTCATAGATTTCTTTTTCTCATGAACCCTTTTTCTGAAATCATTTTATAATGATTTTTTGTTAATATTCTATGAGAAACAACTTAGCAAGGCTTCAGATTCACGCACTAGGTCCTGGGCTGGCCTGACCACCAGCAGCAGTTGTATCCGTGAGTGATAATTCCATGTGGGAGAAGGGTTCCTATGACTTGATGCCAAGGATTCAGGCCACAGGCCTTGAGCTGGAAAGGCCCCTTTCTTCTGGCCTGGCCTGGGTATGACACCCCTTACGGTGTGCTTCTGTCTCCTGGACCAGAGAAGTCCTGAGCACATGCATGGAACCACTCGAGGGCTTGCCAGGCCCAGATTCAAGCCTGGTCGTTGTGGTTTTGACATGAGGGTCCTTCTTTGTTTCTCGCTTTAGTTTCAGTGTCTTTCTGTCCCAGGACCAGGAGTATTTAGTCACCCAGACATTAGACGTGTGGTCAGGCTAAAGGGAAACCAACCATCAGGAGGGCACAGCAGGTCTAAAATCGTGAAACCAGGATCTGGCACATAATTTGCAGAGTCCGTGGTTCAAAGACTATTGAGAATTTGAAGATCCCAACAGCAGAGCGTCGCTCTAAGTACAGGGTCCTTTTGAGTGTGAGGTTTGTGCAACAAGGTACACTCTAGGGCTCCAGGATATCAATTTATTACTGGCAGTCATGCTTCACAAGGAAGTATTTCCATGGGGTGGATGTCTCACATAAAGTCAGAGCACTTTTCATTTATCCTGGAGTCCGGCACTTCTCCCCAAATCCCTCTCATATATATGTTCCTTTGTTTAAAAATGTCATCCGCGTTGAGCAACCAGCTTCTGGCCACAAAGAAAGTTCTGTCTTAGGGCTGCGGTGGTTCTACTTGCTGTGTCCCCTCCCTGCGCCCTCAGACTCGGGAAGCACATACTTTGGCAAACATGAAGCCGCTGTACCTGCATTTGGCAGGTGTCCTGGTGGGCTGCCGTCTATGCCGTCCCACAGACTTGGACACGACTGAAGCAACTTAGTAGCAGCAGCAGCAGCAGCTGTATGTTAGTGAACTGAGAAGAAATAGAGCCAAGTGATTTCTCAAATAGTGATGAGTCTGCCCTGCAGTTAAGGAACCAGACCCCAAAGAATCACTGTAGGTGAGAGGACAGGAGCAGGACTAGGTCAGTTGAGCAAAGAGGAAACCACACTTGAGGGAGTATTCGGGATGCATGGGGCATAAAGGACAGCAGGAAGCCCTAAGGATTTCCTCTGAGAATCAAAACTACAGAAATATGTAGACAAATATGCTCATATACAAATTAAGGAATTATCTCTGGAGTAAAACATACATAAAAGGTACAAACTACTCTAAGGAAAGGTTACAGCACTTTGTAAGACTTACGGCTGTTCAGACCATGTCCAAGCAATCTGTCCAAGCCATCTCCCTGTTCTAATCACTTTGATTTGAGCCTCTAGGGGAAGGGGCGTGGCCGCCATGTGACAGGTTGTCTCTGGGGCCTGGAGGGACAGTGACATCTCAGAAGGACTCCCTGGAGAGCCCCTCGCCCTCTCATCCACACTCAGACCAGACGGTCCTCCACCTGCCCCTGCCCCGCCATGAGCCCCTGCCTCCTGGGCTGTGTGGTCTTCTGTCTCCTGCAGGCAGGTGAGTCCTGGGGGCAGGGTCCCCTTCGGGGTGCCAGCACTAAGCCTGTCCTCTGTGACTGCAGCATCCGTCCTCCTCCTCCACAGGGGCAGTCCATGCTGGTGTCACTCAGGACCCCAGATTCCAGATCGAGAGGAGAGGACAGAGCACGACACTGACATGTACTCAGGATCTGGATCATAACTATATGTACTGGTACCCACAAGACCTGGGACACGGGCTGAGGCTGATCTATTATTCAGCTGGGCCTCCCACCACAGAGAAAGGAGACGTGCCCAACGGGTACAGAGTCTCCAGATCAAGCACAGAGAACTTCCCTCTCACGCTGGAGTCTGCCAACCACTCCCAGACATCTGTGTACTTCTGTGCCAGCAGTTACTCCACGGTGCTGCATGGCCACCTGCTCTCTGTGCAAAAAGACAGGGGGTCCAAGTGAAAGCTCCTAGAACCGGGAGCCTCAGGGCTTGGTTAGCCATGTGCCTGCAGTGTGACCCTAGGTGTATGGACTAGGCTGACCCAAACTTCACTCAGGGACTCCGAGACATATGTCCACCATCCATGTCTGTCTTTCCCCTGCATCCTCCCTGTGAACCAAGAAGATGTTTCTCCAGCTCTGACTGCTAGTCATCACCTGAGCCTGAGACCTCCAGGAGGGAAGGTTGCTGGTAAATTAGATAAAAACAGATCACCTTGTCTCACTTCAATGCTTCCTCTGGAAGGTTCTCCCCGACTGGCTCTCATGTGGTCTCTGCTCTTGCCCACCTTTCTTGGGTGGACAGGACATCCTGTCCTCACCTCCCTGGCTCCCTCTACCACACCCATGCTGCTCCTCCCTCATCCAGGTCATGTCCCTTCCCAAGTCACAGGGAAGCCTTTAAAGTGCCCTCTCCACATGGTCTGCTTTGAGCAAGTTGTCTGGAGTCATCAAAGAGAAATCAGCTTCAGTTAATTATCAATTATCCAAATCTCATGTGAGTCCATCTGAAGGAGAGACTGGCTTTCTATGTACATCCTCCCGCCCCTGACTTCCTCAGCATCTCACCTAACCTCGGCCAGCTTGGCACCACCTCCCTCATCAAAATCTTCTCAAAGTCAAAATATATCTTCCATTGCCCCATTACATCAAGATTTCATAAGTGCAGAAATATATGAGTTCGTATATATAAAACCTCTTTACAAATTGTATCAACTAGAATTTGGAAATGCTTAATTTATACAAGACATCTGGAAATACATGTATCCGATTCATCAGAGGTAGGTATGGGATACAGGTCTCCAGGCAGTCACGTGAGATCCTCAGAGTGTTTCTTTTATGGCGATTATTTCCATCTTGGCTGAGTACCATCACTGCAGTGGTGCAGCGATTCTTTCCTTCTTAGTAGCAATGTCGGACCATTGAGTCTTCAACTTCCAGAGGCTAAGAGTAGATTTGAAGATGAACCGTAATTCAGCCAGGATGGGAAGGCAGTAGAACACTAGAATGTGAGTGTGTGTGTGAGTGTGTGTGTGTGTGTGAGTGTGTATTAAGGCTATGGGGTTTCTGTACCCTTGCTTTAGACAGAGGATGCAAATCCATGAGACTGTGAACCACTGGCAAGTAGGAGGCACTGTGGCCCATGCAACCAGGTGAGCTGGGAGGGGTGAGCATCACCCAGCAGAGGGAGCTTTAGGGAACCTTAACTGCATGCCTGTGTCAGGGAACAGGCTTGAGTTCCCTGAGAGATCCTGGGACACATGGAGCCAGCACAGGCTCCTCGGTGCCAAGGAAGTGGGGACTTGCCTGGAGCTTCGGGATGTACTCAGGGGGGGCTGCATGGGAAGTGGAGGGTGAGGGGTCCGGGCGGCTGCTGAGGGCTTGGTGACGAGTGTCAGGAAGGAGCAGAGAGGGGAGAACAAGCCGTATTGTAGACATATGGAGACATAGGGAGAGTGCACACTTCAAACCCACCCTTTGCTGAGGGGCTGTGCAGCACAGGGAAGGGCACAGAGGTGCTGGCCCTGCATATTGGTAAGGGGTCAGATTGGACAAGGGCAGCATGCAGAGACACAGAGCAGTGACGTCATAGGCAAATGCGCCAATCAAGGAAGCAGGAGGGTCAGCACTTTACACCACACAGCCAAGGAGCCCCGCCCCAGCCAGCAGCAGTCTTGGGTTCCTGATGCTGCCATGGGCTCCAGGCTCCTCTGCTGTGTGACTCTCTGCCTTCTGGGAGCAGGTGAGTCCTGGACACAGTGTGGGAGCTTCTGAGATGTCTTTGCTTCCCTGAGATAGAAGCCTGGCGATGAGGGCTGCAGCAGGAGGCTTCCCTGTGCTCTTCCCTCAACTTCCTTCTGTCTCCTCCCCAACAGGCCTGGTGGATTCTGGGGTCACCCAGACCCCCAAATACCTGATCAAACCAAGAAAGCAGCAAGCGATTCTGAGATGTTCCCCTGCATCTGGACACCGCTCTGTGTACTGGTACCAACAGGTCCTGGGCCAGGGCCCCCAATTCCTCATTCAGTATTTCAACAGGCAAGAGAATGAGAAAGGAAACCTATCAGATCGATTTTCAGGAAAACAGTTCAGTGACTCTCGCGCTGAGCTGAACTTGACTTCCTTGGAGCTGACGGACTCAGCTGTGTATCTCTGTGCCAGCAGCCAAGACACAGCCCTGCATGATCAGGTGCCTCTGGGACAAAAACTCTCCTGCCCCAACTCAGGAAGTGGTGGTGAGCATGTTGGCTGCCAGTGTGCCAAGCCCAGTCTCTGCTAGAGCAATAGATTTTCCCAGACATTCATTTCTTGATATGTTGTAATGCTCACTAAGATCATGCAAGGTAAGTATTATTTTAACTGTTTATATATCTGAGGGGATGTGAATTGCCCAGATCTCATACCTCATGACTGTTACAGCTAGGATTGCAGCTCAAGTTTCTTTTCAACACCTGTGGTCCCTTTCCTCATGGAACCATCTCCATACAGAGCAAGTTACATATACGCATTGTGTTATGTGTAACAAGATACAGTTTGGGGCTCTGTGATATGAACTGTTACTCAATGAATGGCAGCCACGCATCACAAGGAGGTATTCCCATGAAAAGAATGTCTCAAATAAAAAAGAGCACTTTTCACTTACCCTGGTGCCACGTCTCACCATTGTGCTCCTAAGTCTGCATTACATTCTGCCAATCCGTCGTCCTGTGCTGGGCAACCAGCTTCTCTCCACCCAGAAAGGTGGGTCACAGGCCTGAGGCCTCTCCCGACATGGGAAGGGAGGGCTCCTGTGAACATGAAGGAGCTGTACCTGCCTTTGGCAGGTGGACTGTCTGTCAGTGAGTTGATAAGAACAGATCCAAACAATTCCTCAAATGTTGATGAGCCTTCAATGAGGTTGGGAGCAGATACCTGGAGAAACATGGTAGGTGGAGGGCCATTCTCAGGGCTGTGATCAATTAAAGCAGAAATGGGCCTTGAAGTCCTACTGGGACACATATTATAAAGGAGAGCAGGAAGCTAGAGGGAATTTCCAAAGATGCAGAGCTATAGAAATATGTAGATGAATTAAAGTAATATACACATTTATGAAGATTAACTTCGCAATGAAGTATAGATAAAACTGCACACTGTTTACAGATGGGTTACAACAATTGTGAGGCTGATGCCCATTAAGCCGGATGGGTCTCCCTGTTGTGAACCATTCACTCAGGTTCATTTCTGATTTGAGCCTCTGGGGGAAGGGGCGTGGCCCCTGAGTGACAAGTTGGCTCTGGGGCCTGGAGGGACAGTGACATCTCAGAAGGACTCCCTGGAGAGCCCCTCTCCCCTCTCATCCACACACACCTCAGAAGGCCCTCCGCCTGCCCTGCCCCCACCATGAGCCCCTGCCTCCTGGGCTGTATAGTCTTCTGTCTCCTGCAGGCAGGTGAGTCCTGGGGAGCAGGGTCCCCTTCGGGGTGCCAGCACTAAGCCTGTCCTCTGTGACTTCAGCATGGGTCCTCCTTCTCCACAGGGGCGGTCCATGCTGGGGTCACTCAGGACCCCAGATTCCAGGTCGTGAGGAGAGGACAGAGCATGACACTGAAATGTACTCAGGATCCGGGTCTTGACCGCATGTACTGGTACCGACAAGACCTGGGACATGGGCTGAGGCTGATCCATTACTCAGCTGGTGTGCACACCTGCGAGCCAGGAGACATGCCCCATGGGTACAGCGTCTCTAGATCAAACACAGAGAACTTTCCTCTCACGCTGGAGTCTGCCAAATGCTCCCAGACAGTTGTATATTTCTGTGCCAGCAGTTACTCCATGGAGCTGCAGGGTCACACCTGCTCTCTGTTGAAAAAGATAAGGGCCTACATGCCGGATCCTAGCACTGGGAACCTAAAGCCCTGGGGACCACGTGCCAGCACTGTGACCCTGATGTGTGACCTGGACAGGCCTGGATTTGACCCCAGGGACTCAGACACACGTGTCCACCATCAGTCTCTGTCTTTCCTCTGCATCCTCCCTGGATACAGTTCGGACTGTATCCAGTTCTGACTAGTTCTGAGTCTTCCTCATCAGCTTAAGACCTCCCGAAGGGAAGAATATTAGTAAATCAGATATATCTAGACCCTCTTGTCTCTCCCAGAACCTCATTGCTGTCTCTCTGGAAGTTTCTCCGGCAGCCTAGCTTTCAAGTGCTCCCTGCTCTTGCCCACCAGAGGGGCGGGTCTTTCCCCCTATGCTGCCTTGGGCTCAGCTCCCCTGCCCTCTCTGTCCAGACACACTTCTCTCCCCTCATCTGGGTCATGTCCCTTCCCATGACACAGGGAACTTTGTAACCAAGCGTAAGCGGTCGTGTTTGAGCAAGTTCTTGGGGTCATCAAAGAGAAAACAACCTCAGTTAATTAGAAACCAGCCAAAATCCCTTGGGAGTCCATTCCCAGGAGGAGAGACAGGCGGGGGGTGTGTGTTCTCCTTCCTGCACCTCTTTCTTAGCATCTCAATTAACCTGGACCAGGTTGCCACCATTTCCTTCAGAGAAATATTCTCAAAGTCAAAATACTTCCTCCATGGTATCTTACTATATCAAGATTTACAAGTTCATAGGAAATAAATAGGTTAATACACATTTCAATAGGAAATCTGAAAATATATGCCTCTGATCAATCAGAAGTAGTTATGAAGACATGTTTGCAGGCAGATTCACTTGAGATCCTCTGAGCGTTTATTTTATGACATATATTTCCATTTTAGCTAACTACCATCATTGTAGTGGTGAAGCAATGATTTCCTTGTTAGGAAAACGGTCAGATCATACAGTCTTCTACCTCCAGAGGCTAAGAGTGGATTTGAAGATCAACCCTAATCAGCCAGGCTAGGAAGGCAGTAGAACAGATATGTGTGTGTGTGTGTGTTTGTATTTAGGGTGTGGGATTTTTGAAACCTTGCTTCCAAGGCTGCAAATCCATGAGACCATGGACCTTCAGCCACTAGGAGGCACTGTGTTTCCATAGTAAGCAGGGTGCCCTGGGAGGGGTTGAGAGTCACCTGGAGAAGGAAGCTTAAGGGAACCTTGGCTACATGCCTGCACCTGGGAGCAGGTTTGAGTTCCCTGAGTGGTCCTGGGACACATGGAGCCAGCACAGACTCCTCTCTGCTCAGGGAAGAGGGATCCTGCCTGGAGCCTCAGGATGTGCCCAGGGGGCCATCTGTGGAGCAGCATGGGAAGGGGAGGGTGAGAAGTTGGGGTATCTGGTGAGGGCTGGGTGTCGGGAAGTGTCAGACGGAGCAGAACAAATGTGTGTGGACACATGGGACCAGGGGACGAAGCTCCCCTCACACCTATCCTTCCTGGCGGCTGTCAGGACAGGGAATGGCATAGAGGAGCCAGCCCTGGGTCCTGCCAAGGGGTCCTGGGAACAAGGGCAGCCTGCAGAGACACAGAGCAGTGATGTCATAGGCAAGTGCTCCAATCAGGGAACAGGAGGGTCAGCACTTTACACCACTCACCCCAGGAGCCCCGCCCCCAGCCAGCAGCAGTCCTGGGTCCTGATGCTGCCATGGGCTCCAGGCTCCTCTGTTGTGTGACTCTCTGCCTCCTGGGAGCAGGTGAGTCCTGGACACAGTGTGGGAGCTTCTGAGATGTCTTTGCCTCCCTGAGATAGAAGCCTGGCGATGAGGGCTGCAACAGGAGGCTCCCCTGTGCTCTGTTCTCAGCTTCCTTCTGTCTCCTTCCCAACAGGTCTGGTGGATTCTGGCGTCACCCAGACCCCCAAATATCTGATCAAACCAAGAAAGCAGCAAGTGATACTGAGATGTTCCCCTGAGTCTGGACACCTCTCTGTAATCTGGTACAAACAGGCCCGGGGCCAGGGCCCCCAGTTCCTTGTTCAGTATTATAATGGGCGAGAGAATGAAAAAGGAAACATGCCAGATCGATTCTCAGGTGAACAGTTCGGTGACTCTAGCTCTCAGATGAATCTGAGCTCCTTGGAGCTGACAGACTCAGCCGTGTATCTCTGTGCCAGCAGCAAGACACAGCCCTGCATTATCAGGTGCCTCTGGGACAAAAACACTTCTGCCCTAGCTCAGGAAGTGGCTGTGAGGGTGACTGCCTCCCTTCCAGGCCTCGATAGATCCGATAGACTCTCCCAGAAATTCTTTCTCTGGTCTGTTTTAATGCTCCCAAAGATCATGCTAGGTAAATATTATTTTACCTGTTCATACATCTGAGGGGAACTGACTTGTCCACATCTTATATGTCATTGCTTTCAGAGCAAGGAATTTGATTCAAGCCTGTCCTCATCACTTTTGGTCTTTGCCCCCATAAAACTTTCCCCCACATAGAATAAATAATACACAGAAACACACACACACGCACACAAACACACACATACACACATACACGTTTTATTTATTTATTTTTTTGGTTTATATGTGTATAATTTTTTTTTAATTTAATTTTATTTTTTAAACTTTACATAATTGTATTAGTTTTGCCAAATATCAAAATGAATCCGCCACAGGTATACATGTGTTCCCCATCCTGAACCCTCCTCCCTCCTCTCTCCCCATTCCATCCCTCTGGGTCGTCCCAGTGCACCAGCCCCAAGCATCCAGTATCGCACATACACGTTTTAAAGCAATTGGCTCACAAAGTTGTTAAGACTGGTAAGTCCAAATGCTGCAAGCGGGTCTGGTGCTACTAGAGACTGAGGGGAGCTGATGTTTAAGTTCAAAAGCAGAAGAACTAACGGTCCAGTGTGAAGGCCATCGGCTGACAATTATCTCTTTCTTGGGGGAGGATCAGTTTTTTCATCTATTCATCTCTTCACCTGGTTTCATGAAGGCCACTGACATTATGGAGGGTCATCTGCTTTACGAATTAAAATGTTAATCTAATCTATTATTAAAACATACCTATTCACATGTTGAAGGTGAAGTCGCTCAGTTGTGTCCGACTCTTTGTGACTCCATGGACTGTAGCCCACGAGGCTCCTCCATCCATGGAATTTCTAGGTAAGAATATTGGAGTGGGTTGCCATTTCCTTCTCCAGGGCATCTTCCAGGGATTGAACCCGGGTCTTCCACATTGCGGGCAGACGCTTTACCATCTGAGCCAAAAAATATCCCTCTTTGGAGCACCCAAAAAATAAAACTAAATATCCAAGGCAGAGTCTAGTTGACATATTATGTTAGTCAGGACACCACCTTCCAGGGCTTCACAAGAATTTAGTAAGCATGAAGTCCCTGGCAGGTGACAGGACTCTGGATTTCTTCACTCCCTTTGCTAATTTCTGACAGCCTCCTCTAGTGCTTCCTAGGTGCAAAAGTAGATATGGACACATTTTGACTTCAAACCCTATACTTGAGGACTTCAGATGTCATAGGAAATAAAGTAATTATGCTTGCCGGTTCCATACATGAGATAAACAGAGCGTGTAACTTACCCTCAGGCGTTTTTACATTAACTTTATTGCCATATGAATTATAGTTAACATTTGAATAATGTGAAGTTTGGGGGCCCTGAACCAGCCTTAACCCTGCTGTAAAATTTGTTTAAAATTCAGTCAACCCTGTTTATGATTTCACATCCACAGATTCAACCAGGCACAGTTGTGTGGTACTGTGAAAAGTGAAAGTGAATGTCACTCAATCGGGTCTGACTCTTTGCAACCCCATGGACTATGCAGTCCCTGAAATATAAATTCTCTCCAGGCCAGAATACTGGAGTGGGTAGTCTTTCCCTTCTCCAGCAGATCTTCCCAACCCAGGGATCCAACTCAGGTCTCTCACACTGCAGGCAGATTCTTTACCAGATGAACAACATGGTCTGTAGTTAGTATCTATTAAAAAGTCCAATCAAAACTGAACGCATGAAATTCAAAATCGTGTGGTCCAAGGGGTCCGCTGTATATACAGTAACGTTACACACTGCACAGTGAACAGATGAATGGTTCTGATCAATCCGTGTGTGTGTGCCCACGGAACGTTCACCTATAAAGGCTGAGAACATTTCATCACCAAAAATCCTCTGAGGCCCCATTCCCAGGCCTGTCTCCTTCCCTGACAACCAGCAGTATGATTTATGTTGCCATCATTTTTTTTTAAGTCCTCTTTAGCCCAGAGCTAAATATTTAAGTGATTGCCCCTGGAAAGTATTTTGGTTGAAGAAGTTCTTGAAAGCATGTGAGCACCATATCCATGTCAGGGACTATCCTATCTGGAGATGGATGGTTTGGAAAATGACCATCCAAAGGTCTTTTCTGCTGGTACAAGGTTTTTTTTTTTTTAATGCACGTTCATAAATTTCTTTTCTCATGCACAAAATATCTGAAATGATTTTATGATGCTATTTTGAGAGGAAGTCCTCATCTCCTAGGAAATTCCTTTAGCTCCCATGTGATATGCACACAGCAAGGCCTCCTGCTCACACACTGGTGCTGGGACTGAGCAGACAACCAGCAGCAGCAATTTGGTGAGAGATCATTTCATGTCAGGAGAAGGCTTGTCTTTGATTTGACCCCCGCGTCCAAGTCACAGGAGTTGAATTGAAAAGTCCCCCTTTCTGTAGCGCCCTGGCCTGGTCACTAGTCTCCTGCGCTGTGGGTCTCACTGTCTCTTGGACCAGAGACATTCTGAGCACAGGTATGGATCCCATGGACTTGCCAGGCCCCGATTCAAGGCTTTTTTATGGCTACAACATCGAGCTCATTCATTGCTTCTGACTTTAGTTTCTGTGTTTTTGTCTCTGAGGCCCAGGGAATGGTTAGTCCCCCAGACCCCAGACGTGTGATCAGGTTCCGTGGAAACCAGCTCATCAGCAGGTCACCACGGTCACCCACTCATGACCATGTGCACGATATTCAGGTTCAGAAATTATTGAGAATTTGAAAATCAGAGCAGCAGAGCATGGCAGCCAGTGCAGGGTCCTTCCAAATGTGAGGTTTGTGCATGTGATCCAGTCTGGGGCTCTAGGATATCGGTTACTGAATGGCTGCCCTGCTTCACAAGGAAGTACACCCATGCAATGGATGTCTCAGGTAAAATCGGAGGATTTTTCCTTTACCCCGGGGTCAGCCATCTCTCCTGACATCCCTCCCACGTCTGTACTCCTTTGTGCCAACATGTCATCCGTGGTGCTGGACAACCAGCTTCTCTCCTCAAAGCAAGCTGGGTCACAGGCCTGAGGGGGTTCGGCTTGCTGCTCCCCCACCCCTCAGACACGACGGAAAGCACGTGCTCAGGTGGACATGAAGGCGCCGAGCCTGTGTGTGAGAGGCACCCTGTCAGTTGGTGAATTAATAAGAAAGAGCCCAAGGATTCCTCAAGTGTCAATGAGCCTGCCCTAAGGTTGAGGAACCAGATTCTGGAATCTAGTGCTGCACTTATTTCCTTCTTAGTAGAAATGTCTGATCATACAGTGTTTTACCTCCACAGGCTAAGACTAGACTTGAAGATCAGCCCTAATTCATCCAGGCTGGGAAGGCAGCAGATGAGGGGTGTGTGTATGGGTGTGTGTGTTTGTGTGCGTAGGGGTTGAAAGTGTGGAGTGCGGAGAATTTGTATTCTTGTTTTAGATGGAAGGCACAGATCCATGAAACCATTGGCCTCTAGGAGGCACTGTGGGCCCATGGTAAGCAGGGTGTACTGGGAGGGATTGAGAGTCACCCTGGAGAGGGCAGCTTAGGGGAACCTTGGCTACATGCCTGTATCAGAAAGCAGGTTTGAGTTCCCTGAGTGGTCCAGACACATGGACCCAGCACAGACTCCTCACTTCCCAGGGGAATGGGAACATGCCTGGAGCCTCAGGATATGCCCAGGGGATCTTCTTCTGGAGCAGCATGGGGAGTGGAGGGTGAAGGGATTAGTGTGGCTGGTGAGGGCTGGGTGATGAGTGTCAGGCAGGGACAGGAAGAGAAGAAAAAGGCACGTTAAGGGCATATGGGGACATGGGGACAGTGCTCACTTCACACCCACCCTTGGCTGAGGACCTGTGCAGAACAAGGAATGGCTTAGATGAACCAGCCCTGGGTCCTGCCAAGGGGTCCAGTGGACAAAGGCAGCCTGCAGAGACACAGAGCAGTGACGTCATAGGCAAAGGCTCCAATCAGGGAAGCAGGAGGGTCAGCACTCTACACCACTCACCCCAGGAGCCCAGCCCCCAGCCAGCAGTAGTCCTGGGTTCCCGAAGCTGCCATGGGTTCCAGGCTCCTCTGCTGTGTAACTCTCTGCCTCCTGGGAGCAGGTGAGTCCTGGACACAGTGTGGGGGCTTCTGAGATGTCTTTGCCTCCCTGAGATAGAAGCCTGATGAGGAGGGCTGCAGCAGGAGGCTTCCCTGTGCTCTGCCCTTAGCTTTCTTGTCTCCTCCCCAACAGGCCTGGTGGATTCTGAAGTCACCCAGACCCCCAAATACCTGATCAAATCAAGAAAACAGCAAGTGATACTGAGATGTTCCCCTGAGTCTGGACACCGATCTGTGTACTGGTCCCAACGGGCCCTGGGCCAAGGCCTCCAATTCCTCATTCAGTATTACAATAGGGCAGAGAATGAGAAAGGAAACATGTCAGATCGATTCTCAGGAAAACAGTTCAGTGACTCTAGCTCTGAGCTGAACTTGACTTCCTTGGAGCTGACGAACTCAGCCGTGTATCTCTGTGCCAGCAGCCAAGACACAGCCCTGCATGATCAGGTGCCTCTGGGACAAAAACACTCCTGCCCCAACTCAGGAAGTGATGCCTGAGTGTCAGCTGCCAGCCTGCCAAGCCCAGTCTCTGGTGGAGTGAGAGACTTTCCCAGACATTCACTTCTTGATATGTTTTAATGCTCACTAACGTCATCAAGGTAAGTACCATTTTATCTGTTTGTACATCTCAGGGAAGTGAGTTGCCCAGATCTCATACTTCATAAGTGTTTCAGCTAGCATCCCGGCTCAAGTGTGTTCTCAACACCCGTGGTCTCTTCGCTCATGGATCTGTGTACACAGCAAGTTGCATATACGCATTGTGTTACGTGTAACAAGATACAGTTCGGGGCTCTGTGATATGCACTGTTACTCAATGAATGGCAGCCACACTTCACAAGGAGGTATTCCCATGAGAGGAATGTCTCAAATAAAAACTGAGCATTTTTCATTACCCTGGCGTCTGCACCTCCCTCCCCGTCCCTCCTGCATCTGTACTCCTTCGTGTCAAAATGTCATTCTGTGCCTGGCACCCAGCTTATCTCCACCCAGAGGGTGGGTCACCGGCATGAGGGGGCTTTGCTTGCTCCCTCCCCCCACACGGGAATCAAGGCTGCTGTGAACATGAAGGAGCTGTACCTGCGTTTGACCGGTGGATCGTCTGTCAGTGAATTGATTAGAAGCAGACCAAAGAATTCCTCAAATGTTGATGAGCCTGCAATGAGGTTGGGAGCAGAAACCTGGAGAAACACGGTAGGTGGAGGGACTGTCTCAGGACTGTGGGCAATGTTGTGGAAAGGAAGCCTTGAAGTGCTGCTGCTAAGTCGCTTCAGTTGTGTCCAACTCTGTGCGACCCTATAGGCGGCAGCCCACCAGGCTCCCCCGTCTCTGGGATGTTCCAGGCAAGAACACTGGAGTGGGGTGCCATTGCCTTCTCCGCTTGAAGTGCTCTTGGGACGCATATCATAAAGGGCAGTAGGACGCCAGAAGGATTTCCCCAGGATTCAAAACTTCAGAAATATGTAGATAAATACAAGTAATATACATGTTAATGAAGACTTATGTCTGGACTAGAACATACAAAACATTGAATCAGTTTAACATCTACAGAAAAACCTTTAACATTTACAGAAAGGTTACAGCAACTTATGAGATTACGTCTGTTGTTCTGGATGGGTCTCCGTGTTGTGAACTGTTCACTGAGGTTCATTTCTGATTTGAGCCTCTGGGGGAAGGGGCGTGGCCCCTGAGTGACAGATTGGCTGTGGGGCCTGGCAGGGACAGTGACATCTCAGAAGGACTCCCTGGAGAGCCCCTCTCCCCTCTCATCCACCCTCAGACCAGAGGGCCCTCCGCCTGCCCCGCCCCGGCCATGAGCCCCTGCCTCCTGGGCTGTGTGGTCTTCTGTCTCCTGCAGGCAAGCGAGTCCTGGGGGCAGGGTCCCCTTCGGGGTCCCAGCACTAAGTCTGTCCGCTGTGACTGCGGCATCCGTCCTCCTTCTCCACAGGGGCGGTCCATGCTGGGGTCACTCAGGCCCCCAGATTCCAGGTCGTGAGGACAGGACAGAGTGGGACACTGACATGTACTCAGGATCTGAGCTTCAGCTATATGTACTGGTATCGACAAGACCCAGGACACGGGCTGAGGCTGATCCATTACTCAGTTATTCCTCCCACCACGGAGAAAGGAGCCGTGCCCGAGGGCTACAGCGTCTCCAGACCAAGCACAGAGAACTTCCCTCTCACGCTGGAGTCTGCCAACCGCTCCCAGACATCTGTGTACTTCTGCGCCTGCGGTTATCCACAGCTCTGCACGGTCACCTCCTCTCTGTGCAAAAAGATAAGGGAAGCCCTGAAGCATGAAAGGAGTAGAGACTCTTGCAGGCTTCTCACACCCGGAATCTTGGAAGCCAGGGCCACATGCCTGCAGTGTGACATTGAGTGTGCAGTCTCATATCACGCCCAGCTACATCGACGTTAAATGTAGTGGACGGCTGCTTTTTTTATTTCAAAGTTTTATAACTCTAAAAATAAATGGGTTTCTATATATATAATCTCTGTATATAAATCCGTTACCTAGAATTGGTAATACTTAATTTATGTAGAAAATCTAGAAATATGTGGATCTGAATTAATCAGAGGGATCTACGGAATGCAGTGCTCCAGGCTGTATTCACCTGAGCTCAGCAGTGTCTGTACTGAAGGTCTGTGTGATTCCGCCTTAGCACACCACTGTGACACCGCTGCTAAGTCACTTCAGATCAGCTCAGTCGCTCAGTCGTGTCCGATTCTTTGCAACCCCATGAATCGCAGCACGCCAGGCCTCCCTGTCCATCACCAACTCCCGGAGTTCACTCAGACTCATGTCCATGGAGTCAGTGATGCCTTCCAGCCATCTCATCCTCTGTCGTCCCCTTCTCCTCCTGCCCCCAACCCCTCCCAGCATCAGAGTCTTTTCCAATGAGCCAACTCTTCGCATGAGGTGGCCAAAGGACTGGAGTTTCAGCTTCAGCATCATTCCCTCCAAAGAAATCCCAGGGCTGATCTCCTTCAGAATGGACTGCTTGGATCTCCTTGCAGTCCAAGGGACTCTCAAGAGTCTTCTCCAACACCACAGTTCAAAAGCATCAATTCTTCGGCGCTCAGCCTTCTTCACAGTCCAACTCTCGCATCCATACATGACCACAGGAAAAACCATAGCCTTGACTAGACAAACCTTTGTTGGCAAAGTAATGTCTCTGCTTTTGAATATGCTATCTAGGTTGGTCGTAACTTTCCTTCCAAGGAGTAAGCATCTTTTAATTTCATGGCTTCAGTACCATCTGCAGTGATTTTGGAGCCCAGAAAAATAAAGTCTGACACTGTTTCCACTGTTTCCCCATCTATTTGCCATGAAGTGATGGGACCAGATGCCATGATCTTCGTTTTCTGAATGTTGAGCTTTAAGCCAACTTTTTCACTCTCCACTTTCACTTTCATCAAGAGGCTTTTGAGTTCCTCTTCACTTTCTGCCATAAGGGTGGTGTCATCTGCATAGCTGAGGTTATTGAGATTTCTCCCGGCAATCTTGATTCCAGCTTGTGTTCCTTCCAGTCCAGCGTTTCTCATGATGTACTCTGCATATAAGTTAAATAAACAGGGTGACAATATACAGCCTTGACGTACTCCTTTTCCTATTTGGAACCAGTCTGTTGCTTCTTGTCCAGTTCTAACCGTTGCTTCCTGACCTGCATACAAATTTCTCAAGAGGCAGATCAGGTGGTCTGGTATTCCTATCTCTTTCAGAATTTTCCACAGTTTATTGTGATCCACACAGTCAAAGGCTTTGGCATAGTCAATAAAGCAGAAATAGATGTTTTTTTGGAACTCTCTTGCTTTTTCCATGATCTGGAGGTTGTTGCCAATTTGATCTCTGGTTCCTCTGCCTTTTCTAAAACCATCTTGAACATCAGGAAGTTCACGGTTCACATATTGCTGAAGAGTGTCTAACTCTGTGCGACCCCATAGACGGCAGCCCAGGAGGCTCCCCCGTCCCTGGGATTCTCCAGGCAAGAACACTGGAGTGGGTTGCCATTTAGTATGTGCAATTATTTTCTTCTTAATGGAAATGTTGGATTCTACAGTTTTTTATCTCCAGAAGCTAAGAGGCAATTTGCAGATCAATCTTAAGTCACCAGCTTGGGAAGACAGTAGAACAAGTGTGTGTTGTGTGTGTGTGTGTGTTCAGGGTGTGGGGTATTTACATTCTTGCTTTGGCAGAAGGCACAGATCCATGAGACTGTGTACCATTGGCCACTAGGAGGCACTGTGGGCCCACGGTAAGCAGGGGGTCCTGGGAGGGGTGGCGAGTCACCCTGGGGAGGGCAGCTTTAAGGAACCTTGGCTACATGCCTGAATGAGAAAGCAGGTTTGAGTGCCCTGAGGTCCTGAGGTTCCAGGACCCATGGAAGCAGTACAGACTCCTCACTGCCCAGGAAAGTGAGGATGTGCCTGGATCCTCAGGATGTGCCCAGGAGACGGTCTCCAGGAGCTGCAAGGGAAGTGGAGGTGAGGGGTTGGGGTGGCTGGTGAGGGCTGGGTGATTGTCAGCTGATTGCCTGGTGATTGCCAGCCAGGTGAGTGCCTGACTGCGTGTCAGGCAGTGGCTGGCAGAGGACAACAAGGTATGCTGTGGGCACTGGGGACCTGGGGACGGTGCACCCTTCCACCCACCCCTTGCTCAGGGGCTGGGAAGGGCAGGAAGGGCATAGAGGGCTCACCTTTGTCCTGGCAAGGGGCCCAGAGGACAGGGCAGCCTGCAGAGGCACAGAGCAGTGATGTCATAGGCAAATGCTCCAATCAGGGAGCAGGAGGGTCAGCATTTTACACCACTCACCCCAGGAGGCCCACCCCCAGCCAGCAGCTGTCCTGGGTTCCTGATGCTGCCATGGGCTCCAGGCTCCTCTGCTGTGTGACTCTCCTCCTTCTGGGAGCAGGTGAGTCCTGGACACAGTGTGGGAGCTTCTGAGATGTCTTTGCCATCCTGAGATAGAAGCCTGGAGATGAGGGCTGCAGCAGGAGCCCTCAACAATGTGCTGTTTAGGAGCACGCAGTAACCCCCCAACCCTGCAGTTCGAAATCTGCATATAACTTCACATACTTAGGAATGAAGAATTATCTCTGGAATACAACACACTTACATTATAAACTGTTTAGAGAAAGGACACAACAACTCATAAGGCTCAAGTCCGTTGACCTGGATGGGTCTCCGTGTTATGAACTCTTCACTCAGGTTCATTTCTGATTTGAGCCTCTGGGGGAAGGGGGGTGGCCCCTGAGTGACAGGATTTCCCTGGGTCCTGGCAGGGAGAGTGACATCTCAGAAGGACTCCCTGGAGAGCCCCTCTCCCCTCTCAGCCACACACACTCCAGAGGGCCCTCCACCTGCCCCACCCCCGCCATGAGCCCCTGCCCCCTGGGCTGTGTGGTCTTCTGTCTCCTGCAGGCAGGTGAGTCCTGGGGGGCAGGGTCCCCTTGGGGGTCCCAGCACTAAGCCTGTCCTCTGTGACTGCAGCATCGGTCCTCCTTCTCCACAGGGGCGGTCCATGCTGGGGTCACTCAGGACCCCAGATTCCAGGTCGTGAGGAGAGGACAGAGCGTGACACTGACATGTACTCAGGATCTGGGTCATGACCGCATGTACTGGTACCGACAAGACGTGGGACACGGGCTGAGGCTGATCCATTACTCAGCTGGTGTGTCCACTAGCGAGCCAGGAGATGTGCCCGATGGCTACAGCGTCTCCAGATCAAGCATAGAGAACTTCCCTCTAATGCTGGAGTCTGCCAACCGCTCCCAGACATCTGTGTACTTCTGCACTAGCAGTTACTCCACGGCACTGCAGGGTCACCTCCTCTCTGTGCAAAAGACAGGGGTCCACGTGCAGGCTCCTAGCACCGGGAGCCTCAGGGCTTTGTTAGCCAGGTGCCTGCAGTGTGACCCTGGGTATGCGGTGGAGACTGGCCCGAACCTCACTGCCGGGCCTTGGGGACCTTGTGGGACCATCGATCTCTGTCTTTCCTCTGCAGCCTCCATGTGAACCAGGAAGATGCTTCCCCAGCTCTGACTCCTAGTCATCACATGAGCCTGAGACCTAGGAGGGAAGGTTGTTGGATAAATTAGATACGTCTAGACACTCTTGTCTCACCTCAGGCAGCTCATTTCTGGCTTTCTGGACGTTCTCCCACAGTCTGGTTCTCACCTGGTCTAGGCTGGCTCTTGTCCACCTTTCCCAGGCGGGCAGGACATTCCTCTCCCCACCTCCCTGCATCAGCTCCCTGGCCCTCTCTACCACAGCCACACTGCTCCTCCTTCGTCTGGGTCAGGTCCCTTCCCAAGTCACAGGGAGGCTTTTTAAGTGGCCACTCCATGTGGTCTGTTTTCAGCAAGATGTATGGAGTCATCAAAGAGAAACATCACCTATCATCCCCAAACTCACGTGAGTCCATCTGAAGGAGGACAGATTGCCTTTGTGTGTTCTCGACACGCACCCCCCCGCCTCCCGACATCCTTAGCAGCTCACCTAACCTAGGCCAGGTTGGGACTACCTGGAACGCTCATCAAAATCTTCTCAAAGTCAAAATATATCCTGCATCGCCCCCATTATATCATGATTTTATAAGTGCAGAAATAATTGAGCTCATATTTCTAAAACTTCTTTATGACAGTATTATCTAGAATTTGATCATTCTTAATTTAAATACAAAATCTGGAAATATATGCATCTGATTAATCAGAAGTAGTTATGGAATACATGTTTGTAGGCAGATTCACTTGAGATCCTCAGAGTATTTATTTTATGATCATATATTTCCATCTTAGCTAACGACCGTCATTGTCGTGGTGCCGCAGTTCTTTCTTTCTTAGTAAAAAGTTCGGATCATACAGTCTTCTGCCTCCAGAGGCTGAGTGGGTTTGAAGATCAACCCGTCAGCCAGGCTAGGCAGGCAGTAGAACAGGGGTGTGTGTGTGCATGTGTGTGTGTGTGTGTGCGCATATGTGTGTGTGTGTGCCCGCGCCCATATGTGTGTGTGTGTATATGTGTGTGTGTGCGCGTATGTGTGTGTGTGTGTGTGCCCGCGCGCGTATGTGTGTGTGTGTATGTGTGTGTGTGCATGCGTGTGTGTGTGTGCCCGCGCGCGTATGTGTGTGTATGTGTGTGTGTGTGCGCGTGCGTATGTGTGTGTGTGCCTGTGCGTGTGTGTGTGTGTGTGTGTGTGTGTGTGTGTGTGTGTGTTCAGGGTGCCGGAATTTTTGTACTCTTGCTTTAACAGATAGGACTTCCCTCGTGGCTCAGGTGGTGAAGCATCTGCCTCCAATGAGGGAAACCTGGGCTCGATCCCTGGGTCAGGAAGATCCTCTGGTGAAGGAAATGGCAACTCACTCCAGTACACTTGCCTGGAGAATCCCATGGACAGCAGAGCCAGGGAGGTTACAGTCCATGCGGTTGCAAAGAGCAGGACAAGACTGAGCGGCTAAACTTTCTGTAAACAAATGCTGCAAATCCATGAGACCCTTGACTTTGGCCACTTGGAGGCACTGTTCCATGATAAGCAGTGTGTGCTGGGAGGGTGTGAGTCACCCTGGGGAGGGCAGCTTAAGAGAACCTTGTCTATATCATGCCTGCATCTGGGAGCAGGTCTGAGTTCCCTGAGTGGTCCGGGGACACATGGAGCCAGCACAGACTCCTCACTGCCCAGGGAACTGGGGACATGCCTGAAACCTCAAGATGAACATAGGGGGTTGTATCCTGCCTCAGCATGAGAGGTAGAGGTGAAGGGGTTGGGGTGGCTGGTGAGGGCCTGGTGGCTGGTGATGAGATTCAGGCATGGTCAGGGAGAAGAGAACAAGGCATGTTGTGTGCGTATGGGACCAGGGGACCAGTCACCTCACACCCAGGCTTACTAAGGGGCTGTCAGGACAGGGAAGGGCATAGAGGAGCCAGCCCTGTGTATTGGTAAGGGGTCCAGTGGACAAGGGCAGCCTGATAGACACAGCAGTGACATCATAGGCAAATGCTCCAATCAGGGAAGCAGGAGGGTCAGCACTTTACATCACTCACCCCAGGAGCCCCGCCCCAGCCAGCAGCAGTGCTGGGCTCCTGATGCTGCCATGGGCTCCAGGCTCCTCTGCTGTGTGACTCTCTGCCTCCTGGGAGCAGGTGAGTCCTGGACACAGTGTGGGAGCTTCTGAGATGACGTTGCTTTTGTCATCCCCAAAATGCAAGACTACTGGAAAGGACTGCAGCAGGAGGCTTCCCCGTTCTCTCCTCTCTACTTCCTTGTCTTTCCCAACAGGCCTGGTAGATTCTGAAGTCACCCAGACCCCAAAATTCCTGACCAAATCAAGAAAACAGCAAGCGACACTGAGATGTTCCCCTGAATCTGGACACCGCTCTGTGTACTGGTTCGCACAAGCCCTGGGCCAGGGCCCCCAGTTCCTCGTTCAGTATTTTGATGGAGAAGTGTATCAAAGAGGAAACATGTCAGATCGATTCTCAGGTCAACAGTTAGGTGACTCTCGCTCGGAGTTGAACTTGACCTCCTTGGAGCTGATGGACTCCGCTCTGTATCTCTGTGCCAGCAGCCAAGACACAGCCCTCCATGATCAGGTGCCTCTGGGACAAAAACTCTCCTGCCCCAGCTCAGGAAGTGGTGGTGAGCGTGTCGGTTGCCAGTGTGCCAAGCTCAGTCTCTGGAAGAGCAATAGATTTTCCCAGACATTCATTTCTTGATATGTTGTAATGCTCACTAGGATCATGCAAAGTAAGTATTATTTTAACTGTTTATATATCTGAGGGGATGTGAATTGCCCAGATCTCATACCTCATGACTGTTACAGCTAGGATTGCAGCTCAAGTTTCTTTTCAACACCTGTGGTCCCTTTCCTCATGGAACCGTCTCCATACAGAGCAAGTTACATATACGCGTTGTGTTATGTGTAACAACATACAGTTTGGGGCTCTGTGATATGAACTGTTACTCAATGAATGGCAGCCACGCATCACAAGGAGGTGTTCCCAGGAAAAGAATGTCTCAAATAAAAAAGAGCGTTTTTCACTTACCCTGGCGTGTGCCATGACTCACCATGGTGCTCCTAAGTCTGCATTACTTTCTGCCAATCCGTCGTCCTGTGCTGGGCAACCAGCTTCTCTCCACCCAGAAAGGAGGGTCACAGGCCTGAGGCCTCTCCTGACATGGGAAGGGGGGGCTCCTGTGAACATGAAGGAGTTGTACCTGCCTTTGGCAGGTGGACTGTCTGTCAGTGAGTTGATAAGAACAGATCCAAACAATTCCTCAAATGTTGATGAGCCTTCAATGAGGTTGGGAGCAGATACCTGGAGAAACATGGTAGGTGGAGGGCCATTCTCAGGGCTGTGATCAATTAAAGCAGAAATGGGCCTTGAAGTCCTACTGGGACACATATCATAAAGGAGAGCAGGAAGCTAGAGGGAATTTCCAAAGATGCAGAGCTATAGAAATATGTAGATGAATTAAAGTAATATACACATTTATGAAGATTAACTTCGCAATGAAGTATAGATAAAACTGCACACTGTTTACAGATGGGTTACAACAATTGTGAGGCTGATGCCCATTAAGACGGATGGGTCTCCCTGTTGTGAACTGTTCACTCAGGTTCATTTCTGATTTGAGCCTCTGGGGGAAGGGGCGTGGCCCCTGAGTGACAAGTTGGCTCTGGGGCCTGGAGGGACAGTGACATCTCAGAAGGACTCCCTGGAGAGCCCCTCTCCCCTCTCATCCACACACACACCAGAGGGCCCTCTGCAACCCCACCCCCGCCATGAGCCCCTGCCTCCTGGGCTGTGTGGTCTTCTGTCTCCTGCAGGCAGGTGAGTCCTGAGGGGCAGGGGCCCCTTCGGGGTGCCAGCACTAAGCCTGTCCGCTGTGACTGCAGCATCGGTCCTCCTTCTCCACAGGGGCGGTCCATGCTGGGGTCACTCAGGACCCCAGATTCCAGGTCGTGAGGTCAGGACAGAAAGCGACACTGAGATGCACTCAGGATCTGAAACACGATTATATGTACTGGTACCGACAAGACGTGGGAAGCGGAATGAGGCTGATCCATTACTCAAATGACCCTCCTGACACACAGAAGGGAGATGTACCCGAGGGCTACAGCGTCTCCAGACCAAGCACAGAGGACTTCCCTCTCACACTGGAGTCTGCCAACCGCTCCCAGACATCTGTGTACTTCTGCGTCAGCAGTTACTCCACAGCGCTGCAGGGTCACCTCCTCTCTGTGCAAAAAGGCAAGGCAGCCCCTTGCTTGTAGGCTCCTAGCACCAGCAGCCTCAGGGCTTTGCTGCCACGTGCCTGCAGTGTGACCCTGAGAGTGTGGTCTGTGCTGGCCCAGACCTCACTCCAGGCCATGTGGACATGTGTCCACCATCCATTGCTGTCTTTTCTCTGTATCCTCCCTGTGAACCAGGAGTTTCCCCCGCTCTGACTCCTAGTCATCACCTGAGCCTGAGACCTCCAGGAGGGAAGGTTGTTTGTAAACTAGATAAAAAGAGGCCCTCGTGTCCCACCTCAGGCAGCTCATCGCTGTCTCTCTGGAAGGTTCTCCCCCAGCCTGGCTCTCGCGTGCTCTCTTCTCTTGCCCACCTTTCCTGGGTGGGTAAGTCACTCCTCTCCCACCTTCCTGGCCCTTTCTACTCCAGCCACATTGTTCCTCCTTCATCTGAGTCACGAAAGTGAAAGTCGCTCAGTCATGTCCGCATCTTTGCGACCCCATGGACTGTATAGTCCCTGGAATTCTCCAGGCCAGAATACTGGAGTGGGCAGCCTTTCCCTTCTCCAGTGGATCTTCCCCACCCAGGGTCTCCTGCATTGCAGGTGGATTCTTTACCAACTGAGCTATGGTCACTTCCCTTCCCAAATCACAAGGTAGTTTTTAAAGTGGCCTGTCCACGGGTTGTGGGGAATATCTATTCTTTTTTTGTTTGAATTGTGTCTTTTAATGAAAGCTCCAACTCATATGTGAACACAGCCAGTTAAAGCACAGCACAGCAGGCTTGTAAGTTTAAATTCCTGCAGACTTTAGTAGAATCACAAGGAGGGCTGCTACTTAAAAGCTTTTTCCCTTTAAGACCACCTTTGATCTTTAGAGTATACTTTGGCCAGGCAGGGGAGGGGAAATGTCTAGAGCCCAACAGATTTCTCATTAGCCCAACTTTCTTACCAGCTTGTTTCCATTTTACAGCCCTAGAAAGCTTAAAGGTGTTCCATGACACACTCATCATCTCGTGAGGCCTAAGGCCCAGAGCACTCTATAGCAGTTATCACAAAAGGAGCGCTTAAGGAATGTACTTATCAGATTGGGAGTAAGAGTTGGTCCAGTAGTTTCTCTGCCGTGCCTCTCTCAACACGCACTTCTGAGTAGCATTCTCCCATGCACGACAGGAGCAGGATGGGCAAGAATGAAACGCAAGAGTGCTGAATAGGCTAGTCTGTTACATCCCGCAGAAACTTCAAGGAATCACCCCCACCAGCCTACCCAAGATCAACTAAAGAGGCCATCTTCAACTCTAGATTATTTGAACAAACGGTTTATTAACGCACCCTTCTCCAAAAGACTTCTTTCTTTAAAGCAATGGATTTCGAAGAGAAAAAAAAAACATGGGCAGAGAAGTATGGAATAGAAAATAAATACAAATGTAAGCCATTTTGCTAATTGCTTTATAACCACAACAAACCAGTACAGAGAATGCCCCATACAAAACCCAATAAAGGTTCAAAGATGGAGGATTCCCTTAGGCAGGGCTGAAGACTTCAGTCTCTGGTATTTGGACTTTAGGCTGCAGTCCTGGTTTTTGGATGGATCACTAGGTGTGTGGCACAGTCCATGCTTTTAACCAGATTTGAACAGGAGATTGGCCACTTGGCCCAGGTAGCAGCAGATGAAGATTTTGGTTTCATATGTCACATAACTACAGAAGTTCCTCCCCACGATGCAGTGCCAGACGGGGTTGTACTTCTTGTCAGACTCCTTCTTGATGTGGGCCGCCATGTCCTTCTCTGTATTATACTTCTCCAGTGCCTGAGTAGCACACTCCACTGAGTCCAGTTGCATCTCCTCTGGCATATCGGCATTCTTGATCACAGCCTTTCAGTCACACATGCTCACCAAGGAGCAGGGGCTGGCTTTGGTCTCCTGGGGAAGGCGCTGGCCAGGCTCACACCTGCATAGAGAGGCGGTCACTACCAAAGCCATGAAGTGTCTAAATTTCTATTCTTGATTTAGACAGAAGGCACAGATCCGTGAGACTGTGGACCATGGGCCAGTAGGAGGCACTGTGGGTCCATGGTAAGCAGGGTGTGCTGGGAGGGGTTGAGAGCCACCCTGGAGAGGGCAGCTTAAGGGAACCTTGGCTACATGCTTGCATCAGGGAGCAGGTTTGAGTTCCCTGAGTGGACCAGACACATGGACCCAGCACAGACTCCTCACTGCCCAGGGGAGTGGGGACTTGCCTGGAGCCTCAGGATGTGTCCAGGGGGCCGTCTCCTGGAGCAGCATGGGGAGTGGAGGGTGAGGGATTAGTGTGGCTGGTGAGGGCTGGGTGATGAGTGTCAGGCAGGGACAGGAAGAGAAGAAGAAAAAGGCATGTGATGGGCATATGGGGACATGGGGACATGGGGACCGTGCTTACCTCACACCCACCCTTTGCTGAGGGGCTGTGCAGGACAGGGAAGGGCATAGAGGAGTCCACCATGGATCCTGCCAAGGGGTCCAGTGGATCAGGAAACAGCCTGCAGAGACACAGAGCAGTGACATCATAGGCAAACGCTCCAATCAGGGAAGCAGGAGGGTCAGCACTTTATATCACTCACCCTAGGAGTCCCACCTCCTGCCAGCAGTGGTCTTGGGTTCCTGATGCTGCCATGGGCTCCAGGCTCCTCTGCTGTGTGACTCTCTGCCTTCTGGGAGCAGGTGAGTCCTGGACACAGTGTGGGAGCTTCTGAGATGTCGTCGCCTCCCTGAGATAGAAGCCTGGCGATGAGGGCGGCAGCAGGAGGCTTCCCCTGTGCTCTGCCCTCAGCTTCCTTGTCTCTTCCCAACAGGCCTGGTGGATTCTGGAGTCACCCAGACTCCCAAATACCTGATCAAATCAAGAAAGCAGCAAGCGACTCTGAGATGTTCCCCTCACTCTGGACACTTCTCTGTGTACTGGTACCAACAGGCCCCGGGCCAGAGCCCCCAGTTCCTCGTTCAGTATTACAACCAGAAAGTGAGTGGAGAATCTCACCTCCTGGATCGATTCTCAGGAAAACAGTTCAGTGACTCTCGCTCTGAGCTGAACTTGAGCTCGTTGGAGCTGACGGACTCTGCCATGTATCTCTGTGCCAGCAGCCAAGACACAGACCTGCATGAGCAGATGCCTCTGGGACAAAAACACTCCTACCCCAGCTCAGGAAGTGGTTGCCAGGGTGTCAGTTGCCAGCCAGCGAGACCCAGACCCAGGTAGAACTGATAGACTTTCCCAGACATTCTTTCCTTTGTATGTTTTAATGCTCACAAAGATCATGCAAGATAAAGAGTATTTTAACTGTTTATACATCTGATGGGAAGTGACTTGCCCAGGTCTCATATTTCCTAACTGCCAGACAAGGAATCAGAATCAAGGCTGTCCTCAATACCTGTGTTTCCTGCTCCCCATCTTTTAAAGGAGTTCGCTCCACATAGCTCTTACAGCTGACAAATCCAAATCTGCAGGTTGGACTGGTGAATCTAGAGTTTCAGGGAGAGCTGATGTTTAAATTCAAAGGCCCAAGAACTGATGGTCCTGTTTGAAGGCCATCAGCCGAACAATTCTCTCTTACCTGGGGGAGGATCAGACTTTTCCTTCTATACATATCTTCACTGGTTGGAAGAGGCCCACTAGGACTGTGGAATGGAAGATCATCTGTTTCAAATGTTAATCTAATTTAATGTTAAAATCTACCTATTTGTATGTTCAGTTCAGTTCAGTTCAATCGCTCAGTCATGTCTGACTCTTTGTGACTCCATGAATCACAGCACGCCAGGCCTCCCTGTCCATCACCAACTCCAGGAGTTCACTCAGACTCACATCCATCGAATCAGTGATGCCATCTAGCCATCTCATCCTATTTCGTCCCCTTCTCCTCCTGTCCCCAATCCCTCCCAGCATCAGAGTCTTTTCTAATGAGTCAACTCTTCGCATGAGGTGGCCAAAGTACTGGAGTTTCAGCTTCAGCATCATTCCCTCCAAAGAAATCCCAGGGCTGATCTCCTTCAGAATGGACTGGTTGGATCTCCTTGCAGTCCAAGGGACTCTCAAGAGTCTTCTCCAACGCCACAGTTCAATAGCATCAATTCTTGGGCGCTCAGCATTCTTCACAGTCCAACTCTCACATCCATACATGACCACAGGAAAAACCAGAGCCTTGACTAGATGGACCTTTGTTGGCAAAGTAATGTCTCTGCTTTTGAATATGCTATCTAGGTTGGTCATAACTTTCCTTCCAAGGAGTAAGCGTCTTTTAATTTTATGGCTGCAGTCACCATCTGCAGTGATTTTGGAGCCCAAAAAAACAAAGTCTGACACTGTTTCCACTGTTTCCCCATCTATTTGCCATGAAGTGATGGCACCGGATGACATGATCTTTGTTTTCTGAATGCTGAGTTTTAAGCCAATTTTTTCACTCTCCTCTTTCACTTTCATCAAGAGGCTTTTGAGTTCCTCTTCACTTTCTGCCATAAGGGTGGTGTCATTTGCATATCTGAGGTTATTGATATTTCTCCCAGCAATCTTGATTACATCTTGTGCTTCTTCAAGCCCAGCATTTCTCATGATGTACTCTGCATAGAAGTTAAATAAGCAGGGTGACAGTATGCAGCCTTGACGAACTCCTTTTTTTATTTGGAACCAGTCTGTTGTTCCATGTCCAGTTCTAACTGTTGCTTCCTGACCTGCATACATGTTTCTCAAGAGGCAGATCAGGTGGTCTGGTATTCCCATGTCTTGCAGAATTTTCCACTCTTTATTGTGATCCACATAGTCAAAGGCTTTGGCATAGTCAATAAAGCAGAAATAGATGTTTTTCTGGAACTCTCTTGCTTTTTCCATGATCCAGCAGATGTTGGCAATTTGATCTCTGGTTCCTCTGCCTTTTCTAAAACCAGCTTGAACATCAGGAAGTTCACGGTTCACATATTGCTGAAGCCTGGCTTGGAGAATTTATATGTTAACCTCTTCCAAAAACACCCTCACTTAACATCCAGAATAAAGTTTAATTAAATGTCTCTGGCACAGTCAAGGTGACATGTTCAATTAGCCACCACACCATCTGCCTGGGTTTCATAAGTATTTAATAAGCATGAAGTCCCTGGCATATAACAGGACTCTGGATTTCTTGATTCCCTTTGCTAACCTCTGACAGCCTCTTCTACCACTTCCTAGGTGCAAAGGTAGAGATGGACATGTTTTGCCTTGAAAGCCTTTAAGTGAGGACATTAGAAGTCCCAGTGAAAGGAATATTATGCCTAATGATTCATTACATGAACTAAAAAAGTGTATGTAACATCTCACCTCAGATATTTTTTAATCACTTTTATTGATATTTGAACTGTAGTTTACCAGTAAACAATGTAGGTTTTAGGGTCCCTGAACCTCCTACAACCTTATAGACTGGAGGCTCCCCTGACAGCTCAGTTGGTAAAGAATCCACCTGCAATGCAGAAGACCCCAGTCTGATGCCTGGGTCGGGAAGATCCACTGCAGAAGGAATAGGCTACCCACTCCAGTGTTCTTGGGCTTCCTTTGTGGCTCAGCTGGTAAAGAATCCACCGGCAATGCAGGAGACCTGAGCTGGGAAGATCCCCTGGAGAAGGGAAGGGCTACCCTACCCACTCCAGTATTCTGGCCTGGAGAATTCCATGAACTGTATAGTCCATGGGATTGCAAAGAGTCAGACACAACTGAGCGACTTTCAATTGCACATTCAACGGTGTATCTGAGATTCCACATGCATGGATTCAACCAATCACAGCTGTTCAGTATCTTAGTACATATTTATTAAAATATCCACCCACAAGTGGACCCACTCCCTCAAAACTTGTGTTGTTCAAGGATCAGGTCTATATTCACACTGTATAATGAAGAGATCTACGGTTTGATCAATATATATGTATATGCTGATGAAACATCTGTCCCTTTAAGACAGAGAACATTTTATCACCAGATATTCCCTCAGGCCCCGTTCCTGGGACTCTCTCCTTCCCTGACAGCCAACAGTATGATTTCTGTTGCCGTAGATTTGTTTTGCTCATGCATTTTTTTGGTGAAAACTTAATGTCTATACCCATCAGAACAATTCCTTTTTAGCCTGAAGCTAAATATGTAAGACAGTTAAGCGCTCCTGGAAAGTGTTATAATTAAAAAAGTGCTTGAAACCACGTGAGATACCATTTCCGTGTGATGGACAATCCTAACTGGGGATTGATGGTTTGATAAAATGAGCATCAAAGGTCTTACCAGCTGGTACGGGCTGTTTTTGTAAAATTTATTGACTCAATTTTATAGATTTTTTTTTCTCATGAACCCTTTTTCTGAAATCATTTTATAATGATTTTTTGTTAATATTCTATGAGAAACAACTTAGCAAGGCTTCAGATTCACGCACTAGGTCCTGGGCTGGCCTGACCACCAGCAGCAGTTGTATCTGTGAGTGATAATTCCATGTGGGAGAAGGGTTCCTATGACTTGATGCCAAGGATTCAGGTCACAGGCCTTGAGCTGGAAAGGCCCCTTTCTTCTGGCCTGGCCTGGGTATGACACCCCTTACGGTGTGCTTCTGTCTCCTGGACCAGAGAAGTCCTGAGCACATGCATGGAACCACTCGAGGGCTTGCCAGGCCCAGATTCAAGCCTGGTCGTTGTGGTTTTGACATGAGGGTCCTTCTTTGTTTCTCGCTTTAGTTTCAGTGTCTTTCTGTCCCAGGACCAGGAGTACTTAGTCACCCAGACATTAGACGTGTGGTCAGGCTAAAGGGAAACCAACCATCAGGAGGGCACAGCAGGTCTAAAATCGTGAAACCAGGATCTGGCACATAATTTGCAGAGTCCATGGTTCAAAGACTATTGAGAATTTGAAGATCCCAACAGCAGAGCGTCGCTCTAAGTACAGGGTCCTTTTGAGTGTGAGGTTTGTGCAACAAGGTACACTCTAGGGCTCCAGGATATCAATTTATTACTGGCAGTCATGCTTCACAAGGAAGTATTCCCATGGGGTGGATGTCTCACATAAAGTCAGAGCACTTTTCATTTATCCTGGAGTCCGGCACTTCTCCCCAAATCCCTCTCATATATATGGTCCTTTGTTTAAAAATGTCATCCGCGTTGAGCAACCAGCTTCTGCCACAAAGAAAGTTCTGTCTTAGGGCTGCGGTGGTTCTACTTGCTGTGTCCCCTCCCTGCGCCCTCAGACTCGGGAAGCACATACTTTGGCAAACATGAAGCCGCTGTACCTGCATTTGGCAGGTGTCCTGGTGGGCTGCCGTCTATGCCGTCCCACAGACTCGGACACGACTGAAGCAACTTAGTAGCAGCAGCAGCAGCAGCTGTATGTTAGTGAACTGAGAAGAAATAGAGCCAAGTGATTTCTCAAATAGTGATGAGTCTGCCCTGCAGTTAAGGAACCAGACCCCAAAGAATCACTGTAGGTGAGAGGACAGGAGCAGGACTAGGTCAGTTGAGCAAAGAGGAAACCACACTTGAGGGAGTATCCGGGATGCATGGGGCATAAAGGACAGCAGGAAGCCCTAAGGATTTCCTCTGAGAATCAAAACTACAGAAATATGTAGACAAATATGCTCATATACAAATTAAGGAATTATCTCTGGAGTAAAACATACATAAAAGGTACAAACTACTCTAAGGAAAGGTTACAGCACTTTGTAAGACTTACGGCTGTTCAGACCATGTCCAAGCAATCTGTCCAAGCCATCTCCCTGTTCTAATCACTTTGATTTGAGCCTCTAGGGGAAGGGGCGTGGCCGCCATGTGACAGGTTGTCTCTGGGGCCTGGAGGGACAGTGACATCTCAGAAGGACTCCCTGGAGAGCCCCTCGCCCTCTCATCCACACTCAGACCAGACGGCCCTCCACCTGCCCCTGCCCCGCCATGAACCCCTGCCTCCTGGGCTGTGTGGTCTTCTGTCTCCTGCAGGCAGGTGAGTCCTGGGGGCAGGGTCCCCTTCGGGGTGCCAGCACTAAGCCTGTCCTCTGTGACTGCAGCATCGGTCCTCCTCCTCCACAGGGGCGGTCCATGCTGGGGTCACTCAGGACCCCAGATTCCAGGTCGTGAGGGGAGGACAGGGCACTACACTGACATGTACTCAGGATCTGGATCATAACTATATGTACTGGTACCCACAAGACCTGGGACACGGGCTGAGGCTGATCTATTATTCAGCTGGGCCTCCCACCACAGAGAAAGGAGACGTGCCCAACGGGTACAGAGTCTCCAGATCAAGCACAGAGAACTTCCCTCTCACGCTGGAGTCTGCCAACCACTCCCAGACATCTGTGTACTTCTGTGCCAGCAGTTACTCCACGGTGCTGCATGGCCACCTGCTCTCTGTGCAAAAAGACAGGGGGTCCAAGTGAAAGCTCCTAGAACCGGGAGCCTCAGGGCTTGGTTAGCCATGTGCCTGCAGTGTGACCCTAGGTGTATGGACTAGGCTGACCCAAACTTCACTCAGGAACTCCGAGGCATATGTCCACCATCCATGTCTGTCTTTCCCCTGCATCCTCCCTGTGAACCAAGAAGATGTTTCTCCAGCTCTGACTGCTAGTCATCACCTGAGCCTGAGACCTCCAGGAGGGAAGGTTGCTGGTAAATTAGATAAAAACAGATCACCTTGTCTCACTTCAATGCTTCTCTCTGGAAGGTTCTCCACGACTGGCTCTCATGTGGTCTCTGCTCTTGCCCACCTTTCTTGGGTGGACAGGACATCCTGTCCTCACCTCCCTGGCCCCCTCTACCACACCCATGCTGCTCCTCCCTCATCCAGGTCATGTCCCTTCCCAAGTCACAGGGAAGCCTTTAAAGTGCCCTCTCCACATGGTCTGCTTTGAGCAAGTTGTCTGGAGTCATCAAAGAGAAATCAGCTTCAGTTAATTATCAATTATCCAAATCTCATGTGAGTCCATCTGAAGGAGAGACTGGCTTTCTATGTACATCCTCCCGCCCCTGACTTCCTCAGCATCTCACCTAACCTCGGCCAGCTTGGCACCACCTCCCTCATCAAAATCTTCTCAAAGTCAAAATATATCTTCCATTGCCCCATTACATCAAGATTTCATAAGTGCAGAAATATATGAGTTTGTATATATAAAACCTCTTTACAAAATGTATCAACTAGAATTTGGAAATGCTTAATTTATACAAGACATCTGGAAATACATGTACCCGATTCATCAGAGGTAGGTATGGAATACAGGTCTCCAGGCAGAGTCACGTGAGACCCTCAGAGTGTTTATTTTATGGCGATTTTTTCCATCTTGGCTAAGTACCATCACTGCAGTGGTGCAGCGATTCTTTCCTTCTTTGTAACAATGTCGGACCATTGAGTCTTCAACTTCCAGAGGCTAAGAGTAGATTTGAAGATGAACCCTAATTCAGCCAGGATGGGAAGGCAGTAGAACACTAGAATGTGAGTGTGTGTGTGAGTGTGTGTGTGTGTGTGAGTGTGTATTAAGGCTATGGGGTTTCTGTACCCTTGCTTTAGACAGAGGATGCAAATCCATGAGACTGTGAAGTACTGGCAAGTAGGAGGCACTGTGGCCCATGCAACCAGGTGAGTTGGGAGGGGTGAGCATCACCCAGCAGAGGGAGCTTTAGGGAACCTTAACTGCATGCCTGTGTCAGGGAACAGGCTTGAGTTCCCTGAGAGATCCTGGGACACATGGAGCCAGCACAGGCTCCTCGGTGCCAAGGAAGTGGGGACGTACCTGGAGCTTCAGGATGTACTCAGGGGGAGCTGCATGGGAAGTGGAGGGTGAGGGGTCCGGGCGGCTGCTGAGGGCTTGGTGACGAGTGTCAGGAAGGAGCAGAGAGGGGAGAACAAGCCGTATTGTAGACATATGGAGACATAGGGAGAGTGCACACTTCAAACCCACCCTTTGCTGAGGGGCTGTGCAGCACAGGGAAGGGCACAGAGGAGCTGGCCCTGCATATTGGTAAGGGGTCCAGATTGGACAAGGGCAGCCTGCAGAGACACAGAGCAGTGACGTCATAGGCAAATGCTCCAATCAAGGAAGCAGGAGGGTCAGCACTTTACACCACACAGCCAAGGAGCCCCGCCCCATCCAGCAGCAGTCTTGGGTTCCTGATGCTGCCATGGGCTCCAGGCTCCTCTGCTGTGTGACTCTCTGCCTTCCGGGAGCAGGTGAGTCCTGGACACAGTGTGGGAGCTTCTGAGATGTCTTTGCTTCCCTGAGATAGAAGCCTGGCGATGAGGGCTGCAGCAGGAGGCTTCCCTGTGCTCTGCCCTCAACTTCCTTCTGTCTCCTCCCCAACAGGCCTGGTGGATTCTGGGGTCACCCAGACCCCCAAATACCTGATCAAACCAAGAAAGCAGCAAGCGATTCTGAGATGTTCCCCTGCATCTGGACACTGCTCTGTGTACTGGTACCAACAGTTCCTGGGCCAGGGCCCCCAATTCCTCATTCAGTATTTCAACAGGCAAGAGAATGAGAAAGGAAACCTATCAGATCGATTCTCAGGAAAACAGTTCAGTGACTCTAGCTCTGAGCTGAACTTGACTTCCTTGGAGCTGACGGACTCATCTGTGTATCTCTGTGCCAGCAGCCAAGACACAGCCCTGCATGATCAGGTGCCTCTGGGACAAGAACTCTCCTGCCCCAGCTCAGGAAGTGGTGGTGAGCATGTTGGCTGCCAGTGTGCCAAGCCCAATCACTGCTAGAGCAATAGATTTTCCCAGACATTCATTTCTTGATATGTTGTAATGCTCACTAAGATCATGCAAGGTAAGTATTATTTTAACTGTTTATATATCTGAGGGGATGTGAATTGCCCAGATCTCATACCTCATGACTGTTACAGCTAGGATTGCAGCTCAGGTTTCTTTTCAACACCTGTGGTCCCTTTCCTCATGGAACCATCTCCATACAGAGCAAGTTACATATATGCATTGTGTTATGTGTAACAAGATACAGTTTGGGGCTCTGTGATATGAACTGTTACTCAATGAATGGCAGCCACGCATCACAAGGAGGTATTCCCATGAAAAGAATGTCTCAAATAAAAAAGAGCACTTTTCACTTACCGTGGTGCCACGTCTCACCATGGTGCTCCTAAGCCTGCATTACTTTCTGCCAATCCGTCGTCCTGTGCTGGACAACCAGCTTCTCTCCACCCAGAAAGGTGGGTCACAGGCCTGAGGCCTCTCCCGACATGGGAAGGGGGGGGCTCCTGTGAACATGAAGGAGTTGTACCTGCCTTTGGCAGGTGGACTGTCTGTCAGTGAGTTGATAAGAACAGATCCAAACAATTCCTCAAATGTTGATGAGCCTTCAATGAGGTTGGGAGCAGATACCTGGAGAAACATGGTAGGTGGAGGGCCATTCTCAGGGCTGTGATCAATTAAAGCAGAAATGGGCCTTGAAGTCCTACTGGGACACATATCATAAAGGAGAGCAGGAAGCTAGAGGGAATTTCCGAAGATGCAGAGCTATAGAAATATGTAGATGAATTAAAGTAATATACACATTTATGAAGATTAACTTCGCAATGAAGTATAGATAAAACTGCACACTGTTTACAGATGGGTTACAACAATTGTGAGGCTGATGCCCATTAAGCCGGATGGGTCTCCCTGTTGTGAACTGTTCACTTAGGTTCATTTCTGATTTGAGCCTCTGGGGGAAGGGGCGTGGCCCCTGAGTGACAAGTTGGCTCTGGGGCCTGGCATAGACAGTGACATCTCAGAAGGACTCCCTGGAGAGCCCCTCTCCCCTCTCATCCACACTCAGACCAGAGGGCCCTCCGCCTGCCCCACCCCTGCCATGAGCCCCTGCCTCCTGGGCTGTGTGGTCTTCTGTCTCCTGCAGGCAGGTGAGTCCTGGGGGGCAGGGTCCCCTTGGGAGTGCCAGCACTAAGCCTGTCCGCTGTGACTGCAGCATCGGTCCTCCTTCTCCACAGGGGCGGTCCATGCTGGGGTCACTCAGGACCCCAGATTCCAGGTCGTGAGGAGAGGACAGAGCATGACACTGAAATGTACTCAGGATCCGGGTCTTGACCGCATGTACTGGTACTGACAAGACCTGGGACGTGGGCTGAGGCTGATCCATTACTCAGCTGGTGTGCACACATGCGAGCCACGAGACATGCCCCACGGGTACAGCGTCTCTAGATCAAACACAGAGAACTTTCCTCTCACGCTGGAGTCTGCCAAATGCTCCCAGACAGTTGTATATTTCTGTGCCAGCAGTTACTCCATGGAGCTGCAGGGTCACCTGCTCTCTGTTGAAAAAGACAAGGGCCTACATGCAGGATCCTAGCACTGGGAACCTAAAGCCCTGGGGACCACGTGCCAGCACTCTGACCCTGATGTGTGACCTGGACAGGCCTGGATTTGACCCCAGGGACTCAGACACATGTGTCCACCATCAGTCTCTGTCTTTCCTCTGCATCCTCCCTGGATACAGTTCGGACTGTATCCAGTTCTGACTAGTTCTGACTCTTCCTCATCAGCTTAAGACCTCCCGAAGGGAAGAATATTAGTAAATCAGATATATCTAAACCATCTTGTCTCTCCCAGAACCTCATTGCTGTCTCTCTGGAAGTTTCTCCGGCAGCCTAGCTTTCAAGTGCTCCCTGCTCTTGCCCACCAGAGGGGCAGGTCTTTCCTCCTTTACTGCCTTGGGCTCAGGTCCCCTGCCCTCTCTGTCCAGACACACTTCTCCCTTCATCTGGGTCATGTCCCTTCCCATGACACAGGGAACTTTGTAACCAAGCATAAGCGGTCGTGTTTGAGCAAGTTCTTGGGGTCATCAAAGAGAAAACAACCTCAGTTAATTGGAAACCAGCCAAAATCCCTTGGCATTCCATTCCCAGGAGGAGAGACAGGCGGGGGCTGTGTGTTCTCCTTCCTGCCCCTCTTTCTTACCATCTCAATTATCCTGGACCAGGTTGCCACCATTTGCTTCAGAGAAATATTCTCAAAGTCAAAATACATCCTCCATGGTATCTTATTATATCAAGATTTACAAGTTCATAGGAAATAAATAGGTTAATACACATTTAAATAGGAAATCTGAAAATATATGCCTCTGATCAATCAGAAGTAGTTATGAAGACATGTTTGCAGGCAGATTCACTTGAGATCCTCTGAGCGTTTATTTTATGACATATATTTCCATTTTAGCTAAATACCATCATTGTAGTGGTGAAGCAATGATTTCCTTGTTAGGAAAACGGTCAGATCATACAGTCTTCTACCTCCAGAGGCTAAGAGTGGATTTGAAGATCAACCCTAATCAGCCAGGCTAGGAAGGCAGTAGAACAGATATGTGTGTGTATGTGTTTGTATTTAGGGTGTGGGATTTTTGAAACCTTGCTTCAGAGGCTGCAAATCCATGAGACCATGGACCTTCGGCCACTAGGAGGCACTGTGTTTCCATAGTAAGCAGGGTGTCCTGGGAGGGGTTGAGAGTCACCTGGAGAAGGAAGCTTAAGGGAACCTTGGCTACATGCCTGCACCTGGGAGCAGGTTTGAGTTCCCTGAGTGGTCCTGGGACACATGGAGCCAGCACAGACTCCTCTCTGCTCAGGGAAGAGGGGTCCTGCCTGGAGCCTCAGGATGTGCCCAGGGGACCATCTGTGGAGCAGCATGGGAAGGGGAGGGTGAGAAGTTGGGGTATCTGGTGAGGGCTGGGTGTCAGGCAGGGTCAGACGGAGCAGAACAAATGTGTGTGGACACATGGGACCAGGGGACGAAGCTCCCCTCACACCTATCCTTCCTGGCGGCTGTCAGGACAGGGAATGGCATAGAGGAACCAGCCCTGGGTCCTGCCAAGAGGTCCTGGGGACAAGGGCAGCCTGCAGAGACACAGAGCAGTGACGTCATAGGCCAGTGCTCCAATCAGGGAACAGGAGGGTCAGCACTTTACACCACTCACCCCAGGAGCCCCGGCCCCAGCCAGCAGCAGTCCTGGGTCCTGATGCTGCCATGGGCTCCAGGCTCCTCTGTTGTGTGACTCTCTGCCTCCTGGGAGCAGGTGAGTCCTGGACACAGTGTGGGAGCTTCTGAGATGTCTTTGCCTCCCTGAGATAGAAGCCTGGCGATGAGGGCTGCAACAGGAGGCTCCCCTGTGCTCTGCCCTCAGCTTCCTTCTGTCTCCTTCCCAACAGGTCTGGTGGATTCTGGCGTCACCCAGACCCCCAAATATCTGATCAAATCAAGAAAGCAGCAAGTGATACTGAGATGTTCCCCTGAGTCTGGACACCTCTATGTATCCTGGTACCAACAGGCCCTGGGCCAGGGCCCCCAGTTCCTTATTCAGTATTATAATGGGCAAGAGAATGAGAAAGGAAACATGCCAGATCGATTCTCAGGTGAACAGTTCGGTGACTCTAGCTCTCAGATGAATCTGAGCTCCTTGGAGCTGACAGACTCAGCCGTGTATCTCTGTGCCAGCAGCAAGACACAGCCCTGCATGATCAGGTGCCTCTGGGACAAAAATACTTCTGCCCTAGCTCAGGAAGTGGCTGTGAGGGTGATTGCCTCCCTTCCAGGCATAGGTAGATCCGATAGACTCTCCCAGAAATTCTTTCTCTGCTCTGTTTTAATGCTCCCAAAGATCATGCTAGGTAAATATTATTTTACCTGTTTATACATCTGAGAGGAACTGACTTGTCCACATCTTATATGTCACTGCTTTCAGAGCAAGGAATTTGATTCAAGCCTGTCCTCATCACTTTTGGTCTTTGCCCCCATAAAACTTTCCCCCACATAGAATAAATAATACACAGAAACACACACACACGCACACAAACACACACATACACACATACACGTTTGAAAGCAATTGGCTCACAAAGTTGTTAAGACTGGTAAGTCCAAATGCTGCAAGCGGGTCTGGTGCTACTAGAGACTGAGGGGAGCTGATGTTTAAGTTCAAAAGCAGAAGAACTAATGGTCCAGTGTGAAGGCCATCGGCTGACAATTATCTCTTTCTTGGGGGAGGATCAGTTTTTTCATCTATTCATCTCTTCACCTGGTTTCATGAAGGCCACTGACATTATGGAGGGTCATCTGCTTTACGAATTAAAATGTTAATCTAATCTATTATTAAAAGATACATATTCACATGTTGAAAGTGAAGTTGCTCAGTCGTGTCCGACTCTTTGCAACTCCATGGACTGTAGCCCACGAGGCTCCTCCATCCATGGAATTTTCTAGGCAAGAATATTGGAGTGGGTTGCCATTTCCTTCTCCAGGGCATCTTCCAGGGATTGAACCTGGGTCTTCCACATTGCGGGCAGACGCTTTACCGTCTGAGCCAAAAAATATCCCTCTTTGGAGCACCCAAAAAATAAAACTAAATATCCAAGGCAGAGTCTAGTTGACCTATTATGTTAGTCAGGACACCACCTTCCAGGGCTTCACAAGAATTTAGTAAGCATGAAATCCCTGGCAGGTGACAGGACTCTGGATTTCTTCACTCCCTTTGCTAATCTCTGACAGCCTCCTCTAGTGCTTCCTAGGTGCAAAAGTAGATATGGACACATTTTGACTTCAAACCCTATACTTGAGGACTTCAGATGTCATAGGAAAGAAAGTAATTATGCTTGCCGGTTCCATACATGAGATAAACAGAGCATGTAACGTACCCTCAGGCGTTTTTACATTAACTTTATTGCCATATGAATTATAGTTAACATTTGAATAATGTGAAGTTTGGGGGCCCTGAACCAGCCTTAACCCTGCTGTAAAATTTGTTTAAAATTCAGTCAACCCTGTTTATGATTTCACATCCACAGATTCAACCAGGCAGAGTTGTGTGGTACTGTGAAAAGTGAAAGTGAATGTCACTCAATCGGGTCTGAGTCTTTGCAACCCCATGGACTATGCAGTCCATGAAATATAAATTCTCTGCAGGCCAGAATACTGGAGTGGGTAGTCTTTCCCTTCTCCAGCAGATCTTCCCAACCCAGGGATCCAACTCAGGTCTCTCACACTGCAGGCAGATTCTTTACCAGATGAACAACACGGTCTGTAGTTAGTATCTATTAAAAACTCCACACAAAACTGAACGCATGAAATTCAAAATCGTGTGGTCCAAGGGGTCCGCTGTATATACAGTAACGTTACACACTGCACAGTGAACAGATGAATGGTTCTGATCAATCCGTGTGTGTGTGCCCACGGAACGTTCACCTATAAAGGCTGAGAACATTTCATCACCAAAAATCCTCTGAGGCCCCATTCCCAGGCCTGTCTCCTTCCCTGACAACCAGCAGTATGATTTATGTTGCCATCATTTTTTTTTAAGTCCTCTTTAGCCCAGAGCTAAATATTTAAGTGATTGCCCCTGGAAAGTATTTTGGTTGAAGAAGTTCTTGAAAGCATGTGAGCACCATATCCATGTCAGGGACTATCCTATCTGGAGATGGATGGTTTGGAAAATGACCATCCAAAGGTCTTTTCTGCTGGTACAAGGTTTTTTTTTTTTTAATGCACGTTCATAAATTTCTTTTCTCATGCACAAAATATCTGAAATGATTTTATGATGCTATTTTGAGAGGAAGTCCTCATCTCCTAGGAAATTCCTTTAGCTCCCATGTGATATGCACACAGCAAGGCCTCCTGCTCACACACTGGTGCTGGGACTGAGCAGACAACCAGCAGCAGCAATTTGGTGAGAGATCATTTCATGTCAGGAGAAGGCTTTTCTTTGATTTGACCCCCGCGTCCAAGTCACAGGAGTTGAATTGAAAAGTCCCCCTTTCTGTAGCGCCCTGGCCCGGTCACTAGTCTCCTGCACTGTGGGTCTCACTGTCTCTTGGACCAGAGACATTCTGAGCACAGGTATGGATCCCATGGACTTGCCAGGCCCCGATTCAAGGCTTTTTTATGGCTACAACATTGAGCTCATTCATTGCTTCTGACTTTAGTTTCTGTGTTTTTGTCTCTGAGGCCCAGGGAATGGTTAGTCCCCCAGACCCCAGACGTGTGATCAGGTTCCGTGGAAACCAGCTCATCAGCAGGTCACCACGGTCACCCACTCATGACCATGTGCACGATATTCAGGTTCAGAAATTATTGAGAATTTGAAAATCAGAGCAGCAGAGCATGGCAGCTAGTGCAGGGTCATTCCAAATGTGAGGTTTGTGCATGTGATCCAGTCTGGGGCTCTAGGATATCGGTTACTGAATGGCTGCCCTGCTTCACAAGGAAGTACGCCCATGCAATGGATGTCTCAGGTAAAATCGGACGATTATTCCTTTACCCCGGGGTCAGCCATCTCTCCCGACATCCCTCCCACGTCTGTACTCCTTTGTGCCAACATGTCATCCGTGGTGCTGGACAACGAGCTTCTCTCCTCAAAGCAAGCTGGGTCACAGGCCTGAGGGGGTTCGGCTTGCTGCTCCCCCACCCCTCAGACACGATGGAAAGCACGTGCTCAGGTGGACATGAAGGCACCGAGCCTGTGTGTGAGAGGCCCCCTGTCAGTTGGTGAATTAATAAGAAAGAGCCCAAAGATTCCTCAAGTGTCGATGAGCCTGCCCTAAGGTTGAGGAACCAGATTCTGGAATCTAGTGCTGCACTTATTTCCTTCTTAGTAGAAATGTCTGATCATACAGTGTTTTACCTCCACAGGCTAAGACTAGACTTGAAGATCAGCCCTAATTCATCCAGGCTGGGAAGGCAGCAGATGAGGGGTGTGTGTATGGGTGTGTGTGTTTGTGTGAGTAGGATATCGGTTACTGAATGGCTGACCGCTTCACAAGGAAGTACCCCCATGCAATGGATGTCTCAGGTAAAATCAGAGCATTTTTCCTTTACCCTGGGGTCAGCCATCTCTCCCAACATCCCTCCCACGTCTGTACTCCTTTGTGCCAACATGTCATCCGTGGTGCTGGGCAACCAGCTTCTCTCCTCAAAGCTAGCTGGGTCACAGGCCTGAGGCGGTTTGGCTTGCTGCTCCCCTACCCCTCAGACACGATGAGAAGCATGTGCTCAGGTGGACATGAAGGCACCGAGCCTGCGTGTGAGAGGCACCCTGTCAGTCGGTGAATTAATAAGAAAGGGAGCGCAAGGATTCCTCAAGTGTCGATAAGCCTGCCCTAGGGTTAGGGAACCAGATTCTGGAATCTAGTGCTGCACTTATTTCCTTCTTAGTATAAATGTCTGATCATACAGTCTTTTACCTCCACAGGCTAAGACTAGACTTGAAGATCAACCCTAATTCATCCAGGCTGGGAAGGCAGCAGATGAGGGATGTGTGTATGTGTGTGTGTGTGTGTTTGTGTGAGTAGGGGTTGAAAGTGTGGAGTGCGGGGAATTTGTATTCTTGTTTTAGAGGAAGGCACAGATCCATGAAACCATTGGCCTCTAGGAGGCACTGTGGGCCCATGGTAAGCAGGGTGTGATGGAGGGGTTGAGAGTCACCCTGGAGAGGGTAGCTTAGGGGAAGCTTGGCTACATGCCTGCATCAGAAAGTAGGTTTGAGCTCCCTGAGTAGTCCAGGGATGCATGGACTCAGCACAGACTCCTCACTGCCCAGGGGAATGGGGACATGCCTGGAGCTTCAGGATACGCCCAGGGAATCTTCTCCTGGACAGCATGGGGAGTGGAGGGTGAAGGGATTAGTGTGGCTGGTGAGGGCTGGGTGATGAGTGTCTGGCAGGGACAGGAAGAGAAGAAAAAGGCATGTTATGGGCATATGGGGACATGGGCACAGTGCTCTCTTCACACCCACCCTTGGCTGAGGGGCTGTGAAGAACAAGGAATGGCTTAGAGGAACCAGCCCTGGGTCCTGCCAAGGGGTCCAGTGGACAAGGGCAGCCTGCAGAGGCACAGAGCAGTGATATCATAGGCAAATGCTCCAATCAGGGAAGCAGGAGGGTCAGCACTTTACACCACTCACCCCAGAAGCCCTGCCCCCAGCCAACAGTAGTCCTGGGTTCCTGATGCTGCCATGGGCTCCAGGCTCCTCTGCTGTGTGACTCTAAGCCTCCTGGGAGCAGGTGAGTCCTGGACACAGTGTGGGGGCTTCTGAGATGTCTTTGCCTCCCTGAGATAGAAGCTTGGTGATGAGGGCTGCATCAGGAGGCTTCCCTGTGCTCTGTTCTCAGCTTCCTTGTCTCCTCCCCAACAGGCCTGGTGGATTCTGAAGTCACCCAGACACCCAAGTACCTGATCAAATCAAGAAAACAGCAAGTGATACTGAGATGTTCCCCTGAGTCTGGACACCAATCTGTGTACTGGTACCAACAGGCCCTGGGCCAAGGCCTCCAATTCCTCATTCAGTATTACAATAGGGCAGAGTATGAGAAAGGAAACATATCAGATCGATTCTCAGGAAAACAGTTCAGTGACTCTAGCTCTGAGCTGAACTTGACTTCCTTGGAGCTGACGGACTCAGCCATGTACCTCTGTGCCAGCAGCCAAGACACAGCCGTGCATGATCAGGTGCCTCTGGGACAAAAACACTCCTGCCCCAGCTCAGGAAGTGGTGCCTGAGTGTCAGCTGCCAGCCTGCCAAGCCCAGTCTCTGGTGGAGTGAGAGACTTTCCCAGACATTCACTTCTTGATATGTTTTAATGCTCACTAACGTCATCAAGGTAAGTACCCTTTTATCTGTTTGTACATCTCAGGGGACGTGAGTTGCCCAGATCTCATACTTCATAAGTGTCTCAGCGAGCATCCCGGTTCAAGTGTGTTCTCAACACCCGTGGTCCCTTCGCTCATGGAACTGTGTACAGAGCAAGTTACATACACGCATTGTGTTATGTGTAACAAGATACAGTTCCAGGCTCTGTGATATGCACTGTTACTCAATGAATGGCAGCCACACTTCACAAGGAGGTATTCCCATGAGAGGAATGTCTCAAATAAAAACGGAGCATTTTTCATTACCCTGGCGTCTGCACCTCCCTCTGTCCCTCCTACATCTGTACTCCTTTGTGCCAAAATGTCATTCTGTGCCAGGCATCTAGCTTATCTCCACGCAGAAAGGTGGGTCACCGGCATGAGGGGGCTCTGCTTGCTCCCTCCCCCCAACACGGGAATCACGGGCTGCCGTGAACATGAAGGAGCTGTACCTGTGTTTGACCGGTGGATTGTCTGTCAGTGAATTGATTAGAAGCAGACCAAAGAATTCCTCAAATGTTGATGAGCCTGCAATGAGGTTGGGAGCAGAAACCTGGAGAAACATGGTAGGTGGAGGGACTGTCTCAGGACTTCGGGCAATGTTTCCGAAAGGGAGCCTTGAAGTGCTGCTGCTAAGTCGCTTCAGTTGTGTCCAACTCTGTGCGACCTCATAGGTGACAGCCCACCAGGTTCCCCCATCCCTGGGATTTTCCAGGCAAGAACACTGGAGTGGGGTGCCATTGCCTTCTCTGCCTGAAGTGCTCTTGGAACACATATCATAAAGGATAGAAGGACGCCAGAAGGATTTCCCCAGGATTCAAAACTTCAGAAATATGTAGATAAATACAAGTAATATACATGTTAATGAAGACTTATGTTTGGACTAGAACATACAAAACATTGAATCAGTTTAACATCTACAGAAAAGCCTTTAACATTTACAGAAAGGTTACAGCAACCTGTGAGATTACGTCTCTTGTTCTGGATGGGTCTTCATGTTGTGAACTGTTCACTCAGGTTCATTTCTGATTTGAGCCTCTGGGGGAAGGGGTGTGGCCCCTGAGTGACAGATTGGCTGTGGGGCCTGGCAGGGACAGTGACATCTCAGAAGGACTCCCTGGAGAGCTCCTCTCCCCTCTCATCCACACTCAGACCAGAGGGCCATCCGCCTGCCCCGCCCCCGCCATGAGCCCCTGCCTCCTGGGCTGTGTGGTCTTCTGTCTCCTGCAGGCAGGTGAGTCCTGGGGGGCAGGCTCCCCTTCGGGGTGCCATCACTAAGCCTGTCCGCTGTGACTGTGGCATCGGTCCTCCTTCTCCACAGGGGCGGTCCATGCTGGGGTCACTCAGGATCCCCAGATTCGAGGTTGTGAGGTGAGGACAGAGCGCGAGACTGAAATGTACTCAGGATCTGAGCTTTAGCTATATGAACTGGTACCGACAAGACCGAGGACAAGGGCTGAGGCTGATCCATTACTCAGTTATCCCTCCCGCCACGGAGAAAGGAACTGTGCCCGAGGGCTACAGCGTCTCCAGACCAAGTACAGAGAACTTCCCTCTCACACTGGAGTCTGCCAACCACTCCCAGACATCTGTGTACTTCTGCACCTGCGGTTATCCACGGTGCTGCACGGCCACCTCATCTCTGTGCAAAAAGATAAGGGAAGCCCTGCAGCCTGGAAGGAGGAGAGCCCCTTGCAGGCTTCTCACACACGGAACCTTGGAACCCAGGGCCACATGCCTGCAGTGTGAAACTGAGTGTGCCGTCTCATATCACGCCCAGCTACATCGACGTTAAATGCAGTGGATGGCTGGTTTTTTTATTTCAAAGTTTTATAACTCTAAAAATAAATGGGTTTCTATATATATAATCTCTGTATATAAATCCGTTACCTAGAATTGGTAATACTTAATTTATGTAGAAAATCTAGAAATATGTGGATCTGAATTAATCAGAGGGACTACGGAATGCAGTGCTCCAGGCTGTATTGACCTGAGCTCAGCAGTGTCTGTATTGAAGGTCTGTGTGATTCCGCCTTAGCACACCACTGTGACACCGCTGCTAAGTCACTTCAGATCAGCTCAGTCGCTCAGTCGTGTCCGATTCTTTGCGACCCCATGAATCGCAGCACGCCAGGCCTCCCTGTCCCTCACCAACTCCCGGAGTTCACTCAGACTCATATCCATGGAGTCAGTGATGCCTTCCAGCCATCTCATCCTCTGTCATCCCCTTCTCCTCCTGCCCCCAATCCCTCCCAGCATCAGAGTCTTTTCCAATGAGCCAACTCTTCGCATGAGGTGGCCAAAGTACTGGAGTTTCAGCTTCAGCATCATTCCCTCCAAAGAAATCCCAGGGCTGATCTCCTTCAGAATGGACTGGTTGGATCTCCTTGCAGTCCAAGGCACTCTCAAGAGTCTTCTCCAACACCACAGTTCAAAAGCATCAATTCTTCAGCGCTCAGCCTTCTTCACAGTCCAACTCTCGCATCCATACATGACCACAGGAAAAACCATAGCCTTGACTAGACAAACCTTTGTTGGCAAAGTAATGTCTCTGCTTTTGAATATGCTATCTAGGTTGGTCGTAACTTTCCTTCCAAGGAGTAAGCGTCTTTTAATTTCATGGCTTCAGTACCATCTGCAGTGATTTTGGAGCCCAGAAAAATAAAGTCTGACACTGTTTCCACTGTTTCCCCATCTATTTGCCATGAAGTGGTGGGACCAGATGCCATGATCTTCGTTTTCTGAATGTTGAGCTTTAAGCCAACTTTTTCACTCTCCACTTTCACTTTCATCAAGAGGCTTTTGAGTTCCTCTTCACTTTCTGCCATAAGGGTGGTGTCATCTGCATAGCTGAGGTTATTGAGATTTCTCCCGGCAATCTTGATTCCAGCATGTGTTCCTTCCAGTCTAGCGTTTCTCATGATGTACTCTGCATATAAGTTAAATAAACAGGGTGACAATATACAGCCTTGACGTACTCCTTTTCCTATTTGGAACCAGTCTGTTGTTTCATGTCCAGTTCTAACTGTTGCTTCCTGACCTGCATACAAATTTCTCAAGAGGCAGATCAGGTGGTCTGGTATTCCTATCTCTTTCAGAATTTTCCACAGTTTATTGTGATCCACACAGTCAAAGGCTTTGGCATAGTCAATAAAGCAGAAATAGATGTTTTTTTGGAACTCTCTTGCTTTTTCCATGATGCGGCGGATGTTGGCAATTTGATCTCTGGTTCCTCTGCCTTTTCTAAAACCATCTTGAACATCAGGAAGTTCACGGTTCACATATTGCTGAAGCGTGTCTAACTCTGTGTGACCCCATAGACGGCAGCCCAGGAGGCTCCCCCGTCCCTGGGATTCTCCAGGCAAGAACACTGGAGTGGGTTGCCATTTAGTATGTGCAATTATTTTCTTCTTAATGGAAATGTTGGATTCTACAGTCTTTTATCTCCAGAGGCTAAGAGGCAATTTGCAGATCAATCTTAAGTCACTGGCTTGGGAAGACAGTAGAACAAGTGTGTGTTGTGTGTGTGTGTGTGTTCAGGGTGTGGGGTATTTACATTCTTGCTTTGGCAGAAGGCACACATCCATGAGACTGTGTACCATTGGCCACTAGGAGGCACTGTGGGCCCACGGTAAGCAGGGGGTCCTGGGAGGGGTGGCGAGTCACCCTGGGGAGGGCAGCTTTAAGGAACCTTGGCTACATGCCTGAATGAGAAAGCAGGTTTGAGTGCGCTGAAGTCCTGAGGTTCCAGGACCCATGGAAGCAGTACAGACTCCTCACTGCCCAGGAAAGTGGGGATGTGCCTGGATCCTCAGGATGTGCCCAGGAGACGGTCTCCAGGAGCTGCAAGGGAGTGGAGGTGAGGGGTTGGGGTGGCTGGTGAGGGCTGGGTGATTGTCAGCTGATTGCCTGGTGATTGCCAGCCAGGTGAGTGCCTGGCTGTGTGTCAGGCAGGGGCTGGCAGAGGACAACAAGGTATGCTGTGGGCACTGGGGACCTGGGGACGGTGCACCCTTCCACCCACCCCTTGCTCAGGGGCTGGGAAGGGCAGGAAGGGCATAGAGGGCTCACCTTTGTCCTGGCAAGGGGCCCAGAGGACAGGGCAGCCTGCAGAGGCACAGAGCAGTGAAGTCATAGGCAAATGCTCCAATCAGGGAGCAGGAGGGTCAGCACTTTACACCACTCACCCCAGGAGGCCCACCCCCAGCCAGCAGCTGTCCTGGGTTCCTGATGCTGCCATGGGCTCCAGGCTCCTCTGCTGTGTGACTCTCCTCCTTCTGGGAGCAGGTGAGTCCTGGACACAGTGTGGGAGCTTCTGAGATGTCTTTGCCTTCCTGAGATAGAAGCCTGGAGATGAGGGCTGCAGCAGGAGCCCTCAACAATGTGCTGTTTAGGAGCACGCAGTAACCCCCCAACCCTGCAGTTCGAAATCTGCATATAACATCACATACTTAGGAATGAAGAATTATCTCTGGAATACAACACACTTACATTATAAACTGTTTAGAGAAAGGACACAACAACTCATAAGGCTCAAGTCCATTGACCTGGATGGGTCTCCGTGTTATGAACTCTTCACTCAGGTTCATTTCTGATTTGAGCCTCTGGGGGAAGGGGGGTGGCCCCTGAGTGACAGGATTTCCCTGGGTCCTGGCAGGGAGAGTGACATCTCAGAAGGACTCCCTGGAGAGCCCCTGTCCCCTCTCATCTACACACACTCCAGAGGGCCCTCCACCTGCCCCGCCCCCGCCATGAGCCCCTGCCTCCTGGGCTGTGTGGTCTTCTGTCTCCTGCAGGCAGGTGAGTCCTGGGGGGCAGGGTCCCCTTCGGGGTGCCAGCACTAAGCCTGTCCTCTGTGACTGCAGCATCGGTCCTCCTTCTCCACAGGGGCGGTCCATGCTGGGGTCACTCAGGACCCCAGATTCCAGGTCCTGAGGACAGGACAGAACGCGACACTGACATGTACTCAGGATCTGGGTCATAACCGCATGTACTGGTACCGACAAGACCTGGGACACGGGCTGAGGCTGATCCATTACTCAGCTGGTGCGCACACTAGCGAGCCAGGAGACATGCCCGACGGGTACAGTGTCTCCAGACCAAGCACAGAGAACTTTCCTCTCACACTGAAGTCTGCCAACCGCTCCCAGACATCTGTGTACTTCTGTGCCAGCAGTTACTCCACGGTGCTGCACGGCCACCTCCTTTCTGTGCAAAAAAGCAGATGAGGGCCCCGCAGCCTGGAACCTGGGGAGCCCCTTACAGGCTCCTAGCACCTGGAGACTCGGAGCCCACAGACACATACTGGCAGCATAGCCAGCGATGTTTGATCTTCCTGGCACGGACCTGACAACAGGGCCTCGTGGACATGTGTCTACCCTCACTCTCTGTCTTTTCACTCTAGCTGCCACATGAGCCTAAAGATGCTTCCCAGCTCTGACTGCTAGTCATCAGTCTGAACATGAGGCCATCAGGAGGAAAGGTTGTTGGGAAATGAGATACATCTAGACCCTCTTGTCTCTCCCCAGGCACCGCATGCCTGTCACTATGGAAGGTTCCCCCCAGGCTGGCCCTTGAGTGGTCTCTGCTCTTGTCCAACTTCCCCAGATGTGGGCCTTTCTCTCCCACCTTCCTGGCCCTCATTCCCACCCTTCTCTACTTCAGCCTTGCTGCTCCTCCCTCAACGGGGTCATGTCCTTGCCCATCACCCAGGGAACCTTGTAATGATCCCTAACTGGGCGTGTTTGAGTAGGTTCTCTAGGGTTCTCAAAGAGAATGTAACCTCAGTTAATTATTAATCATCCAAAATTCCTTGGTCATCCCTGAGGAGGAGAAACAAGCTGTGTGTGTATGTATTCTCCACCATGGCCTGTCTTTCGTATCTAAATAGCCTAGACCCTGATGCTGGGAAAGACTAAAAGCAAGAGGAGAAGGAGGTGGCAGAGCGAGAGGTAGTTAGATAGCATTACTGACTAACAGACATGAATTTGAACAAACTGTGGAACCCTGCTCTGTCCTGCAAAGTCTCTTAGATTACTTGTGAGCTGGACTGCTGGTCTTGGTGAGGCTGGGTTTATGCCCGACGCCCTTCCCCATGGTTCCTTCACTTTTGTCTTCAGGCAGGTGTTGCTCTTTCCTACCACCTCCTCGTTCCATACCCTTCACTTTTGCTGATGAACAGGGGAGCCTGGCACGCTGCAATGCATGGGGTTTCAATGAGTTGGACTCGAGTTAGTAACTTAGGAACACCACCATCAACAAAAGCTAACCAAAGTTAGCATCTCCCTCATCACAATCTTCTAAAAGTCAAAGTATTAAATATTTCCTGCATGAACTCATTTCTTTTCTCTTGAAATACAAAACCATAAATCAGCTGTGGCAGGATGGTGTGTGTGTTTGTGCTTCTAATTTTGTGTGTGTTCTTTAGAAAAACAAAGCGGGGACGCTGTGCAGCTGAGAAACTCCACAAGTTTCTGGGGCAGAGCAAGCAGACAGAGCTAGTGCCTGGGACCAGGAGGCCTAAGAGAAAGCTTTATTTGGTGTTCTTATCTCTAGAAGCCTTACTAGGATAGGCACTAATTTGCAGGGTTGCTCTCCCAGCTGGGAGCCGTGAACTTCAACTATGCAGTGCTGAGGGAGCCTTGAGGTTGCAGCAAAAGTGAAGGGTATGGAGCTGGGAGGTGGTAGGAAAGAGAAACAGAAAAGAGCAACACCTACCTGAAGAGAAAAGGGAAGGTGCCATGGGGAAGGGCGATGAGCATAAACCCAGCTTCGCCAAGACCAGCAGTCCAGCTCTCATGTCATCTAAGAGACTTTGCAGGACAGAGCAGGGTCCTGGATCAGCTGACCTGGAATGAGAGGTCAGATTCCTGGGAAACAGCAGAGGCAATGACATCAGAGCAGTGACGTCACTGCCTCACCTCCAGTCAGAGGAAGGAGGCCCAGAACCCCAGCTCTCAGAGAAGCAGAGCTCTGAGCAAGGAGATGCCTCCCAGCTCTGGCCCTCCTGCCATGGGCTGCAGCCCCGTCTGCTGTGTGGCTCTGTGTCTCCTGGCAGCAGGTGGGTCCTTGTCACAGGGGAGAATCTGTGTTCCTGGTCTGACTCTGCCTGAATCCAAGGCACCATCGGGTTCTCTCCCGAATTCTTTCTCAGCCCCAGTCTTCTTCCCCCACAGGCCTTGTGGATTCTGGAGTCACCCAAACCCCGAGATACCTGATTAAAGCAAGAGGACAGCGAGGGACCCTGGGCTGCTCCCCTGTCTCTGGACACCTCTCTGTGTACTGGTACCAACAGGCCCTGGGCCAGGGCCCCGAGTTCCTTGTTCAGTATTACAGGCAGGATGTGAGGGGAGAAGCACAGCTCCCGGATCGATTCTCAGGAAAACAGTTTAGTGACTTTCACTCTGAGCTGAACCTGAGCTCCTTGGAGCTGACAGACTCAGCCGTGTATCTCTGTGCCAGCAGCCAAGACACAGCCCTGCATGATCAGGTGCCTCTGGGACAAAAACAGTCCTGCCCCAGCTCAGGAAGTTACTGTGAGGGTGACTGCCTGCCTGTCAGGCCTAGATAGATCTGATAGACTGTCCCAGACGTTCTTCCTCTGCTGTGTTTTACTGCTCCCAAACATCATCCTAGGTAGTATTATTTTACCTGTTTATACATGAGGGAAAATGACTTGTCTACATCTTATATGTCATTACTTTCAGATCAAGGAATTTGATTCAAGCTTGTCCTCCTTAGTTGTGGTCTTTGCCCCTATAAAACTTTACCCCACATAGAATAAATAATACACAGAAACACACACACACACATGCACATATACACACACATAAACATGTACATGTTTTAAAGCAATCGGCTCACATAGTCGTTAAGGCTGCTAAGTCCAAACGCTGCAAGCGAGTCTGGTGCTACTGAGACTGAGGGGAGCTGATGTTTAAGTTCAAAAGCAGAAGGACTAACGGCCCAGTGTGAAGGCTGTTGGCTGACAATTCTCTCTTACTTGAGGGAGGATCAGTGTTTTCGTCTATTCCTCTCTTCACCTGGTTTCATGAAGGCCACCAACATTATGGAGGGTCATCTGCTTTACGAATTAAAATGTTTATTTAATCTATTATTAAAACATACCTATTCACATGTTGAAAGTGAAGTCGCTCAGTCGTGTTCGACTCTTTGTGACCTAATGGACTGTAGCCCACCAGGCTCCTCCATCCGTGGAATTTTCTAGGCAAGAGTACTGGAGTGGGTTGCCATTTCCTTGTCCAGCGGAAAGTATTATGGGTAAAGAAGTTCTTGAAAGCCTGTGAGCACCATATCCATGTCAGGGACTATGCTATCTGGAGATGGATGGTTTGGAAAATGATCACCCAAAGGTCTTCCCTTCTGCTACAGGCTTTTTTTTTAAAATTATTTATTCACGTTCACAAATTTCTTTTCTCGTGCACACATTCTGAAATGATTTTATGATGCTGTTTTGACAGGAAGTCCTCATCTCCAAGGAAATTCCTTTAGGGCCCTTGTAATATGCACACAGCACGGCCTCCTGTTCACACACTGGTGCTGGGACTGACCAAGCAACCAGCAGCAGCAATTTGGTGAGAGATCATTTCATGTCAGGAGAAGGCTTGTCTTTGATTTGACCCCCGCGTCCAAGTCACAGGAGTTGAATTGAAAAGTCCCCCTTTCTGTAGCGCCCTGGCCTGGTCACTAGTCTCCTGCGCTGTGGGTCTCACTGTCTCTTGGACCAGAGACACTGTGAGCACAGGTATGGATCCCATAGATCTGCCAGGCTCCAACTGAAGGCTTGTTTTTGTGGCTTCAACATCAAGCTCATTTGTTGCTTCTGACCTTAGCTTCTGTGTTTTTGTCTCTGAGGCCCCAGGAACGGTTAGTCACCCAGACCCCAGACGTGCGATCAGGTTCCATGGAAACCAGCTCATCGGGAGGTCACCACGGTCACCCACTCAGGACCAGGTGCATGATGTTCAGGTTCAGAAATGATTGAGAATTTGAAAATCACAGCAGCAGAGCATGGCAGCCAGTGCAGGGTCCTTCCAAGTGTGAGGTTTGTGCATGAGATACAGTCTGGGGCTCTAGGATATCGGTTACTGAGTGGCTGCCCCACTTCACAAGGAAGTACCCCCATGCAATGAATGTCTCACGTAAAATCGGAGCATTTTTCCTTTACCCCGGGGTCAGCCATCTCTCCCGACGTCAGTCCCACGTCTGTATTCCTTTGTGCCAACATGTCATCCGTGGTGCTGGGCAACCAGCTTCTCTCCTCAAAGCAAGCTGGGTCACAGGCCTGAGGTGGTTCAGCTTGCTGCTCCCCCACCCCTCAGACACAAGGAGAAGCACGTGCTCAGGTGGACATGAAGGAGCTGAGCCTGCGTGTGACAGGCACCGAGCCTGGTGAGCTGCAGTCCATGGGTCGAGAAGAGTTGGACCTGAATGAGCTACTTCACTTTCACTTTTTACTTTTGTGCATTGGAGAAGGAAATGGCAACCCACTCCAGTGTTTTTGCCTGGGAATCCCAGGGACGGGGAAACTGGTGGGCTGCCGTCTGTGGGGTTGCACAGAGTCGAACACAATTGAAGCGACTTAGCAGTAGCAGCAGCAGCTATCAGTCAGTGACTTAATAAGAAAGAGAGCCCAAGGATTCCTCAAGTGTTGATGAGCCTGCCCTAAGGTTAGGGAACCAGATCCAAAATCATTGTGGGTGGAAGGACATGAACTGGACTGTTGTCAGTTAAGCAAAATAGAAACATGAGGGATTATTTGGGACACGTGAGTCATAAAGGGCAGCAGGAAGCCCTGAGGATTTTCCCTGAGATTCAAAACTACAGAAATAATAAACTACAGAATAATAAACTGAATATATGTAATAATGAACAGCTAGTTCTGGAATAAAGTATACATAAGGTTGCGAACAGTTTTATGGAAAGTTTACAACAAATGTAAGGCTTATGTTCATTGAGCTGGATGGGTCTCCCTGTTGTGAGCTGTTCAGTTCAGTTCAGTTGCACAGTCGTGTCCGATGCTTTGTGACGCCATGGACTGCAGCACGTCAGGCTTTCCTGTCCATCACCAACTCCTGGAGTTTATTCAAACACATGTCCATCGAGTAGGAGATGCCATCCACCATCTCCTTCTGTTGTCCCCTTCTCCTCCCGTCTACAATCTTGCCCAGCATCTGGGTCTTTTCAATGGGTCAGTTCTTCGCATCAGGTGGCCAAAATATTGGAGTTTTAGCTTCAGCATCAGTCCTTCCAATGAATATTCAGGACTTATTTCTTTAGGATGGACTGCATGTATCTCCTTGCAGTTCAAGGGACTTTCCAGAGTCTTCTCCAACACCACAGTTCAAAAGCCTCAATTCTTTGGTGCTCAGCTTTCTTTATAATCCAACTCTCAAGTCATACATGACTACTGGAAAAACCATAGCTTTGACAAGACGGACCATTGTTGGCAAAGTCTAGGTCGGTCCCATGTGAACAATTCACTCAGGTTCATTTCTGATTTGAGCCTCCAGTGGAAGGGGCATGGCCTCTGAGTGACAGGTTGGCTCTGGGGCCTGGCAGGGACAGTGACATCTCAGAAGGACTCCCTGGAGAGCCCCTGTCCCCTCTCATCCACACTTAGATCAGAGGGCCCTCTGCCTGCCCCGCCCCCGCCATGAGCCTCTGCCTCCTGGGCTGTGTGGTCTTCTGTCTCCTGCAGGCAGGTGAGTCCTGGGGGGGCAGGGTCCCCTTGGGGGTGCCAGCACTAAGCCTGTCCGCTGTGGCTGCAGCATGGGTCCTCCTTCTCCACAGGGGCGGTCCATGCTGCTGTCTCTCAGGACCCCAGATTCCAGGTGGTGAGGACAGGACAGAGCGCGACACTGAGATGCACTCAGGATCTGGGTCATGACCCCATGTACTAGTACTTGCAAGACCCGGGACACGGGCTGAGGCTGGTCCATTACTCATATGGCCCTCCCACCACGAATCTAGGAGATGTGCCCAAAGGGTACAGTGTCTCCAGATCAAAGAGAACTTCCTTGTCATACTGGAGTCTGCCAACCGCTCCCAGACATCTGTGTACTTCTGGGCCAGTAGTTACTCCACTGCAATGCATGGCCACCTGCTCTCTGTGCAAAAAGACAGGGGTCCACGTGCAAGCTCCTAGCACTGGGAACCTCACAGTCTTGGGGACCACGTGCCAGCTCTGTGACCCTGGATGTTTGACCTCTACACTCCTGGATCTGAACCCAGGGACTCAGAGATACGTGTCCACGATCCGTCTCTGTCCTTCCTTTGCATCCTCCCTGAATGCAGTTCGGACTGGATCAGTTCTGACTAGTTCTGACTCTTACGCATCCACCTAAGATCTCCAGAAGGAAAGAATATTAGTAAATCAGATATATCTAGACCCTCTTGTCTCTCCATAGCACCTCATTGCTGTATGTCTGGAAGTTTCTCCCACAGCCTAGCTCTCAAGTGCTCCCTGCTCTTGCCCACCATAGGGGCAAGTCGTTACTCCTTTACTGCCTTGGTCTCAGCTCCCCTGCCCTCTCTGCTCTAGAAACACTGCTCTGCCATTATCTGGGTCATGTCCCTTCCCATGACTCAGGGAACTTTGTAACCATGTGTAAGCGGTCATGTTTAAGCAAGTTCTTGGGGTTATCAAAGAGGAAACAACCTCAGTTAATTAGAAACCATCCAAAATCCCTTGGGAGTCCATTCCCAGGAGGAGAGACAGGCTGGGTGTGTGTGTTATCCTTCCCTGCCCCTCTTTCTTAGCATCTCAATTAACCTGGACCTGGTTTCTACCACTTGCCTCAGAGAAGTCTTCTCAAAGTCAAAATATTTCCTCCATGGTATCTTATTATATCAAGATTTTACAAGTTCATAGGAAATAAATAGGTTAATACACATAAAGCCTCTTCATAAAATGCACCTGCTAGAATTTGGTAATGCTTAATTTAAATATGAAATCTGGAAATGTATAGATCTGATTAATCAGAAAGAGGGCTGGAATACAGTGTCCAGGCTGGCTTCACTTGAGATCATGAGAGAGCTTATTTCTATTACCTGTATTACTCCATTTTAGCCAACTTCTGTCATTGGAGTGGTGCAGCAATTATTTCTTTCTTAGTAGAAATGTCTGATCATACATAGTTTTACCTCCACAGGCTAAGATTAGACTTGAAATCAGCCCTAATTCATCCGGGTGGGAAGGCAGCAGATAAGGGTGGTGTGTGTGTGTGTGTATGTGTGTGTGTAGGGGTTGCAAGTGTGGAGTGTGGGGAATTTGTATTCTTGTTTTAGATGGAAGGCACAGATCCATGAGACCATTGGCCTCTAGGAGGCACTGTGGGCCCATGGTAAGCAGGGTGTGCTGGGAGGGGTTGAGAGTCACCCTGGAGAAGGCAGCTTAGGGGAACCTTGGCTACATGCCTGCATCAGGGAGCAGGTTTGAGCGCCCTGAGTAGTCCAGGGACACATGGACCCAGCACAGACTCCTCACTGCCCAGAGGAGTGGGGATGTTCCTCGAGCCTCAGGATGTACCCAGGGGATCTTCTGGAGCAGCATGGGAAGCGGAGGGTGAGGGATTAGTGTGGCTGGTGAGGGCTGGGTGATGAGTGTCAGGCAGGGACAGGAAGAGAAGAAAAAGCCATGTGATGGGCATATGGGACATGGGGACAGTGCTCACCTCACACCCACTCTTTGCTGAGGGGCTGTGCAGGACAGGGAAGGGTATAGAGGAGCCAGCCCTGGGTCCTGGCAAGGGGTCCAGTGGAAAAAGGCAGCCTGCAGAGACACAGAGCAGTGACGTCATAGGCAAAGGCTCCAATCAGGGAAGCAGGAGGGTCAGCACTTACCCCCTCACCCCAGGTGCCCCGCCCCCAGCAAGCAGTGGTCCTGGGTTCCTGATGCTGCCATGGGCTCCAGGCTCCTCTGCCGTGTGACTCTCTGCCTCCTGGGAGCAGGTGAGTCCTGGACACAGTGTAGGAGCTTCTGAGATGTCTTTGCATCCCTGAGATAGAAGCCTGGTGATGAGGGATGCAGCAGAAGGCTTCCCCTGTGCTCTGCCCTCAGCTTTCTTGTCTTCTTTACAACAGGCCTGGTGGATTCTGAAGTCACCCAGACCCCCAAGAACCTGATCAAATCAAGAAAATGGCAAGTGACTCTGAGATGTTCCCCTGAGTCTGGACACAGCTCCGTGTACTGGTACCAACAGGCCCTGGGACAGAGCCCCCAGTTCCTTGTTCAGTATTATGATGTGGAAATGTATCAAAAAGGAAACATATCAGATCGGGTCTCAGGAAAACAGTTCAGTGATGCTGCCCCTGAGCTGAGCCTGACCCCCTTGGAGCTGACAGACTCAGCCGTGTATCTCTGTGCCAGCAGCCAAGACACAGCCCTGCATGATCAGGTGCCTCTGGGACAAAAACACTCCTGCCCCAGCTCAGGAAGTGGTGCCCGTGTGTCAGCTGCCAGCCTGCCAAGCCCAGTCTCTGGTAGAGCGAGAGACTTTCCCAGACATTTACCTCTTGGTATGTTTTAATGCTCCTTAAAGTCATCAAAATAAGTATAATTTTAACTGTTTGTACATCTGAGGGGTCGTGAGTTGCCCAGATCTCGTACCTCATAAGTGTTACACCTAGCATCCCGGCGCGAGTCTGCTCTCAACACCTCTGGTCCCTTCACTCATGAAACTGTCTTGTACCAGCAAATTACATATACCTGTTGTGTTGTGTATAACAAGACACAGTTCGGGGCTCTGTGATATGAACTGTTTCTCAATGAATGGCAGCCACACTTCACAAGGAGGTATTCCCATGGGAGGAATGTCTCAATAAAAACAGAGCATTTTTCGTTTACCCTGGCATCTGCACCTCCCTCCATGTCCCTCCTACATCAGTATTCCTTTCTGCCAAAACATCATCCGGTGCCAGGCACCCAGCTTATCTCCACACAGAAAGGTGGATCACTGGCCTGAGGGGGTTCTGCTTGCTCCCTTTCCCCCAACACGGGAATCTTGGGCTGCTATGAACATGAAGGAGCTGTTCATACATTTGACTGGTGGACTGTCTGTCAGGAATTGATAGAAACAGATCAAAGATTTCCTCAAATGTTGATGAGCCTGCAATGAGGTTGGGAGCAGAAACCTGGAGAAACATGGCAGGTGGAAAGACATTGTCAGGGTGCAGTCAATGTTGCGGAAATGGAGCCTTGAATTGCCCTTGGGACACATATCATAAAGGGCAGGAGGATGTGAAAAGGATTCCCCAGGGTTCAAAACTCCAGAAATATGTAGATAAATACAAGTAATATACATGTTAATGAAGACTTTTCTCTGGACTAGAACATACAAATCATTTAATCACTTTAACATTTACGGAAAAAGTCTTTAACATATACAGAAAGGTTAGAGCAATGTGTGAGGCTTATGTCCACTGATCTGGATGGGCCTCCATGTTGTGAACTGTTCACTCAGTTTCATTTCTGATTTGAGCCTCTGGGGAAAGGGGCGTGGCCAACGTGTGACAGGTTGGCTCCGGGGCCTGGCAGGAACAGTGACATCTCAGAAGGACTCCCTGGAGAGCCCCTCTCCCCTCTCATCCACACACACACCAGAGGGCCCTCCAACCACCCTGGCCTCGCCATGAGCCCCTGCCTCCTGGGCTGTGTGGTCTTCTGTCTCCTGCAGGCAGGTGAGTCCTGGGGGGCAGGGTCCCCTTCGGGGTGCCAGCACTAAGCCTGTCCGCTGTGACTGCAGCATCCGTCCTCCTTGTCCACAGAGGTGGTCTATGCTGGTGTCACTCAGGCCCCAGATTCCCGGTCGTGATGACAGAACAGAGCGCAACACTGAAATGTACTCAGGGTCTGGGTCATGACCACGAGTACTGGTACCGACAAGACCTGGGACATGGGCTGAGGCTGATCCACTACTCAGTTGCTGCTCCCACCCCGGAGAAAGAAGACGTGCCCGACAGGTGGACCATCTCCAGATCAAACACAGAGCACTTCCCTCTCATGTTGGAGTCTGCCAACCACTCCCAGACATCTGTGTACTTCTGTGGCAGCAGTTACTGCACAGCGCTGCGTGGCCACCTCCTCTCTGTGCAGAAAGACAGGTGGCCCACGTGCAGGCTCCGAGCATCGGAAGCCTCAGAGGTTGCAGACCACGTGCCTGCAGTGTGACCCTGATGTGTGGACTAGGTTGGCCTGAGCCTCACTCCCGGCCTTGGGGCCATGTGTCCTCCATTGATCTCTGTCTTTCCTCTGCATCCTCCATGTGAACCAGGAAGATGCTTCCCCAGCTCTGACTCCTAGTCATCACCTGAGCCTGAGACCTAGGAGGGAAGGTTGTTTGTAAATTAGATACATCTAGACACTCTTGTCTCACCTTGGGCAACTCATTTCTGTCTTTCTGGAAGGTTCTCCTGCAGGCTGGCTCTCACCTGGTCTCAGCTCTGTCCACCTTTCGCAGGCAGGCAGGACATTCCTCTCCCCACCTCCCTGCATCATCTCCCTTGCCCTCTCTACCACAGCCACAAGCTCCTTCCTCATCTGGGTCAGGACCATTTCCAAGTCACAGGGAGGCTTTTAAAGTGGCTACTCCATGTGGTCTGTTTTCAGCAAGCTGTAAGGAGTCATTGAAGAGAAACAAACTTTAGTTAATTATAAATCATCAAAAACTCACGTGAGCCCATCTGAAGGAGGACAGATTGTCTTTGTGTGTTCTCGACCCTCCTGCCCCCCAACATCCTTAGCATCTCACCTAACCTAGGCCAGGTTTGCACCACCTGGCTCCCTCTTCAAAATCTTCTCACAGTCAAAATATATCCTGCATCACCCCATTATATCAGGCTTTTATAAGTGCAGAAATAATTAAGTCCACATTTATAAAACTTCATTATTGAAAGAATGTATTATCTAGAATTTGATAATGCTTACTTTAAATAGGAAATCTGAAAATATATGCCTCTGATTAATCAGAAGTAGGTATGAATACATGTTTGCAGGCAGATTTACTTGAGATCCTCTGAGCATTTATTTTATGACATATATTTTCATCTTTAACTAACTACCATCATTGTAGTGGTGAAGCAATTATTTCCTCCTTAGGAAAACGGTCAGATCATACAGTCTTCTATCTCTAGAGGCGAAGAGTGGATTTGAAAATCAACCCTAATCAGCCAGGCTAGGAAGGCAGTAGAACAGATATCTCTGTGTGTGTGTGTGTGTGTGTGTGTGTGTGTGTGTTTGTTCAGCGTGTGGAGTTTTTGAAACCTTGCTTCAGAGGCTGCAAATCCATGAGACCATGGACCTTCGGCCACTAGGAGGCACTGTGTTTCCATGGTAAGCAGGGTGCCCTGGGAGGGGTTGAGAGTCACCTGGAGAAGGAAGCTTAAGGGAACCTTGGCTACATGCCTGCACCTGGGAGCAGGTTTGAGTTCCCTGAGTGGTCCTGGGACACATGGAGCCAGCACAGACTCCTCTCTGCTCAGGGAAGAGGGGTCGTGCCTGGAGCCTCAGGATGTGCCCAGGGGGCCATCTGTGAAGCAGCATGGGAAGGGGAGGGTGAGAAGTTGGGGTATCTGGTGAGGGCTGGGTGATGAGTGTCTGGCAGGGTCAGACAGAGCAGAACAAGAGTGTGTGGACACATGGGACCAGGGGACGAAGCTCCCCTCACACCCATCCTTGCTGAGGGGCGGTCAGGACAGAGAAGGGCACAGAGGAGCCAGCCCTGGGTCCTGCCAAAGGGTCCAGGGGATAAGGGCAGCAGGCAGAGACACAGAGCAGTGACGTCATAGGCAAATGCTCCAGTCAGGGAAGCAGGAGGGTCAGCACTTTACACCACTCACCCCAGGAGACCTGCCCCCAGCCAGCAGTGGTCCTGGGTTCCTGATGCTGCCATGGGCTCCAGGCTCCTCTGCTGTGTGACTCTCTGCCTCCTGGGAGCAGGTGAGTCCTGGACACAGTGTGGGAGCTTCTGAGATGTCTTTGCCTCCCTGAGATAGAAGCCTGGCGATGAGGGCTGCAGCAGGAGGCTCCCCTGTGCTGTGTCCTCAGCTTCCTTCTGTCTCCTCCCCAACAGGCCTGGTGGATTCTGGGGTCACCCAGACCCCCAAATACCTGATCAAATCAAGAAAGCAGCAAGTGATTCTGAGATGTTCCCCTGAGTCTGGACACCGCTATGTATCCTGGTACCAACAGGCCCTGGGCCAGGGCCCCCAGTTCCTTGTTCAGTATTTTGATGGGAAAGTGCGTACAAAAGGAAACATGCCAGATCGATTCTCAGGTGAACAGTTCAGTGACTCTCGCTCTCAGATGAACCTGAGCTCCTTGGAGCTGACAGACTCAGCCGTGTATCTCTGTGCCAGCAGCCAAGACACAGCCCTGCATGATCAGGTGCCTCTGATACAAAAACACTCCTGTCCCAGCTCAGGAAGTGGTTGTAGGGCATTGACTGCCAGCCAGCAAGACACAGCTGCTGGTAGAGTGGACAGTCTTTCCCAAACATTCTTTCCTGATATGTTTTAATGCTCACAAAGATTTTGCAAGATAAGCCTTATTTTATCTGCTTATTTATCTTAGAGGAAGTGACCTGTCATATTACTTAACTGTTAGAGCAAGGAATACTACTCGAATCTGACCTTATCACTTGTGGTCCTCACCACCCCCTCAACTGACCCCTGCCCGGAATGATGCATCACCCAGGCATGTGACGTGTGGTCGTGCTCCGGGGAAACCAGCACATCAGGAGATCACCACAGGTCCACCGTCATGTAACCAAAATAGCTACATAATTTTTAGGGTCCCTGGTTTCAAATACCACTGAGAATCTGCAGAGAGCAGAGCACTGCAGCATGTGTGGGGCCTGCTGTGTGTGGAATGATGCACAACAATATAAGAGTTTGAGGAGCTCTGTGATATCTGTTACTCAATTAATGCAATCCCCATTTCACAAGGAACCATTCCTGTGGAATGGATGTCTCACGTAAAATCAGAGCACTTTTCGTTTAACCTGGAGTCTGCCACCTCTCCCTGAATCCCTCCCACATATACGTTCCTTTGTCATCTGCTTGTGTGTGTGTGTGAGTGCTTAGTTGCTTCAGTCGTGTTTGACTCTTTGTGACCCCACGGACAGTAGCCGGTCAGGCTCCTCTGTCCATGGGATTCTCCAGGCAAGCATAGTAGAGTGGGTAGCCATGTCCTCCTCCAGGGGATCTTCCCAACCCAGGGATCAAAACTGCGTGTCTTATGTCTCCTGCATTGGCAGGCAAGTTCCCTACCATTCTCACAATCTGAGAGAAGCCCAGGTCATCCGTGGCGCTGGGCAACTGGCTTCTCTCCACAAAGAACGGCGAGTCCCAAGCATGAGGTGGTTCTGCTTGCTGCTCCCCTTCCCATTTCAGAAACTGCAAGCCCTGCGTCCAGTGAACAGGATGGGAATGTAGATGCATCGGTCAGGTGACCCGTCTGTTGGTGAATTGATAAGAAATAGAGCCAAAGGATTCCTCAAGGGTGGATAAGTCTGACCTGCGGTTGGGGAACCAGATGCCAAAAGAATCACTGCAGGTAGAAGGACACCAACAGGACTGTGGTTAATTAACTAAAGTAGAAACAGACACTTTCCCAGGTGGCGCTAGTGGTAAAGATCCCGCCTGCCAATGTGGAGATGTAAGAGACTTGGGTTCGATCCCTGAGTTTGGAATATCCCTTATAGGAGGAAATGGCAACCCACTCCAGTATTCTTTCGTGGAGAATCCCATGGAGAGAGGGGCCTGGTGGGCTACAGTCCACGGGTTGCAAAGAGCCAGACATGACTGAGCAACTAACACTAACAATTAAGACACTGAAGGCCTATTGGGATTCATGAGTCATAAAGGGCAGCAGGAAGCCCAAAGGATTTTCTTGAGATTCAATATTACAGAAATATGCAGGAAAAAGTAATATATTTATGAACGAAGAATTATCTCTAGAAAAAGTCCGTAAGTTGCAAACTGTTTACAGAAAGATTACAACAACTTGTGAGGCTGATGCCCATTGAGCCGGATGGGTCTCCCTGTTATGAACTGTTCACTTAGGTTCATGTCTGATTTGAGCCTCCGGGGGAAGGGGCATGGTCCCCTGAGTGACAGGTTGGCTCTGGGGCCTGGCAGGGGCAGTGACATCTCAGAAGGACTCCTTGGAGAACCCCTCTCCCCTCTCATCCACACTCAGCCCAGAGAGCCCTCCCCCTGCCCCGCCCCAACATGAGCCCCTGCCTCCTGGGCTGTGTGGTCTTCTGTCTCCTGCAGGCAGGTGAGTTCGGGGGGGCAGGGTCCCCTTTGGGGTCTCAGCACTCAGCCTGTCTGCTGTGACTGCAGCATGGGTCCTCCTTCTCCACAGGGGCGGTCCATGCTGGGGTCACTCAGGACCCCAGATTCCAAGTGCTGAGGACAGGACAGAACGTGACACTGAAATGTACTCAGGACTTTATGGGTGGCTCAGATGGTAAAGCATCTGCCTACAATGCCGGAGACCCGGGTTCAATCCATGGGTCAGGAAGGTCCTCTGGAGAAGTAAATGGGAACCCACTCCAGTACTCTTGACTGGAAAATTACATGAACGGAGGAGTGTGGTAGGCTACAGTCCATGGGGTCCCAAAGAGTCGACACCACTGAGCGACTTTGCTCTGGGTCATAGCTATATATACTGGTACCAAAAAGACCTGAGACCTGGGCTGAGGCTGATCCATTACTCAGATGGCCCTCCCACCATGGAGAAAGGAGATGTGCCCAACGGGTACAGCATCTCCAGATCAAGCACAGAGAACTTCCCTCTCACTCTGGAGTCCGCCAACTGCTCCCAGACATCTGCGTACTTTTGCGCCAGCAGTTACTCCACGGTGCTGCATGGCCACCTCCTCTCTGGGCAATAAGACAGATGAGGGCCCCATGCAGGCTCCCAGCACTGGGAGCCTCAAGGCTTTGCAGACCAGGTGCCTGCAGTGTGACGCTGGGGGTGTGGACTAGGTTGGCCTGAGCCTCACTCCTGGGCCTCCGGGCCATGTGTCCTCCATTGATCTCTGTATCCTCCCTGTGAACCAGGAAGATGCTTCTCCAGGTCAGACTTCTAGTCATCACCTGAGCCTGAGACTTAGGAGGAAGGTTGTTGGTAAATTAGTTATATCTAGACACTCTTGTCTCACCTTGGGCAGCTCATTTCTGTCTTTCTGGAGGTTCTCCCCGAGCCTGGCTCTCACCTGGTCTCGGCTCTTGTCGACCTTTCCCGGCAGGCAGGACATTCTTCTCCACACCTCCCTGCATCAGCTCCCTGGCCCTCTCTACCACAGCCACAAGCTCCTCCCTCATCTGGGTCAGGTCCATTCCCAAGTCACAGGGAGGCTTTTAAAGTGGCCACTTCATGTGGTCTGTTTTAAGCAAGATGTAAGGAGTCATCAAAGAGAAACAAACTTTAGTTAATTATAAGTCATCCAAAAACTCAAGTGAGCCCATCTGAAGGAGGAAATACTGCCTTTGTGTGTTCTCAGCACACACATCCCCGCCCCCCAATATCCTTAGCATCTCACCTAACCTATGCCAGGTTGACACCACCTAGCACCTTTATCAAAATCTTCTGAGAGTCAAAATATATCCTATATCACCCCATTATATCATGACTTTATAAGTGCAGAAATAATTGAGTCCACATTTATAAAACTTCTTCAGAAAAAGTATTATCTAGAATTTGATAATGCTTAATTTAAATAGGAACTCTGAAAATATATGCCTCTGAGTAATGAGAAGTAGTTTTAAATACATGTTTGCAGGCTAATTCACTTGAGATCCTCTGAGCATTTATTTTATGATCATATATTTCCATCTATAGCTAACTACCATCATTGTAGCAGTGAAGGAACTATTTCCTTTTTAGTAAAACGGAAATATCATACAGTCTTCTGCCTCCAGAGGCTAAGAGTGGATTTGAAGAACAACCCTAATCAGCCAGGCTAGGAAGGCAGTAGAACAGATGTGTGTGTGTGTGTGTGTGTTATTGTGTGTGGGTGTGTATGTATTCCGGGTGTGGGATTTTTGTACCCTTGTTTAAACAGAGGCTACAAATCCATGAGACGGTGGACCTTCAACCACGAGGAGGCACTGTGTCTCTACTGTAAGCAGGGTGCCCTGGGCAGGGCTGAGAGTCACCTGGAGAAGGAAGCTTAAGGAACTTTGGCTACATGCTTGCATCTGGGAGCAGGTTTGAGTTCCCTGAGTGGTCCTGGGACACATACAGCCAGCACAGACTCCTCACTGCCCAGGGGAGTGGGTACCTACCTGGACCTTCAGGATGTGCCCAGGGGTCCATCTCCTGGAGCAGCATGGGAAGGGAATGTGAGATGCTGGCGTATCTGGTGAGGGCTGGGTGATGAGTGTCTGGCAGGGTCAGACAGAGCAGAACAAGACATGTTGTGGGCACATGGACCAGGGGACGAAACTCACCTCACACCCACCCTTTGCTGAGGGGCTGTCAGGACAGGGAATGGCATAGAGGAGCCAGCCCTGGGTCCTGCCAAGGGGTCCAGGGGACAAGGGCAGCCTGCAGAGATACAGAGCAGTGAGGTCATAGGCAAATGCTCCAATTAGAGAAATGGAGAGTCAACACTTCACACCACTCACCCCACAAGTACTGCCCCCAGCCAGCAGCAGTCCTGGGTTCCTGAAGCTGCCATGGGCTCCAGGCTCCTCTGCTGTGTGACTCTCTTGCTCCTAGGAGCAGGTGAGTCCTGGACACAGTGTGGGAGCTTCTGAGATGTTTTTTCCTCCCTTAGATACAAGACTGTTAATGAGGGCTGCAGCAGGAGGCTTCCCTGTGCTCTGCCCTGAGCTTTCTTGTCTCCTCCCCAACAGGCCTGGTGGATTCTGAAGTCACCCAGACCCCCAAATACCTGATCAAATCAAGAAAACAGCAAGTGACTCTGAGATGTTCCCCTAAATCTGGATACTGATCTGTGTGCTGGTATCAGCAGGCCCTGGGCCAGGGCCCCCAGTTCCTTGTTCAGTATTATGAGGGGAACGTGTATCAAAAAGGAAACATATCAGATCGATTCTCAGGAAAATAGTTCAGTGACTCTCGCTCTGAGCTGAGCTTGACCTCCTTGGAGGTGACAGATTCAGCCGTGTATCTCTGTGTCAGCAGCCAAGACACAGCCCTGCATGATCAGGTGCCTCTGGGACAAAAACACTCCTGCCCCAGCTCAGGAAGTGGTGCCCATGTGTCAGCTGCCAGCCTGCCAAGCCTAGTCTCTGGAAGAGTGATAGATTTTCCCAGACATTAACTTCTTGGTACGTTTTAATGCTCACAAAGGTCATCAAAATAAATATTATTTTAACTGTTTGTACATCTAAGGGGTCGTGAGTTGCCAGATCTCATACTTCATAACTGTTATAGCTAGGATTTCAGCTCAAGTCTGCTCTCAACATACGTGGTACTTCGCTCATGGAACAGTCTCTGTACAGAGCAAATAACATGTACGCGTTGTGTTGTGTGTAACAAGATACAATTTGGGGCTCTATGATATGAATTGCTACTCATTGAATGGCAGTCACACTTCACAAGGAAGTATTCCCATGGGAGGGTGTCTCAAATGAAAACAGCAATTTTCATTACCTTGGAGTCTGCACCTCCTTCCATGCTCCTCTTAAGTCTATATTCCTTTGTGCCAGTACGTCATCCTGCGCTGGGCACCCAGCTTATCTCCACCCAGAAAGGTGGGTCACTGGCCTGAGGGGCCTCTGCTTGCTCCCTTTCGCCCAACAGGGGAAACACGGGCTGCTGTGAACATGAAGGAGCTGTACCCTAGTTTGACTGGTGGACCGTCTGTCAGTGAATTGATTAGAAAGAGGCCAAAGAATTCCTCAAAGGTTGATGAGCCTGCGATGAGGTTAGGAGCAGAGACCTGGAGAAACACGGTAAGTGGAGGGATGGGCTCAGGACTGTGGGCAATGTTGTGGAAATGGAGCCTTGAAGTGCTCTTGGGACACATATCATAAACGGCAGGACGACGTGAGGATTCCCCAGGATTCAAAACTGCAGAAATAAGTAGATAAATACAAGTAATATACATGTTACTGAAGAATTATCTCTGGACTAAAACATACAAAACATTATATCAGTTTATAGAAAACATTTATAGAAAAATCTTTAACATTTACAGAAAGGTTACAACATGTGAGGCTTATGTCCCTTGTGCTGGAGAGGTCTCTGGGTTGTGAATTGTTCACTCAGGTTCATTTCTGATATGAGCATCTGGGGGAAGGGGCGTGGCCCCCTGAGTGACAGGTTGGCTCTGGGGCCTGGCAGGGACAGTGACATCTCAGAAGGACTCCCTGGAGAGCCCCTCGCCCTCTCATACACTCAGACCAGAGGGCCCTACGCCCCACCCCACCCCTGGCATAAGCCCCTGCCTCCTGGGCTGTGTGGTCTTCTGTCTCCTGCAGGCAGGTGAGTCCTGGGGGGCAGGGGCCCCTTCAGGGTGCCAGCACTAAGCCTGTCCGCTGTGACTGCAGCATCGGTCCTCCTTCTCCACAGGGGCGGTCCATGCTGGGGTCACTCAGGACCCCAGATTCTAGGTCGTGAGGAGAGGACAGAGCGCGACACTGACATGTACTCAGCATCTGAACCACGATTATATGTACTGGTACCGACAAGACTTGGGACACGGGCTGAGGTGATCCATTACTCATCTGGGCCTCCCAGCACAGAGAAAGGAGACATGCCTGATGGGTACAGTGTCTCCAGATCAAGCAAAGAGAATTTTCCTCTCACACTGGAGTCTGCCAACCACTCCCAAACATCCGTGTACTTCTGTGCCAGCAGTTACTCCAGGGCGCTGCGTGGCCACCTGCTCTCTGTGCAAAAAGACAGGGTCCCACGTGCAGGCTCCTAGCACCAGGAGACTCAGGGCCCTGGAGACCACGTGCCAGCATTGTGACCCCGGATGTGTGATATGAACAGGCCTGGATCTGACCCCAGGGACTCCGAGACACATGTCCACCATCAGTCTCTGTCTTTCCTTTGCATCCTCCCTGGATGCAGTTTGAAAAGCATCCAGTTCTGACTAGTTCTGACTCTTCCTCATCAGCTTAAGACCTCCAGAAGGGAAGAATATTAGTAAATCAGATATATCTAGACCCTCTTGTGTCTCCCAGCACCTCATTGCTGTCTGTCTGGAAGTTTCTCCCACAGCCTAGCTCTCAAGTGCTCCCTGCTCTTGCCCACCAGAGGGGCGGGTCTTTCCTCCTTTACTGCCTTGGCCTCAGCTCCCCTGCCCTCTCTGCTCCAGACACACTGCTCTGCCCTCATCTGGGCCATGTCCCTTCCCATGACACAGGGAACTTTGTAACCACATGTAAGCGGTCATGTTTGTACAAGCTCTTGGGGTCATCAAAGAGAAAACAACCTCAGTTAATTGGAAACCTGCCAAAGTCCCTTGGGAGTCCATTCCCAGGAGGAGAGACAGGCTGGGTCTGAGTGTTCTCCCTTCCTGCCCCTCTTTCTTAGCATCTCAATTATCCTGGACCAGGTTTCTACCATTTCCCTCAGAGAAATCTTCTCAAAGTCAATATATTTCCTTCATGGTGTCTTATTATATCAAGATTTTTCAAGTTCATAGGAAATAAATAGGGTAATATGCATAAAGCCTCTTAATAAAATGCACCTGTAGAATTTGGTAATGCATAATTTAAATATGAAATCTGGAAATGTATGGATCGGCTTAATCAAAAGGAGGTCTGGAATACAGGTGTCTAGGCTGGCTTCATTTGAGATCATGGAGCACTTATTTTAATTGCCCATATTACTCCATTTTCAGAGAAGGCACTGGCAAACCACTCCAGTACTCTTGCCTGGAGAATCCCAGGGATGAAGGAGCCTGATGGACTGCCCTCTATGGGGTCGCACAGAGTCGAACACGACTGAAGTGACTTAGCAGCAGCAGCAGCAGAATTACTCCATTTTAGCTAACTATTGTCATTGGAGTGGTGCAGGAATTATTTCCTTCTTAATAGAAATGTCTGATCATACAGTGTTTTACCTCCACAGGCTAAGACTAGATGAAGATCAACCCTAATTCAGCCATGCTAGAAAGGCAGCATATGAAGCGGGTGTGTGTGTGTGTGTGTGTGTGTGTGTGTGTGTGTAGGGGTTTAAAGTGTGGAGGGTGCGGAATTTGTATTCTTGTTTTAGATGGAAGGCACAGATCCATGAGACCATGGGCCTCTAGGAGGCACTGTGGGCCCATGGTAAGCAGGGTGTGCTGGGAGGGGTTGAGAGTCACCCTGGAGAGGGCAGCTTAGGGGAACCTTGGCTACATGCCTGCATCAGGGAGCAGGTTTGAGTTCCTTGAGTGGTCCAGACACATGGACCCAGCACAGACTCCTCACTGCCCAGCGGAGTGGGGACATTCCTGGAGCCTCAGGATGCATTCACGGGGCCGTCTCCTGGAGCAGCATGGAAAGTGGAGGGTGAGGGATTAGTGTGGCTGGTGAGGGCTGGGTGATGAGTGTCAGGCAGGGACAGAAAGAGAAGAAAAAAGCCATGTGATGGGCATATGGGACATGGGGACAGTGCTCACCTCACACACACCGTTTGCTGAGGGGCTGTGCAGGACAGGGAAGGGCATAGAGGAGCCAGCCCTGGGTCCTACCAAGGTGTCCAGAGGACAAGGGCAGCCTGCAGAGACACAGAGAAGTGACGTCATAGGCAAATGCTCCAATCAGGGAAGCAGGAGGGTCAACACTTACCCCCTCACCCCGGGAGCCCCACCCCCAGCCAGCAGTGGTCTGGGTTCCTTATGCTGCCATGGGCTCCAGGCTCCTCTGCTGTGTGACTCTCTGCCTCCTGGGAGCAGGTGAGGCCTGGACACCTTGGGAGCTTCTGAGATATTCCCATGGGAGAATGTGTCAAATCAATACAGAACATTTTTCATTTGCCCTGACATCTGCACCTCCCTCCATGTCCCTCCTACATCTGAATTCCTTTGTGCCAATACATCACCCTGTGCTGGGCACCCAGCTTCTCTCCACCAAGAGAGGTGGGTCACAGTCTTGAGGGGGCTCTGCTTGCCCCCTCCCCTCCACTGAAATGGGAAGCACGGCCTCCTGGGAACATGAAGAAGCTGTACCCACATTTGGCTGGCGGATCGTCTGTCAGTGACTCGATTAGAAATAGACCAAACAGATTTGTCAAATGTTGATGAGCCTGCAGTGAGTTTGGGAGCAGTGACGTGGAGAAACATGGTAGGTGCAGGGACAATCTCAGGACTGCGGTCAGTTATGCAGAAATGGAACCTTGAAGTCCTACTGGGACACATGATTTAAACAGGGCAACAGGAAGCCAGAAGGATTTCCATAAGATTTAAACTAAAGTTATATGCAGATAAATAGAAGTAATACATGTATCAATGTGAATTATCTCTGGACTAGAGCACACACAAAATTTAATCAGTTTTACAGAAGAGTTATATCAACTTGTATGGCTTATGTCCATTGATCTGGATGGGGCTCCGGGTTGTGAACTTATCTCTGAGGTTCACTTATGATTTGAGCCTCTACGGAAAGGGGCGTGGCCCCTGAGTGATAGGTTGGCTCTGGAGCCTGGCAGGGAGAGTGACATCTCAGAAGGACTCCCTGGAGAGCCCCTCTCCGCTCTCATCCACACTCAGACCAGAGGGCCCTCCGCCTGCTCGCCCCATCCATGAGCCCCTGCCTCCGGGGCTGTGTGGTCTTCTGTCTCCTGCAGGCAGGTGAGTCCTGGGGGCAGGGTCCCCTTCAGGGTCCCAGCACTAAGCCTGTCCACTGTGACTGCAGCATGGGTCCTCCTTCTCCACAGGGGCGGTTTTTGCTGGTGTCTCTCAGGACATCAGATTCCAGGTCGTGAGAAGAGGACAGAGCGCGACACTGACATGTACTCAGGATCTGAGCTTCAGCTATATGTACTGGTACCGACAAGACCCAGGACGGGGGCTGAGGCTGATCCATTACTCAGTTATCCCTCCCGCCACGGAGAAAGGAGCTGTGCCTGAGGGCTACAACGTCTCCAGACAAAGTACAGAGAACTTCCCTCTCAGGCTGGAGTCTGCCAACCGCTCCCAGACATCTGTGTACTTCTGCACCTGCGGTTATCCACGGCGCTGCATGGCCACCACCTCTCTGTGCAAAAAGATAAGGGAAGCCCTGCAGCCTGGAAGGAGGAGACCCCTTTGCAGGCTTCTCACACCCGGAGCCTTGGAACCCAGGGCCACATGCCTGCAGTGTGACATGGAGTGTGCAGTCTCATATCACGCCCAGCTACATCAACGTCAAATCTAGTGGACTGTTGGTTTTTTTATTTCAAAGTTTTACAACTTTAAAACTAAATTGGTTAATATATATATATAATCTCTGTATATAAATCCATTATCTAGAATTAGTAATAATTTATATAGAAAATCTAGAAATATCTGGATCTGATTAATCAGAGGGGTCTATGGAAGGCAGTGTCCCAGGCTGTGCTCCCCTGAGCTCAGCGGAGTGTCTGTACTGAGGGTCTGTGTGATTCCACCTGAGCTTACTACTGTCAGTGCAATTAGTTTCTTCTTAGTGGAAATGTTGGATTCTACAGTCTTTTACCTCCAGAGGCTAAGAGGGAATTTGAAGATCAATCTTAAGTCAGCCAGCTTGGGAAGACAGTAGAAGAAGTGTGTGTTGTGTGTTGTGTGTGTGTGTGTGTGTGTGTGTGTGTGCGTGTTGTGTGTGTGTGTGTGTGTGTCTGTGTTCAGCATGTGGGGTATTTACATTCTTGCTTTAGACAGAAGGCACAGATCCATGAGACTGTGGACCATTGGCCACTAGGAGGCGCTGTGGGCCCACAGTAAGCAGGGGATCCTGGGAGGGGTGGAAAGTCACCCTGGGGACTGCAGCTTTAAAGAACCTTAGCTACATGCCTGAATGAGAAAGCAGGTTTGAGTGCCCTGAGGTCCTGAGGTTCCAGGACACTTGGAACCAGTATAGACTCCTCGCTGCCCAGGAAAGTGGGAATGTGCCTGGATCCTCAGGATGTGCCCAGAAGATGGTCTCCAGGAGCTGCAAGGGAAGTGGAGGAGAAGGGGTTGGGGTGGCTGGGGAGGGTTGTGTGATTGTCAGCTGATTGCCTGGTGATTGTCAGCCAGGTGAGTGCCTGGCTGCGTGTCAGGCAGGGGCTGGCAGAGGACAACAAGTTATGCTGTGGGCACTGGGGACATGGGGATGGTGCACCCTTCACACCCACCCCTTGCTCAGGGGCTAGGAAGGGCAAGGAAGGGCATATAGGACTCACCTTTCCTCCTGGCAAGGGGCCCAGTGAACAGGGCAGCCTGCAGTGGCACAGAGCAGTGATGTCATAGGCAAATGCTCCAATCAGGGAAGCAGGAGGGTCAGCACTCCACCACACTCACCCAGGAGCCCCACCCCCAAGCCAGCAGCTGTCTTGTGTTCCTGATGCTGCCATGGGCTCCAGGCTCCTCTGCTGTGTGACCTCTTCCTTCTGGGAGCAGGTGAGGCCTGGCCACCGTGTTGGAGTTTCTGAGATGTCTTTACCTCCCTGAGATAGAAGCCTGGATGAGGACTGCAGCAGGAGGCTTCCTTGTGCTCTGCCCTCAGCTTCCTTGTCTCCTCCCCAACAGGCCTGGTGGACTCTGAAATTCCCAGTCCCCAAATATCTGATCAAATCAAGAAAGCAGCAAGTGACGTGGAGATGTTCCCCTGACTCTGGACACCGCTCTGTGTACTGGTACCAACAGGCCCTGGGCCACGGCCCCCAGTTCCTTGTTCAGTATTTCAACAGAATGTGAGAGGAGAAGCAAACCTATCAGGGCGATTCTCAGGTCAACAGTTCAGTGACTCTAGCTTTGAACTGCGCTTGACTCCTTGGAGCTAAAAGACTCATCCATGTATCTCTGTGCCAGCAGCCAAGACACAGCCCTGCATGCTCAGGTGCCTCTGGTACAGAAACACTCCTTCCCCAACTCAGGAAGTTGGTGTGAGGGTATCGACTGCCAGCCAGCCAGACCCAAGTCCTGGGAGAGCAGACAGCCTTTCCCAGACAATCATGTCTTGATATGTTTTAATGTTTCCAAAGATCGTGCAAGATAAGTATTATTTTAACTCTTTACCTATCTGAGGGGGAGTGGCTTGCCCAGATTTCATGCTTCATAAATATCAGATCAAGGAATCAGATAACTATCAGAACAAGGAATCAGACTCATGTCTGTCCTTGTCACTGTGGTCCTCGCCCCCATGGTATGATTCTCCCATAAAACAAACAAACATGTGTGTGTATATACATATATATATATATATATCTTTTAAAGTACTTGACTCACATAGTTGTTAATAGTGATAAGCCTAAGGTCTACAAGCTGGGTTCATGTTACCAGAGACCTAAGAAGAGCTGATGTTTAAGTTCAAAGGCTGTTAGGTAGGAAGAAGTGATAGTCTAGTGAAGGCCATCAGCTGGATAATTCTCTCCTACCCAGGAGAGGTTTAGGGTTTTTGTTCTGTTCAGTTCTTCATCTCTTTGCATGAGACCTACTACATTATGGAAGTTCATCTCCTTACCAATAAAGATGTTCATCTAATCTGATTTTAAAACCTATTGATAACTTTTCACATATTTATCTCTCACCAAGACATCCTCACAGGGACATTCAGAACAATGTTGAACTAAATATCTGTGGCCTAGTCAAGGTGACACATTAAATTAGTCACCCAACAACTTCCAGGCTTGCCTAGGAATTTAGCAAGCATGAAGTCCCTGGCACGTAACAGGACATTGGATTTCTTGATTCCCTTTGCTAATCTCTGGCAGCCTCTTCCACTGTTTCTTGGGTGCAAAGATAGAGATGGACATATTTTGCCTCCAGCTGAGGCCTTTAGAAATCACAGGTGTGAAAATAGTTTTGCCTGATGATTTAGTGCAGGAAATTAGCCAGAGCATGTAACATACATCCCTCCTCAGGCATGTTAAAATCAACTTTATTGATGCATGGATTGTAGCTGTCTCTTCAACAATATGCTATTTAGGAGCACGGAATAACCCCCCAAGCCTGCAGTTAGAAATCTGCATATAACTTCACATACTTAGGGATGAAGAATTATCTCTGGAATACAACACACTTACAGTTGTAAACTGTTAATAGAAAGGATACAATAACTCATAAGGCTCAAGTCCACTGATTTGGCTGGGTCTCCGAGTTATGAACTGTTCACTCAGGTTCATTTCTGATTTGAGCCTCTGGGGGAAGAGGCGTGGCCCCCACGTGACAGGTTGGCTGTGAGGCCTGGCAGGGACAGTGACATCTCAGAAGGACTCCCTGGAGAGCCCCTGTCCCCTCTCATCCACACACACTCCAGAGGGCCCTCCGCCTGCCCCGCCCCTGGCATGAGCCCCTGCCTCCTGGGCTGTGTGGTCTTCTGTCTCCTACAGGCAGGTGAGTCCTGGGGGGCAGGGTCCCCTTCGGGGTGCCAGCACTAAGCCTGTCCGCTGTGACTGCAGCATCCGTCCTCCTTCTCCACAGGGGCGGTCCATGCTGGTGTCACTCAGGACCCCAGATTCCAGGTCATGAGGACAGGTCAGAGCGTGACACTGACATGTACTCAGGATTTGGGTCATAACTACATGTACTGGTACCGACAAGACCTGGGACACGGGCTGAGGCTGATCCATTACTCAGCTGGTGTGCCCACTAGCGAGCCAGGAGACATGCCCGATGGGTACAGTGTCTCCAGACCAAGCACAGAGAACTTTCCTCTCACACTGGAGTCTGCCAACCGCTCCCAGACATCTGTGTACTTCTGCGCCAGCAGTTACTCCACGGTGCTGCACGGCCACCTCCTTTCTGTGCAAAAAAGCAGATGAGGGCCCTGCAGCCTGGAACCTGGGGAGCCCCTTGCAGGCTCCTAGCACCTGGACACTCGGAGCCCACAGACACATACTGGCAGCATAGCCAGCGATGTTTGATCTTCCTGGCACGGACCTGACAACAGAGCCTCGTGGACATGTGTCCACCCTCACTCTCTGTCTTTTCACTCTAGCTGCCATGTGAGCCTAAAGATGCTTCCCAGCTCTGACTGCTAGTCATCAGTCTGAACATGAGGCCTCCAGAAGGGAAGGTTGTTGGGAAATGATATACATCTAGACCCTCTTGTCTCTCCCCGGGCACCGCATGCCTGTCACTATGGAAGGTTCTCCCCCAGGCTAGCCCTTGAGTGGTCTCTGCTCTTGTCCAACTTCCCCAGATGTGGGCCTTTCTTTCCCAACTTCCTGGCCCTCCTTCACACCCTGCTCCTCCCTTATCTGCTCATGTCCTTGCCCATCACCCAGGGAACCTTGTAATGATCTCTAAGTGGGCGTGTTTGAGTAGGTCCTCTGGGGTCCTCAAAGAGAATGCAACCTCAGTTAATTATTAATCATCCACAATTCCTTGGTCGTCCCTGAGGCAGAGAGACAAGCTGTGTGTGTATGTATTCTCCACCATTGCCTGTCTGTAGCATCTAAATAGCCTAGACCCCGATGCTGGGAGAGACTGAAATCAAGACGAGAAGGGGGTGGCAGAGAAAGAGGTGGTTATATACCATCACCAACTCAACAGACATGAATTTGAGCAACCTGTGGGAGATAGTGAAGAACAAGGGAGCTTGGTACGTTGCAATGCATGGGGTTTCAATGAATTGGACTTGAGTTAGCAACTGAACACCACCAACAAAAACTAACCCAAGTTTGTAGCATCTCTCTCATCAAAATCTTCTAGAAGTCAAGTATTAAATATTTCCTGCATGAACACATTTCTTTTCTTTTGAAATACAAAAGTATAAATCAGCCATGGCAGGCTGGTTTATGTGTTTGTGCTTCTAATTGTGTGTGTGTTCTTTAGAAAAACAAAGCAAGCAAAGACACAGTTCTTTCGGCTAACAGTGAAATATTTTCTAATATGAACACATCCCGTGACTATTAAATCTGGGCAGACAATCTTGGTTTCCATGCATAGGCCACATGGGGACGCTATGGAACTGCCGTACTCCATAAGTTTCTGGAGCAGAGCAAGCAGACAGAGCTAGTGCCTGGGACCAGGAAGCTTAAGAGAAAGCTTTATTTGGTGTTCTTATCTCTAGAAGCCTTACTAGGACAGGCACTAATTTGTAGGCTTGCTGTCCCAGCTGGGAGCCATGAAGTTCCCTCAGCCATGAAGTGCTGAGGGAGCCCTGAGGTTGCAGTAAATGTGAAGGGTATGGAGCTGGGAGGTGGTAGGAAAGAGAAACAATTGCCTAAAGAGAAAAGCGAAGGAGCCATGGGGAAGGGCGTCGGGCATAAACCCAGCCTCACCCAGACCAGCGGTCCAGCTCACATGTCATCTAAGAGACTTTGCAGGACAGAGCAGGGTTCCTGGATCAGCGACCTGGAATGAGAGGTCAGATTCCTGGGAAACAGCAGAGGCAGTGACATCAGAGCAGTGACATCACTGCCTCACCTCCAGTCAGAGGAAGGAGGCCCACAACCCTAGCTCTCAGAGAAGCAGAGCTCTGAGCAAGGATACGCCTCCCAGCTCTGGCCCTCCTGCCATGGGCTGCAGCCCCGTCTGCTGTATGGCTCTGTGTCTCCTGGCAACAGGTCGGTCCTTGGCACAGGGGGGAATCTATGTTCCTGGTCTGACTTTGCCTGAATCCAAGGCACCATCAGGTTCTTTCCCACGTTCTTTTTCAGCCCCAGTCTTCTTCCCCCACAGGCCTTGTGGATTCTGGAGTCACCCAGACCCCGAGATACCTGATTAAAGCAAGAGGAGAGCGAGGGACCCTGGGATGCTCCCCTGTCTCTGTACAACTCTCCGTGTACTGGTACCAACAGGCCCTGGGCCAGGGCCCCGAGTTCCTCGTTGAGTATTACAGCCAGGAAGTGAGGGGAGAAGCACAGCTCCCGGATCGATTCTCAGGAAAACAGTTTAGTGACTTTCACTCTGAGCTGAACCTGAGCTCCTTGGAGCTGAAGGACTCAGCCATGTATCTCTGTGCCAGCAGCCGAGACACAGCCCTGCATGATCAGGTGCCTCTGGGACAGAAACACTCCTGCCCCAGCTCAGGAAGTGGCTGTGAGGGTGACTGCCTGCCTGTCAGGCCTAGATAGATCCCATAGACTCTCCCAGACATTCTTCCTCTGTTGTGTTATAATGCTTCCAAACAGCATCCTAGGTAGTATTATTTTACCTGTTTATACATGAGGGGAACTGACTTGCCCAGATCTTGTATGTCATTCTATAGAACAAGGAATTTGATTCAAGTCTGTCTTGATTACTTGTGGTCTTTGCCCCCATAAAACTGTCCCCCACATAGAATAAATAATACACTTAAACACACACACACATGCACATATACATACACATACTCACATGCATGTTTTAAAGCAACTGGCTCACATAGTCGTTAAGACTGATAAGTCCAAAAGCTGCAAGCGGGTCTGGTGCTACTAGAGACTGAGGGGGAGCTGATGTTTATGTCCAAAAGCAGAAGAACTAACGGTCCAGTGTGAAGGCCATCGGCTGATGATTATCTGTTACTTGGGGGAGGATCAGTGTTTACATCTATTCATCTCTTCACCTGGTTTCATGAAGCCCACCAACATTATGGAGGGTCATCTGTTTATGAAATAAAATATTAATCTAATCTATTATTAAAATATACCTATTCACATGTTAACTTTTCCAAAAACACCCCCTTAGGAGCATCCAGAAAAATAAAGCTAAATACCCACGGCAGAGTCAAGTTGCCAGTCAGTCGGGTCTGACTCTGTGCGACCCCTTGGACCACAGCACTCCAGCCTCCCTGTCCATCACCAACTCCCAGAGTTTACCCAAAGTCATATCCATTGAGATGGTGATGCCATCCAAACATCTCATCCTCTGTCATCCCCTTCTCCTCCTGCCTTCAATCTGGCCCAGCATCAGGGTCTTTTCAAATGCGTCAGTTCTTTGCATCAGGTGGCCAAAATGTTGGAGTTTGAGCTTCAGCATCAGCCCTTCCAATGACTATTCAGGAGTGATTTCCTTTAGGATGGACTGCTTGGATCTCCTTACAGTTCAAGTGAGTCTCAGCAGTCTTCTCAAACATCACAATTCAAAAGCATCAATTCTTTGTATAGTCCAACTCTCACATCCATACATGACTACTGGAGAAACCATAGCTTTGACTAGACGGAACGTTGTTGGTAAAGTAATGTCTCTGCTTTTTCATATGCTGCCTAGGTCGATCATATGTGAACTGTTTACTTAGGTTCATTTCTGATTTGAGCCTCTGGGGGAAGGGGCGTGGCCCCTGAGTGACAGGTTAGCTCTGGGGTATGGCAGGGGCAGTCACCTCTCAGAGATAGAGCCCCTCTGCAGAGCCCCTCGCCCTCTCATCCACACTCAGACCAGACGGCCCTCCGCCTGCCCCATCCCGGCCATGAGCCCCTGCCTCCTGGGCTGTGTGGTCTTCTGTCTCCTGCAGGCAGGTGAGTCCTGGGAGCAGAGTCCCCTTCAGGGTGCCAGCACTAAGCCTGTCCGCTGTGACTGCAGCATCGGTCCTCCTTCTCCACAGGGGCGGTCCATGCTGGGGTCACTCAGGACCCCAGATTCCAGGTCGTGAGGAGAGGACAGAATGTGACACTGACATGTACTCAGGATCTGGGTCATAACTACATGTGCTGGTACCGACAAGACCCAGGACACGGGCTTAGGCTGATTTATTACTCAGCTGGGCCTCCCAGCAAGGAGAAAGGAGACGTTTCCGACGGGTACGGTGTCTCCAGATCAAGCAAAGAGAATTTTCCTCTCACACTGGAGTCTGCCAACCACTCCCAAACATCCGTGTACTTCTGTGCCAGCAGTTACTCCACGGCGCTGCGTGGCCACCTGCTCTCTGTGCAAAAAGACAGGGTCCCACGTGCAGGCTCCTAGCACCTGGAGCCTCAGGGCCCTGGAGACCACGTGCCAGCACTGTGACCCTGGATGTGTGATATGAACAGTCCTGGATCTGACCCCAGGGACTCGGAGACACATGTCTACCATCAGTCTCTGTCTTTCCTTTGCATCCTCCCTGGATGCAGTTGCATCCAGTTCTGACTATTTCTGACTCTTCCTCATCAGCTTAAGACCTCCAGAAGGGAAGAATATTAGTAAATCAGATATATCTAGACCCTCTTATGTCTCCCAGCACTTCATTGCTGTCTGACTGGACGTTTCTCCCACAGCCTAGCTCTCAAGTGCCCCCTGCTCTTGCCCACCAGAGGGGCAGGTCTTTCCTCCTATGCTGCCTTGGCCTCAGCTCCCCTGCCCTCTCTGCTCCAGACACACTGCTCTGCCCTCATCTGGGCCATGTCCCTTCCCATGACACAGGGAATTTTGTAACCACGTGTAAGCGGGCGTGTTTGAGCAAGCTCTTGGGGTCATCAAAGAGAAAACAACCTCAGTTCATTGGAAAGCAGCCAAAGTCCCTTAGGAGTCCATTCCCAGGAGCAGAGACAGGCTAGGTGTGTGTGTTCTCCCTTTCTGTCCCTCTTTCTTAGCATCTCAATTATCCTGGACCCGGTTTCTACCATTTCCCTCAGAGATATCTTCTCAAAGTCAATATATTTCCTTCATGGTGTCTTATTATATCAAGATTTTACAAGTTCATAGGAAATAAATATGTTAATACACATAAAACCTCTTCAAAAAATGCACCTGCTAGATTTTGGTAATGCTTTATTTAAATATGAAATCTGGAAATGTATGGATCTGCTTAATCAAAAGGAGGTCTGGAATACAGGTGTCCAGGCTGGCTTCATTTGAGATCATGGAGTGCTTATTTGTATTGCCCATATTACTCCATTTTCAGAGAAGGCACTGGCAACCCCCTCCAGTACTCTTGCCTGGAGAATCCCAGGGATGGAGAAGCCTGATGGGCTGGGTCTATGGGATCCCCCAGAGTCGGACACAACTGAAGCGACTTAGCGGCAGCAGCAGCAGCAGTACTCCATTTTAGCTAACTATTGTCATTGGAATGGTGAAGGAATTACTGCCTTATTAGAAATGTCTGACCATAGTGTTTTACCTCCAAAGGCTAAGACTAGACTTGAAGATCTACCCTAATTCATCCAGGCTGGGAAGGCAGCATATGAAGGGGGTGTGTGTGTGTGTGTGTGTGTGTGTGTAGGGGTTGCAAGTGTGGAGTGTGGGGAATTTGTATTCTTGTTTTAGATGGAAGGCACAGATCCATGAGACCATGGGCCTCTAGGAGGTACTGTGGGCCCATGGTAAGCAGGGTGTGCTGGGAGGGGTTGAGAGTCACCCTGGAGAGGGCAGCTTAGGGGAACCTTGGCTACATGCCTGCATCAGGGAGCAGGTTTGAGTTCCCTGAGTGGTCCAGACACATGGACCCAGCACAGACTCCTCACTGCCCAGCGGACTGGGGATGTTCCTCGAGCCTCAGGATGTGTTCAGGGGGGTGTCTCCTGGAGCAGCATGGGAAGCAGAGGCTGAGGGATTAGTGTGGCTGGTGAGGGCTGGGTGATGAGTGTCAAGCAGCGACAGGAAGAGAAGAAAAAAGCCATGTGATGGGCATATGGGAACATGGGGACAGTGCTCACCTCACACCCACCCTTTGCTGAGGGGCTGTGTGGGACAGGGAAGGGCATAGAGGAGCCAGCCCTGGGTCCTGCCAAGGGATCCAGTGGATAAGGGCAGCCTGCAGGGACACAGGGCAGTGACATCATAGGCAAAGGCTCCAATCAGGGAAGCAGGAGGGTCAGCACTTACCCTCTCAATCCAGGAGCCCCGCCCCCAGCTAGCAGTAGTCTTTCTTGGGTTCCTGATGCTGCCATGGGCTCCAGGCTCCTCTGCTGTGTGTCTCTGCTTTTAGCAAGCAAGTGAGTCCTAGACACAGTGTGGGAGCTTCTGAGATATTCCCATGAGAGGAATGTCTCAAGTAAAAAGAGAACAGTTTTCATTTGCCCTGACATCTGCACCTCCCTCCATGTTCCTCCTACATCTGAATTCCTTTGTGCCAATACATCACCCTGTGCTGGGCACCCAGCTTCTCTCCACCAAGAGAGGTGGGTCACAGTCTTGAGGGGGCTCTGGTTGCTCTCTCCCCTGCACCAACATGGAAAGCAGGGCCTCCTGGGAACATGAAGAATCTGTACCCACGTTTGGCTGGCGGATCGACTGTCAGTGACTGGATTAGAAATAGACGAAACAGATTTCTCAAATGTTGATGAGCCTGCAATGAGTTTGGGAGCAGAGACTTGGAGAAACATGGTAGGTGGAGGGACAATCTCAGGACTGTGGTCAGTTATGCAGAAATGGAACCTTGAAGTCCTAATGGGACACATGAGTTAAACAGGGCAACAGAAAGCCAGAAGGATTTCCACAAGATATAAACTACAGATACATGCAAATAAATAGAAGTAATACACATATCAATGTGAATTACCTCTGGACTAGAACACACACAAAATTTAATCAGTTTTACAGAAGAGTTGCATCAATTTGTACAGCTTATGTCCATTGATCTGGATGGGGCTCCGGGTTGTGAACTTATCTCTGAGGTTCATTTCTGATTTGAGCCTCTGGGGGAAGGGGCGTGGCCCCCTGAGTGACAGGTTGGCTTCGGGCCTGGCAGGGACAGTGACATCTCAGAAAGACTCCCTAAAGAGCGCCTCTCCCCTCTCATCCACACTCAGACCAGAGGGCCCTCCGCCTGCCCCACCCCCGCCATGAGCCCCTGCCTCCTGGGCTGTGTGGTCTTCTGTCTCCTGCAGGCAGGTGAGTCTGGGGGGCAGGGTCCCCTTCGGGGTGCCAGCACTAAGCCTGTCCGCTGTGACTGCAGCATCGGTCCTCCTTCTCCACAGGGGCGGTCCATGCTGGGGTCACTCAGGACCCCAGATTCCAGGTCTTGAGGAGAGGACAGAGCGCGACACTGACATGTACTCAGGATCTGAGCTTTAACTATTTGAACTGGTATCGACAAGACCCAGGACACAGGCTGAGGTTGATCCATTACTCAGTTATCCCTCCCTCCACGGAGAAAGGAGCCGTGCCTGAGGGCTACAGCGTCTCCAGACCAAGCACAGAGAACTTCCCTCTCAGGCTGGAGTCTGCCAACCGCTCCCAGACATCTGTGTACTTCTGCACCTGTGGTTATCTATGGCGCTGCCCGGCCACCTCCTCTCTGTGCAAAAAGATAAGGGACGCCCTGTATCCTGAAAGTCGGAGAGCCCCTTGCAGGCTTCTCACACGCGGAACCTTGGAACCCAGGGCCACATGCCTGCAGTGTGACACTGAGTATGCAGTCTCATATGCCCAGCTACATCGACGTCAAATATAGTGGACGGCTGTTTTTTTTTATTTCAGAGTTTTATAACTTTAAAACTAAATGAGTATATATATATAATCTCTGTATATAACTCCATTACCTAGAATTAGTAATAATTTATATAGAAAATCTAGAAATATCTGGATCTGATTAATCAGAGGGGTCTATGGAAGGCCGTGTCCCAGGCTGTGCTCCCCTGAGCTCAGCGGAGTGTCTGTACTGAGGGTCTGTGTGATTCCACCTGAGCTTACTACTGTCAGTGCAATTCGTTTCTTTTAATGGAAATGTTGATTTCTACAGGCTATTACCTCCAGAAGCTAAGAGGGAATTTGCAGATCAATCTTAAGTCAGCAAGCTTGGGAAGACAGTAGAACAAGTGTGTGTGTGTGTGTGTGTGTGTGTGTGTGTGTGTGTGTGTGTTCAGGGTGTGGGGTATTTACATTCTTTTTTGGCAGAACGCACAGATCCATGAGACTGTGGACCATTGGCCACTAGGAGGCGCTGTGGGCCCACAGTAAGCAGGGAGTCCTGGGAGAGGTGGAGAGTCACCCTGGGGAGGGCAGCTTTAAGGAACCTTGCCTACATGCCTGAATGAGAAAGCAGGTTTGAGTTCCCTAAGGTCCTGAGGTTCCAGGACCCATGGAACCAGTACAGACTCCTCGCTGCCCAGGAAAGTGGGGATGTGCCTGGATCCTCAGGATGTGCCCAGGGAGATGGTCTCCAGGAGCTGCAAGGGAAGTGGAGGTGAGGAGTGGGGGTGACTGGTGAGGGCTGGGTGATTGTCAGCTGATTGCCTGGTGATTGCCAGCCAGGAGAGTGCCTGGCTGTGTGTCAGGTAGGGGCTGGCAGAGGACAACAAGGTATGCTGTGGGCACTGGGGACATGGGGATGGTGCACCCTTCACACCCACCCCTTGCTCAGAGGCTGTTAAGGGCAGGAAGGGCATAGAGGGCTCACTTTTGTCCTGGCAACGGGCCCAGAGGACAGGGCAGCCTGCAGAGGCACAGAGCGGTGACATCATAGGTAAATGCTCCAATCAGGGAGCAGGAGGGTCAGCACTTTACACCACTCACCCCAGGAGACCTGCCTCAGCCAGCAGCTCTCTTGGGTTCCTGATGCTGCCACAGGCTCCAGGCTCCTCTGCTGTGTGACCTCTTCCTTCTGGGAGCAGGTGAGTCCTGGACACAGTGTGGGAGCTTCTGAGACTTCTTTGCGTCCCTGCGATAGAAGCCTGGCGATGAGGGCTGCAGCAGGAGGCTTCCCCTGTCCTCTGCCCTCAGCTTCCTTGTCTCCTCCCAGCAGGCCTGGTGGATCCTGAAATCACCCAGACCCCGAATACCTGATCAAATCAAGAAAGCAGCAAGTGATGCTGAGATGTTCCCCTGAATCTGGACACCTCTCTGTGTACTGGTACCAACAGGCCCTGGGCCAGGGCCCCCAGTTCCTTGTTCAGTATTTCAATAGAATGTGAGAGGAGAAGCAAACCTATCAGGGCGATTCTCAGGTCAATAGTTCAGTGACTCTACCTCTGAACTGAGTTCTACTTCTTGGAGCTGAAAGACTCATCCGTGCATCTCTGTACCAGCAGCCAAGACACAGCCCTGCATGATCAGGTGCTTCTGGAACAAAATCATCCTGCCCCAGCTCAGAAAGTGGTGTCAGGGTATCAACTGCCAGCCAGCCAGGCCTAATCCTGGGAGAGCAGACAGCCTTTCCCAGACATTCATGTCTTGATATGTTTTAATGCTCCCAAAGATCATACAACACAAGTATTATTTTAACTCTTTACACATCTGAGGGGGAGTGGCTTGATCAGATCTCATACTTCATAAATATCAGAACAAGGAATCAGATAAATATCAGAACAAGAAATGAGACTCACGTGTGTCCTTGTTACTGTGGTCTTCGCCCCCATTGTATGATTCTCCCATAAAACAATCAAACACATTTATATATCTTTTAAGGGATTTGACCCACATAGTTGTTAATAGTCATAAGCCTAAGATCTAGAAGCTGGGCTCATGTTATTACAGACCTAAGAAGAGCTGATGTTTAAGTTCAAAGGCTGTTAGGCAGGAAGAAGTGATAGTCTAGTGAAGGCCATCAGCTGGATAATTCTCTCCTACCCAGGAGAGGTTTAGGGTTTTTGTTCTATTCATTTCTTCATCTCATTGGATGAGACCTACTACATTATGGAAGTTCATCTGCCTTGCCAATAAAGATGTTCATCTAATCTGATTTTAAAATCTATTGACAACTTAACACATATTTATTTCTCATCAAGACATCCTCACAGGGACATTCAGAACAATGTGGAACTAAATATCTGTGGCCTAGTCAGGGTGACACATTAAATTAGTCACCCAACAACTTCCAGGCTTGCCTAGAAATTTAGTAAGCATGAAGTCCCTGGCACATAACAGGACTCTGGATTTCTTGATTGCCTTTGCTAATCTCTGACAGCCTCTTCCACCATTTCTTAGGTGCAAAGATAGAGATGGACATATTTTGCCTCCAGCTGAGGCCTTTAGAAATCACAGGGGAGAAAATATTTCTGCCTGTTGATTTAGTGCAGGAAATAAACCAGAGCATGTAACATACATCCCTCCTCAGGCATGTTAAAATCAACTTTACTGATGCATGGATTGTAGCTGACTCTTGAACAATGTGCTGTTTAGGAGCACTGAGTAACCCCCCAAGCCTGCAGTTAGAAATCTGCATATAACTTCACATACTTAGGAATGAAGAATTATCTCTGGAATACAACACACTTAAAGTCGTAAACTGTTTATAGAAAGGATACAACAACTCATAAGGCTCAAGTCCATTGATCTGGATGGGCTGTTTCTGTTTTGAACTGTTCACTCAGGTTCATTTCTGATTTGAGCCTCTGGGGGAAGAGGCGTGGCCCCTGAGTGACAGGTTGGCTGTGGGGCCTGGCAGGGACAGTGAAATCTCCCAAGGCCTCCCTGGAGCGCCCCTCTCCCCTCTCATCCACACTCAGACCAGACGGCCCTCCGCCTGCCCCGCCCCCACCATGAGCCCCTGCCTCCTGGGCTGTGTGGTCTTCTGTCTCCTGCAGGCAGGTGAGTCCTGGGGAGCAGGGGCCCCTTCGGGGTGCCAGCACTAAGCCTGTCCGCTGTGACTGCAGCATCGGTCCTCCTTCTCCACAGGGCCGGTCCATGCTGGTGTCACTCAGGACCCCGGATTCCAGGTCGTGAGGACAGGACAGAAGACTACACTGGCATGTACTCAGGATCTGGGTCATGACTGCATGTACTGGTACCGGCAAGACCTGGGACACGGGCTGAGGCTGATCCATTACTCATTTGCTGCTCCCAACACGGAGAAAGGAGACATACCCGAGGGTTACAGCGTCTCCAGACCAAGCACAAAGGACTTCCCTCTCACTCTGGAGTCTGCCAACCGCTCCCAGACATCTGTGTACTTCTGTGCCAGCAGTTACTCCACGGTGCTGCACGGCCACCTCCTTTCTGTTCAAAAAAGCAGATGAGGGCCCCGCAGCCTCGAACTCAGGGAGCCCCTTGCAGGCTCCTAGCACCTGGAGACTCGGAGCCCACAGACACATACTGGCAGCATAGCCAGCGATGTTTGATCTTCCTGGCACGGACCTGAGAATAGGGCCTCGTGGACATGTGTCCACCCTCACTCTCTGTCTTTTCACTCTAGCTGCCACGTGAGCCTAAGGATGCTACCCAGCTATGACTGCTAGTCATCAGTCTGAACATGAGGCCATCAGGAGGGAAGGTTGTTGGGAAATGAGATACATCTAGACCCTCTTGTCTCTCCCCGGGCACCACATGCCTGTCACTATGGAAGGCTCTCCCCCAGGGTGGCCCTTGAGTGGTCTCTGCTCTTGTCCAACTTTCCCAGATGTGGGCCTTTCTCTCCCACCTTCCTGGCCCTCGTTCCCACTCTTCTCTACTTCAGCTTTGCTGCTCCTCCCTCATCTGCGTCATGTCCTTGCCCATCACCCAGGGAACCTTGTAATGATCCCTAACTGGGCCTGTTTGAGTATGTTCTCTGGGGTCCTCAAAGAGAATGCAACCTCAGTTAAATATTAATCATCCACAATTGCTTGGTCGTCCCTGAGGAGGAGAGACCAGCTGTGTGTGTATGTATTCTCCACCATTGCCTGTCTTTAGCATCTAAATTGCTTAGACCCTGATGCTGGAAAGACTGAAAGCAAGAGGAGAAGGGGGTGGCAGAGAACAAGGTGGTTAGATAGCATCACCGACTAACAGACATGAATTTGTGCAAACTGTGGGAGATAGTGAATACAGGGGAGCCTGGGACGCTGCAATGCATGTGGTTTTAATGAGTTGGACTCAAGTTAGCCACTGAAGAACAACACCACCACCGACAAAACCTAACCCGTTTGTAGCATCTCCCTCACCACAATCTTCTAAAAGTCAAGTATTAAATATTTCTTGCATGAGCACATTTCTTTTCTCTTGAAATACAAAATCATGAATCAGCTATGGCAGGCTGGTGTGTGTGTTTGTGTTTCTAATTATGTGTGTGTTCTTTAGAAAAACAAAACAAGGAAAAACACAGTTCAATCGGCAAACAGTGAAATATTTTCTAATATGAACACATCCCATGACTATTAAAACTGGGCAGACAGTCTTGATTTCCACCCATAGAGCACATGGGGACGCTGTACAGCTGAGAAACTCCACAAGTTTCTGGGCAGAGCAAGCAGACAGACCTAGTGCCTGGGACCAGGAGGCTTAAGAGAAAGCTTTATTTGGTGTTCTTATCTCTAGAAGCCTTACTAGCATAGGCACTAATTTGCAGGCTTGCTGTCCCAGCTGGGAGCCATGATCTTCAACTATGCAGTGCTGAGGGAGCCTCTGAGGTTGCAGCAAAAGTGAAGGGTATGGAACTAGGAGGTGGTAGGAAAGAGAAACAGAAAACAGCAACACCTGCCTGAAGAGAAAAGCGAAGGAGCCATGGGGAAGGGCGTCGGGCATAAAGCCAGCCTCGCCTAGACCAGCAGTCCAGCTCACACAACATCTAAGAGACTTTGCAGGACAGAGCAGGGTTCCTGGATCAGCAACCTGGAATGATAGGTCAGATTCCTTGGAACCAGCAGAGGCAATGACATCAGATCGGTGACGTCACTGCCTCACCTCCATTCAGAGGAAGAAGGCCCAGAACCCCAGCTCTCAGAGAAGCAGAGCTCTGAGCAAGGAGACGCCTCCCAGCTGTGCCCCTCCTGCCCTGGGCTGGAGCCCTGTCTGCTGTATGGCTCTGTGTCTCCTGGCAGCAGGTGGGTCCTTGCCACAGGGGGGAATCCGTGTTCCTGGTCTGACTCTGCCTGAATGCAAGGCACCATCGGGTTCTCTCCCACATTCTTTCTCAGCCCCAGTTTTCTTCCCCCACAGGCCTTGTGGATTCTGGAGTCACTCAAACCCCGAGATACCTGATTAAAGCAAGAGGACAGCGAGGGGCCCTGAGATGCTCCCCGGTCTCTGGACACCTCTCCGTGTACTGGTACCAACAGGCCCTGGGCCAGGGCCCTGTGTTCCTCGTTCAGTATTACAGGCAGGATGTGAGTGGAGAAGCACAGCTCCCGGATCGATTCTCAGGAAAACAGTTTAGTGACTTTCACTCTGAGCTGAACTTGAGCTCCTTGGAGCTGACAGACTCAGCTGTGTATCTCTGTGCCAGCAGCCAAGACACAGCCCTGCATGATCAGGTGCCTCTGGGACAGAAACACTCCTGCCCCAGCTCAGAAAGTGGCTGTGAGGGTGACTGCCTGCCTGTCAGGCCTAGATAGATCCGATAGTCTCTCCCAGACATACTTCCTCTGCTATGTTTTAATGCTTCCAAAGATCATTCTAGGTAAGAATTATTTTACCTGTTTATACATCGGAGGGGAACTGACTTCTCCACATCTTATATGGCATTACTTTCAGATCAAGGAATTTGATTCAAGTCTGTCTTTATTACTTGTGGTCTTTGCCCCCATAAAACTGTCCCCCACATAGAATAAATAATACACTTAAACACACACACACATGCACATATACACACACATACTCACATGCATGTTTTAAAGCAACTAGCTCACATAGTTGTTAAGGCTGGTAAGTCCAAAAGCTGCAAGCGGGTCTGGTGCTACTAGAGACTGAGGGGGAGCTGATGTTTAAGTTCAAAAGCAGAAGATCTAATGGTCCAGTGAGAAGGCCATCGGCTGACAATTATCTCTTACTTGGAGAAGGATCAACGTTTTCGTCTATTCATCTCTTTACTTGGTGTCATGAAGGCCACTGACATTATGGAGGGTCATCTGCTTTATGAACTAAAAGGTTAATCTAATCTATTATTAAAATATACTTATTCACATGTTAAGTTTTCCAGAAACACCCCCTTAGGAGCATCCAGAAAAATAAAGCTAAATAGCCACAGCAGAGTCAAGTTGACAGTCAGTTGGGTCTGACTCTGTGCGACCCCCTGGACCCCAGCACTCCAACCTCCCTGTCCATCACCAACTCCCTGGGTTTACCCAAACGCATATCCATTGAGATGGTGATGCCATTCAAACATCTCATCCTCTGTCATCCCCTTCTCCTCCTGCCTTGAATCCGGCCCAGCATCAGGGTCTTTTCAAATGCATCAGTTCTTCACATCAGGTGGCCAAAATGTTGGAGTTTGAGCTTCAGCATCAGCCCTTGCAATGAATATTCAGGAGTGATTTCCTTTAGGATGGACTGCTTGGATCTCCTTACAGTCCAAGTGACTCTCAGGAGTCTTCTCAAACATCACAATTCAAAAGCATCAGTTCTTTGTTTAGTCCAACTCTCACAACCATAAATGACTACTGGAGAAACCATAGCTTTGACTAGATGGACCTTTTTGGTAAAGTAATGTCTCTGCTTTTTAATATGCTGCCTAGGTCGGTCATATGTGAACTGCTCACTTAGGTTCATTTCTGATTTGAGCCTCTGGGGGAAGAGGCGTGGCCCTGAGCTACAGGTTAGCTCTGGGGTATGGCAGGGGCAGTCACCTCTCAGAGGGAGAGCCCCTCTGGAGAGCCCCTCGCCCTCTCATCCACACTCAGACCAGACGGCCCTCCGCCTGCCCCGCCTCGGCCATGAGCCCCTGCCTCCTGGGCTGTGTGGTCTTCTGTCTCCTGCAGGCAGGTGAGTCATGGGGGGCAGGGTCCCCTTCGGGGTGCCAGCACTAAGCCTGTCCGCTGTGACTGCAGCATCGGTCCTCCTTCTCCACAGGGGCGGTCCATGCTGGGGTCACTCAGGACCCCAGATTCCAGGTCGTGAGGACAGGACAGAACGCGACACTGACATGTACTCAGGATCTGGGTCATAACCCCATGTACTGGTACCGACAAGACCTGGGACACGGGCTGAGGCTGATCCATTACTCAGCTCGGCCTTCCAGCACGGAGAAAGGAGACGTGCCCGACGGGTACAGCGTCTCCAGATCAAGCAAAGATAGCTTTCCTCTCACGCTGGAGTCTGCCAACCACTCCCAGACATCTGTGTACTTCTGTGCCAGCAGTTACTCACAGCCCTGCATGGCCACCTGCTCCCTGTGCAAAAAGACAGGGTCCCACGTGCAGGCTCCTAGCACCAGGAGCCTCAGAGCCCTGGGACCAGGTGCCAGCACTGTGACCCCGGATGTGTGATATGAACAGTCCTGGATCTGACCCCAGGGACTCGGAGACACATGTCCACCATCAGCCTCTGTCTTTCCTTTGCATCCTCCCTGGATGCAGTTTGAAAAGCATCCAGTTCTGACTAGTTCTGACTCTTCCTCATCAGCTTAAGACCTCCAGAAGGGCAAAATATTAGTAAATCAGATATATCTAGACCCTCTTGTCTCTTCCAGCACTTCATTGCTGTCTGTCTGGAAGCTTCTCCCACAGCCTAGCTCTCAAGTGCTCCCTGCTCTTGCCCACCAGAGGGGTGGGTCTTTCCCCCTTTACTGCCTTGGCCTCAGCTCCCCTGTCCTCTCTGCTCCAGACACACTGGTCTGCCCTCATCTGGGCCATGTCCCTTCCTGACACAGGGAACTTTGTAACCACATGTAAGCGGGCGTGTTTGAGCAAGCTCTTGGGGTCATCAAAGAGAAAACAACCTCAGTTAATTGGAAAGCAGCCAAAGTCCCTTGGGAGTCCATTCCTAGGAGGAGAGACAGGCTGGGTGTGTGTGTTCTCCCTTCTTGCACCTCTTTCTTAGCATCTCTATTATCCTGGACCAGGTTTCTACCATTTCCCTCAGAGAAATCTTCTCAAAGTCCAAAACATTTCCTTCATGGTATCTTATTATATCAAGATTTTACAAGTTCATAGGAAATAAATAGGTTAATGCACATAAAAACTCTTCATAAAATGCACCTGCTAGAATTGGGTAATGCTGAATTTAAATATGAAATCTGGAAATGTATGGATCTGCTTAATCAAAAGGAGGTCTGGAACACAGGAGTTCAGGCTGGCTTCATTTGAGATCATGGAGCACTTATTTTTATTACTCCATTTTCGGAGAAGGCACTGGCAACCCACTCCTGTACTCTTGCCTGGAGAATCCCAGGGACGGACGAGCCTGATGGGCTGCCATCTATGGGGTCGCACAGAATCGGACACGACTGTAGCGACTTAGCAGCAGCAGCAGCAGCAGCAGCAGCAGCAGCAGCAACATTACTCCATTTTAGCTGACTATTGTCATTGGAGTGGTGCAGGAATTATTGCCTTCTTAGTAGAAATGTCTGATCATACAGTGTTTTACCTCCACAGGCTAAGACTAGATTTGAAGATCAACCGTAATTCAGCCATGCTGGGAAGGCAGCATATGAAGGGTATGTGTGTGTGTGTGTGTGTGTGTGTGTGTGTGTGTGTGTAGGGGTTGCAAGTGTGGAGTGTGCGGAATTTGTATTCTTGTTTTAGATGGAAGGCACAGATCCATGAGACCATTGGCCTCTAGGAGGCACTGTGGGCCCATGGTAAGCAGGGTGTGCTGGGAGGGGTTGAGAGTCACCCTGGAGAGGGCAGCTTAGGGGAACCTTGGCTACATGCCTGCATCAGGGAGCAGGTTTGAGTTCCCTGAGTGGTCCAGACACATGGACCCAGCACAGACTCCTCACTGCGCAGCGGAGTGGGGACGTTCCTCGAGCCTCAGGATGTGTTCAGGGGGGTGTCTCCTGGAGCAGCATGGGAAGCAGAGGCTGAGGGATTAGTGTGGCTGGTGAGGGCTGGGTGATGAGTGTCAGGCAGCAACAGGAAGAGAAGAAAAAAGCCATGTGATGGGCATATGGGGACATGGGGACAGTGCTCACCTCACACCCACCCTTTGCTGAGGGGCTGTGTGGGACAGGGAAAGGCATAGAGGAACCAGCCCTGGGTCCTGCCAAGGGGTCCAGTGAAAAGGGCAGCCTGCAGAGACAGAGAGCAGTGACATAATAGGCAAAGGCTCCAATCAGGGAAGCAGGAGGGTCAGCACTTATCCTCTCAATCCAGGAGCCCCGCCCCCAGCTAGCAGTAGTCTTTCTTGGGTTCCTGATGCTGCCATGGGCTCCAGGCTCCTCTGCTGTGTGTCTCTGCTTTTAGCAAGCAAGTGAGTCCTAGACACAGTGTGGGAGCTTCTGAGATATTCCCATGAGAGGAATGTCTCAAGTAAAAAGAGAACAGTTTTCATTTGCCCTGACATCTGCACCTCCCTCCATGTCCCTCCTACATCTGAATTCCTTTGTGCCAATACATCACCCTGTGCTGGGCACCCAGCTTCTCTCCACCAAGAGAGGTGGGTCACAGTCTTGAGGGGGCTCTGGTTGCTCCCTCCCCTGCGCTGACATGGGAAGCAGGACCTCCTGGGAACATGAAGAATCTGTACCCACGTTTGGCTGGCAGACCGTCTGTCAGTGATTCGCTTAGAAATAGACGAAACAGATTTCTCAAATGTTGATGAGCCTGCAATGAGTTTGGGAGCAGAGACTTGGAGAAACATGGTAGGTGGAGGGACAATCTCAGGACTGTGGTCAGTTATGCAGAAATGGAACCTTGAAGTCCTAATGGGACACATGAGTTAAACAGGGCAACAGGAAGCCAGAAGAATTTCCACAAGATATAAACTACAGATACATGCAAATAAATAGAAGTAATACACGTATCAATGTGAATTACCTCTGAATTAGAACACACACAAAATTTAATCAGTTTTACAGAAGAGTTGCATCAACTTGTACAGCTTATGTCCATTGATCTGGATGGGGCTCCGGGTTGTGAACTTATCTCTGAGGTTCATTTCTGATTTGAGCCTCTGGGGGAAGGGGCGGGCCCCCTGAGTGGCAGGTTGGCTTAGGGCCTGGCGGGGACAGTGACATCTCAGAAGGACTCCCTGGAGAGCCCCTCTCCCCTCTCATCCACACACACACAAGAGTGATCTCCGCCTACCCACCTCCTCCATGAGCTCCTGCCTCCTGGGCTGTGTGGTCTTCTGTCTCCTGCAGGCAGGTGAGTCCTGGGGGCAGGGTCCCCTTGGGGGTGCCAGCACTAAGCCTGTCCGCTGTGACTGCAGCATCGGTCCTCCTTCTCCACAGGGGCGGTCCATGCTGGGGTCACTCAGGACCCCAGATTCCAGATCGTGAGGACAGGACAGAGCGCGACACTGAAATGTACTCAGGATCTGGGTCATAACCGCATGTACTGGTACCGACAAGACCTGGGACACGGGCTGAGGCTGATCCATTACTCTGATGGTGCGCACACTAGCCAGCCAGGAGACGTGCCCAATGGGTACAGCGTCTCTAGGTCAAACACAGAGAACTTTCCTCTCACACTGGAGTCTGCCAACCGCTCCCAGACATCTGTGTACTTCTGCGCCAGCAGTTACTCCACGGTGCTGCACGGCCACCTCCTCTCTGTGCAAAAAAGCAGATGAGGGCCCTGCAGCCTGGAACCTGGGGAGCCCCTTGCAGGCTCCTAGCACCTGGACACTCGGAGCCCACAGACACATACTGGCAGCATAGCCAGCGATGTTTGATCTTCCTGGCACGGACCTGACAACAGGGCCTCGTGGACATGTGTCCACCCTCACTCTCTGTCTTTTCACTCTAGCTGCCACGTGAGCCTAAAGATGCTTCCCAGCTCTGACTGCTAGTCATCCGTCTGAACATGAGGCTTCCAGGAGGGAAGGTTGTTGGGAAATGAGATATATCTAGACCCTCTTGTCTCTCCACGGGCACTGAATGCCTGTCACAATGGAATGTTCTCCCTCAGGCTGGCCCTTGAGTGGTCTCTACTCTTGTCCAACTTCCCCAGATGTGGGCCTTTCTCTCCCACCTTCCTGGCCCTCGTTCCCACCCTTCTCTACTTCAGCCTTGCTGCTCCTCCCTCATTTGGGTCATGTCCTTGCCCATCACCCAAGGACCCTTGTAATGATCCCTAACTGGGCGTGTTTGAGTAGGTCCTCTGGGGTCCTCAAAGAGAATGCAACCTCAGTTAAATATTAATCATCCAAAATTTCTTGGCCATCCCTGAGGAGGAGAGACAAGCTGTGTGTGTATGTATTGTCCACCATGGCCTGTCCGTAGCATCTAAATAGCCTAGACCCTGATGCTGGGAAAGCCTGAAAGCAAGAGGAGATGGGGGTGGCAGAGCAAGATGTGGTTAGATAGCATCACTGACTCAACAGACATGAATTTGAGCAAACTGTGGGAGATAGTGAAGAACAAGGGAGATTGGTACGTTGCAATGCATGGACTTTCAATGAGTTAGACTTGAGTTAGCAACTGAACAACACTACCACCGAAAAAACTAATAGAAGTTTGTAGCATCTCTCTCATCAAAATATTCTAAAAGTCAAGTATTAAATATTTCCTGCATGAGCACACTTCTTTTCTCTTGAAATACAAAATCATTATTCAGCTATGGCAGGCTGCTTAGTGTGTTTGTGCTTCTAATTTTGTGTGTGTTCTTTAGAAAAACAAAGCAAGCAAAGACACAGTTCTTTCAGCAAACAGTGAAATATTTTCTAATATGAACACATCCCATGACTATTAAATCTGGGCAGACAATCTTGGTTTCCATGCATTGACCACATGGGGACGCTATGGAACTGCCATACTCCACAAGTTTCTGGGGCAGAGCAAGCAGACAGAGCTAGTGCCTGGGACCAGGAGGCTTAAGAGAAAGCTTTATTTGGTGTTCTTATCTCTAGAAGCCTTACTAGGACAGGCACTAATTTGCAGGGTTGCTGTCCCACCTGGGAGCCATTAAGTTCAACTATGCAGTGCTGAGGGAGCCCTGAGGTTGCAGGAAAAGTGAAGGATATGGAGCTGGGAGGTGGTAGGAAAGAGAAACACCTGCCTGAAGAGAAAAGCAAAGGAGACATGGGGAAGGGTATCGGGCATAAACTCAGCCTCGCCTAGACCAGCAGTCCAGCTCACACAACATCTAAGAGACTTTGCAGGACAGAGCAGGGTTCCTGGATCAGCGACCTGGAATGAGAGGTCAGATTCCTGGATCCAGCAGAGGCAGTGACATCAGAGCAGTGATGTCACTGACTCACCTCCAGTCAGAGGAAGGAGGCCCAGAACCCCAGCTCTCAGAGAAGCAGAGCTCTGAGCAAGGAGAGGCCTCCCCACTCTGCCCATCCTGCCATGGGCTGCAGCCCCGTCTGCTGTGTGGCTCTGTGTCTCCTGGCAGCAGGTGAGTCCTTGCCACAGGGGTGAATCCGTGTTCCTGGTCTGACTCCGCCTGAATCCAATGCAACATAGGGTTCTCTCCCGCATTCTTTCTCAGCCCCAGTCTTCTTCCCCCACAGGCCTTGTGGATTCTGGAGTCACCCAAACCCCGAGATACCTGATTAAAGCAAGAGGACAGCTAGGGACCCTGAGATGCTCCCCGGTCTCTGGACACCTCTCCGTGTACTGGTACCAACAGGCCCCTGGCCAGGGCCCTGTGTTCCTCGTTCAGTATTACAGGCAGGATGTGAGTGGAGAAGCACAGCTTCCAGATCGATTCTCAGGAAAACAGTTTAGTGACTTTCACTCTGAGCTGAACTTGAGCTCGTTGGAGCTGACGGACTCAGCCATATATCTCTGTGCCAGCAGCCGAGACACAGCCCTACATGATCAGGTGCCTTTGAGGCAGAAACACTCCTGCCCCAGCTCAGGAAGTGGCTGTGAGGGTGACTGCCTGCCTGTCAGGCCTAGATAGATCCCATAGACTCTCCCAGATGGTCTTCCTCTGCTGTGTTTTAATGCTCCCAAACATCATCTAGGTAGTATTATTTTACCTGTTTATACACGAGGGGAACTGACTTGCCCAGATCTTGTATGTCATTACTTATAGAGCAAGAAATTTGACTCAAGTCAGTCCTCATCACCTGTGGTTTTTGTCCCCATAAAACTTTCCCCCACAAAGAATAAATAATACACATAAACACACACACATTCATATACACATACATGTTTTAAAGCAATTTTCCCACATAGTTGTTAAGACTGGGAAGTCCAAAAGCTGCAAGTGGTTCTGGTGCTACTAGAGACTGAGGGGGAGCTAATGTTTAACTTCAAAAGCAGAACAACAAACGGTCCAGTGTGAAGGCCATCGCTGACAATTACCTCTTACTTGGGGGAGGATCAGTGTTTTCGTCTAGTCAACTCTTCACCTGGTTTCATGAAGCCCACCTATATTATGGAGGGTCATCTGCTTACAACATAAAATATTAGTCTAATCTATTATTAAAATATACCTATTCACATGTTAACTTTTCCAAAAACACCCCCTTAGGAGCATCCAGAAAAATAAAGCTAAATACCCATGGCAGAGTCAAGTTGATAGTCAGTCCGCTCTGACTCTGTGCGACCCCCTGGACCGCAGCACTCCAGCCTCCCTGTCCATCACCAACTCCCAGAGTTTACCCAAACGCATATCCATTGAAATGGTGATGCCATCCAAACATCTCATCCTCTGTCATCCCCTTCTCCTCCTGCCTTCAATCTGGCCCAGCATCAGGGTCTTTTCAAATGCATCGGTTCTTCGCATCAGGTGGCCAAAATGTTGGAGTTTGAGCTTCAGCATCAGCCCTTCCAATGACTATTCAGGAGTGATTTCCTTTAGGATGGACTGCTTGGATCTCCTTACAGTCCAAGTGACTCTCGGGAGTCTTATCAAACATCGCATATCAAAAGCATCAGTTCTTTGTATAGTCCAACTCTCACATCCATACATGACTACTGGAGAAACCATACCTTTGATTAGACGGACCTTTGTTGGTAAAGCAATGTCTCTGCTTTTTCATATGCTGCCTAGGTCAGTCATATGTGAACTGCTCTCTTAGGTTCATTTCTGATTTGAGCCTCTGGGGGAAGGGGCTTGGCCCCTGAGTGGCAGGTTAGCTCTGGGGTATGGCAGGGGCAGTCACCTCTCAGAGATAGAGCCCTTCTGCAGAGCCCCTCGCCCTCTCATCCACACTCAGACCAGAGGGCCCTCCACCTGCCCTGCCCCCGCCATGAGCCCCTGCCTCCTGGGCTGTGTGGTCTTCTGTCTCCTGCAGGCAGGTGAGTCATGGGGGGCAGGGTCCCCTTCGGGGTGCCAGCACTAAGCCTGTCCGCTGTGACTGCAGCATCGGTCCTCCTTTTCCACAGGGGCGCTCCATGCTGGGGTCACTCAGGACCCCAGATTCCAGGTCTTGAGGAGAGGACAGAGCGCGACACTGACATGTACTCAGCATCTGAACCACGATTACATGTACTGGTACACACAAGATCCAGGACATGGGCTGAGGCTGATCTATTACTCAGCTGGGCCTCCCACCACGGAGAAAGGAGATGCGCCCGACGGGTACAGTGTCTCCAGATCAAGCAAAAAGAACTTTCCTCTCACGCTGGAGTCCGCCAACCTCTCCCAGACATCTGTGTACTTCTGTGCCAGCAGTTACTCCAAGGCGCTGCACAGCCACCTGCTCTCTGGGCAAAAAGACAGGGTCCCAGGTGCAGGCTCCTAGCACCGGGAGCCTCAAGGCCCTGGAGACCACGTGCCAGCACTGTGACCCTGGATGTGTGACCTGGACAGGCCTGGATCTGACCCCAGGGACTCGGAGACACATGTCCACCATCAGTCTCTGTCTTTCCTTTGCATCCTCCCTGGATGCAGTTCCGACTGCACCCAGTTCTGACTAGTTCTGACTCTTCCTCATCAGCTTAAGAACTCCAGAAGGGCAAAATATTAGTAAATCAGATATATCTAGACCCTCTTGTGTCTCTGCCGCACCTCATTGCTGTCTGTCTGGAAGTTTCTCCCACAGCCTAGCTCTCAAGTGCTCCCTGCTCTTGCCCACCAGAGGGGCAGGTCTTTCCTCCTTTACTGCCTTGGCTTAAGCTCCCTTGCCCTCTCTGCTCCAGACATATAACTCTGCCCTCATCTGGGTCATGTCCCTTCCCATGACACAGGGAACTTTGTAACCACATGTAAGCGGGCGTGTTTGAGCAAGCTCTTGGGGTCATCAAAGAGAAAACAACCTCAGTTAATTGGAAACCTGCCAAAGTCCCTTGGGAGTCCATTCCCAGGAGGAGAGACAGGCTGGGTGTGTGTGTTCTCCCTTCCTGTCCCTCTTTCTTAGCATCTCAATTATCCTGGACCATTTCCCTCAGAGAAATCTTTTCAAAGTCAATATATTTCCTTCATGGTATCTTATTATATCAAGATTTTACAAGTTCATAGGAAATAAATAGGTTAATACACATAAAACCTCTTCATAAAATGCACCTGCTAGAATTGGGTAATGCTAAATTTAAATATGAAATCTGGAAATGTATGGATCTGCTTAATCAAAAGGAGGTCTGGAATACAGGTGTCCAGGCTGGCTTCATTTGAGATCATGGAGTGCTTATTTTTATTGCCCATATTACTCCATTTTCGGAGAAGGCACTGGCAACCCACTCCAGTACTCTTGCCTGGAGAATCCCAAGGATGGAGGAGTCTGATGGTCTGCTGTCTATGGGGTCGCCCAGAGTCGGACAGGACTGAGCAACTTTGCAGCAGCAGCAGCAGCAGCATTACTCCATTTTAGCTAACTATTGTCATTGGAGTGGTGCAGGAATTACTGCTTTCTTAGAAATGTCTGATCATATAGTGTTTTACCTCCACAGACTAAGACTAGACTTGAAGATCAACCCTAATTCAGCCATGCTGGGAAGGCAGCCTATGAAGGGTGTGTGTGTGTATGTGTGTGTGTGTGTGTGTGTAGGGGTTGCAAGTGTGGAGTGTGGGGAATTTGTATTTTTGTTTTAGATGGAAGGCACAGATTCATGAGACCATGGGCCTCTAGGAGGCACTGTGGGCCCATGGTAAGCAGGGTGTGCTGGGAGGGGTTGAGAGTCACCCTGGAGAGGGCAGCTTAGGGGAACCTTGGCTACATGCCTGCATCAGGGAGCAGGTTTGAGTTCCCTGAGTGGTCCAGACACATGGACCCAGCACAGACTCCTCACTGCCCAGTGGAGTGGGGACGTTCCTCGAGCGTCAGGATGTGTCCAGTGTGCCGTCTCCTGGAGCAGCATGGGAAGGGGAGGGTGAGGGATTAGTGTGGTTGGTGAGGGCTGGGTGAAGAGTGTCAGGCAGCAACAGGAAGAGCAGAAAAAAGCAATGTGATGGGTATATGGGACATGGGGACTGTGCTCACCTCACACCCACCCTTTGCTGAGGGGCTGTGTGGAACAAGGAAAGGCATAGAGGAACCAGCCCTGGGTCCTGCCAAGGGGTCCAGTGGAAAAGGGCAGCCTGCAGAGACAGAGAGCAGTGACATCATAGGCAAAGGCTCCAATCAGGGAAGCAGGAGGGTCAGCACTTACCCTCTCAACCCAGGAGCCCCGCCCCCAGCTAGCAGTAGTCTTTCTTGGATTCCTGATGCTGCCATGGGCTCCAGGCTCCTCTGCTGTGTGTCTCTGCTTTTAGGAAGCAAGTGAGTCCTAGACACAGGTGGGAGCTTCTGAGATATTCCCATGAGAGGAATGTCTCAAGTAAAAAGAGAACAGTTTTCATTTGCCCTGACATCTGCACCTCCCTCCACCTCCCTCCTACATCTGAATTCCTTTGTGCCAATACATCACCCTGTTTTGGGCACCTAGCTTCTCTCCACCAAGAGAGGTGGGTCACAGTCTTGAGGGGGCTCTGGTTGCTCCCTGCCCTGCACCGACATGGGAAGCAGGGCCTCCTGGGAACATGAAGAATCTGTACCCACGTTTGGCTAGCAAACCGTCTGTCAGTGACTCGATTAGAAATAGACCAAACAGCTTTCTCAAATGTTCATGAGCCTGCACTGAGTTTGGGGGCAGAGACTTGGAGAAACATGGTAGGTGGAGGGACAATCTCAGGACTGTGGTCAGTTATGCAGAAATGGAACCTTGAAGTCCTACTGGGACACATGAGTTAAACAGGGCAACAGGAATCCAGAAGGATTTCCACAAGATATAAACTACAGATATATGCAGATAAATAGAAGTAATACATGTATCAATGTGAATTATCTCTGGACTATAACACACACAAAATTTAATCAGTTTTACAGAAGAGTTACATCAACTTGCATAGCTTATGTCCATTGATCTGGATGGGGCTCTGGGTTGTGATCTTACCTCTCAGTTTCCTTTCTGTTTTGAGCCTCTGGGGGTAGGGGCATGGCCCCTGAGTGACAGGTTGGCTCCGAGGCCAGGCAGGGACAGTGACATCTCAGAAGGACTCCCTGGAGAGCCCCTCTCCCCTCTTGTCCACATACACACCAGAGGGCCCTCCGCCTGTTCCGCCCAGGGCATGAGCCCCTGCCTCCTGGACTGTGTGGTCTTCTGTCTCCTGCAGGCAGGTGAGTCCTGGGGGGCAGGGTCCCCTTCGGGGTGCCAGCACTAAGCCTGTCCGCTGTGACTGCAGCATCGGTCCTCCTTGTCCACAGGGGCGGTCCATGCTGGGGTCACTCAGGACCCCAGATTCCAGGTCATGAGGAGCGGACAGAACGCGACACTGAAATGTACTCAGGATCTGAGCTTTAGCTATATGTACTGGTACCGACAAGACCCAGGACACGGGCTGAAGCTGATCCATTACTCAGTTATCCCTCCCGCCACGGAGAAAGGAGCCATGCCCGAGGGCTACAGCATCTCCAGACCAAGCACAGAGAACTTCCCTCTCACGCTGGAGTCTGCCAACCGCTCCCAGACATCCGTTTACTTCTACGCCTGCGGTTATCCACGGTGCTGCACGGCCACCTCCTCTCTGTGCAAAAAGATAAGGGAAGCCCTGCAGCCTTGAAGAAGGAGAGCCCCTTGCAGGCTTCTCACACCCGGAGCCTTGGAACCCAGGGCCACATGACTGCAGTGTGACACGGAGTGTGCAGTCTCATATCACGCCCAGCTACATCAATGAACAATGTAGTGGACTGCTGGTTTTTTTATTTCAAAGTTTTGTAACTTTAAAACTAAATGGGTTAATGTATATATAATCTCTGTATATAACTCCTTACCTAGAATTAGTAATAATTTATATAGAAAAACTAAAAATATATGGATCTGATTAATCAGAGGGGTCTACGGATTGCAGTGTCCCAGGCTGTATTCCCCTGAGCTCAGCAGAGTGTCTGTATTGAAGGTCTGTGTGATTCCACCTTAGCTTACTATTGTCAGTACAATTATTTTCTTCTTAATGGAAATGTTGGTTTCTACAGCCTTTTACCTCCAGAGGCTAAGAGGAAATTTGAAGGTCAATCTTAACTCAGTCAGCTTGGGAAGACAGTAGAACAAGTGTGTGGTGTGTGTGTGTGTGTGTGTGTTCAGGGTGTGGGGTATTTACATTCTAGCTTTACACAGAAGGCACAGATCCATGAGACTGTGGACCATTGGCCACTAGGAGGCGCTGTGGGCCCACAGTAAGCAGGGGGTCCTGGGAGGGGTGGAGAGTCACCCTGGGGAGGGCAGCTTTAAGGAACCTTGGCTACATGCCTGAATGAGAACGCAGGTTTGAGTTCCCTGAGGTCCTGAGGTTCCAGGACACTTGGAACCAGTACAGACTCCTCGCTGCCCAGGAAAGTGGGAATGTGCCTGGATCCTCAGGATGTGCCCAGGAGACGGTCTCCAGGAGCTGCAAGGGAAGTGGAGGAGAAGGGGTTGGGGTGGCTGGTGAAGGCTGGGTGATTGTCAGCTGATTGCCTGGTGATTGCAGGCCAGGTTAGTGCCCAGCTGCGTGTCAGGCAGGGGCAGGCAGAGGACAACAAGGTATGCTGTGGGCACTGGGGAATGGGGATGGGGCACCCTTCACACCCACCCTTTGCTCAGCGGCTGGGAAGGGCAGGAAGAGCATAGAGGGCTCACCTTTGGTCCTGGCAAGGGGCCCAGTGGACAGGGCAGCCTGCAGAGGCACAGAGCAGTGAGGTCATAGGCAAATGCTCCAATCAGGGAAGCAGGAGGGTCAGCACTGCACCACACTCACCCAGGAGCCCTGCCCCCAGACAGCAGCTGTCTTGGGTTCCTGATGCTGCCATGGGCTCCAGGCTCCTCTGCTGTGTGACCTCTTCCTTCTGGGAGCAGGTGAGTCCTGGACACAGTGTGGGAGCTTCTGAGACTTCTTTGCGTCCCTGCGATAGAAGCCTGGCGATGAGGGCTGCAGCAGGAGGCTTCCCTGTGCTCTGCCCTCAGCTTCCTTGTCTCCTCCCAGCAGGCCTGGTGGATTCTGAAATCACCCAGACCCCGAATACCTGATCAAATCAAGAAAGCAGCGAGTGACGCTGAGATGTTCCCCTGATTCTGGACACCTCTCTGTGTATTGGTACCAACAGGCCCTGGGCCAGGGCCCCCAGTTCCTCGTTCAGTATTTCAACAGAATGTGAGAGGGGAAGCAAACCTATCAGGGCGATTCTCAGGTCAATAGTTCAGTGACTCTAGCTCTGAACTGAGCTTGACTTCTTGGAGCTGAAAGACTCAGCCGTGCATCTCTGTGCCAGCAGCCAAGACACAGACCTGCATGATCAGGTGCCTCTGGTACAGAAACACTCCTTCCCCAGCTCAGGAAGTTGGTGTGAGGGTATCGACTGCCAGCCAGCCAGGCCCAAGTCCTGGGAGAGTAGACAGCCTTTCCCAGACATTCATGTCTTGATATGTTTTAATGCTCCCAAATATTATACAAGATAAGTATTATTTTAACTCTTTACACATCTGAGGGGAAGTGGCTTGCCCATATCTCATACTTCATAAATATCAGAACAAGGAATCAGACTCATGTCTGTCCTTGTCACTGTGGTCCTCGACCCATTGAATAATTCTCCCATAGAACAAATATATATATCGTGTTTTATATATATATATATATATATATATATATATGTTTCTTTTAAGGGATATATATCATTTAAAGGAGTTGACTCACATAGTTGTTAATTTCAACAATGATACGTCTAAGGTCTAGAAGCTGGGCTTATGTTATTAGAGACCTAAGAAGAGCTGATGTTTAAGTTCAAAGGCTGTTAGGCAGGAAGAAGTGATAGTCTAGTGAAGGCCATCAGCTGGATAATTCTCTCCTACCCAGGAGAGGTTTAGGGTTTTTGTCCTGTTCAGTTCTTCATCTCATTGGATAAGACCTACTACATTATGGAAGTTCATCTGCCTTACCAATAAAGATGTTCATCTAATCTGATTTTAAAATCTATTGATAACTTTTCACATATTTATCTCTCACCAAGACATCCTCACAGGGACATTCAGAACAATGTTGATCTAAGTATCTGTGGCCTAGTCAAGGTGACACATTAAATTAGTCACCCAACAACTTCCAGGCTTGCCTAGGAATTTAGTAAGCATGAAGTCCCTCGCACATAACAGGACGCTGGATTTCCTGAGTCCCTTTGCTAATCTCTGACAGCCTCTTCCACCATTTCTTAGGTGCAAAGATAGAGCTGGACACATTTTGCCTCCAGCTGAGGACTTTAGAAATTACAGGGGTGAAAATATTTCTGCCTGTTGATTTAGTGCAGGAAATTAACCAGAGCATGTAACATACAACCTTTATCAGGCATGTTAAAATCAACTTTACTGATGCATGGATTGTAGCTGACTCTTCAACAATATGCTGTTTAGGAGCACGGAGAACCCCACAAACCTGAAGTTTGAAATCTGCATATAACTTCACATCTTAGGAATGAAGAATTATCTCTGGAATACAACAGACTTAAAGTTGTAAACCATTTATGGAAAGGATGCAACAACGCATTAGCCTCAAGTCCATTGATCTGGATGGGTCTCTGTGTTTTGGACTCTTCACTCAGGTTCATTTCTGATTTCAGCCTCTGGGGGAAGAGGCGTGGCCCCTGAGTGACAGGTTGGCTCTGGGGCCTGGCAGGGACAGTGACATCTCAGAAGGACTCTCTGGAGAACCCCTCTCCCTTCTCATCCACATGCAGACCAGAGGGCCCTCCGCCTGCCCCGCCCCCGCCATGAGCCCCTGCCTCCTGGGCTGTGTGGTCTTTTGTCTCCTGCAGGCAAGTGAGTCCTGGGGACAGGGGCCTCTTCGGGGTGCCAGCACTAAGCCTGTCCGCTATGACTGCAGCATCGGTCCTCCTTCTCCACAGGGGCGGTCCATGCTGGGGTCACTCAGGACCCCAGATTCCAGGTCATGAGGAGAGGACAGAGCGTGACACTGAAATGTACTCAGGATCTGGGTCATAACTCTATGTACTGGTACCGACAAGACCTGGGACATGGGCTGAGGCTGATCCATTACTCACATGGCCCTCCCATCATGGAGAAGGGAGATGTGCCTGAGGGTTACAGCGTCTCCAGACCAAGCAAAAATGACTTCCCTCTCACGCTGGAGTCTGCCAACCGCTCCCAGACATCTGTGTACTTCTGCGCCAGCAGTTACTCCATGGTGCTGCACAGCCACCTCCTCTCTGTGCAAAAAAGCAGATGAGGGCCCCGCCTGGAACCTGGGGAGCCCCTTGCAGGCTCCTAGCACCTGGACACTCGGAGCCCACAGACACATACTGGCAGCATAGCCAGCAATGTTTGATCTTCCTGGCATGGACCTGAGAACAGGGCCTCGTGGACATGTGTCCACCCTCACTCTCTGTCTTTTCACTCTAGCTGCCACGTGAGACTAAAGATGCTACCCAGCTCTGACTGCTAGTCATCAGTCTGAACATGAGGCCTCCAGGAGGGAAGGTTGTTGGGAAATCAGATACATCTAGACCCTCTTGTCTCTCCCCGGGCACCACATGCCTGTTGCTATGGAAGGTTCTCCCCGAGGCTGGCCCGTGCATCGTCTTTGCTCTTGTCCATCTTCCCCAGACGTGGGCCTTTCTCTCCCACCTTCCTGGCCCTCATTCCCACCCTTCTGAACTTCAGCATTTCTGCTCCTCCTTCAACTGGGTCATGTCCTTGACCATCACTCAGGGAACCTTATAATGATCCCTAAGTGGGCGTGTTTGAGTAGGTCCTCTGGGGTCCTCAAAGAGAATGTAACCTCAGTTAATTATTAATCATCCAAAATTCCTTGGTCGTCGCTGAGGAGGAGAGACATGCTGTGTGTGTTTGTATTCTCCACCATTGCCTGTCTTTAGCATCTAAATAGCCTAGACCCTGATGCTGGAAAGACTGAAAGCAAGAGGAGAAGGGGGTGGCAGAGAAGGAGGTGGTTAGATAGCTTCACCGACTCAACAGACATGAATTTGAGCAAACTGTGGGAGATAGTGAAGAACAAGGGAGCTTGGTACGTTGCAATGCATGGGGTTTCAATGAGTTGGACGGGAGTTAGCAACTGAATCACTACACCACCAACAAAAACTAACCCAAGTTTGTAGCATCTCTGTCATCAAAATCTTCTAAAAGTCAAGTATTAAATATTTCCTGCATGAACACATTTCTTTTCTCTTGAAATACAGAAGTATAAATCAGCTATGGCAGGCTGGTTTGTGTGTTTGTGCTTTTAATTGTGTGTGTGTTCTTTGGAAAAACAAAGCAAGCAAAGACAGTTCTTTCGGCTAACAGTGAAATATTTTCTAATATGAACACATCCCATGACTATTAAATCTGGGCAGACAATCTTGGTTTCCATGCATAGACCACATGGGAATGCTATGGAACTGCCATACGCCAGAAGTTTCTGGGGAAGAGCAAGCAGACAGAGCTAGTGCCTGGGACCAGGAGGCTTAAGAGAAAGCTTCATTTGGTGCTCTTATCTCTAGAAGCCTTACAGGTGCAGGCACTAATTTGCAGGCTTGCTGTCCCAGCTGGGAGCCACGAAGTTCTTACATGCAGTGCTGAGGGAGACCTGAGGTTGCAGCAAAAGTGAAGGGTATGGAGCTGGGAGGTGGTAGGAAAGAGCAACACCTGCCTGAAGAGAAAAGTGAAGGAGCCATGGGGAAGGGTGTCGGGCATAAAGCCAGCCCCACCTAGACCAGCAGTCCAGCTCACACATCATCTAAGAGACTTTGCAGGACAGAGCAGGGTTTCTGGATCAGTTGACCTGGAATGAGAGGTCAGATTCCTGGGAACCAGTAGGGGCAGTGACATCAGAGCAGTGACATCACTGCCTCACCTCCGATCAGAGGAAGGAGGCCCAGAACCCCAGCTCTCAGAGAAGCAGAGCTCTGAGCAAGGAGACGCCTCCCAGCTCTGGCCCTCCTGCCATGAGCTGCAACTCCGTCTGCTGTGTGGCTCTGCGTCTCCTGGCAGCAGGTGGGTCCTTGGCACAGGCAGGAATCTGTGTTCCTGGTCTGACTCTGCCTGAATCCAAGGCACCATCTGGTTTTCTCCTGCGTTATTTCTCAGCCCCAGTCTTCTTCCCCAACAGGCTTTGTGGATTCTGGAGTCACCCAAACCCCGAGATACCTGATTAAAGCAAGAGGACAGTGAGGGACCCTGGGCTGCTCCCCTGTCTCTGGACACCTCTCCGTGTACTGGTACCAACAGGCCCTGGGCCAGGGCCCCGAGTTCCTCGTTGAGTATTACAGGCAGGAAGTAAGGGGAGAAGCACAGCTCCCGGATCGATTCTCAGGAAAACAGTTTAGTGAGTTTCACTCCGAGCTGAACTTGAGCTCCTTGGAGCTGACGGACTCAGCCGTGTATCTCTGTGCCAGCAGCCAAGACACAGCCCTGCATGATCAGGTGCCTCTGGGACAGAAACACTCCTGCCCCAGCTCAGGAAGTGGCTGTGAGGGTGACTGCCTGCCTGTCAGGCCTCGATAGATCTGAAAGACTCTCCCAGACGTTCTTCCTCTGCTGTGTTTTAATGCTTTCAAAGATCATCCTGCTGCTAAGTCACTTCAGTCGTGTCCGACTCTGTGCGACCCCATAGACAGCAGCCCACCAGGCTCCCCCGTCCCTGGGATTCTCCAGGCAAGAACACTGGAGTGGGTTGCCATTTCCTTCTCCAATGCATGAAAGTGAAAAGTGAAAGTGAAGTTGCTCAGTCGTGTCCAACTCTGGCGACCCCATGGACTGCAGCCTACCAGGCTCCTCCATCCATGGGATTTTCCAGGCAAGAGTACTGGAGTGGGGTGCCATTGCCTTCTCTGAACATCATCCTAGGTAGTATTATTTTACCTGTTTATACATGAGGGGAACTGAATTGCCCAGATCTTGTATGTCATTACTTATAGAGCAAGGAATTTGACTCAAGTCTGTCCTCATCACTTCTGGTCTTTGCCCCCATAAAACTGTCTCCCACAAAGAATAAATAATACATACACACACACACACACACACACACACATTCGTATACACATAAGTTTAAAAGCAATTGGCTCACACAGTTGTTAAGGCTGGTAAGACTAAAAGCTGCAAGCGGGTCTGGTGCTACTAGAGACTGAGGGGGAGCTGATGTTTAACTTCAAAAGCAGAAGAGCTAATGGTCCAGTGTGAAGGCCATCCACTGACAATTATCTCTTACTTGGGGGAGGATCAGCATTTTCGTCTATTCATCTCTTTACTTGGTTTCATGAAGCCCACCGACATTATGGAGGGTCATCTGCTTAAGAAATAAAATGTTAATCTAATCTTTTATTAAAATATACCTATTCACATGTTAACTTTTCCAAAAACACCTCCTTAGGAGCATCCAGAAAAATAAAGCTAAATACCCACGGCAGAGTCAAGTTGACAGTCAGTCAGCTCTGACTCTGTGCATCCTCCTGGACCCCAGCACTCCAGCCTCCCTGTCCATCACCAACTCCCTGGGTTTACCCAAACGCATGTCCATTGAGATGGTGATGCCATCCAAACATCTCATCCTCTGTCATCCCCTTCTCCTCCTGCCTTGAATCCTGCCCAGCATCAGGGTCTTTTCAAATGCATCAGTTCTTCACATCAGGTGGCCAAAATGTTGGAGTTTGAGCTTCAGCATCAGCCCTTGCAATGAATATTCAGGAGTGATTTCCTTTAGGATGGACTGCTTGGATCTCCTAACAGTCCAAGTGAGTCTCAGCAGTCTTCTCAAGCATCACAATTCAAAAGCATCAGTTCTTTGTATAGTCCAACTCTCACATCCATAAATGACTACTGGAGAAACCATAGCTTTGACTAGACGGACTTTTGTTGGTAAAGTAATGTCTCTGCTTTTTCATACGCTGCCTAGGTAGGTCATAGTGGACTGTTCACTTAGGTTCATTTCTGATTTGAGCCTCTGGGGGAAGGGGCGGAGCCCCCTGAGTGACAGGTTGGGACTGGGGCCTGGTAGGGACAGTGACATCTCAGAAGGACTCCCTGGAGAGCCTTCTCCCTCTAATCCACACTCAGCCCAGAGCGCCCTCCACCTGCCCCGCCCCCGCCATGAGCCCCTGCCTCCTGGGCTGTGTGGTCTTCTGTCTCCTGCAGGCAGGTGAGTCCTGGGGGGCAGGGTCCCCTTCGGGGTGCCAGCACTAAGCCTGTCCGCTGTGACTGCAGCATCGGTCCTCCTCCACAGGGGCGGTCCATGCTGGGGTCACTCAGGACCCCAGATTCCAGGTCATGAGGTCAGGACAGAGCACGACACTGACATGCACTCAGGATCTGGGTCATAACTACATGTACTGGTACCGACAAGACACGGGACACGGGCTGAGGCTGATCCATTACTCAGTTATCCCTCCCAGCACAGAGAAAGGAGACGTGCCCGACGGGTACAGTGTCTCCAGATCAAGCAAAAAGAACTTTCCTCTCACACTGGAGTCCGCCAACCACTCCCAGACATCTGTGTACTTCTGTGCCAGCAGTTACTCCAAGGCGCTGCATGGCCACCTGCTCTCTGTGCAAAAAGACAGGGTCTCACGTGCAGGCTCCTAGCACTGGGAGCCCCAGAGCCCTGGGGACCACGTGCCAGCACTGTGACCCTGGATGTGTGACCTGGACAGGCCTGGATCTGACTCCAGGGACTTGGGGACACATGTCCACCATCAGTCTCTGTCTTTCCTTTGCATCCTCCCTGGATGCAGTTCGGACTGCATCCAGTTCTGACTAGTTCTGACTCTTCCTCATCAGCTTAAGGCCTCCAGAAGGGAAGAATATTAGTAAATAAGATATATCTAGACCCTCTTGTGTCTCTGCCGCACCTCATTGCTGTCTGTCTGGAAGTTTCTCCCACAGCCTAGCTCTCAAGTGATCCCTGCTCTTGCCCACCAGAGGGGTGGGTCGTTCCTCCTTTACTGTCTTGGCCTCAGCTCCCCTGCCCTCTCTGCTCCAGACATACAACTCTGCCCTCATCTGGGTCATATCCCTTCCCATGATACAGGGAACTTTGTAACCACGTGTAAGCGGTCATGTTTGAGCAAGCTCTTGGGGTCATCAAAGAGAAAACAACCTCAGTTAATTGGAAACCTGCCAAAGTCCCTTGGGAGTCCATTCCCAGGAGGAGAGACAGGCTGGGTCTGAGTGTTCTCCCTTCCTGTCCCTCTTTCTTAGCATCTCAATTATCCTGGACCAGGTTTCTACCATTTCCCTCAGAGAAATCTTCTCAAAGTCAATATATTTCCTTCATGGTGTCTTATTATATCAAGATTTTACAAGTTCATAGGAAATAAATAGGTTAATACACATAAAACCTCTTCATAAAAAGCACCTGCTGGAACTGGGTAATGCTAAATTTAAATATGAAATCTGGAAATGTATGGATCTGTTTAATCAAAAGGAGGTCTGGAATACAGGCGTCCAGAATGGCTTCATTTGCAATCATGGAGCGCTTATTTTTATTGTCTGTATGACTCCATTTTCGGAGAAGGCACTGGCAACCCACTCTGGTACTCTTGCCTGGAGAATGGCAAGGACGGAGGAGCCTGATGGGCTGCCGTCTATGGTGTCACACAGAGTAGGACACAATTGAAGCGACTTAGCAGCAGCAGCAGCAGCATTACTCCATTTCAGCTAACTATTGTCATTGGAGTGGTGCAGGAATTATTGCCTTCTTAGTAGAAATGTCTGATCATACAGTGTTTTACCTCCACAGGCTAAGACTAGATTTGAAGATCAACCGTAATTCAGCCATGCTGGGAAGGCAGCATATGAAGGGTGTGTGTGTGTATGTCTGTGTGTGTGTGTGTAGGGGTTGCAAGTGTGGAATGTGGGGAATTTGTATTCTTGTTTTAGATGGAAGGCACAGATTCATGAGACCATTGGCCTCTAGGAGGCACTGTGGGCCCATGGTAAGCATGGTGTGCTGGGAGGGGTTGAGAGTCACCCTGGAGAGGGCAGCTTAGGGGAACCTTGACTACATGCCTGCATCAGGGAGCAGGTTTGAGTTCCTTGAGTGGTCCACACACATGGACCCAGCACAGACTCCTCACTGCCCAGAGGAGTGGGGACGTTCCTCGAGCCTCAGGATGTGTCCAGTGTGCCGTCTCCTGGAGCAGCATGGGAAGGGGAGGGTGAGGGATCAGTGTGGCTGGTGAGGGCTGGGTCATGAGTGTCAGGCAGCAACAGGAAGAGAAGAAAAAGCCATGTGATGGGCATATGGGACATGGGGACAGTGCTCACCTCACACCCAGCGTTTGCTGAGGGGTTGTGCAGGACAAGGAAGGGCATAGAGGAGCCAGCCCTGGGTCCTGCCAAGGTGTCCAGGGGACAAGGGCAGCCTGCAGAGACACAGAGCAGTGACATCATAGGCAAATGCTCCAATCAGGGAAGAAGGAGGGTCAACACTTACCCCCTCACCCCAGGAGCCCCGCCCCCAGCCAGCAGTGGTCCTGGGTTCCTGATGCTGCCATGGGATCCAGGCTCCTCTGCTGTGTGACTCTCTGCCTCCTGGGAGCAGGTGAGGCCTGGACACCTTGGGAGCTTCTGAGATATTCCCATGGGAGGAATGTCTAAAATAAAAACAGAACATTTTTCATTTGCCCTGACATCTGCACCTCCCTCCATGTCCCTCGTACATCTGAATTCCTTTGTGCCAATACATCACCCTGTGCTGGGCACCCAGCTTCTCTCCACCAAGAGAGGTGGGTCACAGTCTTGAGGGGGCTCTGCTTGCTCCCTCCCCTGCACCGACATGGGAAGCAGGGACTCCTGGGAACATGAAGAAGCTGTACCCACATTTGGCTGGCGGATCGTCTGTCAGTGACTCGATCAGAAATAGACCAAACAGATTTCTCAAATGTTGATGAGCCTGCAGTGAGTTTGGGAGCAGAGACCTGGAGAAACATGGTAGGTGGAGGAACAATCTCAGGACTGTGGTCAGTTATGTAGAAATGGAACCTTGAAGTCCTATTGGGACACATAATTTAAACAGGGCAACAGGAAGCCAGAAGGATTTCCACAAGATTTAAACTACAGATATATGCAGATAAATAGAAGTAATACATGTATCAATGTGAATTATCTCTGGGCTAGAACACACACAAAATTTAATCAGTTTTACAGAAGAGTTACATCAACTTGTACAGCTTATGTCCATTGATTTGGATGGGGCTCTGGGCTGTGAACTTATCTCTCAGGTTCACTTATGATTTGAGCATCTGGGGGAAGGGGCGTGGCCCCCTGAGTGATAGGTTGGCTCTGGGGCCTGGCAGGGAGAGTGACATTTCAGAAGGACTCCCTGGAGAGCCCCTTTCCCCTCTCATCCACACTCAGACCAGAGGGCCCTCCGCCTGCCCTGCCCCGGTCATGAGCCCCTGCCTCCTGGGCTGTGTGGTCTTCTGTCTCCTGCAGGCAGGTGAGTCCTGGGGGGCAGGGTCCCCTTCGGGGTGCCAGCACTAAGCAGGTCCACTGTGACTGCAGCATCGGTCCTCCTTCTCCACAGGGGCGGTCCATGCTGGGGTCACTCAGGACCCCAGTTTCCAGGTCGTGAGGACAGGACAGAGTGCGACACTGACATGTACTCAGGATCTGAGCTTTAGCTATATGTACTGGTACCGACAAGACCCAGGACATGGGCTGAGACTGATCCATTACTCAGTTATCCCTCACACCACGGAGAAAGGAGCCATGCCCGAGGGCTACAGCGTCTCCAGACCAAGCACAGAGAACTTCCCTCTCAGGCTAGAGTCTGCCAACCGCTCCCAGACATCTGTGTACTTCTGCACCTGTGGTTATCCACGGCGCTGCACGGCCACCTCCTCTCTGTGCAAAAAGATAAGGGACGCCCTGCAGCCTGGAAGGAGGAGAGCCCCTTGCAGGCTTCTCACACGTGGAAACTTGGAACCCAGGGCCACATGCCTGCAGTGTGACACTGAGTGTGCAGTCTCATATCACGCCCAGCTACATCGACGTTAAATGTAGTGGATGGTTGGTTTTTTTATTTCAAAGTTTTATAACTTTAAAACTAAATGAGTTAATATATATAAAATCTCTGTATATAAATCCATTACCTAGAATTAGTAATAATTTATATAGAAAATCTAAAAATATCTGGATCTGATTAATCAGTGGGGTCTAAGGAATGCAGTGTCCCAGGCTGTATTGGCCTGAGCTCAGCAGAGTGTCTGTACTGAGGGTCTGTGTGATTCCACCTGAGCTTACTACTGTCAGTGCAATTATTTTCTTTTAATGGAAATGTTGGTTTCTACAGGCTATTACCTCCAGAAGCTAAGAGGGAATTTGCAGATCAATCTTAAGTCAGCCAGCTTGGGAAGACAGTAGAACAAGTGTGTGTGTGTGTGTGTGTGTGTGTGTGTTCAGGGTGTGGGGTATTTACATTCTTGCTTTGGCAGAAGGCACAGATCCATGAGACTGTGGACCATTGGCCACCAGGAGGCGCTGTGGGCCCACGGTAAGCAGGGGATCCTGGGAGGGGTGGAGAGACCCTGGGGAGGGCAGCTTTAAGGAACCTTGGCTACATGCCTGAATGAGAACGCAGGTTTGAGTTCCCTGAGGTCCTGAGGTTCCAGGACACTTGGAACCAGTACAGACTCCTCGCTGCCCAGGAAAGTGGGAATGTGCCTGGATCCTCAGGATGCGCCCAGGAGATGGTCTCCAGGAGCTGCAAGGGAAGTGGAGGAGAAGGGGTTGGGGTGGCTGGTGAGGGCTGGGTGATTGTCAGTTGATTGCCTGGTGATTGCCGGCCAGGTTAGTGCCCAGCTGCGTGTCAGGCAGGGGCAGGCAGAGGACAACAAGGTATGCTGTGGGCACTGGGGACATGGGGATGGGGCACCCTTCACACCCACCCCTTGCTCAGGGGCTGTTAAGGGCAGGAAGGGTATAGAGAGCTCACCTTTGGTCCTGGCAAGGGGCCCAGTGGACAGGGCAGCCTGTAGAGGCACAGAGCAGTGAGGTCATAGGCAAATGCTCCAATCAGGGAAGCAGGAGGGTCAGCACTCCACCACACTCACCCAGGAGCCCCGCCCCCAGCCAGCAGCTGTCTTGGGTTTCTGATGCTGCCATGGGCTCCAGGCTTCTCTGCTGTGTGACCTCTTCCTTCTGGGAGCAGGTGAGTCCTGGACACAGTGTGGGAGCTTCTGAGACTTCTTTGCGTCCCTGCGATAGAAGCCTTGCGATGAGGGCTGCAGCAGGAGGCTTCCCTGTGCTCTGCCCTCAGCTTCCTTGTCTCCTCTCAGCAGGCCTGGTGGATCCTGAAATCACCCAGACCCTGAATACCTGATCAAATCAAGAAAGCAGCAAGTGACGCTGAGATGTTCCCCTGAATCTGGACACCTCTCTGTGTACTGGTACCAACAGGCCCTGGGCCAGGGCCCCCAGTTCCTTGTTCAGTATTTCAACAGAATGTGAGAGGAGAAGCAAACCTATCAGGGCAATTCTCAGGTCAATAGTTCAGTGACACTAGCTCTGAACTGTGTTTGAGCTCCTTGGAGCTGAAAGACTCAGCCGTGCATCTCTGTGCCAGCAGCCAAGACACAGCCCTCATGATCAGGTGCCTCTGCAACAAAATCATCCTGCCCCAGCTCAGAAAGTGGTGTCAGGGTATCAACTGCCAGCCAGCCAGGCCTAATCCTGGGAGAGCAGACAGCCTTTCCCAGACATTCATGTCTTGATATGTTTTAATGCTCCCAAAGATCATACAAGATAAGTATTATTTTAACTCTTTACACATCTGAGGGGGAGTGGCTTGCTCAGATCTCATACTTCATAAATATCAGAACAGGGAATCAGACTCTCGTCTGTCCTTGTCACTGTGGTCCTTGCCCCCATTGTATGATTCTCCCATAAAACAAACAAGCATATATATACAGATATATATATATATATATATATATATATATATATATATATCTTTTAAAGTATTTGACACACATAGTTGTTAATAGTGATAAATCTAAGGTCTAGAAGCTGTGCTCATGTTATTAGAGACCTAAGAAGAGCTGATGTTTAAGTTCAAAGGCTGTTAGGCAGGAAGAAGTGATAGTCTAGTGAAGGCCATCAGCTGGATAATTCTCTCCCACCCAGGAGAGGTTTAGGGTTTTTGTTCTATTCATTTCTTCATCTAATTGATTGAGACCTACTACATTATGGAAGTTCATCTGCCTTACCAATAAAGATGTTCATCTAATCTGATTTTAAAATCTATTGATAGCTTTTCACATATTTATCTCTCACCAAGGCATCCTCATGGGGACATTCAGAACAATGTTGAACTAAATACTGTGGCCTAGTCAAGGTGACACATTAAATTAGTCATCCCAACAAGTTCCACGCTTGCCTAGAAATTTAGTAAGCATGAAGTCCCTGGCACATAACAGGACACTGGATTTCCTGAGTCCCTTTGCTAATCTCTGACAGCCTCTTCCACCATTTCTTAGGTGCAAAGATGGAGATGGACACATTTGCCTCCAGCTGAGGCCTTTAGAAATCACAGGGGTGAAAATATTTCTGCCTGTTGATTTAGTGCATGAAATTAGCCAGAGCATGAAACATACAACCCTCCTCAGGCATGGTAAAATCAACTTTATTGATGCATGGATTGTAGCTGACTCTTGAACAATGTGCTGTTTAGGAGCACGGAGTATCTCCCCAACCCTGAAGTTGGAAATCTGCCTGTAACTTCACATACTTGGGAATGAAGAATTATCTCTGGAATACAGCACACTTAAAGTTGTAAACAGTTTATAGAAAGGACACAACACTCATAAGGCTCAAGTCCATTGATCTGGATGTGTCTCCGTGTTGTGAACTGTTCACTTACGTTCATTTCCGATTTGAGCCTCTGGGGGAAGAGGTGTGGCCCCTGATGACAGGTTTTGCCTGGGGCCTGGCAGGGACAGTGACATCTCAGAAGGACTCCCTGGAGAGCCCCTCTCCCCTCTCATCCACACTCAGACAAGAGGGGCCTCCGCCTGCCCTGTCCCTGGCCCCACCATGAGCCCCTGCCTCCTGGGCTGTGTGGTCTTCTGTCTCCTGCAGGCAGGTGAGTCCTGGGGGACAGGATCCCCTTCGGGGTGCCAGCACTAAGCCTGTCCGCTGTGACTGCAGCATTGGTCCTCCTTCTCCACAGGGGTGGTCCCTGCTGCTGTCACTCAGGACCCCAGTTTCCAGGTCGTGAGGACAGGACAGAAGGCTACACTGGCATGTACTCAGGATCTGGGTCATGACCGCATGTACTGGTACCGACAAGACCGAGAACATGGGCTGAGGCTGATCCATTACTCAGTTGCTGCACCCGCCACGGAGAAAGGAGACATACCCAAGGGCTACAGCGTCTCCAGACCAAGCACAGAGAACTTCCCTCTCACGCTGAAGTCTGCCAACCGCTCCCAGACATCTGTGTACTTCTGTGCCAGCAGTTACTCCACGGTGCTGCACAGCCACCTCCTTTCTGTGCCAAAAAGCAGATGAGGGCCCCGCAGCCTGGAACCTGGGGAGCCCCTTGCAGGCTCCTAGCAACTGGAGTCTCAGAGCCCACAGACACATACTGGCAGCATAGCCAGCGATGTTTGATCTTCCGGGCACGGACCTGAGAACAGGGCCTCATGGACATGTGTTCACCCTCACTCTCTGTCTTTTCACTCTAGCTGCCACGTGAGCCTAAAGAGGCTACCCAGCTCTGACTCCTAGTCATCAGTCTGAACATGAGGCCTCCAGGAGGAAGGTTGTTGGGAAATGAGATACATCTAGACCCTCTTGTCTCTCCCCAGGCACCACATTCCTGTCACTATGGAAGGTTCTCCCCAAGGCTGGCCAGTGCATCATTTTGCTCTTGTCCAACTTCCCCAGATGTGGGCCTTTCTCTCCCACTTTTCTGGCCCTTGTTTCCACCCTTCTCTGCCGGGGTCCAGCCCCGGTGGATCCAGGGAATTCGAAGGGGAGACAGCTTCAGTGATCAGGATACAATAGAATTAAAGATATAAAGAGTGGTTAAATAAGGATAGCTCAGTGAGAAAATTCAGTGGAGAAAAGGGGCTGAATAACTTGGTTAATGTGGAAAGCTAATAAAATTCCAAGATATGGAATTTGCATCACCTACATAGGCCACAGGCGTCCTTCCATTCTCCCAAAGGAGAGGAGACACTAAGGCCTCCCCAATCAGATCTTAGAAGCCCAGGCAAAATTAGTAGGCTTGACGAGCCTCCACGCTCCAGATGGGAATTCAGCCAGAAGGTGAGAGAAAGAACGACATGGGGAGACCACGTTTCAGTGAACAAGGCCCACACTTTATTTTCCAAAGTAGTTTTTATACCTTAAGTTGTGCATAGAGGATAATGGGGGAAGGGGTAGAGTCATGCAAGAACAGTAGTCCTTGATCCTAATCGAAGCCAGGCTTTCTTCCTGCAAACTTATCATATGCAAAAGTTTAGGTGATTTACATCATCTTCTGGCCAGGAGGCCTGTTAACATTTTATGACCCTTTCTTCAGAAAACTTATTTTTCTCTAAAGGTGATTATTCTAATGTCAGGTGCCACCTTCCGAAAGCATTAGATAAAATTGCATTCCTATAGGGCAAAGGTGTGGTGGGCTATAACAAGAAAAGAATTAACTCAAGGGTCCAAGGTTACAAACATTAAAGTTACTACTTACATTCCTATACACCAATTATATTAATCAATACACTCCCAGGGACACAGTAGGTAAGGGATATGGAAACTTAGCAGCAAACATTGGCCCAAAAAGTGAAAAACCCTTCACCAATACAATTTCTAATTAATCTTTTAACTGCTCAAAGGAATCTGTATTTAGACAGTTTAGAACATCTCATGCCTCTCACGGTTGGGAGGCTGTGAACAATCACATGTGGCCGGAAGAACCTGTTCAGGCAGGCTAGAGGACTTTCAGAGGAGTTTGTAGGTTGAAACACTCTTGTCACACCCAGGAACTTTATTAACTGGAGCTATAAGTTAACTCTTTTTCAGAGAGAGGTTTTGGGGGACAGCCCCCCGTAAAGTCAGAGGTGTAGGTGAGAGCACAAAGCAGTAAAGTAGGCAGACTCTGGTTTTGAGGGTAGATGCTCGAGAATTTCCAGGGGCACTCCTGAGGCTCGATCCCGCCTTTGTGTAAGCTGAGCCTCCTTCCTCAGGACCTTTGCCACGGGCAGAGTTCCTCACGCTGGCTCCCGGCACTTCTCTACTTCAGCCCTGCTACTCGTCCTCATCTGGGTCATGTCCTTGCCCATCACCCAGGGAACCTTGTAATGATCCCTAACTGGGAGTGTTTGAGTAGGTCCTCTGGGGTCTTCAAAGAGAATGCAACCTCAGTTAATTATTAATCATCCAAAATTCCTTAGTCATCCCTGAGACATGCTGTGTGTGTTTGTATTCTCCACCATTGCCTGTCTTTACCATCTAAATAGCCTAGACCCTGATGCTGGGAAAGACTGAAAGCAAGAGGAGAAGGGGGTGGCAGAGAACGAGGTGGTTAGATAGCATCACTGACTCAACAGACATGAATTTGAGCAAACTCTGGGAGATAGTGAAGAACAGGGGAGCCTGGAATGCTGCAATGCATGGGTTTGAATGAGTTGGACTCGAGTTAGCAACTGAACAACACCACCACCGACAAAAACTAACCCAAATTTGTAGCATCTCCCTCATCACAATCTTCTAAAAGTCAAAGTATTAAATATTTCCTGCATGAGCACATTTCTTTTCTCTTGAAATACAAAATCATGAATCAGCTATGGCAGGCTGGTGTGTGTGTTTGTGCTTCTAATTGTGTGTGTGTTCTTTAGAAAAACACAACAAGCAAAAACACAGTTCAATCGGCATACAGTGAAATATTTTCTAGTATGAACACATCCCATGACTATTAAATCTGGGCAGACAATCTTGGTTTCCATGCATAGAGCACATGGGGACGCTGTACAGCTGAGAAACTCCACAAGTTTCTTGTGCAGAGCAAGCAGACAGAGCTAGTGCCTGGGACCAGGAGGCTTAAGGAAAGCTTTATTTGGTGTTTTTATCTCTAGAAGCCTTACTAGGATAGGCACTAATTTGCAGGCTTGCTGTCCCAGCTGGGAGCCATGAACTTCAACTATGCAGTGCTGAGGGAGCCTCTGAGGTTGCAGCAAAAGTGAAGGGTATGGAGCTGGGAGGTGGTAGGAAAGAGAAACACCTACCTGAGGAGAAAAGCGAAGGAGACATGGGGAAGGGCATCGGGCATAAACCCAGCCTCCCTGAGACCAGCCATCCAGCGCACACGTCATCTAAGAAACTTTGTAGGATAGAGCAGGGTTCCTGGATCAGCGACCTGGAATGAGAGATCAGATTCCTGGGAACCAGCAGAGGCAGTGACATCAGAGCAGTGATGTCACTGCCTCACCTCCAGTCAGAAAAGGAGGCCCACAACCCCAGCTCTCAGAGAAGCAGAGCTCTGAGCAAGGAGACGCCTGCCCAGCTCTGGCCCTCCTGCCATGGGCTGCAGCCCCGTCTGCTGTGTGGCTCTGTGTCTCCTGGCAGCAGGTTGGTCCTTGGCACAGTGGGAAATCCGTGTTCCTGGCCTGACTCTGCCTGAATCCAAGGCACCATCAGATTCTCTCCTGTGTTCTTTCTCAGCCCCAGTCTTCTTCCCCAACAGGCCTTGTGGATTCTGGAGTCACCCAAACCCCGAGATACCTGATTAAAGCAAGAGGACAGCATGGGACCCTGGGATGCTCCCCTGTCTCTGGACACCTCTCTGTGTACTGGTACCAACAGGCCCCTGGCCAGGGCCCTGTGTTCCTCGTTCAGTATTACAGGAAGGAAGTGCGGGGAGAAGCACAGCTCCCGGATCGATTCTCAGGAAAACAGTTTAGTGACTTTCACTCTGAGCTGAACTTGAGCTCCTTGGAGCTGACGGACTCAGCCGTGTATCTTTGTGCCAGCAGCCAAGACACAGCCCTGCATGATCAGGTGCCTCTGGGACAAAAACACTCCTGCCCCAGCTCAGGAAGTGGTTGTGAGGGTGACTGCCTGCCTGTCAGGCCTAGATAGATCAGATAGACTCTCCCAGATGTTCTTCCTCTGCTGTGTTTTAACGCTCCCAAACATCATTCTAGGTAAATATTATTTTACCTATTTATACATCTGACAGGAACTGACTTGTCCACATCTTATATGTCATTACTTTCAGAGCAAGGAATTTGATTCAAGCCTGTCTGCCGGAAGCCGTGTTAGGCATTACTAACAAAATGGAGGCACGGTCCCCAGCCCCCTCTCCTCATTCCACAGGCAGGGATCCCGGGATGAAGGAGTTAGACCTTGTAATTCTGACTTGTCTTTTTCTCTCCTCAACTGAGTTGACTCAAAAGGAATATTAAGGTGCTTATTGTTCTTGAGAGGAGCATGCAAAGGCACAATGCCTTCTGCAGCTGTGCTCAGAAAATAATTCATAAAGTTAATCATTGACATTTGTTCAAGGACTTTTACAAAAGAGTATTCCAGGATGAGCACATAGGCCGTAGCTTGAGGCCATGGGAGGGATTGATATCTGAAGCCTATTTGTGAGGAGAATGTTTATGGCAAAGGAGTTTACTGAATTTAGGGCTTAGAAATAATTAAAATAGTTAGAAGTTAAAGATTTAAGGAATGTTGTAAAGTTAGCATATTTTACTATAGCTTATAGAAGTTAGGAATTTTTAGAGACACTATAGCTAGAAGCCTTGTTAAGAGATAGTGAGCTCAGGATGTTAGGGGCAAACAGGATTTAGGAAGATAAGTAGTAAACTGAGGAATGTAGCATGATTTACAATGTAATCACAAGTTAACTATAGGACACATTAGAAGAGGTAGATAATAGATGACAAGGCTGATTCCCAGAGAATCACTGAAGCAGGAACTCTGTTTGAAGAGCAACAATGATTTATGGAGATAATAAATCTGGGAGAGGGGGAACTGAAAATGTCAAACCTCTGGCCTAATGTTTTTGTAAAAGTATAAAAGAGAATCTTAAACTTGGAATAAACAGGTAGCCCAAGAAAAATGAGAAGCTGTCTCATTTGCCGACACTGTCCATCTCTTCAGGTTGAATCCCTGGTTGCTGGAGTTGGACTCAAGCACCTGTTCTCATTACTTGTGGTCTTTGCCCCCTTAAAACTGTCCCCCACATAGAATAAATAATACACAAACACACACATACACATACTCACATACATGTTTTAAAGCAATCGGCTCACATAGTTGTGAAGACTGGTAAGTCCAAAAGCTGCAAGCGGGTCTGGTGCTACTAGAGACTGAGGGGGAGCTGATGTTTAAGTCCAAAAGCAGAAGAACTAATGGTCCAGTGTGAAGGCCATCCGCTGACAATTATCTCTTACTTGGGGGAGGGTCAGTGTTTTCATCTATTCATCCCTTCACCTGGTTTCAGGAAGCCCACCGACATTATGGAGGGTCATCTGTTTATGAAATAAAATATTAATCTAATCTATTATTAAAATATACCTATTCACATTTTGAAAGTGAAGTCGCTCAGTCGTGTCCGACTCTTTGTGACCCAATGGACTGTAGCCCACAAGGCTCCTCCATCCGTGGAATTTTCTAGGCAAGAGTACTGGAGCGGTTTGCCATTTCCTTCTGCAGGGCATCTTCCCAACCCAGGGATCGAACCCGGGTCTCCCACATTGCAGGCAGACACTTTACCGTCTGAGCCAAAAAATATCCCTCTTTGGAGCACCCAAAAAATAAAGCTAAATATCCAAGGCAGAGTCAAGTTGACTTATTGTACTAGTCAGGACACCACCTTCCAGGGCTGCACAAGAATTTAGTAAGCATGAAGTCCCTGGCAGGTGACAGGACTCTGGATTTCTTTACTCCCTTTGCTAACCTCTGACAGCCTCCTCTAGTGCTTCTTAGGTGTGAAAGTAGATATGGACACATTGTGACTTCAAAGCCTATATTTGAGGTCTTCAGATGTCACAGGAAAGAAAGTAATTATGCTTACTGGTTCCATACATGAGATAAACAGAGCATGTAACTTACCCTCAGGCGTTTTTACATCAACTTTATTGGCATATGAATTATAGTTAACATTTGAATAATGTGAAGTTTGGGGCCCCTGAACCAGCCTTAACCCTGCTGTAAAAGTTTGTTTAAAGTTCAGTCAACCCTGTTTACGATGTCACATCCACAGATTCAACCAGCCACAGTTGTGTGGTACTGTGAAAAGTGAAAGTGAAACTCACTCAGTCCTGTCTGACTCTTTGCAACCCCTATACAGGCCATGAAATTCTCCAGGCCAGAATACTGGAGTGGGTAGCCTTTCCCTTCTCCAGAGGATCTTCCCAACCCAGGGATCCAACCCAGGTCTCTCCCATTGCAGGCAGATTCTTTACCAGATGAACAACAAGGTCTGTAGTTAGTATCTATTAAAAATTCCACACAAAAGTGGACCCATGAAGTTCAAAATCGTGTGGTCCAAGGGGTCCGCTGTGTGTACAGTAACGTTACACACTGCACAGTGAACAGATGAATGGTTCCAATCAATCCATGTGTGTGCGCCCACGGAACGTTCACCTATAAAGGCTGAGAACATTTCATCACCAAAAATCCTCTGAGGCCCCATTCCCAGGCCTGTCTCCTTCCCTGACAACCGTATGATTTCTGTTGCTGTCATTTTGTTTTAAAGTCCTCTTTAGCCCAGAGCTAGATATTTACGAAATTGCTCCTGGAAAGTATTATGGTTGAAGAAGTTCTTGAAAGCCTGTGAGCACCATACCCATATCAGGGACTATCCTATCTGGAGATGGATGGTTCAGAAAATGACCATCCAAAGGTCTTCCCTGATGCTACAGGTTTTGTTTTTTTTTTTAAGTATTTATTCACGTTCATAAATTTCTTTTCTCGTGCACCCATTGTCTGAAATGATTTTATGATGCTATTTTGACAGGAAGTCCTCATCTCCTAGGAAATTCCTTTGAGGTCCCTTGTGACATGCACACAGCAAGGCATCCTGCTCACACACTGGTGCTGGGACTGAGCAGGCAACCAGCAGCAGTGATTTTGGTGAGAGATAATTTCATGTCAGGGAGAAGGCTTGCCTTTGATTTGAGTCCAGTGTCCAAGTCACAGGACTTGAATTGAAAAGTCCCCCTTTCTGTAGTGGCCTGGCCTGGGCACTAGTCTCCTGCGCTGTGGTTCCACTGTCTCTTGGACCAGAGACATTCTGAGCACAGGAATGGATCCCATGGACTTGCCAGGCTCCAATTGAAGGCTTGTTTTTGTGGCTACAACATCGAGCTCATTTGTTGCTTCTGACCTTAGCTTCTGTGTTTTTGTCTCTGAGGCCCCAGGAACGGTTAGTCACCCAGACCCCAGACGTGCGATCGGGTTCCGTGGAAACCAGCTCATCAGGAGGTCACCACGGTCACCCACTCATGACCAGGTGCATGATGTTCAGGTTCAGAAATGATTGAGAATTTGAAAATCACAGCAGCAGAGCATGGCAGCCAGAACAGGATCCTTCTAAATGTGAGGTTTGTGCATGTGATGCAGTCTGGGCCTCTAGGATATCTGTTACTGAATTGCTTCCCCACTTCACAAGGAAGTTCTCCATGCAATGGATGTCTCACGTAAAACTGGAGCATTTTTCCTTTACCCTGGGGTCAGCCATCTCTCTTGACATCCCTCCCACGTTTATACTCTGTTGTGCCAACAGGTCATCCGTGGTGCTGGGCAACCAGCTTCTCTCCTGAAAGAAAGCTGGGTCACAGGCCTGAGGCGGTTCGGCTTGCTGCTCCCCCACCCCTCAGACCCGACGAGAAGCACATGCTCAGGTGGACATGAAGGCACTGAGCCTGCGTGTGACAGGCACCCTGTCAGTCGGTGAATTAATAAGGATTCCTCAAGTGTCGATGAGCCTGCCCTAAGGTTAGGGAACCAGATCTATAATCACTGTGGGTGGAAGGACATGAACTGGACTGTTGTCAATTAAACAAAATAGAAACATGAGGGATTATTTGGGACACGTGAGTCATAAAGGGCAGCAGGAAGCCCTGGGGACTTTCCCTGAGATTCAAAACTACAGAAATAATAAACTGCAGATCAATAAAGTGAATATATGTGATAAAGAACAGCTAGTTCTGGAATAAAGTATACATAAAGTTGTGAACAGTTTTATGGAAAGTTTACAACAAATATAAGGCTTGTTTTCATTGAGCGGGATGGGTATCCCTGTTGTGAGCTGTTCAGTTCAGTTCAGTCCCACAGTCATGTCTGACACTTTGCGACCCCATTCACTGCAGCGGGACAGGCTTTCCTGTCCATCACCAACTCCCAGAGTTTACTCAAACATGTTTCCATCGAGTTGGTGATGCCATCCAACCATCTCATCCTCTGTTGTCCCCTTCTCCTCCCACCTACAATCTTGCCCAGCATCTGAGTCTTTTCAAATGAGTCAGTTTTCCCCATCAGGTGGCTGAAGTATTGGAGCTTCAGGTTCAGCATCAGTCTTTCCAAAGAGTATTCAGGACTGATTTCTTTAGGATGGACTGCTTGGATCTCCTTGTAGTCCAAGGGACTCTCAAGAGTCTTCTCCAACACCACAGTTCAAAAGCATCAATTCTTCGGCACTCATCTTTCTTTATGGTCCAACTCTCACATCCATACATGACCACTGGAAAAACCATAGCTTTCACTAGACGGACCTTTGTTGGCAAAGTAATGTGTCTGCTTTTTAATATGCTGTCTAGGTCGGTCACATGTGAGCAGTTCACTCAGGTTCATTTCTGATTTGAGCCTCTGGGGGAAGGGGGGTGCCCGCCTGAGTGACAGGTTTTCTCTGGGGCCTGTCAGGGGCAGTGACGTCTCAGAAAGACTCCCTGGAGAGCCCCTCTCCCCTCTCATTCACACACACACCAGAGGGCCCTCCGCCTGCCCCGCCCCCGTCATGAGCCCCTGCCTCCTGGGCTGTGTGGTCTTCTGTCTCCTGCAGGCAGGTGAGTCCTGGGGACAGGGTCCCCTTCGGGGTGCCAGCACTAAGCCTGTCCGCTGTGACTGCAGCATCGGTCCTCCTTCTCCACAGGGGCAGTCCATGCTGGTGTCTCTCAGGACCCCAGATTCCAGGTCGTGAGGACAGGACAGAGCGCGACACTGACATGTACTCAGGATCTGGGTCATAACTGTATGTACTGGTACCGACAAGACCCAGGACACGGACCAATCCAGTATTCAGCTGGTGTGTCCACTAGCGAGCCAAGAGATGTGCTGGAGGGCTACAGCGTCTCCTGATCAAACACAGAGAACTTCCCTCTCACGCTGGAGTTTGCCAACCGCTCCAAGACATCTGCATACTTCTGTGCCAGCAGTTACTCCATGGTTCTGCATGGCCACCTGCTTCTGTGCAAAAAGACAGGAGGCCCACGAGCAGGCTCCTAGCACTGGGAGCCTCAGCTCTGGGGACCCTGTGCCAGAGCTGTGACCCTGGATGTGTGACCTGGACAGGCCTGGATCTGACCCCAGGGACTAAGAGACACGTGTTCAGCATCAGTCTCTGTCTTTCCTCTGCATCCTCCCTGTATGAAGTTCAGACTGCTTCCAGTTCTGACTAGTTCTGACTCTTCCTCATCAGCTTAAGACCTCCAGAGGGAAGAATATTAGTAAATCAGATATATCTAGACCCTCTTGTCTCTCCCAGCACCTCATTGCTGTCTCTCTGGAAGTTTCTCCTGAAGCCTAGCTCTCAAGTGCTCCCTGCTCTTTCCCACTAGAGGTGTGGGTTGTTCCTCCTTTACTGCCTTGGCCTCAGCTCCCCTGCCCTCTCTGTCCAGACACACTGCTCTGCCCCCATCTGGGTCATGTCCTTTCACATGACATAGGGAACTTTGTAACCACGGGTAAGCAGTCATGTTTGAGCAAGTTCTTGGGGTCATCAAAGAGAAAACAACCTCAGTTAACTAGAAACCATACAAAATCCCTTGGGGTGCATTAGCAGGAGCAGAGACAGGCTGGGTGTGTGTGTTCTCCCTTCTTGCCCCTCTTTTTTAGCATCTCAATTAACCTGGACCAGGTTTCCACCATTTGAGATCATGAGAGCGCTTATTTCTATTGCGTGAAGTACTCCATTTTAGCTAACTACTTTCACTGTAGTGGTGCAGCAATTATTTCCTTCTTAGTAGAAATATCTGATCATACAGTCTTTTACCTCCACAGGCTAAGACTAGACTTGAAGATCCAGGCTAATTCATCCATGCTGGGAAGTCAGCAGATAAGGGGTGTATGTATGTGTGTGTGTGTGTGTGTGTGCGAGTAGGGGTTGAAAGTGTGGAGTGCGCGGAATTTGTATTCTTGTTTTAGATGGAAGGCACAGATCCATGAAACCATTGGCCTCTAGGAGGCACTGTGGGCCCATGGTAAGCAGGGTGTGCTGGAGGGGTTGAGAGTCACCCTGGAGAGGGCAGCTTAGGGGAACCTTGGCTACATGCCTGCATTAGGGAGCAGGTTTGAGCTCCCTGAGTGGTCCAGGGACACATGGAGTCAGCACAGACTCCTCACTGCCCAGGGGAATGGGGACATACCTGGAGCCTCCGGATATGCCCAGGGGATCCTCTCCTGGAGCAGCATGGGGAGTGGAGGGTGACTGGATTAATGTGGTTGGTGAGGGCTGTGTGATGAGTGTCTGGCAGGGACAGGAAGAGAAGAAAAAGGCATGTTATGGGCATATGGGGAGATGGGGACAGTGCTCACCTCACACCCACCCTTTGCTGAAGGGCTGTGCGGGACAGGAAAAGGCATAGAGGAGCCAGCACTGGGTCCTGCCAAGGGATCCAGTGGGACAAGGGCAGCCTGCAGAGACACAGAGCAGTGACGTCATAGGCAAATGCTCCAGTCAGGGAGGCAGGAGGGTCAGCATTACCCCCTCACCCCAGGAGCCCCAGCCCCCAGCCAGAAGTAGTCCTGGGTTCCTGATGCTGCCATGGGCTCCAGGCTCCTCTGCTGTGTGACTCTCTGCCTCCTGGGAGCAGGTGAGTCCTGGACACAGTGTGGGAGCTTCTGAGATGTCTTTGCCTCTCTGAGATAGAAGCCTGGCAATGAGGGCTACAGCAGGAGGCTTCCTCTGTGCTCTGACCTTAGCTTCCTTCTGTCTCCTCCCCAAGAGGCCTGGTGGATTCTGGGGTCACCCAGACCCCCAAGTACCTGATCAAATCAAGAAAACAGCAAGTGACGCTGAGATATTCCCCTGAGTCTGGACACCTCTCTGTGTACTGGTACCAATAGGCCTGGGGCCAGAGCCCCCAGTTCCTTGTTCAGTATTATGATGGGGAAATGTATCAAAAAGGAAACATATCAGATCGATTCTCAGGAAAACAGTTCAGTGATGCTGGCTTTGAGCTGAGCCTGACCCCCTTGGAGCTGACAGACTCAGCCGTGTATCTCTGTGCCAGCAACCAAGACACAGCCCTGCATGATCAGGTGCCTCTGGGACAAAAACACTCCTGCCCCAGCTCAGGAAGTGGTGCCCGTGTGTCAGCTGCCAGCCTGCCAAGCCCAGTCTCTGGTGGAGTGATAGACTTTCCCAGACATTTACTTCTTGGTATGTTTTAATGCTCACTAAAGTCATCAAAATAAGTATTATTTTAACTGTTTGTGCATCTGAGGGGTCGTGAGTTGCCCAGATCTCATACCTCATAAGTGTTAGAGCTAGCATCCTGGCGCAAGTGTGTTCTCAACATCAGTGGTCCCTTTGCTCATGGAACTATCTCTGTACAAGCAAATTACATATACATGTTGTGTTATGTGTAGCAAGATACAGTTCGGGGCTCTGTGATATGAACTGTTACTCAGTGAATGGCAGCCACACTTCACAAGGAGGTATTCCCCTGGGAGGAATGTCTCAAATAAAAACTGAGCATTTTTCATCACCCTGACGTCAGCACCTCCCTCCATGTCCCTCCTGCATCAGTATTTCTTTGCGCCAAAATGTCATCCTGTGCTCGGCACCCAATTCTCTCCACCCAGAAAGGTTAGTCACAGGCCTGAGGGGGCTCTGCTTGCTCCCTCTCCCCAACACGGGAATCACGGGCTGCTGTGAACATGAGGGAGCTGTACCTGCGTTTGACTGGTGGCCCGTCTGTCAGTGAATTGATTAGAAGCAGACCAAAGAATTCCTCAAATGTTGATGAGCCTGAGATGAGGTTGGGAGCAGAAACCTGGAGAAACATGGTAGGTGGAGGGACAGTCTCAGGACTGTGGTCAATGTTGCAGAAATGGAACTTTGAAGTGCTGCTGCTGCTGCTGCTGCTGCTGCTGCTAAGTCGCTTCTGTCGTCCAACTCTGTATGACCGCATAGACGGCAGCCCACCAGGCTCCCCCGTCTCTGGGATTTGCCAGGCAAGAGTACTGGATTGGGGTGCCATTGCCTTCTCCTCTTGAAGTGTTGTTGGGACACATATCATAAAGGGCAGCAGGACGCCAGAAGGATTCCCCAGGGTTCAAAACTCTAGAAATATGTAGATAAATACAAGTAATACACACGTTAATGAAAATTTATCTCTGGACTAGAACATACAAATCATTTAATCACTTTAACATTTACGGAAAAAAATCTTTAACACATACAGAAAGGTTACAGCAACGTGTGAGGCTTGTGTCCATTGATCTGGATGGGTGTCCAGGTTGTGAACTTATCTCTCAGGTTCATTTCTGATTTGATTCTTGGGGGAAGGGGCGTGGCCCCAGAGTGACAGGTTGGCTCCGAGGCCTGGCAGGGACAGTGACATCTCAGAAGGACTCCCTGGAGAGCCCCTCTCCCCTCTCATCCACACTCAGACCAGAGGGCCCTCCGCCTGCCCCACCCCCGCCATTGGCCCCTGCCTCCTGGGCTGTGTGGTCTTCTGTCTCCTGCAGGCAGGTGAGTCCTGGGGGGCAGGGTCCCCTTGGGGGTGCCAGCACTAAGCCTGTCCGCTGTGACTGCAGCATCGGTCCTCCTTCTCCACAGGGGCGGTCCATGCTGGTGTCACTCAGGACCCCAGATTCCAGGTCGTGAGGAGAGGACTGAGCATGACACTGAGATGTACTCAGGATCTGGGAAATGACCGCATGTACTGGTACCGACAAGACCAAGGACACGGGCTGAGGCTGATCCATTACTCAGCTGGGCCTCCCACCACGGAGAAAGGAGAAGTGCCTGAGGGCTACAGCGTCTCCAGATCAAGGAAAGAGAACTTCTCTCTCACGCTGGAGTCTGCCAACCGCTCCCAGACATCTGTGTACTTCTGCGCCAGCAGTTACTCCACAGCGCTGCACGGCCACCTCCTGTCTGTGCAAGAAGACTATGAGGGCCCCGTGCAGGCTCCTAGCACCAGGAGCCTCAGGGCTTTGTAGACCATGTGCCTGCAATGTGACCCTGGGTGTGTGGACTAGGTTGGCCTGAGCCTCACTCCCAGGCCTCAAGGCCATGTGTCCTCCATTGATCTCTGTATTTCCTCTTCATCCTCCATGTGAACCAGGAAGAAGCTTCTCCAGGTCAGACTCCTTGTCATCACCTGAGTTGAGACCTAGGAGGAAGGTTGTTGGTAAATTAGATACATCTAGACACTCTTGTCTCACCTCAGGCAGCTCATTTCTGTCTTTCTGGAACATTCTCCCCTAGCATGGGTCTCACATGGTCTCTGCTCTTGTCCACCTTTCCCATGCGGGCAGGACATTCCTCTCCCCACCTCCCTGCATCAGCTCCCTGACCCTCTCTATTGCAGCCACAAGCTCCTCCCTCATCTGGGTCAGGTCCATTCCCAAGTCACAGGAAGGATTTTAAAAAGGCCTCTCCATGCGGTCTGTTTTAAGCAACATGTATGGACTCATGAAAAAGAAACAAACTTTAGTTAATTACATATCATCCCCAAACACACGTGAGTCCATTTGAAGGAGGACAGATTGCCTTTGTGTGTTCTCGACACGCACCCCCCACCCCCCAACATCCTTAGCATCTCACCAACCTAGGCCAGGTTGGCACCACCTGGCACCCTCATCAAAATCTTCTCAAAGTCAAAATATATCCTGCATCACCCCATTATATCATGATTTTGTAAGTGCAGAAATAATTGAGTCCACATTTATAAAACTTCTTTATAAAAAGTATACATGGAATTTGATAATGCTTAATTTAAATAGGAAATTTCAACATATATGCCTCTGATTAACCAGAAGTAGTTATGAAGACATGTTTGCAGGCAGATTCACTTGAGATCCTTTGAGCATTTATTTTATGATCATATATTTCCATCTTTAGCTAACTACCATCATTGTACTGGTGAAGCAATTATTTCCTTCTTAGTAATACGGTCAGATCATACAGGATTCTACCTCTAGAGGCTAACAGTGGATTTGAAAATCAACCCTAATCAGCCAGGCTAGGAAGGCAGTAGAACAGATATGGGTGTTTGTGTGTGTGTGTGTGTGTGTGTGTGTGTGTGTGTGTGCAGAGTGTGGGATTTTTGTACCCTTGCTTTAAACAGATGCTGCTCATCCATGAGGCCCTGGACCTTTGGCCGCTTGGAGGCACTGTGTCTCCACGGTAAGCATGATGTTTGGGAAGGGCTTGAGAGGCACCTGGGGAGGACAGCTTAAGGCAACCTTGGCTACGTGCTTGCATCTGGGAACAGGTTTGAGTTCCCTGAGTGGTCCTGGGACACATGGAGCCAGCACAGACTCCTCACTGCCCAGGGGAGTGGGTACCTACCTGGAGTTTCAGGATGTGCCCCGGGGGCTGTCTCCTCGAGCAGCCTGGCAAGGGGAGGGTGAGAGGTTGGGGTATCTGGTGACGGCTGGGTGATGAATGTCTGGCAGGGTCAGACAGAGCAGAACAAGACATGTTGTGGGCACATGGACCAGGGGATGAAACTCACATCACACCCACCCTTTGCTGAGGGGCTATGCAGGACAGGGAATGGCATAGCGGAGCCAGCCCCGGGGTCAGCCTGCATTGACACGGAGCAGTGACGTCATAGGCAAATGCTCCAATCAGGAAACAGGAGGGTCAGCACTTTACACCACTCACCCAGGAGTCTCGCCCCCATCTAGCAGCAGTCTCGGGTTCCTGATGCTGCCATGGGCTCCAGGCTCCTCTGCTGTGTGACTCTCTGCCTCCTGGGAGCAGGTGAGTCCTGGACACAGTGTGGGAGCTTCTGAGATGTCTTTGCCTCCCTGAGATAGAAGCCTGGCGATGAGGGCTGCAGCAGGAGGCTTCCCTGTGCTCAGACCTTAGCTTCCTTCTTTCTCCTCCCCAACAGGCCTGGTGGATTCTGGGGTTACCCAGACCCCCAAATACCTGATCAAATCAAGAAAGCAGCAAGTGACTCTGAGATGTTCCCCTGAATCTGGACACCGCTATGTATCCTGGTACCAATAGGCCCTGGGCCAGGGCCCCCAGTTCCTCATTCTGTATTATGATGGGAAAGTGCGTACAAAAGGAAACATGCCAGATCGATTCTCAGGTGAACAGTTCAGTGACTCTCGCTCTCAGATCAACCTGAGCTCTTTGGAGCTGACAGACTCAGCCGTGTATCTCTGTGCCAGTAGGCAAGACACAGCCCTGCATGATAAGGAGCCTCTGAAACAAAAACACTCCTGCCCCAGCTCAGGAAGTGGTTGCCGGGCATCGACTGCCAGCCAGTGAGACCCAGGCACTGGTCAAGTGGACAGCCTTTCCTAGACATTCTTTCCTGAAATTTTTTAATGCTCACAATGATATTGCAAGGTAAGTATTATTTTATCTGATTATTTATCTAAGGGGAAGTGACCTGCCCAGATCTCATATTTCTTAACTGTTAGAGCAAGGAATGCTACTTGAGTCTGTTCTTATCACTTGTGGTCCTTACCAACCCCCCAATTGACCCCTGCCCAGAATGATGCGTCACCCAGGCCTGTGACGTGTGGTCATGCTCTGGGGAAACCAGCACATCAGGAGGTCACCACAGGTCCACAGTCACATAACCAGGAATAGCTATATAATTTTTCGGGTCCCTGCTTTCAAATACCACTGAGAATCTGCAGAGAGCAGAGCACTGCAGCATGTGTGGGGCCTGCTGTGTGTGGAATGATGCACAACAAGATAAGAGTTGGAGGAGCTCTATGATATTTGTTTCTCCATTAATGCAATCCCCACTTCACAAGGGAGCATTCCCGTGGAATGGATGTCTCACGTAAAATCAGAGCACTTTTCGTTTAACCTGGAGTCTGCCACCTCTCCCTGAATCCCTCCCACATATACGTTCCTTTGTCATCTGCTTGTGTGTGTGAGAGTGTTCAGTTGCTTCAGTCGTGTTTGACTCTTTGTGACCCCACGGACAGTAGCCAGTCAGGCTCCTCTGTCCATGGGATTTTCCAGGCAAGAATAGTGGAGTGGGTAGCCATGTCCTCCTCCAGGGGATCTTCCCAACCCAGGGATCAAAACTGCATGTCTTATGTCTCCTGCATTGGCAGGTAGGTTCCTTACCATTCTCACAATCTGAGAGAAGCCCAGGTCATCCGTGGTGCTGGGCAACTGGCTTCTCTCCACAAAGAACGGCGAGTCCCAAGCTGGACATGGTTCCGCTTGCTCTTCCCCTTCCACTTCAGAAACTGCAAGCCCTGCGCCCAGTGAACAGGATGGGACTGTAGATGCATCTGGCAGGTGACCCGTCTGTTGGTGAATTGATAAGAAATAGAGCCAAAGGATTCCTCAAGGGTGGAGAAGTCTGACCTGCAGTTGGGGAACCAGATGCCAAAAGAATCACTGCAGGTAGAAGGACACCAACAGGACTGTGGTTAATTAACCAAAGTAGAAACAGACATTCTCCCAGGTGGCGCTAAAGTGAAAGAAAGAAAAAAGGTGAAGTCGCTCAGTTGTGTCTGACTCTGCGATCCCATGGACTGTAGTCTACCAGGCTTCTCTGTCCATGGGATTTTCCAGGCAAGAGTACTGAAGTGGGTTACCATATCCTTCTGCAGGGGAGCTTCCTGATTCTGCCTGCCAATGAGGGAGATGTAAGAGACTTGGGTTCAATCCCTGGGTCTGGAAGATCCCCTGGAAGAGGAAATGGAAGCCCACTCCAGTATTCTTGCGTGGAGAATCCCATGGACAGAGGGGCCTGGTGGGCTACAGTCCACGGGGTCACAAAGAGTCAGACATGACTGAGCGACTAACACTTACCTAGACACTTGAAGATGTATTTGGGATTCATGAGTCATAAAGGGCAGCTGGAAGCCCAAAGGATTTTCCTGAGATTCAACATTACAGAAATATGCAGGTAAAAGTAATATAAGTATGAATGAAGAATTATCTCTAGAAAAAGTACATAAAGTTGCAAACTGTTTACAGAAAGGTTACAACAACTTGTAAGGCTCAAGTCCATTGATCTGGACGGATTTCCCTGTTGTGAACTCTTCACTTGGGTTCATTTCTGATTTGAGCCTCTGGAGGAAGGGGTGTGGCCCCCTGAGTGACAGGTTGGCTCTGGGGCCTGGCAGGGACAGTGACATCTCAGAAGGACTCCCTGGAGAGCCCCTCTCCCCTCTCATCCACACTCAGACCAGAGGGCCCTCTGCCTGCCCCGCCCCTGCCATGAGCCCCTGCCTCCTGGGCTGTGTGGTCTTCTGTCTCCTGCAGGCAGGTGAGTCTTGGGGGGCAGGGTCCCCTTCGGGGTGCCAGCACTAAGCCTGTCGGCTGTGACTGCAGCATCGGTCCTGCTTCTCCACAGGGGCGGTCCATGCTGGGGTCACTCAGGACCCCAGATTCCAGGTCGTGAGGACAGGACAGAACGTGACACTGAGATGTACTCAGGATCTGTACTACGACAGTATGTACTGGTACCGACAAGACCTGGGACACAGGCTGAGGCTGATTCATTATTCATCTCTCACTGATGCCACGTACAAAGGAGACATGCCTGATGGCTACAGCGTCTCCAGATCAAGCACAGAGAACTTTCCTCTCACGCTGGAGTCTGCCAACCGCTCCCAGACATCTGTGTACTTCTGCGCCAGCAGTACTCCACAGCGCTGCAGGGTCACCTCCTCTCTGTGCAAAAAGATGGGGGAGGCCCTTGTAGGCTCCTAGCACTGGGAGTCTCGGAGCTTTGCTGCCAGGTGCCTTCAGTGTGACCCTGGGTGTGTGGTCTGTGCTGGCCCGGACCTCACTCCAGGCCTTGTGGACACATGTCCACCATCCATCTCTGTCTTTCTCTGCATCCTCCCTGTGAGCCAGGAAGATGCTTCTCTAGCTCCGACTCCTGGTCATCACCTGAGACTGAGACCTCCAGGAGGGAAGGTTATGGGAAATCGAATACGTCTAGACCCTCTTGTCTCTCCTTGGACACCTCATTGCTGTCTTTCTGAAACTATTCATCAACCTGGCTTTCATGTGGTTTCTGATCTTGCCCATCTTTCCAGAGGGGGCAGGGTGTTTCCACCCTTCATCTCTCTAGCCTCAGCTCCCCGGTCCTCTCTTCTCCAGTCACACTGCTCCTCCGTCACCTGGGTCATGTCCCTTCCCATCTCAGAGACACCAAAAATGCATCCTGTGCCCTGCGGAGGGGTCATGCCTTTCCTAGTGATTAACTCCTACCGGTGATCCCATTCAAGGCCCCACTGTGTGGTCAGGCACATCTGGGTACAGCTGTTTCCCAGATGAACTGTGAGCACAGGTGGGATGTCTTTCTTTTGACTTTTGAGTCCTAGATTATGAACTTTTCTCTCCTGGATGTGGTCTCCATCTACTCAGAAGCAGGGCTGTGTCTCCCATGTGTGTCTCCTCCTTGAGCTCCTGTGATGATGGAGCTGCATGGGCGCTGGGACAGCTGATCAGTGTAATGAGACCAGTGGAGACAGTGGGATGTAACATCACCTCTGAGTGCCCTCCTGGATTCAGGTCAGTAAAAACACAGAGCTACAGAGCATCCCCCTCCTAGACTCTACAGCCTTACTCTCCACCCCTCACTCATCTCTGGTCATGCTCCCTCCTCCCCCTGAAAGAGAGGATGTTTGTAACGACAGCCTGTGAACAAACGACTTTTGAACAAGCAGATGCTCTGATGGCAGTGAAAGTGAGAACTACATTACTTTGGCAACATAGCCTCCTAGGTTTCCAGAAAAACAGAGTTATTATTGTATCGATACATTACACACCAGTGTTTTAAAGGTCAGTGAAATTGGGTCTTCTGTAAAGAAGCTCTGAGGAAACTGTGTTTTAATGAGTGGTGACTTAGACGAATGTGAGGCTCTGCTGAGGGCTGTGGAGACATGAAGTTGCATGGAGACTGAGGAACACAGAGAGGGCAATTGGTCTGTGGCCCACAGAAGGAAATAGAAACTTCCAGCCCAGGTCTCTTCCCGGGACATCATTTCACCCCTTGTGTCTCTGAATATGTCAGTGACTTCATTAGGCTTCTTAGGCCAAATCAAGTCGACCCCTCCATTGCCCACCCTTGCCTAAGAAGTGAATACCATGGAGCCTGTATGACTATGGGACCATGTGGCGGGGGTGCTGGACTGGGTCTGAAATAGGGGTACTCATGGGAGACCGTGATGTGCAGGGAAGACAAAGAATTCACCACCTGGTATCTGGCTTTGGGGGCTTCCCAAGTGGGACTAATGGTAAAGAACCCACCTGACAATGCAGGAGACTTAAAACACAGGTTCTATCTCTGTGTAGAGAAGATCCCCTGGAGAAGGGAATGGAAGCCCACTCCAGTATTCGTGCCTGGGAAATCCCATGGACAGAGGAGTCTGGGAGAATAGGGTCGCAAAAAGTCAGACACAACTGAAGTGACTTAGCGTGCACACATCTGACATTGGAGGTGCTGTTGACCCTCTCAGTGAAAGTGCCCTGCAGGCGAGGGGAGATGGAGGATGAGAAGGTTAATGTAGAGATGCAGCAACATGTGAGCCCTGTGGGAAGGCAGCCCTAAAACCTACACATTGCTCGTGTTAAAAGGGGAGCTTGCGCGCCTGCGTGCTAAGCCGCTTCAGTTGTGTCCAACTCTTTGCAACCCTACTGACTTTAGCCCTCTGGGCTCCTCTGTCTAAGGGATTCTCCAGGCAAGAATACTGGAAGAGGTTGTCATGCCTTCCTCCAGGGGATCTTTCTGAAACAGGGATCTAACCCATGTTTCCTGGGGCTCCTGCATCCCTGGCAGATTCTTTACTGCTGAGACACTGGGGAAGCCCAAAAAAGGGGAGATTATAAATATTTAAATTAGTCATCTATGTATGTTATAATATTGGGCTGGCCAATACGTTCGTTCGGGTTTTCCCGTAACATTTTATGGAAAATCTCGAACGAATGTTTTGGCTAACCCAATGTAAATTACATGTCCCTGAAGTCATGGGCATTGACAGAGGCAGTGACGTCACCCTATGGGGACAGGTGACAGGCCACCACCACCGCCGCCACCACCCCCGCTCATGCTCACAAGAACCCTGAGCTGGTGAACTTCCCGTTGCTGCTCTGTCCCTGACATGGGCTCCAGGCTCCTCTGCTGGGCGACCCTCTATCTCCTGGGGGTGGGTGAGTCCTCAGCAAACCAAGTGGTTCCAATGTTTGTGTGTGTGTGTGTGTGTGTGTGTGTGAGAGAGAGAGATAATTACAAGTAGGCTCTACCTGACTGTCCCCCACTTCTGTCCCCACAGGTCACACAGGAGCTGGAGCAGTGTCCCAGTCCCCCAGGCACAAGGTCGCAGGGAGGGGCCAGACTGTGAATCTTAGGTGTGATCCAATTTCTGGTCATGTTTCCCTTTATTGGTACCGACAGACCCTGGGGCAGGGCCCAGAGTTTTTGACTTACTTTCAAGATGAGCAAGAACTAGACACATCAGGGATGCCTAAAAACCGATTTTATGCTGAGAGGCCTGAGAAAACATACTCCTATCTGAAGATCCAGCCAGCGGAGCCCGGGGACTCAGCTGTGTATCTCTGTGCCAGCAGCCCAACCACAGCGCCGCACAGTCACCTCCTTCCTGTTCACAAACCTCATCTTTCTGTCTCCTTGCAGCTCCCAGAGCCCCTAAATAGGTTGTTTTTTTGCTTTCCACTCACCAGTATGTGGCGCTAGTGGTAAAGAATTTCTGCACAACGCAGAAGACCCCGGTTCCAACCCTGGGTCAGTAAGATCCCCTGGAGAAGGGAATGGCTACCCACTCCAGTATTCTTGTCTGGAAAGTTCCTTGGACCAGAGGAGTCTGACGGGCTATAGTCCATGAGGTCGTAAAGAGTAGGCACAACTGAGCACACACACACACACACACCCCAACAAAAAGAGGTAGATTTGGACTCAGCTGTTCTTTGGATAGAAAGAGACCATAGACTAACTCCTGAGCTACTGCAGCCGTATATGTTGGTGGATAGAAAGCATTAAGGCTCACTGGGTTCTAGCAGTCTCAGGGCCAGCTCAGGGCTCCAAGGCACAGACCACAGGCTTCTATGGGACCTGCAGGTGTTTGCCCACACACGCGACTTTAGCTGCCTGTGTTCGTAGTGAGTTCCCCTGCGGTTGCTGTTGGCAACTGGAAAGTTTTCGACTACCTCCTCAGGCATAGTCTTTCTTCTAAAGCCTCTTCCATCCCCATCACAGGTGGCACTAGCAGTAATGAACCTGACGGCCAATGCAGGAGACCTTAGAGACTTGGGTTTGATCCCTTGGTTGGGAAGATCCCCTGGAGGAGGGCCTGCGACCCACTCCAGTATTCTTGCCTGGAGAATCCCATGGCCAGGGGAGTCTGGCGGGGTACAGTCCATAGTGTCGCACAGAGTTGGACATGACTGAAGCGACTGAGCACACACGTCCCTGTTACATTGCAAGTTTTCCACAATATAGCATCAAGCCTATCGTCCTGTTTGAAGTAAAATCCGTACTATTTCTGTGCCAGTTAGTTGACAAAGACAGTGTTGAAAACAGTAAGACTTTATTTCCTTTGCCTCATTTAAGCAACCCACTTTCTCTATTTTGTTTCCATGTTTTCACTGCTGGAGTCCTGACAGTTAGACTAAAGCGTACTTTCACAACCTCTCCAGTTTCATCCTGATTCCCTGAATAAATCTGTTCTCTAGAGGTTGTTGTAATTCACACCCTAGGCTTTTGATTTGAAATACTTTCCCTGAGGTCTTTAACTCAAGAAGACACGATATTTTCTAATGCTTCTATTCCTTTTTATGTGTTTGCTATATTACATATTGTTATACATATTGGTTATAAATATAAATACCTATATTGTAAATAACACCTTCTATCCATCTTCACCCATAGATGAATCTATGAAATCTAAAGCCCTGGTCAGAGTGGATGTGATTATGGGTCATGGTTTCTGGGAGTCTGAAGAGATAACCAGATAACTCTGGTGGGTAGGATGGTAAAGAAACCGTCTGCAGTGCAGAAGACCTGGGTTCGATCCCTGTCTTGAGAAGGTCCCCTGGAGAAGGGAATGGCAATCCACTCCAGTATTTGTGCCTGGAGAATCCCATGGACAGAGTAGCCTGGCGGGCTACAGTCCTTGGAGTCCCAAAGAGTGGGACAGGACTGAGCTACTAACACTTTAACTTTTCAAGAGGTAACCCAGCTGCAAGACTGGGATTGAATGGCATAGCCTGGGCCATGATAGGGGTACCCTGAGCCTTGCATAGCAGGTAAAGGGAATGACAGTTGCCCTAAATCCACTTATTATTAACTGTAGTCACTCGGTACACCAAGGTTTTTCCCAAGAGCATGAGTGCCCAGAGGAGGGAGTTTTCCTGGTCTTTGACTGTGGTATCCGCAAAGCTTTCCTGACTCTGGGGAGCAAGGAAGGTCAGATACACATGAGAATTCCCTACTCTAGCAATCCCATTTGAAGGACTCCCTTTCCAGATTCTGGTCTTCAATTTTTTCCCCCCATTTCCCCATCTTTGCCACATGAACCTGGCAGATTCAGCTTCCTTATAATACTATGTTGCACCACCGTTTTCATATCTTCCAACTCCACTGCTTCTTCCAGAACCATCTGTTCCCTCCCTGCTGCTCAAATTGGCACAGTGTTCAAGTTAATCATTTAGTGGAGACTGTTCCTGGCTGATCTCAATTCCATCCATCTTCATCTCCCCATGAGATACTGTTCTTCCGTGATGGCTTATGGCTTTAAAAGATATTCTTTTTTGTTCTTACATTCCAACTTTACTTTTTATTCAGACAAAATTGACCCCATCTCAAAGGCAATTTCATTATCTCCTCAGTCCTTTGCTGATCTATATTTTGGAGTTAACACTGATTGTCTTTTTTTTTTTTTTTAGCAGTTTTGTGCGAAATGCTGGACTGGAAGAAGCACAAGCTGGAATCAAGATTGCCAGGAGAAATATCAATAACTTCAAATATGCAGATGACACCACCCTTATGGCAGAAAGTGAAGAGGAACTAAAAAGCCTCTTGATGAAGGTGAAAGAGGAGAGTGAAAAAGTTGGCTTAAAACTCAACATTCAGAAAACGAAGATCATGGCATCTGGTCCCATCACTTCATGGCAAATAGATGGGGAAACAGTGGAAACAGTGTCAGACTTTATTTTTTGGGGCTCCAAAATCACTGCAGATGGTGACTGCAGCCATGAAATTAAAAGATGCTTACTCCTTGGAAGAACAGTTATGACCAACTTAGACAGCATATTGAAAAGCAGAGACATTACTTTGTCAACAAAGGTCCATCTAGTCAAGGCTATGGTTTTTCCAGTGGTCATGTATGGATGTGAGAGTTGGACTGTGAAGAAAGCTGAGCACTGAAGAACTGATGCTTTTAAACTGTGGTGTTGGAGAAGACTCTTGAGAGTCCCTTGGACTGCAAGGAGATCCATCCAGTCCATTTTGAAGGAGATCAGCCCTGGGATTATTTTGGAAGGAATGATGCTAAAGCTGAAACTCCAATACTTTGGCCATCTCATGTGAAGAGTTGACTCATTGGAAAAGACTCTGATGCTGGGAGGGATTGGGAGCAGGAGGAGAAGGGGACGACAGAGGATGAGATGGCTTGATGACATCATTGACTCAATGGACGTGAGTCTGAGTGAACTCTGGGAGTTGGTGATGGACAGGGAGGCCTGGCGTGCTGCGATTCATGGGGTCGCAAAGAGTCGGACACGACTGAGTGACTGAACTGAACTGAATGAAGATAAAAGATCTCCTTACACTTCAACTTCTGCATTTCTCTTACTACCTTTAATAAACATTTCGTTTCATGTCTCCCATTCTATTCCTCTCCCTTTCAGAAGACAGTTTTAAGAAGGAAGATCTCAGTTGGACTATAACTGCCAGATAATGAGATAGAGGTTACGTAGAATGAAGATTGCCTATTAAGTGATAAATCAAAGGGATAGTTAGGGTTAGAATTAGTGTTGGGATTAGAATTGAAGGAAATTGAGTATAAAATGTGATCACTCAGACATTTCCCAGCACCCCTTGGACCACTGCAGAAGAAATAATGGTGACGCTTCAGTTATTGGCCACAAGGTGGCACTGTGATGCCACTGAGATCTGAGGGGCTCTGGGCAGGATCTGGGAGAGAAACCTGGGAGGGAAAGTGTTAAGAAACAGGCAGGGATCCATCACTAGGCAGCTGTTGACATTTTCAGTTATTTCCAGGCTACCTAACAACTATGGAAGAAGTGGGAGGCCCCTCTAAACCTTAATGAGATCAGCAGTTGAAGGGTTTGGGCAAAGCAGCTTTGATGTCAGGCAGGGGCAGGAGCAGGTGCAGACAGAGGAGCAACTGTCTCAGAGGAATACCGGGGACCTAGGGGCCAAATCCATGAACCCAAAACTCAGTACATTGCAGCCCCACCCATCTCCCCTGCAGCAACATCTAAGCCAGGAGGAGCTGATGTGCCTGAGCCAAGTCACAAGGAACCCTGGGAGAATCTGCAGGGGTTGGGGCCAGCATCCCAGGCAGGCCTGTCTGGCCTTTGGAGAAGAGCCCTAGCTCTCTCTCTCTCTCAGACCTGTGAATCAGAGCATTTAGCAGGGACAGTCCTCCTCGCCCTGACCCTGCCACTAGCCCCAAACTCTTTGTGTGATTCTTTGTCTCATGGCATCAGGTGAGTTTGGAACTGGCTGAAACCTCTGCAGGGTATGCAGAGTCCCAGCTCCAAGTCATCTCTTTCCTTCTCAGACCCAGTTTACTCTTCTCACTAAGCCATATCTTTGCTGTGTGTATCTGCCTCTCCAACAGGACTGGTGGATGCAGCAGTCACCCAGAAATCAAGAGACCGTATTATACAAACAGGAAACAAGATGGTCCTCGAATGTTCTCAGCATATGAACCACTTGAGAATGTTCTGGTACCGACAATACCTGAGACAGTGGCTAAGGCTTATCCATTATTGAAATGGTGTCCGTGACACTGGCTGGGGTGGGGGTGGGGATAACAGAGAGATACTGTATCCCTCTGAATCCGAAGCAAGAAGGAGACTTTCCCCATGACCCTGGAGTCGGCCAGGACCAACCAGACCTCCTTGCACCTCTGTGCCAGCAGTGAACCCACAGCGTGGCATAGCCAGCTGCTCTCTGCACAAAAAGGGCAGCCAGAGGCATGAGGTGGACCCTTCTTCCTAAGGCCACGTCTCATCAGGGGAGAAAACTGCTCATTTTGGAGATCTCACGAGACTAGTGTGAGCTGCGCTCCATCAGCGTGAAGGGTGTGTGTGCTGTAATTCGAAAAGACACATGACCTCACTGTTCACTGCAGCACTATTTACAATAGCCAAGACGTGGGAGCCACCTAAATGTCCATCAACAGATGAATAAATGAATGAAGATGTACATGTATAAATAGAATATTACTCAGCCATAAAAAGAATGAAATGATGCCATTTTCAACAACATGGATGGACTTGGAGATTATCATAACATGCAAAGTCAGACAGAGAAAGACAGATATATGATGTCACTTTCATGGAATCTAAAAATGATATAAATAAATTTATTTACAAAACAGAAATCAACTCACAGACATGGAAAACAATCTTGTGGTTACCCGAGGGGATAGCAGGGTGGGAGGGAGATATATTAGGAGACTGGGATTAACATATGCACACTGCTACCTATAAAACAGACAACAAGGACCTACTGTACAGCACCCGAAACTATATTCTATGTCTTGTAATAGCCTATAATGGAAAACGATCTGAAAAAGATTATATATATGCATATATAACTGAATCACTTTGCTGAACACCTGAAGCTAACACAACATTGTAAATTAATTATATCAATACTTCAATTTAAGAACAGTTAAAAAAAGTAAATTCAAATAGCACTTAATGTTACATCTCTCAATTGAGAATATTCTGGTAATTGAGGAAAGTCAAGAAACACCTGGAGTAACAGGCAAATTTGGCCTTGGAATACGGAATGAAGCAGGGCAAAGACTAATAGAGTTTTGCCAAGAAAATGCACTGGTCATAACAAATACCCTCTTCCAACAACACGAGGAGACTCTATACATGGACATCACCAGATGGTCAACACCAAAATCAGATTGATTATATTCTTTGCAGCCAAAGATGGAGAAGCTCTATACAGTCAGCAAAAACAAGACCAGGAGCTGACTGTGGCTCAGACCATGAACTCCTTATTGCCAAATTCAGACTTAAATTGAAGAAAGTAGGGAAAACCACTAGACCATTCAGGTATGACCTAAATCAAATCCCTTATGATTATACAGTGGAAGTAAGAAATAAATTTAAGGGCCTAGATCTGATAGGTAGAGTGCCTGATGAGCTGTGGAATGAGGTTCGTGACATTGTACAGGAGACAAGGATCAAGACCATCCCCATGGAAAAGAAATGAAAAAAGCAGAATGGCTGTCTGGGGAGGCCTTACAAATAGCTGTGAAAAGAAGAGAAGCCAAAAGCAAAGGAGAAAAGGAAAGATATAAACATCTGAATGCAGAGTTCCAAAGAATAGCAAGACGAGATAAGAAAGCCTTCTTCAGTGATCAATGCAAAGAAATAGAGGAAAACAACAGAATGGGAAAGACTAGGGATCTCGTCAAGAAAATCAGAGATACCAAAGGAACATTTCATGCAAAGATGAGCTCGATAAAGGACAGAAATGGTATGGACCTAACAGAAGCAGAAGATATTAAGAAGAGGTGGCAAGAACACACAGAAGAACTGTACAAAAAAGATCTTCATGACCCAGATAATCACGATGGTGTGATCACTGACCTAGACCAGACATCCTGGAATGTGAAGTCAAGTGGGCCTTAGAAAGCATCACTACAAACAAAGCTAGTGGAGGTGATGGAATTCCAGTTGAACTATTCCAAATCCTGAAAGATGATGCTGTGAAAATGCTGCACTCAATATGCCAGCAAATTTGGAAAACTCAGCAGTGGCCACAGGACTGGAAAATGTCAGTTTTCATTCCAATCCCAAAGAAAGGCAATGCCAAAGAATGCTCAAACTACTGCACAATTGCACTCATCTCACATGCTAGTAAAGTAATGCTCAAAATTCTCCAAGCCAGGCTTCAGCAATATGTGAACCGTGAACTTCCTGATGTTCAAGCTGGTTTTAGAAAAGGCAGAGGAACCAGAGATCAAATTGCCAACATCCACTGGATCATAGAAAAGCAAGAGAGTTCCAGAAAAACATCTATTTCTGCTTTATTGACTATGCCAAAGCCTTTGACTGTGTGGATCACAATAAACTGTGGGAAATTCTGAAAGAGATGGGAATACCAGACCACCTGATCTGCGTCTTGAGAAATTTGTATGCAGGTCAGGAAGCAACAGTTAGAACTGGACATGGAACAACAGACTGGTTCCAAATAGGAAAAGGAGTACGTCAAGGCTGTATATTGTCACCCTGTTTATTTAACTTATATGCAGAGTACATCATAAGAAACGCTGGACTGGAAGAAACACAAACTGAAATGAAGATTGCTGGGAGAAATAATAACCTCAGATATGCAGATGACACGACCCTTATGGCAGAAAGTGAAGAGGAACTCAAAAGCCTCTTGATGAAAGTGAAAGTGGAGAGTGAAAAAGTTGGCTTAAAGCTCAACATTCAGAAAACGAAGATCATGGCATCTGGTCCCACCCCATCCTATTTCATGGGAAATAGATGGGGAAACAGTGGAAACAGTGTCAGACTTTATTTTTCTGGGCTCTAAAATCACTACAGATGGTGACTGCAGCCATGAAATTAAAAGACGCTTACTCCTTGAAAGGAAAGTTATGACCAACCTAGATAGCATATTCAAAAGCAGAGACATTACTTTGCCAACAAAGGTTCGTCTAGTCAAGGCTATGGTTTTTCCTGTGGTCATGTATGGATGTGAGAGTTGGACAGTGAAGAGGGCTGAGCGCCAAAGAATTGATGCTTTTGAACTGTGGTGTTGGAGAAGACTCTTGAGAGTCCCTTGGACTGCAAGGAGATCCAACCAGTCCATTCTGAAGGAGATCAGCCCTGGGGTTTCTTTGGAAGGAATGATGTTAAAGCTGAAACTCCAATACTTTGGCCACCTCATGCGAAGAGTTGACTCATTGGAAAAGACTCTGATGCTGGGAGGGATTGGGGGCAGGAGGACAAGGGGACAACAGAGGATGAGATGGCTGGATGGCATCACCGACTCGATGGAGGTGAATTTGAGTGAACTCTGGGAGTTGGTAATGGACAGGGAGGCCTGGCGTGCTGCGATTCATGGGGTCGAGAAGAGTCGGACACAACTGAGCGACTGATCTGATCTGATCTGATCTGAAGAAACAGTAGCATCCAACATGAAATTTATATTTCTCTTTCTTTTTTTAAGCAGAAAGCACCCAGGCAGCTTTAAATTCCCTGAGTGATCTGAGCTCTCCCAACTTGAAACTGTTACATAAAACTGCTTGGGGCTCACTGAATACCAGGCAAGAATTCTCCAGAGGAAAAACAATCTCAGTAATAAATTACAAAATACACAAGTAAACAGAACACTTAGGAGAAATGTTAGTAGATGCGTCAAACAGCTGCATTAAACCCCAAGATGATCGACTGCAGAATTATCAAAATTGGATGACAAACTCAGTCTCTCTTGTGGGCACAGGGCAGTATTTTGCATCTTCTCAGGTCACGAGGTCTTCTGAGGTCACAGAGACCATCTCACGTCCTCAATATTTTATACATATGACTATTGCCATAATCTCTTACTTGTGTGTGATTCAGTTCTAAGTTGAACTGCATGGAACACTGCCGGGATCCGGCATATTGCATATTGAGTGCATATTGCATATTGCATATTGAGTGCAGCACTTTCCACAGCATCATCTTTCAGGATCTGGAATAGCTCAACTGGAATTCTATCACTGCCGGGAGCCAGCGTGAGGAACTCCGCCCATGACAAAGGTCATGAGGAAGGAGGCTCGGCATACGCAAAGGCGGGATCAAGCCTCAGGAGTCCCCCTGGAAATTCTCGAGCATCTACCCCCAAAACCAGAGTCTACCTACTTTCTGCTTTTTGCTTTCACCTACACCTCTGACTTTATGGGGGCTGTCTCCCACTACCTCTCTCTGAAAAAAGAGTTAGCTTACAGCTCCAGTTAATTCCTGGGTGTGACAGTGTTTAACCTACAAACTCCTTTGGAAATCCTCTAGCCTGCCTAAATAGGTTTTTCCGGCCACATGTGATTGTTCAGAGCCTCCCAACTGTGAGAGGCAGGAGATGTTCTAAACTGCCTAAACACAGATTCCTTTGAGTAGTTAAAAGATTGATTAGAAATTGTATTGGTGAAGGGTTTTTCACTTTTTGGGCCAATGTTTGCTGCTAAGTCTCCATACTCCTTACCTACTGTGTCCTTGGCAGTGTATTGATTAATATAATGGGTGTATAGAAATGTAAAATGCAGCTTTGTCCAATGCTTTTTTGGAGGCTGGTGCCTGACTTTGGAATAATCACCTTTAGAGAAAAATAAGTTTCTTAAAATGTTAACAGGCCTCCGGGCCAGAAGATGATGTCAATCACCTGAACTTTTGCATATGATAAGTTTGAAAGCCTGGCTTAGATTAGAACCAGGAACTGCTGTCCTTGCATGACTCCACCCCTTCCCCCATTATCCTCTATGCATAACTTAAGGTATAAAAACTACTTTGGAAAATAAAGTGCGGGCCTTGTTCACTGAAACTTGGTCTCCCCATGTCACTCTCTCTCCCAAATTCTGGCTGAGTCTCCATCTGGAGCGCGGAACCCACCATGCTTGCTAATTATGCCTGGGCTTTTAAGATCCGACCGGGGAGGCCTCAGTGTCTCCTCTCCTTCGGGAGAATGGAAGGACGCCTGCGGCCTACGTAAGTGGTGCAAACTTCTTGTATTGAAGTTTTATTGGTCTCCCGCGTAAACCAAGCTACTCAGCCTCTTTTCTCCACTGAATTTTCCTACTGAGCTATCCTCATTCTATTACTCTTTGTATCCTTAATTAACGTGTAATTAAGCAGTTGTTTCCTGACCCTCGCCTATGCCGTCTCTCCTTCGAATACCCTGGATCAGCTGGGGCTGGACCCCGGCAGAACACAAGCATAAAATGGTACATGACTCCCATTTGTATACAGTTTGTTAATTCAGAAAGAACTTCATTTTTATCATCCATTTGATTTGGATTAAAGACTATGAGCTTTTCAATTTTTTCTTGTAAAATTAAAATTTTTATTGGGCAACAATTTCATTTGCCCCTAGGCCATATCCCTCCTGGGCTCCTTACATGTGGAAGTCCACACACAAAGGGCAGAGTTTCTTCACGTGGGATCCACTGACTCCAAGATTGGGAGTTCACAGCTGGGTTTCACAGGAAGGGCAAACCCCAAGTGCTGCTCACCCCTTGACCTTCTATGCTACATACACCCTGGGACAGGGGAACACCCGTTGACCCAGGACCTGATCACAGACAAGAGAGCAGGTTGCTTGCTGGGCAAAAACTCCACTCACCAATTGGCCAATCTGCTGAAAGTCTAAAAAGTGAAATTGATGAATAACCAATTTTGATAAGTTATGCTCTTTACACGGAGAAGGAGATGGCACCCCACTCCAGTACTCTTGCCTGGAAAATCCCATGGATGGAGGAGCCTGGTAGGCTGCACTCCATGGGGTCGCGAAGAGTCGGACACAACCCAGCGACTTCCTTTCACTTTCTTGCATTGGAGAAGGAAATGGCAACCCACTCCAGTGTTCTTGCCTGGAGAATCCCAGGGACGGAGGAGCCTGGTGGACTGCCGTCTATGGGGTCGCACAGAGTCGGACATGACTGAAGCGATGCAGCAGCAGCAGCAGCAGCATCAGCATGCTCTTTACAGCAGTTCAGGATGCTTGGAATGATTTCAGCAGTCTTTGAGTTTTTTTCTTTTGAAGTTTTTGATTGGCTACAGCTTTCTTTCAGCCATTGATCCTCAGCTGTTTCTGGGCAAACTTGTCAGTCTAGCTTATTTTGAGGTCAAATTTGTATGTTGTATATTTCAGTCATTGAGGACTTCTCACATTCTCAATATTTGATGCATGTGATTGTTCTTGTCTTCTCTTGTGTGTGGTTCACTTGTAAGGTGAGTTGCTTGGAATACAAGCAACAACGTGAACCCTTCTCCTGTGTAATTGTGTATTTATGTTTTAGGAATACTTTAAGGTGTAATTAATAGGGAGAAAATGCTCTAATTAATATATATAATGCTCTCAGTTCAGTTCAGTCGCTCAGTCATGTCCGAATCTTTGCAACCCGATGAGTTGCAGCACGCCAGGCCTCCCTGTCCATCACCAACTCCCAAAGTTCACTCAAACTCACCTCCATCGAGTCAGTGATGCCATCCAGCCATCTCATCCTCTGTCATCCCCTTCTCCTCCTGCCCCCAATCCCTCCCAGCATCAGAGTCTTTTCCAATGAGTCAACTCTTCGCATGAGGTGGCCAAAGTACTGGAGTTTCACCTTTAGCATCATTCCTTCCAAAGAACACCCAGGGCTGATCTCCTTTAGAATGGACTGCTTGGATCTCCTTGCAGTCCAAGGGACTCTCAAGAGTCTTCTCCAACACCACAGTTTAAAAGCATCAATTCTTCAATGCTCAGCCTTCTTCACAGTCCAACTTTCACATCCATACATGACCACTGGAAAAACCATAGCCTTGACCAGATGGAACTTTGTTGGCAAAGTAATGCCTCTGCTTTTGAATATGCTATCTAGGTTGGTCATAATTTTCCTTCCAAGGAGTAAGCGTCTTTTAATTTCATGGCTGCAGTCACCATCTGCAGTGATTTTGGAGCACCCCAAAATAGAGTCTGACACTGTTTCCACTGTTTCCCCATTTATTTCCCATGAAGTGATGGGACCAGATGCCATGATCTTCGTTTTCTGAATTTTGATCTTTAAGCCAACTTTTTCACTCTCCACTTTCACTTTCACCAAGAGGCTTTTTAGTTCTTCTTCAACTTCTGCCATAAGGGTGGTGTCATCTGCATATCTGAGGTTATTGGTATTTCTCCCGGCAATCTTGATTCCAGCTTGTGCTTCTTCCAGTCCAGCGTTTCTCATGATGTATTCTGCATAGAAGTTAAATAAGCAGGGTGACAATATACAGCCTTGACGTACTCCTTTTCCTATTTGGAACCAGTCTGTTGTTCCATGTCCCGTTCTAACTGTTGCTTCCTGACCTGCATCTAGGTTTCTCAAGAGGCAGGTCAGGTGGTCTGGTATTCCCATCTCTTTCAGAATTTTCCACAGTTTATTGTGATCCACACAGTCAAAGGCTTTGGCATTTGGCATATAATGCTCTAATAATACCTAAATATACAAAATAAACACAAAATGCTCTAATATAATACACGTTCAATCATGCTGACTCTGTGACCCCATGGACTGTCCATGAAATTCTCCAGTCCAGAATACGGAGTGGGTAGCCTTTCCCTTCTCCAGGGGATCTTCCCAACCCAGGGATTGAAGCCAGGTCTCCCACATTGCAGGCAGATTCTTTATCAGCTGAGCCACAAGGGAAGCCCAAGAATATTGGAGTGGGTAGCAGATCTTCCTGACCCAGGAATCAAACCAGGGTCTCCTGCAATGCAGGCAGATTCTTTACCACTCAGCTATCAGGGAAGCCCAAATTAATATTTCTGGATAAGTTTTGACAAGGGCATACACCAATGCAACCATGACTGAAATCAAAATAAAGAACATTCCCTTCACCCAAGAAATTTTCCTCATGCCTCTTCCCAGTTTATTTCCAAGAAAACCACTTTTCTGATTATATGACTATAGTTTTGTCGAATAGGAAATACTGTTTTGGTTGACCTCTTTTTCTCAAAATTATTAATTTTTAAATTTTATTTTATGTATTTATTTGTGGCTGTGCTGAGTCTTCATTGCTGCACGGGCTTTTCTCTGGTTGTGGTGAGAGGGGACTACTCTCTAGTTCTGGCGCACAGGCTTCTCACTGCGGTGGCTTCTCTTGTTGCCGAGCCTGGGCAATAGGGTGCACGGGCTTCAGTAGTTGTGGTGTGTGGGCTCGGTAGTTGTGGGTCGAGGACTTTAAAACACAGGTTCAGTAGTTGCAGCACACAAGCTTAGTTGGTCCAAGATATGTGGGATCTTCCTGGATCAGGGATCTAACCTGTGTCTCTTGCCTTAGCAGGCAGATTCTTTACCACTGAGCCACCAAGGAAGCCCCTCAAAATTATTATTTTTGAAATGTACTCAAATGTGTATATCAGTACTTTTTCCTTTATATTACTGAGTAGTAGTCTATTGTATTGGAGAAGTAAATGACAACCCACTCCAGTATTCTTGCCTGGAAAATCCCATGGACAGAGGAGCCTGATGGGTTACGGTCCACGGGGTCGCAAGAGTTGGACATGATTCAGCAACTAAATCACCACCACCACTGGTCCACTGTATTTCACAATTTGCTTATCCACCCTCCTATGGATGGATGACTAGGTTGTTCTGATTTTCAACTCTTATGAATAAAACTGCTCTGAATATTCTTGTACACATCTTTTTGGGTGAATGCATTCATTTCTCTTAGGTATAAACGTTAAGAGTGGAATGATTGATTCATAGGGTAAAGCCACGTTTGACTTTATTAGAAGCAGTTGAACAGTTTTCCAAAGTGGCTGCACCAATGTGCAGCACCAAGCGTAGGGGCTCCCCTGTACCTCCACCCACACCAATGTTTGGTGTTCTCCTTTTTATTGTTAGCCATTCTATCGGGTTCATAGTGATGTCTCATTTACACTTCATTAATCAGTAATGATTAATGCAATCAATGCAGCGATCAGTGCAAAGAAATAGAGGAAAACAACAGAATGGGAAAGACTAGGGATCTCGTCAAGAAAATTAGAGATACCAAGGGAACATTTCATGCAAAGATGGGCTCTTTAAAGGACAGAAATGGTATGGACCTAACAGAAGCAGAAGATATTAAGAAGAGGTGGCAAGAACACACAGAAGAACTGTACAAAAAAGATCTTCACGACCAAGATAATCATGATGGTGTGATCACTCACCTAGAGCCAGACATCCTGGAATGTGAAGTCAAGTGGGCCTTAGGAAGCATCACTATGAACAAAGCTAGTGGAGGTGATGGAATTCCAGTTGAGCTATTTCAAATCCTGAAAGACGATGCTGCGAAAGTGCTGTACTCAATATGCCAGCAAATTTGGAAAACTCAGCAGTTGCCACAGGAAAAGGTCAGTTTTCATTCCAATCCCAAAGAAAGGCAATGCCAAAGAATGCTCAAACTACTGCACAATTGCACTCATCTCACATGCTAGCAAAGTAATGCTCAAAATGCTCCAAGCCAGGCTTCAGCAATACGTGAACCATGAACTTCCAGATGTTCAAGCTGGTTTTAGAAAAGGCAGAGGAACCAGAGATCAAATTGCCAACATCCGCTGTATCATCGAAAAAGCAAGAGAGTTCCAGAAAAACATCTATTTCTGCTTTATTGACTATGCCAAAGCCTTTGACTGTGTGGATCACAATAAACTGTGGAAAATTCTGAAAGAGATGGGAATACCAGACCACCTGACCTGCCTCTTGAGAAACCTAGATGCAGATCAGGAAGCAACAGTTAGAACTGGACATGAAACAACAGACTGGTTCCAAATAGGAAAAGGAGTACGTCAAGGCTGTATACTGTCACCCTGCTTATTTAACTTATATGCAGAGTACATCATAAGAAATGCTGGACTGGAAGAAGCACAAGCTGGAATAAAGATTGCTGGGAGAAATATCAATAACCTCAGATATGCAGATGACACCACCCTTAAGGCAGAAAGTGAAGAGGAGCTAAAAAGCCTCTTGGTGAAAGTGAAAGTGGAGAGTGAAAAAGTTGGCTTAAAGCTCAACATTCAGAAAATGAAGATCATGGCATCTGGTCCCACCACTTCATGGCAAATAGATGGGGAAACAGTGGAAACAGTGTCAGACTTTATTTTTTTGGGCTCCAAAATCACTGCAGATGGTGATTGCGCCATGAAATTAAAAGATGCTTACTCCTTGAAAGGAATGTTATGACCAACCTAGATAGCATATTCAAAAGCAGAGACATTACTTTGCCAACAAAGGTCCGTCTAGTCAAGGCTATGGGTTTTCCAGTGGTCATGTATGGATGTGAGAGTTGGACTGTGAAGAAGGCTGAGCATTGAAGAATTGATGCTTTTGAACTGTGGTTTTGGAGAAGACTCTTGAGAGTCCCTTGGACTGTAAGGAGATTCAAGGAGTCCATTCTGAAGGAGATCAGCCCTGGGTGTTCTTTGGAAGGAATGATGCTAAAGCTGAAACTCCAGTACTTTGGCCACCTCATGCGAAGAGTTGACTCATTGAAAAAGACTCTGATGCTGGGAGGGATTGGGGGCAGGAGGAGAAGGGGATGACAGAGGATGAGATGGCTGGATGGCATCACTGACTCGATGGAGGTGAGTTTGAGTGAACTTTAGGAGTTGGTGATGGACAGGGAGGCCTGGCGTGCTGCAATTCATGGGGTCACAAAGAGTCGGACACGACTGAGCGACTCAACTGAACTGAATCAGTAATGATATTTACTTTTTCATATCTTCCTATCTTTTTTTATAACGTGCCTGCTTTTAAATTTGTTCATATTTAAAAATCATGTTGCTTTATGTTACTGATTTGTAAAGGATATTTTTATATCCTAGATAGGAGTCTTTTGACCATTAAATAGATTGAGTCTGTCTTCTCCCACTTGCCTTGTCTTCTTGCTTTTTTAATGCTGCCTTTTGGTAAACTGAAGATTAAAATTTTTATAAGGCCTAATTTATCACTTTTTCTTTTTCACTTGGTGCCCTTTGCATCCTGTTTGCCTATCCCAAAGTTATCTATTTCTTGCTCCATTGCTTCACTTTAATAACATCATTCCAGTTCCTTGCCATCAGCTGGAAATGACCCACCTCCAAAATCACAACTTAAACATCTCACTCTGCCCACAGTTTCCTATCCTCGTATACCTATTCTTTGACAATACCAGGATCTCCTAGCCATTGGTAACTAGTCTTCCCTTCTTCTACTCCTTAGGATCCTTCCATATTTTCATCACCTCCTATAGAGTAGATTTGATGATGTTACATTCTTTTAGCCCTTCCTTGCAAATATTCCTTCTTCAGCCATGACCTTTTAGGTTGCCCTCATATTACAGAAACCCAAACCAGAGTGGATGCACTGATCTCTCATTTTCACAACAGCAGCTGAGAGCTGTCAGAGTAAGTCACATCTGTACAAACTAGTATCTAATGTGACAAATCAAGTCACTAACCTTACCTGCTTTTACATCTCTGTTTTGAGATACCAGTTAGTTCACTCGCTCACTTTCCAAAACACTATTCCAAATATTTAAAATGCTTTCCACTCTCTGTAAAATGTGCCCACTTCTTGCTTCTTAATTCAAGGGTGAATCCTAATGCAGAGGGCAGTGCCCTTCAAGGGGGATCTTTGTGGGGCCCCTGGTCTCTACCAAATATGTGAAGAAACCCACCCTCCTGTAGACTTCCCTGAGTAGAGGTAGGTGAGGAGTAGAGTCCGACTTCCCTGGATCCCCTTCAGAGTCTATGTCCTGAAGTCACACTATTTATTCTCACATAGCATATTCCTCTCTGCTTCTGCTGCCTGTCTCAGCAATGCTAATCGCAGAACGTTAGAAATTCTGTTACTGCTAATTGCAGAATGTTGGAAATTTGTCATTGCTAATTGCAGACAGTTAGAACTTTCGTTACGGCTAAGTGCAGAATGTTAGAACTTTCTCTTTTTTCAAGGCAGAATACATTTTCCAAGCTCGTTTTCCCCTTTTCGCCTGGCCACATCTACTATTTTACCCAGCAGGGTGATGGCAGGTTGAGGAGGACCAATGAAGATCCTATTTATAAAGGTGGGACGGAGTTCAGGGAAACCAGTAAAGGAAGGAGAAGCGTCCTAAGGGTGGCATAAGTGGGTGGCTCTTATCCTCACAGACCTGAAAGTTGGTGGGGGAGGGGGGGCTGTTTCCTGGGCAGTAGGGTGCGGGAGTTTAGGGAGCCAGGTCTGGCCTTTGGTAAGAAAGAATAGCTAGGATGAAATGTAGGGAGGAGAAGGAAGCCACGGGGTAGACATTTATTATAAACCAGGACAGTGGTGCCTTGGTTCCCTTCACTCTCCTGCCATCATCTCCTATAAACAAAACCCAGTTACTAGAATCCATAAAGGTCAGAATCACAGGGTAAGACGGGTCTGTAGGGATAAACAGTAACTCCCCAGAACTGAAGATGGGCTTGAGAACAGTAACCCCAAGTTAGCTAGGTCTCTGCCCGTGAGTGGATCACGGCTGAGACTTGTTTCTGGAGGACCTTCACTCCCAAGAATTTATAGACAACCCAGGTCCCCTGCAGACCCAGTCAGATGGACTAAATCTTAGAGTCTCTGCATCACTGGCCAGTCAGGATGGGGGGGTTGGGGGGTGCCCGGGAAAGGAAAATACCCAGAAAAGGCTTGGTTTGACCCCAGCGTCAACAAGACGACGGCGCACAGGCTGAGAGAGACCTGGAGGCTTCCTCACAGACCCTCCCCCTCGGCTGACGTCATGGTGGGTGGGTTTCAGCACGGAGACCGGCGAGCAGAAGCCGTGGGGCCAAGGAAGATGAGGGGAGACAGGGCTTCCTGGTTGTTGGTGGGGGGTGGGTGTCGGGGCAGCAAAGGGGTACCCGCCTCAGAGAAACATCAGCACAGCTGTGTGGGGACAGACGTCGCCCTGAGCCATCTTCCTGCTTGGCCTCCGGAACCCACAGGGTGAGGACAAAGGGGCGGGGCTGTCACGGGATAATCCTCCAATCAGAGAGAGCGAAGCCGGAACTCCGCTCTCATCCAGGAGGACCAGACTCTGAGCGCTGCAGCCTACCCTAGGGTGCCATGGGGTCCAGGCTCCTTCCCTGGGTGATGCTGTATCTTCTGAGAGCAGGTAAGTCCTGTGGACAAAGAGATAATTGCCCTTCGGAGCTTGTCGACTCCCGAAAGCTCCACTTCACCTTGGGGGTAATCATCAAGCTCTCTCCGGCGCTTATTTGATCTCTGTGGTTCCCACAGGCCCTTTGGAGGCTGAAGTCACCCAAACTCCAAGACACCTGATCAAAACGACGGGACAGACAGCGACCCTGAGATGTTCTCCTATGTCTGGACACAGCAGTGTATCTTGGTACCAACAGGCCCAGAGTCAGGGCCCCCAGTTCATCTTTGAGTTTTATGAAACTCTGCAAAGAGCTAAGGGAAACTTTTCGAATCGGTTCTTAGCAAAACAGTTCCATGACTTTAGCTGTGAGCTGAACGTGAACTCCTTGGACCTAACGGACTCTGCCCTGTACCTCTGTGCCAGCAGCTTGGCACAGCTGTGCTGAGTCACCCGCTCTCTGCACACAAACCTCTCTGCCTTGGCTTGAGCAGTGACAGAGCAGTGCAGCCTTCCACCCAGGTTTCCCTCCTCCGAGGGATGTTTTTAGCCGCTTCAAATTTGCTTGTCGTGCCCTGCTGAGCTCAGAGCACTCCCCAGGAAGAGCAATCAGAGTCTCCTCAGTGCACTGAATGTTTCCACATCTCCCAACATCAGCCAAGTAGTGGGGATCATCAACAGAAGGGGACACCTGAGCCCTTTGCTTGTGCTAGAGTCTCTGTACATATCATACCCGTTAAAGCTCTGTGACAGTCATGGAAATCAAATATTCTTATACCCACTTTATAGATAAAAGAACTCAGGGACACTAAATCATTTTCCTGATGTCTCATGATTTAGAAGGAGCAGAACTGGGAGACAAACATGTCTGTTTACAAAATCCATACTTCCTCCATATACCCAACTGTTCCATCATTAGCTTCTCTGGCCCCATAGAGAGAGCAGAGGCAGGCCTTCACCTTCACCTGTCCTGCTAGTCAGCAGTGGAAAGCTGATACCTCATCGTGGACATCACCATGGCCTCCTCCTTGGCAACACTGAGGAACATAAGATTTCACATGGATTCATTCTCATTTGTATGCAGCCCTCTCATCTTTTTTTCAGTCTGTAGCTCACCTCTTTGTTTTTTTACAGTCTGTTTTGATGGACACAAGTTTAATGCAACTGACATTATAGTTTTCTTTGTGTCTCAACTAGACAAATGCTTCCTCAAACAAGTACCTGGAAATATTGTCCTTAATTTAGTCTAGTAAATTTAAATTTTTCTTTTCATAAGTAATAATAAAATATACGTGAAATATATTTTCATGTAAGGAATTAAGTAGAGATCTAGGACTATAAGGAAGGAATATATTTGCTGAGATGTGGAGGGACCTAGACAGGGTCATACAAAGTGAAGTAATTCAAAAGCAGAAAAAGAAATATCATGTATTAACATTTATAAGCAGAATCTAAGAAAATGGTGCAGATGAACAAACCTTTTTTGGATGAATTAGAGGTCACAGGACCTGGTCCACTGAACTAAGTGGTGGATGTCCACTTCCACGGATCACTGGGGCAATGCCAGAGACACAGAGCTGAGGGTCATTTGTCCTCAAACCCCAGTCTCCTCCAGCCCACACCCTGCCTGTGGGGTGGATTGCTAGGCAGGGCTCTTTCTGGGCTCCCCCTCTTCACCCCCAGCCATTTCAGAAATGCTGTTTGTGACAGCAAAGCCTCCATTTTTAGAGAGAGGCCATGTATTAGTCCTTGAATAATTGTGTGAGTCTTTCTGGGCAGAAATAATCAAATATACAATTGCCTAGCATGGCCCAAGGATAGACCAAAGCCCTGGTTTTGCCTGAATGATTCACATCAATGCTTTAAAAACTAATGCAGCTTCATCTCCTGAGGCAGCGAAGGCTAAAAATAAAAATTGCTCATTTCAAAGAGTCGAACCTTAGAAGACTGGAGTTAGAACATGTGCCCTGGGAACAGAACCTCTTATCACCCTTTGGAGAAAGCTGTGAGCTGCTGATGAACACTGGAATAACGTCACCACCGACACTGGAATGAGTAATAGGAGCATTTCTGCTGCTGCTGCTGCTTAAGTCACTTCAGTCGTGTCCGACTCTGTGAGACCCCATAGATGGCAGCCTACCAGGCTCCCCGTCCCTGGGATTCTCCAGGCAAGAACACTGCAGTGGGTTGCCATTGCCTTCTCCAAGGAGCATTTCTAGAGCCAGTGAAAATGTAACTTATTTTTTGAGTTTGGAAATGCGGGCACAAGGGGGCGCTCATTAACCTTCCTTTTCAAGTAAGAATTATTCAAGGCTTGTTCTAGAATGAGGGGTCAGAGGCTGTGCTCCAGGTGCTGGCCAGTTTTTGTACAAACAGAAGCCACGTTAATCCACACTCAGCACAAAATGAAGTCACCATCGACCTCATCACTCACCCAGCTCACCGGTCAGGGGCTGGCCATGTGCACAGGGCACTTGTGTTCCTTCGCCCTTGGCTTATGTTTTAAAACAAGCATTTATACTGTATTCCACGGTCAGTGCCTCTCGGGATGTTGTCTATTTAGACACCACAAATTCTACAACCTGATCAAGGATCTGAGTTTAAAGCTCTCATGCGGTTAGGCTGTTTTTGGTTTTCAGTAAATCGTTGTTGATTATCTATTGTATGTATAGTAGTTTGTGTCTGTTAATCCCTTACTCCTAATTCATCCCTCCTTCCCTCTGTTTCCCCTTTGGTAACGGTGGACTTGCTTTCTATGGCTGTGAGTCTGTTTTTGTTTTGTGTATACATCCATCTTATTTTTTAGATTCCACATACAGCCGATACCATGTAGTATTGGTCTTCCTCTGTCTGGCTTATTTCACAAAGCATAATGTTCTCTAGGTTCATCCACATTGCTGCAAATGGCAATATTTCATTCTTTTTATAGCTGAATAATATTCCATTGTATATATATATAATATATATTATGTAATGTAGCACGCACACACACACACACACACACATATACATATTTATATGCCACATCTTTGTCCATTCATCTGTTGATGGGCACTTGGGTTGCTTCTATGCCTTCTTAATAATGCTAAGCTATGTTCTATAGTTAGGGCTTCCCTTGTGGCTCAAATGGTAAAGAATCCACCTGCAATGCAGGAGACCTGGGTTTGATCCCCTGGAGAAGGGAATGGCTACCCACTTCGGTATTCTTCACTGGAGAATTCCATGGATAGAGGAGCCTGATTGGCTACAGTCCATGGGTCACAAAGAGTTGGACATGACTGACTGACTAATACACACATTTTACAGTTAAAAAAAAAAAGCATCAACAATGTATGAAGACAGTGTTAAATGTTAATAATCCCCTTCCCTTTCCAGACATACCCCTATCCAATCCCATCTTCAGGGTGTGTTTCTTACCTTCTTCTCAATGCTGATGCAAACCCATCTACCCAAATACACCCACAAAAGTGGGGCCACCTGTACACATTAACTGCCACTTGCATGCTTTCTTCTATGAGTCTACTTCGGACATTTTTTTCAGATCAGTAGATAGAGATCTAACTTCCTTCTATTAACTGCTTCATATCGTATAATGGGGGTGGACAGGTAGATTAATGGCCTCATGCATGGTCTCAGAGCTGATAGGTTATGGAACCAGATTACAAAGCAGTTTGTCTGCATCTGTGTTGGAGGGCATGGGAGCTATAGGGTCCCTGTGGGAATCAAAGATACAGAACCACTGGGGATTTTCAGTCTTCAGGTCAGACAAGAAGGGTAAGAGGGTCTGAGCATTTCTTACAGTACTGCAGGTAAGAGCATCATGATATTGGCAGAGAAGAAGTGTTAGAGGCGTCTGACTGGGGCGAAGCCCCAGAAAAGACAAGCTTTGAGCAAATTATTCCAATCCCAAGATGCATCAGAGACGCAAATGTAAATAAATTAGGGGAGGAAACTTTGTTTAAATGAGAAGTGGGGAGAGAGATAACTGAGTGGCTGCTTAACAAACATGAAATGCAGAGGAATACAATGTTAGCTAAACGCCACTCTGGTTCTGATCAGTTTTGCTTGTTAAGGCAGGTGGAAATGGGATAATTTATCGTGAGGTTGAAGTTACCATCTGAACTCCTTTTCTGTCCATGAAGGCTAGTGACAAAGGGAGAAGTGGTGGGGCTTCTCCCTTTGTGGTCCACCACAAGGACCACAGCTTGCCTGTTCAGTTGTCGTTCACTCTCTACGTCGTGTCTGACTCTTTGCAACCCCGTGGGCTGCAGCACGCCAGGAGTCCCTGTCTTTCACTATCTCCTGGAGCTTGCTCAAGCTCATGTCCATCGAGCTGGTGATGCCATTCAACCATCTCACCCTCTGTCGCCCCCTTCTCCTCTTGCCCTCAATATTCCCCAGCATCAGCACTTATTCGGTGGGACGCGCTAATAAATCATGCCCTGACCAAAGAGACTCTCTGGGGCTGGACATAGGTCAGTTTTCCTGCATAATAAAGTTGGAGGAAACTTATCTTCTTCTGGAAGGGATTGTGGTTCTTGTTCCTTTTATGAAGGCGTGGTCTGCATAAGTGCATGCTCGGTTGTCTCCATGGACTGTAGCCTGCCAAGCTCCACTGTGCATGAGATTTTCCAGTCAAGAACACTGGAGGGGGTAGCCATTTCCTCCTCCAGGGGATCTTCCCAACCCATGGATCAAATCTGCATTTCCTGTATTGATAGGCAGACTTTTTACTCCTGAACCACATGGGTATCTCCAGGCATCTTAGATACACTTAATTGATTACTATCAGTGAGGCTCAGTGATGTCACCATGGGAACTGCCTTGTGGGAACAGGTGACACCGGTCCTCCTCTGCTCATGCTCACAAGGACCCTGAGCTGGTGAACCTCCCATTGCTGCTCTGACCCTGCCATGGGCTCCGGGCTCCTCTGCTGGGTGACCCTCTGTGTCCTGGGGGTGGGTGAGTCCTCAGCAAGCAGGTCCAGTGTGTGTGTGTGTGTGTGTGTGTGTGTGTGTCTGTGTCTGCGTATGTATGATGATGATTACATATATGCTCTACCTGATTGTCCCCCACTTCTGTCCCCACAGGTCACACAAGAGCTGGAGTAGTGTCCCAGTCACCTGGGTACAGGGTCGCAGGGAGGGGCCAGACTGTGAATTTCAGGTGTGATCCAATTCCTGGTCACCAAGTCCTTTACTGGTACCGACAGATGCTGGGGCAGGGTCTGGAGTACCTGACTTATTTTCAGGGCAAGGAGGAACCAGACAAATCAGGAATGCCTAAAAACCAGTTTTCTGCTGAGAGGCCTGAGAGCACGTACTCCTATCTGAAGATCCAGCCAGTGGAGCCTGAGGACTCAGCCCTGTATCTCTGTGCCAGCAGCCCAACCACAGCATGGCACAGTCACCTCCTTCCTGTTCACAAACCCCTACGTGCTCACTTCTCGTCATGGTTCCCAGAAATGCCAGAAAAAGGAACTACCTGTTCTTCCCTCTGCAGGTGGAGTAAGTGGATTTGGGGCTTCAGCTGTTCTGATAGTTGGAGGTCAGAAAATTACCTTTGAAAGACTAGAGCATCTGTAGGGTAGTCATAATTTTCACTTATGAGTTTCTGAGATCCCTTTATATAGGAACTATAAAATTCTATAATTGGGCTACAATATCAGACTTTAGTCTCAGGTAGACTGAAATACACTCTTATAAAACTATGTAGTTTTAGCACATTTATAATAAACTCTCCATACTGAGTGTAACCAGCTCAGACCACACCGTGCCCAGAGGTAGGCCAGCCAATGCAGAACACTTGTAAGGTCATCTGTAGCTACTAGTCTTAACAATAAATAAATTAGAATCCTAAGTGACTGATATAAATTATCCACAAGGAATTGTCATCCACAATAATGTATGCTAATGTATGTCCATATATTGCTTTTTACTACTTGACAATCCGGAAGTCATTCTGTGTTTAATTTCCTTCTTCTCTAGTCAATTTCTTTTTAAATAGAAACTCAGCTTGGTTTTCATAAAAGATAACACTACTTGAGAAGATATCAAAGGAGAATGGTTAAAAAAGATTGGAATAAGAGTCATGTCAAACATTCAGGGTTCTTGGAGGTTTCCAATTTATACTCCCACCAGAAGTATATGAGCCTTTCAACTGGCTTATATAGACACATGTACATACATGCACACATTCTGTGGGTTACTTTTGCACTCTCCTAATGCTGTCTTTTGAGGAAGAGAACTTCTTAATCCAAAATTATTCCACCACCCCCCACCATTTGTGATTTGCATTTTGTATTTTACTGTCTAGGAATTTTTTTCCTATTTCAAAATGATCATGTTTTCTTATATTTCCGTCTAAATTCTTTATATTTTAAACTTTTACATTACAATCTAATCCAACTGGAGTTAATTCTTTGTATACGAAATGAGGAAAAGGTCATGTCATGATATCCCATTAAATTGACCCAATATTTTTTGTTGAAGCACAGTACTTTTCTTACCACTCTGTAATACCATTTTTGTCATATATCGGTCACTGAATATGTGTTGGTCTGTTTCGTCAGTTCTTGCACAAATAACACACTGCCTTATTTACTGTAGCTCTATAATAGATCAGCTTCCCCGGTGGCTCAGAGGGTAAAGCGTCTGCTTGCAATGCAGGAGACCCGGGTTTGATCCATGAGTCAGGAAGATTCCCTGGAGAAGGAAATGGCAACCCACTCCAGTACTCTTGCCTGGAAAATTCCATGGGTGGAGGAGCCTGGTACTCTAAGGTCCATGGGGTCCCAAAGAATCGGACATGACTGAGCGACTTCACTTTATAATTTATCATATCAAATACTATAAAAGGAAAACCATACAATCACATCTACAGATGTTCAAAAAAAGTTTGATAAAATCTAACATCCATTCCTGATTTTAAGAAAAAACACTCTTAGCAAATTAGGAATAACTGGAAATGTCATTATTTCCATTATTAATGAAGAGCATTATAAATGCTCTTCATTATAAAGAGCATTTATGGGAAGTGTTAGTCACCAACTTGTACCAAACTCTTTGTGACCCCATGGACTGTAGCCCGCCAGGCTTCTCTGTCCATGGGATTCTCCAGGCAAGAATACTGGAGTGGGTTGCCATTCCCTTTTTCAGGCAATCTTCCCAACTCATAGATCAAACCCAGGTCTCCTGCATTGCAAGCAGATTCTTTACCATTTGAGCCACCAGGGAAGCCCATTTATGGGAAACCTATGGTTAATAGATCCTTTCTGCAGATAGACTATGATAAGGTAAAGATGCATATTGTAATCTCTAGACCAAATACTAAAAGTAGCACAAAGGGGGAAAAAAAAAAAAAAACAATCTTTTTAACAAATGGTGCTGGAAAAAAATGTATATCTTGTGGGAAAATAATGACTTTCAATTCTCATCTCAATCCATAAACCAAGACTGGACATACTAAGGTCCACAGGCCAAATAGGGTCTCTGTCTATTTTTATACCACCCAGGAGCTAACAATGGTTTTTGCATTTTTAAATAATTTAAAAATATAAAGAATAATGTTTTGTGGCAGATGGTGATTATATGAGATTCATATTTCAGTATCCATAAGTAAAGTTTTGTTGGAATAGAGCTAAGCGCAATCTTCCGTGTATTGCTTCTGGCTGATTTTGCATAGCAATGGCAGAGTTGAGTAGTTGTAGCAGAAACTTCATGGGGTGCACAGAACCGGACATATTTACTATCTGATTATTTACAGAAAAGGTTTGCTGATCCTTGCCAAAAGCAAAACTTAATATGAGATTGAGCAATATTCCCAAAAGATCTTAAAGCTTCTGAACTATAAAGTTTCTGAAAGAAAAAAAGAGGATAAAAAATGTTCTAGTTTTTTAAAGTATTAAATTTTTCTTTATCAAAGTTTTAAAAATTGTATTCATCAAAAGATACTAAGGAAATTAGGTAATATATGGATAGAGGAGTCTGGTGGGCTATAGTCCATCGGGTTGCAAAGAGTTGGACACGACTGAGTGACTAAGCACAGCACAGCACAGATAGATGAGAAAGAGTACGTATTCATAATATAAAGAATTCCTACAAATCAATACTTAAAGTGACAAATTTAATTGAAAATTGTAAATCAATTTTTAGAAGATTTGAATAGGGTGTTCAGATAAGAGAAGATATATAAGTATGCAGTTTCCTCTTCAAGGAATTGATAAGCTTGTTTCCCTGGCTGCTTGGAAGATGTTTTGGTTGATAGATCTCTACTGGCAGCCTCTCAAGATCTTTGGTTAAAGAGAAAGCTTTATTCAAAGTCCCACCTCTTTCTGTGTTTGTATGCATAGTCGCTCAGTCATGTCCAACTCTTTGCAACCCTATGGACTGTAACCCACAAGGCTCCTCTGTCCATGGGCTTCTCCAGGCAAGAATACTGGAGTGGGTTGCCATGCCCTCCTCCAGGGGATCTTCCTAACCCAGGGATTGAACTCAGGTCTCCTGCATTGAAAGTGGATTCTTTACCATCTGAGCCACCAGGGAATCCCATGAATACTGGCGTGGGTAGCCTATTCCTTCTCCAGGGAATCTTCCCAACCTAGGAATCAAACCAGGGTCTCCTACATTGCATGTGGATTCTTTACCATCTGAGCCACCAGGGAATCCCATGAATACTGGCATGGGTAGCCTATTCCTTCTCCAGGGGATCTGCCCAATCTAGGAATCAAACCAGGGTCTCCTGCATTTCACGTGGATTCTTTACCAGCTGAGCTACCAGGGAAGCTCAGCTGGCATCTAATGACTGGCCAGTATCCCCTTTCCTGGAACACTAATTAATGAGGTTTAGAATTTTTATTCTCTTCTGGAAAAGTGTTTGCTTCATGCCTCCCTCACTACCATGTGCAATGGGTGAGCCTGAGACAGATAAACAGCAAATCAGCAAGACCTGCGCCTTGAATGTCCTGGCAGATTCTGATTCAGATCCTAGTTTAGATAGTACCAAGCTGCTTGGGCTTCCTGGGTGGCGCTAGTGGTAAAGAATCCACCTGCCAATGCAGGAGACACAAGAGATATGAGTTCGATCCCGGTATCTGGAAGATCCCCAGGAGGGCATGACAACCTACTCCAGTATTCTTGCCTGGAGAATTTCATGGACAGCAGAGCCTAGTAGGCTAGAGTCCATGGGGTCGCAAAAGACACAACTGCTTGAGCTTCTTCAATAACACTATTGCACAACTGGCCCCTTGAGGGCACTGTGGATCCACTTCAAACAGAGTGAGCCTCTGTTTGAAGCACCTGGGAGGGACATGGAGAGAGCTCGAGAGGGAGGGGAGGGGGTGTCAAGTGAGACTCGGCCCTGGCTTGGTCCCTAAGCCAGGGAGGTCATTTGATGAATCCGTTACTGCTGGCATTTAGAGAGCTGATTGTAATCTTCTCACATTAACAGATATGCCAGTGTGTTTGTCACAGCAGGGAGCCATGAACTTCCCCTGGCGGGGAGTAAAGGCCTCTCTTTCTTGGAGGCTTCGTTTAGTCGAGTGTGCTGGGGCTTCAGTGGGGCAGCCTGGACAATGCAAGCCAGATGTGAAAAAAAGGAGCACTTGCTCCAAGGGCAGTAGAGAGGTGTGGGGGTGGCCACCTGGCCCAGCCCTACACGGCGAGCTCTACCTGCTCCCTGGGGCTCCCCTGGGGGCTCAAGAGTAAAGGATCTGCCTGCCAATGCAGGAGTCACTGTTTCAATCGCTGGGTGGAGAAGATCGCCTGGAAGAGGAAACGGCAAGCCACTCCAGTATTCTTGCTTGGAGAATTCCATGGACAGAGGAGCCTGGCAAGCTATCGTCCACAGGGTCACAGAGAGTTGGACATGACTGCGCAACTTAGCACAGGGTGACAGGACAAAAGAGAACATTCTCAACCAGCTGAGCCTGATTGGGGAGGTTGGGGCATGAGGGTGGTGCAGAGTGCCTGTGGGAGCCCACAAGGACAGGGGCATCTGAACAGTAATGTCACAGGTAAGCCCTCCAAAAGGAAAAGGAGGGAATCACACATCTGCTGTCTCACCCTCAGAGACCAGAGCCCTGAGTAGGCAGAAGCCCAGTCTCCTTCTGCCGGAGTTGACCGGGGTGCTCGGCTTCTTGGCTGTGTGCCCTGCTGTCTCCTAGGAGCAGAGGAGCTCTGAGTTCAGCGGCACAGCCCTGGACCCCAAGGCTTTAACTGTTGCTGGAGTGTCTCCAGCTTCCGCCTCCTTCCTCCAGGGTTCAGTGGATGCTGCAGTCACCCAGTTCCAAGACACCTAGTCAGAGGCAATGGGAGAAGGCTGTTCTGGAATGCTGTCCCATCTCTGGACACAAGAGTGTGTGTTGGTACCAGCAGGCCTTGTGGCAGGACCCCAGGCCCCTTAGTATTATGAAAAGGCACAGAGAGACAAAGGAAACATCACTGATTGCTTCTCAGCTCAACAATTCAATGACCATAGCTCTGAGCTGGACATGAGCTCCTTTGCAGCTAGGAGACTTGGCCTCATGCCTCTATGCTTGCAGCTTAGCACAGCCCTGCAAAGTCCCTGGCTTTCTGTACTCAAACCTTCCTGTCCCAGCAGAAGATACAGTGGGGAGAAGAAGGGGGCTCTTAACCAAGTTTGAGGGATGTTTCAATTTCTTTTCTAATACTCTCGCTGTCCTGCTGAGCTCAAGCCAAAGCACTCCTGAACATTCAGACACCAGATTCACTGAACATTCTTGCCCATTCCTAGCACACAGCAGGTGCTCCTCCTCTGTGCTAGAGTGGAGGAATCCATTATGTGTTTTAATGCAAGATGGTGGTGCTGGGGAAGACTCGAGAGTCCCCTGGACTGCAAAGAGATCAAACCAGTCAATCCTACAGGAAATCAACCATGAATAGTCACAGGAAGGACTGATGCTAAAGCTAAACTCTAATACTTTGGCCACCTGATGAGAAGAGCCGACTCACTGGAAAAGACCCTGATGTTGGGAAACATTAAGGGCAGGAGCAGAAGGGGGCAGCAGAGGATGAGATGGTTTGATAGCATCATCAACTCAGTTCAGTTCAGTTCAGTCGCTCAGTCGTGTCCGACTCTGCGACCCCATGAATTGCAGCGCGCCAGGCCTCCCTGTCCATCATCAACTCCTGGAGTTCACTCAAACTCACATCCATCGAGTCAGTGATGCCATCCAGCCATCTCATCCTCTGTCGTCCCCTTCTCCTCCTGCCCACAATCTCTCCCAGCATCAGGGTCTTTTCCAATGAGTCAACTCTTTGCATGAGGTGGCCAAAGTACTGGAGTTTCAGCTTTAGCATCATTCCTTCCAAAGAACACCCAGGACCAATCTCCTTTAGAATGGACTGGTTGGATCTCCTTGCAGTCCAAGGGACTCTCAAGAGTCTTCTCCAACACCACAGTTCAAAAGCATCAATTCTTTGGCGCTCAGCTCTCTTCACAGTCCAACTCTCACATCCATACATGACTACTGGAAAAACATAGCCTTGACTAGACGGACCTTTGTTGGCAAAGTAATGTCTCTGCTTTTGAATATGCTATCTAGGTTGGTCATAACTTTCCTTCCAAGGAGTAAGTGTCTTTTAATTTCATGGCTGCAGTCACCATCTGCAGTGATTTTGGAGCCCCAAAAAATAAAGTCTGACACTGTTTCCCCATCTATTTGCCATGAAGTGATGGGACCAGATCACCAACTCAGTGGACATGAGTTTGAGCAAACTCTGGGAGATAGTGGAGGATAGAGGATCTGGCATGCTGCAGTCCATGCGGTCACAGTGAGTCAGACATGACTTAGCAACTGAACAACAATAAGCATGGGTGTGTCCACTCTGTTGATGAGAAGGTCTCAGTAAACCATGGAATAAACAGCAAGCTGGAGATCATGGACTTTCCAAATATTTCCTATTTTAAAGTATCAGAGACAGGATTCAACCTACATCATCATGCTTCCAAGATAAATGTTCTCCTAACATTCCATGAGGTTTCCTGGGCTCTGGTCAACAAGTTGTAGCAGAACACTGTCTCTTCCATCTTACGACTGGCTGAGCTGTAGCAGGTGGTCACACATCATGGTGTGGTTACTATAAGCTTACTACCCGTGAACTTCTAGGACATTTGACTTCAAGGCAGATAATGTTTGTCCAGACATAATTCCTTATAGAATGAGGCATGATAGCCCCCAGTACAGGAACTAGTGACTAGAGAGAGGGGAATTTCCAGTCTATCAGCAGATTCAGTAAAAGAAACAGAAACCCTCCAGGAATTTTCAGCAGAATGGGAGTGAATACAGGGAATTCATGCTTCTAAGCCATGGGTGGGTCTGGAGAAAGAAGGGTCTCCAAAGGTTGTGGCTTGTTCTCAGGTGAACTGCTTTTGATCAGAAAATCTGAAATTGCTACATTTGCCCAGATCAGCCACTACAGAAGATAGCAGAGAGTCACAACTATTAAATGCATGGTGTTGCCACTTATAGATCGCAGGCACAAGTTTATTAATGAATGCAGACTGCTTTTACTACGCCTGGTGAAGTTATAGAAAATTCTTTTATTTATCCTTCATTTTCTCTGTGCCATGTACATTCTTTCAATTAGTTTTCTTAAGAACCACATGAGATAGAGCAATGTATCCACTTCAAGATGAAAAAACTGACTCCTGAAGAGTTTAGTTAATTTGCTAAAGCAGGCACAGCTAACAAATAACAACCAGGACTCAAACCCACCCATGGTTTTGATCCACTTCTGTGTTTTGGTAGCGGGAGACATCTCCAGCATTGAACCACTGACCCAACTCTCATTTGGAAACACTAAATCCGACACAAGTTATCGTCATAACATCTTTCACATGGGTGGCTAAAAGGACAAGAGTTCTGACTTCAGAGACCTTGGTCTGTTCTGCTGTTGACTATTCTGACCTGCCTTGAGCTGGTGACTTGGAGAAGGTTTGGCTAAGTTTTCCCGTTTGTAAACTGAAGCCAGTGATATATGACTTGCAGAGATTTTATGCAAGAAAATGAAACAGATTGCCTAATGCAAAGTACAGGCTTAAGAAACCTTAGTTCTCTGTTAACTCTGACAAATCTCTGGCCTAGCACAATTACTGACTGTGCCCAATTCTAGGATCAAAGACAAGGATGGATTACTCTTGTCTGAGTCACCTGTGTTCCAGACACAAAGTCATTTGAAATGCAAATACAGTTGCCTGATAATTTATTATGTGAAACTGGGTACAAAGACTTGCCTCTTGAGCAAAAATGAAAAGGGAACCCAGCACAGCCTTTCCTGTTTGATATTAAGTCTGATATGCAAGAAGGTGTGGTTCTTCCAGAAAATTCCAGCTTCCAAGCTGTTAGCAGTGATGCACAAGATCTGCTAGAAGAAGGGACAGTTCTTTCACCTGAAAAGTGACCACCATGGAGCTTCTAGGGTTTTCCGTCACATCCTTGCCCCCCCCTCTGATTTCAGCCTCAACTGCAGTGAAGGTTACATGCAAGTCTGCATCCATTTGCTCCAAGCTATGAGAGACTTTATTTTGGGGGGCTCCAAAATCACTGCAGATGGTGACTGCAGCCATGAAATTAAAAGACCCGTGCTCCTTAGAAGAAAAGTTATGACCAACCTAGACAGCATATTAAAAAGCAGAGACATTACTTTGCCAACAAAGGGTCTGTCTAGTCAAGGCTATGGTTTTTCCAGTGGTCATGTATAGATCTGAGAGTTGGATTATAAAGAAAGCTGAGCATGAAAGAATTGATGCTTTTGAACTGTGGTGTTGGAGAAGACTCTTGAGAGCCCCCTGGACTGCAAGGAGATTCAACCAGTCCATCCTAAAGAAGATCAGTGCTGGGTGTTCATTGGAAGGACTGATGTTGAAGCTGAAACTCTGATACTTTGGCCACCTGATGCGAAGAACTGACTCATTGGAAAAGACCCTGATGCTGGGAAAGATTGAAGGCAGGAAGAGAAGGGGACGATAGAGGATGAGATGGTTGGATGGCATCACTGACTCAATGGACATGAGTTTGGGTAAACTCCAGGAGTTGGTGATGGACAGGGAAGCCTGGCATGGTGCAGTCCATGGGGTTGCAAAGAGTTGGACATGACTGACCAACTGAACTGAACTGAACTGAACTGAACAGTCTCCTTCCATGCATGCTGGGAGTCCTTCCCTCTGCTCTCTGCCCCAGGGTCTTCTGTGATGTCCTAGGAGCCCTCGCAGCCTGTATCCAGAGCAGGCAGAACTCTAGGGGTGCTAATGCTCCTGATGGGACAGAAACCAAGGGACACAACTCTAGTGTTTCCATCAGGGACAGTTTAGGGAGGCAATCCCTGCTCCTCTTGGAAGGTCCTAATGGAATCCATCTTCTATTGCCCAGCACAACCTCAGCATGGTGCCTTATCCTGGTTTTCTCCTTCCGTGCTTCATTCTGCCTGCTCTCTGACAGGGACGGAATGACGTCATCAAGGGAGGCTTCTCCTTTGAAGAGACCACCATTTTCCTTTTCTTCATACTGCCGTTCAGTCATTCAAACAGTCTTATGGTAGCCTATATGAATGAATCTTTCCTGGTTCATTTTGGTTGATTTTGAATTCCCAACAGACTCACATAGTTTCTGCTCCCTTAAAGCGCTGAACCTATTTGCAACTAGAATTACATTTACAAAAGTAGAGTTGGCTTGAACTCAGTCATTTTTTTCTTCAGTCATTCAACAAACACTTGTTGAATGCAGAGTGGATCCAGGTTTTGCAAGACCTAAATCTTATATAAAGAATAGAAATCTTTTAAAAGTCTTTGATTTTGTGCAAGTGAGAAGGCCTGAAGTTATTTTATTCTTCATTGACTTCATGGTGGATCTACTATTTACTACTCACCATGTGTAGGTTCTGTTCCATACTGTTCTGGCTGCTTGGAAACACCAGTGCAAAAAAACAAAACAAGCCCAAACCCCCAAACAGACAAAGCTTCTAGATGAGGTGTATGTTTTCAGCAATACCAAAGTTGAAACTCAGTTATTAATTTAAAAATAAAAAGGAAAGTTTCTGGCAAATACTCATCTCCCTAAAAAAGTCAAAAATGCAGTTGAAAATACTAATATTAGAGGTAGTTAATACCTTATTGTGAGAACAATCCTCAGCTTTCAAGAATCCCATGCACCCTACCTCAAAGAATGTGAGTCTCAGCTGAAAAAGTCCCTTTTTGGCACTAACTCAGCCATAGGAAGTAGGCCGGTTTGCTGTGAGGCTCTTGGTCCCTGGGACCAAGTGGGTCCTGGGAAGAGATGGGAAAATTCTTCCCCAAGTTTGCCAGGCCCCAGTAACAAGCTTTTTCATGCTGTTCTATATCACCCTCCTCCTTGTCTGATTTTGGATTCCATATCCTTCCTGACTGTCGTGTGATCATAGGGATTCCCCATCCAGATATCACCAAGATAAGTGATCACAGAAATAGGGAAGCCAGCCATGCACACATCCGTGACCTATATATGACTTAACGGTAAGCACTGATATTGTCTAGCTGTAAGTTTCGCACTATAGCCAATTTATGATTCAATCAACACGCTCTCATTTGGTGGATGTAACGCCTACCACATGGAGACAGAACATTTCCCTGTGGCCCTGGAGCCATCAGGGATGTGTACATCTGGGCAAGTATTTTATCCACATTGCTAACAAGCCTCATTCCTTTTTCACAAAAAACACAGTCACGTAAGTGAGTGATCTAGCTCTCCATGGCCTCCTCTGGAACAAAGGGAAGAATCTTACCCCCTGAGGATACTGAGACCTGAGCATGGATGGTGGGGCTTCCATCATAAATAGTTCTTGAAATTCCCATGACTTTGACCTTGAGACTGAAAACATTCTGGAAATCAGGTAGCTCTTTTTCAATGGAAAGATCTCTGTTGGCTGATAGTCAAGTATCCAGAGTTTAGGCAAAAAAAAAGAAAAAGAACTAGTAAAATTTTGAGCACAGAAGTCACAAAAGTACCAGGACTGCCAAGAGAATATTTCTTAGTCCACAGAAGTATAAAAAATTTTTAACAGTGTCCAAATAAGGAATATTATCATTATGCAGAGAGGAAAAAAATTTCTTACTTAAAAGGTGGAGGGAAAGCTCATAGATCTAAGATTTCTTTTTAAAGCAGACTTACTAATTCTTCCTGTTCTGAGCTGTTCAGCTTTATATAGATTGTTGACTTGCTCCTGTGGGAAGGTCTGTGACTGCTGAGCTTTGCAGCTCATGTGTGTGTCAAGGACAGTGACATCATCGAGTTACCGAGAGCCCAAGTTCTTTTTTTGATTTTTGGTGGTGTCACATGTCTCTTGGGACCTTAGTTCCCCAACTAGGGATTGAAATTGGCTCCTGGCAGTGAAAGCGCCAAGTCCTAACCACTGGACCTCCAGGGAATTCCCAAGAGCTCAAGTTCTATTTCACTGAAAGAGCTGGATGGCACGAGTCTCTGTCCTGGGCCAGAAATGGTCATCAGACTCCTCCTGTGTGACTTTGTATCTCCTGTGGGCAAGTAAGTACAGGTGGGGTCTCTCCCTGGAATTCTTAAGACCTCAGTACAAGCCTTCCTTTTGGGATAATGACATCAGCTCTGTCTCTCACAGGACCTGTGGAGGCCAGGATAGACAAGATACAAGATACGAGATCACAGTGACAGGAGAGACAATGACTCTGGAATGTCACCAGACTGATAACCATGACTATATGTACTGGTACCAACAAGACCCGGGACACGGGCTGAGGCTGACCCATTATACCTATGATGTTGGCAACACTGAGGAAGTTGAAATCTCCAACGGGTACAGCATCTCGAGATCAAATACAGAGGATTTCTACCTGACCCCGCAGTCTGTTATCCCCTCCCACACATCCATGTACTCCTGTGCCAGCAGTAAGTCTACAGCGCTGCATGGCCACTTCCTCTCTGCACAGAAGGGTGGTTAGAAAGACTGAGGGTTGACTGCACGTGTGAGGTCTGGCCCAAACCCCTGGAAGTCCCTGTCTCCATCAAAGTCACAGAGCTGTTGCCAGCCTGGGGGTTTGACTGCAGTGGGCAGTGTAACCCTCGGTGCTGAAGTCTGCCCCACGCCAGTCTCAGTCTGACTGCCAGTCACCCCAACACCTTCGCTGGCTGGTTCTCTCTTCTGAAGTCCCTCTGCTTGCAGAAAGGAAAATGCATCTTTAGTTGAGATACATGAAGAGCCCCTTGACAATCTCTGAATCCCACCCTCTTCTCCCCGCTGTGGGCTTTGCAACTTCATCTACCACTTACCCAACTCTCTACTATCCTTCACCTTACAAGTCAGAAACCTTCATTCACATGGTCTCTGCTCCCGACTGCCTTTCTTTAGGGCAGTAGTCCTACAAATTCCTATAATGTTTGCCTTCATTCTATCCCTCGCCATCATTCTGCATGAGTTTCCCTGACTCTTCCTGCTCCAGCCGTAAGCATCCACATTTAGTTATTTCCTCCTCTGGGTCATGTTCCTTGTCACTCTAGGATCTTTTTTATAGACTATTTCTTCTGCACTAAACATATATCCCTCCTTCTTATTTCTAGATCTCTGCTTCATTCTTTACATGAAAATCTATTTCAGGTATTTGTGCCTGCTTAGTCACTCAGTCGTGTCTGATTCTTTGCAACCCTTTGGACTGTAGCCCACCAGACTCCTCTGTTCATGGGATTTTTCAGGCAAGACTACTAGAGTGGGTTGCCATTTCCTCCTCCAGTATACCTAATTGTAATTGTGAAGAACAAATTTAAATTTTACTAGGAGAAATGAAGGAAAAATATTTGGGGGTGTTCATCTGAGAAAGAAAACACAAAAGAACACAAACTACAGGAACTTTCTAGGTGGTCCAGTGGTTAAGAATCAGCCTGCCAATGCAGAGGACACGGGTTTGATCCCTGGGTTGGGGAGATTCCACACATCATGGGGCAATTAAGCCTATGCACCACAACTGCTGAGCCTGCAGGCTAGAGCCTGTGGACCACAAGAGAAGCCACTGCACTGAGAATCCCATGTACCACAGTGAAAGAGGAGCCCCCTCAATCAGGAACCAGAGGAAACCCACGTGCACCAATGAAGAACCAGCGCAGCCAAAAATAAATAAATTAAAATAAAAGCAAAAAAAGCACACAAACTGCAAAGAAAATATTTATAATGTGAGTGCATTCAATTAAACCCTTGTACATAAACACACTGTAACACACTGTAAAAAAATGAAAAGGTAAGCTGCAGACCAGGAAAAGACATGAAGGCTGCAGACAAATGATATAGAATCAGTGACCAGGAAAAGACATGAAGGCTGCAGACAAATGATACAGAATCAGTGTGACAGAGTCTAACCCTGCTCATCAAATTCCCATGGGCCCTCTGTGATTCCAATATCACTTACAGTTGGAGGGCTGGGAACCTAAGACCTGGTTCTGAACAATGGGAGGTGTGTAAGCCAATTATGTAAGTCAATTTCCAGCCTTGGCCCTTATAATTTTCTATGGCACTGTGATGGGATTCCCCAAGTATCCTCCCATTTGGAGATTTCCTTTAAAGACTCATCAGATATGACATAGAGTTGTAGTCATGGCTAAGATTTATTAGTTTACAAAAGAAATATTCAGTGGCAGATCATCAAGGAAAAAGGGTTTGGAAGAATCTGGACACAGGCTTCCTTATGCTCTCTTCCTCCTGGGAGGGCTCACACAGCACAGAGCTCACTGTTCCTGGGTCACAAAAATGCAGCAACATGGGTGTGATGATCCTGCCAAGGGAGCCCATTGAGGACTCTGCAAATCTGGACTCTGGCTGACATCTGGGAACTTGGCTGGTGAACAGCTGTCTACAGTGATAGAAACTTTTCTTGAGAAGAGTATCTCATTGTGCCCCACCATTCGTGTGAACAATATAGCTTATGCTGTACACTGGATTTCCTTCTGGGAGACTAGATTTTTTTCATTAATGGTAGGCAGAGTGTACCTATGGGATCAGATTCCCCCAAAAAACTTGGGCTGAGTTCTCAATGGGCTCCCTTGGCAGAAGTCAGCCAAATTCTCAGGAAAACAACTGCCTTGGGAGACCATCAGAGAAACCCTAGGGATGCACCTGTACCCCAAACCTAACCCCTTCTAGTTGTGTGCCCTAGATACTGTGTAGGATGATGCAAGAGAGATTCAGGGGAGGAGAACAGATAATTCTAGACCTTGTCTAGGCTAGTCTTGAATTGCTCACACCGGTGACACGGCAAATATCCTTAATAAGAATCAGATCAGCCAGAACGCCAGCCTTTCCTCCTCTGAGCAGTGGAAAGCCATTCCTCCCTTCCCACCCCACCTGGATTTTGTCTTGGATTTGGTCCATTTTGTGGCCCAGGAAGCAGGAGAGGCTGGGAACACAGAGGAGATTTCTTCCTGGAATGCTCACACCTCAACTGCAAGCATTTCACATGTAGCCCGAGAGGGCCCTGTCTCCAGTCACCCAGGTCACCACCCACCATGAATGCTGCTGTCCCTCAGAACCTTAAACCCCTGGGCACAAGGATGGGACATGTAATGACACCTCAGTGTGAAGAAGCCTCCCATCAGGGGGTGATTAACTGTTGCCAACAGAAACTGGACTCAGACCACTGGCTTTTCTATCTCAATAATAGAGAATTTAAGAGGGAAATGGATTGTGCTAATAGTTCTACATCTATGGGTCTTAAATGGATAACGTTGGCATGTAAGCCCTAGGCTTTGAATACTCAGAAGACTATCTCAGAGAACGTGACTCTCCTGCTTCCAGCTCTCTGACACACATTTCCTTGTTTTCTTGTTTCATACCAACTCTCAGGGCCTTCTTCAGTCCTCTAACCCTTTCTACCTCACCACTCAGACAATGAAGAATGTGTTTCATAACAAAAAAAGAAAAAAAAAACATTTTAAAAAAGATACTGATCACTGAAATTCAATTGTACATCTGCTATGCTTTTTTTAAGATTCCAGAAGCTCTGTTCAATTTTATATTTATTGGTATTGTATCCATCCTGGTACTTCTAGGGATAAGGGGGTTCTCTGCCTTCTCAACTAAGATTAAAGGTATTTCATTGATGGCCTTGAAGTCCAGGCAGCACCGTGTCAAAGGCTTTGGTACACGATACATATGGAGAACAGCAAGAGCAAAGAGGAAGCTGGTCTTTGCCCTTCAGCTAGAACAAAAGCTGCCAACTTAAATCTACACCCAGGGCATCATTTATCCCTTTATCTTCAAGTGTGTTGGTTAGTTCACTGTGCTTCTAGGATAAAGCTGTGGCAATTACCCCAGCTTCCACCTTGTCTTGGGCTTCCAGGTAGCTCAGTGGTCAAGAATCTGCCTGCAATGCAGGAGACTGGGGTTCAATCCTTTGGTTGGGAAGATCCCCTGGAGGAGGAGGAAATGGCAACCCACTCCAGTATTCTTGCCTGGGAAATCCTATGGATAGAGGAGCCTGGCAGGTCGTAAGAAGTCAGACATGACTGAGCATGCATGCACATGCACCACCTTATCTAAGCTCATCTGATTGGGAAAATCGAGAACCTGGTAAAAGAGACATCTCTGAAGAGAAGGATCAGATCAGATCAGATCAGGTCTCTCAGTTGTGTCCGACTCTTTGCGACCCCGTGAATTGCAGCACGCCAGGCCTCCCTGTCCATCACCAACTCCCGGAGTTCACTCAGACTCATGTCCATCTAGTCAGCAATGCCATCCAGCCATCTCATCCTCTGTCGTCCCCTTCTCCTCCTGCCCCCAATCCCTCCCAGCATCAGAGTCTTTTCCAATGAGTCAACTCTTCCCATGAGGTGGCCAAAGTACTGGAGTTTCAGCTTTAGCATCATTCCTTCCAAAGAAATCCCAGGGCTGATCTCCTTCAGAATGGACTGCTTGGATCTCCTTGTAGTCCAAGGGACTCTCAAGAGTCTTCTCCAACACCACAGTTCAAAAGCATCAATTCTTCGGCGCTCAGCTCTCTTCACAGTCCAACTCTCACATCCATACTTGACCACAGGAAAAACCATAGCCTTGACTAGACGAACCTTTGTTGGCCAAGTAATGTCTCTGCTTTTGAATATGTTATCTAGGTTGGTCATAACTTTCCTTCCAAGGAGTAAGCGTCTTTTAATTTCATGGCTGCAGTCACCATCTGCAGTGATTTTGGGGCCCAGAAAAGTAAAGTCTGACACTGTTTCCACTGTTTCCCCATCTATTTGCCATGAAGTGATGGGACCAGATGCCATGATCTTCGTTTTCTGAATGTTGAGCTTTAAGCCAACTTTTTCACTCTCCACTTTCACTTTAATCAAGAGACTTTTTAGTTCCTCTTCACTTTCTGCCATAAGGGTGGTGTCATCTGCATATCTGAGGTTATTGATATTTCTCTGGGCAATCTTGATTCCAGCTTGTGCTTCTTCCAGCGTTTCTCATGATGTACCCTGCATATAAGTTAAATAAACAGGGTGACGATATACAGCCTTGACGTACTCCTTTTCCTATTTGGAACCAGTCTGTTGTTCCATGTCCAGTTCTAACTGTTGCTTCCTGACCTGCATACAAATTTCTCAAGAGGCAGATCAGGTGGTCTAGTATTCGCATCTCTTTCAGAATTTTCCACAGTTGATTGTGATCCACACAGTCAAAGGCTTTGGCATAGTCAATAAAGCAGAAATAGATGTTTTTCTGGAACTCTCTTGCTTTCTCGATGATCCAGTGGATGTTGGCAATTTGATCTCTGGTACCTCTGCCTTTTCTAAAACCATCTTGAACATCAGGAAGTTCACGGTTCACATATTGCTGAAGCCTGGCTTGGAGTATTTTGAGCATTACTTTACTAGCATGTGAGATGAGTGCAATTGTGCGGTAGTTTGAGCATTCTTTGGCACTGCCTTTCTTTGGGATTGGAATGAAAACTGACCTTTTCCAGTCCTGTGGCCACTGCTGTGTTTTCCAAATTTGCTGGCATATTGAGTGCAGCACTTTTACAGCATCATCTTTCAAGGTATAGATAACAGAAAGAGGGCATTAATTGATATCTCAAACTTGAGTCACCTTTGACACATCTAAGTAGGATCATCCAGCAGAGAGTTAGACGATGGTGATAGGAGATCCACTCACTTAGGTTCTGGAGTGATGGGTGAGGATGTTTCGATGAATTCACCCCCAGTCTATGACATTCAACAAACTCTAGATATGTTTTAGTTAATAGTGGTTGGCTTTGAAGGCTATGGGCCTTTGCAGAGGCAGTGATGTCACCTTGGGAACTTCCAGTGGGGACAAGGTTCCCACCCCCCACTCATGCCCACAAGGACCCTGAGATAGTGAATCTCCCACTGCTGTTCCTGCCTGCCATGGGCTCCAGTCTCCTCTTCTGGGTGACCCTCTGTCTCCTGGGTGTGGGTGAGTCCTGAGAACATCAAGCTCTCGCTGCATTTTTCTCTTTCCAGTTAAAGTTTCAATCATCTCCTTTTTCCATTTTCAAATTCTATCTTTCCCCCCAACCTCAACAGAACTCACAGAAGGTGCAGGTAGCCCAGTCCCCCAGACACAAGATCACAGACAAAAGAAAGACCGTGGCTTTGTGATGCAATCCTGTTTCTAACCACAGTATCCTTTACTGGTACCGTCAGACACTGGGACGAAGTCTGGAGTCACTGACTTTAAGGAAGAGACTGAAATAAACATTATTCAGTTGTCTGAGAATCAATTTTCTGCAGAGAGGCCCAGAGGTGCAGACTCCACTCTCTGAATCCAGTCTGCAGAGCTGGGGAACTCGGATGTGTATTTCAGTGCCAGCGGCCAACCATAGCCTCACAGAGACCCTTCCTTTCTGTGCGCAAATTTCATGATTCTCCCTCTTTGTAGCTCATGGCAGCTCCAGATAGGCTCCCCCGCCACCCTCCTCCCCCGCCTTATTCCTCATTATGCCAGGGGAAGACGTGGGTTTGCAGAGATAAGCTGTGATGCATATAAATGGAGAACACAAGCTTTTCCTTAAAACACAAGAGATGAAATTGAAAATCATTACGACTCAGGGATTAGAATCATTTCATGGTGACAACTCAAGAATCCAAAATGAAAGTACTTGTCACAGATTCAGCCCTCAGGGGCTAGTGATGGTTGTTCTCCTGTAATATGCAATCAAAAAGCATGTCCAATAAACTTTAATAATACAAGTGGTGATTCTGTGAGCGCAGCAAACAGCAGGCTCTCTGAGCTTTTTTTCATCATCTGAATGATTCAAGTTTACATCCTTCTCTTTTTGCTTTTACTTAGGAAGCTTTAGGCATCAAAGTCTCAACACAGAGTATGTGTTTGGAAAACACTTCCCCCCCAACCCCAGTTTTATGGGGGGAAAATTATGATGTTGTTAATGGTGATGATAATTTCAGCTATTTTATTCAGCCATTTTTCAGCTTCAAAGAAATACATACAGATATATATCCTGGTAACCAGTCTTAAATCCTAGCCCAAAACAAATTCTTGCTCAGGAATTGTCTAACTTTTCATGATAACTAACACAACTCAACACTCTATATAGGTTTGTGACTTCCCTGATGGTCCAGTGGCTAAGACTCCACACTCCCAATGCAGGGAGCCAGCGTTTGATCCCTGGTCAGGGAACTAGATCCCACATGCCACAGCTAAAGATCCTGTGTGCTGCAACTAAGTCCTTGTGCAGCCAAATAAGTAAGCGAATAAAAAAGAAAGAAAGAAAGAAAAACACTGTATGTAGGCTTGAGCCAGACATTCAGAGGCTATTGAGGAAGGACATTTCCAGTTGTCTGGCTTAGTACATGAAAATAGTTCCTTAACACATTAAAATATTTTTTAGTAAGAACTTCTAAAACAATCAGTTGCCCTGATCCAATTGCCCCCTCTGATACTGTATTCTGTACTCTAACTTCTGCCTAGGTTCTCAAAGATAATTATAGAAATCATTCTGAAGCATTGGTTGGAACGATTTGGAAAGCAACTTACTGAGACCCTCTTGAAGGCATGGTCACTACCCCTCAGCCTCTGTTGGTTTCACTTCTCTCCTTGTCCAACCAAAACTGCAAGTCATAATACATAATCATTCACTCAATGCACATTCCTCTCCACGGCTCTGCCCATATCTCCATCCCACTTAGTTGTCTGATAAAACTTCAGTCACTGATGACCATCTCTTTGCTGTTGTTGATTAGTTGCTAAGTCGTGTCCAACTCCTTTGTGATCCCATATATGCACATGTATACATATACATGTATCCTCTCTTTTCTGGATTTCTTTCCCATTTAGGTCCCCATGGAGCATTGAGTAGCATTCCCTAGGCTGTACAGTAGGTTCTTGTTACCGATTTGATACATACTGGTGTATATATGTCAATCCCAATCTCCCAATTCATTCTATCCCCCTTCCCTTCTTGGTATCCATAAGTTTGTTCTTTACATGAATGGGTGTGTGCTAAGTCGTTTCAGTCATGTCTGACTCTGTGTGACCCTAAGGGCTGTAACCTGCCAGGCTCCTCTGTCCATGGGATTCTCTAGGCAAGAATGCTGGAATGAGTTGCCTTGCCCTCTTCCAGGGGATCTTCCCAACCCAGGAATCAAACCTTGTCTCTCGTGTTTCCCCTATTGGCATGCAGGTTGTTTACCAGTAGTACCACTTGGGACACCCATTCTCTACATCTGTCTCTATTTCTGTTTTGCAAATATATTCAGTTACACTATTTTTCTAGATTCTATACATAAGCAATATTATACAACATTTGTTTTCCTCTTTCTCACTTACTGTACTCTGAGGACTGTCTCTAGTCAGTCCATGTCTCTGCCAATGACACAATTTCATTCCTTTTTATGGCTGAGTAATATTCCATTGCATGTGTACACCACATCTTCTTTATCCTTTCCTCTGTTGATGGAAATTTGGGTTGCTTCCATGCCCTGGCTATTGTAAATAGTGCTGCAATAAACATTAATGAAGCTTGATGATTATTTTTACCCAACTATTTAGATTAAACAAAGAAGGGTTGACTTGAGAGCTCTCATCCATAAGTACTATAATTAAAGTCAAAAGAATTTTATTTGGAATTTTAAATAAAAATTAATCAATGTTAGATTCTTAATCTGAGATTGCTTAGATATTTAGCTTAAATGACCTAGAGATGTTACACTTAAATTTTAATTTTAGCCAAAGTATTCCTTCTAAAAACTTAAAGAGTATTTGTAATCAAATGGAGACATTGGCTTTGTCATTTTATTATTGATGTTTTAAAATGTTTTCTTTTTTAAACCTTTATTTATTGTATGACTTCCGATGTTCCATTGGACCCTGTGGCAGGATGGGAAATGAAATAGGGAGTGGATATTTAGACTTGACCACAGAGTACAGAATAAATTTGGGATTTGTTTAATTGTTGCAATGTCAGGACATATATGTGCAGTTTTCTTAAGTATACCAGAGGAGGAATAGTTGGATTTAGGGAGAGTAACTGACATGTTTCTGTCTTTTCATCTCCCCTTAAATTCAGTCTTCTAGGACAATGCTTTATTTGATATTCCCCATGTTTGGGAATTTGATAAGGTAATCCTCCTATTCTAATCTTTTTATTCCTTGCTGAATCTACTCTATGGGAAGAGAAATAGATAATCTTATTTAACCTCTTTTTCTACTTTAGTCTCTCATCTCCTTGCCTTCTTCTTGCTGGCTGTCTACACAAGAGATAGATGTTTTGGTGTTTCCTCAACATGCACGAAGAATAGCAAAGAACTTTCTTATCCATACAGGGTCATGCTGTAGTTTGGAGGAGAGAGAAAATGAGTTAAGTTCCTATTCAGCATAGTGTAAACCAATCCTTTTGATTTCACATCTGAGCCCTGTTATTACCAGTATCAAAACTGATATTATTATCTTTGCCTGACTCCAATGTCTAACTCTCAGGTGGTTCCATCTTAGGCCCTAAGACAATATTATTCATTGTCCCTCTAACACCAAGAAATTGTAATACCCATATGTCCTGTACTTAGTGAAACAACACAAAATCCCCTTATGTTTTCAGTCAGTTCAGTCGCTCAGTTGTGTCCGACTCTTTGTGACCCCATGGACTGCAGCATGCCAGGCCTCCCTGTCCATCACCAACTCCAAGAACTTGTTCAAACTCATGTCCATCGAGTCGGTGATGCCATCCAACCATCTCATCCTCTGTCATCCCCTTCTCCTCGTGCCCTCAATCTTTCCCAGCATCAGGGTCTTTTCCAGTGAGTCAGTTCTTTACATCAGGTGGCCAAAGTATTGGAGTTTCAGCTTCAGCATCAGTCTTTCCAATGAATATTCAGGACTTATTTCCTTTAGGATGGACTGGTTGGATCTCCTTGCAGTCCAACGGACTCTCAAGAGTCTTCTCCATCACCACAGTTCAAAAGCATCAATTCTTCTGCGTTCAGCTTAGTGAGAGCATATTTGTGCTGCTTCTGCCCACTGGCCACTAAGAGGCGCTGTGGCGTCGTTGTCATCTAGTGTCTATGGTGGTGCTACCTGAAAGGATGGCATTAAAACCAGAGGGTTGGATTTAGAATTAGGGAGTTGCAGATGTCTTGAGTAAAGGCTGAAAGTGAAGGAACTAGAGACCAACACTTCTTCCTCTGTTGTGTAGGTGGGTTTTGCTCTGACCGGACCTCTGAGTGCTCACTCGCTTCAGTCGTGTCCTACTTTGTGACCCCATGGACTGCAGCCCAGCGGGCTGTGAATGACAGGTGCACCTAAACAGTGGGTATGTCTCTGAATTTGCTTAAGTCGTGGCTGCACAAGGAACTGGGGTGCGGTGGCTTGCAGGTTCTGGGTTGGGGAAGGCAGAGAAGCAGTGTGACTGTCAGAGCGGCCCAGCCTAGTGAGACAGAGCTCAAGCCACCGGCTCTGCTGAGCTTAGAGTGCAGGGCTGGAAGAAGGGCAGGTGCTAACCTGGACCTCATCAGGGGACCCTGGCCCCGGGGAGCTGACAACCACAGGGGCACTACTGGCAAACCCACGTGTCAGGCAGGGACTGGGTGCATCCGGGGAACAGAATTTCTGCAGGGAGATACGTAATGGAGTGTTGCCATTCACTCCAGATTCATGTGTCCCTTTGAAGCAGATGAAATCTGGCAGAAATGAGAACTTTTTTGTCTGGGCTACCTTGGTCTCATTTCAAGTTCTTTCTATGGACTGCATCAGTCTCCCCTCTGTATCTCCTATCTAGCCTATGTGGCCTCTTTCAACCAGGATCCCCATGTACTGTGATTGATTACATTCCTGTTGCTGTTCTAACAAATTACCATACATTTTGTAGCTTAAAACAATACAAATTTATTGTCTGATGGTTTTGAAGGTCAAAAGTCCAAAATGAGTCTGTGCTGTGCTTAGTCACTCATCTGTGTCCGACTCTGTGTGACCCCATGGACTGTAGCCCGCCAGGCTCCTCTGTCCATGAAATTCTCGGGGCAAGAATACTTGAGGGGGTTGCCATGCCCTCCTCCAGGGGATCTTCCCAAGCCAGGGATCAAACCCAGGTCTCCTGGATTATAGTCAGATTCTTTAGCAGCTGAGCTACGAGGGAAGCACCAAAATGGGTCTAAGTAGGTTAGAATCAAGGTGTCAGCAGGGCTGCCTTCCTTCTGGAGGCTGGAGGGGAGAATTTGTTTTCTTGCCTTTCTCAGCTTCTAGAGGCCACAGAATTTCTTGGCTCATGGGTGTTTCCATCTTCAAAGCCAACAATGACAGATCAAGTCTCTTCTCGCGCTGCATCGCTATGACCCTTACTCTTCCTTCTTTTTCCACATTTTAAAGTCCTTGTGATTACATTGGGCCCATCTGAAAAATCCAGGCTTGTCTCCCTACATTAAAGTCAGCTGATTAGCAACCTTAATTCCATTGAGAACCCGGATTCCTTCCCCCGTGTTACATAATATAACATATCCAGTTCCAGGGATCAGGCATTGAAATCTTTGGGGACCCATCATTCTGTCTACCATACCCTAGGTACTAGGTAACAAGGAAGGAACAAACAATGATCCCGTATAAAAATATAATAATGGCCTCAGTTTTATGTTTAGGATCCAACAGAAACCAAAGGGATGGACTCTGCAAGGGGAACAGGTACCTCTGATAACATAATTTAGCCTGTAGACTCTCTGCTCTTTAAAATTGACATGTGCATCTTCAATCTCTCCCAGTGGCTCAGTGTTAAAGAATCTGCTTGCAATGACCCAGATTTGATCCCTGGGTGGGGAAGATCCCCTGGAGAAGGGGATCTCAATCCACTCCAGTATTCTTGCCTGGGAAATCCCATGGATAAAGGATCCCTATGGGGCACAGTCCATGAGGTTGCAAAGAGTTGGGCATGACTGAGTGACTAACGCTCCTTGGTTCAAAAGACTTAGTAGCGCATCTCTGTGTTAATCACAAAATAAATATTGAACTTGTCCTTCTTCTTGGTTAACAAATAACTCACTTGAACAACCCAGTAAACAGAGCCTTGTGTCTCTCAGCTTTTTGTAACCTCAACCATGAGGGGAAGTACGTTTGTGGCACCAAACCCCTTTTATAGGCAAAAGGCGAAATGTTAATGTAAAGACATTGAGTTTTTTCTTCCAGAAATAGGGATAGCATATAAATCAATGCTAGAGAATTTTATTTGCAAAGAGAACATGAAAATCCTCTGCTTATTTCATGGCGGGGATAGAGAAATATGGGAAATTCTATGCTAGGAGTTTTGAGAATTTAATAGAACTTGAGGATATATAAACTCAGAAAGATCTTTCACTGCAAAAAGAGATTTCAAATTGAATCAGTTCTCAGGGCATCAGTTCAGCCCTTGAAGACCTAAAAAGGCAGTTGCTATTCTTGTTTATCCTGGAGCACTCAGAGCCAAACTCCTAACTAATGGATGAGTTTGAGTGTGATATGACCAGGGTCATCTCGCCACTGGTGACAGGAATTCGAGGGTTCATGGAGGAGCTGGATTGCGATGAGACAATGAATTCATCTCTAAGTTCTTGGAGTTTGAGATTCAAGTGGAAACATTGGGTTGGCAAGCTCTAGATAAGAGTATAGAGAAGGCATTATGAATTGATGCTACCAAAATAAATCTGTGGGAACCTCTATCTCATATCAATTATAATTGAGTTCAGTCCTGCCTGATTCATCTCCTAGAGATGCGGCCTTCTCTGAAGGGAGCTACCGAGTTGGGAGTGGTAGCTAGTTCAGTGATGTCACTGACAGACACATCTTGCCAGGACAAGCGGTCCGGAACACACTTCTCTGCTCATGCTCACAAGGGCCTGATCTGGGTAATTCCCCACCATTCTCATCCTGCCATGGGCACCCGAGCCCTCTGCTCTATGGTCCTTTGTCTCCTGGGGGTAGGTGAGTCCTCAGAACCTGCCCCGTCCTCCTGTTGGTTTGCCCTATTATGACTCCCATATTTTTCTTATTCTGTTTCCAAATTCTTTCACAGGAACCACAGATGCTAATCTAGGAGTCACCCAGACCCCTAGGCATGAGGTGACAGAAAAGGGACAGGAAGTCACTCTGAGTTGTGAGCCGATTAAAAGCCACACTGCCCTTTATTGGTACAGACAGACCTCGGTGCGGGGACTGGAGTTACTGGCTTACTTCCGCAATGAAGCTCCTATCGACGAGTCGGGGATGCCCAAGGACCGATTCTCAGCTAAAATGCCTAACGTGTCGTTCTCCACTCTGAAGATCCAGCCCACAGATCCTGGGGACTCGGCCACGTACCTCTGTGCCAGCAGCAAAGACACAGTGCTGCAGAGTCGCCCCGTCCCGAGCAGAAAACCTCTGCTTCCCCTTCCGGTTCTGCCCCCAGCCCTCTAAGTCGTCCCTACTTCTCTTTCACCAAGAGAAGTGAGTGGGTTTGGGGCTTAACACGAACAGAAAATAAGGTATCAACATAGACGATCTTGTATAGGAAATCCTGTAGGAATGGGATTCAGGGATTGCTCGGAAATTGTCAATGGGCTCAAAATTCATCCCACATATAAGATAAGCCTTAATTACTCAGATCATAGAATTTCCTGCCTTCCTGCACTTGCCACCCCCATCTGAATGGAAGAAGCTCCAGATAATGGCTGTTCAGCATTCTCCATTCTTTTTCAACTCTAAGTTGTTAACAGAATCCTGCCCCACCCCAACACAAGTTTTTTTTTTTTTTTTTTTATAGGATCCTCTTTATTGTGATTATGTGATTATACATCCCATTCTAATGATAATATCAACTTAACATATACAGGGCTTTTTCAACACATTTAGGGTAAAGTAAACAACTTAATTCAGTGGGTGTAAGTTGCCACTCCTTGAATCTAGGTATTTATTTATCTCTCTCCTGCCTAGGAGAGATATTGATATTGAAATAAAACCACTCAATATCACAGCAATCCAAGTCTATGCCCCGATCAGTAATGCTGAAAAAGCTGAAGTTAAACGGTTCTATGAAGACCTACAAGACCTTCTGGAACTAACACCCAAAAAATATGTCCTTTTCATTATAGGGGACTAGAATGCAAAAGTAGGAAGTCAAGATATACCTGGAGTGACAGGCAAATTTGGCCTTGGAGTACAGAATGAAGCAGGGCAAAGTCTAATAGAGTTTTGCCAAGAGAACACACTAGTCATAGCAAACACCCTCTTCCAACAACACAAGAGACGACTCTGTATGAGGACATCACCAGATGGTCAATACCGAAATCAGACTGATTATATTCCTTGCAGCCAAAGATGGAGAAAGTGAAAGTGAAAGTGAAGTTGCTCAGTCGTGCCTGACTTTTTGCGACCCCATGGATAGTAGCCTGCACCAAGCTCCTCCGTCCATGGGATTTTCAAGGCAAGAGTACTGGAGTGGGTTGCCATTTCCTTCTCCAGGGAATCTTCCCAACCCAGGGACTGAACCCAGGTCTCTCACATTATAGACATACGCTTTACCATCTGAGCCACCAGGGAAGTCCAAAGATGGAGAAGCTCTATACAATCAGCAAAAACAAGACCAGGAGCTGACTGTGGCTCAGATCATGAACTCCTTATTGCCAAATTCAGACTTAAATTGAAGAAAGTAGGGAAAACCACTAGACCATTCAGGAATGACCTAAATAAAATCCCTTACAATTATACAGTGGAAGTGAGAAATAGATTCAAGGGATTAGATCTGATGGAGTACCTGAAAAACTATGGATGGAGGTTCATGACTTTGTATAGGAGGCAGGAATCAAGACCATTCCCAAGAAAAAGAAATGCAAAAAGGCAAAATGGTTGTCTGAGGAGGCCTTACAAATAGCTGTGAAAAGAAGAGAAGCAAAAAGCAAAAGAGAAAAGGAAAGGTATACCCATTTGAATACAGAGTTCCAAAGAATAGCAGAGAGAGAAGAAAGCCTTCCTCAGTCATCAGTGCAAAGAAATAGAGGAAAACAATAGAATGGGAAAAACTAGAGATCTCATCAAGAAAATTAGAGAAACCAAGGGAATATTTCATGCAAAGATGGGCTTAATAAAGGACAGAAATAGTATGGACCTAACAGGAGTAGAAGATATTAAGAAGAGGTGGCAAGAACACACAGAAGAACTGTACAAAAAAGATCATGACCCAGATAATCACGATGGTGTGATCACTCAGCTAGAGCCAGACATCCTGGAATGCAAAGTCAAGTGAGCCTTAGGAAGCATCACTATGAACAAAGCTAGTGGAGGTGATGGAATTCCAGTTGAGCTATTTCAAATCCTAAAAGATGATGCTGTGAAAGTGCTGCACTCAATATGCCAGCAAATTTGGAAAACTCAGCAGTGGACACAGGACTGGAAAAAGTCAGTTTTCATTCCAATCCCAAAGAAAGGCAATGCCAAAGAATGTTCAAACTACCACACAATTGTACTCATCTCACACGCTAGTAAAGTAATGCTCAAAATTCTCTAAGTCAGGCTTCAATAGTACTTGAACAGAGAACTTCCAGATGTTCAAGCTGGATTTAGAAAAGACAGAGGAACCAGAGATCAAATTGCCAACATCTGTTGGATGATAGAAAAAGCAAGAGCATTCCAGAAAAACATCTACTTCTGCTTTATTGACTATACCAAAGCCTTTGACTGTGTGGATCACAAAAAACTGTGGAAAATTCTTCAAGGGATGGGAATACCAGACCACCTGACCTGCCTCCTGAGAAATCTATATGCAGGTTAAGAAGCAACAGTTAGAACTGGACATGGAACAATAGACTGGCTTCAAATCGGAAAAGGAGTACATCAAGGCTGTATATTGTCATCCTGCTTATTTAACTTATATGCAGAGTACATCATGACAAACGCTGGACTGGATGAAGCACAAGCTGGAATCAAGATTGCTGGGAGAAATATCAATAATCTCAGATATGCAGATGGCAGAAAGTGAAGAACTAAAGAGTCTCTTGATGAAAGTGAGAGAGGAGAGTGGAAAAGTTGGTTTAAAACTCAACATTCAAAAAACTAAGATCATGGCATCTAGTCCCATCACTTTATTGCAAATAGAAGTGAAAAGAATGAAACAGTGAGAGACTTTATTTTTGGGGGCTCCAAAATCACTGCAGATGGTGACTGTACCCATTAAATAAAAGACGCTTGCTCCTTGGAAGAAAAGTTATGACCAACCTAGACAGTGTATTAAAAAGCAAAGATTCAATGCAATCCCTATCAAGCTACCAACAGTATTTTTCACAGAACTAGAACAAATAATTTCACAATTTGTATGGAAATTAAAAAAAAAAACCTCAAATAGCCAAAGCAATCTTGAGAAAGAAGAATGGAACTGGAGGAATCAACTTGCCTGACTTCAGGCTATACTACAAAGCCACAGTCATCAAGACAGTATGGTACCGGCACAAAGACAGAAATATAGATCAATGGAACAAAATAGAAAGCCCAGAGATAAATTCATGCACCTAAGGACACCTTATCTTTGACAAAAGAGGCAAGAATATACAATGGAGAAAAGACAATCTCTTTAGCAAGTGGTGCTGGGAAAACTGGTCAACCACTTGTAAAAGAATGAAACTATAACACTTTCTAACACCATACACAAAAATAAATTCAAAATGGATTAAAGATCTAAATGTAAGACCAGAAACTATAAAACTCCTTGAAAAAAAATAGGCAAAACACTCTCCAACATAAATCACAGCAGGATCCTCTATGATCCACCTCCAGGGTAATGGAAATAAAAGCAAAAATAAACAAATAGGACCTAATTAAACTTAAAAGCTTTTGCACAATGAAGGAAACAATAAGCAAGGTGAAAAGACACCTTTAGAATGGGAGAAAATAATAGCAAATGAAGCAACTGACAAAGAATTAATCTCAAAAATATATAAGCAGCTCAATTCCAGAAAAATAAATTACCCAATCAAAAAATGGGCCAAAGAACTAAATAGACATTTCTCCAAAGAAGACATACAGATGGCTAACAAGCACATGAAAAGATGCTCAACATCACTCATTATCAGAGAAATGCAAATCAAAACCACAATGAGGTACCATTTCACACCAGTCAGAATGGCTGCCATCCAAAAATCTACAAACAATAAATGCTGGAGAGGATGTGGAGAAAAGGAAACCCTCTTACACTGTTGGTGGGAATGCAAACTAGTACAGCCACTATGGAGAACAGTGTGGAGATTCCTTAAAAACCTGGAAATAGAACTGCCTTATGACCCAGCAATCCTACTGCTGGGCATACACACTGAGGAAACCAGAATTGAAAGAGACATGTGTACCCCATTGTTCATCGCAGCACTGTTTATAATAGCCAGGACATGGAAGCAACCTAAATGTCCATCAGCAGATGAATGGATAAGAAAGCTGTGGTACATATACACAATGGAGTATTACTCAGCCATTAAAAAGAATACATTTGAATCAGTTCTAATGAGGTGGATGAAACTGGAGCCTATTATACAGAGTGAAGTAGGCCAGAAAGAAAAACACCAATACAGTATACTAACGCATATATATGGAATTGAAAAAGTTAGTAACAATAACCCTATAGTCAAAACAGCAAAAGAGACAGAGATGTATAGAACAGTCTTTTGGACTCTGTGGGAGAGGGCGAGGGTGGGATGATTTGGTAGAATACATTGAAACATGTATATTACTATATGTGAAATAGATCGCCAGTCCAGGTTTGATGCATGGGACAGGGTGCTTGGGACTGGTGCACTGGGGTGACCCAAAGGGATGGGATGGGGAGGGAGGTGGGAAGGGGTTCAGGATGGGGAACACATGTACACCCATGGCTGATTCATATCAATGTATGGTAAAGCCACTACAATATTGTAAAGTAATTAGCCTCCAATTAAAATGAATAAATTTATTAAAAAATAAAATAATAAAAATAAATGGTGAAAAAATAAAAAGCGGAGACATTACTTTGCCAACAAAGGTCTGTCTAGTCAAGGCTATGGTTTTTCCTGTGGTCATGTATGGATGTGAGAGTTGGACTACAAAGAAAGCTGAGCACCAAAGAAATCATGCTTTTGAACTGTGATGTTGGAGAAGACTCTTGAGAGTTCCTTGGAAAACAAGGAGATCCAACCAGTCCATCCTAAAGGAAATCAGTCCTGAATATTCATTGAAGGACTGATGCTGAAGCTGAAACTCCAAAACTTTGGCCACCTGATGCAAAGAACTGATTCATTTGAAAAGCCCCTGATGCTGGGAAAGATTGAAGGCAGGAGGAGAAGGGAACGACAGAAGTTTAGATGGTTGGATGGCATTACTGACTCAATGGACATGAGTTTGAGTAAGCTCTGGGAGTTGGTAATGGACAGGGAAGCTTGGCGTGCTACAGTCCATGTGGTCACAAAGAATCAGACACAACTGAGCGAGTGAACTGAAATGAACTTGACTCCTGCCTAAGGAGAGTGCAGGCCTGACCTAGAGCAGAAGACAGAGGCCAATGTCAGCTGAAGGCTTGTGTGGGACTCAGAATACCAATGCTGCCTCTTCAGCTGTCTGTTTGGGAGCAGTAATTGGACTCCTTTGAAGAAAAACTATGAAAAAACTAGACAGCATATTAAAAAGCAGAGACATCACTTTGAGGACCAAGGTCTGTCTAGTCAAAGCTATGGTTTTTTCCAGTAGTCATGTACAGATGTAAGAGTTGGACCATAAAGAAGGCTGAGTACTGAGAATTGATGCTTTCAAACTGTGGTGCTGGAGAAGACTTTTGAGAGTCGCTTGGACAGTGTGGACATCAAACCAGTCAATCCTAAAGGAAATCAACATTGACTATTCATTGGAAGGACTGTTACTGAAGCTAAAGCTCCAATACTTTGGCCACCTGATGGGAAGCGATGACTCATTGGGAAAGATTGAAGGCATGAGGAGAAGAGGGTGACAGAGTATGAGATGGTTGATGGCATCACTGACTCAATGGACATGAGTTTAAGCAAACTCTGGGTAATAGTGAAGGACAGGGAAGCCTGACGTGCCGCCGTTCATGGTGTTGCAAAGAGTTAGACATGATTTAGTGACTGGAGAACAACACCACAGTGGACTCCATATTGGGATATCTAAGTCTGCAGACCTGTCCAGTCTAACTTTGCTCTTTTTTCCTTGATCATATGTCTTTAAGACCCGAATCTCTATTTTTCTTCTGATTTATGCAGAGATATCTACATAATATTGGCAATCCGTTCTGAATGGTTATAATTACTCTCTTCCAAGTTCTTTTTTTAACATCCAGATCCCTTCTCAGCCCCTCTGAGGACATCTTTGGCAACTGATGCAAAGAATGCCTGTATTTTGAGTGCCTGAGGCAATTCAGGTTTACAGATTTAAGAGGCAAATTCCACTTGCAGTTGTCCTAGGCTTACCATTCAGGGGCCCTAACTTTCAAGATGGAAACTTGTTTTCTATTGTGTTTACACCAAGAGGTATAATCTGCTTTTGTGTTTGATTTTAGCACCGTCTTTGTCCTCCTGGCTACTCCCCACTGCTTCTGGATCGTTTTTCTCCCTCTTGCTTTAAAACCCAGCTCCTTCCATGCACCTGACGTGGGTATGCTCCCTTTCATCACTGTTGCAGTCGCTCCATTCCCATCAGGCCTCGCTTTCTCATTCCGTCGCCCCACGATTAATCCTGTGACCATTCCTGGTGATGTCATTGTCGTGTAGACTGTTTACACATGGTTTTGGTTTCTTAGTTTCTTGGCCTTCTCCTTCAGATGGTTTTTTGCCTCCAGTCTTTTTCAGGTGCAGGTCCATGTTGACAGACCATATAATAAACAACACATAAGTTTCTTCCAAATTTTCTGCTTCAATCGTCTATGCTCCTACCTTTACCTCCTTTCTTTCCATCTCATGAACTCCGGTTCCATTCCTCCTATCATCCCATCCACTGAACCTCAACTCCTAAATCCAACAGACATGAAACTCCCATGTTCGTAATTCTCACATTGTTTAAAACAGAGTTCAAGGTTTAGGGCTATAATTTCAACCCCAGTTAAATCTAATGGATTAAAATATCTGTTTGAGATACTTCTTTTAAAAAATTATTCAGTTATTTATTATGGTTATGCTGGGTCTTGGTTGCTGCTATCAATAAGAAAATGGATAAATAAATTCTTGGAAATTCATCCAATTATTTTATATTAAACCAAATGTAAATAAACTAAATCTATTGGATAAAATAGATAAGTATGTAAAACAAATTTTAGAAATGCAAGTCCAATATAGCACCACTCAATTTCATTTTAAACACAGGTTAAAGAACACTCTTTATTGGCAAGATCATTTACTAAATATGTCACCATGGACAATTACTTCATCTCTCATCATTTCAGATTTCTCATCTTAGAAGCAGGAATAATAATTATAAATACATTATGGTATTTTTGAAAGGCAATTTATGAAAAACACTTAAAATAATGGCTGACACTTTCAAGCTTTCAACACATATACCCATTTATTTTCATTATTGTGCTTGATAAAATCCATATGTAGTCAAAGTATAAAAGCAAGAGAGGAAATAGACTCACCAAACTCAGACTAATTGTTACATCTCAGAAGGAAAGAAAAGACCAAGAAGAGATAGTAAAGAGCAACTTACTTGATTTTCTGTATTTTTATCTAAGTTAAAAAAATGAAAAACTAACTGGTCAAATGTTTAAATTTGTTCAAATTTCATGATTAGAGATTTAGTGCATTAAGAGTTGAAGAGATTATGGTCTGCACAATTCCTGCTGGTGTATCAAATCTTAATATTTCTAAGGTCTCCGAGTCACTCCCAAGTGTGGTCCTTAGCTCTTACCAAGGCTAATCCACTAGTCCTTGGTCATTCTTGGACCCATAAGTTCAAATTCAACAATATTCCTTCCCCCCAAATTTAATACTAGTTGCTTCACATATAAAAAGAATGTGTCATTTTAATCTTCCAAGTAGATTGTTATAATTATGTGTTAATTACATCCAGCAGATTTATTTGGGGTTATTAACAGTTCTGGAGAAGGCAATGGCACCCCACTCCAGTACTCTTGCCTGGAGAATCCCAGGGACGGGGGAGCCTGGTGGGCTGCAGTCTATGGGGTCTCACAGAGTCGGACACGACTGAAGTGACTTAGCAGCAGCAGTAGCAACAACAGTTCTATTCTCAACCCTATTCCCCAGTTCAAATACAGAAGATGGGTTTTGGATGATCCAGTTGCAGGCTAGGGTTTTTCCATTAAATATAGAGCTATACAATGGCAGCTACTCTTGGCTGGATATTTTCTGAGATCCTGGTTGATTACAACCTCCCTATTCTTGGTCAAAGATTAAAAAATTCAAGATCAAGCTTGATATTGAGTCTTCAGACAGTGAAAAGAAACTCATGGAAATAGCCTTTTTAGGTGGATCGTCATGGGAAAATCTATATTTCCAAGGTTCTTCTTGAAATCAGAGTGAACTATCAGTAACTAATGAACTCTCAGACAGAAATAATTTAGAGTATGTGATAATAAGGATGACTGGCCAGGCCCTCTCTCCTGAAGGAAAAATGAATGGGGAAGACTCTTAAGGAGAAATGGAATAGATCATGTGCACAGAGAAATCTCAAATTATCCAACATAATTATTGTAAAAGCTTAGAGAACACTTAAAAGAGCACTTGTGCCTGAAACTCTGTCACAGGGAATTTTAAATTGCTAAGAGAATGGATGAAACATTACAGTGGTTTGAAGTTATTCTTCCTTCTTACGATCAGGATAGGAAGGGAGCAACAACATTTACAGTAGAAAGTTCTTATATGCTTCTTCCAAAGTGATGGGCATTCCACGAGATACTGAACACATTCCGTTAGTACCCCGTATTACTGACAAGGGAACTAAAGAAGAAAACTTGTATGTAATTTTCCAGAAGTCACCCAGCTAAAAAATGGTGGGAAAGGATCCAAACACAAGAAATTTAAGACCAGATTCTTTTTAATCATTTGCAAACCACTAATAAACAAAATTAAAAGTATAGGTTCACTAAACTGGAGAAAGAAAGATATATCTTTAGGAAAAGTGCTAAAATCTTAGGAGGCTAAGTGTTCTTATGTGGAAGGGAAAGGCAGCCTCCAGTCAGGAGAGAAAGATGTTAAAGGGGAGGGGGAGTGCATTTGGGTTCAACTGCTCTCAAAGTTATTAGAAAAGACAGAACTGTTTTCTTAGCTGTTACCAAAGTTGACAAGATAACTGGGCCCCCCAAAGCCCTTTGGGAAGATCCCCTGGAGGAGGGCATGGCAACTGACTCCAGTATTCTTGCCTGGAGAATCCCTGTGGACAGAAGAGCCTAGTGGCTTGTGGCCCATGGGGTCACAAAGAGTGGGACACGACTGAGCTACTAAGCGCACACAAAGCCCTTGAGAAATAAAGGCACAATTTCAGAGGTCACAGGGAAGATAAGAATGACTCTGAAAATCAACCTGATTGAAGGGCTAAGTATAATCTGGACAGTATTGACAGGGATTGAAGTGAAAATATTCACATTATTGTACAAACATTATCTATAGGCTATTTTAAAGGGCCATGCCTAATACACTTACAAAATTACGATTCCTATGAAAGGCTTAGGAAAATACAGGATGTATTAAAGCAAAAGCATGCAAAACAAGAGAATGCCTTGTAGATGGGGCTGCTCAATAGAGGAAGTTGAAAATATGCAATATTTAATAGTGCTTGGTTTAGAAGACTCAGAGCTTAATTTCACATTTCTCACTAGGGAAGATAGCAGAGATAAAATCTAGAAGAACATATTAAAGAGATTATGATTTGGGCCAGGATACAGACATAACATTAAAGAAGGTATTCAATTCCAGTGGCTGCTGCTAACACCACTGTGTCTGAGGAACAACAGAATGAATTTTAAAGGCATTTCAAATTTTGACAACTTCGATTAAATCTTTCTTAAAGGATTAGGTAATCACAGAGGGAAATAAAATGATTAAATTGGGATCTTTCCTGTAGAAATAAAATGCTGTAATGGAAATACTATTCAAATCCTGGCGCATTCCAGATTTGAAAAAAGAGTGTGAATTGATGAAAAAAAATTAATGACTTAGATTGTTGTTTTCTAGAATTTCATAATGGAAGTAGTACTTAAGTTTGGGGCAACTTTGAGTATTGGCATTTAATCATTGGTAGCTCATCATGATGTCATATTTTTTTTAAGATTTTTTTTTGGATATGGACAATTTTTAAAGTCTTTTTTTAATTTGTTGCAATATTGCTTCTGTGTTATTTTTTGGTTGTTTGGCCTTGAAGGACATGGGGTCTTACCTCCCTGCATAGCAATCAAACCCATACCCTGCATTGGAAGGTGAAGCCCTAACCACTGAGCAACCAGGGAAGTCCCTATGATGTCATGTAAGTGTGTCATTGAACCTCTGTTTGGTCATAATGGGAATATAGCAGGAGAGATTGGCGAGGGAAAGGGAAACGGAGAGCTATTGCCCAGTGTTTCAGCCAGCCTGGCCTGTGAGTTCTTTAATTACTGTACTGCTGTGGGCCATTTCATGTCCTCTGAGGCCCAGCTTAATTGCCCCCTGTGGCTCCAGGATTAAATCCCAAAGAGCAGTAATTAATACTGGGGGGAGCCCCTTAAGAAGGTGGAAATAGAGTTGTCCTACCACATGGCTCATCTCTAGACACAATGGTCGAGTTCAAGGTGTTGAGAGAACACGAATCTTAAGAGTCTTAGGGGGAACATCTATTGCCCACTTTCGTCTCTGGGAGTTCCTGGAGCAATATCCTAGCCCCTCTCCTGTCCCCTCCCTCTTCTCTTTGGTAAGAGAACTGAGTTAATGATTAGAGATTTTTTAAAGTACGAACTCAGCAGGCTCAGGCCAAACCTTCCTACTTCTATCTTGTGTTTGTCTTTTGTCTGCAAGGAAGATGCTTTCTATTCTCCTGGCCCAGAATTATGGTAAAATTAGTGAGCAGACTGTATTCAGTGGGGAAGACTGGCTGCTGGGGAAAGTAGCCAGGGTATACATTCATCTCAGAGGATATGAGCTACCACTCAGCGACACATCTTAGCCCCACCTTTACTGGAGCCAATGCTGATGTTTGAATTTCAGTTTGACTTCATTCTCTCTCTTTCTCAAGTGTTCTTTCTGAGCAACAGGATTATTTTTGAACTTCTAAAACACGAGCACAGATAACTCTCCATTGTCCATATACCAATGTAACAGCACAGTTCACCTTGTGTCTTGACAAAAGGTTCATTTCTAGTGACACTGCCCAACTGGCCACCAGGAGATGCTGTGGTTCCACATTCTTTGGTGGCTTACTGGGAGAATTGCCTTACGGTGAGGGTTAGAGAGAAGCTCTAAATCTCATGGTCTCTGAATCATGAACCTGATTTGCAGACACTTAGCAGGTGTTGGAGACAGAAAGATAGGGATCAAAGACTTCTATTCTTGTACAAACGGGTTAAGACCCATAGTGAGCACGGACTTACAGGCAAGCCTGGGATGGACTGTATAGTCCATGGGGTTGCAAAGAATCGGACACGACTGAGTGACTTTCCCTTTCATTTCCATTTCATTTTCCTTCCATTTCACTTTCTGGGATGGTTGCCATGTAAAGGAGCCAGTGATACACGAAACGTTAACATCATGCAGTCCAAATTAATATGTGTGTGTGTGTGTGAAAGAGAGAGAGACAAGTGCAGAAGAAACAGAAACTGTGTGCTTCCCATCCCCCTTTATTCTCAACCCAAGTCTCATTAACCCACAGAGATATGTGTTTAGGTGGGTCATAGGTAGATGGACAGTATTCTAGTAGATGCCTCATGATGCTGTAAATATTCTGTGGAACAAGAGGGATGAGCAGGGGACATCTCTGTGACTTCAAGAGACATCCTCTTCATGGTTAAAGAAATGGCCTTAATGGAAAGGAAGATCTTTTTTTTCTGTAAGCTAATGCGGATCATCAAGCCAGCTCTCTACTAAATTACCAAAAAAATTTAGAAAATAAGTCCTCAAGGTCATTTCTCTCTGCTCCAGGGGGGCACCTCTTGAGCCTGTCAAGATGTAGGCAGAGAAGGAGATGGTTGGTAAATTTTTGTGTCCTGATAGAAGGAAAGCAAAACAGCTCCTGTGTCAGGACATAAGAGAAGCTGTTGGTATGGGCTTCCTCTAAACCCAGCCTGCTCCCATCCTACCACTGTTGGGGGCTTTACGGCAGGGCCCCAAGGAGGACGGCCTGAACTGTGTTCTAAGTCAGAGGGGCTCTGAGCCTTCAGAAGTTCACAAGTAGGTCTGTATAAGCAAAAAATGTACCAGGGCCTGGGGTGACCCTAAGACTGATTTTTCTCTCCATGAGAGATTGGAGCACTTAGGAGGTAGCTGGCTCACTCATATTCTGAACTTGTTATAGGCTCACAGCTTTTCTGTTTCACAACATTTTGTATCTTATAGAAAAGTCCTGGACAGGAGTCAGAAAATCCACATCCTGAATGCTGTGTCCTGATTTGCAATGTTTTCTATTAGTCTCTGCTGTTATTGCCCCTCCTAAAGAATCTGCCTGTCAATGCAGGAGACATGTTTTCGATCCCTGGATTGGGAAAATCCCCTGGAGAAGGAAATGGCAACCCACTCAATATTCTTGCTGGAAAATCCCATGGACAGAGGAGCCGCAGGCTGCAGTCCAAGGGATTGCAAGAGTCAGATACGACTTCACAACTAAGCAACAGAAACAAAAAACCCTGTGTCCAGCTCTGCATTCTTTTGCAAAATGCTCTCCTGAAGCAAGTAAACACTAGACTGGGGAGTGGGCACTGCTGATTCTATAAAACTAAGAAAGTTTATCATAATATTTCCAAGTAGTCAGTCATATGCTTCTCTCTGTCTCTTGACAGACTTCCAACTTTGGGAAGTTGAGGAATGTGTCTCTGTGCCAACAGCCAAGACATGGAGCTAACATGTTTCATGTCCTCTGTAAACAGAATCTTACTACTCTCCATACCCCCAAGAACTGGGTCATTTTCCAGAGTCTCATCCTCACCACCAGAAAGAGTTCATTTATGAGTATTGGTTGCCTTAGTACAAGGAGAGTCAAGTGTTAACCATCAAAGAACCTTTTAGAGCTTTGTTAGGGGTTGAAGAGGATTATAATGAGCTGAGAGTGCTTTATTGCAGTTCCTCAAAGAAGGCTGAAGCCCTCATTTTTCACTGCACAACCCACACCAGGACCTGCAGGATTAAGGCAATTCTGAGGAGTCGGACACGACTGAGCAACTGAACTGAACTGAACTGACTGAGGGTCATCAGAGGTAAGATGGCTTCCCTGGTGTCTCAGACAGTAAAGAAACTGCCTGCAATGCAGGAGACCCAGGTTCAATCCCTGGATTGGGAAGAACCCCTGGAGTAGGAAACAACAACCCACTCTAGTATTCTTGCCTGGAGAACTTCATAGACAGAGGAGCTTCACAGTCCACGGGGTTGCAAAGAGTCAGACACGACTGAGTGACTAACACTTTCTCTTTCTCTTTATGAGGTAAGATGGAGCCCCTTCATGGAAAAGGTGCAGACATACAGAGGCCCTGTGCTGTGGGCTGGGGATTATGCAGCATAGGGGAATTGGTCTCTATCTTTTGCTGGGAATAAAATCTTCCCAAGCCAGTCTCTTTCCAAGGCTTCCATTTATGCCCCTTAGAGATGAGCAAGGAGAAGACAATGGCACCCCACTCCAGTACTCTTGCCTGGAAACTCCCATGGACGGAGGAGTCTGGTAGGCTGCAGTCTATGGGGTCGCGAAGAGTCAGACATGACTGAGCTTTTGCTTTCATGCATTGGAGAAGGAAATGGCAACCCACTCCAGTGTTCTTGCCTGGAGAATCCCAGGGACGGAGGAGCCTGGCAGGCTGCCGTCTACGGGGTCACACAGAGTCGGACATGACTGAAGCAACTGAGCAGCAGAGATGAGCATGGTGGCCAAGTACAAAAGCTTTGGGAGGAATCTGTGGTAAAGCTCTAACTTGGCAAGGATTTATTTTGATTTCCTATATCCAGGTGATAGGGAATGCCAGCCAGAGGCATGTTGAAGGTCTTAATATGTAAAAAGTAATTTACTATGTCTGGAATTTGTGGTGCTGGTAGTACATTCAAGCAGAAACATTCAATGGACCGTTGACATATGACACATCAGAGAAGGCCAGAGGGGTGGGAACACCAGGGCTGGGAGAGGTGACAGCTGGGGAAGGTGCTTGGGAGTGGGGGGGCGGGGGGGCGGTCTATGAATGAGCCAATACACCCTAGAAGAGTTGGGACCTGTTCAGTCGGTCTTTTGTAGAGAATGAACGTTCACCTTTGGAAGGAGGTCCCCTGAGCAGAATCAGAATGTAGTGTCCCTGCCAGGTTGCTCTCTTGCCTTGCAGAGGACACAGAAGCCCTGCCCTTCTGTTCACACTCACAAGAGCCCCTCTGGGTGAAGCTTCCTCCTGCTGGCATTGCCATGGCCACCAAGCTCCTCTGCTGTGTGGCTCTGTGTCTCCTGGGAGTAGGCAAGTCCCCAGAAATAATCTGCATTCTTGGATATTTTCTGTTATGATTCCAATCATGCTTCTTATTCTGTCCCCAAATTCTGTCCTTCTCCACAGGGCCCACAGATGCTGGAGTCACCCAGACCCCTAGGCATGAGGTGACAGAAAAGGGACAGGCGGTCACTCTGAGTTGTGAGCCGATTAAAAGCCACGCTGCCCTTTTTTGGTACAGACAGACCTCGGTGCGGGGACTGGAGCTGCTGATTTATTTCAACAACCAAGCTCCTATCGACGAGTCGGGGATGCCCAAGGACCGATTCTCAGCTAAAATGCCTAACGTGTCGTTCTCCACTCTGAAGATCCAGCCCACAGATCCTGGGGACTCGGCCACGTACCTCTGTGCCAGCAGCAAAGACACAGCACTGCAGAGTCGCCCCGTCCCGAGCAGAAAACCTCTGCTTCCCCTTCCGGCTCAGCCCCTAGCTCATCAGCTGTCTTCTTAGGCTCCTCCCCTAGCAGCCCAGCGGTTCAGCTTTCTATGACCCTAGGGAAGGCAAGAATAGAATGAAACAACCCATCACATTAGGAAATATTTGGAGGGAAGGCAGGAGAGGGCTTGGTTTCTGGCATTTCTCACAACTTTTTCACAGAGGGTGACAGTTCACTTGATGCTGTCATTGTTCAGTCACTCAGTCATGTCCGACTCTTTGCGACCCCATGGATTGCAGCATGCCAGGCTTCCCTGTCCTTCACCATCTACCGGAGCCTACTCAAACTCATGTCCATTGAGTTGGTGATGTCATCCAACCATCTCGTCCTCTGTCATCCCCTTCTCCTCCTCCTGACAGTCCATGGCTAAGGGTAAATGTCACCCACTGGGCCTTCAAGTGATTATATAACCAGCAGATAAACTCAGTTTGAAAGGGCTTCTACAAAATACTTGACTGGTGATCCTCGAAAGGGCTTCCCAGGTGGTTCTAGTGGTAAAGAACCTGTTTGTCAATGCAGAAGACATAAGAGTCATGGGTTCGATCCCTACATTGGGAAGATCCCCTGGAGAAGGGCATGGCAATCCACTCTGGTATTCTTGCTTGGAGAATCCCATGGACAGAGGAGCCTGATGGGCTATAGTCCATAGAGTCGCACACAGTTGGACACGACTGAAGCGACTAAGCATGTACGCATGATTCTCAAAAGTGTCAAAATCATTCAAAACAAGAAAAGACTGAGAAACTCTCATGGCTTGAAGAAATCTAAGAAGACAGGTCATCTAAATGTTCTGTGGTGTCCTGGATTAGATCCTGGAACAGAACAGTAGAAAAAAGAGGGAAATCGGAGTTTAGCCTGTAGCTGACTTGTACGTATGTTAAATCCTTAGTTCTGAGCAAAGAATCATGCTTATGCATAACGTTTACAACAGGGGAAGTTGGATGAAGGGTAGAGAGGAACCATAGTATCTTTACAACTCGTAGGAAATAAGTTCTCCAGTGTTGGGTCTCCAGAGTCCCTGCTAAAGCAACAAGGGATGTTGCTGTTAATTGTCCTTGTTCCCCAGGCTCAGCACACTCAGACAGATCCAGACTCAGCTGCTGCTTCTTGGTCTCCACTCCAGTGCTTCCTGAACATCAGGCAGGGCAATGTAGGCTGAGCAGAAGCCTGCAATGCAGAAGTCCACCACCAGGGCTGGCCCACCGCTTCGTTGAGGCTCCCCTTCTGTCTCTGCACACCACCGCCACACACACTGGGGTCACTGACTCCGCCATCGCTAGCTGCTGCGAGCTCACAAACACTGCAGCTTAACAGTGAAGACAATGTGTTGCAGATTTATATACAAAGGGCTCAAGCTGATTCCTTTAGTATTATGGGGAAATGACACCCGTAAAAACTTCCCAATTGATCAGCAGAACATTTTGTATTGTGTGGCAGGCTGAATAATGACTTCCAGCCCACCCCACCATCCCAAAGATGCCCATATATTCATCCCTGTAACCTGCAGATGTTGCCGAGATGGCAAAAATGGACTTTATAGATGTGATTCAGTTAAGACTTTGAGAAGGGGCATTTATCTGGGATTATCCAGCTGGGCCTTAATGAGACCATGTGTATCTTTATCAGAGGAGGCAGAGGAGATTTGATACAAATAGAAGAGGAAGAAGCAAGGCAACCACAGAGGCAAAGGTCGAACCCGTACGAGGTCAATACCTAGTTAAATGCATAACAGGCCAATTTTTGGGGTGTCAGATCACCCCTCAAAGGCAGCCTTCTTTGGGGAAAAATAAGCGTGCTCTTTCTTCTATGCTGTTTCCCTAGAGGGAGCCACTGAGACTGTGGACGCCTGCTCACACGCTGATGTCAGTGCCAGCCCACACCATATAGGGCCCCCGGGACACGGATCTGCTTTCATTTGTGCTCCTACACACAAGTTCCCTCATCTGGGAAAGCTCTCATTTTCATCTGGATCCTGCCATGCTCTCCAGTCTTCTCCGCATAGCATCGCTGTGTCTCCTGGGAGCAAGTGCGTCCTTAGAAATGCGAACATCTCCCTGGGCGCTTTTCCTGCCTACCCCTGTCACGTATGTTCTTGTCTTCTCCCACAGGGTACATATCAGCTGAAGTCTCCCAGTCCCCCAGCCACAGGGTCATAGAGAAGAAAGAGGCTGTGAATCTGAGTTGTGACCCTATTTCTGGACATGAATCTCTTTTTTGGTACTACCATGCTACGGGGAAAGAAATGAAGCTTCTGATTTACTTCCTAAGAGAGTCTATGCAGGATGACTCAGGGATGCCCAAAGGCCGATTCACAGCAGAAAGGACGGAAGGGACGTCTTCTACGCTGAGGGTCCACTCTGCAGAGCTGGGTGACTCGGGAGTTTATTTCTGTGCCAGCAGCCGAGACACAGTGCTTCAGAGTTCTGTCCTTTCTGTGCAAAACCACATCCTATCTGCTCCTCTCAAGTCAGGCAGCCCTGAACAGAAGTCTTTCCCTGTGCCGCCTCTCCAAGGAAGAGAGGAGAGGAATAACTGGAATTAGCCGTTGAAACTCAAGAGTATTTTTAAAAAATGTAACTGGGGATATCTGTGGCTTGGGAGACTCCTGGGGCTCCTCACATAGAGCTCAACCTATGCAAATCTATTTGTTTTCATTTAGCTTATTGAAGTATAGATGATTTACAATGCTGTGTTAATTTCTACTGCACAGCAGTGACCCAGTTACACACACACACACACACACACACACACACATACGTTCTTTTTCATTTTCTTTCCATTATGCTTCATCACAAGATATTTAATAAAGTTCCCTGTGCTGTACAGTAGGATCTTTTTGTCTATCCATTCTATATATACTAGTTTGCATCTGCTAGTCCCAAACTCCCAATCCATATGCAAATCTACGTGTGTGTGTGCGTGTTATCCTGATGTAAAGCACAGTGGGTTTCTTGCCTACCTGGGTGCTCTGATCTAAAAGGAATTGTGATGCTGATTGTAGCCACATCTTTATATTCCTTATTACATCACAAACAAGTGTTCCTGATAGAAATAAAAATCATGAATCAAAATGCATTTACTCTTTTAGTTTGCTCCCTGATAATGGAGATGATCAGTTTAAGTTACATTGGTCTAGCACACATCCATTATCAAATACATTTTTAAAAGCCTCATTTTTGAGTGGAATAATCAGGTCAGTTATCATCAGGACAATTTTCCTTTATCTGTAGGGACTGATTTTTCTAACGTAAAAAGCACGGGTTGGTGCTAAATGCTAACGTGTGTCAGCCCATCCTGACCATTTGTGAGGTCGGGTCCAGAGGCTGCACCAGGGCTCCGGCATCAGGTGAGGCCGATTCACTGGTGTGGTGGCCTGATGCTTCCAGATGCAGTCAGAGTGGAATGAGGGACTGGATACATCTCTAAGCCCTGATGTGTCTCACCCTCACCCTTCGCCCAGATTTGCTCGGACCAGTGTGGGAAGGCTGCTTCTAGGCACATTTCTACTGGCCATAAGGAGGCATTCTGTTGTCACTGATGGCTAAAAGGTGTAGATAATTTCTTTGATACTCTCTGAAAAGTGGTCATAAATAGAGGGATTCCAGGACCTGATTTCTGCATGGTGAGGAGAGGATAGTTTGCAAACATCAGTTACCCATCTGTGATGCAGAGGGCAGAACAAGACTTTAGCAAAAGCTAGGACACAACTGAAGCTACGTAGCAGCAGCAGCAGCATTCACATATTGGGGGCTTCCCAGGTTGCTGGTGGTAAAGAACCTACCTGCCTGTGCAGGAGATGCAAAAGATGCGGGATTGATCCCTGGGTTGGGAAGATCCCCTGGAGAAGGAAGTGGCTACCCATGCCAGTACTCTTGCCTGGAGAATCCCATGGACAGAAGAGCCTGGTGAGCTAGAGTCCATGAGGTCGCAAAGACTCTGACACGACTGAGTGACTTAGCACAGCACACACATTCACGTGCTGAGGAACCTCTGGACTATCTTATAGGAAAAAAGAAATGAGGAGGGAGAGGGAGAGGCCAGGATGAAATGGGGCAGATGTAGAAACAGGGGCAGATAAGGGAACATCGCCTCTACTTTATACTGGATCCAGCCGAGTCCAGATGCCCCTGTCAAGCAGGAAGCTGTGTCCATTATCAGTGAGGGTGTCCTTGTGCTGGTGACATTGACGTCACAGGCAGACCTGCCTGTCTGTCTCTCAACCCAGAGACCAGAGTCTGGAACACAGGTCTCCTTCCTGTCCCAGCCCTGCCATGAGGCCCAGGCTTCTCCTCTGTGTGGCTCTGTATCTCCTGGGAGCAGGTAAGTCCTGGTCAGGAAGGACATCTCTAACTAAAGCTTGTCCCCAGTTCTGTGCCTTTCGTTTACAGCGGCGACATGACTCTCCTGCACTCTGCCTCTAAATCTTCCTCCTCCTGTGCAGGTCACGTGGGAGCCATGGTCGTTCAGAACCCAAGATACCTGGTTACCGGGCTGGGAAAACCAGTGACCCTGAGCTGTTCTCAGAATATGAAGCATGATGCCATGTACTGGTACCAACAGAAGCCAAGCCAAGCACCAAAACTTCTGTTGTACTACTATGATAAACAAATCACCAAGGAAAAAAACACCTCTGAAAACTTCCAGTCCAGCCGGCCTAACACCTCTTTCTGTTCTCTTGACATCCGCTCGGCAGGCCTGGGGGACTCAGCCGTGTATCTCTGTGCCAGCAGCAGAGACACAGAGCTGAAGCCTTCCCTGCCCTCTGTTCACAAACCTGTGTTTCCCAGAGCCAAGAGTCCCCTCTAGACCTGCCTCCCCTCTGGCAACCACGAGAGGAAGTGGTTTAAGGCTGTCATTATCTCCTCCATAGATAGAAGTTGGATCTAAACCTGCAAAAACCATTAACAGTTATGCCAGGAGTGGAAAAACGGTTGCTCTTACCCGACATTCAGTTGGTGGTAATTTCCCTGGATCACCCCTTTTGTTCTCTTCAGTAGAGTAATAGAACCTTTTTTCTTAGTTGTTTCTTTTAAAGTCTGAGTGGTTGACTCAGAAACATGTTTAAGGAAGACCCAGGCAAGAGTTAGCACCATTCCCCTGAATTCTCACCATTAGAGGAAACTGCCCTCATAAGCATGTGAATGCAGTCTCACTGTTTCCTTATCAAGTAGGGAAAATGATGGTGATGGTCTAGTTGCTAAGGCGTGTCTGACTCTTGCAACCCCATGGACTGTAGGCCATCAAGCTCCTCTGTCCATGGGATTTCCCTGGCAAGGATACTGGAGTGGGTTGCCATTTCCTTCCCTTCTTCCCAACCTAGGGATTGAACCCAGGTCTCCTGCACTAAGCTGGGTCTCCTGCACTAAGCTGGATCTCCTGCATTGCAGGCAGATTCTTTACCAACTGAGCCACCAGGGAAGCCCAGGGAAAATTAGAACTGCTAAAATTTTGTGCCAGGTTTGAAGACACGTGAATTGCCTGGGACATGCATTATGCACAGTGCCTCTATCTATTTTTCCTGATATAAATCCATCTATGAACCATTTAAGTTGCACAATAGGTCTCGTGTCAAAATCGAGAAGCAGCACTGTGGAAGATGTATTAAAATTACTAGAGTCTGCCCTATCTTTTTAATATTAATAAAAATACCAAATACCACAGCTTGTTTGAAAGAAAAAGGATTTCTGCACTCTACTATAAACAGCTTTCTGAAAGCCAGTTTGTGTCTTATGTCCTTTACTAGGTTGAAATATTTATGGTGACTGATTGAGTAAGTGGTGCATAAGTGAATAAAGTTCACCAGTGCAGAAAGGAATTGGCGTCTGTTAGGTCCGAGATGCCTGATTTAGAAGATGAGAGCGTTTTAATGCTGTGTCCCTGTTTTAATGCTGAAGGACACAGATATTCTTACTATGCAATAATGTGTTACATCATTGCATATAGTCATCAATATCACAGGTGTCCAAGTCTTTAATCAAGAGACCAAAAAGTACTGCCCTAGATCCAATTCTGGTGATGTTAGGTAAAAATCAGAGAAGCTGAAAACTGGCATCTGAGCCACTCACCATCTAACTTCCATGTTCTACTCTCCTCTTTCTTAACCCACCATACATTTGCACTGGTTTTCTTGTGAGTGATTAACTCTTCGTCTCTTTATTCATCTACCTAGACATCAAATTTTTCTTCTATAAAACGAGATGTTGGGCCTAGATTAATCTAGGGCCGCTCACATTTTATGGCTCCACGGTAAAGTCTAGAAAACTGACGTATCTTGAGTGTAATGGCCAAAGAATTCCACCAGGCGGCAGCAGATGAGCTGCCAACTGCTGCTTTCCTTCCGCAAACATTCCACTTCCTCTTGAATAAAAAGAGGGGAGAAATGAAGACCACAGGCTCATCTCATTTCAGGCCCAGGTGAAAGGTGATATGAGCCAACGAAAGAAAATAAAGGAACGAAAAATAAAAAGTGGAGAGGGGAGTGGCAGGAACTGTTTCGGAAGCTAAGGGCCTGTAAGGAAGGTTCAGTTCAGTTCAGTTCAGCCGCTCAGTCGTGTCCGACTCTTTGCGACCCCATGAATCGCAGCTCGCCAGGTCTCCCTGTCCATCACCAACGAAAGTTATTAATCTCTCAACACTGTCCCCCATATGGACACATTCTAAACTAGGTTGTGTGTATAATTAAGAGAAGATGCTCCACTCAACTGATGTACAAAATTAGTTCTAGAAACAATATTTTTTTAGAGAAAATGCCTGTTGAGGGAAAATGGGAAGGAAGCCAAGGAGGCTGGGGAGGCCATATGACTGGGATGCAGATCTGACCTTGTAAGGAGAGAGGGAGGGAAGGAAGGAGGAAGGGGAGGAAAGGAGGAAGGAAGAAACGCAGGGCTTCGGCTGCCCTTCCTTTAGTCACAGTAGAGCTCTGAAGCTCTGTGTTGTCATGGCCTGCCGCTCACCATGGGGGCAGGGACAGTGGCTCGCTTCTCTTGGAACGACACACTTCTGCTCTCTGAGTGGGTCCCTGGGTGGGGTCTTCTTGACTTGCCCACCTCCCAGGATGGAACCTCCACCCTATGGGCAAGTCAAAAAGAGGAAGACTGGGGCCTTGTGTTCTTGGCCTGTTATTTCTGGAACAGAGTCCACCCCTTGAATAGGTGCTGGTGGAAGGAGGGAACACAGACCTCTGGGCTGGACTGGCCAGGAATAGTTTCTACACCGCAGATCTGGAGGGGAGGAGCATTGCTGGCAGCTGGCCCCTCCCCAGGAGAAACTCGGGGATCCCGGTGTTCTGGACCACATCCCCATGGGCTAGAGCTTCTATCACAGAGCGACAGGGCAAGAGTCATGGCTCAGTGACACAGACTCGCATGGCTTCTCCCAAGATTTAGAAGATTTTCTTGAGTAACTGTTTCTCCATTTGCTGTATGCTCTTGGGACAATTTTCAGAGGCTACAAATGCTCGTTTCTAAATGTTCGGCCATCATGCCATTTTCTTTGGAAATGAGGTATTCAGAGCTCCTCAAGCTGTCATCCTGGAGGTGCTTTTCACCCCAGTAAAAGTGTTCACATAAACAGGTGGCCAGGTCCTGGGTTATAATTTGCCAACCCCTGCTTGAGCCTCATTTTGTCCCAGGACAAAAGCATGGCTGTTCTGGGAGTACTGGTGAATCTTTTCTGTGCTTTCTCTCTAATGTTTGTTAGTTCTGTTCTACAGAGACACAGACTACTCCTGAGTCAAAAGTTTATTATGATCCCTACAAAGGTTTCTGGAGCTTTTTGTGTAGCTTCTTCCTCTCTGGTAGTCTTCCTCCCAAATTGTAGTTGCTTTTGTTCCCTCTATCTTCTAACCTCTCTCTCATCACAACATTTACCTTCTCTGTTTTTCCTCCACACTTGTTATGTGTCCGATTCTGTGTGACCCCATGGACCGCAGCACGCCAGGCTTCCCTGTCCATTACCAACTCCTGGAATCTACTCAAACTCATGTCCATCAAGTCGGTGATGCCATCCAACCGTCTCATCCACTGTCGTCCCCTTCTCCTTCCACCTTCAATCTTTCCCAGCGTCAGGGTTGGCTCTTCGCATCAACCCTCTTCACTGTGTACAGATTTTCCCCCGTTCTTTTCTCTTTTTGGAAGAATGAGTCTTGTGCTGGCTGTTTTCCGAAGACTGAGTACAGTTGTTTCCTATATTCTATTTTTTTCACTTGTACAGAGTAGGATTCTAAATTTAATGGATAGATTTAGGTTCTGGTGACTGCATTTAATAACATAATAGATAGGAAATGATCAATCTAATGGGAGATGATGTGAATGAAATTGAGGGAAGAGAAATTTCCAGGACCTAGTGGATAGTCTATAGTTAATGCTGTCAAATGCTTCAACGAGATCAAGCAGGCAGAGAAAAAATTAAGTTTGGGAGCTTCCCTGGTGGCTCAGTGGTAAACAATCCACCTGCCAATACAGGAGACATGGGTTCAATCCCTGGTGTGGGAAGACCCCACATGCTGCAGAGCAGCGATGCCCATACACCACAACTATTGAGTCTGTGCTCAGAGCCCAGGAAATGCAGCTATTGAGCACATGTGCTGCAGTTGCGGAAGCCTATACACTCTTGAGCCCATGCTCTGCAGCAAGAGATGCCACCACAATGAGAAGCCCACACAGTGCAACTCAAGAGTAGCCTCCATTCTCTGCAACTAGAGAAAAAGTGCCCCCAGCAATGAAGACCCAGCACAGCCAAAAATAAATACAATAAAATAATTTCAAAAAATAAGTTTTTGTCCTAGTAAATATACCATACTAATCTGTAGAGGTATAGTTTTATAAGCATAGATAGAATGGAAATACACCATAAGAAAGCTGAAGATGGCATCTAAAGGAGTGACTTCTTTGTGGCAAAAGCCAACGTCTTTATATAAATTTCACTGGGTTCCAGGAAGTGATCACATCACAGAGGAGCCGCTCACAGGGGATGAAAGAGCCTCAGAGAAACCCACTTGCCTCTGCCCTTTTCCTGATGCTGCCATGAGCCCCACACTCACCTGCTTCACAGTCCTTTGTCTCCTGGGTGCAGGTAAGTCCCTGTTTTCATCTGTTCAGTGCCCTGCTCTCAGCCTTTCATCCAGGTCATCAGACGCCCTCCAGGGCTAAGTCTGCAACTTGTGTGTGCTTTCTTCACAGGTTTCCTTGAGGCAGAAGTCACCCAGACTCCAGGGCACCTGGTTCAAGGGAAAGGACTGGAAGTGGAAATGTATTGTGTTCCCAAAAAAGGACATATTTATGTGTTCTGGTATCAACAGATCCTGAGCAAAGAGTTCAAGTTCTTGATTTCCTTCCAAAATGATAAAGTCTTGGATGATAAAGAGATGCCCAAGAAGAGATTTTCAGCTGAGTGCCCCTCAAACTCACCTTGTAGTCTAAAGATCCAGCCTACGGACCCGCAGGACTCAGCTGTGTATTTCTGTGCCAGCAGTGATTGCACAGTGAGAAATACCGGCTAAGCTTAATGCACAAACTCAACCCAGGCTCAGCTCAGGAAGCAGGTGTATAATAGAACTAGAGCAATCTTAAGTCATATGAAAATTTCTTTCAAGACTAAATGTATTATTGTACATCTTATAAAATCTTAAAACAAGAACACAGGCATTCTTTGGGAATGAAGTCCCCAAATTGGGACATGGTAGTTGACGACTCCTTTCTTTTTCCAACTTGTTGGCTCCATTTATTCTCCCTTATTATAAACTGTCTTCTCTATTTCTTAGATTTCATAGTAAACTGTTGTTCAGTCACTCAGTCATGTCTGACTCTTTGCGGAGTGGACTGCACTCGATGGACTGCAGCATGCCAGGCTTCCCTGTCCTTCACCATCTCCCGGAGCCTGCTCAAACTCATGTCCATTGAGTCAGTGATGCCATCCAACCATCTCATCCTCTGTCATCCCCTTCTCCTCTTGCCTTCAGTCTTTTCCACATCAGGGTCTTTTCATAGTATGTAGAAGATTATAGATTCAGATGTCAGCACTCCAGCCACGTTAAGGACCAACTTTCTCTCATGTTAGATTCCAAATCTAGAAAATCAGGGAAAAGATGATCTTGTTTTACTTGAAAACATGCTTTTGGAAAATACATTAGCCAAAGGGGTTGGGCTATTTTGAACAACATGGCAGCTGAGGCTTTGTCACTTTGACTTTATAGATCAAAACTGAAAGGAGAGGAATTCTTTAATTAGGGGCCAGGACACCCAAGAGATGGTCATCACACATGAGGTGTGAAGGATAATTCATGCATTTGCTGGACACAGAACACCCAGGAGAACAGAAAGAACTAGAGAAGGGAGCAGATCCTTAGTTTCTAGAATAATGTCAGGCCAAGTGAAGAATCTGGTTAATTTCTTTTTTAAGGCATTAAATCCAGGTAACACAAAAAACACGTTAATTTTAAGTGTGACCATGTCAGACCCCACAGTCACTAATTAGTTTCTATGGAGTTGACGGAGGAGACAGATTAATATGTCCTCAGCAGAAAAATACATAATGGGCTGACAACTGAAATGCAGATAATTGAAAAACCCTCAGGTATCTGACCCAAGTTGTAATGAGGGACAATACAATCTACATCAGTAAGTGAAGGGAGCCGGGGAGGTCGTTGCTGTGACATAGAGCAGTTAGAAAATTCAAAATCCCTCTGCTAAAATCTAATGATCTATTCTTTTTACAAATCTGATCATTTAGCATCATGTAACAAGAGTTTATTTCCTCTTTCTAGTCATATCTGTTCTTATTTCCGTATAAGCTGAACCAACTGTGTTATTCCCAGAAGTCCAAATATAATTCTTTTTTTCTCAGGCAAAATTTCATTCTGACCCCCTGAAACAGAAACTCAGAGAAATGCTCCTTAGTGTCCATTTTCGTTCCTCTGCAAATCCAGTCTTACTCTTGATCACCAGCACTTTTATTTTTGTTACAGAAGAGTCACTTGAATGCTATCTTCGGCTTCTTAAGGGGGTACTCCCATTCTTATGAAACTATTAAATATTAGAAACTCCTAAATATTAGAAGCATATATTTTGCTGGAATAAAGACTTATTTTTGTTTCTCTACTGCCTCATCTATTTGAAGCATTTGACAATACTGACTATACCCTAGGCCCTGGAAATTTCTCTTCCTTCAGCTTCATTCACATCATTTTCAATTAGGTTTCTTGTTTCCTATATATTTTTTAATGCAATTTTCAGAACATGAATCTGTCCATTAAATATTCCCTTTCCCAGGCTTCCCTGTAGCTCAGACAGTAAAGAATCTGCCTGAAATGCAGGAGACCCAGATTTGGTCCCCGGGTTGGGAAGATCCCCCAGAGGAGGGCATGGCAACCCACTCCAGTATTCTTGCCTGGAGAATCCCATGGACAGAGGAGCCTGGTGGGCTACAGTCCATGGGGTCACAAAGAGTTGGACACGACTGAGTGCCTAACACTACCATACTACTTCCCAGGAAATTCTGTTCTACTTAAATTTTAACATGTAATTTAATGCATTAGGTGTCTTTTTTAGTTAGTTTAGCCTATTAAGAATCTCTACTTGAAAAATAATGTAGTGTGATCTGAGACAACTTGCCTCACCTGAGGGACAGAATAAACAGGTAAATTCTAGGACAGCATCAGGATTTCAGAGGCAAAATTTCTGGGGTGGGTTATAGGAATGCATATAATTTTTCCAAGACCCTGGTGATTTTTGTTCATATTAAAATATGAGAATATATGTCAAGAGAACTTTATAAGATGGATGGAATTGCAACCCTTGTGTAGAACTCTACCATTCTCTTCTCGATCTTTTTTTTTTTTTTTTTAATTTTCACTCTCTTCTTTTCCTTTTTCTATTTCTTCTTGCTTCTTTTTGTTGTTTCTTTGTTGTTGTTAGAATGATTTCTATATTTGATACATAACAGGATTCTGGTAAGATAGTTCCCCATGAAAGGTGAGACATAATTACAGCTAAATAATTTAAAATCCTAGATCAGACATCCACTCATTTCTGATGAAAATTTTGCAGCATGTGCTTCAGTGTCAAATGAAAAAATATATTCCAGAATTGCTGGCAGAATCACTTCCTGATTCTCCTCCAGGTCTTCGGGGGTCCTGCCTGCCCCAGTCTTGTTCCAGGTTGATGTCAGAGGACTCAGTTGGCAAGTACTGTGATTCCATGACCCAGCTTCTCTGGAGTGATGGGGCCAGGGTTTGGTGGCAGTCTCTGGACTCAGGGATTGAATTAAATCCAACAGAGATGTCTCATACCTGATAGTGTTGGAGGGTCTCCTGTGGAGGCGTGGGTTGGCAGGGGCTCATCACAGGGACGGGGTACTGCCAGCAGCAGTCCTGGAAGGTCCCCCTTGGCATAAGCCCTCCTGAAGGTCGCCATCAACCCTACCTATATAGAGTCTGCAGACCCTAGGGCTGGGTCACCCCAGGTCAAACAACCAACAGGGAGAGAGTGCAAACTTCTTATGGTTTTCTTAAACTTCCACTTTCCTAAGAGCCCTCAAGTGGGTTTGGAGCCTGTTCACATTGTCCATGTAACAACATCAACAAGAGGTCAAACATTTGGACTGAGGGTTCCCCGTCTCCTGCAGAAGGTGCCCCTCAGGCTGTGGGTGTTGTCAATGGGGCCCACGGTCTGCAATTCTCTTTGCTGCTGTGCATCAGAAGCCATTGCTGGGAGAGCTCTTCCTGCTCTCATCCTGCCATGGACATGAGGCTCCTCTGCTGGGAGACCTGCCTCCTGGGGGAGAGGAGTTCAGGGGTGCATGAGGACCTGTGTAGAAGATGTTTCCCAGAGCTACAACAGAAGCACTCTCTGTGCTTCTGTCTCTTCCCACAGGACATGAAGACCCTGGGGACAGCCCAGTACCACCCACTGGATCACAGAGATGGGACGGGGTGAGTCTTAGATAGGATCCAATTTCTGGTTACATCAGTTCAGTTCAGTTCCTTTGCTCAGTTGTGTGAGACTCTTTGCAACCCCATGGACTGCAGCATGCCAGGCTTCCCTGTCCATTACCAACTCTCAGAGCTTGCTCAAACTCATGTCCTTTGAGTCAGTGATGCCATCCAACCATCTCATCCTCTGTCGTCCCCTTCTCCTCCTGCCTTCAATCTTTCCCTGCATCAGGTCTTTTCCAATGAGTCAGTTCTTCTCATCAGGTGGCCACAGTTTTGGAGCTTTAGCATCAGTCCTTCCAGTGAATATTCAGGACTGATCTCCTTTAGGATGGACTGGTTGGATCTTGCAGTCCAAGGGACTCTCAAGAGTCTTTTCCAACACTACAGTTCAAAAGCATCAATTCTTTGGTAATCAGCTTTCTTTATGGTCCAGCTCTCACATCCATACATGACTACTGGAAAAACCATAGCTTTGACTAGGTGGACCTTTGTTGGCAAAGTAATGTCTCTGTTTTTTACATGCTGTCTAGGTTGGTCATAGCTTTTCTTCCAAGGAGCAAGTGTCTTTTCATTTCATGGATGCAGTCACCATCTGCAGTGATTTTGGAACCCAAGAAAATAAAGTCTGTCACAGTTTTTCCATTGTTTCCCCATCTTTTTGCCAGGAAGTGATAGGACGGGATGCCACGATCTTCGTGTTTTGAATGTTGAGTTGTCTGGTCAAGTATTTGTTGAGAATGTCTGGTCACATATTTCTTTACAAAATGTGAGGCTGGAGATGGAGTTTCTGTTTCCTTCCATATTCCCAAAGCACCGCAGCTAAGTCAGGATGCCCACGGATGGATTCTCAGCCGAAAGACCTAAGGGCACCCGTTCCTTCCTGAAGCTCCGGCCTGTGGATCCAGGGACTCAGCTGTGCATCTCTGAGCCAGGTGGCCCTGGTGCAGTGTGGCTGAGTCAGTTTCCTCTGGTGCAGGCTCCCTGGCCTCTCTTCTCCCCTTGAGCTCTAGGAAGAGGTTTGAAAAGGCCCTTCCTCATCTTTCTGCCTTGGAGGAAAGAAGCAGCTTGATGGCTGTGACTCCAGGTGCTACCGGCAGGGAGCCAGACTGTAAGTTCTGTCTTGAATTATCCTGGTGGATGTGCTTTGGGACTTGGGCTTCTGAAATTCCTAAAAATAATGCAGAATTAGGCAGCCTGTGGTTAGGCCTGTGATTAGAATTGGGTTTAGAAGACCCCCATCCCAACAATTTCAAGTACAGAAGCCAGATAGCTGAAGTCAGTATCTCAGAAATGCTAAGAAACTCCTTCTGAGTTTACCTCAAACACAACTCCCCTGCAAACTCTTTCTCCAGCAACATACCCTTCCAAGATGATGACCTCCATGTCTGTGGACCCACGGACAGTCGACAACTAGGGGTTTATAATAGTCCTTTCATCAGAAGTCTGTCTCCTCCACAGACTGACAGACCCTTGAAGGCAGTGACTATATAGGAGTAACTGTGAAGGAACAGCAAATACAGTCTTTTTGAGAGGATGGAAGTCAGATAAACACTAATTAGTGATCCCCACTCAGAGACACTTTCAAGAAACTCAAATCTCAATCCTTGTACAGCTGCCCAGGAAAGCATGAAATGATACTCTATGATATCAAACCCTCAACTCCTCCATTCTCTCTCATATAGGCTCCAGGTCCACAGGCACTAAAACTGGAGTTTTAGGAAACCTGCTTCCTAATTCTAATTCTGGGACTTCCCTGGTGGCTCAGTGGTAAAGGGTCCATCTGCCAGTGCAGGAGATGCAGGAGACTTGGGTTTGATCCCTGGATCAGGAAGATTCCCTGGAGGAGGAAATGTCAACCCACTCCACTATTCTCGGAGAATAGTGGAAAATCCCTGGAAAATCCCATGGACAGAGGAGCCTGGTGGGCCACAGTCCATGGGGTTGCAAAAGAGTTGGACACAACTTAGCAACTAAAACAACAACAACAATCCCAATTCTGGCTTTTATTTTAAAAAAGCGGTAAGATGCTGGCAGATGTCCTCGACTTTCTCAGGCTCAGTGTTCTCTTTAAAATTAGAGACTTGCATCATTTACTTGTTCTCCAAGATCTGACATGACTATTACTTTTTGACTCAGGATGTATCTCCATTTTTCCCCCCCACACCTGTGACCACAGGGATTGCTGGGGAAGACATGTCACAACCATCTGGAAGTAACCAAGCATAATTGTGCATGTGGATATGACTGATCCAAGAACACCTGCTTGGAAGGGGCCCCGTGGAACACACCTGCAAGCCTCAATCTGGATTCTGACTCGGAATGTGTTCCTATCAAAGAAAACAGTGTGTATTTTCTGCAATCTCCCCTGCTGCTGCCAGTTGGCAATAAAGGAGTGTGTCAGAAAGTCTACCACCACAGAAAGTGGTCAGACCCTCTGGTGTACATGGCAGCCCTGATTCAGACACGTCATCCTGGCCTCATTAGGAAGAGCATCTTTTTCATATACTAAAGGGTTCTGTTTGGGACCACAAATGCATGGCTATTGTAGTTCAGAACACAACTTGCAGCTTCCCGCTGCGAAGAGCAAACCATTTACTATCATGGTGAACTGTGTCAAAGAAAATTTTACTCAGACACTTATTACAATGATAAGGCAGGCTTTATTCAGTGAAACCACAGCAATGGGGTTTTGTGGTAGGGGAGACAGATTGGGCACAACTCAAATAAACCAAGAAAAGTTTACTTTACAGTCAAGGAGTAGGGAGGCAGAGGGGTTCAGTAGACAGAATTACTAAGAGGAAACTTCAGGAATGAGGGGAGATACTGGCTAAACTGAGCTACGTGGGTTGTTGAAGACAGGTCAGAATGATCAGACACCACCTTGGGGGATTTGGGGGTGTAGGAATTAGGTTAGATAACAAGGGTATCAGATACTAAGGGTGGGTATTCTGGCTAACTGACTTATGAGGGTTTTTGCTAAAATTGGGCTCTTGAGGACTGCCCAAGAACAGGGCCTAGTTCAAGAAGAGAAGGGATTCTTAATGTAGAGAATGGACAGAATTTTAACACATTTGTTGTAAGAAATGAAGGAGAATGATGAGGTGAAGAGACAAAGATGACTCTCAGACTTTAATAGTTACAGGATGTTCAACAAATCCAGGAATCACAGATAAAAGAGAACATTGAGTGAACAAATTCAGTTTGGATCGCTTTTGAAATTGTGGTACGTTTGAGGTGTCCACATGGGTATCCTTACAACCGTCCCCTGCCAAGAACCCCTCTCTCTTTCCTTTTTCCATGGCCAGTGACCTCACCCACTGCTGCCCCACCTTTCAAGGCTAACACACACACATGCACACACATGCACATATGTACACATCTGCTAAGACATCCATTTAAGGCACACATCAGCTCTTTCTCTCCCCACCTTCCCCAGCAGAGGGCAGTATCAGATTTAAAAACCAGTCATCTATTTTAATTTTGTTTTATTACTATCTTCTCTTACCTAAATCTTGTGCATAACAGGAATACTATTCTGGTGAAGTAAAAGCAAGTCCATATTTCCATTTTTACTATTAAGAGGTATAGAGTAACAAACAAGAGCTTCTCTGGGGCCTTATACATCAAAATAATAAGACATTTAGGAAAAAATTTAACTAATAAAATGAAAGCTATTGACCAAAAAGAACAAAATATCGCTTGAAAGAAATTAAGGAAGGTCTCAATAAATGGAAACCTATCCCAGGATCATGTATTGGAAGAGTTAATATTATTGAGAAGGAAAAACTGAATTCCAAAATTCTAGCTACCTTTCTTGGCCTGGAAATTGACAGTTCAGTTCAATTCAGTTGCTCAGTTGTGTCCAACTCTTTGCAACCCCATGGACTGCAGCACACCAGGCCTCCCTGTCCATCACCAACTCCAGGAATTTACTCAAACTCATGCCCACTGAGTCGGTGATGCCATCCAACCATCTCATCCTCTGTTGTCCCCTTCTCCTCCTGCCTTCAATCTTTCCCAGCATCAGGGTCTTTTCAAATAAGTCAGTTCTTCACACCATGTGGCCAAAGTAATGGAGCTTCAGCTTCAGCATTAGTCCTTCCAATGAATATTCAGGACTGGTTTCCTTTAGGGTGGACTGGTTGGATATCCTTGCAGTGCAAGGAACTCTCAAGAGTCTTCTCCAACACCACAGTTCAAAAGCATCAATTTTTCAGCACTCAACTTTCTTTATAGGTCAACTCTCACATCCATACATGACTACTGGAAAAACCAAAGCTTTGACTAGATGGACCTTTGTTGGCAAAGTAATGTCTCAGCTTTTTAATAGGCTGTCTAGAAATTGACAGGCTGATACTAAAATTTATATGGAAATTTAAGGTACTAAAATTAGTCAAAACAGTTTGAGAGAAGAAAATTTTCAGATGACTCACATGTCCCCATTTCAAAACTTGCTGCACGACTACAGAAATCAAGACAGTATTGTGCTGGAAACAGGATAACCACAAAAATCAATATAATTTTTATTAATAATAAAATTACTAAAGTCAATATATTAATAAAATTAATGGCATTAATATAATTCTATTAATAAAATAGAATTGAGAGTCATCTCAAATAAATCAATACATTTATTTGGAATTGACTTTAGATAAGAGTGCTGCTGTTGCTAAGTCACCTCAGTCATATCTGACTCTGTGCGACCCCATAGACGGCAGCCCACCAGGCTCCTCCATCCCTGGGATTCTCCAGGCAAGAATACTGGAGTGGGTTGCCATTTCCTTCTCCAGTTCATGAAAGTGAAAAGTGAAAGTACAGTTGCTTAGTCACGTCCGACTCTTCGAGACCCCAGGGACTGTAGCCTACCAGGCACCTCCGTCCATGGGATATTCCAGACAAGAGTACTGGAGTGGGTTGCCATTGCCATTTCCAGATAAGAGTGCAAAGGCCATTAAACTAGGAAACAATATTCTTTCTAATGAACGGTGCTAGGAAAACTGGATATCCATGTACAAAAGAATACAGTTGCATCCCTTCCTCATACCATATACAAAAATTCACTCAAATGTATCAAAGAGCTAAGTATAAGATCTGAGATTATTCTTAGATGAAAACAAAGGTGTAAATCTTCATGATGATGGAATAGGCAATGATTTAACTATCACACTAAAAGCACAGGCAGATAAGAAAAGCTAAGTAGGCTGGAATTCTTTGAACTGAAAAAAAAAAAAGTTTGTGCTTCAAAGAGCACTCTCAAGAGAGGTGAAGATAACCTCCAAAATGAGAAAACATTTATTAATCATATATCTATGATATATATTTTTTTAAAAAGCTTATATATATATTTTTTAAAAAGCTTACAACTCAACAATAAAAAAAATAATCCAACTTTAAAGTGAGCAGAAGATCTAAATACACATCTCTAAAGAAGATATGTAAGTGGCCAATAAATGTAGCAGATAGTCAGCATCATTAATCATTAAAGAAATGAAATGAAAATCACAGTAAGATGCCATCTCACATCCACTTGGCTGTAATGAAAATGACAGACAACAACAAATTTGGGGGCAGCTGGGGAGGAATTGGGAGCCTCATGCATTGCTGGTGGGAATGGAAAATACTATAGCCACTGTGTAAAATGTATGGGCAGTTCTTCGAAAGTTAAAGTGGAATTACCATAACCTAGCAATTTCAATTGAAAGCATGTGTCCACACAAAAACTTTCACGTGTGTGTTCAGGCAGCATCATCTGTAATAGCCAAAAAAGTGAGGAGATAACTCATTTCCCTACTGCCCTAGCAGCCTGAGGATTCCTGGATCTGACAGCATCCTGAAAGAGTCCCTTCAGGCTAGACGTGTGTGTTCAGTGATGGGCATTTTTGTCAATAGCATTAGTGAACAATTTGGAGTGTTTTCAGGAGAAATGACTGAGCGGATTCTAAGTGGTGATGGCAGCTAAGTTCTAATTGAAACATACAATTGGGTAAGCCTATGAATACCTCCCATAATAAGAGAGACCCTTTGAAGAAGGCCTTGCTGCTGCTGCTGCTAAGTTGCTTCAGTCATGTCCGACTCTGCGTGACCCCATTGACAGCAGCCCACCAGGCTCCACCGTCCCTGTGATTCTCCAGGCAAGAACACTGGAGTGGGTTGCCATTTCCTTCTCCAATGCATGAAAGTGAAAAGTGAAAGTGAAGTTGCGCAGTCTTGTCTGACTCCTTGCCACCCCATGGACTGCAGCCCACCAGGCTCCTCTGTCCATGGGGTTTTCCAGGCAAGAGTACTGGAGTGGGGTGCCATTGCCTTCTCCGGAAGAAGGCCTTAGGACCCTGCTATTATAAAAGAAGGTCTTGAGCCATGGTTATTTGGACACTAAAATTTACTATGATCTTATTTATTATTTGAGGCCTGAGCATCCTAGATGTACAAGTTACATCTCCTCCAGGGAGCCTGTAACTTCTAAAAGGGAGGGATGGTGTCTAATTCCTTCTTTGCATCTTCTTTCATATAATTATCTACTGTCACAGGGTAGGAAAGGACAAAAGAATGAAAGGAAGGAAGATCCCTCACACACAGATATTCCATTTGTGATTAAAGAGAATAATACAAATAAATAGAAATGAGACAAAAGTTTTGAGAGGGAGAGTTTATGGTTTTTCTAGTGACTGTTCTTTGTATTACTTACATCAAAAAAATCAAGTAGGATAATAACAGAGAAGAAAATGGATTATGAACCATTAACTAAGGTTCTCTCAAGATGCTTGAAGCCTTGCTTAGCTGAGGTGGAGGAAAGAAACTGAGTCAAATCCTTTTCTGTCTCTATTGTTTTCTGGCCGAAATTCTTGTCTCCACTTCCCTGCCTCTCAACAAACGTACCTAAATATCACATGTGGTCACTCCCTGTACTCGGTAATGGAAAATGGATAGATGATACATGCCAGTGAAAGAAAATGGAGGAATCAAAAGTAAAAAGTGTGCAGAAGTGGCACAAACTGTTTCAGAAGCTAAGGACTGATAACAAAGCTACTCACCTCTCAACACTATGTCCATACTGAAATATTCTAAACCAGGTTGTGTGCATAATTCAGAGGGAAAAAAGACTAATCTTGAACCTCAGTTCCATTTAAGTGAGGTACAAGAATAATTCTGGAGACAACGGGATGCAATGGAAATGGTGACCTCACAGGAAGACCCGCCTCATAGAAGCCAGCTTTGAGCTCTAGCTCCCTGAGCTGATGCACTAAATATACTTCCTGGTCCTGCCTGCAGGCTCCCCTTCATGCCCAACCCTCCCATGGGCACCAGCCTACTCAGCTGAGGGGTCATCTGGCTCCTGGCGGCAGTGAGTTTTGAGCTAACGGATCAGCATCACTGGACTTTATCTGTGGGTCAACAGCTGTGTCTGGAATATGCCCTGGACCTCCATGTTGCCCAGAGATGTTCTAAAAGGTATTGACATTCATACCAATGCAAATAATTGCATTTTGGAGTACAAAGCAAAATTCCTGTGAACTTTTAAATGAATGCAGGAGACTTCAAACATTTCTGAGCTCCCCTTGCCTTGCCTCATTGGAAGGCATTCACGTCCCCTTCTACTAAACTCCATCTCATGTAGTCCCTTCAGCTCTGAGGTCCCATGAATGTTGGCATCACCAGGAACCCAAGACACCTTGTCAGGGGCGAAGAACAGGAGGTAACACTGAGATGCAGCCCAGTGAAAGGACACAGTTAAGTTTCCTATCAGCAGCTCCTGGAGGAAGATCTGAAATTCATGATTGACCTTGAGGAAGCGAAAAATCATACATGAGTCAGGAATGCCACTGGAGCGCTTTTCTGCTGAATTACCCAAAGAGGGACCTGGTGTCTTGAAGATACAGTTGGTGGAGCTGGGAGACTCTCCAGTGTGTTTCTGGGCCAGTTCCTAATCCATATCAACGCAGTCATGTCCTTCCACTGCACAAACATTCTCCAGGCATGTCCCAGAAACAGCCGTGGGCTGGGGAAGCCGACATGTCTGATTAGTGAAATTGGCTACAAAGCCTTCCAAGGGATGAAGATGGAGATAGGAGAGGGCTGGAACACGCCAACTGAGGCTCAGGGATGAAGACTCTGTTACCCCAAAACGGGAACATAATTTAGAATAACATCATTTGTCTTGGGAAATATGCATTGCCTGATGCTTCTCTTTCATACTCTATTTCGAGTTCTCTACCGCATGCTTTAAATATAGGATTTTATTTAATCACCAAGACAAGCAAAGGCACTATTTTCTTCATTTTCAACATAGGAAAACACGGTTTGAGGAGTTCACTTTTTCTTTCTCAAGCTCAAAAAAATGGGAGGTGGGCTGTAGAAAAACCAAGAGAGAAAACACAGGTGTGTTTGGCCAAAAGGGTTGTGCTCTTTATACCAACCTATGTTGCCTCTTATTCTTTCTGGAACGTTCCCTGCCTAGTGCTTGCGCAGGTAGGTATGGATGCTAGGATTAGATATTCTTCAAATGTCTATGGTACATCCCAGAGATGGGGGGAATAGAGTTGGATAAACTGGTCTGGAATTTAAGACATGGGTCTGATCCTGAAATATTATTCATTAGAAACACATCACCTAAGATTTTCATCTCAGTGAACTTTATTTTTTTTTTATTCTTGTCACACAAAAAATGTTGGACACCTACAGAACACCATTTTGTTATCATTTTCTTTGATGAAACAATTGCAGAAAATCAAAAAGCAGATGAACCAACAAGGACCTACAGTACAACATAGGCAACTCTGCTCAGGGCTATGTGGCAGCATGGATGGGAGGGGAATTTGGGGGAGAATGGATACAAGTATATGTATGGCTGAGTCCCTTTGAAAACATCAAAACATGGTTAATCAGCTATACTCCATTGCAAAATAAAAAGTTAAAAAAATAAACTCTACATTCACGTGTAACCAGAGCATCTGCTGTACTCCCATTGTGAACAAACCTTCCTTACTGCAAGGAGGAAGGTGGGCCAATCACAGTGAGGCTCTGGCCTGGAAATGTGGGGTGATGCCCACTAGGGCCAGACAAAATGCAGAGTTTGGGGGAGGGAGGCACAAGGGAGGTGCAAGTGATTCAGATCTCTGTCTTCAGTCGCCTCATCTGCCAGATTAGGGAGCCCCTCTTGAATATCTCCAGGATCCTGTCCAACTCTCCTTTCTGGCCTTCTGATAGATTTCACACATTCAACCAGGGGGAGCCCCATAGCTAAGTTTCTTTCCTCACCGGTCTGTGCTGGGGGCTACGAGGAGACCCCCTTCCCACTATGGGCAACCAGGTGATGTGCTGCGTGGCCCTTTGTCTCTTTGGAGCAGGTGAGTCCCGGGTTCAGAGAGCAGATTCCCATCCTAAAGACGCTCAGCTCCAGAGCTAAGCCTTCCCTCACGGCAGCAGCATTGGCTGCCCTCTTGGGCCTTGTTTCCTGAGCCGCTCCCTTTCTTCCATAGGCACCGTGGCTGGTGGGGTCAGTCAGACCCCTAAATACCTGCTCAAAAAGGAAGGCGGAGCTGTGACCCTGGAATGTGAACAGGATTTTGATTACGACTCAATGTACTGGTACCGACAGGACCCAGGTCTAGGACTGAGGCGGATCTTCTTCTCCCGAGTTGTAAACAATGTTCAGAAAGAAGACATAGCTAAAGGGTACAGTGCCTCTCGTGAAAAGAAGCCTTTCTTTCCTCTTACCGTGACATCAGCACAGAAGAACCAGACGGCTCTGTATCTCTGTGCTGCTAGTAGAGACACAGTGACTCAAAGCCACCTCCTCTCTGCACACAAATGAGTCCTGCTTCCCACCAGGTGGCGGGGCTTTCTGTGTTCAGTACCCTTGGCCGTCGGCTTCTTCCTCCTGAACCAGGCACCCAAAGCAGCTGCAGCAGGAACACACGTCGTGGAATGGCACAATCCTGATTCAGCAATCCACTGGGTTGATTCTTAAAAATCACACCTATCTACATTAGGGGCTTCCCAAGTGGCACAGCAGTAAAGAGTCTGCCTGCCAATGCAGGAAATGCAAAAGATGTGGGTTTGATCCCTGGGTCAGGAAGATCCCCTAAAGAAGGACATAGCAACCCACTCCAGTATTCTTGCCTAGACAATCCCATGGACAGCAGAGCCTGGCAGGCTACAGTGCATGGGGTTGCAAAGAGCCAGATATGACTTAGCGACTAAATCAACTATGGAAAGGAAACAGGTTTCCTCCTTCCAGTGGAAGAATTTATGACACAAAAACCAGATTTTAAAACATCACTTGATTTGAAAACATCCACTGTAAAACTATTGAACTCTTTATTATTTCAGGGTGGTCCTAATACTAAAAAGAACTCTTTGTGAAATTTCATAATGGCCCCCGTTCCCATGGCCAAGTTGTAAGAAAGTGACTGTATGAAAGTCAAAAAAGTTAAAGTATCACTCAATGTTTTCTTAGTGGTAAGAAGCCATTGCATCAATTACCTTGGAAGAACAATTTCTAGAAAAATACAATCAAATAACTATAATGTTTCTTGGACACCATACACATAGTTTCTGAATTTAAAAATATACTAGAAAAAATAATGAGTAAATTAGACGAGTGAGAAAACCAGTTTAATTGTATAATAACTTAAATAGTCCAGAATTCTGAGGAAATAGAAAGGGATATGTGAGAAAAAGCTTTTGTCATGGCAGCTCTATTCATGGTGACCTCAGGCTGGAAACACCCAAATGACCATCAGTAACACGGTGAACAAATAGCTACCCTTAGGAATGGAATAAAATCTAGCAGAAAAGCAAATGTTATTTGTGAAATCATGGATGGATCTCTTCTTGAAAAAGAAGCCAGAGCACAGACTGTACAGTTAAGACAGCAGCTACGTTCTGAGGGCATTTTTAATTTACTTGTAGAGAAGCATGAGGGAGGCTTCTGGGTTATGAAAATGTCCTATATCTTGATCTGGGTCATAGGTATATAGATGTACTCATTTGTGAAATTTCACTGTGCTGTACACTCAAGGTTTGTGTAGTCTATTATATGTGGATTTTATATCTCATTTTAAAAGCTGAGAAAAACAACAGTAACAACAGCCACCTCAAAATGTAGTGAGTTTAACATATATTATTTCTCATGGTTCTGTGGGCTCAGTGGGCCTGGCTGGGCAGTTCCCATTTGGGGCCGCTCATGCGACTGGATGGACGTGAGTCTGAGTGAACTCCGGGAGATGGTGATGGACAGGGAGGCCTGGCCTGCTGTGATTCATGGGGTCGCAAAGACTCGGACAGGACTGAGCGACTGCACTGAACTGAAGTGATGCGGTCATGGTCAGATAGTCCCTGAACTGAACTGAAGTGATGCGGTCATGGTCAGATAGTCCCTGAGGCGGGAGACGCCTGAGGCTCCAGCCGCCCGCACATCCAGGATGGCGTCTTTCCGCGCGTGGCTGGGCCCCGCCCTGGGGCGCCCGGGACAGCTGGGCGCCAGCCTAGCGTGTCTGTCTTTCTGCCCTCAGCCCCTCAATGTGGCTACGTGGGTTTCCTTGCAGAATGGTGGCCTCGGGGAAGTGAACATGATTATCTCGTGGCTGGCTTCCCCTAGAGTGAGCATTCGAGAGACCCTGGAGGGATCTATAAGGTTACTTGTGACCCAGCTTCAAAAATCATACCATCACTTCTACCGCATTCAGACTATTATAAAGAGATGTGTGTTTATATAATACATAGATATGTTTAGTATTCAGTCCATTATATGAGGGGACTGGCATAGATACTCATGAAATAAATACTTCATTAAGAAGATGAGGACGTGTTTTTTTTCAATGTGAAAAAGCATTGAGGTTCTAGCCTGGTAGTCCTTATGTTCATCTATGGTCTAGTGATTAACAAGCATAAGTTGTCTTGATTACTTTGAGGATACATTACAGAAGTAAAGAATTAACAATGTCATTTACCACACAAATATAGCCATTTCCTTACATAAGACTAGGAAACTACTATCATTTCAATGATCTAGGCCTCAGTTTCTGTCCTATAACATTGAGAGTTGGGTTAGAACATGTCTGAGTTCTTCCACCAATGTTTGAATGGTTCTTTTATGGAAAAGGGCTTCCCTGGCACCTCAGACAGTAAAGAATCTGCCTGCAATGCAGGAGACCCAGGTTCACTCCCTGGGTTGGGAAGATCCCCTGGAAAAGGGCATGGCTATCCACTCCAGTATTCTTGCCTGGAGAATCCTATGGACAGAGGAGCCTGATGGGCTATAGTTCGAGAGGTCACAAAGAGTTGGACATGACTGAGCGACTTTCACTTTCACTTGATTGAAAGAGGGGCGGATCCTGCATCAGTGGTAATGATGACCACCAGGGGGCAGACGAGAGCATCCTTAGAATATGCAGACACTCAGCCCTCCTTCTAGGGGTGGAGAAAGAAAGGGCTAGGTCATATCTTTCTGCTGAGAGGTGTGGTGTGAGGCCAGTTCCTGAAGATGCTGGTGCTTCTGCTGCTTTTGGGACCCAGTACGAGCCTTATTAGCTAAGTAGCTTGGTCAAGTGTGTGTGTGTGTGTGTGTGTGTGTGTGTGTGTGTCTGTGTGTGTGTGTGTGTGTGTTGGCATGAGTGAAGTGATAGTCAGGGATTGTGGACTTTTATAATTTTTGAAGTTTTTTTGGCTGCTTGGTTTGTGGGATCTTAGTTCCCCCACCAGGCATTGAACCTGGTCCCTGGCAGTGAGAACACTGAATCCTAACCACTGGACCAGCAGGGAATTCCTTAAGACTGTGGATTTTTTTACACTGGACAAAATGAGAGGGGACATGCCATCCTATTTGGAGGTGTAAAGGGTAAGGTGAGGAGCCACCAGTCAGGAGAGATGGGGGATGAGAAGCCTCAGAATTAGGACAGGATGATTTCACAAAACAAACAGGATTCCCTTGGAGCCAGGAAAAAGGTGAGCGAGTGAGCCAGGCTGTGGTTTTCTGCCTATGGTCATGTCTTCCTGTCCTGCTGGGCTCTCATCTCCTTGACCTCTGTCTCAGCAGGCTCTGGGCTTGGTGCTCTCGTCTCTCAGCAGCCCCGCAGGGCTGTCAGTAAGAGTGGAGCCTCTGTGACCATCGAGTGCCGTGCAGTGGACTTTCAAGCTACAACTGTGTTCTGGTACCGTCAGTTCCCGAAACGAGGCCTCGTGCTGATGGCAACTTCTAATGCGGGCACTAATGCCACATACGAACAAGGTTATAACAAGGACAAGCTTCCCATCAGTCAGCCAGACCTAAAATTTTCATCTCTGATGGTGACAAGAGTGGATCCTGCAGACAGCGGCCTCTACTTCTGCAGTGCTAGAGACACAGCGCTGGGTAGAGATCAGAGACCCAGACAAGAATCTTGGTAGCAACCCCCTTCCCCACCCCACTGAACCATGGGACCCTGTGGAAGGAGGTGTGGGGAGAGAAAAGCCACAGCCTCTCTGACTGAGTCATCTGTGGCTGTGTGTGTAGAAAGAGAAAGGGAGAGAAAAATATCTGAGTAGAGAGCAGGGGGAAGGTATGGTGTTTGAGAACTAGCCATATGGAAATGGAGCTAGGCCTATAAATGGCCAACCAACCTGGAAAGTTCCCTGGGCCGAAAATTATAAAATCTGAATTTTTTTTTCTGATTCTCCCATATGCTAATCATAAGTTCTTAGATAAATTGACACATAATCCTATAGGTAGATCCCAAAATGCTTCTATAAAGCAATGAATACTTCTATAATAGGCTTCCCTGGTGGCTCAGACAGTAAGGAATCCATCTGCAATGCAGGAGACGGGAGTTTGATCCATCCCTGGGTTGAGAAGTTCCCCTGGAGAAGGGAATGGCAACCCAATCCAGTATCTTGCCTGGAAAATTCCATGGACAGAGGAGCCTGGCAGGCTATAGTCCAGGGGATCACAAAGAGTCAGACATGACTGAGTGACTAACTCTTTTATAATAAACACTGGAGTTTTTTCCTCCAAGAAAATTCAGCACTGTCTTGTCACCATCCTAGACTCTCAAGACAAATGGAAGCATTAGGCAGCCAAGTAGAGATGTTCACTCATGAAAGAATTCAGGGATGTGCTATATACAGTATTGAGGTTGATGAAAGAACAGGGTAGGACTGGACCTGGCAACCCTCTACACCTAAGTATAGAGCATGTGCAGAACCTTCACAAAGGGATCAGAGGGAAGAGAAGAGAGAAAGGATAAATAAGAAAGAGTTCAGACAACAAGGCTTGTGTGCAAAACTAGAAAGTTCTGTCAGAAGCTACAAGCTAGTAAGTGAAGCACTGAGTTTAAACCCCTAGAAATATCCTTTTCTAGGAAAAGGAAAAATCACACATTGACCATAAATCTTGTATCAGTTCAGTTCAGTTGCTCAGTCGTGCCCGACTCCTTGCGACCCCATGAATCGCAGCATGCCAGGCCTCCCTGTCCATCACCAACTCCCAGAGTTCACTCATACTGACGTCCATCGAGTCAGTGATGCCATCCAGTCATCTCATCCTCTGTCGTCCCCTTTTCCTCCTGCCCCCAATCACTGCCAGCATCAGAATCTTTTCCAATGAGTCAACTCTTCTCATGAGGTGGCCAAAATACTGGAGTTTCAGCTTCAACATCATTCCCTCCAAAGAAATCCCAGGGCTGATCTCCTTCAGAATGGACTGGTTGGATCTCCTTGCATAGCCCAGTAAAAATAAGCAAAAATATTAACATACACTTTGGAGAAGAAACACCTGTAATCAATATACATTGATTTCCTGGTGATCAAGAAACATGGAGAAAGATGCAATTATATGTAAATTGATATCCATTTGATTAGCAAAATATAAAAAGCCTAGAAATAAAGAGTGTTAGAGAGAGTCTTTCAAATTGTGGTGCTGGAGAAGACTCTTGAGAGTCCCTTGGGCTGCAGGGAGATCCAACCAGTCCATCCTAAAGGAAATCTGTCCTGAATATTCACTGGAAGGACTGATGCTGACGCTGAAGCTCCAATATTTTGACTACCTGGGGTGAAGAGCTGACTGGTTGGAAAGACCCTTATGCTGGGAAAGACTGAGAGCAAGAGGAGAGGGGAGCAACAAAAGATGAGATGGGTGGATGGCACCAGCGATTCAGTGGACCCAAGTTTAAGCAAACTCAGCGAGATAGTGATAGACAGGGAAGCCTGGTGTGCTGCAGTCCATGGGGTCACAAAGAGTCTTGGACACGACTTAGTGACTTAACAACAACAACACACATGTGAGATCAAAAAGGAGAGAAAGTAAAAGAAACAACTTAAGGATATTGAAGCTAGGACGATGATGGTGGCAGTGCTAGAAATACAGGGAAATGAGTTTTAAAACATAATTAGGAAATGAAATCAAGACCTGGGTAACTGATTCATCACGAGAGGCAATAGATGGAGAGGAAGGTTTTGACTACAAGTCAGATGAATCAGGAGGACCAAGTGGGAAGAAGATCATGATTTTCTTGACATGGGGGATGCCTCTGAGACAGAAATCTCACCAGAAATATGCAGAAAGCAGTGGTATGTAGGAGTCAGGGGCTCAAAAAATGGACCTGGGTGAAGGTAAAAATTTGGGACAATTTCCATAATTGGAAGAATGAAAGTGCCTTCTTGATCCCTTGATGACAGAATATACAAAGAAAAGATCAAAGAACTGAGGACAGGGATCTGAGGAGCCCACTTACCTTGAATGTGGCCCTAAGAGATTAAATTTAATCAACTGATCAATAACACCAATGAGTACTGGATCAGTGACTGTGTAACTAAGTACCAGTAGCAAATCTCTGCAGTACTCCAGTAGGTCACCACCCGCATGGCTGCATGTTTCCTGGTCCTGATGATTCTTGGGGTGTCTGGCTGCCACTGTGCAGCATAGAGAAACTCCCCACTCGCCACACAGGAGGTGAAGACCGCCTGAGACCAGAGGGCCTGTGAGAAGTGTGCCCCTCTGACCATCGAGTCAGTCAGTCAGTCAGAGTTATCAGGGCTTCCCTTTGGCAAAGAATCCTCCTGCAACGCAGGAAACTCCAGTTCAACTCCTGGGTCGGGAAGATCCACTGGAGAAGGGATAGGCTACCCACTCCAGTATTGTTGGTCTTCCCTTATGGCTCAGCTGGTAATGAATCTGCCTGCAATATGGGAGACCTGGGTTCGGTCCCTTGGTTGGGAAGGTCCCCTGGAGAAGGGAAAGGATACCCACTCCAGTATTCTGGCTTGAAGAATCCCATGGACTGTATGGTGGTTGGGGTTGCAGAGTTGGACACGACTGAGAGACTTTCACTTGAGCACTAGGGGGTGATGTGGGTCTTTCTGTAAAACACGTCAGAGCATAGAGAGCAGCACCAACCTTCCTTCATTTGAGAAGTTGTCTGATACTTCTGGAAACTCAGGAGAGATCTTTGAGGTAGTGGTTGTGAAAGCATGAGTAAGGATTAATCAGATCCATTGCACCTGCCTTCACTAATCAAGGTCGTCTTAAGACTCGCTTGGCCTCCAAGTGGCGTGTGTCCTGAATAAGATGTTTGCCTGAGTTATTTTCCAGGAAACTGCCGGTAGTGCAGCAGAGCCCAGAGTCAGCTGTGTCTAGTTTGAGCCGAACTGGTTGAGACTGATTAGAACCAGCGACCCTCCTCCTAGGGAAGCACAGGTGTCTGCCTGGGGACCTTGTGACCTCAGAGGATCCAAGACTCTATTCTCAGATCTTGCTGAGCACTTCTGTGGTGAACGGGCAGAGGCTACAGCTCATTTACCCCAGCAGAGAAGGACAACGCATGCACATTTTTTCAGTCCCAAGCTTCCCAGGCTCCCCATTTGCACGTGCTCAGTAGCTAACTCGTGCCCGACACTTTGCGACCCCATGGATGTAGCCCGCCAGGCTCCTCTGTTCATGGGATTCTCCAGGCAAGAATACTGAAGTGGGTTGCCGTTTCCTTCTCCAGGGGATCATCCCGACCCAGGGATTGAACCCTCATCCCTTGCAGTGGCAGGGCGGATTTCTTTACCACTAAGCCACCAGGGAAGCCCATATCTCAGACCTTCAGGTCATGCTTCATTCATGACCCTGCAAATACCCTGTGTCCCTTGCCTTTGCGGAGGCGGATTTGAGGTCTTGTTTTCCCTGGTGGCTCAGTGGTAAGAGCCCACAGGCCAATGCAGGAGACACGGGTTCCATCCCTGGGTCGGGAAGATCCCCTGGAGAAGGAAACGACAACCCACTCTAGTATTCTTGCCGGGAGAATCCCATGGACAGAAGAGCCTGGAGGGCTACAGTTCATGGGTCGCAGAGTCAGCCCAATGGGGTAGGAGGGCGGGGATACTCTTGCTTGGCTGGCTTGAGAAGAAGCCCTTACTTTACTGCAAACATCAGAGTCTCAGCAGTTTGGCTCCTTGTACTTAGAGCAAAATGAACCTGCTAACAGTTGGGAGAATGATTTGCAGCTATCCTGGGATGACAATAGGGCTTGAAAATAGCAGGATCTAATTCTGCACTTCCTAATCCCCAGAGCATGTATCACAGTCTACAGTACCAGTAGTTGTTCTGGTCACACGTCATTGATAAGTAAGTCAATGAATGTCATCACTAGTTCTGTTTCCCATTGTGTTGAATCTCCAGCCTGGTAAAACAAGAAAAAAAGCATGAAAATGAAAAAAGAAGGGGGAAAGAGTGATTATAGACAGATGACAAGTATAGAAGGTGCGAAGGAATCTAAAGAAGCATTGCATTATTAATAATAACATTTAATAAGTTAATGAAAATTAACATAAAGTCAGTTTATTCCCATACACTAGCAATAGATTTTTAAAGAGAGATCATTTAGTAACAGAAAACATAAAATATAATACACCTAAATCTATACAAAGATAAACAATTCAGAAATTGATTAAATTTTACAGGAAGGCATTTTAAAATCTGAAATAACTGAAGTTACATGCCATGATCATGAATAAGTTAAACCAGTACTAAAATTATTCCAATTTCAGCACTATCATCTATGTATTCACTACAGCACTAAACAAAGTCACAACAGGAATTTTATGAAATTTGACAAAAGTAGTCATAATTTAAGTGGAAATAAGAGGAGAGAATACTCAAGATAATATTAAAGAACTACAAAGTGATGTGAATTTGCAATCTAATCATCAAATTATTTTATAATTTTGTATAACTAAGTGGACAAATGGAAAATCATAAATTTAAAATAGCACTATGCATATACAGGCACTTAATATGTGGTAAAGCCACCACTGCAGGTATGTAGGAGAGTAATGCAATATACAGGTTCTTCTGGGACAAGTAGTTCTCCACAGGAAGAAAAATTAATCTAAACTCTTTCTCACAACATAAGCAAAAAAAAAAAAATTCTAAAAGGATTAAATGCTTAAATGCAACATTTAAAGTATTAACTATGTGGTAAATATTATAGGAATATATTTTTATGAACTTGAGCTATGGAAACGTTGCTTATAAAGAATTAAAGAATTCACACCTTGCCAAAAAAAAGAATGATAGACTTTACTAAATAAGAAATATCAACAAAAAATTTACAAAGAGTTAAAACACAAGTCACAAATTGAAAAGATATTAGCATACATGTAAATGACAAAGTTTAGTATCTGAGATATATGAAGAATGGTTATAAATAAATGATAATCTACCAAAAATATGAGAAAAGAGCAAGGTACAGAACCAGTGGCCTATAAATGTATTACTTCAGAATATCAATTTCCTTCGCAGTCATAAAAATGCAAGCTAAAGCTGTAGTGAGATACCACTTTAACCTAATAGACTGACAAATTAAAAGAACAGTACATGCCAATGTACTAGATGCTAGACGAGGAACATTTGAATATAGTTCATAAACTGTTGTGGGACTATTTGTTGGCTTAATTAATTTGGAAACCATTTTGTCTTGCTATGTAAAACAGACACGGTGACCCTAAGGCTCAATTTTTACAATCCCAGGTATAGAGAAACTTTACACCTAAGTATGTAAAGATTGTGTAAGAATACACTCCTATTTGTTGTAGCGTTAAATTTGGGTGAAAAAAAAGAAAACAACGAGGGTGCATGAGGTTAAATGGATAATAGATTCTGACAAACTAGTAAATGGACTCCTACATATTAGTGAAACTGATTTATCTAAAACTACATGAGACAACATGATTTAATATCATAGGCATATGTTGAATGAAAAAAGAGCATGGCCAAGAAAAAGAACTCCCTCAAAAACATTTAAAAGCCATACAACACTGATTAATACAAAATTTGCAGATTCTTACATAAATGAGAAAAACTGTAATGAAAAGCAAGTGAATAAAAATATGAACTTCAGGAGTGCAGTTACATGGACATGGTAGAAAAACAACCATAAAGTCTATAAGAATAACACAGGGGCTTAAAAATTCTTAGTGCTAATCTAACTCCTAAGCTGATTGATTCAAACAAGAGGATTCACTTTATTTTTTCCCTAAATGCATTGCATATTCATCATAAATATTATTTTGCATAAGTTCAACATTTAATTTTTTAATTTAAAGAGGCAGATATATGATTTTTTTAAGTGCAGTGGAAACTATGATTGATAACAGCAAGCTGTTCATTGTCTGAGAGGGAAGGGAGGAGGCAAATATACAAGGTAAAAAAGGAAATAAATTGTTAATATGCAAGTAACTGTTATTTTTAAAGAAATAGTGAAAGAGCAGAATCAGGAAAAAGAAAATTAAAGCAGTTTGAAATCCACACAAGTTGTTTAACCAGCTTGCTCTGCCCTTCCAGGCTGTGCAACGTTAGTCTCGTTTTCCATATGATGACCACGAAAAGTAATCACGTCACAAGGAGGTGCTGCAGGGGGATGAGGAGGCTTAGAGAAAAAGTCCCTGCCCTGCTTTCTCCCTGAGCCAGCCATGTGCTTCAGCCTTCTGTGCTGTGCGGCTTTTTTTTAATTTAATTCTGGGGAGCAGGTGAGGTGAATTTATTGGATTCCAGTTACAGGACTTTCTCTCCTGTGGCTGCAAAATGAGGCTTTCTCCTGGGCTTTCACTGCACGTTGTCTCTCTTTCCTTACAGGCTCCATGGACACTGAGGTCACCCAGAGTCCCAGTCATCTGGTCAAAGGAAAAGACCGAAAAGCAAAGATGGATTGTGTCCCCATAAGAGGACACTCTTACGTTTACTGGTATCGCAAGAAGCTGGAAGAAGCATTAGAATTTTTGGTTTACTTTCAGAAGCAAGACATTGTGGAAGATACAACCATGTTCACACAGCGATTTTCAGCTGAGTGCTGCCAAAACTCACCCTGCAGGCTGGAAATCAACTCCACCGAGGCAGCAGACCCGGCTCTGTATTTCTGTGCCTGCAGCCAGTCCACAGTGCTGCACGTCAGCTCTTCTTAGAGCACAAACTCACCGTGGACCCAGCTCAGGACATCAGTCATGTCGTAGGAGGGTAGGAACTAACAGAAGCCCACCTTGAAAGCGCATTAGCCAGAAGGAAAAATCTGTAAATGGCCACACAGGATGAGCAGAAGGGGAGGTGGTAAACAGCTGGTGGGAACACAAACCCAAGGACGGGGCAGGAAGCTGTAGGGGGTCTCAGATTCCCCAGCTGGCAGGGTATCTGGCAAAGGAGACAAAGGTTGTGACCTTGCTGGATTAATAACAGTCTTATGAAAACATGCAGTTCTGTGTTTTTCACCTGATAAAGCTGTGCCTTCAGGTATAAGGATAATCGGCAGGTCATCTGTCTTCCCCGGGCACCCTAATCACCTGGCTCTGCACGTTCATTGATCCAGACCCACAGACTCCTCAGGGTTCATCACCGCTTCTCTCAGCTGTCCCTGCCAGAGAATCTGAGCAAGAAACTCAGCAACTCCCTTCGTCCAGATTCCTGCAATCGTGTAACTTTTAAAAGCATCCTTGAGGCATAACATACCCACAACAAAATACACCCATTTTAGGCACATATTGATGTATTTTGACAAGGTTTTACACCCATGTAACCAGCATGACAATCAAGACACAAAACATTTCCCCTTTCCCAAAACATCCCCCATGGCATTTTACTGAGGTCCTTTTAACTTCTCTCACTATTGCTTTGTATATTTTTCTTTATCAATCATGTTCTGCACATATTTTGTTGAATTTTTCTTAGTTTTCCCTGAAATTGTTTTAAGAGATATATTATGAATGTACTTTTTAATACTCACAAGGAATTTATTTATTAAAATATTTTCTGCAAAGACTTGATATTTTTCTACTTTGATTTAGTCTTTATATTTCTCGGTTGATGTCTCAACCTCAGTATAGAGGTTTATAGAAAAGGACCTTTTCCAGAAGTTAGTGTTTACCAGCAACCAAAACTGAAATCACAAAAGTAGCCTCATTTTCTGTGTGCCCAACTGTTAGGACTGCTCTGCTTTAAAGTAAAAGAGACTAAATCAAACGTATTGTTACAGTTAAGAAGAAATATATTTTGCTTATGAAAATAAGCTAGTGAGTTAAGAATAATTAAGGAGAATATTTGACAAAGCACATGATTTGCAAAGAAAAATGTGAATGCTGCCTCTCTGCTGGTCAAGCCTGTGAATACATTTCTTATTTTTCCCATCGGCCAGTTCCACAATTAATATTGTTAAAAGGTCTGTACTACAGATTTACTGCAGTCTCTGTCAAAGTGCCTATGAACAGAACTAAAACAAATAGTTGTAAAGTTGGTATGACACCATGTAAGACCCCAGATAGTGAAAGCAATCAAGAGAAAAAAGAACAAAGCTAGAGATACTACAATCTCTGATGTCAGTAAATGCTCAAAGCTATAATAATCAAAACAGAATGGAACGGGTGCAAAAAGGGACACAGAACAGGGAGCCCACAAATAAACCCAGGCTTGTATGGTCAGTTAAACTACAGCAAAGAATGCAAGAATATACAGTTTGGAAACAACTTCCTCCTCAATAAGCAGTACTAGTGAACCTGGACAACTACATAACGTTATGAAGTTAGGACATTTCCTCACCCCACACACAAATATAAACTCAAAATGGATTAAAGACCAACCTGTAAGGCCGGAAACCATAAAACTCCCAGAAGAAAATCCAGGCAGAACATCCTTTGACATCTATTGCAGCAGTGTTTCTTTTGATCTGTCTCTACAAAGAAAAGAAACAAAAGTAAAAATAAACAAAGGGGACCTAATCAAGATTAAAATCTCACAGAAAAAAGAAGCCACAAAAAAAGTTGTTGAAATAAAAATCCAACCTGATGAATGGAAGAAAATATTTGCAAAAAATAACACCAGTAAAGCATTAATATCCAAAATATCTAAACAGTTCAGGCAATTTAATTTAAAAACCACAAAACAACCCAATTACAAATTGGGCATAAGATCTCTCATCTCCTTGCTTTGTTGCCTTGCAAACAAACCTCTTCTTGCTCCAAACATGGGCATCTTAGTGTTTTGTCTTCCTGTGGGTCAGCCAAGATGAACCTGGTCCAGCAGCATTGGGGATAATGATTTGCAGATATCCTGGCATGCCAGTAACTCCTTTAATAGTAAGATCTAATGTTACACTTTGTAACCCCCATAGCATCTACCACATATCCAGTATCTGTAGTTGTCTAGGTCAAACATAGCTGATGAATAAGTAAATGAATGTGACCACAATTTCTGGTCAAGATTGTGCTGAATTTCAAACCAGCAGAACAAGACAAAAGAGTGTGAATAAGAAAAGGAGGAAAAAAAGTGATTAAAAACAGATGGCAAATTTAGAAGGACCAAAGGAATCTAGAGAAGTATCGCATTATTAACAACAACAAATTTAATAAGTACTGAATTTAACATGAATATAAAAAGTCAGTTTATTTCTATATTCTGGCAACAAACAGTTAAAAATATTTTTAGGGAGAGACCATTTACAAATTTTAAAATAACATAAAATACATAAAAACAAATTGATTAGGTAAATGAGACTTTAATACAGAAAAATATTAAATCTTAAGGGAAAACATTTTAAAAATCTGAAATAAGTGAAGATTAATACCATGATCATGAAAAAATTAAAGCAGTAGTGTTTCTGCAGTATTATCTATGAATTCAATGCAGTACAAAACAAAATCACAATAGGTATTTTCATGAAATTTGATGAAAGTAAACTGAAATTTAGGTGGAATAGAGAGAATAGGGAAGATAATATTGAACAAGTAGAAAATCAGGTGGTTCCTCTTTGAATCACCAAACCATTTCCTAATTTAGGACAATGAAAAAGGCGTACGAATTTACAAACAGAAAATCATAGACTTGAAAGGGCAGCATGCTTATGTAGGCATATTACATATGATAGAGCCACCACTGCGTGTATGCAGAGCAATAAGGCACACACAAAATGCTCTTCTGGGACAAGTTGTTATAAAAGATCTTTAACATTAAAATTCCATACATTATAAAACAATTAAATGCTTTAGTGCAACCTTCAAAATGTCAGCTGTTTGATAAATAACTTGTGAATTTATCCTTATGACCTTGGAGTATGAAAGCGTTGCTTATAAAGAATTAAATGTGTCCACTCCATAACAAGAATGTAGACCCAACTATATTAGAAGTATCAATAAAAAACACTCCAGGCACTCTCCTGGGGTCTGTTGGCTAAGACTCGGTGTTCTCAGTGCAGGGGGCCCAGGTTCCATCCCTGGCCAGGGGACTAGACCCCACAGGCTGCAACAGTGAGCCTGTGTGCCACAGCCAAGACCCTGAGCAGCCAAAGAGATGCAGAAACATATTGTTAAAAAATTACAAAGAGTGAAACACAAGCCACAAAATCAAAAGGTATTAGTAACAAATGTAACTGACAAAATTTGTAACCAGAATATGTAAGCAACTCTTACAAGTAAGTAATAGCTACCAAACCAAAAAGAAATGCGGGCATAGCAGTGTACAGAAAACACTGCTGCTGCTGCTAAGTCGCTTCAGTCATGTCCAACTCTGTGCGACCCCATAGATGGCAGCCCACTAGGCACCCCCATCCCTGGGATTCTCCAGGGAAGAACACTGGAGTGGGGTGCCATTTCCTTCTCCAATGCATGAAAGTGAAAAGTGAAAGTGAAGTCGCTCAGTCGCGTCTGACTCTTAGAGACCCCATGAACTGTAGCCTTCTAGGCTCCTCCATCCATGGGATTTTCCAGGCAAGTGTACTGGAGTGGGGTGCCATTGCTTTCTCCGACAGAAAACACTAGTGGCCTGTAAACAGAAAAAAAATATATTCAACCTCCTTAACAATCATTAAAGTGCAAACTAAGACTACAGTCAGGTACCATTTTACCCTAATAGACTGGCAAAAGAATTGTGCCAATTGAGTCCTAGATGTGTAACACTAGAAAACACACAATAAAATGTTATTGAGATGATTTGAGTTAATTAACTTGGAAAGCATTTTGTCTCAGTATGTAAAGTTAACGTGGTGACACTAAGGCTCAATTTTTATATTCCCAGGTATAGAGAAATCTTACAACTTGGTTTATAAAGAAAGGTATGAGAATGTAGTCCCGTTTGTACTAGTACCAAAATCTAGAGGAAAAAACTACCGTGAATAAATTCAAGAATGGATAATAAATTCTGACAAACTAATAAATGGAATTCTACTTATTAATGAACTTGAATTATCTAAAATTATGTGCAAAACATGAATTATTGGCACAGACACACTATTGAATAAAAAAGAACATTACCGGAAAAAAAGATAAACAGAATGAACCCCTTAGATAATTTTCAAAGACATAAAACACTGATAAATAAATAATTTACAGATTCTTACATAAATCTAAAAATGATAATAGAAAGTGAGTAAAAATGTGAACTTTGGGATTATGGTTACCTAGACCTGGTAGAAAAGAATGATAGAATCTAGAAAAACAACAAGGACTTAAAAATTCTCTGGGAAAATCTACCTTCCAAACTGATTGCTTCAGGCAAGATCATTCATTTTATTACTTGACTAGATTTATTGCAGGTTCATCACAAATATTTCTTTTGTATAGTTCAAAATTTGGTTTGCTAACATAAAGTAGCTGCTATACCAATTTGTAAGTGCAGCAGAAGTTATGATTGACACACTGCAAGTTACATGGTTCATTGTCTGAGAGGGAAGGGAGGAGGAGAGGGGGCAAACGCACAAATTTAAAAAGCAAATAAATTATTCATGAGAAATGACTTTATATTTAAAGAAGTGATGGAAGAGCAGAATCAGGAAACAGAAAGTCAAAGCAGGTTGGAATGCATACTGATTATTTCACAGCCTTCCTTGTCCTGTCAGCCTATGAAATATTATGGTCTCAGGTACCCAGGAACTGTGAGGACCACAGGAAGTGACCACGTCACAAGGAGGTGCTGAAGGGGGAAGAGGCGCCTGAGAGGAAACGCCACTGCCCTGCTTTCTCCTGGAGGCAGCCATGAGCCTCAGCCTCCTGTGCTGGGTGGCTCTTTTTCTCTGGGGAGCAGGTGAGGCAAATGTATTGGACTTCCACCTATGGCTGCCAAATCAGGCTCCCTCTAAGGCTTTTTGTGAACTTTCTCATTCCTTACAGGCTCTATGGACACTGAGGTCACCCAGAGTCCCAGTCATCTGGTCAAAGGAAAAGACCAGAAAGCAAAGATGGATTGTGTCCCCATTAAAGGACACGCTTCTGTTTACTGGTATCACAAGAAGCTGGAAGCATTTGAGTTTTTGGTTTATTTGTTGAATGGAAAAATTACAAAAGATACAGCCATGTTCAAACAGCGATTTTCAGCTGAGTGCCCCCCAAACTCACCCTGCAGCCTGGAAATCAACTCCACCGAGGCAGCGGACTCAGCTCTGTATTTCTGTGCCAGCAGCCAATCCACAGTGCTGCACGTCATCTCTTCTTCGAACACAAACTCACCATGGACCCAGCTCAGGAAATCAGTGGTGTCGTAGGAGGGTAGGAACTAACAGAAACCCACCTTGAAAGAGCATAAACCAGATGGACAAATCTGTAAATGGCCACACAGGATGAGCAGAAGGGGAGGTGGAAAACAGCTGGTGGGAACGCAAACCCAAGGAAGAGGAAGGAAGCTGTAAGGGGTCTCAGTTCCCCAGTTTGCAGAGTATCTGGCAAAGGAGACACAGGATGTGACCTTGATGGGTTTCTAACCACCTTTATTAAAACATGCTGCTAAGTCACTTCAGTCGTGTCCAACTCTGTGCGACCCCATAGACGGCAGCCCACTAGGCTCCCCCATCCCTGGGATTCTCCAGGCAAGAACACTGTAGTGGGTTGCCATTTCCTTTTCCAATGCATGAAAATGAAAAGTGAAAGTGAAGTCGCTCAGTCGTGTGCAACCCTCAGCGATCCCATGGACTGCAGCCTACCAGGCTCCTCCATCCATGGGATTTTCCAGGCAAGAGTACTGGAGTGGGGTGCCATTGCCTTCTCCGATTAAAACATGCCATTCCATGCTTTTCATCTGGCAAAACTGTGGCTTCAGACATAGGGATAATCGGCAGGTCACCTGTCTTCCGTGGGGACCCTGATCACCTGGCTCAGTACACTCATTGCTCCAGACCCAGAGACTCCTCAGGGTTCATGGCTGCTTCTCATCTGTCCATGACAGAGCAACTGAGAAGAAAAATCAGCATCTCCCTTCAACCAGATTCCTGCAATCGTGCAATTTTAAAAGCAACTTTGAGGCCTAACATACCAAAACAAAATGCACCAATTTAGGTCCGTATTTCAGTACATTGTGACAAGTTTATAACCCATGCAACCAGCATGAGAATCAAGACACAGACTACTTCCCCCTCCCCCAAAATCCCTCCATGCTATTTTACTAAGGTCTTTGTAACTTCTTTTACCATTCTTTGTAGCATATTAAAATGCAGAGACATTACTTTGCCAACAAAGTTCTGTCTAGTCAAGGCTATGGCTTTTCCAGTGGTCATGTATGGATGTGAGAGTTGGACTGTGAAGAAAGCTGAGCGTTGAAGAATTAATGTTTTTGAACTGTGGTGTTGGAGAACTCTTCAGAGTCCCATGGACTGCAAGGAGATCCAACCAGTCCATCCTAAAGGAGATCAGTCCTGGGTATTCATTGGAAGGACTGATGCTGAAGCTGAAACTCCAATACTGTGGCTACCTCATGCAAAGAGTTGACTCATTGGAAAAGACTCTGATGCTGGGAGGGATTGGGGGCAGGAGGAAAAAAGGACGACAGAGGATGAGATGGCTGGATGGCATCACCAACACAATGGACGTGAGTTTGAGTGAACTCCAGGAGTTGGTGATGGACAGGAAGGCCTATCATGCTGCAAATCATGGAGTCATAGAGTCGGACATGACTGAGGGACTGAACTGAACTGAACTGAACCATTGCTTTGTATATTTTTTATTGACGATGTCTAGCACATATTTTGTTGAAATTTTTTTTTTTACTTTTCTCCAAATTTTTTTAAGACACGTATTATGAATTTACTTTGTAATACTCATATGGAATTTATTTATTAAAATATATCTTCCAAGACTTTGCATTATCCCACTTTGATTTAGTCTTTACATTTCTCAATTGATGTCTCAACCACAATATATTATAGAAAAACACCTTCTCCAGAAATTAGTGTTCACCAGCAACCATACCTGAGATCATAAGAGCAGCCTCATTTTCTGTGTGCCTGTTAGTATTGTTCTGCTTTAAAGTAAAAGAAACTAATTCAACCATACTGGAAGAGTTAAGAAGAGATACATTTTGCTTTTGAAAACAAACCAGTGAGTTAACTATATTTAAGGAGTTCTTTGACTGCAAAGCACATAACTTGCAAAGAAGATTTTCAGTTGTTGCATCTCCGCTGGTCAAGTCTGTGAATTCATTTCTTGTTCCTCTCATGGGCCATTTCTAAAATTAATATTGCTAAAACGTCTGTACTACAGATTTAATGCAGTCCCTATCGAAATGCCTACAACAATTTTCACAGAACTAGACCAAATAGTTCTAAAATTTATGCGAAAGACACAGAAGACCCCAGATAGTAAAGAGCATTCAAGAGAATAAAAAAATGCCCACAAAGCTAAAGGTGTCATACTCTCTGATTTCAGTCAATATAATTAATGCAGAGCTATAATAATCAAAACAGAATGGTGTTGCCACAAAAATGGACATACAATCAAGAGTCTAGAAATAAACCCACAAAAACACAGCCAGTGAAACTATGACAAGGAATGCAAGAATATACACTTTAAAAAAGATTGTCTTCAATAAGTAGTACTGGTAAAACTGGACAGCTCCATAAAAGAATGGAATTAGAACGTTTTCACACACCACACACTTATATAAACTCAAATGGATTAAAGACTGACATGCAGGCCAGGAACAGCAAAACTCCTAGAAGAAAACACAGTCAGAATGCTCTTTGACATCTATTGTAGCAACGCATATTCAGATCTGTCTCACTGGGGAAGGAAAACAAAAGCAAAAAAAAATATGCAAATGCAATTGAATTAACCTTAAAATCTTCTTACAGCAAAAACAAACAAACAAAAGAGAACCACTGACGAAAGAAAAAGATAACGTGCTGAATAGAAGAAAATATATGCAAACAAAGTAATAGTAAACCATTAATATTCAAAATATATAAACAGGCAACTCAATATGAAAAACACAAACAACACAATTTTAAAAATGGGCAGAGGATCTTTCATCTGTCTTCCTGATTGCTTTGCAGATAAATCCCTTCCCTGACGCAAATGGGCTTCCCTTGTGGCTCAGTTGGTAAAGAATCCACCTGTAATGCGGGAGACCCCAGTTCAAGTCCTGGGTAGGGAAGATCTGCTGGAGAAGGCAAAGGCTACCCACTCAAGTCTTCTTGGGCTTCCCTGGTGGCTCAGCTGGTAAAGAATTCACCTGCAATGTGGGAGACCTGGGTTTGATCCCTGGTCTGGGAAGATCCCCTAGAGAAGGGAACAACCCACTCCAGTATTCTGGCCTGGAGAATTCCACGAACTGTATAGTCCATGGGGTCGCAAAGAGTTGGACATTTCTGAGCAACTTTCACTCTCACTTTCTGCAGCAAACCTGGGCATGTAGTGTTTTGGCTTCATGTGGGTCAGCCAAGATGAACCTGGGCCAATAACAATTGGAAGAGTGATGTGCTTCCCTGGTGGCACTAGTGGTCAAGAACCTGCCTGCCAATGCAGGAGATGTAAGAGACATTCGTCTGATCTCTGGGCAGGGAAGATCCCCTGGAGGAGGGCAAGGCAACCCACTCTGGTATTCTTGTCTCGAGAATTCCATGGGCAGAGGAACCTGGCACACTACAGTCCATGGGTGGCAAAGAGTCAGACACAACAGACCATCATTTTCACTTTCACTTGGCATGTGGATAACTCCTTTAATAGCAGGATGTAATCTCATATCTTGTCACCCTCATAGCATCTACCACATATTTAGTACCTGTAGTTCTCCAAGTCAAATATAACTGATAAATAAGTAAATGAATGGCACTAGTATTTCTAGTGAAGATTTTGCCAAATTCCAGCCAGTAGAACAAGAAAAAAGGCTGAGAATGAGAAAAAGAGGGGAAGAAAAGTTTTAAAACACAGATGGCAAGTTTAGAAGAAGAACCAAAGGAATCTAAAGATGCAATGCATTCTTATTAATAACAGATTTAATAAGCTTATTGAATTTAACATAAATATAAAAACTTTATTCCATATGTTATCAACAGTTAAAATATTTTTTAAAGAGAGATGATTTAAAAATTCTAATGTAACATATAAAATACAGAAAAACAAATCTATTAAGTAAATGAGACTGTAATTCAGAAAGGGATTAAATTTTAGAGGAAAACATTAAAAAAATCTGAAATAAGTGAAAATGTATAACATGATCATGAATCAGTAAAACCAATGGTAAGAGTGTTCCTAATTTTGCACTATCAACTGTTTGTTCAGGGTTGTACAAAATCACGAAAGATATTTTCACAAAATTTGATGAAAGTCATCTGAAATTTAAGTGGTCAACACAGAGAAAAGAGAAAGTAATGTTGAACAGGGACAAAGTAAGCTGATTTCTCCTTGAACTATCAAATCATTTCTTAATTTAGGATAATGAAAAAGGCATAAATAAACAGACAAACGAAAATCATGGATTTAAAAGGGGAACAACGTTAAGCTGGATCATAAGAAAAGCAAGAGAGCTCCAGAAAAACATCTATTTCTGCTTTATTGACTATGCCAAAGCCTTTGACTGCATGGATCACAATAAACTGTGGAAAATTCTGAAAGAGATGGTAATCCCAGACCACCTGACCTGCCTCTTGAGAAACCTGTATGCAGATCAGGAAGCAACAGTTAGAACTGGACATGGAACAACAGACTGGTCCAAATAGGAAAAGGAGTACATCAAGACTGTATATTGTCACCCTGCTTATTTCACTTCTATGCAGAGTACATCATGAGAAAAGCTGGGCTGGAAGAAGCACAAGCTGGAATCAAGATTGCCGGGAGAAATATCAATAACCTCAGATATGCAGATGACATCACCCTTATGGCAGAAACTGAAGAGGAACTAAAAAGCCTGTTGTTGAAAGTGAAAGAGGAGAGTGAAAAAGTTGGCTTAAAGCTTAACATTCTGAAAACGAAGATCATGGCATCTGGTCTCATCACTTCATGGCAAATAGATGGGAAAACTGTGGAAACAGTGTCGGCCTTTATTTTTCTGGGCTACAAAATCACTGCAGTTGGTGATTGCAGCCATGAAATTAAAAGACGCTTACTCCTTGTAAGGAAAGTTATGAGCAACCTAGACAGCATTTTAAAAAGAAGAGACATTAGTTTGCCAACAAACATCCATCTAGTGAAGGCTATGGCTTTTCCAGTGGTCATGTATGGATGTGAGACTTGGACCATAAAGAAAGCAGAGCTCTGAAGAATTGATGCTTTTGAACTGTGGTGTTGGAGAAGACTCTTGAGAGTCCCTTGGACTGCAAGGAGATCCAACCAGTCCATCCTAAAGGAGATCAGTCCTGGGTGTTCATTGAAAGGATTGAGGCTAAAGCTGAAACTCCAATACTTTGGCCACCTGATGTGAAGAGCTGACTCATTGGAAAAGACCCAGATGCTGGGAAAGATTGAGGGCAGGAGGAGAAGGGGACGACAGAGGATGAGATGATTGGATGGCATCACCGACTTGATGGATATGGGTTTGGGTGGACTCTGGGAGTTGGTGATGGACAGGGAGGCCTGGTGTGCTGCCATTCATGCGGTTGCAAAGAGTTGGACATGACTGAGTGACTGAACTGAACTGAACTGGTGTTTAAGTAGGCATTTTATATATGATAGAGCCTTCACTGGAGGTTTGCAGGGGAATAATGCAATGTTCTTCTGGGACAAGCTGTTATCCACAGAAATAAGGATGGATTTAAATTCATTTCCACAGCCTAAGCAAAAATAATCATTATTAAAGAATCAAATGCATACACACAACTGTAAAATGTTAGCTGTCTGGTAAATAACTGGTAAGTATATCTTTATGATCTTAGGGTACAAGAACATAATTATAAAGAATTAAATGTATACCCTCCCCAAAGAGAATGTAGACTCAACTATATTAGGAATACCAACTAAAAAAAAAGGCATTACAAAGAGTGAAAGACAAGTGACTGATTGAACAGATATTAGCAGCACGTGTAACTGACAAAGTTTGCTATCAGGACTATGTAAGGAATTGTTACAAGTAAGTAATAGCTGAACATTCAAAAAGAAATATGGTCAAACGGCAGTGTACTAAAAACACTAGTGGCCTATAAACAGAAAAAATATATTCAATCAAAAAGTAAGAGAATTATAGAAAAAGGTCTCCTTCTGCTTCACTGACTACACTAAAGCCTTCAACTCTGTGGATCACAACAAACTGTGCAAAATTCTGAAAGAAATGGGACTACCAGACCACCTGATCTGCCTCCTAAGAAACCTGTATGTATGTCAAGAAGCAACAGTTAGAACTGGACATGGAACAACACACTGGTTGAGAATTGGGAAAGGAGTACATCAAGGCTGTAGATTGTCACCCTGTTTATTTAACTTATATGCAGAGTACATCATGTGAAATGCTGGGCTGGATGAAGCACAAGCTGAAGTCAAAACTTCTGGGAGAAATATCAATAACCTCAGATATGCGGATGATACCACCCTTATAGCAGAAAGTGAAGAGGAGCTAAAGAGCCTCTTGATGAAAATGAAAGAGGAGAGTGAAAACATTGGCTTAAAACTCAACATTCAAAAAACTAAGATCATGGCATCTGGTCCCATCACTTCCTGGCAGATAGATGGGGAAACGGAAACAGTGACAGACCTTATTTTCTGGGCTCCAAAATCAGAGCAGATAGTGACTGCAGCCATGAAATTAAAAGACTCTTACTCCTTGGAAGAAAAGCAGTGACCAACCTAGACAGCATATTAAAAAGCAGAGACGTTTACTTTGCCAACAAAGCTCTGTCTAGTCAAAGCTATGGTTTTTCCAGTAGTCATGTATGGTTGTGAGAGTTGGACCATAAAGAAGGCTGAGCACCAAAGAATTGATGCCTTTGAACTGTGGTGTTGGGGAAGACTCTTGAGAGTCCCTTGGATTGCAAGGAAATCAAACCGGTCAATCGTAAAGGAAATCAGTCCTGAATATTTATTGGAAGGACTGATGTTGAAGCTGAAGCTCCAACACTTTGGCTACCTGATATGACACCCTGACTCATTGGAAAAGACCCTGATTCTGGGAAAGATTGAAGGCAGTAGGAGAAGGGGATGACAGAGGATGGCATAGTTGGATGGCATCACCAACTCAATGGACATGAGTTTGAGCAAGCTCTGGGAGTTGGTGATGGACAGGGAAGTCTGGTATGCTGCAGTCCATGGGGTCACAAAGAGTCAGACATGACTGAGTGACTGAACTGATTTAAACTGAAAAATCATAAAAATGCTAACTAAAACTGAAGTGATATATCATTTTATCCTAATAGACTGGCAAAGTTAAAAGAACATAAGTGACAGGACTTCCATGGCGTCTAGTGGTTAAGATTCTGGGCTCCCCTTCGGGGGAGGGGAGTGGGCTGCTTCTACTCCTGTTCAGGGTACTAATAAACCGCATGCCACTAGGCACAGCCAGAAATTTAAAACATTAGAAAGAATAGTACCAATTGAATTTTAGATGTGCAACCCTAGAAAACACACAACAGTTGTTGGGATTATTTATCTGGCTTAATTTGGAGCTTCCATGGGGCTACCCTCATGGCTCAGATGGTAAAGCATCTGCCTGCAATGCTGGAGACCAGGGTTCAATCCCTGGGTTGGGAAGATCCCCTGGAGAAGGAAATGGCAGCCCACTCCAGTATTCTTGCCTGAAAAATCCCAGGGACAGAGGAACCTGGTGGGCTACAGTCTGTGGGGTCACAAAGAGTCAGACATGACTGAGGGAATGAGCAGGCATGCACATATTAGCAGAAGTGAATTATATAAAATTATCTGCAAAAACATAAATTATTATCACAGACATAAAACTGAATAAAAATATGACACAGTAAAAGTATAAACAGAATAAATCCCTTAGATAAATTTCAAAGACATAAAACACTGATGAAAATATAATTTACAGATTCTTGCTGCTGCTGCTAAGTCGCTTCAGTCGTGTCCAACTCTGTGCGACCCCATAGACGGCAGCCCACCAGGCTCCCTCGTCTCTGGGATTCTCCAGGCAAGAACACTGGAGTGGGTTGCCATTTCCTTCTCCAATGCAGGAAAGTGAAAAGTGAAAGTGAAGTCATTCAGTCGTATTCGACTCTTAGCGACCCCATGGACTGACTGCAGCCTACCAGGCTCCTCAAACTGATAATGGAAGGAAAGTGAGTAAAAACTTAAACTTTAGGATTATGTTTTCCTAGACCCAGTAGAGAAAGAGTGATAAAATCTGGAAAAATAACACAGGGACGTAAAAATTCTCAGAGAAAATCTGTCTCCTAAGCTAACAGTTTCAGGCTAGATGACTCATTTTATTATTTCTCTAGATGCTTTATATATTCATCACAAATATTTCTTTTGTATAGTTCAAAATTTGGCTTGTTCATATAAGGTGGCTGCTGTATTCATTTGTAAGCGCAGTGGAAGCTAAGACTGACGTACAGCAAGTTGTGTGTTTCATTGCCTGAGAGGGAAGGGAGGAGGGGAGGAGGCAAACCGACAAGATGAAAAGCAAGTAAGTTATTGACGTGCAACTGATTTTCATTTTTGAAGAAATGATGAAAGAGCAGAATCAGGAAAAAGACAATTGAAGCCATCTGAAACCCACACCAGTTGTTTCACCAGCTTTCCCTGCACTCCCAGTCTATGAAAAGCCAGCATCTCAAGTACACGGGGACTGTGATGACCACAGGAAGCAACCACGTGACAAGGAGGTGCTGAAGGGGGATGAGGCCCTGAGAGGAAAAGCCACTGCGCTGCTTTCTCCCTGAGCCAGCCATGTGCCTTGGCCTCCTGTGCTATGTGGCTCTTTTATTCTGGGGAGCAGGTGAGGTGAATTAACTGGATTCTAGATTCAGGACTTTCTCCTGAGGCTGCAAAATCAGGCTCCTTCCAGGGCTTTTTCTTCACTTTTTTCTCTTTTCTCACAGGCTCCATGGACACTGAGGTCACCCAGAGTCCCAGTCATCTGGTCAAAGGAAAAGACCAGAGAGCAAAGATGGATTGTGTCCCCAAAGAAGGACACACTTATGTTTACTGGTATCGTAAGAAGCTGGACGAAGCATTAGAGTTTTGGGTTCACTTACAGGATGAAGAAATTATAGAAGATACAGCCATGTTCAAACAGAGATTTTCAGCTGAGTGCCACCAAAACTCACCCTGCAGCCTGGAAATCAACTCCACCGAGGCAGCGGACTCGTATTTCTGTGCCAGCAGCCAGTCCACAGTGCTGCACGTCAGCTCTTCTTAGAACACAAACTCACCGTGGACCCAGCTCAGGAAATCACTGGTGTCATAGGAGGGTAGGAACTAACAGAAACCCACCTTGAAAGAGCATAAAGAAGAAGGAAAAACCTGTAAATGGCAACACAGGATGAGCCGAAGGGGAGGTAGAAAATAACTGGTGGGAACACAAACCCAAGAAAGGGGCAGGAAGCTGTACAGCGGTCTCAGATTCTCCAGTTTGCAGGGTATCTGGCAAAGGAGACACAGGATGTGACGAAAAGAAAACAAAAGCAAGAATGATCAAGTGGAAACTTATTAAGCATAAAACTTTCTTACAGCTGAAAACAAACAAACAAAATGTTGACAAAACAAAGACAGCCTGCTGAATGGGAGAAAATATTTGCAAATGATATAACCAGCAAAGCATTAATATCCAAAATTTTCATACTAAGTTCAATCAATTCAATATGTAAAACAAAAACAACACCAAAAAAAAATGGCAGAAGATCTCTCATCTTCTTGCTTGGCTGGCTGCTTTGAAGACAAACCTCTTCTCTCCCACAAACCTGGGCATCTCTTATTTTGGCTTTCCTGTGGGTCAGTCAAGAAGAACCTGGTCCAGTAACAGTTGGGAGAATGATTTGCAAATATCCTGGCATGCCAATAACTCCTCTAATAGCAGGACCTAATCTTACACTTTTTAACCCTCCATAGCATCCACCTCATATCTACTACCTGTAGCTCTCTGGGTCAAACAGAATTGACAAGTAAGTAAATGAAGTCCACCACTTATTTCTGGTCATGATTATGCTGAATATCTAGCCAATAGAACTAGAAAACAGGGTGAGAATGAGGAAAGGAACAAAGAAATGATTAAAGACAGATGGAAAATTGAGAAGAACCAAAGGAATCTAAAGAAGCATTGCATTATTAATAACAACAAATTTAATAAATTGACTGAATTTAACATAAACTTAAAAAGTCAATTTATTGCCATATATTAGCAAGAAACAGTCAAAAATATATTTTTTAAGGAGAGAGATCATTTACAAATTATAACAACATATAAAATATGTTAAAATCTATTAGGTAAATGATTATTTAATTCAGAAAAGTATTACATTTTAGGGAAAACATTTAAAAAACCTGAAACAAGTGAAGCTATACACCACGATCATGAAAAAGCTAAACCAATAGAAAGAGTATTCCTGTTTTTGTACTATCATCTATGCATTCAATGCAGCACTAATCAAAATCAGAAAAGATATTCTCATGAAATTTGATGAAAGTCACTGAAATTTAGGCAAAGAGAGAGAATAGGGAAGATAATGTTACGATTACCAAGATAGGTAGAGAAAGAAAGCTAAGAATCTAGAAAAATAACACAGAGACTTGAAAATTCTCAGTGAAAGTCTGTTTCCTAAACTGATTGTTCCAGGCAAGATCATTCATTTTGTTTTTTCTCTAGATGTGTTGCATGTTCATCACATATTTGTAGAGCTCAACATTTGTTTTTTTTTAACATAAAGTAGCTGCTATATGATTTTGTAAATGCAACAGAAGCTGTGATTGACATATAGCAAAGAGTATCGTTCATGGCCTAAGAGGGCAGGGAGGAGGGGAAAAGGCAAATTGACAAGTTAAAAAAGAAAATAAATCACTAATGTGAAATGACTTACATTCTTTAAAGACTGATGAGAGAGAAGAATCAGGAAAAAAGAAATATAAAGCAGTTTCAAATTCAAACTAGTTGTTTCCCCAGCTTTTTCTGCCCTCTCAGTCTATGAAATGTTAGAGACTCATGTACACAGGGGCTATAATGACCACGTGAACCCACCACGTCACAAGGAGTTGCTGAAGGAGGATGAGCACCTTAGGGAAAAAGTCACCACCCTGCTTTCTCCCTGAGCCAGACATGTGCTTCAGCCTCCTGTGCTGTGCAGCTTTTTTTTTCTTCTGGGGAGCAGGTAAGTCCCTGTTGTGAAGCTGTTGGATTCCAATCTCAGGACTTTTTCCTGCGGCTGCAAAATCAGCCTTTCTCCTGGGCTTTCATTGCACTTACTGTCTCATTCCTCACAGGCTCCGTGGACACTGAGGTCATCCAGAGTCCAGGTCATCTGGTCAAAGGAAAAGGCCAGAAAGCAAAGATGGATTGTGTCCCCATAAAAGGACATATTAATGTTTACTGGTATCGCAAGAAGCCAGAAGGAGCATTTGAATTTTTGATTTACTTAAAGAATCAAGATATCAATTGTGGAAGATACAGAAGTATTTGAACAGCGATTTTTGACTCCGTGGCCCCAAAACTCACCCTGCAGCCTGGAAATCAACTCCACCGAGGCAGTGGACTCGGCTCTGTATTTCTGTGCCAGCAGCCAGTCCACAGTGCTGCACGTCAGCTCTTCTTAGAGCACAAACTCACCATGGACCCAGCTCAGGAAATCAGTGGTGTCGTAGGAGGGTAGGAACTAACAGAAACCCACCTTGAAAGAGCATAAAGCAGAAGGAAAAATCTGAAAATGGCCACACAGGATGAGCAGAAGGGAAGACGGAAAACAGCTGGTGGGAACACAAACCCAAGAATGGGAAAGAAAGCTGTAAGGGGATTCAGATTCCCCAGTTTGCAGGGTATCTGGCAAAAGAGACACAGGATGTGACCTTGCTGGGTTCCTAACAATCTTTATTAAGACATGTAATTTTGAGCTTTTCACTTGGCAAAACTGTGCCTTCAGAAATAATCAGCAGGGGCACCCTGATCGCCTTGCTCAGCACATTCATTGATCCAGACCCAGGGACTCCTTAGGGGTTCATGGCTGCTTCTCTCAGCTGTCCCTGCCAGAGGAGCTGAGCAAGAAACTCAGCAACTCCCTAGGTCCTGAATACTACAATTACACAAGCTTTAAAAGCAACAACTCTGCAATAAAATGCACCCAATTTGAGTATACGTTTCAATACTTTTTGACGAGATTTTGCACCTGTATCGATAGATGGCATGACAATCAAGACACAAAATACTTCTCCCTCCCCTAAAAGTCCCTCCTTGCTATTTTACTGAGGTCTTTTTAAGTTCTTTAAGCTTGGCTTCTTATTTTTTAATCATAAGATCATAGCATCCAATCCATCATTTCCTGGCAAATAGATGAGGAGAAATTGGAAACAATGAAAGGTTTTATTTTCTTGGGCTCCCAAATCACTGCAGATGGTGACTGCAGGCATGAAATTAAAAGATGCTTGCTCCTTGGAAGCAAAGCTATGACAAACCTAGACAGCATATTCAAAAGCAGAGACATTACTTTGCTGATAAAGGTCTGTCTAGTCAAAACTATGGTTTTTCCATTAGTCATGTGTGGATGTGAGGGATGGATCATAAATGAAGCTGAGCGCCAAAGAATTGATGCTTCTGAACTATGGTGTTAGAGAAGACTCTTGTGATGCTGGAGAGCCCCTTGGACTGCAAGGAGATGAAACCAGTCAATCCTAGAGGAAATCAGTTCTGAATATTCATTGGAAGGACTGATGCTGAAGCTAAAGCTCTGATACTTTGACCACCTGATATGAAGCCCTGACTCATTGGAAAGGACCCTGATGCTGGGAAAGATTGAAGGCAGGAGAAGTGGGTGACAGAGTATGAGATGGTTGGATGGAATCACCAAGTCGATGGCAAGCTTTGGGAGCTGGTGACGGACACAGATGCCTGGTGTGCTACAGTCCATGGGATCACAATGTGTTGGACACGACTGAGCGACTGAACAGAACTAAACTGAAAAATCATAAAAATGCAAATTAAAACTAGAGTGATATGCTATTTTATCCTAATAGACTAGCAAAGGTTAAAGAACATTCAGTGCCAGGACTTCCATGGAGGTCCAGTGGTTAAGATGCTGGGCTTCCCTGCAGAGGGCGCTGGTTCTAGCCCTGTTCAGGGTACTAGTAAACCACATGCCACCTGGCACAGCCAGCAATTTTAAAACTTAGAAAGAATAGTACCAATTGAATTTTAGATGTGCAACCCTAGAAAACACACAACAGTTGCTGGGATTATTTATTTGGCTTAATTTGGAAAGCATTTTGTCTTAGTCTGTAAAGTTCACATGGTGACCCTAAGGCTCAATTTTTATATACGCAGGCACAGGGAAATATTATACCTTGGTATGTAAAGAAAGGTATAAGAATGCAGTCCTGTTTGTACTAGCACCAAAATCTAGAGGGGAAAACTAGTGGAGATTAACTCAGAATGGATAATAAATTCTGACAGACTACTAATAATAAATAGAACCTTATATATTAGTGATGGTTCATCAGGTAAAGAATCCTTCTGCTTTGCAAGAGACACAGGAGATGCAGGTTGGATCCCCGGGTCGAGAAGACCCCCTGGAGGAGGACATGGCAACCCACTCCAGGATTCTTGCCTGAAAAATCCCAGGGACAGAGGAACCTGGTGGGCTACAGACCATGGGGTCACAAAGAGTCAGACACGACTGAGGGAATGAGCAGGGACGCACATATTAGCAAAAGTGAATTATATGAAATTATCTGCAAAAACAATAATAATAAAGTATTATCATTTAAATTATTATGTGAAATAATAATAAATTATTATCACAGACATAATGCTGAGTAAAAAAATGACACGGAAAAAAGTATAAACAGAATAAACCCCTTAGATAAATTTCAAAGACATAAAATACTGATTCATATGTAACTTACAGATTCTTACACAAGTCTAAAACTGAAAATGGAACGAATGTGAGTAAACACAGGAACTTTGGGATTATGTTTACCCAGACCTGGTAGAGAAAGAATGATAAAATCTGGAAAAATAACACAGGGACTTAAAAATTCTCGGAGAAAATCTGTCTGCTAAGCTAACAGTTTCAGGCTAGATGACTCATTTTATTATTTCTCTAGATGCTTGATATATCCATCACAAATACTTCTTCTGTATTGTTCAAAATTTGGCTTGTTAATATAAAATAGCTACTCTGTTAATTTGCAAGTGCAGTGGACGCTGTGACTGACGTACAGCAAGTTGTGTATTTCTTTACCTGAGAGGGAAGGGAGGAGGGGAGGAGGCAAATAGACAAGAGAAAAAGCAAAGAAGTTATTGATGTGTAACCTATTTTTTTTTTTTTAAAGAAATGATGAAAGAGCCTAATCAGGAAAAAACACAATTGAAATTCTGGAATCCACACTAGTTGTTTCACCAGCTTCCCTACCTCCCAGTTAGACTCTCAAGTATGTGGGGACTGTGAGACCACAGGAAGAGAGCACGTCACAAGGAGGTGCTGCAGGGGGAGGCGGAGCCTGAGAGGAAAAGCCTCTGCTCTCTTTCTCCTTGAGCCAGCCATGTGCCTTGGTCTCCTGTGCTGTGTGGCTCTTTTTATCTGGGGAGCAGGTGAGGTGAATTTCTTGGATTCTAGATTCAGGACTTTCTCCTTTGGCTGCAAAATCAGGCTCCTTCAAGGGCTTTTTGTGAACTTTCTGTCTCTTTCCTTACAGGCTCCACGGACACTGAAGTCACTCAGAGTCCAAGTCATCTGGTCAAAGGAAAAGGCCAGAAAGCAAAGATGGATTGTGTCCCCATAAGAGGACATATTAATGTTTACTGGTATCGCAGGAAGCTGGAAGAAGCATTCGAGTTCTTGGTTTACTTTCAGGAGCAAGACATTGTGAAAGGCACAGAAGTGTTCAAAGAGCGATTTTCAGCTGATTGTCCCCAAAACTCACCCTGCAGCCTGGAAATCAACTCCACCGAGGCAGCGGACTCGGCTCTGTATTTCTGTGCCAGCAGCCAGTCCACAGTGCTGCACGTCAGCTCTTCTTAGAGCTCAAACTAACCGTGGACCCAGCTCAGGAAATCAGTGGTGTCATTGGAGGGTAGGAACTAACAGAAACCCACCTTGAAAGAGCATAAAGCAGAAGGAAAAATCTGTAAATGGCCACACAGGATGAGCAGAAGGGGAGGTGGAAAACAGCTGGTGGGAACACAAACCCAAGGACGGGGCACGAAGCTGTAAGGGGTCTCAGATTCCCCAGTTTGCAGGGTATCTGGCAAAGGAGAGACACAGGATGTGACCTTGATGGGTTCCTAACAATCTTTATTAAGAAGTGTAATTTTGAGCTTTTCACCTGGCAAAACTGCGTTTTCAGAAATAAGGATAATCAAGAGAGGCACCCTGATCACTTTGCTCAGCACAGTAATTGATCCAGACCCAGGGACTCCTTAGGGGTTCATGGCTGCTTCTCTCTGCTGTCCCTGCCAGAGGAGCTGAGCAAGAAACTCAGCAACTCCCTAGGTCCTGAATACTACAATTACACAAGCTTTAAAAGCAACAACTCTGCAATAAAATGCACCCAATTTGAGTGTATGTTTCAATACTTTTTGAGGAGATTTTACACCTGTATAGATAGCTGGCTGGAGAAGGCAATGGCACCCTACTCCAGTACTCTTGCCTGGAAAGTCCCATTGACGGAGGAGCCTGGTGGGCTGCAGTCCATGGGGTTGCTAGGAGTCCGACATGACTGAGTGACTTCACTTTCACTTTTCACTTTCATGCATTGGAGAAGGAAATGGCAACCCACTCCAGTGTTCTTGCCTGGAGAATCCCAGGGATGGGGGAGCCTGATGAGCTGCTGTCTATGTGGTCACACAGAGTCAGACACGACTGAAGCGATTTATCAGCATAGGTAGCTGGCATGACAATCAAGACACAGAATACTTCTCCCTCCCCTAAAAGTCCCTCCTTGCTGTTTTATTGAGGTCTTTTTAAGTTCTTTAAGCTTGGCTTCTTAGTTTTTAATCATAAGATCATAGCATCCAATCCCATCACTTCATGGCTAATAGATGAGGAAAAATTGGAAACAGTGAAAGACTTTATTTTCTTGGGCTCCCAAATCACTGCAGATGGTGACTGCAGGCATGAAATTAAAAGACACTTGCTTCTTGGAAGAAAAGGTATGACAAACCTAGACAGTGTATTAAAAAGCAGACATCACTTTGCTGACAAAGGTCCATATTGTCCAACTATGGTTTTTCAATATTCATGTACAGATGTGAGTTGAACCACAAAGAAGTCTGAGAGCCAAAGAATTGATGCTTTTGAAATGTGGTGCTGGAGAAAACTCTTGAGAGTCCTTTGGACAGCAAGGAAATCAAACCAATCAATCCTAAATGAAATCAACTCTGAATATTCATTGGAAGGACTAATACTAAAGCTGAAGCTCCAAGAGTTTGGTCATTTGATGTGAAAAGCCGACTCATTGGGAAAGACCCTAATGCTGAGAAAGATTGAAGGCAGCAGGAGAAGGGGATGACAGAGGATGAGATGGCTGGATGGCATCACCGACTCAGTGGGCACGAGTTTGAGTAAACTCCAGGAGTTGGTGATGGACAGGGAGGCCTGGTGTGCTGCAGTCCATGGGTTCGCAAAGAGTTGGACACGACTCAGCGACTGAACTGAACTGATGCTAACTCATTAAACTGTGTACATTAAATATGTGCAGTTTTGGTACATAAATGATAGCTCAATGAAGCTGTTAAAAATAATTAGACAGTAAGTAAATCTAGGGCTTCCCTGATAGCTCAGTTGGTAAATAATCGCCTTCAATGCAGGAGACCCCGGTTCGATTCCTGGGTCGGGAAGATCCACTGGAGAAGGGATAGGCTACCCACTCCAGTATTCTTGGACTACCCTTCTGGCTCAGCTGGTAAAGAATCTACCTGCAATGTGGAAGACCTGGGTTCAAACTCTGGGTTGGGAGGAAGCTGTTAAAAATAAATAAAGGGCAAGTAAATGTAATTCAAGCCAAAAGGGCTGCTTAGAACAGTGTGTGTATGCTTGCTCAGACGTGTCCCACTCTTTGCAACACCATGGACTGTAGTCCACCAGGCTCTTCTGTCTGTGGGATTTTCCAGGCAAGAATACTGGAGTGGGTTGCCATTTCCTTCTCCAGTTCATGAAACTGAAAAGTGAAAGTAAAGTTGCTCATTCATGTCCGACTCTTCACGACCCCAGGGACTGTAGCCTACCAGGCACCTCTGTCCATGGGATATTCCAGGCAAGAGTACTGGAGTGGGTTGACATTGCCTTCTCCAGAAAAGAGTGCAAAGGCCATTAAGCTAGGAAACAATATTCTTTCTAATGAACGGTGCTAGGAAAACTGGATATCCATGTACAAAAGAATACAGTTGTGTCCCTTCCTCATACCATAGACAAAAATTCACTCAAATGTATCAAAGAGCTAAGTATAAGATCTGAGATTATTCTTAGAAGAAAACAAAGGTGTAAATCTTCATGATGATGAAAATGGCAATGATTTAACTATCACACCAAAACCACAGGCAGCTAAGAAAAGCTAGGTAGGCTGGAATTCTTTGAACTGAAAAAAAAAAAAAAGTTTGTGCTTCAAAGAGCACTCTCAAGAGAGGTAAAGATAACCTCCAAAATGAGAAAACTGATTTCTTATTTTATTAATAAAATTAATTTATTAATAATTTTAATAATAACATTATTAATGTTGATGATATTTTAATAATTAATTTATTGATAAAATATGATTTATTAATCATATATCTATGATACATATTTTAAAGCTTATATATATATTTAAAAAAGCTTACAACTCAACAATAAAAAGACAAATAATCCAACTTTAAAGTGAGCAAAAGATCTAAATACACATCTTCAAAGAAGATATGTAAGTGTCCAATAAATGTAGCAGATAGTCAGCATCATTAATCATTAAAGAAATGAAATGAAAATCACAGTAAGATGCCATCTCACATCCACTTGGCATGATGAAAATGACAGACAACAACAAATTTGGGGGCAGCTGGGGAGGAATTGGGCACCACGTGCATTGCTGGTGGGAATGGAAAATGGTACAGCCACTGTGTAAAATGTATGAGTAGTTCTTCGAAAGTTAAAGTGGAATTACCATATAACCTAGCAATTTCAACTGAAAGCATGTGTCCACACAAAAACTTTCACGTGTGTGTTCAGGCAGCATTATCTGTAATAGCCAAAAAAGTGAAGAGATAACTCATTTCCCTACTGCCCTAGCAGCCTGAGGATTCCTGGATCTGACAGCATCCTGAAAGAGTCCCTTCAGGCTAGACGTGTGTGTTCAGTGATGGGCATTTTTGTCAATAGCATTAGTGAACAATTAGGAGTGTTTTCAGGAGAAATGACTGAGCGGATTCTAAGTGGTGAAGGCAGCTAAGTTCTGATTGAAGCATATAATTGGGTAAGCCTATGACAATAAGAGAGACCCTTTGAAGAAGGCCTGAGAACCCTACTATTATAAAAGAAGGTCTTGAGCCATAGTTATTTGGACACTAAAAGTTACTATGATCTTATTTATTATTCGAGGTCTGAAGCATCCTAGATGTACAAGGTACATCGCCTCCAGGGAGTCTGTGCGTTCTAAAAGGGAGGGATGGTGTCTAATTCCTTCTTTGCATCTTCTTTCATATAATTATCTACTGTCACAGGGTAGGAAAGGACAAAAGAATAGAAGGAAAGAAGATCCCTCACACACAGGTATCATTCGTGATTAAAGAGAATAATACAAATAAATAGAATGAGACAAAAGGTTTGAGAGGGAGAGTTTATGGTTTTTCTAGTGACTGTTCTTTGTATTACTTACATCAAAAAAATCAAGTAGAATAATAACGGAGAATAAAATGGATTATGAACCATTAACTAAGGTTCTCTCAAGATGCTTGAAGCCCTGCTTAGCTGAGGTGGAGGAAAGAAACTGAGTCAAATCCTTTTCTGTCTCTATTGTTTTTCGGCAGAAATTCTTGTCTCCACTTCCCTGCCTCTCAACAAACGTACCTAAATATCACATATAGTCACTCCCTGTACTCAGTAATGGAAAATGGAAAGATGATACAAGCCAATGAAAGAAAATGGAGGAATTAAAAGTAAAAAGTGTGCAGAAGTGGCACAAACTGTTTCAGAAGCTAAGGACTGATAACGAAGCTACTCACCTCTCAACACTATGACCATAGTGAAACATTCTAAACCAGGTTGTGTGCATAATTCAGAGGGAAAAAAGACTAATCTTGAACCTCAGTTCCATTTAAGTGACGTACAAGATTAATTCTGGAGACAATGGGATGCACTGGAAATGGTGACCTCACAGGAAAACCCGCCTAATAAAAGCCAGCTTTGAGCTCTAGCTCCCCGAGCTGATGCAGTAAATATACTCCCTGGTCCTGCCTGCAGGCTCCCCTTCATGCCCAACCCTCCCATGGGCACCAGCCTACTCAGCTGAGGGGTCATCTGGCTCCTGGCGGCAGTGAGTTTTGAGCTAACAGATCAGCATCACTGGACTTTATCTGTGGGTCAACACCTGTGTCTCGAATATGCCCTGGACCTCCATGTTGCCCAGAGATGTTCTAAAAGGTATTGACATTCATACCAATGCAAATAATTGCATTTTGGAGTACAAAGCAAAATTCCTGTGAACTTTTAAATGAATGAAGGAGACTTCAAACATTTCTGAGCTCCCCTTGCCTTGCTTCACTGGAAGGCACTCACGTCCCCTTCTATTAAAACTCTGTCTCATGCAGTCCCTTCAGCTCTGAGGTCCCATGAATGTTGGCAACACCAGGAACCCAAGACACCATGTCAGGGGTGAAGAACAGGAGGTAACACTGAGATGCAGCCCAGTGAAAAGATACAGTTAAGTTTCCTATCAGCAGCTCCTGGAGGAAGATCTGAAATTCATGATTGACCTTGAGGAAGCGAAAAATCATACATGAGTCAGGAATGCCACTGGAGCGCTTTTCTGCTGAATTACCCAAAGAGGGACCCAGTGTCTTGAAGATACAGTTGGTGGAGCTGGGAGACTCTCCAGTGTGTTTCTGGGCCAGTTCCTAATCCATATCAATGCAGTCACGTCCTTTCACTTCACAAACATTCTCCAGCCCCATCCCAGAAACAGCCGTGGGATGGGGAAGCCGACATGTCTGATTAGTGAAACTGGCTACAAAGCCTTCCAACGGATGAAGATGGAGATAGGAGAGGGCTGGAACACGCCAACTGAGGCTCAGGGATGAAGACTCTGTTACCCCAAAACGGGAACATAATTTAGAACAACATCATTTGTGATGGGAAATATGCATTGCCTGATGCTTCTCTTTCATACTGTATTTCGAGTTCTCTACCACATGCTTTAAATATAGGATTTTATTTAATCACCAAGACAAGCAAAGGCACTATTTTCTTCATTTTCAACATAGGAAAATATGGTTTCAGGAGTTCATATTTTCTTTCTCAAGCTCAAAAAAATGGGAGGTGGGCTGTGGAGAAACCGAGAGGGAAAACACAGGTGTGTTTGGCCAAAAGGGTTGTGCTCTTTATACCAACCTATGTTGCCTCTTATTCTTTCTGGAACGTTCCCTGCCTGGTGCTTGCGCAGGTAGATATGGATGCCAGGATTAGAAATTCTTCAAATGTCTATGGTACATCCCAGAGATGGTGGGAATAAAGTTGGATAAACTGGTCTGGAATTTAAGAGATGGGTCTGATCCTGAAATATTATTCATTAGAAACACATCACCTCAGATTTTCATCTCAGTGAACTTTATTTTTTTTTTATTCTCGTCACACAAAAAATGTTGGACACCTACAGAACACCGTTTTGTTATCATTTTCTTTGATGAAACAATTGCAGAAAATAAAAAAGCAGATGAACCAACAAGAACCTACTGTACAACATAGGCACCTCTGCTCAGGGCTATGTGGCAGTATGGATGGGAGGGGAATTTGGGGGAGAATGGATACAAGTATATATATGGCTGAGTCCCTTTGAAAAACATCAAAACATGGTTAATCAGCTATACTCCATTGCAAAATAAAAAGTTAAAAAAATACACTCTACATTCTTGTGTAACCAGAACATCTGCTGTAGTCCCATTGTGAACAAACCTTCCTTACTGCAAGGAGGAAGGTGGGCCAATCACAGTGAGGCTCTGGCCTGGAAATGTGGGGTGGTGCCCACTAGGGCCAGACAAAATGCAGAGTTTAGGGGAGGGAGGCACAAGGGAGGTGCAAGTGATTCAGATCTCTGTCCTCAGTCGCCTCATCTGCCAGATTAGGGAGCCCCTCTTGAATATCTACAGGACCTGTCCAACTCTCCTTTCTGGCCTTCTGATAGATTCTACACATTCAACCAGGGGGAGCCCCATAGCTAAGTTTCTTTCCTCACCGGTCTGTGCTGGGGGCTACGAGGAGACCCCCTTCCCACTATGGGCAACCAGGTGATCTGCTGCGTGGCCCTTTGTCTCTTTGGAGCAGGTGAGTCCTGGGTTCAGAGAGCAGATTCCCATCCTAAAGACGCTCAGCTCCAGAGCTAAGCCTTCCCTCACAGCAGCAGCATTGGCTGCCCTCTTGGGCCTTGTTTCCCGAGTTGCTCCCTTTATTCCATAGGCACCATGGCTGCTGGGGTCAGTCAGACCCCTAAATACCTGCTCAAAAAGGAAGGTGGAGCTGTGACCCTGGAATGTGAACAGGATTTTGATTACGACTCAATGTACTGGTACCGACAGGACCCGGGTCTAGGACTGAGGCAGATCTTCTTCTCGCAATTTGTAAACACTGTTCAGAAAGAAGACATAGCTAAAGGCTACAGTGCCTCTCGTGAAAAGAAGCCTTTCTTTCCTCTTACCGTGACATCAGCACAGAAGAACCAGACGGCTCTGTATCTCTGTGCTGCTAGTAGAGACACAGTGACTCAAAGCCACGTCCTCTCTGCACACAAATGAGTCCTGCTTCCCACCAGGTGGCGGGGCTTTTCTGTGTTCAGTACCCTGGTTGTCGGCTTCTTCCTCCTGAACCAGGCACCCAAAGCAGCTGCAGCAGGAACACACGTCGTGGAATGGCACAATCCTGATTCAGCAATCCACTGGGTTGATTCTTAAAAATCGCACCTATCTACATTAGGGGCTTCCCAGATGGCACAGCAGTAAAGAGTCTGCCTGCCAATGCAGGAAATGCAAAAGATGTGGGTTCGATCCCTGGGTCAGGAAGATCCCCTAAAGAAGGACATAGCAACCCACTCCAGTATTCTTGCCTAGACAATCCCATGGACAGAAGAGCCTGGCAGGCTGCAGCGCATGGGGTTCCAAAGAGCCAGATATGACTTAGCGACTAAATCAACTATTGAAAGGAAACAGGTTTTTCCTTCCAGTGGAAGAATTTATGACACAAAAAGCAGATTTTAAAACATCACTTGATTTGAAAACATCCACTGTAAAACTATCGAACTCTTTATTATTTCAGGGTGGTCCTAATACTAAAAAGAACTCTTTGTGAAATTTCATAATGGCTCCCATTCCCATGGCCAAGTTGTAAGAAAGTGACTGTATGAAAGTCAAAAAAGTTAAAGTATCACTCAATGTTTTCTTAGTGGTAAGAAGCCATTACATCAATTACCTTGGAAGAACAATTTCTAGAAAAATACAATCAAATAAGTATAATGTTTCTTGGACACCATACACATAGTTTTTGAATTTAAAAATATACTAGAAAAAATAATGAGTAAATTAGACAAGTCACAAAACCAGTGTAATTGTATAAAAACTTAAATAGTCCAGAATTCTGAGGAAAGAGAAAGGGATATGTGAGAAAAACCTATTGTCATGGCAGCTCTATTCATGGTGACCTCAGGCTGGAAACACCCAAATGACCATCAGCAACACAGTGAACAAATAGCTACCCTTAGGAATGGAATGAAATCTAGCAGAAAAGCAAATGTTATTTGTGAAATCATGGATGGATCTCATAAATGTATGGATCTCTTCTTGAAAAAGAAGCCAGAGCACAGACTGTACAAAGTTAAGACAGCAGCTACATTCTGAGGGTATTTTTAATTTGCTTGTAGAGAAGCATGAGGGGGGCTTCTGGGTTATGAAAATGTCCTATATCTTGATCTGGGTCGTAGGTATATAGATGTACTCATTTGTGAAATTTCACTATGCTGTATCCTCAAGGTTTGTGTAGTCTATTATATGTGGATTTTATATCTCATTTTAAAAGCTTAGAAAAACAACAGTAACAACAGCCACCTCAAAATGTAGTGACTTTAACATATATTATCTCTCATGGTTCTGTGGGTTGAGTGGGCCTGGCTGGGCAGTTCCCATTTGGGGCCGCTCATGCGACTGGATGGACGTGAGTCTGAGTGAACTCCGGGAGATGGTGATGGACAGGGAGGCCTGGCGTGCTGTGATTCATGGGGTCACAAAGACTCGGACACGACTGAGCGGCTGAACTGCACTGAACTGAAGTGATGCGGTCATGGTCAGATAGTCCCTGAACTGAACTGAAGTGATGCGGTCATGGTCAGATAGTCCCTGAGGCGGGAGACGCCTGAGGCTCCAGCCCCCGCACATCCAAGATGGCGTCTTTCCGCGCGTGGCTGGGCCCCGCCCTGGGGCGCCCGGGACAGCTGGGCGCCAGCCTAGCATGTCTGTCTTTCTGCCCTCAGCCCCTCCATGTGGCTACGTGGGTTTCCTTGCAGAATGGTGGCCTCGGGGAAGTGAACATGATTATCTCGTGGCTGGCTTCCCCTAGAGTGAGCATTCGAGAGACCCTGGAGGGATCTATAAGGTTACTTGTGACCCAGCTTCACAAATCATAGCATCACTTCTACCACATTCAGACTATAATAAAGAGATGCATGTACATATAATACATAGATATGTTTAGTATTCAGTCCATTATATGAGGGGACTGGCATAGATACTCATGAAATAAATACTTCATTGAGAAGATGAGGACGTGTTTTTTTCAGTGTGAAGAAGCATTGAGCTTCTAGCCTGGTAGTCCTTATGTTCATCTATGGTTCTAGTGATTAACAAGCATGAGTTGTCTTGATTACTTTGAGGATACGTTACAGAAGTAAAGAATTAACAATGTCATTTACCACACAAACATAGCCATTTCCTTACGTAAGACTAGGAAACTACTATCATTTCAATGATCTAGGCCTCAGTTTCTGTCCTATAACATTGAGAGTTCGGTTAGAACATCTCTGAGGTTCCTTCCAGCAATGTTTGAATGGTTCTTTTATGGAAAAGGGCTTCCCTGGCGCCTCAGATAGTAAAGAATCTGCCTGCAATGCAGGAGACCCAGGTTCACTCCCTGGGTTGGGAAGATCCCCTGGAGAAGGGCATGGCTATCCACTCCAGTATTCTTGCCTGGAGAATCCTATGGACAGAGGAGCCTGATGGGCTATAGTTCAAGAGGTCACAGAGTTGGACATGACTGAGCAACCTTCACTTCCGCTTGTTTGAAAGAAGGGTGGATCCTGCATCAGTGGCAATGATGACCACCAGGGGGCAGACGAGAGCATCCTTAGAATATGCAGACTCTCAGCCCTCCTTCTAGGGGTGGAGAAGAAATGGCAAAGTCATTTCTTTCTTCTGAGAAGTGTGGTGTGAGGCCAGTTCCTGAAGATGCTGGTGCTTCTGCTGCTTCTAGGACACAGTACGAGCCTTATTAGCTAAGTAGTTGGGTCAAGTGTCTGTGTGTGTGTGTGTGTGTGTATGTGTGTGTTGGCATGAGTGAAGTGATAGGGATTGTGGACTTTCATAATTTTTGAAGCTTTTTTGACTGCTTGGTTTGTGGGATCTTAGTTCCCCCACCAGGCATTGAACCTGGTCCCTGGCAGTGAGAACACTGAATCCTAACCACTGGACCAGCAGGGAATTCCTTAGACTGTGGATTTTTTTACACTGGAAAAAATGAGAGGGGACATTCCATGCTATTTGAAGGTGTAAAGGGTAGGGTGAGGAGCCACCAGTCAGGAGAGATGGGGGATGAGAAGCCTAAGAATTAGGACAGGATGATTTCACAAAACAAACAGGATTCCCTTGGACCCACGAGAAAGGCGAGCAAGTGAGCAAGGCTGTGGTTTTCTGCCTATGGTCATGTCTTCCTGTCCTGCTGGGCTCTCACCTCCTTGACCTGTGTCTCAGCAGGCTCTGGGCTTGGTGCTCTCGTCTCTCAGCAGCCCCGCAGGGCTGTCAGTAAGAGTGGAGCCTCTGTGACCATCGAGTGCCGTGCAGTGGACCTTCAAGCTACAGCCGTGTTCTGGTACCGTCAGTTCCCGAAACGAGGCCTCGAGCTGATGGCAACTTCTAATGAGGGCACTAATGCCACATACGAACAAGGTTATAACAAGGACAAGTTTCCCATCAGTCATCCAGACCGAACATTTTCATCTCTGATGGTGACAAGTGTGGATCCTGCAGACAGCGGCCTCTACTTCTGTGGTGCTAGAGACACAGCGCTGGGCAGAGATCAGAGACCCAGACAAGAATCCTGGTAGCAACCCCCTTCCCCACCCCACTGAACCATGGGGCCCTGTGGAAGGAGGTGTGGGGAGAGAAAAGCCACAGCCTCTCTGACTGAGTCATCTGTGGCTGTGTGTGTAGAGAGAGAAAGGGAGAGAAAATATCTGAGAGCGGGGAGAAGGTATGGTGTTTGAGAACTAGCCATATGGAAATGGAGCTAGGCCTATCAATGGCCAACCAACCTGGAAAGTTCCCTGGGCTGAAAATTATAAAATCTGGATTTTTTTTTTTCTGATTCTCCCACATGCTAATCATAAGTTCTTAGATAAATTGACACATAATCCTATAGGTAGATCCAAAAGGCTTCTATAAAGCAATGAATACTTCAGTAATGGGCTTCCCTGGTGGCTCAGACAGTAAGGAATCCATCTGCAATGCAGGAGACGGGAGTTTGATCCATCCCTCGGTTGAGAAGTTCCCCTGGAGAAGGGAATGGCAACACAATCCAGTAACTTGCCTGGAAAATTCCATGGACAGAGCAGCCTGGCAGGCTATAGTCCATAGGATCACAAAGAGTCAGACATGACTGAGTGACTAACTCTTTTCTAATAAACACTGAAGTGTTTTCCTCCAAGAAAATTCAGCACTGTCTTGTTACCATCCTAGACTCTCAAGACAAATGGAATCATTAAGCAGCCAAGTAGAGATGTTCACTCATGAAAGAATTCAGGGATGTGCTATATACAGTATTGAGGTTGATGAAAGAACAGGGTAGGACTGGATGGGGCAACCCTCTACACCCAAGTACAGAGCATGCGCAGAACCTTCACAAAGGGATCAGAGGGAGGAGAAGACAAAAAGGATAAATAAGAAAGACTTCAAACAACAAGGCTTGTCTACAAAACTAGAAAGTTCTGTCAGAAGCCACAAGCTAGTAAGTGAAGCACTGAGTTTAAACCTCTAGAAAAATCCTTTTCTAGGAAAAGAAAAATCACACATTGACTGTAAATCTTGTATAGCCCAGTAAAAATAAGCAAAAGATATTAACATGCACTTTGGAGAAGAAACATCTGTAATCAATACACATTGATTTCCTGGTGATCAAGAAACATGGAGAAAGATGCAATTATATGTAAACTGATATCCATTTGATTAGCAAAATATAAAAAGCCTAGAAATAGAGTCTTTCAAATTGTGGTGCTGGAGAAGACTCTTGAGAGTCCCTTGGACTGCAGGAGATCCAGCCAGTCCACCCTAAAGGAAATCAGTCCTGAATATTCACCGGAAGGACTGATGCTGAAGCTGAAGCTCCAATATTTTGACCACCTGGGGTGAAGACCTGACTCATTGGAAAGACCCTTATGCTGGGAAAGACTGAAAACAAGAGGAGAAGGGAGCAACAGAAGATGAGATGGGTGGATGGCACCAGCGACTCAGTGGACCCAACTTTAAGCAAACTCAGCGAGATAGTGATAGACAGGGAAGCCTGGTGTGCTGCAATCCATGGGGTCACAAAAGAGTCTGGACACGACTTGGTGACTAAACAACAACAACACGCATGTGATATCAAAAAGGAGAGACAATGAAAGAAAGAACCGAAGGGATATTGAAGCTAGGACAATGATGGTGGCAGTGCTAGAAATACAGGGAAATTAGTTTTAAAACATAATTAGGAAATGAAATCAAGACCTGGGTAATTGATAAATCAAGAGAGGCAATAGATGGAGAGGAAGGTTTTGACTACAAATCAGATGAATCAGGAGGACCATGTGGGAAGAAGATCATGATTTTCTTGACATGGGGGATGCCTCTGAGACAGAAATCTCACCAGAAATATGCAGAAAGCAGTGGTATGTAGGAGTCAGGGGCTCAAAAAATGGACCTGGGTGAAGGTAAAAATTTGGGACAATTTCCATAATTGGAAGAATGAAAGTGCCTTCTTGATCCCTTGATGACAGAATACACAAAGTAAAGATCAAAGGACTGAGGACAGAGATCTGAGGAGCCCACTCACCTTGAATGTGGCCTAAGAGATTAAATTTAATCAACTGATCAATAACACCAATGAGTACTGGATCAGTGACTGTGTAACTAAGTACCAGTAGCAAATCTCTGCAGTACTCCAGCAGGTCACCACATGCATGGCCGCATGTTTCCTATCCTGATGATTCTTGGGGTTCTGGCTGCCACTCTGCAGCATAGAGAAACTCCCCACTCGCCACACAGGAGGTGAAGACATCCTGAGACCAGAGGGCCTGTGAGAAGTGTGCCCCTCTGACCATCGAGTCAGTCAGTCAGTCAGAGTTATCAGGGCTTCCCTTTGGCAAAGAATCCTCCCGCAATGCAGGAAACTCCGGTTCAACTCCTGGGTCGGGAAGATCCACTGGAGAAGGGATAGGCTACCCACTCCAGTATTCTTGGGCTTCCCTTATGGCTCAGCAGGTAAAGAATCTGCCTGCAATACGGGAGACCTGGGTTCGGTCCCTAGGATGGGAAGATCCCCTGGAGAAGGGAAAGGCTACCCACTCCAGTATTCTGGCTTGAAGAATCCCATGGACGGGCGCAGAGTCGGACACAACTGAGAGACTTTCACTTGAGCACTAGGGGGTGATCTGGGTCTTTCTGTAAAACAGCGCATAGAGAGCAGCACCAACCTTCCTTCATTTGAGAAGTTGTCTGATACTTCTGGAAACTCAGGTGAGATCTTTGAGGTAGTGGTTGTGAAAGCATGAGTAGGGATTAATCAGATCCATTGCACCTGCCTTCACTAATCAAGGTCGTTTTGAGACTTGCTTGGCCTCCAAGTGGTATGTATCCTGAATAAGATGTTTGTCTGAGTTATTTTCCAGGAAACTGCCGGTAGTGCAGTAACACCAGCAACCCTCCTCCTAGAGAAGCACAGGTGTCTGCCTGGGGACCTTTTGACCTCAAAGGATCCAAGACTCCATTCTCAGATCTTGCTGAGCACTTCTGTGGTGAAAGGGCAGAGGCTATAGCTCAGTTACCCCAGCAGAGAAGGACAACGCATGCACGTTTTTTCAGTCACCCTCCCCCAAGCTTCCCAAGCGCCCCAGGCTCCCCATGTGCACGTGCTCAGTAGCTAACTCGTGCCCGACACTTTGCGACCCCATGGATGTAGCCCGCCAGGCTCCTCTGTTCATGGGATTCTCCAGGCAAGAATACTGAAGTGGGTTGCCATTTCCTTCTCCAGGGGATCATCCCAACCCAGGGATTGAACCCACATCCCTTGCATTGGCAGGGTGGATTTCTTTACCACTGAGCCACCAGGGAAGCCCATATCTCAGACCATCAGGTCATGCTTCATTTGTGACCCTGTAAATACCCTGTGCCCCTTGCCTTTGCGGAGGCAGATTTGAGGTCTTGTTTTCCCTGGTGGCTCAGTGGTAAAGAACCCACAGGCCAATGCCGGAGACATGGATTTGATCCCTGGGTCGGGAAGATCCCCTGGAAAAGGAAACGACAACCCACTCTAGTATTCTTGTCGGGAGAATCCCATGGATAGAAGAGCCTGGAGGGCTACAATTCATGGGTCGCAGAGTCAGCCCTATGGGGTAGGGGGGCCAGGGATACCATTGCTTGGCTGGCTTGAGAAGAAGCCCTTACTTGCTGAAAACATCTGAGTCTCAGCAGTTTGACTCCTTGTACTTAGGGCAAAATGAACGTGGTAACAGTTGGGAGAATGATTTGCAGCTATCCTGGGATGACAATAGGGCTTGAAAATAGGAGGATCTAATTCTGCACTTCCTAATCCCCAGAGCATGTATCACAGTCTACAGTACCAGTAGTTGTTCTGGTCACACGTCATTGATAAGTAAGTCAGTGAATGTCATCACTAGTTCTGCTCCATATTGTGTTGAATTTCCAGCCTGGCAAAACAAGAAAAAAGCATGAAAATGAAAAAAGAAGGGGGAAAGAGTGATTATAGACAGAGGACAAGTTTAGAAGGTACGAAGGAATCTAAAGAAGCATTGTATTATTTATAATAACATTTAATAAGTTAATGAAATTAACATAAAGTCAGTTTATTCCCACATACTAGCAATAGATTTTTAAAGAGAGATTGTTTAGTAACAGAAAATATAAAAGATAATACACCTAAATCTATACAAAGATAAACAATTCAGAAATTGATTAAATTTTAGAGGAAGGCATTTTAAAATCTGAAATAACTGAAGTTACATGCCATGATCATGAATAAGTTAAAGTGAGTGAGGTCTCTTAGTCGTGCCCGACTGTTTGGGACCCCATGGACAGTAGCCTGCACCAAGCTTATCCATCCATGGGATTTTCCAGGCAAGAGTACTGGAGTGGGTTGCCACTTCCTTCTCCAGGGAATCTTCCCGACCCAGGGATCGAACCCACATCTCCTGCATTGTAGACAGACGCTTTACCGTCTGAGCCTCCAGGGAAGTCCATGAATAAGTTAAACCAGTACTAAAAGTATTCCAATTTCAGCACTATCATCTATGTATTCACTACAGCACTAAACAAAGTCACAAGAGGAATTTCATGAAATTTGACAAAAGTAGTCAAAATTTAAGTGGAAAAAAGAGGAGAGAATACTCAAGATAATATTAAAGAACTACAAAGTGATGTGAGTTTGAAATCTAATCATCAAATTATTTTATAATTTTGTAGAACTAAGTGGACAAATGGAAAATCATAAATTTAAAATAGCTATGCATTTTAGCTATGCATATACAGGCACTTAATATGTGGTAAAGCCACCACTGCAGGTATGTAGGGGAGCAATGCAATATACTAGCTCTTCTGGGACAAGTAATTCTCCACAAGAAGAAAAATTAATCTAAACTCTTTCTCACAACATAAGCAAAAAAAAAAAATTCTAAAAGGATTAAATCCTTAAATGCAACATTTAAATTATTATCTATATGGTAAATATTATAGGAATATATTTTTATGAACTTGAGCTATGGAAACATTGATTATAAAGAATTAAAGAATTCACACCTTCCCCCCAAAAAAAGAATGATAGACTTTACTAAATAAGAAATATCAACAAAAAAGTTACAAAGAGTTAAAACACAAGTCACAAATTGAAAAGATATTAGCATACATGTAAATGACAAAGTTTAGTATCTGAGATATATGAAGAACTGTTACAAATAAATGCTAGTTAGTCTACCAAAAGTATGAGAAAACAGCAATGTACAGAAAAACCAGTGGCCTATAAATGTATTAATTCAGAATATCAATCTCCTTAGCAATCATAAAAATGCAAGCTAAAGCTATAGTGAGATATCACTTTAACCTAGCAGACTGACAAATTAAAAGAACAGTACATGCCAGTGTACTAGATGCTAGACGAGGAACATTTGAATGTAGTTCATAGACTGTTGTGGGACTATTTATTTGCTTAACTAATTTGGAAACCATTTTGTCTTGCTATGTATAATAAAGACATGGTGACCCTAAGGCTCAATTTTTACAGTCCCAGGTATAGAGAAACTTTACCCCTATGTATGTAAAGAACTGTGTAAGAGTACACTCCTATTTATTGTAGCATTAAAATCTGGGTAAAAAAAACAACAACTAGGGTGCATGAGGTTAAATGGATAATAGATTCTGACAAACTAGTAAATGGAATTCTACATATTAGTGAAGCTGATTTATCTGAAACTACATGAGACAACATGATTTAATATCATAGGCATATGTTGAATGAAAAAAGAGCATGGCCAAGAAAAAGAACTCCCTCAAAAACATTTAAAAGCCATACAACACTGATTAATACAAAATTTGCAGATTCTTACATAAATGAGAAAAACTGTAATGAAAAGCAAGTGAATAAAAATATGAACTTCAGGAGTGTAGTTACATGGACATGGTAGAAAAACAACAATAAAGTCTATAAAAATAACACAGGGGCTTAAAAACTCTTAGTGCTAATCTAACTCCTAAGCTGATTGATTCAAACAAGAGGATTCACTTTATTTTTTCCCTAAATGCATTGCATATTCATCATAAATATTATTTTGCATAAGTTCAACATTTAATTTTTTAATTTAAAGAGGCAGATATATGATTTTTTTAAGTGCAGTGGAAACTATGATTGATAACAGCAAGCTGTTCATCATCTGAGAGGGAAGGGAGGAGGCAAATCTACAAGGTAAAAAAGGAAATAAAATGTTAATATGCAAATAACTTTTATTTTTAAAGAAATAATGAAAGAGTAGAATCAGGAGAAAGAAAATTAAAGCAGTTCGAAATCCACACAAGTTGTTTAACCAGCTTGCTCTGCCCTCCCAGGCTGTGCAACGTTAGTCTCGTTTTCCATATGATGACCACGAAAAGTAATCATGTCACAAGCAGGTGCTGAAGGGGGATGAGGAGCCTTAGAGAAAAAGTTCCTGCCCTGCTTTCTCCCTGAGCCAGCCATGTGCCTCAGCCTTCTGTGCTGTGCAGCTTTTTTTTCTTCTGGGGAGCAGGTGAGGTGAATTTATTGGATTTCAGTTACAGGACTTTCTCCTGTGGCTGCAAAATGAGGATTTCTCCTGGGCTTTCACTGCACTTTCTCTCTCTTTCCTTACAGGTTCCACGGACATTGAGGTCACCCAGAGTCCCAGTCATCTGGTCAAAGGAAATGACCGGAAAGCAAAGATGGATTGTGTCCCCATAAAAGGACACTCTTATGTTTACTGGTATCGCAAGAACCTGGAAGAAGCATTAGAATTTTTGGTTTACTTTCAGAAGCAAGACATTGTGGAAGATACAGCCATGTTTCAACAGCAATTTTCAGCTGAGTGCCCCCCAAACTCACCCTGCAGCCTGGAAATCAACTCCACAGAGGCAGCGGACTCAGCTCTGTATTTCTGCGCCAGCAGCCAGTCCAGAGTGCTGCATGTCAGCTCTTCTTAGAGCACAAACTCACCGTGGACCCAGCTCAGGAAATCAGTGGTGTTGTAGGAGGGTAGGAACTAACAGAAACCCACCTTAAAAGAGCATAAAGCAGAAGGAAAAATCTGTAAATGGCTACACAGGATGAGCAGAAGGGGAGGTGGAAAACAGCTGGTGGGAACACAAACCCAAGGGTGGGGCAGGAAGCTGTAAGGGGTCTCAGGTTCCCCAGTTGGCAGGGTATCTGGCAAAGGAGACACAGGATGTGACCTTGATGGGTTCCTAACAATCTTTATTAAAATATGCACTCTGAGCTTTTCATCTGGCAATGCTGTACCTTCAGCAATAAGGATAATCGGCAAGTCATCTGTCTTCCCCGGGCACCCTAATCACCTGGCTCTGCACGTTCATTAATCCAGACCCAGAGACTCCTCAGGGTTCATCACCACTTCTCTCAGCTGTCCCTGCCAGAGAAACTGGGCAAGAAACTCAGCAACTCCCTTTGTCCACATTCCTGCAATCGTGCAACTTTTAAAAGCATCTTTGAGGCATAACATACCCACAACAAAAAACACCCATGTTAGGCACATACTGATGTATTTTGACAAGTTTTTACACCCATGTAACCAGCATGAGAAGCAAGACACAAAACGTTTCCCCCTTCCCAAAACATCCCCCAGGGCATCTTACTGATGTCCTTTTAAACTTCTCTCACTATTGCTTTGTATATTTTTCTTTATCAATCATGTTCTGCATGTATTTTGTTGAATTTTTCTTAGTTTTTCCTGAAATTATTTTAAGAGATATATTATGAATGCACTTTTTAATACTCATAAGGAATTTATTTATTAAAATATTTTTTGCAAAGACTTTATATTTTAATACTTTGATTTAGTCTTTACATTTCTCGGTTGATGTCTCAACCTCAGTATACAGGTTTATAGAAAAGGACCTTTTCCAGAAGTTAGTGTTTACTGACAACCAAAACTGAGATCACAAAAGTAGCCTCATTTTCTGTGTGCCCAACTGTTAGGACTGCTCTGCTTTAAAGTAAAAGAGACTAAATCAAACATATTGTTACAGTTAAGAAGAAATATATTTTGCTTATGAAAATAAGCTAGTGAGTTAAGAATAATTAAGGAGAATATTTGACAAAGCACATGATTTGCAAAGAAAAATGTGGATGCTGCCTCTCTGCTGGTCAATCTGTGAATACATTTCTTATTTTTCCCATCGGCCAGTTCCGCAATTAATGTTGTTAAAAGGTCTGTACTACAGATTTACTGCAGTCTCTGTCAAAGTGCCTATGACCAGAACTAAAACAAATAGTTGTAAAATTGGTATGACACCACGTAAGACCCCAGATAGTGAAAGCAATCAAGAGAAAAAAGAACAAAGCTAGAGATACTACAATCTCTGATGTCAGTGAATGCTCAAAGCTGCAATAATCAAAACAGAATGGAACAGGTGCAAAAAGGGACACAGAACGGAGAGCCCAGACATAAACCCAAGCTTGTATGGTCAGTTCAACTACGGCAAAGAATGCAGGAATATACAGTTTGGAAACAACTTCCTCCTCAATAAGCAGTACTAGTGAAACTGGACAACTACATAACAGAATGAAGTTAGGACATTTCCTCACCCCACACACAAATATAAACTCAAAATGGATTAAAGACCAACCTGTAAGGCAGGAAACCATAAAACTCCCAGAAGAAAATCCAGGCAGAGCATTCTTTGACATCGATTGTAGCACTGTTTCTTTTGATCTGTCTCTACAAAGAAAAGAAACAAAAGTAAAAATAAACAAACGGGACCTAATCAAGATTAAAATCTTCTCACAGAAAAAAAGAAGAGACAAAAAAAGTTGTTGAAACAAAAATCCAACCTGATGAATGGAAGAAAATATTTGCAAAAAATAACACCAGTAAAGCATTAATATCCAAAATATCTAAACAGTTCAGGCAATTCAATTTAAAAACCACAAAACAACCCAATTACAAATTGGGTATAAGATCTCTCATCTCCTTGATTGGTTGCCGTGCAAACAAACCTCTTCTTGCTCCAAACATGGGCATCTAGTTCCTCTTTGTCTTCCTGTGGGTCAGCCAAGATGAACCTGGTCCAGCAGCATTGGGGATAATGATTTGCAGATATCCTGGCATGCCAGTAACTCCTTTAATGGTAAGATCTAATGTTACACTTTGTAACCCCCATAGCATCTACCACATATCCAGTATCTGTAGTTGTCTACGTCAAATATAGCTGATGAATAAGTAAATGAATGTGACCACAATTTCTAGTCAAGACTGTGCTGAATTTCAAACCAGCAGAACAAGACAAAAGAGTGTGAATAAGAAAAGGAGGAAAAAAGTGATTAAAGACAGATGGCAAATTTAGAAGAACCAAAGGAATCTAGAGAAGTATTGCATTATCAACAACAACAAATTTAATAAGTACTGAATTTAACATGAATATAAAAAGTCAGTTTATTTTTATTCTGGCAACAAACAGTTAAAAATATTTTTAGGGAGGGACCATTTACAAATTCTAAAATAACATAAAATACATAAAAACAAATTGATTAGGTAAATGAGACTTTAATACAGAAAAATATTAAATCTTAAAGGAAAACATTTTAAAAATCTGAAATAAGTGAAGATTTATACCATGATCATGAAACAATTAAACCAGTAGTGTTTCTGCAGTATTATCTATGAATTCAATGCAGCAGAAAACAAAATCACAATAGGTATTTTCATGAAATTTGATGAAAGTAAACTGAAATTTATGTGAAATAAAGAGAATAGGGAAGATAATATTGAACAAGTAGAAAATGAGGTGGTTCCTCTTTGAATCAGCAAACCATTTCCTAATTTGGGACAATGAAAAAGGCGTACGAATTTACAAACGGAAAATCATAGACTTGAAAGGGCAGCATGCTTATGTAGGCATATTACATATGATAGAGCCACCACTGCGTGTATGCAGAGCAATAAGGCACACACAAAATGCTCTTCTGGGACAAGTTGTTATAAAAGATCTTTAACATTAAAATTCCATACATTATAAAACAATTAAATGCTTTAGTGCAACCTTCAAAATGTCAGCTGTGTGATAAATAACTTGTGAATTTATCCTTATGAACTTGGAGTATGAAAGCGTTGCTTATAAAGAATTAAATGTGTACACTCCATAACAAGAATGTAGACCCAACTAAATTAGAAGTATCAATAAAAAACACTCCAGGCAGTCTCCTGGGGTCTGTTGGCTAAGACTCGGTGTTCTCAGTGCAGGGGGCCCAGGTTCCATCCCTGGCCAGGGGACTAGACCCCACAGGCTGCAACAGTGAGCCTGTGTGCCACAGCCAAGACCCTGAGCAGCCAAAGAGATGCATAAACATATTGTTAAAAAATTACAAAGAGTGAAACACAAGCCACAAAATCAAAAGGTATTAGTAACAAATGTAACTGACAAAATTTGGTAACCAGAATATGTAAGGACCTGTTGCAAATAAGTAATGGCTACCAAACCAAAAAGAAATGCGGGCTTAGCAGTGTACAGAAAACACTGCTGCTGCTGCTGCTGCTGTCGCATCAGTCCTGCCCGACTCTGTGCGACCCCAGAGACGGCACATAGACCTCCGCCGTCCCTGGGATTCTCCAGGCAAGAACACTGGAGTGGGTTGCCATTTCCTTCTCCAATGCATGAAAGTGAAAAGTGAAAGTGAAGTCGCTCAGTCGCATCTGACTCTTAGCGACCCCATGGACTGCAGCCCACCAGGCTCCTCCATCCATGGGATTTTCCAGGCAAGAGTACTGGAGTGGGGTGCCATTGCCTTCTCCGACAGAAAACACTAGTGGCCTGTAAACAGAAAAAAATATATTCAACCTCCTTAACAATCATAAAAGTGCAAACTAAGACTATAGCCAGATACCACTTTATCCTAATAGACTGGCAAAAGAATTGTGCCAATTGAGTCCTAGATGTGTAACACTAGAAAACACACAATAAAATGTTCTTGCGATCATTTGACTTAATTAACTTGGAAAGCATTTTGTCTCAATATGCAAAGTTAACGTGGTGACCCTAGTGTTCAATTTTTATATGCCCAGGTATAGAGAAATCTTACAACTTGGTTTATAAAGAAAGGTATGAGAATGTAGTCCCGTTTGTACTAGTACCAAAATCTAGAGGAAAAAACTACTGTGAATAAATTCAAGAATGGATAATAAATTCTGAAAAACTAATAAATGGAATTCTACTTATTAATGAAATTGAATTATCTAAAATTATGTGCAAAACATGAATTATTGGCACAGACACACTACTGAATAAAAAAGAACATTACCGGAACAAAGGATAAACAGAATGAACCCCTTAGATAATTTTCAAAGACATAAAACACTGATGAATAAATAATTTACAGAATCTTATATAAATCTAAAAGTGATAATAGAAAGTGAGTAAAAATTTGAACTTCGGGATTATGGTTACCTAGACCTGGTAGAAAAGAATGATAGAATCTAGAAAAACAAGGACTTAAAAATTCTCTGGGAAAATTTACCTTCCAAACTGATTGCTTCAGGCAATATCATTCATTTTATTATTTGACTAGATATATTGCAGGTTCATCACAAATATTTCTTTTGTACAGTTCAAAATTTGGTTTGCTAACATAAAGTAGCTGCTATCCCACTTTGTAAGAGCAGCAGAAGTTATGATTGACATACCGCAAGTTGTATGGTTCATGGTCTGAGAGGGAAGGGAGGAGGAGAGGGGGCAAACGCACAAATTTAAAAAGCAAATAAATTATTCATGAGAAATGACTTTATATTTAAAGAAGTGATGGAAGAGCAGAATCAGGAAACAGAAAGTCAAAGCAGGTTGGAATGCATACTGATTATTTCACAGCCTTCCTTGTCCTGTCAGCCTATGAAATATTATGGTCTCAGGTACCCGGGAACTGTGAGGACCACAGGAAGTGACCACGTCACAAGGAGGTGCTGAAAGGGGAGGAGGCGCCTGAGAGGAAACGCCGCTGCCCTGCTTTCTCCTGGAGCCAGCCATGAGCCTCAGCTTCCTGTGCTGGGTGGCTCTTTTTCTCTGGGGAGCAGGTGAGGCAAATGTATTGGACTTTCTCCTATGGCTGCCAAATCAGGCTCCCTCTAAGGCTTTTTGTGAACTTTCTCTTTCCTTACAGGCTCTATGGACACTGAGGTCACCCAAAGTCCCAGTCATCTGGTCAAAGAAAAAGACCAGAAAGCAAAGATGGATTGTGTCCCCATAAGAGGACATGCTTCTGTTTACTGGTATCGCAAGAAGCTGGAAGCATTTGAGTTTTTGGTTTATTTGTGGAATGGAAAAATTACAGAAGATACAGCCATGTTCAAACAGCGATTTTCAGCTGAGTGCCCCCAAAACTCACCCTGCAACCTGGAAATCAACTCCACCGAGGCAGCGGACTCAGCTCTGTACTTCTGTGCCAGCAGCCAGTCCACAGTGCTGCACGTCAGCTCTTCTTAGAACACAAACTCACCGTGGACCCAGCTCAGGAAATCAGTGGTGTCGTAGGAGGGTAGGAACTAACAGAAACCCACCTTGAAAGAGCATAAACCAGATGGAAAAATCTGTAAATGGCCACACAGGATGAGCAGAAGGAAAGACTGAAAACAGCTGGTGGGAACACAAACCCAAGAATGGGAAAGAAAGCTGTAAGGGGACTCAGATTCCCCAGTTTGCAGGGTATCTGGCAAAGGAGACACAGGATGTGACCTTGCTGGGTTCCTAACAATCTTTATTAAGACGTGTAATTTTGAGCTTTTCACTTGGCAAAACTGTGCCTTCAGAAATAATCAGCAGGGGCACCCTGATCGCCTTGCTCAGCACATTCATTGATCCAGACCCAGGGACTCCTTAGAGGTTCATGGCTGCTTCTCTCCGCTGTCCCTGCCAGAGGAGCTGAGCAAGAATCTCAGCAACTCCCTAGGCCCTGAATACTATGATTACACAAGCTTTAAAAGCAACAACTCTGCAATAAAATGCACCCAATTTGAGTATATGTTTCAATACTTTTTGACGAGATTTTGCACCTCTATCGATAGATGGCATGACAATCAAGACACAGAATACTTCTCCCTCCCCTAAAAGTCCCTCCTTGCTATTTTACTGAGGTCTTTTTAAGTTCTTTAAGCTTGGCTTCTTATTTTTTAATCATAAGATCATAGCATCCAATCCATCATTTCCTGGCAAATAGATGAGGAGAAATTGGAAACAATGAAAGGTTTTATTTTCCTGGGCTCCCAAATCACTGCAGATGGTGACTGCAGGCATGAAATTAAAAGATGCTTGCTCCTTGGAAGCAAAGCTATTACAAACCTAGACAGCATATTCAAAAGCAGAGACATTACTTTGCTGATAAGGTCTGTCTAGTCAAAACTATGGTTTTTCCAGTAGTCATGTGTGGATGTGAGGGTTGGATCATAAATGAAGCTGAGCGCCAAAGAATTGATGCTTCTGAACTATGGTGTTAGAGAAGACTCTTGTGGTGCTGGAGAGCCCCTTGGACTGCAAGGAGATGAAACCAGTCAATCCTAAAGGAAATCAGTTCTGAATATTCATTGGAAGGACTGATGCTGAAGCTAAAGCTCTGATACTTTGACCACCTGATATGAAGCCCTGACTCATTGGAAAGGACCCTGATGCTGGGAAAGATTGAAGGCAGGAGAAGTGGGTGACAGAGTATGAGATGGTTGGATGGAATCACCAAGTCGATGGCAAGCTTTGGGAGTTGGTGACGGACAGAGATGCCTGGTGTGCTACAGTCCATGGGATCACAAAGTGTTGGACACGACTGAGCGACTGAACAGAACTAAACTGAAAAGTCATAAAAATGCAAACTAAAACTAGAGTGATATGCTATTTTATCCTAATAGACTAGCAAAGGTTAAAGAACATTCAGTGCCAGGACTTCCATGGACGTCTAGTGGTTAAGATGCTGGACTTCCCTGCAGAGGGCGCTGGTTCTAGCCCTGTTCAGGGTACTAGTAAACCACATGCCACCTGGCACAGCCAGCAATTTTAAAACTTAGAAAGAGTAGTACCAATTGAATTTTAGATGTGCAACCCTAGAAAATACACAACAGTTGCTGGGATTATTTATTTGGCTTAATTTGGAAAGCATTTTGTCTAAGTCTGTAAAGTTCACGTGGTGACCCTAAGGCTCAATTTTTATATACGCAGGCACAGGAAATATTATACCTTGGTATGTAAAGAAAGGTATAAGAATGCAGTCCTGTTTGTACTAGCACCAAAATCTAGAGGGGAAAACTAGTGGACATTAACTCAGAAAGGATAATAAATTCTGACAGACTACTAATAATAAATAGAACCTTATATATTAGTGATGGGTTAGCAGGTAAAGAATCCGCCTGCTTTGCAGGAGACACAGGATATGCAGGCTGGAATCCTGGGTCGGGAAGATCCCCTGGAGGAGGACATGGCAACCCACTCCAGGATTCTTGCCTGAAAAATCCCAGGGACAGAGGAACCTGGTGGGCTACAGTCCATGGGGTCACAAAGAGTCAGACACGACTGAGGGAATGAGCAGGGACGCACATATTAGCAAAAGTGAATTATATGAAATTATCTGCAAAAACAATAATAAAGTATTATCATTTAAATTATTATATGAAATAATAATAAATTATTATCACAGACATAATGCTGAGTAAAAAAATGACACGGAAAAAAGTATAAACACAATAAACCCCTTAGATAAATTTCAAAGACATAAAATACTGATTCGTATGTAACTTACAGATTCTTACACAAGTCTAAAACTGAAAGTGGAATGAAAGTGAGTAAACACTGGACTTTGGGATTATGTTCACCCAGACCTGGTAGAGAAAGAATGATAAAATCTGGAAAAATAACACTGTGACTTAAAAATTCAGAGAAAATCTGTCTGCTAAGCTAACAGTTTCAGGCTAGATGACTCATTTTATTATTTCTCTAGATGCTTTATGGAGAAGGCAATGGCACCCCACTCTAGTACTTTTGCCTAGAAAATCCCATGGATGGAGGAGCCTGGGAGGCTGCAGTCGATGGGGCCCGCTAGAGTCGGACACGACTGAGCGACTTCACTTTCACTTTTCACTTTCACGCATTGGAGAAGGAAATGGCAACCCACTCCAGTGTTCTTGCCTGGAGAATCCCAGGGACGGGAGGCCTGGTGGGCTGCCGTCTATGGGGTAGCAACAGAGTCGGACACGACTGAAGCGACACAGCAGCTAGATGCTTTATATATCCATCACAAATACTTCTTTTGTGTTGTTCAAAATTTGGCTTTTTAATATAAAATAGCTACTCTGTTAATTTGCAAGTGCAGTGGACGCTGTGACTGACGTACAGCAAGTCATGTATTTCATTACCTGAGAGGGAAGCGAGGAGGGGAGGAGGCAGATAGACAAGATAAAAAGCAAAGAAGTAATTGATATGTAACTGATTTTTTTTTTTTTTTAAGAAATGATGAAAGAGCCTAATCAGGAAAAAAGACAATTGAAAGTCTGGAATCCACGCTAGTTGTTTCACCAGCTTCCCTGCCCTCCCAGTTAGACTCTCAAGTACCTGGGGACTGTGATGACCACAGGAAGAGAGCACATCACAAGGAGGTGCTGCAGGGGGAGGCGGAGCCTGAGAGGAAAAGCCTCTCTTTCTGCCTGAGCCAACCATGTGCTCTGGGCTCCTGTGCTGTGTGGCTCTTTTTATCTGGGGAGCAGGTGAGGTGAATTTCTTGGATTCTAGATTCAGGATTTTCTCCTGCGGCTGCAAAATCAGGCTCCTTCAAGGGCTTTTTGTGAACTTTCTGTCTCTTTGCTTACAGGCTCCATGGACACTGAGGTCATCCAGAGTCCAGGTCATCTGGTCAAAGGAAAAGACCAGAAAGCAAAGATGGATTGTGTCCCCATAAGAGGACATATTAATGTTTACTGGTATCACAGGAAGCTGGAAGAAGCATTCGAGTTCTGGTTTACTTTCAGAAGCAAGACATTGTGGAAGGCACAGAAGTGTTCAAAGAGCGATTTTCAGCTCAGTGCCCTCAAAACTCACCCTGCAGCCTGGAAATCAACTCCACCGAGGCAGCGGACTCAGCTCTGTATTTCTGTACCAGCAGCCAGTCCACAGTGCTGCACGTCAGCTCTTCTTAGAACACAAACTAACCGTGGACCCAGCTCAGGAAATCAGTGGTGTCGTAGGAGGGTAGGAACTAACAAAAACCCACCTTGAAAGAGCATAAAGCAGAAGGAAAAATCTGTAAATAGCCACACAGGATGAGCAGAAGGGGAGGTGGAAAACAGCTGTTGGGAACACAAACCCAAGGATGGGGCAGGAAGCTGTAAGTGGTCTCAGATTCCCCAGTTCGCAGGGTATCTGGCAAAGGAGACATAGGATGTGACCTTGATGGGTTCCTAATAATCTTTATTAAGAAGTGTAGTTTTGAGCTTTTCACCTGGCAACACTGTGCCTTCAGAAATAAGGATAAGCAACAGAGGCACCCTGATCACGTGGCTCAGCACATTAATTGATCCAAACCCAGGGACTCCTTAGGGGTTCATGGCTGCTTCTCTCCACTGTCCCTGCCAGAGGAGCTGAGCAAGAAACTGAGCAACTCCTTAGGTCCTGAATACTACAATTACACAAGCTTTAAAAGCAACAACTCTGCAATAAAATGCACGCAATTTGAGTATATGTATCAAAACTTTTTGACGAGATTTTGCACCTGTATAGATAGCTGGCCGGAGAAGGCAATGACACCCCACTCCAGTACTCTTGCCTGGAAAATACCATGGATGGAGGAGCCTAGTAGGCTGCAGTCCATGGGGTCGCTAGGAGTGGGACACCACTGAGCGACCTCACTTTCACTTTTCACTTACATGCATTGGAGAAGGAAATGGCAACCCACTCCAGTGCTCTTGCCTGGAGAATCCCAGGGACGGGGGAGCCTTGGGAGCTGCCGTCTATGGGGTCGATCAGAGTCGGACACAACTGAAGCGACTTATCAGCATAGATAGCTGGCATGACAATCAAGGCACAGAATACTTCTCCCTCCCCTGAAAGTCCCTCCTTGCTCTTTTACTGAGGTCTTTTTAAGTTTTTTAAGTTTGGCTTCTTATTTTTTAATCATAAGATCATAGCATCCTATCCCATCATTTCATGGCAAATGGATGAGGAGAAATTGGAAACAATGAAAGATTTTATTTTCTTGGGCTCCCAAATCACTGCAGATGGTGACTGCAGGCATGAAATTAAAAGATGCTTGCTCCTTGGAAGCAAAGCTATGACAAACCTAGACAGCATATTAAAAAGCAGAGACATTACTTTGCTGATAAAGGTCCATATTGTCCAACTATGGTTTTTCAGTATTCATGTACACATGTGAGTTGAGCCACAACGAAGTCTGAGAGCCAAAGAATTGATGCTTTTGAAATGTGGTGCTGGAGAAAATTCTTGAGAGTCCTTTGGACAGCAAGGAAATCAAACCAATCAATCCTAAATGAAATCAACTCTGAATATTCATTGGAAGGACTAATACTGAAGCTGAAGCTCCAAGAGTCTGGTCATTTGATGTGAAAAGCCAACTCATTGGTAAAGACCCTAATGTTGAGAAATATTAAAGGCAGCAGGAGAAGGGGATGACAGAGGATGAGATGGTTGGAGGGCATCACAGACTCAGTGGGCATGAGTTTGAGTAAACTCCAGGATTTGGTGATGGACAGGGAGGCCTGGCATGCTGCAGTCCATGGGGTCACAAAGAGTAGACACAATTGAGCGACTGAACAATAAAATCCCCTGCATATATTTTGTTTATGTTTCCCAAAGATTTTCCTAATATAAGAATCATTTTATGGAAGTACATTTAGATACTCATAAGAAATTTATTTATTAAAATATTTTCTGCCAAGATTTCTCATTAGTGCTATTCAATGTAGTATTTACCTTTCTCAACAGATGTCTCAATCTAAGCGTCAATCAACAGATGAAGGGATCAATCATATACATAATATAAATGTATGTGCTTTACATATATATATATACATATATATATATATACATATATATATATATACACACACATAATAGAATACTGCTTAGATCTTAAAAGAAATAAAATACTTCCATTTACTGGTTGCTAATGGTTTGGAGAAGGGTGACATGGGGAGTTGCTAAATTGAAATTTCATGAGGATGAGATGGTTGGATGGCATCACTGACTCAATGGACATGAGTTTGGGTAAACTCTGGGAGTTGGTCATGGACAGGGAGGCCTGGTGTGCTGCGGTCCACGGGTTCGCAAAGAGTTGGACACAACTAAGCGACTGAACTGAACTGAACTGATGTTAACTCATTGAACTGTGTATATTAAATATGTGCAGTTTTGGTACATAAATTGTAGCTCAATGAAGCAGTTAAAAACAATTAGAAAGTAAGTAAATCTAGGGCTTCCCTGATAGCTCAGATGGTAAATAATCCCCTTCAATTCAGGAGACCCCAGTTCGATTCCTGGGTCGGGAAGATCCTCTGGAGAAGGGATAGGCTACCCACCCCAGTATTCTTGGACTACTCTTGTGGCTCAGCTGGTAAAGAATCTGCCTGCAGTGTGGGAGACCTGGGTTCAAACTCTGGGTTGGGAGGAAGCTGTTAAAAATAAATAAAAGGTAAGTAAATGTAATTCAAGCCAAAAGGGCTGCTTAGAACAGTGCATGTATGCTTGTTCAGATGTGTCCAACTCTTTGCAATACCATGGACTGTAGTCCACCAGGCTCTTCTGTCCTTGGGATTTTCCAGGCAAGAATACTGGAGTGGGTTGCCATTTCCTTCTCCAGTTCATGAAAGTGAAAAGTGAAAGTAAAGATGCTCAGTCACGTCCGACTCTTTGCGACCCCAGGGAATGTAGCCTACCAGGCACCTCCATCCATGGGATATTCTAGGCAAGAGTACTGGAGTGGGTTGCCATTGCCTTCTCCAGATAAGAGTGCAAAGGCCATTAAGCTAGGAAACAATATTCTTTCTAATGAACGGTGCTAGGAAAACTGGATATCCATGTACAAAAGAATACAGTTGCATCCCTTCCTCATACCATATATAAAAATTCACTCAAATGTATCAAAGAGCTAAGTATAAGATCTGAGATTATTTTTACAAGAAAACAAAGGTGTAAATCTTCATGATGATGGAATAGACAATGATTTAACTATCACACCAAAAGCACAGGCAGCCAAGAAAAGCTAGGTAGGCTGGAATTCTTTGAACTGAAAAAAAAAAAAAAGTTTGTGCTTCAAAGAGCACTCTCAAGAGAGGTAAAGATAACCTCCAAAATGAGAAACCTGATTTATCAATTTATTAATAAAATTAATTTATTAATAATTTAATAACATTATTACTATTGATAATATTAATAATTAATTTATTGGTGAAATATGATTTATTAATCATATACCTATGATATGTATAATTCTTATATATATATATTTAAAAAATCTTACAACTCAACAATAAAAAGACAAATAATCCAACTTTAAAGTGAGCAAAAGATCTAACTACACATCTCCAAAGAAGATACTTAAGTGGCCAATAAATGTAGCAGATAGTCAGCATCATTAATCATTATAGAAATGAAATTAAAATCACAGTAAGATGCCATCTCACATCCACTTGGTTGGGTTGAAAATGACAGACAACAACAAATTTGGGGGCAGCTGGGGAGGAATTGGGAGCCTCATGCATTGCTGGTGGGAATGGAAAATGGTACAGCCACTGTGTAAAATGTATGGGCAGTTCTTTGAAAGTTAAAGTGGAATTACCATATAACCTAGCAATTTCAACTGAAAGCATGTGTCCACACAAAAAACTCATGTGTGTGTTCAGGCAGCATTATCTGTAATAGCCAAAAAAGTGAAGAGATAACTCATTTCCCTACTGCCCTAGCAGCCTGAGGATTCCTGGATCTGACAGCATCCTGAAAGAGTCCCTTCAGGCTAGACGTGTGTGTTCAGTGATGGGCATTTTTGTCAATAGCATTAGTGAATAATTTGGACTGTTTTCAGGAGAAATGACTGAGAAAATTCTAAGTGGTGTGGTCAGCCAAGTTCTGATTGAAGCATGTAATTGGATAAGCCTATGAATTCCTCCCACAATAAGAGAGACCCTTTGAAGAAGGCCTTAGGACCCTACTATTATAAAAGTAGGTCTTGAGCCATGGTTATATGGACACTAAAAGCTACTATGATCTTATTTATTATTCGAGGCCTGAGGCATCCTAGATGTACAAGTTACATCTCCTCCAGGGAGCCTGTGCGTTCTAAAAGGGAGGGGTGGTGTCTAATTCCTTCTTTGCATCTTCTTTCATATAATTATGTACCAACACAGGGTTCAGTTCAGTTCAGTCGCTCAGTTGTGTCCAACTCTTTGGGACCCCATGAATCACAGCACACCAGGCCTCCCTGTCCATCATCAACTCCCGGAGTTCAGCCAGACTCACGTCCATCGAGTCAGTGATGCCATCCAGCCATCTCATCCTCTGTCGTCCCCTTCTCCTCCTGCCCCCAATCCCTCCCAGCAACAGAGTTTTTTCCAGTGAGTCAACTCCTCACATGAGTTGGCCAAAGTACTGGAGTTTCAGCCTTAGCATCATTCCCTCCAAAGAAATCCCAGGGCTGATGTCCTTCCGAATAGACTGGTTGGATCTCCTTGCAGTCCAAGGGACTCTCAAGAGTCTTCTCCAACACCACAATTCAAAAGCATCAATTCTTCGGTGCTCAGCTTTCTTCACAGTCCAACTCTCACAACCATACATGACCACAGGAAAAATCATAGCTTTGACTAGACGAACCTTTGTTGGCAAAGTAATGTCTCTGCTTTTCAATATGCTATCTAGGTTGGTCATAACTTTCCTTCCAAGGAGTAAGCATCTTTTAATTTCATGGCTGAAGTCACAATCTGCAGTGATTTTTGAGCCCAGAAAAATAAAGTCTGACACTGTTTCCACTGTTCCCCCATCTATTTCCCATGAAGTGATGGGACCAGATGCCATGATCTTCGTTTTCTGAATGTTGAGGTTTAAGCCAACTTTTTCACTCTCCACTTTCACTTTCATCAAGAGGCTCTTTAGTTCCTCTTCACTTTTGCCATAAGGGTGGTGTCATCTGCATATCTGAGGTTATTGATATTTCTCCCGGCAATCTTCATTCCAGCTTGTTTCTTCCAGTCCAGCGTTTCTCATGATGTACTCTGCATATAAGTTAAATAAACAAGGTGACAATATACAGCCTTGACGAACTCCTTTTCCTATTTGGAACCAGTCTGTTGTTCCATGTCCAGTTCTAACTGTTGCTTCCTGACCTGCATACAAATTTCTCAAGAGGCAGATCAGGTGGTCTGGTATTCCCATGTCTTTCAGAATTTTCCACAGTTTATTGTGATCCACACACTCAAAGGCTTTGGCATAGTCAACAAAACAGAAATAGATGCTTTTCTGCAACTCTCTAGATCTGATAGATAGAGTGCCTGATGAACTATGGAATGAGGTTCATGACATTGTACAGGAGACAGGGATCAAGACCATTCCCATGGAAAACAAATGCAAAAAAGCAAAATGGCTGTCTGGGGACGTCTAACAAATAGCTGTGAAAAGAAGAGAAGTGAAAAGCAAAAGAGAAAAGGAAAGATATAAACATCTGAATGCAGAGTTCCAAAGAATAGCAAGACGAGATAAGAAAGCCTTCTTCAGCGATCAATGCAAAGAAATAGAGGAAAACAACAGAATGGGAAAGACTAGGGATCTCTTCAAGAAAATCAGAGATACCAAAGGAAAATTTCCTGCAAAGATGGGCTCGATAAAGGACAGAAATGTTATGGACCTAACAGAAGCAGAAGATATTAAGAAGAGATGGCAAGAATACACAGAAGAACTGTACAAAGAAGATCTTCACAACCAAGATAGTCACGATGGTGTGATCACTGACCTAGAGCCAGACATCCTGGAATGTGAAGTCAAGTGGGCCTTAGAAAGCATCACTACAAACAAAGCTAGTGGAGGTGATGGAATTCCAGTTGAGCTATTCCAAATCCTGAAAGATGATGCTGTGAAAGTGCTGCACTCAATATGCCAGCCCATTTGGAAAACTCAGCAGTGGCCACAGGACTGGAAAAAGTCAGTTTTCATTCCAATCCCAAAGAAATGCAGTGTCAAAGAATGCTCAAACTACAGCACAATTGCACTCATCTCACACGCTAGTAAAGTAATGCTCAAAATTCTCCAAGCCAGGCTTCAGCAATATGTGAACCGTGAACTTCCTGATGTTCAAGCTGGTTTTAGAAAAGGCAGAGGAACCAGAGATCAAATTGCCAACATCCACTGGATCATGGAAAAAGCAAGAGAGTTCCAGAAAAGCATCTATTTCTGCTTTATTGACTATGTCACAGGGTAGGAAAGGACAAAAGAATGAAAGGAAGGAAGATCCCTCACACGCAGGTATTCCATTCGTGATTAAAGAGAATAATACAAATAAATAGCAATGAGACAAATGGTTTGAGAGGGAGAGTTTATAGTTTTTCTAGTGACTGCTCTTCGTATTTCTTACATAAAAAAAAATCAAGTAGGATAATAACAGAGAATAAAATGGGTTATGAACCATTAACTAAGGTTCCCTCAAGATGCTTGAAGCCCTGCTTAGATGAGGTGGAGGAAAGAAACTGAGTCAAATCCTTTTCTGTCTCTATTATTTTTTGGCAGAAACTCTGGTCTCCACTTCCCTGCCTCTCAACAAACATACCTAAATATCACATGTGGTCAGTCCCTGTACTCGGTAATGGAAAATGGATAGATGATACATACCAATGAAAGAAAATGGGGGAATTAAAAGTAAAACGTGTGCAGAAGTGGCACAAACTGTTTCAGAAGCTAAGGACTGATAATGAAGCTACTCACCTCTTAACACTATGTCCATACTGAAATATTCTAAACCAGGTTGTGTGCATAATTCAGGGGGAAAAAAGACTAATCTTGAACCTCAGTTCCATTTAAGTGAGGTACAAGATTATTTCTGGAGACAATAGGATGCACTGGAAATGGTGACCTCACAGGAAGACCGGCCTCATAGAAGCCAGCTTTGAGCTCTAGCTCCCGGAGCTGATGCAGTAAATATACTCCCTGGTCCTGCCTGCAGGCTCCCCCTCATGCCCAACCCTGCCATGGGCACCAGCCTACTCAGCTGAGGGGTCATCTGGTTCCTGGCGGCAGTGAGTTTTGAGCTAACGGATCAGAATCACTGGACTTTATCTGTGGGTCAACAGCTGTGTCTCGAATATGCCCTGGACCTCCATGTTGCCCAGAGATGTTCTAAAAGGTATTGACATTCATACCAATGCAAATAATTGCATTTTGGAGTACAAAGCAAAATTCCTGTGAACTTTTAAGTGAATGCAAAAGACATCGAATATTTCTGAGCTCCCCTTGCCTTGCTTCATTGGAGGGCACTCACATCCCCTTCTATTAAAACTCCATCTCATGCAGTCCCTTCAGCTCTGAGGTCCCATGAATGTTGGCATCACCAGGAACCCAAGACACCATGTCAGGGGCGAAGAACAGGTGGTAACACTGAGATGCAGCCCAGTGAAAGGACACAGTTAAGTTTCCTATCAGCAGCTCCTGGTGGAAGACCTGAAATTCATGATTGACCTTGAGGAAGCAAAAAATCATACATGAGTCAGGAATGCCACTGGAGCGCTTTTCTGCTGACTTACCCAAAGAGGGACCCGGTGTCTTGAAGATACAGTTGGTGGAGCTGGGAGACTCTCCAGTGTGTTTCTGGGCCAGTTCCTAATCCATATCAACGCAGTCATGTCCTTCCACTGCACAAACATTCTCCAGGCCCGTCCCAGAAACAGCCATGGGCTGGGGAAGCCGACATGTCTGATTAGTGAAATTGGCTACAAAGCCTTCCAAGGGATGAAGATGGAGATAGGAGAGGGCTGGAACACGCCAAATGACGCTCAGGGACGAAGACTCTGTTACCCCAAAACGGGAACATAATGTAGAACAACATCATTTGTCATGGGAAATATGCATTGCCTGATGCTTCTCTTTCATACTCTATTTCGAGTTCTCTACCGCATGCTTTAAATATAGGATTTTATTTAATCACCAAGACAAGCAAAGGCACTATTTTCTTCATTTTCAACATAGGAAAACACGGTTTCAGGAGTTCACTTTTTCTTTCCAAGCTCAAAAAAATGGGAGGTGGGCTGTGGAGAAACCGAGAGAGAAAACACAGGTGTGTTTGGCCAAAAGGGTTGTGCTCTTTATACCAACCTATGTTGCCTCTTATTCTTTCTGGAACATTCCCTGCCCAGTGCTTGCGCAGGTAGGTATGGATGCCAGGATTAGAAATTCTTCAAAAGTCTATGGTACATCCCAGAGATGGTGGGAATAAAGTTGGATAAACTGGTCTGGAATTTAAGACATGGGTCTGATCCTGAAATATTATTCATTAGGAACACATCACCTCAGATTTTTATCTCAGTGAACTTTATTTTTTTTTATTCTTGTCACACAAAAAATGTTGGACACCTACAGAACACCATTTTGTTATCATTTTCCTTGATGAAACAATTGCAGAAAATCAAAAAGCAGATGAACCAACAAGGACCTACAGTACAACATAGGCAACTCTGCTCAGGACTATGTGGCAGCCTGGATGGGAGGGGAATTTGGGGGAGAATGGATACAAGTATATATATGGCTGAGTCCCTTTGAAACACATCAAAACATGGTTAATCAGCTATACTCCATTGCAAAATAAAAAGTTAAAAAAATACACTCTAAATTCTTGTGTAACCAGAGCATCCGCTGTACTCCAATTGTGATCAAACCTTCCTTACTGCAAAGAGGAAGGTGGGCCAATCACAGTGAGGCTCTGGCCTGGAAATGTGGGGTGGTGCCCACTAGGGCCAGACAAAATGCAGAGTTTGGGGGAGGGAGGCACAAGGGAGGTGCAAGTGATTCAGATCTCTGTCCACAGTCGCCTCATCTGCCAGATTAGGGAGCCCCTCTTGAATATCTACAGGATCCTGTCCAACTCTCCTTTCTGGCTTTCTGATAGATTCTACACATTCAACCAGGGGGAGCCCCATAGCTAAGTTTCTTTCCTCACCGGTCTGTGCTGGGGGCTACAAGGAGACCCCCTTCCCACTATGGGCAACCAGGTGATCTTCTGCGTGGCCCTTTGTCTCTTTGGAGCAGGTGAGTCCCGGGTTCAGAAAGCAGATTCCCATGCTAAAGATGCTCAGCTCCAGAGCTAAGCCTTCCCTCACGGCAGCAGCATTGGCTGCCCTCTTGGGCCTTGTTTCCCGAGTTGCTCCCTTTCTTTCATAGGCACCGTGGCTGGTGGGGTCAGTCAGACCCCTAAATACCTGCTCAAAAAGGAAGGCGGAGCTGTGACCCTGGAATGTGAACAGGATTTTGATTACGACTCAATGTACTGGTACCGACAGGACCCAGGTCTAGGACTGAGGCGGATCTTCTTCTCCCGAGTTGTAAACAATGTTCAGGAAGAAGACATAGCTAAAGGCTACAGCGCCTCTCGTGAAAAGAAGCCTTTCTTTCCTCTTACCGTGACATCAGCACAGAAGAACCAGACGGTTCTGTATCTCTGTGCTGCTAGTAGAGACACAGTGACTCAAAGCCACGTCCTCTCTGCACACAAATGAGTCCTGCTTCCCACCAGGTGGCGGGGCTTTCTGTGTTCAGTACCCTTGGCAGTCGGCTTCTTCCTCCTGAACCAGGCACCCAAAGCAGCTGCTGCAGGAACACACGTCTTGGAATGGCACAATCATGATTTTCAGCAATGAACTGGGTTGATTCTTAAAAATCACACCTATCTACATTAGGGGGCTTCCCAGGTGGCACAGCAGTAAAGAATCTGCCTGCCAATGCAGGAAATGCAAAAGATGTGGGTTCGATCCCTGGGTCAGGAAGATCCCCTAAAGAAGGAAATAGCAACCCACTCCAGTATTCTTGCCTAGACAATCCCATGGACAGAAGAGCCTGGCAGGCTACAGTGCATGGGGTTGCAAAGAGCCAGATATGATTTAGCGACTAAATCAACTATGGAAAAGAAACAGGTTTCCTCCTTCCAGTGGAAGAATTTATGACAAAAAAAAAGCAGATTTTAAAATATCACTTGATTTTAAAACATCCACTGTAAAACTATCGAACTCTTTATTATTTCAGGGTGGTCCTAGTACGAAAAAGAACTCTTTGTGAAATTTCATAATGGCCCCCGTTCCCATGGCCAAGTTGTAAGAAAGTGACTGTATGAAAGTCAAAAAAGTATCACTCAATGTTTTCTTAGTGGTAAGAAGCCATTGCATCAATTACCTTGGAAGAACAATTTCTAGAAAAGTACAATCAAATAACTATAATGTTTCTTGTACACCATACACATAGTTTCTGAATTTAAAAACATACTATTTAAAAAATATTTAAAAAAATAATCAGTAAATTAGACAAGTCAGAAAACCAGTTTAATTGTATAATAACTTAAATAGTGCAGAATTCTGAGGAAATAGAAAGGGATATGTGAGAAAAACCTATTGTCATGGCAGCTGTATTCATGGTGACCTCAAGCTGGAAACACCCAAATGACCATCAGCAACACGGTGAACAAATAGCTACCCTTAGGAATGGAATGAAATCTAGCAGAAAAGCAAATGTTATTTGTGAAATCATGGATGGATCTCATAAATGTATGGATCTCTTCTTGAAAAAGAAGCCAGAGCACAGACTGTACAAAGTTAAGACAGCAGCTACATTCTGAGGGCATTTTTAATTTACTTGTAGAGAAGCATGAGGGGGGCTTCTGGGTTATGAAAATGTCCTATATCTTGATTTGGGTCTTAGGTATACAGATGTACTCATTTGTGAAATTTCGCTATGCTGTACACTCAAGGTTTGTGTAGTCTATTACATGTGGATTTTATATCTCGTTTTAAAAGGTTAGAAAAGCAACAGTAACAACAGCCACCTCAAAATGTAGTGACTTTAAAATATATTATCTCTCATGGTTCTGTGGGCTGAGTGGGCCTGGCTGGGCAGTTCCCATTTGGGGCCGCTCATGTGACTCGATGGACGTGAGTCTGAGTGAACTCCGGGAGATGGTGATGGACAGGGAGGCCTGGCGTGCTGTGATTCATGGGGTCGCAAAGAGTCGGACACGACTGAGGGAGTGAACTGAACTGAACTGAAGTGATGCGGTCATGGTCAGATAGTCCCTGAACTGAACTGAAGTGATGCGGTCATGGTCAGATAGTCCCTGAACTGAACTGAAGTGATGCGGTCATGGTCAGATAGCCCCTGAGGCGGGAGACGCCTGAGGCTCCAGCCGCCCGCACATCCAGGATGGCGTATTTCCGCGCGTGGCTGGGCCCCGCCCTGGGGCGCCCGGGACAGCTGTGCGCCAGCCTAGCATGTCTGTCTTTCTGCCCTCAGCCCCTCCATGTGGCTACGTGGGTTTCCTTGCAGAATGGTGGCCTCGGGGTAGTGAACATGATTATCTCGTGGCTGGCTTCCCCTAGAGTGAGCATTCGAGAGACCCTGGAGGGATCTATAAGGTTACTTGTGACCCAGCTTCAAAAATCAAAGCGTCACTTCTACCACATTCAGAGTATTATAAAGAGATGTGTGTTTATATAATACATAGATATGTTTAGTATTCAGTCCATTATGAGGGGACTGGCATAAGACACTCATTAAATAAATACTTCATTAAGAAGATGAGGACGTGTTTTTTTCAGTGTGAAGAAGCATTGAGCTTCTAGCCTGGTAGTCCTTATGTTCATCTATGATTCTAGTGATTAACAAGCATGAGTTGTCTTGATTACTTTGAGGCTACATTACAGAAGTAAAGAATTAACAATGTCATTTACCACACAAACATAGCCATTTCCTTACAGAAGACTAGGAAACTACTATCATTTCAATGATCTAGGCCTCAGTTTCTGTCCTATAACATTGAGAGTTGGGTTACAACATCTCTGAGGTTCCTTCCAGCAATGTTTGAATGGTTCTTTTATGGAAAAGGGCTTCCCTGGCGCCTCAGACAGTAAAGAATCTGCCTGCAATGCAGGAGACCCAGGTTCACTCCCTGGGTTGGAAAGATCCCCTGGAGAAGGGCATGGCTATCCACTCCAGTATTCTTGCCTGGAGAATCCTATGGACAGAGGAGCCTGATGGGCCATAGTTCGAGAGGTCACAAAGAGTTGGACATGACTGAGCAACTTTCACTTTCACTTGATTGAAAGAGGGGCGGATCCTGCATCAGTGGTAATGATGACCACCAGGGGACAGACGAGAGCATCTTTAGAATATGCAGACACTCAGCCCTCCTTCTAGGGGTGGAGAAAGAAAGGGCAAGGTCATATCTTTCTGCTGAGAGCTGTGGTGTGAGGCCAGTTCCTGAAGATGCTGGTGCTTCTGCTGCTTCTAGGGCCCAGTACGAGCCTAATTAGCTAAGTAGCTGGGTCAAGTGTGTGTGTGTGTGTGTTGGCATGAGTAAAGTGATAGTCAGGGATTGTGGACTTTTATAATTTTTGAAGTATTTTTGGTTGCTTGATTTGTGGAATCTTAGTTCCCCCACCAGGCATTGAACCTAGTCCCTGGCAGTGAGAACACTGAATCCTAACCACTGGACCAGCAGGGAATTCCTTAAGACTGTGGATTTTTTTTACACTGGACAAAATGAGTGGGGACATTCCATGCTATTTGAAGGTGTAAAGGGTAGGGTGAGGAACCACCAGTCAGGAGAGATGGGGGATGAGAAGCCTCAGAATTAGGACAGGATGATTTCACAAAACAAATAGGATTCCCTTAGAGCCAGGAGAAAGGTGAGCGAGTGAGCAAGGCTGTGTTTTCTGCCTATGGTCATGTCTTCCTGTCCTGCTGGGCTCTCATTTCCTTGACTCCTGTCTCAGCAGGCTCTGGGCTTGGTGCTCTCGTCTCTCAGCAGCCCCGCAGGGCTGTCAGTAAGAGTGGAGCCTCTGTGACCATCGAGTGCCATGCAGTGGACTTTCAAGCTACAACTGTGTTCTGGTACCATCAGTTCCCGAAACGAGGCCTCGTGCTGATGGCAACTTCTAATGCGGGCAGTAATGCCACATACGAACAAGGTTATAACAAGGACAAGTTTCCCATCAGTCATCCAGACCAAACATTTTCATCTCTGATGGTGACAAGTGTGGATCCTGCAGACAGTGGCCTCTACTTCTGTGGTGCTAGAGACACAGTGCTGGGCAGAGATCAGAGACCCAGACAAGAATCCTGGTAGCAACCGCCTTTCCCACCCCACTGAACCATGGGGCCCTGTGGAAGGAGGTGTGGGGAGAGAAAAGCCACAGCCTCTCTGACTGAGTCATCTGTGGCTGTGTGTGTAGAGAGAGAAAGGGAGAGAAAATATCTGAGAGCGGGGAGAAGGTATGGTGTTTGAGAACTAGCCATATGGAAATGGAGCTAGGCCTATCAATGGCCAACCAACCTGGAAAGTTCCCTGGGCTGAAAATTATAAAATCTGGATTTTTTTTTCTGATTCTCCCACATGCTAATCATAAGTTCTTAGATAAATTGACACATAATCCTATAGGTGGATCCAAAAGGCTTCTATAAAGCAATGAATACTTCAGTAATGGGCTTCCCTGGTGGCTCAGACAGTAAGGAATCCATCTGCAATGCAGGAGACGGGAGTTTGATCCATCCCTCGGTTGAGAAGTTCCCCTGGAGAAGGGAATGGCAACACAATCCAGTAACTTGCCTGGAAAATTCCATGGACAGAGGAGCCTGGCAGGCTATAGTCCATGGGATCACAAAGAGTCAGACATGACTGAGTGACTAACTCTTTTCTAATAAACACTGAAGTGTTTTCCTCCAAGAAAATTCAGCACTGTCTTGTCACCATCCTAGACTCTCAAGACAAATGGAATCATTAGGCAGCCAAGTAGAGATGTTCACTCATGAAAGAATTCAGGGATGTGCTATATACAGTATTGAGGTTGATGAAAGAACAGGGTAGGACTGGATGGGGCAACCCTCTACACCCAAGTACAGAGCATGCGCAGAATCTTCACAAAGGGATCAGAGGGAGGAGAAGACAGAAAGGATAAATAAGAAAGATTTCAAACAACAAGGCTTGTGTGCAAAACTAGAAAGTTCTGTCAGAAGCCACAAGCTAGTAAGTGAAGCACTGAGTTTAAACCTCTAGAAAAATCCTTTTCTAGGAAAAAGAAAAATAACACATTTACTGTAAATCTTGTATAGCCCAGTAAAAATAAGCAAAAGATATTAACATGCACTTTGGAGAAGAAACATCTGTAATCAATACACATTGATTTCCTGGTGATCAAGAAACATGGAGAAAGATGCAATTATATGTAATCTGATATCCATTTGATTAGCAAAATATGAAAAGCCTAGAAATAGAGTCTTTCAAATTGTGGTGCTGGAGAAGACTCTTGAGAGTCCCTTGGACTGCAAGGAGATCCAGCCAGTCCACCCTAAAGGAAATCAGTCCTGAATATTCACCGGAAGGACTGATGCTGAAGCTGAAACTCCAATATTTTGACCACCTGGGGTGAAGACCTGACTCTTTGGAAAGACCCTTAGGCTGGGAAAGACTGAGAGCAAGAGGAGAAGGGAGCAACAGAAGATGAGATGGGTGGATGGCACCAGCGACTCAGTGGACCCAAGTTTAAGCAAACTCAGCGAGATAGTGATAGACAGGGAAGCCTGGTGTGCTGCAATCCATGGGGTCACAAAAGAGTCTGGACACGACTTAGTGACTAAACAACAACAACACGCATGTGATATCAAAAAGGAGAAACAATGAAAGAAAGAACCGAAGGGATATTGAAGCTAGGACGATGATGGTGGCAGTGCTAGAAATACAGGGAAATGAGTTTTAAAACATAATTAGGAAATAAATCAAAGACCTGGGTATTTGATAAATCAAGAGAGGCAATAGATGGAGAGGAAGGTTTTGACTACAAATCAGATGAATCAGGAGGACCATGTGGGAAGAAGATCATGATTTTCTTGACATTGGGGATGCCTCTGAGACAGAAATCTCACCAGAAATATGCAGAAAGCAGTGGTATGTAGGAGTCAGGGGCTCAAAAAATGGACCTGGGGGAAGGTAAAAATTTGAGACAATTTCCATAATTGGAAGAATGAAAGTGCCTTCTTGATCCCTTGATGACAGAATATACAAAGAAAAGATCAAAGGACTGAGGACAGAGATCTGAGGAGCCCACTCACCTTGAATGTGGCCTAAGAGACTAAATTTAATTAACTGATCAATAACACCAATGAGTACTGGATCAGTGACTGTGTAACGAAGTACCAGTAGCAAATCTCTGCAGTACTCCAGCAGGTCACCACACACATGGCTGCATGTTTCCTGGTCCTGATGATTCTTGGGGTGTCTGGCTGCCACTGTGCAGCATAGACAAACTCCCCACTCGCCACACAGGAGGTGAAGACATCCTGAGACCAGAGGGCCTGTGAGAAGTGTGCCCCTCTGACCATCGAGTCAGTCAGTCAGTCAGAGTTATCAGGGCTTCCCTTTGGCAAAGAATCCTCCTGCAATGCAGGAAACTCCGGTTCAACTCCTGGGTTGGGAAGATCCCCTGGAGAAGGGATAGGCTACCCACTCCAGTATTCTTGGGCTTCCCTTATGGCTCAGCTGGTAAAGAATCTGTCTGCAATACGGGAGACTGGGTTTGGTCCCTTGGTTGGGAAGACCCCCTAGAAAAGGGAAAGGCTACCCACTCCAGTATTCTGGCTTGAAGAATCCCATGGACGGGCGCAGAGTCGGACACAACTGAGAGACTTTCACTTGAGCACTATCGGGTGATCTGGGTCTTTCTGTAAAACAGCGCATAGAGAGCAGCACCAACCTTCCTTCATTTGAGAAGTTGTCTGATACTTCTGGAAACTCAGGTGAGATCTTTGAGGTAGTGGTTGTGAAAGCATGAGTAGGGATTAATCAGATCCATTGCACCTGCCTTCACTAATCAAGGTCGTTTTGAGACTTGCTTGGCCTCCAAGTGGTATGTATCCTGAATAAGATGTTTGTCTGAGTTATTTTCCAGGAAACTGCCGGTAGTGCAGTAACACCAGCAACCCTCCTCCTAGGGAAGCACAGGTGTCTGCCTGGGGACCTTTTGACCTCAGAGGATCCAAGACTCCATTCTCAGATCTTGCTGAGCACTTCTGTGGTGAAAGGGCAGAGGCTATAGCTCAGTTACCCCAGCAGAGAAGGACAACACATGCACGTTTTTTCAGTCACCCTTCCCCAAGCTTCCCAAGCGCCCCAGGCTCCCCATGTGCACGTGATCAGTAGCTAATTCATGCCCGACACTTTGCGACCCCATGGATGTAGCCCGCCAGGCTCCTCTGTTCATGGGATTCTCCAGGCAAGAATACTGAAGTGGGTTGCCATTTCCTTCTCCAGGGGATCATCCCAACCCAGGGATTGAACCCACATCCCTTGCATTGGCAGGGCGGATTTCTTTACCACTGAGCCACCAGGGAAGCCCGTATCTCAGACCATCAGGTCATGCTTCATTCGTGACCCTGTAAATACCCTGTGCCCCTTGCCTTTGTGGAGGTGGATTTGAGGTCTTGTTTTCCCTGGTGGCTCAGTGGTAAAGAACCCACAGGCCAATGCAGGAGACATGGATTTGATCCCTGGGTCGGGAAGATCCCCTGGAGAAGGAAACCACAACCCACTCTAGCATTCTTGCTGGGAGAATCCCATGGATAGAAGAACCTGGAGGGCTACAATTCATGGGTTGCAGAGTCAGCCCTATGGGGTAGGGGGGCCGGGGATACCATTGCTTGGCTGGCTTGAGAAGAAGCCCTTACTTGCTGAAAACATCAGAGTCTCAGCAGTTTGACTCCTTGTACTTAGGGCAAAATGAACGTGGTAACAGTTGGGAGAATGATTTGCAGCTATCCTGGGATGACAATAGGGCTTGAAAATAGCAGGATCTAATTCTGCACTTCCTAATCCCCAGAGCATGTATCACAGTCTACAGTACCAGTAGTTGTTCTGGTCACACGTCATTGATAAGTAAGTCAATGAATGTCTTCACTAGTTCTGCTTCACATTGTGTTGAATTTCCAGCGTGGCAAAACAAGAAAAAAGCATGAAAATGAAAAAAGAAGGGGGAAAGAGTGATTATAGACAGAGGACAAGTTTAGAAGGTGGGAAGGAATCTAAAGAAGCATTGTATTATTTATAATAACATTTAATAAGTTAATGAAAATTAACATAAAGTCAGTTTATTCCCACATACTAGCAATAGATTTTTAAAGAGAGATTGTTTAGTAACAGAAAATATAAAAGATAATACACCTAAATCTATACAAAGATAAACAATTCAGAAATTGATTAAATTTTAGAGGAAGGCATTTTAAAATCTGAAATAACTGAAGTTACATGCCATGATCATGAATAAGTTAAAGTGAGTGAGGTCTCTTAGTCATGCCTGACTGTTTGGGACCCCATGGACTGTAGCCTGCACCAGCTTCTTCGTCCATGGGATTTTCCAGGCAAGAGTACTGGAGTGGGTTGCCATTTCCTTCTCCAGGGAATCTTCCCGACCCAGGAATCGAACCCACATCTTCTGCATTGTAGACAGACGCTTTACCGTCTGAGCCACCAGGGAAGTCCATGAATAAGTTAAACCCGTACTAAAAGTATTCCAATTTCAGCACTATCATCTATGTATTCACTACAGCACTAAACAAAGTCACAAGAGGAATTTCATGAAATTTGACAAAAGTAGTCAAAATTTAAGTGGAAAAAAGAGGAGAGAATACTCAAGATAATATTAAAGAACTACAAAGTGATGTGAGTTTGAAATCTAATCATCAAATTATTTTATAATTTTGTAGAACTAAGTGGACAAATGGAAAATCATAAATTTAAAATAGCTATGCATTTTAGCTGTGCATATATAGGCACTTAATATGTGGTAAAGCCACCACTGCAGGTATGTAGGGGAGTAATGCAATATACTAGCTCTTCTGGGACAAGTAATTCTCCACAAGAAGAAAAATTAATCTAAACTCTTTCTCACAACATAAGCAAAAAAAAAAAAATTCTAAAAGGATTAAATCCTTAAATGCAACATTTAAATTATTATCTATATGGTAAATATTATAGGAATATATTTTTATGAACTTGAGCTATGGAAACATTGATTATAAAGAATTAAAGAATTCACACCTTCCCCAAAAAAAAAGAATGATAGACTTTACTAAATAAGAAATATCAACAAAAAATTTACAAAGAGTTAAAACACAAGTCACAAATTGAAAAGATATTAGCATACATGTAAATGACAAAGTTTAGTAACTGAGATATATGAAGAATGGTTACATATAAATGCTAGTTAAACTACCAAAAGTATGAGAAAAGAGCAATGTTCAGAAAAACCAGTGGCCTATAAATGTATTAATTCAGAATATCAATCTCCTTAGCAGTCATAAAAATGCAACCTAAAGCTGTAGTGAGATACCACTTTAACCTAACAGACTGATAAATTAAAAGAACAGTACATGCCAGTGTACTAGATGCTAGACGAGGAACATTTGAATGTAGTTCATAGACTGTTGTGGGACCATTTATTTGCTTAACTAATTTGGAAACCATTTTGTTTTGCTATATATAATAGACATGGTGACCCTAAGGCTCAATTTTTACAATCCCAGGTATAGAGAAACTTTACCCCTATGTATGTAAAGAACTGTGTAAGAATACACTCCTATTTGTTGTAGCATTAAAATCTGGGTAAAAAAAAGACAACAACTAGGGTGCATGAGGTTAAATGGATAATAGATTCTGACAAACTAGTAAATGGAATTCTACATATTAGTGAAGCTGATTTATCTGAAACTACATGAGACAACATGATTTAATATCATAGGCATATGTTGAATGAAAAAAGAGCATGGCCAAGAAAAAGAACTCCCTCAAAAACATTTAAAAGCCATACAACACTGATTAATACAAAATTTGCAGATTTTTACATAAATGAGAAAAACTGTAATGAAAAGCAAGTGAATAAAAATATGAACTTCAGGAGTGTAGTTACATGGACATGGTAGAAAAACAACAATAAAGTCTATAAAAATAACACAGGGGCTTAAAAATTCTTAGTGCTAATCTAACTCCTAAGCTGATTGATTCAAACAAGAGGATTCGCTTTATTTTTTCCCTAACTGCATTGCATATTCATCATAAATATTATTCTGCATAAGTGCAACATTTAACTTTTTAATTTAAAGAGGCAGATATATGATTTTTTAAGTGCAGTGGAAACTATGATTGATAACAGCAAGCTGTTCATTGCCTGAGAGGGAAGGGAGGAGGCAAATCTACAAGGTAAAAAAGGAAATAAATTGTTAATATGCAAATCACTTTTATTTTTAAAGAAATAATGAAAAAGCAGAATCAGGAGAAAGAAAATTAAAGCAGTTTGAAATCCACACTAGTTGTTTAACCAGCTTGCTCTGCCCTCCCAGGCTGTGCAACGTTAGTCTCATTTTCCATATGCTGAACACGGAAAGTAATCACGTCACAAGCAGGTGCTGAAGCGGGATGAGGAGCCTTAGAGAAAAAGTCCCTGCCCTGCTTTCTCCCTGAGCCAGCCATGTGCTTCAGCCTTCTGTGCTGTGCGGCTTTTTTTTTCTTCTGGGGAGCAGGTGAGGTGAATTTATTGGATTCCAGTTTCAGGACTTTCTCCTGTGGCTGCAAAATGAGGCTTTCTCCTGGGCTTTCACTGCACTTTCTCTCTCTTTCCTTACAGGCTCCATGGACACTGAGGTCACCCAGAGTCCCAGTCATCTGGTCAAAGGAAAAGACCAGAAAGCAAAGATGGATTGTGTCCCCATAAAAGGACACTCTTACGTTTACTGGTATCGCAAGAACCTGGAAGAAGCATTAGAATTTTTGGTTTACTTTCAGAAGCAAGACATTGTGGAAGATACAGCCATGTTAAAACAGCGATTTTCAGCTGAGTGCCCCCAAAACTCACCCTGCAGCCTGGAAATCAGCTCCACCAAGGCAGTGGACTTGGCTCTGTATTTCTGTGCCAGCAGCCAGTCCACAGTGCTGCACGTCAGCTCTTCTTAGAGCACAAACTCACCATGGACCCAGCTCAGGAAATCAGTGGTGTCGTAGGAGGGTAGGAACTAACAGAAGCCCACCTTGAAAGAGCATAAAGAAGAAGGAAAAATCTGTAAATGGCCACACAGGATGAGCAGAAGGGGAGGTGGAAAACAGCTGGTGGGAACACAAACCCAAGGACGGGAAAGAAAGCTGTAAGGGGTCTCAGAATCCCCAGTTGGCAGGGTATCTGGCAAAGAGACACAGGATGTGACCTTGATGGGTTCCTAACAATCTTTATTAAAATATGCAGTTCTGAGCTTTTCATCTGGCAAAGCTGTACCTTCAGGAATAAGGACAATCGGCAGGTCATCTGTATTCCCCGGGCACCCTAATCACCTGGCTCTGCACATTCATTGATCCAGACCCAGAGACTCCTCAGGGTTCATCACCGCTTCTCTCAGCTGTCCCTGCCAGAGAAATTGAGCAAGAAACTCAGCAACTCCCTTCGTCCAGATTCCTGCAATCGTGCAACTTTTTAAAAGCATCTTTGAGGCATAACATACCCACAACAAAATACACCCATTTTAGGCACATATTGATGTATTTTGACAAGGTTTTACACCCATGTAACCAGCATGACAATCAAGACACAAAATATTTCCCCTTTCCCAAAACATCCCCCGTGGCATTTTACTGAGGTCCTTTTAACTTCTCTCACTATTGCTTTGTATATTTTTCTTTATCAATCATGTTCTTCACATATTTTGTTGAATTTTTCTTAGTTTTTCCTGAAATTATTTTAAGAGATATATTATGAATGCACTTTTTAATACTCATAAGGAATTTATTTATTAAAATATTTTTTGCAAAGACTTTATATTTTAATACTTTGATTTAGTCTTTACATTTCTCAGTTGATGTCTCAATCTCAGTATAGAGGTTTATAGAAAAGGACCTTTTCCAGAAGTTAGTGTTTACTGACAACCAAAACTGAGATCACAAAAATAGCCTCATTTTCTGTGTGCCCAACTGTTAGGATGCTCTGCTTTAAAGTAAAAGAGACTAAATCAAACATATTGTTAAAGTTAAGAAAAAATATATTTTGCTTATGAAAATAAGCTAGTGAGTTAAGAATAATTAAGGAGAATATTTGACAAAGCACATGATTTGCAAAGATAAATGTGGATGCTGCCTCTCTGCTGGTCAATCTGTGAATACATTTCTTATTTTTCCCATCGGCCAGTTCCGCAATTAATGTTGTTAAAAGGTCTGTACTACAGATTTACTGCAGTCTCTGTCAAAGTGCCTATGACCAGAACTAAAACAAATAGTTGTAAAATTGGTATGACACCACATGAGACCCCAGATAGTGAAAACAATCAAGAGAAAAAAGAACAAAGCTAGAGTTACTACAATCTGTGATGTCAGTGAATGCTCAAAGCTGTAATAATCAAAACAGAATGGAACGGGTGCAAAAAGGGACACAGAACGGAGAGCCCAGAAATAAACCCAGGCGTGTATGGTCAGTTCAACTACAGCAAAGAATGCAAGACCCAGGCTTGTATGGTCAGTTCAACTATGGCAAAGAATGCAGGAATATACAATTTGGAAACAACTTCCTCCTCAATAAGCAGTACTAGTGAAACTGAACAACTACATAACAGAATGAAGTTAGGACATTTCCTCACCCCACACACAAATATAAACTCAAAATGGATTAAAGACCAACGTGTAAAGCCGGAAACCATAAAACTCCCAGAAGAAAACACAGGCAGAACATTCTTTGACATCTGTTGTAGCAATGTATCTTTTGATCTGTCTCTACAAAGAAAAGAAACAAAAGCAAAAATAAACAAACAGGACCTAATCAAGATTAAAATCTTCTCACAGAAAAAAAGAAGAGACAAAAAAAGTTGTTGAAACAAAAATCCAACCTGATGAATGGAAGAAAATATTTGCAAAAAATAACACCAGTAAAGCATTAATATCCAAAATATCTAAACAGTTCAGGCAATTCAATTTAAAAACCACAAAACAACCCAATTACAAATTGGGCATAAGATCTCTCATCTCCTTGCTTGGGTGCCTTGCAAACAAGCCTCTTCTTGCTCCAAACATAGGCATCTAGTGTTTTGTCTTCCTGTGGGTCAGCCAAGATGAATCTGGTCCAGCAGCACTGGGGATAATGATTTGCAGTTATCCTGGCATGCCAGTAACTCCTTTAATAGTAAGATTTAATGTTACGCTTTGTAACCCCCTTAGCATCTACCACATATCCAGTATCTGTAGTTGTCTAAGTCAAACATAGCTGATGAATAAGTAAATGAATGTGACCACAATTTCTAGTCAAGATTGTGTTGAATTTCAAACCAGCAGAACAAGAGAAAAGAATGAGAAAAGGAGGAAAAAAATTGATTAAAGACAGATGGCAAATTTAGAAGAACCAAAGGAATCTAGAGAAGTATTGCAGTATCAACAGCAACAAATTTAATAAGTACTGAATTTAACATGAATATAGAAAGTCAGTTTATTTCTATATTCCAGCAACAAACAGTTAAAAATATTTTTAGGGAGAGACCATTTACAAATTTTAAAATAACATAAAATACATAAAAACAAATTGATTAGGTAAATGAGACTTTAATACAGAAAAATATTAAATCTTAAAGGAAAACATTTTAAAAATCTGAAATAAGTGAAGATTTATACCATGATCATGAAAAAATTAAAGCAGTAGTGTTTCTACACTATTATCTATGAATTCAATGCAGCACAAAACAAAATCACAATAGGTATTTTCATGAAATTTGATGAAAGTAAACTGAAATTTAGGTGGAATAGAGAGAATAGGGAAGATAATATTGAACAAGTAGAAAATGAGGTGGTTCCTCTTTGTATCAGCAAACCATTTCCTAATTTAGGACAATGAAAAAGGCGTACGAATTTACAAACGGAAAATCATAGACTTGAAAGGGCAGCATGCTTATGTAGGCATATTACATATGATAGAGCCACCACTGCGTGTATGCAGAGGAATAAGGCACACACAAAATGCTCTTCTGGGACAAGTTGTTATAAAAGATCTTTAACATTAAAATTCCATACATTATAAAACAATTAAATGCTTTAGTGCAACATTCAAAATGTCAGCCGTTTGATAAATAACTTGTGAATTTATCTTTATGACCTTGGAGTATGAAAGCGTTACTTATAAAGAATTAAATGTGTACACTCCATAAAAAGAATGTAGACCCAACTAAATTAGAAATATCAAGAAAAAACACTCCAGGCACTTTCCTGGGGTCCATTGGCAAAAACTCCGTGTTCTCAGTGCAGGGGGCCCAGGTTCCATCCCTGGCCAGTGAACTAGACCCCACAGGCTGCAACAGTGAGCCTGTGTGCCACAGCTAAGACCCTGAGAAGCCAAAGAAATACATAAACATATTTTTTAAAAATTACAAAGAGTGAAACAAAAGCCACAAAACCAAAAGGTATTAGTAACAAATATAACTGACAAAATTTGTAACCAGAATATGTAAGGAACTGTTACAAATAAGTAATAGCTACCAAACCAAAAAGAAATACGTGCATAGCAGTGTACAGAAAACACTGCTACTGCTGCTGCTAAGTCGCTTCAGTCTTGTCCAACTCTGTGTGACCCCATAGACAGCAGCCCACCAGGCTGCCCCATCCCTGGGATTCTCCAGGGAAGAACACTGCAGTGGGGTGCCATTTCCTTCTCCAATGCATGAAAGTGAAAAGTGAAAGTGAAGTCGCTCAGTCGCGTCTGACTCTTAGCGACCCCATGGACTGTAGCCTTCCAGGCTCCTCCATCCATGGGATTTTCCAGGCAAGAGTACTGGAGTGGGGTGCCATTGCTTTCTCCGACAGAAAACACTAGTGGCCTGTAAACAGAAAAAAATATATTCAACCTCCTTAACAATCATAAAAGTGCAAACTAAGACTACAGTCAGGTTCCATTTTACCCTAATGGACTGGAAAAAGAATTGTGCCAGTTGAGTTCTAGATGTGTAACACTAGAAAACACACAATAAAATGTTCTTGAGATCATTTGACTTAATTAACTTGGAAAGCATTTTGTCTTAGTATGTAAAGTTAATGTGGTGACCCTAAGGCTCAATTTTTATATTCCCAGGTATAGAGAAATCTTACAACTTGGTTTATAAAGAAAGGTATGAGAATGTAGTCCCGTTTGTACTAGTACCAAAATCTAGAGAAAAAAACTACTGTGAATAAATTCGAGAATGGACAATAAATTCTGACAAACTAATAAATGGAATTCTACTTATTAATGAAATTAAATTATCTAAAATTATGTGCAAAACATGAATTATTGGCACAGACACACTACTGAATAAAAAAGAACATTACCGGAACAAAGGATAAACAGAATGAACCCCTTAGATAATTTTCAAAGACATAAAAGACTGATGAATAAATAATTTACAGATTCTTACATAAATCTAAAAGTGATAATAGAAAGTGAGTAAAAATTTGAACTTCGGGATTATGGTTACCTAGACCTGGTAGAAAAGAATGATAGAATCTAGAAAAACAACAAGGACTTAAAAATTCTCTGGGAAAATCTAGCTTCCAAACTGATTGCTTCAGGCAAGATCATTCATTTTATTACTTGACTAGATCTATTGCAGGTTCATCACAAATATTTCTTTTGTATAGTTCAAAATTTGGTTTGCTAACGTAAAGTAGCTGCTATCCCACTTTGTAAGTGCAGCAGAAGTTATGATTGACACACCACAAGTTACATGGTTCATTGTCTGAGAGGGAAGGGAGGAGGAGAGGGGGCAAACGGACACATTTAAAAAGCAAAGAAATTATTCATGAGAAATGACTTTATATTTAAAGAAGTGACGGAAGAGCAGAATCAGGAAACAGAAAGATAGAGCAGTTTCAAATGCATACTGATTATTTCACAGCCTTCCTTGTCCTGTCAGCCTATGAAATATTATAGTCTCAGGTACCCGGGAACTGTGAGGACCACAGGAAGTGACCACGTCACAAGGAGGTGCTGAAGGGGGAGGAGGCGCCTGAGAGGAAACGCCGCGGCCCTGCTTTCTCCTGGAGGCAGCCATGAGCCTCAGCCTCCTGTGCTGGGTGGCTCTTTTTCTCTGGGGAGCAGGTGAGGCAAATGTATTGGATTTAAGTTTCAGGACTTTCTCCTATGGCTGCCAAATCAGGCACCCTCTAGGGCTCTTTGTGAACTTTTTCTTTCCTTACAGGCTCCATGGACACTGAGGTCACCCAGAGTCCCAGTCATCTGGTCAAAGGAAAAGACCAGAAAGCAAAGATGGATTGTGTCCCCATAAAAGGACATGTTCATGTATACTGGTATCACAAGAAGCCAGAAGGAGCATTTGAGTTTTTGGTTTATTTGTGGAATGGAAAAATTACAGAAGATACAGCCATGTTCAAACAGCGATTTTCAGCTGAGTGCCCCCAAAACTCACCCTGCAGCCTGGAAATCAACTCCACCGAGCCAGCGGACTCAGCTCTGTATTTCTGTGCCAGCAGCCAGTCCACAGTGCTGCATGTCAGCTCTTCTTAGAACACAAATTCACCATGGACCCAGCTCAGGAAATCAGTGGTGTCGTAGGAGGGTAGGAATTAACAGAAGCCCACCTTGAAAGAGCATAAAGCAGAAGGAAAAACCTGTAAATGGCAACACAGGATGAGCAGAAGGGGAGGTGGAAAATAGCTGGTGGGAACACAAACCCAAGGAAGAGGAAGGAAGTTGTAAGTGGTCTCAGATTCCCCAGTTTGCAGAGTATCTGGCAACGGGGACACAGGATGTGACCTTGATGGGTTTCTAACCATCTTTATTAAAACATGCAGTTCTGTGCTTTTCATCTGGCAAAGCTGTGGCTTCAGACATAGGGATAATCAGCAGGTCACCTGTCTTCCGTGGGGACCCTGATCATCTGGCTCAGTACACTCATTGATCAGACCCAGAGACTCCTCAGGGTTCATGGCTGCTTCTCATCTGTCCCTGACAGAGCAACTGAGCAGAAAAATCAGCATCTCCCTTCAACCAGATTCCTGCAATCGTGCAACTTTTAAAAGCAACTTTAAGGCATAACATACCAAAACAAAATGCACCAGTTTAGGTACGTATTTCAGTACATTGTGACAAGTTTTTTTTTTTTTTTACTTTAATTTAATTTTATTTTTTAACTTTACAATATTGCATTGGTTTTGCCATATATCAACATGAACCCACCACAGGTATACATGTGTTCCCATCCCGAACCCTCCTCCCTCCTCCCTCCCCGTACCATCCCTCTGGGTCATCCCAGTGCACCAGCCCCAAGCATCCAGTATCGTTCATTGAACCTGGACTGGTGACTCGTTTCATACATGATATTATACATGTTTCAATGCCATTCTCCCAAATCATCCCACCTTCTCCCTCTCCCACAGAGTCCAAAAGACTGTTATACATCAATGTCTCTTTTGCTGTCTCGTATACAGGGTTATTGTTACCATCTTTCTAAATTCCATATATATGCATTAGTATACTGTATTGGTGTTTTTCTTTCTGGCTTACTTCACTCTGTATAATAGGCTCCAGTTTCATCCACCTCATTAGAACTGATTCAAATGTATTCTTTTTAATGGCTGAGTAATACTCCATTGTGTATATGTACCACTGCTTTCTTATCCATTCATCTGCTGATGGACATCTAGGTTGCTTCCATGTCCTGGCTATTATAAACAGTGCTGCAATGAACATTGGGGTACACGTGTCTCAATTCTGGTTTCCTCAGTGTGTATGCCCAGCAGTGGGATTGCTGGATCATAAGGTGGTTCTATTTCCAGTTTTTAAGGAATCTCCACACTGTTCTCCATAGTGGCTGTACTAGTTTGCATCCCCACCAACAGTGGAAGAGGGTTCCCTTTTCTCCACACCGTCTCCAGCATTTATTGCTTGTAGACTTTTGGATCACAGCCATTCTGACTGGCGTGAAATGGTACCTAATTGTGGTTTTGATTTGCATTTCTCTGATAACGAGTGATGTTGAGCATCTTTTCATGTGTTTGTTAGCCATCTGTATGTCTTCTTTGGAGAAATGTCTATTTAGTTCTTTGGCCCATTTTTTGATTGGGTCATTTATTTTTCTGGAGTTGAGCTGTAGGAGTTGCTTGTATATTTTTGAGATTAGTTGTTTGTCAGTTGCTTCATTTGCTATTATTTTCTCCCATTCTGAAGGCTGTCTTTTCACCTTGCTTATAGTTTCCTTTGTTGTGCAGAAGCTTTTAAGTTTAATTAGGTCCCATTTGTTTATTTTTGCTTTTATTTCGAATATTCTGGGAGGTGGGTCATAGAGGATCCTGCTGTGATGTATGTCGGAGAGTGTTTTGCCTATGTTCTCCTCGAGGAGTTTTATACTTTCTGATCTTACGTTTAGATCTTTAATCCATTTTGAGTTTATTTTTGTGTATGGTGTTAGAAAGTGTTCTAGTTTCATTCTTTTACAAGTGGTGGACCAGTTTTCCCAGCACCACTTGTTAAAGAGATTGTCTTTAATCCATTGTATATTCTTGCCTCCTTTGTCAAAGATAAGGTGTCCATATGTGCGTGGATTTATCTCTGGGCTTTCTATTTTGTTCCATTGATCTATATTTCTGTCTTTGTGCCAGTACCATACTGTCTTGATGACTGTGGCTTTGTAGTAGAGCCTGAAGTCAGGCAGGTTGATTCCTCCAGTTCCATTCTTCTTTCTCAAGATTGCTTTGGCTATTCGAGTTTTTTTGTATTTCCATACAAATTGTGAAATTATTTGTTCTAGCTCTGTGAAGAATACCATTGGTAACTTGATAGGGATTGCATTGAATCTATAAATTGTTTTGGGTAGTATACTCATTTTCACTATATTGATTCTTCCAATCCATGAACATGGTATATTTCTCCATCTATTAGTGTCCTCTTTGATTTCTTTCACCAGTGTCTTATAGTTTTCTATATATAGGTCTTTAGTTTCTTTAGGTAGATATATTCCTAAGTATTTTATTCTTTTCATTGCAATGGTGAATGGAATTGTTTCCTTATTTTCTCTTTCTATTTTCTCATTATTAGTGTATAGGAATGCAAGGGACTTCTGTGCGTTGATTTTGTATCCTGCAACTTTACTATATTCATTGATTAGTTCTAGTAATTTTCTGGTGGAGTCTTTAGGGTTTTCTATGTAGAGGATCATGTCATCTGCAAACAGTGAGAGTTTTACTTCTTCTTTTCCAATTTGGATTCCTTTTATTTCTTTTCTGCTCTGATTGCTGTGCCAAAACTTCCAAAACTATGTTGAATAGTAATGGTGAAAGTGGGCACCCTTGTCTTGTTCCTGACTAGGGGAAATGCGTTCAATTTTTCACCATTGAGGATAATGTTTGCTGTGGGTTTGTCATATATAGCTTTTATTATGTTGAGGTATGTTCCTTCTATTCCTGCTTTCTGGAGAGTTTTGATCATAAATGGATGTTGAAATTTGTCAAAGGCTTTCTCTGCATCTATTGAGATAATCATATGGTTTTTATTTTTCAACTTGTTAATGTGGTGTATTACATTGATTGATTTGTGGATATTGAAGAATCCTTGCATCCCTGGGATAAAGCCCATTTGGTCATGGTGTATGATCTTTTTAATGTGTTGTTGGATTCTGATTGCTAGAATTTTGTTAAGGACTTCTGCATCTATGTTCATCAGTGATATTGGCCTGTAGTTTGCTTTTTTTCTGGCATCTTTATCAGGTTTTGGTATTAGGGTGATGGTGGCCTCATAGAATGAGTTTGGAAGTTTACCTTCCTCTGCAATTTTCTGGAAGAGTTTGAGTAGGATAGGTGTTAGCTCTTCTCTAAATTTTTGGTAGAATTCAGCTGTGAAGCCATCTGGACCTGGGCTTTTGTTTGCTGGAAGATTTCTGATTACAGTTTCAATTTCCATGCTTGTGATGGGTCTGTTAAGATTTTCTATTTCTTCCTGGTCCAGTTTTGGAAAGTTGTACTTTTCTAAGAATTTGTCCATTTCTTCCACGTTGTCCATTTTATTGGCATATAATTGCTGATAGTAGTCTCTTTTGATCCTTTGTATTTCTGTGTTGTCTGTTGTGATCTCTCCATTTTCATTTCTAATTTTATTGATTTGATTTTTCTCCCTTTGTTTCTTGATGAGTCTGGCTAATGGTTTGTCAATTTTATTTATCCTTTCAAAGAACCAGCTTTTGGCTTTGTTGATTTTTGCTATGGTCTCTTTTGTTTCTTTTGCATTTATTTCTGCCCTAACTTTTAAGATTTCTTTCCTTCTACTAACCCTGGGGTTCTTCATTTCTTCCTTTTCTAGTTGCTTTAGGTGTAGAGTTAGGTTATTTATTTGACTTTTTTCTTATTTCTTGAGGTATGCCTGTATTGCTATGAACTTTCCCCTTAGGACTGATTTTACAGTGTCCCACAGGTTTTGGGTTGTTGTGTTTTCATTTTCATTTGTTTCTATGCAAATTTTCATTTCTTTTTTGATTTCTTCTGTGATTTGTTGATTATTCAGCAGCGTGTTGTTCAACCTCCATATGTTGGAATTTTTAATAGTTTTTTCTCCTGTAATTGAGGTCTAATCTTACTGCATTGTGGTTAGAAAAGATGCTTGGAATGATTTCAATTTTTTTGTGACAAGTTTTTAACCCATGCATCCAGCATGAGAATCAAGACACAGAATATTTCCCCCTCCCCCAAAATCCCTCCATGCTATTTTATTAAGGTCTTTTTAAATTCTTTTACCATTGCTTTGTATATTTTTTATTGACTATGTCCAGCACATATTTTGTTGAATTTATTTTTTTTTTACTTTTCTCTAAATTTTTTAAGACATGTATTATGAATTTACTTTTTAATACTCATATGGAATTTATTTATTAAAATATTTCTTCCAACACTTTGCATTATCCCACTTTGATTAGGTCTTTACATTTGATTGTAAATGATTTTTACAATCATTTGTAAAATTGATGTTTCAACTGCAATATATTATAGAAAAACACCTTCTCCAGAAACTAGTGTTCACCAGCAACCATACCTGACATCATAAGAGCAGCCTCATTTTCTGTGTGCCTGTTAGTATTGTTTTGCTTTAAAGTAAAAGAAACTAATTCAACCATACTGGAAGACTTAAGAAGAGATACATTTTGCTTATGAAAATAAACCAGTGAGTTAACTATATTTAAGGAGTTCTGCAAAGCACATGACTTGCAAAGAATTTCAGTTCTTGCATCTCCACTGGTCAAGTCTGTGATTTTATTTCTTGTTCCTCTCACGGGCCATTTCTAAAATTAATATTGCTAAAAGGTCTGTACTACAGATTTAATGCAGTCCCTATCGAAATGCCTACAACAATTTTCACAGAACTAGAACAAATAGTTCTAAAATTTATGCGAAAGACACAGAAGACCCCAGATAGTAAAGAGCATTCAAGAGAATAAAAAAATGCCCACAAAGCAAAAGGTGTCATACTCTCTGACTTCAGTTAATATTATTAATACAGAGCTATAATAATCAAAACAGAATGGTATTGCCACAAAAATGGACATACAATTGAGTCTAGAAGCAGTCCATGGGGTCGCTAAGAGTCGGACACGACTGGGCGATTTCACTTTCACTTCTCACTTTCATGCATTGGAGAAGAAAATGGCAACCTACTCCAGTGTTCTTGCCTGGAGAATCCCAGGGACGGGGGAGCCTAGTAGGCTGCCGTCTATGGGATCACACAGAGTCGGACATGACTGAAGCAACTTAGCAGCAACAGCAGCAGCAACAAAAATAAACCCATGAAAACACGGTCAGTTAAACTATGACAAATAATGCAAGAATTACAGTTTAGAAAAGATTGTCTTCAATAAGTAGTACTGGTAAAACTGGACAGCTCCATAAAAGAATGAAATTAGAATGTTTTCACACCCACACAGTTATATAAACTCAAAATGGATTAAAGACTGACATGCAGGCCAGGAACAACAAAACTCCTAGAAGAAAGCACCATCAGAACACTCTTGACATCTATTGTAGCAACGCATATTCAGATCTGTCTCATTGGGGAAGGAAACAAAAGCAAAAATAAACAAATGCAATTGAATTAACCTTAAAATCTTCTTACAGCAAAAACAAACAAAGAGAACCACTGATAAAAGAAAAAGAAAAAGAACTGCTGAATGGAAGAAAATATATGCAAACAAAATAATCAGTAAACCATTAATATTCAAAATATATAAACAGTCAGGCAACTCAATATGAAAAACACAAACAACACAATTTTTAAAATGGGCAGAAGATCTTTCATCTCTTTGCCTGATTGCTTTGCAAATAAACCCCTTCCCTGACGCAAACGGGCTTCCCTTGTGGCTCAGCTGGTAAAGAATCCGCTTGCAATGCAGGAGACCCCAGTTCAAGTCCTGGGTAGGGAAGATCTGCTGGAGAAGGCATAGGCTACTCACTCAAGTCTTCTTGGGCTTCCCTGGTGGCTCAACTGGTAAAGAATTCACCTGCAATGTGGGAGACCTGGGTTTGATCCCTAGTTTGGGAAGATCCCCTAGAGAAGGGAACGACCCACTCCAGTATTCTGGCCTGGAGAATTCCACGGACTGTATAGTCCATGGGGTCGCAAAGAGTTGGACATGACTGAGGGACTTTCGCTTTCACTTTCTGCAGCAAACCTGGGCATCTCGTGTTTTGGCTTCATGTGGGTCAGCCAAGATGAACCTGGGCCAATAACAGTTGGAAGAGTGATGTGCTTCCCTGGTGGCACTAGTGGTCAACAACCTGCCTGCCAATGCAGGAGATGTAAGAGACATTCGTCTGATCTCTGGGTAGGGAAGATCCCCTGGAGGAGGGCAAGGCAACCCACTCTGGTATTCTTGTCTCGAGAATTCCATGGGCAGAGGAACCTGGCACACTACAGTCCATGGGTGGCAAAGAGTCAGACACGACCGATGATCACTTTCACTTTCACTTGGCATGTGGATAACTCCTTTAATAGCAGGATATAATCTCATACCTTGTAACCCTCATAGCATCTACCACATATTTAGTACCTGTAGTTCTCCGAGTCAACTATAATTGATAAATAAGTAAATGAATGGCACTAGTATTTCTAGTGAAGATTTTGCCAAATTCCAGCCAGTAGAACAAGAAAAAAAGGCTGAGAATGAGAAAAGGAGGGGAAGAAAAGTTTTAAAACACAGATGACAAGTTTAGAAGAAGAACCAAAGGAATCTAAAGATGCAATTCATTATTAATAATAACAGATTTAATAAGCTTATTGAACTTAAATATAAAAAGTTTATTCCATATGTTATCAACAGTTAAAATATTTTTTAAAGAGAGATGATTTAAAAATTCTAATGTAACATATAAAATACAGAAAAACAAATCTTTTGGTAAATGAGACTGTAATTCAGAAAAGGATTAAATTTTAAAGGAAAACATTCTAAAAAACTGAAATAAGTGAAAATGTATACCATGATCATGAATCAGTAAAACCAATTGTAAGAGTGTTCCTAATTCTGCACTACCAACCGTTTGCTCAGGGCTGTACAAAATCACGAAAGATATTTTCATGAAATTTGATGAAAGTCATCTGAAACTTAAGTGGTCAACACAGAGAAAAGGGAAAGGAATGTTGAACAGGGACAAAGTAATGTGATTTCTCCTTGAACTATCAAATCATTTCTTAATTTAGGATAATGAAAAAGGCATAAATAAACAGACAAATGAAAATCATGGATTTAAAAGGGGAGAAGTTTAAGCTGGATCATAGAAAAAGCAAGACAGTTCCAGAAAAACATCTGTTTCTGCTTTATTGACTATTGCAAAGCCTTTGACTGTGTGGATCACAATAAACTATGGAAAATTCTGAAAGAGATGGGTATACAAGACCACCTGACCTGCCTCTTGAGAAACCTATATGCAGGTCAGGAAGCAACAGAACTGGACATGGAACAACAGACTGGTTCCAAATGGGAAAAGGAGTACGTCAAGGCTGTATATTGTCACCCTGCTTATTTAACTTATATGCAGAATACAGCATGAGAAACACTGGGCAGGAAGAAGCCCAAGCTGGAATCAAGATTGCCAGGAGAAATATCAATAACCTCAGATATGCAGATGACACCACCCTTATAGCAGAAAGTGCAGAGGAACTAAAGAGCCTCTTGATGAAAGTGAAAGAGGAGAGTGAAAAAGTTGTCTTAAACCTCAACATTCATAAAACAAAGATCATGGCATCTGGTCCCATCACTTCCTGGCAAATCGATGGGGAAACAGTGGAAACAGTGACAGACCTTATTTTCTGGGCTCCAAAATCACTGCAGATGGTGATTGCAGCCATGAAATTAAAACACGCTTACTCCTTGGAAGGAAAGTTATAAGCAAACTAGACAGCATATTAAAAAGCAGAGACATTACTTTGCCAACAAAGGTCCGTCTAGTCAAAGCTATGGTTTTTCCAGTGGTCGTGTATGGATGTGAGAGTTGGACTGTGAAGAAAGCTGAGTGCCAAAGAATTGATGCTTTGAATGGTGGTGTTGGAGAAGACTCTTGAGAGTCCCTTGGACTGCAAGGAGATCCAACCAGTCCATTGTAAAGGAGATCAGTCCCGAATATTCATTGGAAGGATTGATGCTGAAGCTGAAACTCCAATACTTTGGCCACCTGATATGACTCCCTCACTCATTGGAAAAGACCCTGATGCTGGGAAATATTGGAGGCAGGAGGAGAAGGGGATGACAGAGAATGAGATGGTTGGATGGCATCACCGACTTGATTGACATGGGTTTGGGTGGACTCTAGGAGTTGGTGATGGACAGCGAGGCCTGGCGTGCTGCAGTTCATGGGGTCACAAAGAGTTGGACATGACTGAGCTACTGAACTGAACTGAACTGGTGTTTAAGTAGGCATTTTATATATGATAGAGCCATCACTGGAGGTATGCAGGGGAATAAGGCAATGTTCTTCTGGGACAAGCTGTTATCCACAGAAATAATGATGGATTTAAATTCATTTTCACAGCCTAAGCAAAAATAATTATTATTAAAAAATCAAATGCTTACACACAACTTTAAAGTGTTAGCTGTCTGGTAAATAACTTGTAAGTATATCTTTATGATCTTGGAGTACAAGAACATAATTATAAAGAATTAAATGTATACCCTCCCCAAAGAGAATGTAGACTCATCTAAATTAGGAATATCAACTAAAAAAAAAAAGGCATTACAAAGAGTGAAAGACAAGCTACAGATTGAACAGATATTAGCAGCACGTGTAACTGCATATTTGCTATCAGGAATATGTAAGGAATTGTTACAAATAAGTAATAGCTGAACATTCAAAAAGAAATATGGTCAAACGGCAGTGTACTAAAAACACTAGTGGCCTATAAACAGAAAAAATATATTCAATCAAAAAGAAAGAGAATTATAGAAAAAGGTCTACTTCTGCTTCACTGACTACACTAAAGCCTTCGACTGTGTGGATCACAACAAACTGTGGAAAATTCTGAAAGAAATGGGACTACCAGACCACCTGATCTGCCTCCTAAGAAACCTGTATGTATGTCAAGAAGCAACAGTTAGAACTGGACATGGAACAAGAGACTGGTTGAAAATTGGGAAAGGAGTACATCAAGGCTGTAGATTGTCACCCTGTTTATTTAACTTATATGCAGAGTACATCATGTGAAATGCTGGGCTGGATAAAGCACAAGCTGAAGTCAAAATTTCACATGACTGAGTCACATGACTGAGTGACTGAACTGATCTAAACTGAAAAATCATAAAAATGCTAACTGAAACTAGAGTGATATACCATTTTATCCTAATAGACTGGCAAAGTTAAAAGAACAAAAATGACAGGACTTCCATGGCGTCTAGTGGTTAAGATTCCTGGCTCCCCTGTGGGGGAGGGGAGGGGGACATGGTTCTACTCCTATTCAGGGTACTAATAAACTGCATGCCACTGGGCACAGCCAGAAATTTAAAAAATTAGAAAGAATAGTACCAATTGAATTTTAGATGTGCAACCCTAGAAAACACACAACAGTTTTTGGGATTATTTATCTGGCTCAATTTGGAGCTTCCCTGGGGCTACCCTCGTGGCTCAGACGGTAAAGCATCTGCCTGCAATGCTGGAGACCCAGGTTCAATCCCTGGGTTGTGAAGATCCCCTGGAGAAGGAAATGGCAACCCACTCCAGTGTTCTTGCCTGGAAAATTCCATGGACGGAGGAGCCTGGCGGGTTAGAGTCCATGGGGTTACAGAGAGTTAGACACAACTGAGTGACTTCATTTTAATTTGGAAAGCATTTTGTCTTAGAATGTAAAGTTGACATGGTGACCCTAAGGCTCAATATTTATATTCCCAGGTATTGAGAAATATTATACCTGGTATGTAAAGAAAGGTATAAGAATGAAGTCCTGTTTGTACTAGCACCAAAATCTAGAGGAGAAAACTAGTGTACATTAACTCAGAATGAATAATTAATTCTGACTGCTGCTGCTAAGTCACTCAGTCCTGTGCGACTGTGCGACCCCATGGACTGCAGCCCATCAGGCTTCTCCGTCCCTGGGATTCTCCAGGCAAGAACACTGGAGTGGCTTGCCATTTCCTTCTCCAATGCATGAAAGTGGAAAGTGAAAGTGAAGTCACTCAGTCCTGTCTGACTCTTAGCAACCCCATGGACTACAGCCTACCAGGCTCCTCCATCCATGGGAATTTCCAGGCAACAGTACTGGAGTGGGGTGCCATTGCCGTCTCCAAATTCTGACTAACTATTAATAATAAATAGAACCTTATATATTAGTGATGGCTCATCAGGTAAAGAATCGGTCTGCTTTGCAGGAGACACAGGAGATGCAGGTTGGATCCCCGGGTCGAGAAGATCCCCTGGAGGAGGAATGGCAACCCACTCCAGGATTCTTGCCTGAAAAATCCCAGGGACAGAGGAACCTGATGGGCTACAGTCCGTGGGGTCACTAGGGTCAGACACGACTGAGGGAATGGGCAGGCATGCACATATTAGCAAAAGTGAATTATATAAAATTATCTGCAAAAACAGAAATTGTTATCACAGACATAAAACTGAATAAAAATATGACACAGAAAAAGTATAAACAGAATAAATCCCTTAGATAAATTTGAAAGACATAAAACACTGATTAAAATATAATTTACAGATTCTTCCATAAGTCTAAAACTGATAATGGAAGGAAAGTGAGTAAAAACTTAAACTTTAGGATAATGTTTTCCTAGACCTAGTAGAGAAAGAATGATAAAATCTGGAAAAATAACACAGGGACTTAAAAAGTCTCAGAGAAAATCTGTCTCCTAAGCTAACAGTTTCAGGTTAGATGACTCATTTTATTATTTCTCTAGATGCTTTATATATCCATCACAAATACTTCTTTGGTATTGTTTAAAATTTGGCTTGTTAGTATAAGGTGGCTGCTGTATTCATTTGTAAGCGCAGTGGAAGCTAAGACTGACGTACAGCAAGTTGTGTGTTTCATTGCCTGAGAGGGAAGGGAGGAGGGGAGGAGGCAAATAGACAAGATAAAAAGCAAGGAAGTTATTGACGTGAAACTGATTTTCATTTTTGAAGAAATGATGAAAGAGCAGAATCAGGAAAAAGACAATTGAAGCCATCTGAAATCCACACCAGTTGTTTCACCAGCTTTCCCTGCACTCCCAGTCTATGAAAAGCCAGCATCTCAAGTACACGGGGACTGTGATGACCACAGGAAGCAACCACGTGACAAGGAGGTGCTGAAGGGGGATGAGGCCCTGAGAGGAAAAGCCACTGTGCTGCTTTCTCCCTGAGCCAGCCATGTGCCTTGGCCTCCTGTGCTGTATGGCTCTTTTATTCTGGGGAGCAGTGAGGTGAATTAACTGGATTCTAGATTCAGGACTTTCTCCTGAGGCTGCAAAATCAGGCTCCTTCAAGGGCTTTTTCTTCACTTTCTCTCTCTTTTCTCACAGGCTCCATGGACACTGAGGTCACCCAGAGTCACAGTCATCTGGTCAAAGGAAAAGACCAGAGAGCAAAAATGGATTGTGTCCCCAAAAAAGGACATATTAATGTTTATTGGTATCATAAGAAACTGGAAGAAGCATTAGAGTTTTTGGTTTACTTACAGGATGAAAAAATTATAGAAGATACAGCCATGTTCAAACAGAGATTTTCAGCTGAGTGCCACCAGAACTCACCCTGCAGCCTGGAAATCAACTCCACCGAGGCAATGGACTCAGCTCTGTATTTCTGTGCCAGAAGCCAATCCACAGTGCTGCACGTCAGCTCTTCTTAGAGCACAAACTCACTGTGGACCCAGTTCAGGAAATCAGTGGTGTCGTAGGAGGGTAGGAACTAACAGAAACCCACCTTGAGAGAGCATAAACCAGAAGGAAAAATCTGTAAACGGTAACACAGGATGAGCAGAAGGGGAGGTGGAAAATAACTAGTGGGAATACAAATCCAAGAATGGGGCAGGAAGCTGTAAGGGGTCTCAGATTCCCCAGCTGGCAGGGTATCTGGCAAAGGAGAGAGGATATGACTTTGATGGGTTCCTAAGAATTTTATTAAAATATACAGTTCTGAGCTTTTCATCTGGCAAAGCTGTACCTTCAGGAATAAGGATAATCTGCAGGTCATCTGTCTTCCCTGGGCACCCTGATCACCTAGCTCTGCACATTCAATTCATTGATCCAAACAGAACTGAGTGTCTAGAAATAAACCCAAACAAGTATGGTCAATTAAGCTGGTTTTAGAAAAGGAAGAGGAACCAGAGATTAAGTTGCCAACATCTGCAGGATCATGGAAAAAGCAAGAGAGTTCCAGAAAAATATCTATTTCTGCTTTATTGACTATGCCAAAGCCTTTGACTGTGTGGATCACAATAAACTGTGGAAAATTCTGAAAGAGATGGGCATACCAGACCACCTGACCTGCCTTTTGGAAACCTATATGCAGGTCAGGAAGCAACAGTTAGAACTGGACATGGAACAACAGACTGGTTCCAAATAGGAAAAGGAGTATGTCAAGGCCATATATTGTCACCCTGCTTATTTAACTTATATGCAGAGTACATCATGAGAAACGCTGGGCTGAAAGAAACACAAGCTGGAATCAAGGTTGCCAGGAGAAATATCAATAACCTCAGATATGCAGATGACACCACCATAATGGCAGAAAGTGAAGAGAAACTAAAAAGCTTCTTAATGAAAGTGAAAGAGGAGAGTGAAAAAGTTGGCTTAAACCTCAACACTCAGAAAACGAAGATCATGGCATCTGGTCCCATCACTTCATGGGAAATAGATGGGGAAACTGGAAACAGTGTCAGACTTTCTATTTTTGGGCTCCAAAATTACTGCAGATGGTGATTGCAGCCATGAAATTAAAACACGCTTACTCCTTGGAAGGAAAGTTATGACCAACCTAGATAACATATCCAAAAACAGAGACATTACTTTACCAACAAAGGTCCATCTAGTCAAGGCTATGATTTTTCCAATGGTCATGTATGGATGTGAGAGTTGGACTGTGAAGAAAGCTGAGCGCCGAAGAATTGATGCTTTTGAAGTGTGGTGTTGAAGAAGACTCTTGAGAGTCCCTTGGACTGCAAGGAGATCCAACCAGTCCATTCTGAAGGAGATCAGCCCTGGAATTTCTTTGGAGGGAATGATACTGAAGCTGAAACTCCAGTACCTTGGCCACCTCATGCGAAGAGTTGACTCATTGGAAAAGACTCTGATGCTGGGAGGGATTGGGGGCAGGAGGAGAAGGGGACGCCAGAGGATGAGATGGCTGGATGGCATCACTGACTCGATGGATGTGAGTCTGAGTGAACTCCAGGAGTTGGTGATGGACCGGGAGGCCTGGCGTGCTGCGATTCATGGGGTCGCAGAGTCAGACAACTGAGCGACTGAACTGAACTGAGCTGTGGGTCAGTTAGGAAGAACCTGGTCCAGTAACAGTGGAGAATGATTTGCAAATATCCTGGCATGCCAATAACTCCTCTAATAGCAGGACCTAATCTTACACTTTTTAACCTTCCATAGCATCTACCACATATCTACTACCTGTAGCTCTCTGGGTCAAACATAACTGACAAGTAAGTAAATGAAGTCCGCCACTATTTCTGGTCATGATTGTGCTGAATATCTAGCCAATAGAACTAGAAAAAAAGGTGAGACTGAGGAAAAGAGCGAAGAAATGATTAAAGACAGATGGAAAATTGAAAAGAACCAAAGGCATCTAAAGAAGCATTGCATTATTAATAACAACAAATTTAATAAATTGACTGAATTTAACAAAAACTTAAAAAGTCCATTTATTTCCATATATTAGCAAGAAACAGTCAAAAATATATTTTATACAGAGAGAGACTATTTACAAATTATAACAACATATAAAATACATTAAAAATCTATTCGGTAAATGATTATTTAATTCAGAAAACTATTACATTTTAGGGAAAACATTTAAAAAACCTGAAACAAGTGAAGCTATACACCACGATCATGAATAAGCTAAACCAATGGAAAGAGTATTCCTGTTTTTGTACTATCATCTATGCATTCAATGCAGCACTAATGAAAATCACAAAAGATATTCTCATGAAATTTGATGAAAGTCACTGAAATTTAAGCAAAGAGAGAGAATAGGGAAGATAATGTTACGATTACCAAGATAGGTAGAGAAAGAAAAATAAGAATCCATAAAAATAACACGGACACTTGAAAATTCTTAGTGAAAGTCTGTTTCCTAAACTGATTGTTCCAGGCAAGATCATTCATTTTGTGATTTCTCTAGATGTATTGCATATTCATCATAAATATTTGTAGAGCTCAAAATTTGTTTTTTTTAAACATAAAGTAGCTGCTATACGATTTTGTAAATGCAATAGAAGCTATGATTGACATATAGCAAAGTGTATCATTCATTGCCTAAGAGGGATGGGCGAAGGGGAAAAGGCAAATCGACAAGTTAAAAAAGGAAATAAATTGCTGATGTGAAATGACTTCTATTCTTTAAAGACTGATGAGAGAGAAGAATCAGGAAAAAAGAAAAATAAAGCAGTTTCAAATTCAAACTAGTTGTTTCCCCAGCTTTCTCTGCCCTCCCAGCCTATGAAATGTTAGACACTCATGTACACAGGGGCTATAATGACCACGTGAACCCACCACGTGACAAGGAGTTGCTGAAGGAGGATGAGCACCTTAGGGAAAAAGTCACCACCCTGCTTTCTCCCTGAGCCAGACATGTGCTTCAGCCTCCTGTGCTGTGCAGTTTTTTTTTCTTCTGGGGAGCAGGTAAGTCCCTGTTGTGAAGTTGTTGGATTCCAATCTCAGGACATTCTCCTGTGGCTGCAAATCAGCCTTTCTCCTGGGCTTTCATTGCACTTACTTTCTCATTTCTTAAAGGCTCCATGGACACTGAGGTCATCCAGAGTCCAGGTCATCTGTCAAAGGAAAAGGCCAGAAAGCAAAGATGGATTGTGTCCCCATAAAAGGACATATGAATATTTACCGGTATCGCAAGAAGCCAGAAGGAGCATTTGAATTTTTGGTTTACTTAAAGAATCAAGACATTGTGGAAGATACAGAAGTATTTCAACAGCGATTTTTGGCTCCGTGTCCCCAAAACTCACCCTGCAGCCTGGAAATCAACTCCACGGAGGCAGCGGACTCAGCTCTGTATTTCTGTGCCAGCAGCCAGTCCACAGTGCTGCACGTCAGCTCTTCTTAGAGCACAAACTCACCATGGACCCAGCTCAGGAAATCAGTGGTGTCGTAGGAGGGTAGGAACTAACAGAAACCCACCTTGAAAGAGCATAAAGCAGAAGGAAAAGTCTGTAAATGGCCACACAGGATGAGCAGAAGGGGAGGTGGAAAACAGCTGGTGGAAACACAAACCCAAGGACAGGAAAGAAAGCTGTAAGGGAACTCAGATTCCCCAGTTTGCAGGGTATTTAGCAAAAGAGACACAGGATGTGACCTTGCTGGGTTCCTAACAATCTTTATTAAGACATGTAATTTTGAGCTTTTCACTTGGCAAAACTGTGCCTTCAGGAATAATCAGCAGGGGCACCCTGATCGCCTTGCTCAGCACATTCATTGATCCAGACCCAGGGACTCCTTAGGGGTTCATGGCTGCTTCTCTCCGCTGTCCCTGCCAGAGGAGCTGAGCAAGAAACTCAGCAACTCCCTAGGTCCTGAATACTACGATTACACAAGCTTTAAAAGCAACAATTCTGTAATAAAATGCACCCAATTTGAGTATATGTTTCAATACTTTTTGATGAGATTTTGCACCTGTATCGATAGATGGCATGACAATCAAGACACAGAATACTTCTCCCTCCCCTAAAAGTCCCTCCTTGCTATTTTATTGAGGTCTTTTTAAGTTCTTTAAGCTTGGCTTCTTATTTTTTCATCATAAGATCATAGCATCCAATCCATCATTTCATGGCAAATAGATGAGGAGAAATTGGAAACAATGAAAGATTTTATTTTCTTGGGCTCCCAAATCACTGCAGATGGTGACTGCAGGCATGAAATTAAAAGATGCTTGCTCCTTGGAAGCAAAGCTATCACAAACCTATAACATACCAAAAAGCAGAGACATTACTTTGCTGATAAATATCTGTCTAGTCAAAACTATGGTTTTTCCAGTAGTCATGTGTGGATGTGAGAGTTGGACCATAAATGAAGCTGAGCACCGAAGAACTGATGCTTCTGAACTGTGGTATTGGAGAAGACTCTTGTGGTGCTGGAGAGCCCCTTGGACTGCAAAGAGATGAAACCAGTCAATCCTAGAGGAAATCAGTTCTGAATATTCATTGGAAGGACTGATGCTGAAGCTAAAGCTCTGATACTTTGACCACCTGATATGAAGCCCTGACTCATTGGAAAGGACCCTGATGCTGGGAAAGATTGAAGGCAGGAGAAGTGGGTGACAGAGTATGAGATGGTTGAATGGAATCACCAAGTCAATGGCAAGCTTTGGGAGTCGGTGACGGACAGAGATGCCTGGTGTGCTACAGTCCATGGGATCAGAAAGTGTTGGACACGACTGAGCGACTGAACAGAACTAAACTGAAAAATCATAAAAATGCAAACTAAAACTAGAGTGATATGCTATTTTATCCTAATAGACTAGCAAAGGTTAAAGAACATTCAGTGCCAAGACTTCCATGGAGGTCTAGTGGTTAAGATGCTGGGCTTCCCTGAAGAGGGCGCTGGTTCTATCCCTGTTCAGGGTACTAGTAAACCACATGCCACCTGGCACAGCCAGCAATTTTAAAACTTAGAAAGAGTAGTACCAGTTGAATTTTAGATGTGCAACCCTAGAAAACACACAACAGTTGCTGGGATTATTTATTTGGCTTAATTTAGAAAGCATTTTGTCCTAGTCTGTAAAGTTCACGTGGTGACCCTAAGGCTCAATTTTTATATACGCAGGCACAGGGAAATATTATACCTTGGTATGTAAAGAAAGGTATAAGAATGCAGTCCTGTTTGTACTAGCACCAAAATCTAGAGGAGAAAACTAGTGGACATTAACTCAGAAAGGATAATAAATTCTGACAAACTATTAATAATAAATAGAACCTTATATATTAGTGATGGTTCATCAGGTAAAGAATCCTCCTGCTTTGCAGGAGACACAGGAGATGCAGGTTGGATCCCCGGGTCGGGAAGACCCCCTGGAGGAGGACATGGCAACCCACTCCAGGATTCTTGCTGAAAAATCCCAGGGACAAAGGAACCTGGTGGGCCACAGTCCATGGGGTCACAAAGAGTCAGACATGACAGGGAATGAGCAGGGACGCACATATTAGCAAAAGTGAATTATATGAAATTAACTGCAAAAACAATAATAATAAAGTATTATTTAAATTATTATATGAAATAATAATAAATTATTGTCACAGACATAATGCTGAGTAAAAAAATGACACGGAAAAAAGTATAAACAGAATAAACCCCTTAGATAAATTTCAAAGACATAAAATACTGATTCGTATGTAACTTACAGATTCTTACACAAGTCTAAAACTGAAAATGGAATGAAAGTGAGTAAACACAGGAACTTTGGGATTATGTTTACCCAGACCTGGTAGAGAAAGAATGATAAAATCTGGAAAAATAACACAGGGACTTAAAAAGTCTCAGAGAAACTCTGTCTGCTAAGCTAACGGTTTCAGGCTAGACGACTCATTTTATTATTTCTCTAGATGCTTGATATATCCATCACAAATACTTCTTTTGTATTGTTCAAAATTTGGCTTGTTAATATAAAATAGCTACTCTGTTAATTTGCAAGTGCAGTGGAAGCTGTGACTGACGTACAGCAAGTTGTGTATTTCGTTACCTGAGAGGGAAGGGAGGAGAGGAGGAGGCAGATAGACAAGAGAAAAAGCAAAGAAGTTATTGATGTAACCGATTTTTTTTTTTTTAAAGAAATGATGAAAGAGCCTAATCAGGAAAAAAGACAATTGAAAGACTGGAATCCACACTAGTTGTTTCACCAGCTTCCCTGCCCTCCCAGTTAGACTCTCAAGTAAGTGGGCCTGTGATGACCACAGGAAGAGAGCACGTCACAAGGAGGTGCTGCAGGGAGAGGAGGAGCCTGAGAGGAAAAGCCTCTGCTCTCTTTCTCCCTGAGCCAGCCATGTGCATTGGTCTCCTGTGCTGTGTGGCTCTTTTCATCTGGGGAGCAGGTGAGGTGAATCTCTTGGATTCTAGATTCAGGACTTTCTCCTGTGCCTGCAAAATCAAGCTCCTTCAAGGGATTTTTGTGAACTTTCTGTCTCTTTGCTTACAGGCTCCATGGACACTGAGGTCATCCAGAGTCCAGGTCATCTGGTCAAAGGAAAAGGCCAGAAAGCAAAGATGGATTGTGTCCCCATAAGAGGACATATTAATGTTTACTGGTATCGCAGGAAGCTGGAAGAAGCATTCGAGTTCTTAGTTTACTTTCAGAAGCAAGACATTTTGGAAGGCACAGAAGTGTTTAAAGAGCGATTTTCAGCTCAGTGCCCTCAAAACTCACCCTGCAGCCTGGAAATCAACTCCACCGAGGCAGCGGACTCGGCTCTGTATTTCTGTGCCAGCAGCCAGTCCACAGTGCTGCACGTCAGCTCTTCTTTGAACACAAACTCACCATGGACCCAGCTCAGGAAATCACTGGTGTCGTAGGAGGGTAGGAACTAACGGAAACCCACCTTGAAAGAGCATAAAGCAGAAGGAAAAATCTGTAAATGGCCACACAGGATGAGCAGAAGGGGAGGTGGAAAACAGCTGGTGGGAACACAAACCAAAGGATGGGGCAGGAAGCTGTAAGTGGTCTCAGATTCCCCAGTTCGCAGGGTATCTGGCAAAGGAGACACAGGATGTGACCTTGATGGGTTCCTAATAATCTTTATTAAAAAGTGTAGTTTTGAGCTTTCACCTGGCAAAACTGTGCCTTCAGAAATAAGGATAAGCAACAGAGGCACCCTGATCACGTGGCTCAGCACATTAATTGATCCAAACCCAGGGACTCCTTAGGGTTTCATGGCTGAATCTCTCAGCTGTCCCTGCCAGAGGAGCTGAGCAAGAAACTCAGCAACTCCTTACGTCCTGAATACTACAATTACACAAGCTTTAAAAGCAACAACTCTGCAATAAAATGCATCCAATTGAGTATATGTTTCAATACTTTTTGATGAGATTTTGCACCTGTATAGATAGCTGGCCGGAGAAGACAATGGCACCCCACTCCAGTACTCTTGCCTGGAAAATCCCGTGGATGGAGGAGCCTGGTGGGCTGCAGTCCATGGGGTGGCTAGGAGGCGGACACAACTGAGCGACTTCACTTTCACTTTTCACTTACATGCATTGGAGAAGGAAATGGCAACCCCCTCCAGTGTTCTTGCCTGGAGAATGCCAGGGACGGGGGAGCCTGGGGAGCTGCCGTCTATGAGGTCGCACGGAGTCAGACACGACTGAAGCGACTTATCGGCATAGATAGCTGGCATGACAATCAAGGCACAGAATACTTCTCCCTCCCCTGAAAGTCCCTCCTTGCTCTTTTACTGAGGTCTTTTTAAGTTTTTTAAGTTTGGCTTCTTATTTTTTAATCATAAGATCATAGCATCCAATCCCATCACTTGATGGCTAATAGATGAGGAAAAATTGGAAACAGTGAAAGACTTTATTTTCTTGGGCTCCCAAATCACTGCAGATGGTGACTGAAGGCATGAAATTAAAAGACACTTGCTCCTTGGAAGAAAAGATATGACAAACCTAGACAGTGTATTAAAAAGCAGACATCACTTTGCTGACAAAGGTCCATATTGTCCAACTATGGTTTTTCAGTATTCATGTACAGATGTGAGTTGAACCACAAAGAAGTCTGAGAGCCAAAGAATTGATGCTTTTGAAATGTGGTGCTGGAGAAAACTCTTGAGAGTCCTTTGGACAGCAAGGAAATCAAACCAATCAATCCTAAATGAAATCAACTCTGAATATTCATTGGAAGGACTAATACTAAAGCTGAAGCTCCAAGAGTTTGGTCATTTGATGTGAAAAGCCGACTCATTGGGAAAGACCCTAATGCTGAGAAAGATTGAAGGCAGCAGGAGAAGGGGATGACAGAGGATGAGATGGCTGGATGGCATCACCGACTCAGTGGGCACGAGTTTGAGTAAACTCCAGGAGTTGGTGATGGACAGGGAGGCCTGGTGTGCTGCAGTCCATGGGTTCACAAAGAGTTGGACACAGCTCAGCGACTGAACTGAACTGATGCGAACTCATTAAACTGTGTACATTAAATATGTGCAGTTTTGGTACATAAATGATAGCTCAATGAAGCTGTTAAAAATAATTAGAAAGTAAGTAAATCTAGGGCTTCCCTGATAGCTCAGATGGTAAATAATCGCCTTCAATGCAGGAGACCCCGATTCGATTCCTGGGTCGGGAAGATCCACTGGAGAAGGGATAGGCTACCCACTCCAGTATTCTTGGACTACCCTTCTGGCTCAGCTAGTAATGAATCTACCTGCAATGTGGAAGACCTGGGTTCAAACTCTGGGTTGGGAGGAAGCTGTTAAAAATAAATAAAAGGCAAGTAAATGTAATTCAAGCCAAAAGGGCTGCTTAGAACAGTGCGTGTATGCTTGCTCAGACGTGTCCCACTCTTTGCAACACCATGGACTGTAGTCCACCAGGCTCTTCTGTCTGTGGGATTTTCCAGGCAAGAATACTGGAGTGGGTTGCCATTTCCTTCTCCAGTTCATGAAAGTGAAAAGTGAAAGTAAAGTTGCTCATTCATGTCCGACTCTTCACGACCCCAGGGACTGTAGCCTACCAGGCACCTCTGTCCATGGGATATTCCAGGCAAGAGTACTGGAGTGGGTTGACATTGCCTTCTCCAGAAAAGAGTGCAAAGGCCATTAAGCTAGGAAACAATATTCTTTCTAATGAACGGTGCTAGGAAAACTGGATATCCATATACAAAAGAATACAGTTGCATCCCTTCCTCATAGCATATACAAAAATTCACTCAAATGTATCAAAGAGCTAAGTATAAGATCTGAGATTATTCTTAGAAGAAAACAAAGGTGTAAATCTTCATGATGATGGAAATGGCAATGATTTAACTATCACACCAAAACCACAGGCAGCTAAGAAAAGCTAGGTAGGCTGGAATTCTTTGAACTGAAAAAAAAAAAAAGTTTGTGCTTCAAAGAGCACTCTCAAGAGAGGCAAAGATAACCTCCAAAATGAGAAAACTGATTTATTATTTTATTAATAAAATTAATTTATTAATAATTTTAATAACAACATTATTAATGTTGACAATATTTTAATAATTAATTTATTGATAAAATATGATTTATTAATCATATATCTATGATATATATATTTAAAGCTTATATATATATTTAAAAAAGCTTACAACTCAACAATAAAAAGACAAATAATCCACATCTTCAAAGAAGATATGTAAGTGTCCAATAAATGTAGCAGATAGTCAGCATCATTAATCATTAAAGAAATGAAATGAAAATCACAGTAAGATGCCATCCCACATCCACTTGGCTGTAATGAAAATGACAGACAACAACAAATTTGGGGGCAGCTGGGGAGGAATTGGGCACCACATGCATTGCTGGTGGGAATGGAAAATGGTACAGCCACTGTGTAAAATGTATGAGTAGTTCTTCGAAAGTTAAAGTGGAATTACCATATAACCTAGCAATTTCAACTGAAAGCATGTGTCCACACAAAAACTTTCACGTGTGTGTTCAGGCAGCATTATCTGTAATAGCCAAAAAAGTGAAGAGATAACTCATTTCCCTACTGCCCTAGCAGCCTGAGGATTCCTGGATCTGACAGCATCCTGAAAGAGTCCCTTCAGGCTAGACATGTGTGTTCAGTGATGGGCATTTTTGTCAATAGCATTAGTGAACAATTTGGAGTGTTTTCAGGAGAAATGACTGAGCGGATTCTAAGTGGTGATGGCAGCTAAGTTCTGATTGAAGCATATAATTGGGTAAGCCTATGACAATAAGAGAGACCCTTTGAAGAAGGCCTTAGGACCCTGCTATGATAAAAGAAGGTCTTGAGCCATAATTATTTGGACACTAAAAGTTACTATGATCTTATTTATTATTCGAGGCCTGAAGCATCCTAGATGTACAAGGTACATCGCCTCCAGGGAGTCTGTGTGTTCTAAAAGGGAGGGATGGTGTCTAATTCCTTCTTTGCATCTTCTTTCATATAATTATCTACTGTCACAGGGTAGGAAAGGACAAAAGAATAGAAGGAAAGAAGATCCCTCACACACAGGTATCATTCGTGATTAAAGAGAATAATACAAATAAATAGAATGAGACAAAAGGTTTGAGAGGGAGAGTTTATGGTTTTTCTAGTGACTGTTCTTTGTATTACTTACATCAAAAAAATCAAGTAGGATAATAACAGAGAAGAAAATGGATTATGAACCATTAACTAAGGTTCTCTCAAGATGCTTGAAGCCCTGCTTAGATGAGGTGGAGGAAAGAAACTGAGTCAAATCCTTTTCTGTCTCTATTGTTTTTTGGCAGAAATTCTTGTCTCCACTTCCCTGCCTCTCAACAAACGTACCTAAATATCACATGTGGTCACTCCCTGTACTCGGTAATGGAAAATGGAAAGATGATACAAGCCAATGAAAGAAAATGGAGGAATTAAAAGTAAAAAGTGTGCAGAAGTGGCACAAACTGTTTCAGAAGCTAAGGACTGATAACGAAGCTACTCACCTCTCAACACTATGTCCATAGTGAAACATTCTAAACCAGGTTGTGTGCATAATTCAGGGGGAAAAAAGACTAATCTTGAACCTCAGTTCCATTTAAGTGACGTACAAGATTAATTCTGGAGACAACGGGGTGCAATGGAAATGGTGACCTCACAGGAAGACCCGCCTCATAGAAGCCAGCTTTGAGCTCTAGCTCCCTGAGCTGATGCAGTAAATATACTCCCTGGTCCTGCCTGCAGGCTCCCCTTCATGCCCAACCCTCCCATGGGCACCAGCCTACTCAGCTGAGGGGTCATCAGGCTCCTGGCAGCAGTGAGTTTTGAACTAATGGATCAGCATCACTGGACTTTATCTGTGGGTCAACAGCTGTGTCTGGAATATGCCCTGGACCTCCATGTTGCCCAGAGATGTTCTAAAAGGTATTGACATTCATACCAATGCAAATAATTGCATTTTGGAGTACAAAGCATAATTCCTGTGAACTTTTAAATGAATGCAGGAGACTTCAAACATTTCTGAGCTCCCCTTGCCTTGCTTCACTGGAAGGCACTCACGTCCCCTTCTATTAAAACTCTGTCTCATGCAGTCCCTTCAGCTCTGAGGTCCCATGAATGTTGGCATCACCAGGAACCCAAGACACCATGTCAGGGGCGAAGAACAAGTGGTAACACTGAGATGCAGCCCAATGAAAGGACACAGTTAAGTTTCCTATCAGCAGCTCCTGGAGGAAGATCTGAAATTCATGATTGACCTTGAGGAAGCGAAAAATCATACATGAGTCAGGAATGCCACTGGAGCGCTTTTCTGCTGAATTACCCAAAGAGGGACCCAGTGTCTTGAAGATACAGTTGGTGGAGCTGGGAGACTCTCCAGTGTGTTTCTGGGCCAGTTCCTAATCCATATCAACGCAGTCATGTCCTTCCACTGCACAAACATTCTCCAGCCCATCCCAGAAACAGCCGTGGGCTGGGGAAGCCGACATGTCTGATTAGTGAAATTGGCTACAAAGCCTTCCAAGGGATGAAGATGGAGATAGGAGAGGGCTGGAACACACCAACTGAGGCTCAGGGATGAAGACTGTGTTACCCCAAAACGGGAACATAATTTAGAACAACATCATTTGTCATGGGAAATATGCATTGCCTGATGCTTCTCTTTCATACTGTATTTTGAGTTCTCTACCACATGCTTTAAATATAGGATTTTATTTAATCACCAAGACAAGCAAAGGCACTATTTTCTTCATTTTCAACTTAGGAAAATACGGTTTCAGGAGTTCACTTTTTCTTTCTCAAGCTCAAAAAAATGGGAGGTGGGCTGTGGAGAAACAGAGAGAGAAAACAACAGGTGTGTTGGCCAAAAGGGTTGTGCTCTTTATACCAACCTATGTTGCATCTTATTCTTTCTGGAACGTTGCCTGCCTAGTGCTTGCACAGGGAGGTATGGATGCCAGGATTAGAAATTCTTTAAATGTCTATGGTACATCCCAGAGATGGTGGGAATAGAGTTGGATAAACTGGTCTGGAATGTAAGAGATGGGTCTGATCCTGAAATATTATTCATTAGAAACACATCACCTCAGATTTTCATCTTGGTGAATTTTGATTTGTTTTTTTATTCTCATCAAACAAAAAATGTTGGACACCTACAAAACACCATTTTGTTACACTTTCTTTGATGAAACAATTGCAGAAAATCAAAAAGCAGATGAACCAACAAGGACTTACTGTACAACACAGGCAACTCTGCTCAGGGCTATGTGGCAGCCTGGATAGGAGGGGAGTTTGGGGGAGAATGGATACAAGCATATGTATGGCTGAGTCCCTTTGAAAACATCCAAACATGGTTAATCAGTGCTCAGATCAGATCAGATCAGTCGCTGAGTCGTGTCCGACTCTTTGCGACCCCATGAATCGCAGCATGCCAGGCCTCCCTGTCCATCACCAACTCCTGGAGTTCACTGAGACTCACGTCCATTGAGTCAGTGATGCCATACAGCCATCTCATCCTCTGTCGTCCCCTTCTCCTCCTGTCCCCAATCCCTCCCAACATTACAGTCTTTTCCAATGAGTCAACTCTTCCCATGAGGTGGCCAAAGTACTGGAGTTTCAGCTTTAGCATCATTCCTTCCAAAGAAATCCCAGGGCTGATCTCCTTCAGAATGGACTGGTTGGATCTCCTTGCTGTCCAAGGGACTCTCAAGAGTCTTCTCCAACACCACAGTTCAAAAGCATCAATTCTTCGGCACTCAGCCTTCTTCACAGTCCAATTCTCACATCCATACATGACCACAGGAAAAACCATAGCCTTGACTAGACGAACCTAATCAGCTATATTCCATTGCAAAATAAAAAGTTAAAAAAAATAAACTCTGTGCTCTTGTGTGACCAGAGCATCTACTGTGATCCCATTGTGATCAAACCTTCCTTACTGCAAGGAGGAAGGTGGGCCAATTACAGTGAGGCTCTGGCCTGGAAATGTGGGGTGGCGCCCACTAGGGCCAGACAAAATGCAGGGTTTGGGGGAGGGAGGCACAAGGGAGGTGCAAGTGATTCAGATCTCTGTCCTCAGTGCCCTCATCTGCCAGATTAGGGAGCCCCTCTTGGATATCTACAGGATCCTGTCCAACTCTCCTTTCTGGCCTTCTGATAGATTCCACACATTCAACCAGGGGGAGCCCCATAGCTAAGTTTCTTTCCTCATCGGTCTGCGCTGGGGGCTACGAGGAGACCCCCTTCCTACTATGGGCAACCAGGTGATCTGCTACGTGGCCCTTTGTCTCTTTGGAGCAGGTGAGTCCCAGGTTCAGAGAGCAGATTCCCATGCTAAAGATGCTCAGCTCCAGAGCTAAGCCTTCCCTCACGGCAGCAGCATTGGCTGCCCTCTTGGGCCTTGTTTCCTGAGCCGCTCCCTTTCTTCCATAGGCACCGTGGCTGGTGGGGTCACTCAGACCCCTAAATACCTGCTCAAAAAGGAAGGCGGAGCTGTGACCCTGGAATGTGAACAGGATTTTGATTATGACTCAATGTGCTGGTACCGACAGGACCCAGGTCTAGGACTGAGGTGGATCTTCTTCTCAAAATTTGTAAACAATGTTCAGGAAGAAGACATAGCTAAAGGCTACAGTGCCTCTCGTGAAAAGAAGCCTTTCTTTCCTCTTACCGTGACATCAGCACAGAAGAACCAGACGGCTCTGTATCTCTGTGCTGCTAGTAGAGACACAGTGACTCAAAGCCACGTCCTCTCTGCACACAAATGAGTCCTGCTTCCCACCAGGTGGCGGGGCTTTTCTGTGTTCAGTACCCTTGGCCGTCGGCTTCTTCCTCCTGAACCAGGCACCCAAAGCAGCTGCTGCAGCAACACATGTCGTGGAATGGCACAATCCTGATTCAGCAATCCACTGGGTTGATTCTTAAAAATCACACCTATCTACATTAGGGGCTTCCCAGCTGGCACAGCAGTAAAGAATGCCAAAGATATGGGTTCGATCCCTGGGTAGGAAGATGCCCTAATGAAGGAAATAGCAACCCACTCCAGTATTCTTGCCTGGACAATCCCATGGACAGAAGAGCCTGGCGGGCTCCAGTCCATGGGGTTGCAAAGAACCAGATATGACTTAGCGACTAAATCAACTACGGAAAGGAAACAGGTTTCCTCCTTCTAGTGGAAGAATTTATGACAAAAAAAGCAGATTTTAAAACATCACTTGATTTTAAAACATCCACTGTAAAACTATTGAACTCCTTATTATCAGGGTGCTCCTAGTACTAAAATGAACTCTTTGTGAAATTTCATAATGGCCCCTATTCCCATGGCCAAGTTGTAAGAAAGTGACTGTATGAAAGTCAAAAAAGTATCACTCAATGTTTTCTTAGTGGTAAGAAGCCATTGCATCAATTACCTTGGAAGAACAATTTCTAGAAAAATACAATCAAATAACTATAATGTTTCTTGGACACCATATACATAGTTTGAAAAAATAATGAGTAAATTAAACAAGTCATAAAACCAGTTTAATTGTATAAAAACTTAAATAGTCCAGAATTCTGAGGAAATAGAAAGGGATATGTGAGAAAAACCTATTGTCATGGCAGCTCTATTCATGGTGACCTCAGGCTGGAAACACCCAAATGACCATCAGCAACACGATGAACAAATAGCTACCCTTAGGAATGGAATAAAATCTAGCAGAAAAGCAAATGTTATTTGTGAAATCATGGATGGATCTCAGGAATGTATGGAGCTCTTCTTGAAAAAGAAGCCAGAGCACAGACTGTACAAAGTTAAGACAGCAGCTACATTCTGAGGTCATTTTTAATTTACTTGTAGAGAAGCATGAGGGAGGCTTCTGGGTTATGAAAATGTCCTATATCTTGATCTGGGTAGTAGGTATATAGATGTACTCATTTGTGAAATTTACTGTGCTGTATCCTCAAGGTTTGTGTAGTCTATTATATGTGGATTTTATATCTCATTTTAAAAGCTTAGAAAAACAACAGTAACAACAGCCACCTCAAAATGTAGTGACTTTAACATATATTATCTCTCATGGTTCTGTGGGCTGAGTGGGCCTGGCTGGGCAGTTCCCATTTGGGGCCGCTCATGCGACTGGATGGACGTGAGTCTGAGTGAACTCCGGGAGATGGAGATGGACAGGGAGGCCTGGCGTGCTGTGATTCATGGGGTCACAAAGACTCGGACACGACTGAGCGGCTGAACTGAACTGAACTGAAGTGATGCGGTCATGGTCAGATAGTCCCTGAACTGAACTGAAGTGATGCGGTCATGGTCAGATAGTCCCTGAACTGAACTGAAGTGATGCGGTCATGGTCAGATAGCCCCTGAGGCGGGAGACGCCTGAGGCTCCAGCCCCCGCACATCCAGGATGGCGTCTTTCCGCGCGTGGCTGGGCCCCGCCCTGGGGCGCCCGGGACAGCTGGGCGCCAGCCTAGCATGTCTGTCTTTCTGCCCTCAGCCCCTCAATGTGGCTACGTGGGTTTCCTTGCAGAATGGTTGCCTCGGGGTAGTGAAAATGATTATCTCGTGGCTGGTTCCCCTAGAGTGAGCATTGGAGAGACCCTGGAGGGATCTATAAGGTTACTTGTGACCCAGCTTCAAAAATCATGGCGTCACTTCTACCACATTCAGAGTATAATAAAGAGATGCGTGTTTATATAATACATAGATATGTTTAGTATTCAGTCCATTATATGAGGGGACTGGCATAAGATACTCATGAAATAAATACTTCATTGAGAAGTTGAGGACATGTTTTTTTTCAATGTGAAGATCATTGAGCTTCTAGCCTGGTAGTCCTTATGTTCATCTATGGTTCTAGTGATTAACAAGAATGAGTTGTCTTGATTACTTTGAGGATACGTTACAGAAATAAAGAATTAACAATGTCATTTACCACACAAACATAGCCATTTCCTTACATAAGACTAGGAAACTACTATCATTTCAATGATCTAGGCCTCAGTTTCTGTCCTATAACATTGAGCGTTGGGTTACAACATCTCTGAGGTTCCTTCCAGCAATGTTTGAATGGTTCTTTTATGGAAAAGGGCTTCCCTGGCGCCTCAGACAGTAAAGAATTTGCCTGCAATGCAGGAGACCCAGGTTCACTCCCTGGGTTGGGAGGATCCCCTGGAAAAGGGCATGGCTATCCACTCCAGTATTCTTCCCTGGAGAATCCTATGGACAGAGGAGCCTGATGGGCTATAGTTCGAGAGGTCACAAAGAGTTGGACATGACTGAGTGACTTTCACTTTCACTTGATTAAAGAGGGGCAGATCCTGCATCAGTGGTAATGATGACCACCAGGGGGCAGACGAGAGCATCCTTAGAATATGCAGACACTCAGCCCTCCTTCTAGGGGTGGAGAAAGAAAGGGCAAGGTCATATCTTTCTGCTGAGAGATGTGGTGTGAGGCCAGTTCCTGAAGATGCTGGTGCTTCTGCTGCTTCTGGGACCCAGTACGAGCCTGATTAGCTAAGTAGCTTGGTCAAGTGTGTGTGTGTGTATGTGTGTGTGTGTGTTGGCATGAGTGAAGTGATAGTCAGGGATTGTGGACTTTTATAATTTTTGAAGTTTTTTTGGCTGCTTGGTTTGTGGGATCTTAGTTCCCCCACCAGGCATTGAACCTGGTCCCTGGCAGTGAGAACACTGAATCCTAACCACTGGACCAGCAGGGAATTCCTTAAGACTGTGGATTTTTTTACACTGAACAAAATGAGAGGGGACATTCCATCCTATTTGGAGGTATAAAGGGTAAGGTGAGGAGCCACCAGTCAGGAGAGATGGGGGATGAGAAGCCTAAGAATTACGACAGGATGATTTCACAAAACAAACAGGATTCCCTTGGAGCCAGGAAAAAGGTGAACGAGTGAGCCAGGCTGTGGTTTTCTGCCTATGGTCATGTCTTCCTGTCCTGCTGGGCTCTCATCTCCTTGACCTCTGTCTCAGCAGGCTCTGGGCTTGGCGCTCTCGTCTCTCAGCAGCCCCGCGGGGCTGTCAGTAAGAGTGGAGCCTCTGTGACCATCGAGTGCCGTGCAGTGGACTTTCAAGCCTCAAGTATGTTCTGGTATCGTCAGTTCCCGAAACGAGGCCTTGTGCTGATGGCAACTTCTAATGAGGGCACTAATGCCACATACAAACAAGGTTATAACAAGAACAAGTTTCCCATCAATCAACCAGACCTAAAATTTTCATCTCTGATGGTGACAAGAGTGGATCCTGCAGACAGCGGCCTCTACTTCTGCAGTGCTAGAGACACAGCGCTGGGCAGAGATCAGAGACCCAGACAAGAATCTTGGTAGCAACCCCCTTCCCCACCCCACTGAACCATGGGGCCCTGTGGAAGGAGGTGTGGAGAGAGAAAACCACAGCCTCTCTGACTGAGTCATCTGTGGCTGTGTGTGTAGAGAGAGAAAGGGAGAGAAAAATATCTGAGTAGAGAGCAGGGGCATGGTATGGTGCTTGAGAACTAGCCATATGGAAATGGAGCTAGGCCTATCAATGGCCAACCAAGTTCCCTGGGCTGAAAATTATAAAATCTGGATTTTTTTTTCTGATTCTCCCATATGATAATCATAAGTTCTTAGATAAATTGACACATAATCCTATAGGTAGATCCCAAAATGCTTCTATAAAGCAATGAATACTTCTATAATGGGCTTCCCTGGTGGCTCAGACAGTAAGGAATCCATCTGCAATGCAGGAGATGGGAGTTTGATCCATCCCTGGGTTGAGAAGTTCCCCTGGAGAAGGGAATGGCAACCCAATCCAGTATCTTGCCTGTAAAATTCCATGGACAGAGGAGCCTGGCAGGCTATAGTCCAGGGGATCACAAAGAGTCAGACATGACTTAGTGACTAACACTTTTATAATAAACACTGGAGTTTTTTCCTCCAAGAAAATTCAGCACTGTCTTGTCACCATCCTAGACTCTCAAGACAAATGGAATCATTAGGCAGCCAAGTAGAGATGTTCACTCATGAAAGAATTCAGGGATGTGCTATATACAGTATTGAGGTTGATGAAAGAACAGGGTAGGACTGAACCAGGCAACCCTCTACACCCAAATACAGAGCATGCGCAGAACCTTCATAAAGGGATCAGAGGGAAGAGAAGAGAGAAAGGATAAATAAGAAAGACTTCAGACAACAAGGTTTGTGTGCAAAACTAGAAAGTTCTGTCAGAAGCCACAAGCTAGTAAGTGAAGCACTGAGTTTAAACCCCTAGAAATATCCTTTTCTAGGAAAAGGAAAAATCACACATTGACCATAAATCTTGTATCAGTTCAGTTCAGTTGCTCAGTCATGACTGACTCCTTGCGACCCCATGAATCGCAGCATGCCAGGCCTCCCTGTCCATCACCAACTCCCAGAGTTCACTCATACTGACGTCCATCGAGTCAGTGATGCCATCCAGTCATCTCATCCTCTGTCGTCCCCTTCTCCTCCTGCCCCCAATCACTCCCAGCATCAGAATCTTTTCCAATGAGTCAACTCTTCTGATGAGGTGGCCAAAATACTGGAGTTTCAGCTTCAACATCATTCCCTCCAAAGAAATCCCAGGGCTGATCTCCTTCAGAATGGACTGGTTGGATCTCCTGCATAGCCCAGTAAAAATAAGCAAAAATATTAACATACACTTTGGAGAAGAAACATCTGTAATCAATTAACATTGATTTCCTGGTGATCAAGAAACATGGAAAAAGACGCAATTATATGTAAATTGATATCCATTTGATTAGAAAAATATAAAAAGCCTAGAAATAAAGAGTGTTAGAGAGAGTCTTTCAAATTGTGGTGCTAGAGAAGACTCTTGAGAGTCCCTTGAACTACAAGGAGATCCAACCAGTCCAGCCTAAAGGAAATCAGTCCTGAATATTCATTGAAAGGACTGATGCTGTCGCTGAAGCTCCAATATTTTGACCACCTGGGGTGAAGAGCTGACTCGTTGGAAAGACCCTTAGGCTGGGAAAGACTGAGAGCAAGAGGAGAAGGGGGCAACAGAAGATAAGATGGGTGGATGGCACCAGCGACTCAGTGCACCCAAGTTTAAGCAAACTCAGCGAGATAGTGATAGAGAGGGAAGCCTGGTGTGCTGCAGTCCATGGGGTCACAAAGAGTCTTGGACTCGACTTAGTGACTAAACAACAACCAAACGCGTGTGAGATCAAAAAGGAGAGACAATAAAAGAAACAACCGTAGGGGTATTGAAGCTAGGACGATGATTATGGCAGTGCTAGAAGTACAGGAAAATGAGAGTTTTAAAACATAATTAGGAAATGAAATCAAGACCTGGGTAACTGTTTCATCACGAGAGGCAATAGATGGAGAGGAAGGTTTTGACTACAAGTGAGATGAATCAGGAGGACCAAGTGGGAAGATCATGATTTTCTTGATATTGGGGATGCCTCTGAGACAGAAATCTCACCAGAAATATGCAGAAAGCAGTGGTACGTAGGAGTCCGGGGCTCAAAAAATGGACCTGGGTGAAGGAAAAAATTTGAGACAATTTCCATAATTGGAAGAATGAAAGTGCCTTCTTGATTCCTTGATGACAGAATATACAAAGAAAAGATCAAAGCACTGAGGACAGAGATCTGAGGAGCCCACTCACCTTGAATGTAGCCCTAAGAGATTAAATTTAATTAACTGATCAATAACACCAATCAGTACTGGATCAGTGACTGTGTAACTAAGTACTAGTAGCAAATCTCTGCAGTACTCCAGCAGGTCAGCACACGCATGGCTGCATGTTTCCTGGTCCTGATGATTCTTGGGGTGTCTGGCTGCCACTGTGCAGCGTAGACAAACTCTCCACTCACCACACAGGAGGTGAAGACCTCCTGAGACCAGAGGGCCTGTGAGAAGTGTGCCCCTCTGACCATCGAGTCAGTCAGTCAGTCAGAGTTATCAGTGCTTCCCTTTGGCAAAGAATCCTCCTGCAACGCAGGAAACTCCGATTCAACTCCTGGGTCAGGAAGATCCACTGGAGAAGGGATAGGCTACCCACTCCAGTATTCTTGGGCTTCCCTTATGGCTCAGCTGGGAATCTGAGCCTGCTGAAGAATCTGCCTGCAATACGGGAGACCTGGGTTCAGTTCCTTGGTTGGGAAGGTCCCCTGGAGAAAGGAAAGGCTACCCACTCCAGTATTCTGGCTTGAAGAATCCCATGGACTGGCGCAGAGTCGGACACGACTGAGAGACTTTCACTTGAGCACTAGGGGGTGATGTGGGTCTTTCTGTAAAACACGTCAGAGCATAGAGAGCAGCACCAACTTTCCTTCATTTGAGAAGTTGTCTGATACTTCTGGAAACTCAGGTGAGATCTTTGAGGTAGTGGTTGTGGAAGCATGAGTAAGGATTAATCAGATCCCTTGCACCTGCCTTCACTAATCAAGGTCGTCTTAAGACTCGCTTGGCCTCCAAGTGGCGTGTGTCCTGAATAAGATGTTTGCCTGAGTTATTTTCCAGGAAACTGCCGGTAGTGCAGCAGAGCCCAGAGTCAGCTGTGTCTAGTTTGAGCCGAACTGGTTGAGACTAGTTAGAACCAGCGACCCTCCTCCTAGGGAAGCACAGGTGTCTGCTTGGGGACCTTTTGACCTCAGAGGATCCAAGACTCCATTCTCAGATCTTGCTGAGCACTTCTGTGGTGAACGGGCAGAGGTTACAGCTCAGTTACCCCAGCAGAGATGGACAACACATGCACGTTTTTTAGTCACCCTCCCCCAAGCTTCCCAAGCGCCCCAGGCTCCCCATGTGCACATTCTCAGTAGCTAACTCATGCCCAACACTTTGCAACCCCATGGATGTAGCCCGCCAGGCTCCTCTGTTCATGGGATTCTCCAGGCAAGAATACTGAAGTGGGTTGCCATTTCCTTTTCCAGGGGATCATCCCAAACCAGGGACTGAACCCACATCCCTTGCATTGGCAGGGCGGATTTCTTGACCACTGAGCCACCAGGGAAGCCCATATCTCAGACCTTCAAGTCATGCTTCATTTGTGACCCTGTAAATACCCTGTGCCCTTGCCTTTGTGGAGGCGGATTTGAGGTCTTGTTTTCCCTGGTGGCTCAGTGGTAAAGAACTCACAGGCCAATGCAGGAGACATGGATTTGATCCCTGGGTCGGGAAGATCCCCTGGAGAAGGAAATGACAACCCACTCTAGTATTCTTGCCGGGAGAATCCCATGGACAGAAGAGCCTGGAGGCTACAGTTCATGGGTCGCAGAGTCAGCCCATTGAGGTAGGGGGGCGGGGGATACCCTTGCTTGGCTGGCTTGAGAAGAAGCCCTTTCCTGCAAACATCAGAGTCTCAGCAGTTTGACTCCTTGTACTTAGGGCAAAATGAACGTGGTAACAGTTGGGAGAATGATTTGCAGCTATCCTGGGATGACAATAGGGCTTGAAAATAGCAGGATCTAATTCTGCACTTCCTAATCCCCAGAGCATGTATCACAGTCTACAGTACCAGTAGTTGTTCTGGTCACACGTAAATGATAAGTAAGTCAATGAATGTCATCACTAGTCTGTTCCAGATTGTGTTGAATTTCCAGCGTGGCAAAACAAGAAAAAAGCATGAAAATGAAAAAAGAAGGGGGAAAGAGTGATTATAGACAGATGACAAGTTTAGAAGGTGCGAAGGAATCTAAAGAAGCATTGCATTATTTATAATAACATTTAATAAGTTAATGAAAATTAACATAAAGTCAGTTTATTCCCACATACTAGCAATAGCTTTTTAAAGAGAGATTGTTTAGTAACAGAAAATATAAAAGATAATACACATAAATCTATACAAAGATAAACAATTCAGAAATTGATTAAATTTTAGAGGAAGGCATTTTAAAATCTGAAATAACTGAAGTTACATGCCATGATCATGAATAAGTTAAATTGAGTGAAGTCACTCAGTCATGCCCAACTCTTTGGGACCTCATGAACAGTAGCCTGCACCAAGCTCCTCGGTCCATGGGATTTTCCAGGCAAGAGTACTGGAGTGGGTTGCCATTTCCTTCTCCAGGGAATCTTCCCAACCCAGGGATTGAACCCAGGTCTCCTGCATTGTAGACAGACGCTTTACCATCTGAGCCTCCAGGGAAGTCCATGAATAAGTTAAACCAGTACTAAAAGTATTCCAATTTCAGCACTATCATCTATGTATTCACTACAGCACTAAACAAAGTCACAAGAGGAATTTCATGAAATTTGACAAAAGTAGTCAAAATATAAGTGGAAAAAAGAGGAAAGAATACTTAAGATAATATTAAAGAAATACAAAGTGATGTGAATTTGCAGTCTAATCATCAAATTATCTTATAATTTTGTATAAGTAAGTGGACAAATGGAAAATCATAAATTTAAAATAGCTATGCATTTTAGCTATGCACATATAGGCACTTAATATATGAAGAGTACATCATGAAAAATGCTGGGCTGGAAGAAGCACAAGCTGGAATGAAGATTGCCAGGAGAAATATCAATAACCTCAGATATGCAGATGATACCACCCTTATGGCAGAAAGTGAAGAGGAACTAAAAAGCCTCTTGATGAAGTCGAAAGAGGAGAGTGAAAAAGTTGGCTTAAAACTCAACATTCAGAAAACTAAGATTATGGCATCTGGTCCCATCACTTCCTGGGAAATAGATGGGGAAACAGTGGAAACAGTGGCAGACTTTATTTTTTGGGTTCCAAAATCACTGCAGATGGTGACTGAAGCCATGAAATTAAAAGATGCTTACTCCTTGCAAGAAAAGTTATGACCAACCTAGATAGCATATTGAAAAGCAGAGACATTACTTTGCCTACAAAGGTCCAGCTAGTCAAGGGTAAGGTTTTTCCAGTGGTCATGTATGGATGTGAGAGTTGGACTGTGAAGAAAGCTGAGCGTGGAAGAATTAATGCTTTTGAACTCTGGTGTTGGAGAAGACTCTTGAGAGTCCCTTGGACTGCAAGGAGATCCAACCAGTCCATTCGGAAGGAGATCAGCCCTGGGATTTCTTTGCAGGGAATGATGCTGAAGCTGAAACTCCAGTACTTTGACCACCTCATGGGAAGAGTTAACTCACTGGAAAAGACTCTGATGCTGGGAGGGATTGGGGGCAGGAGGAGAAGGGGACGACAGAGGATGAGATGGCTGGATGGCATCGCTGACTCGATGGACGTGAGTTTGAGTGAACTCTGGGAGTTGGTGATGGACAGGGAGGCCTGGCGTGCTGCGATTCATGGGGTTGCAAAGAGTCGGACACGACTGAGCGACTGAACTGAACTGAACTGAATTGAACTGAATATGTGGTAAAGCCACCACTGCAGGTAGGTAGGGGAGTAATGCAATATACAGGTTCTTCTGGGACAAGTAGTTCTCCACAGGAAGAAAAATTAATCTAAATTCTTTCTCACTGCATAAGCAAAAAAAAAACAAAAATTCTAAAAGGATTAAATGCTTAAATGCAACATTTAAATTATTAACTGTTTGACAAATATTATAGGAATATATTTTTGAACTTGAGCTATGGAAACATTGCTCATAAAGAATTAAAGAATTCACACCTTCCCCCCAAAAAAAGAATGATAGACTTTACTAAATAAGAAATATCAACAAAAAATTGACAAAGAGTTAAAACGGAAGTCACAAATTGAAAAGATATTAGCATACATGTAAATGACAAAGTTTAGTATCTGAGATATATGAAGAACTGTTACAAATAAATGCTAATCTACCAAATGTATGAGAAAAGAGCAATGTTCAAAAAAACCAGTGGCCTCTAAATGTATTAATTCAGAATATCAATCTCCTTAGCAGTCATAAAAACGCAAGCTAAAGCTGTAGTGAGATACCACTTTAACCTAACAGACTGACAAATTAAAAGAACAGTACATGCCAATGTACTAGATGCTAGACGAGGAACATTTGAATGTAGTTCACAAACTGTTGTGGGACTATTTATTTGCTTAATTAATTTGGAAACCATTTTGTCTTGCTATGTAAAACAGACACGGTGACCCTAAGGCTCAATTTTTACAATCCCAGGTATAGAGAAACTTAACCCCTAAGTATGTAAAGAATTGTGTAAGAATACACTCCTATTTGTTGTAGCGTTAAAATCTGGGTGAGAAAAAAAACAACTAGGGTGCATGAGGTTAAATGGATAATAGATTCTGACAAACTAGTAAATGGAATCCTACATATTAGTGAAACTGATTTATCTAAAACTACATGAGACAACATGATTTAATATCATAGGCAAATGTTGAATGCAAAAAGAGCATGGCCAAGAAAAAGAACTCCCTCAAAAACATTTAAAAGCCATACAACACTGATTAATACAAAATTTGCAGATTTTTACATGAATGAGAAAACTGTAATGAAAAGCATGTGAATAAAAATATGAACTTCAGGAGTGTAGTTACATGGACATGGTAGAAAAACAACAATAAATCTATAAAAATAACACAGAGGCTTAAAAATTCTTAGTGCTAATCTAACTCCTAAGCTGATTGATTCAAACAAGATGATTCGCTTTATTTTTTCCCTAAATGCATTGCATATTCATCATAAATATTATTTTGCATAAGTTCAACATTTAACTTTTTAATTTAAAGAGGCAGATATATGATTGTTTAAGTGCAGTGGAAACTATGATTGATAACAGCAAGCTGTTCATTGTCTGAGAGGGACGGGAGGAGGCAAATCTACAAGGTGAAAAAGGAAATAAATTGTTAATATGCAATTAACTTTTATTTTTAAAGAAATAATGAAAGAGCAGAATCAGGAGAAAGAAAATTAAAGCAGTTTGAAATCCACACGAGTAGTTTAACCAGCTTGCTCTGCCCTCCCAGGCTGTGCAACGTTAGTCTCGTTTTCCATATGCTGACCATGAAAAGTAATCACGTCACAAGGAGGTGCTGTAGGGGGATGAGGAGCCTTAGAGAAAAAGTCCCTGCCCTGCTTTCTCCCTGAGCCAGCCATGTGCTTCAGCCTTCTGTGCTGTGCGGCTTTTTTTTTTTTTTTAATTCTGGGGAGCAGGTGAGGTGAATTTATTGGATTCCAGTTACAGGACTTTCTCCTGTGGCTGCAAAATGAGGCTTTCTCCTGGGCTTTCACTGCACTTTGTCTCTCTTTCCTTACAGGCTCCATAGACACTGAGGTCACCCAGAGTCCCAGTCATCTGGTCAAAGGAAAAGACCAGAAAGCAAAGATGGATTGTGTCCCCATAAAAGGACACTCTTATGTTTACTGGTATGGCAAGAAGCTGGAAGAAGCATTAGAATTTTTGGTTTACCTTCAGAAGCAAGACATTGTGGAAGATACAGCCATGTTTAAACAGCGATTTTCAGCTGAGTGCCCCCAAAACTCACCCTGCAGCTTGGAAATCAACTCCACCGAGGCAGCGGACTCAGCTCTGTATTTCTGCGCCAGCAGCCAGTCCACAGTGCTGCATGTCAGCTCTTCTTAGAGCACAGACTCACCGTGGACCCAGCTCAGGAAATCAGTGGTGTTGTAGGAGGGTAGGAACTAACAGATGCCCACCTTGAAAGAGCATAAACAGAAGGAAAAATCTGTAAATGGCCACACAGGATGAGCAGAAGGGGAAGTGGAAAACAGCTGGTGGGAACACAAGCCCAAGGGTGGGGCAGGAAGCTGTAAGGGGTCTCAGATTCCCCAGTTGGCAGGGTATCTGGCAAAGGAGACACAGGATGTGACCTTGATGGGTTCCTAACAATCTTTATTAAAATATGCACTCTGAGCTTTTCATCTGGCAAAGCTGTACCTTCAGGAATAAGGATAATGGCAAGTCATCTGTCTTCCCCGGGCACCCTAATCACCTGGCTCTGCACATTCATTGATCCAGACCCAGAGTCTCCTCAGGGTTCATCACTGCTTCTCTCAGCTGTCCCTGCCAGAGAATCTGAGCAAGAAACTCAGCAACTCCCTTCGTCCAGATTCCTGCAATCGTGCAACTTTTAAAAGCATCTTTGAGGCATAACATACCCACAACAAAATACACCCATGTTAGGCACATACTGATGTATTTTGACAAGTTTTTACACCCATGTAACCAGCATGACAATCAAGACACAAAACATTTCCCTTTTCCCAAAACATCCCCCATAGCATTTTACTGAGGTCCTTTTAACTTCTCTCACTATTGCTTTGTATATTTTTCTTTATCAATCATGTTCTGCATGTATTTTGTTGAATTTTTCTTAGTTTTTCCTGAAATTATTTTAAGAGATATATTATGAATGCACTTTTTAATACTCATTAGGAATTTATTTATTAAAATATTTTTTGCAAAGACTTTATATTTTAATACTTTGATTTAGTCTTTACATTTCTCAGTTGATGTCTCAGTCTCAGTATAGAGGTTTATAGAAAAGGACGTTTTCCAGAAGTTAGTGTTTACTGACAACCAAAACTGAGATCACAAAAATAGCCTCATTTTCTGTGTGCCCAACTGTTAGTACTGCTCTGCTTTAAAGAAAAAGAGACTAAATCAAACATATTGTTAAAGTTAAGAAGAAATATATTTTGCTTATGAAAATAAGCTAGTGAGTTAATAATTAAGGAGAATATTTGACAAAGCACATGATTTGCAAAGAAAAATGTGGATGCTTCCTCTCTGCCAGTCAATCTGTGAATACATTTCTTATTTTTCCTATCGGCCAGTTCCGCAATTAATGTTGTTAAAAGGTCTGTACTACAGATTTCCTGCAGTCTCTGTCAAAGTGCCTATGAACAGAACTAAAACAAATAGTTCTAAAATTGGTATGACACCACATGAGACCCCAGATAGTGAAAGCAATCAAGAGAAAAAAGAACAAAGCTAGAGATACTACAATCTCTGATGTCAGTGAATGCTCAAAGCTGCAATAATTAAAACAGAATGGAACGGGTGCAAAAAGGGACACAGAACGGGGAGCCCAGACATAAACCCAGGCTTGTATGGTCAGTTCAACTACGGCAAAGAATGCAGGAATATACAGTTTGGAAACAACTTCCTCCTCAATAAGCAGTACTAGTGAAACTGGACAACTACATAACAGAATGAAGTTAGGACATTTCCTCACCCCACACACAAATATAAACTCAAAATGGATTAAAGACCAACGTGTAAGGCCGTAAACCATAAAACTCCCAGAAGAAAACCCAGGCAGAGCATTCTTTGACATCGATTGTAGCAGTGTATCTTTTGATCTGTCTCTACAAAGAAAAGAAACAAAAGCAAAAATAAACAAACGGGACCTAATCAAGATTACAATCTTCTCACAGAAAAAAAGAAGAGACAAAAAAGTTGTCGAAACAAAAATCCAACCTGATAAATGGATGAAAATGTTTGCAAAAAATAACACCAGTAAATCATTAATATCCAAAATATCTAAACAGTTCAGGCAATTCAATTTAAAAAACACAAAACAACCCAATTACAAACTGGGCATAAGATCTCTCATCTCCTTGCTTGGTTGCCTTGCAAACTAACCTCTTCTTGCTCCAAACATGGGCATCTAGTTCCTCTTTGTCTTCCTGTGGGTCAGCCAAGATGAACCTGGTCCAGCAGCATTGGGGATAATGATTTGCAGATATCCTGGCATGCCAGTAACTCCTTTAATAGTAAGATTTAATGTTACACTTTGTAACCCCCATAGCATCTACCACATATCCAGTATCTGTAGTTGTCTACGTCAAACATAGCTGATGAATAAGTAAATGAATGTGACCACAATTTCTAGTCAAGACTGTGCTGAATTTCTAACCAGCAGAACAAGAGAAAAGAGTGTGAATCAGAAAAGGAGGAAAAAACTGATTAAAGACAGATGGCAAATTTAGAAGAACCAAAGGAATCTAGAGAAGTATTGCATTATTAACAACAACAAATTTAATAAGTACTGAATTTAACATGAATATAAAAAGTCAGTTTATTTCTATATTCTGGAAACAAACAGTTAAAAATATTTTTAGGGAGAGACCATTTACAAATTCTAAAATAACATAAAATACATTAAAAACAAATTGATTAGGTAAATGAGACTTTAATACAGAAAAATATTAAATCTTAAAGGAAAACATTTTAAAACTCTGAAATAAGTGAAGATTTATACCATGATCATGAAAAAATTAAAGCAGTAGTGTTTCTGCAGTATTATCTATGAATTCAATGCAGTACAAAACAAAATCACACTAGGTATTTTCATGAAATTTGATGAAAGTAAACTGAAATTTAGGTGGAATAAAGAGAATAGGGAAGATAATATTGAACAAGTAGAAAATGAGGTGGTTCCTCTTTGAATCAGCAAACCATTTCCTAATTTAGGACAATGAAAAAGGCGTACGAATTTACAAACGGAAAATCATAGACTTGAAAGGGCAGCATGCTTATGTAGGCATATTACATATGATAGAGCCACCACTGCATGTATGCAGAGGAATAACGCATACACAAAATGCTCTTCTGGGACAAGTTGTTATAAAAGATCTTTAACATTAAAATTCCATACATTATAAAACAATTAAATGCTTTAGTGCAACATTCAAAATGTCAGCTGTGTGATAAATAACTTGTGAATTTATCCTTATGACCTTGGAGTATGAAAGCGTTGCTTATAAAGAATTAAATGTGTACACTCCATAACAAGGATGTAGACCCAACTATATTAGAAGTATCAATAAAAAACACTCCAGGCACTCTCCTGGGGTCTGTTGGCTAAGACTCGGTGTTCTCAGTGCAGGGGGCCCAGGTTCCATCCCTGGCCAGGGGACTAGACCCCACAGGCTGCAACAGTGAGCCTGTGTGCCACAGCCAAGACCCTGAGCAGCCAAAGAGATACATAAACATATTGTTAAAAAATTACAAAGAGTGAAACACAAGCCACAAAATCAAAAGGTATTAGTAACAAATGTAACTGACAAAATTCGGTAACCAGAATGTGCAAGAACCTGTTACAAATAAGTAATAGCTACCAAACCAAAAAGAAATGCGGGCATAGCAGTGTACAGAAAACACTGCTGCTGCTGCTAAGTCGCTTCAGTCTTGTCCGACTCTGGGCGACCCCATAGATGGCAGCCCACTAGGCACCCCCATCCCTGGGATTCTCCAGGGAAGAACACTGCAGTGGGTTGCCATTTCCTTCTCCAATGCATGAAAGTGAAAAGTGAAAGTGAAGTCGCTCAGTCGCGTCTGACTCTTAGAGACCCCATGAACTGTAGCCTTCTAGGCTCCTCCATCCATGGGATTTTCCAGGCAAGAGTACTGGAGTGGGGTGCCATTGCTTTCTCCTACAGAAAACACTAGTGGCCTGTAAACAGAAAAAAAATATATTCAACCTCCTTAACAATCATAAAAGTGCAAACTAAGACTACAGTCAGGTACCATTTTACCCTAATAGACTGGCAAAAGAATTGTGCCAGTTGAGTCCTAGATGTGTAACACTAGAAAACACACAATAAAATGTTCTTGAGATGATTTGAGTTAATTAACTTGGAAATCATTTTGTCTCAGTATGTAAAGTTAACGTGGTGACACTAAGGCTCAATTTTTATATTCCCAGGTATACAGAAATCTTACAACTTGGTTTATAAAGAAAGGTATGAGAATGCAGTCCCATTTGTACTAGTACCAAAATCTAGAGGAAAAAACTACTGTGAATAAATTCAAGAATGGATAATAAATTCTGACAAACTAATAAATGGAATTCTACTTATTAATGAACTTGAATTATCTAAAATTATGTGCAAAACATGAATTATTGGCACAGACACACTATTGAATAAAAAAGAACATTACCGGAAAAAAGGATAAACAGAATGAACCCCTTAGATAATTTTCAAAGACATAAAACACTGATAAATAAATAATTTACAGATTCTTACATAAATCTAAAAGTGATAATAGAAAGTGAGTAAAAATTTGAACTTTGGGATTATGGTTACCTAGACCTGGTAGAAAAGAATGATAGAATCTAGAAAAACAACAAGGACTTAAAAATTCTCTGGGAAAATCTAGCTTCCAAACTGATTGCTTCAGGCAAGATCATTCATTTTATTACTTGACTAGATTTATTGCAGGTTCATCACAAATATTTCTTTTGTATAGTTCAAAATTTGGTTTGCTAACATAAAGTAGCTGCTATACCAATTTGTAAGTGCAGCAGAAGTTATGATTGACACACTGCAAGTTACATGGTTCATTGTCTGAGAGGGAAGGGAGGAGGAGAGGGGGCAAACGCACAAATTTAAAAATCAAATAAATTATTCATGAGAAATGACTTTATATTTAAAGAAGTGATGGAAGAGCAGAATCAGGAAACAGAAAGTCAAAGCAGGTTGGAATGCATACTGATTATTTCACAGCCTTCCTTGTCCTGTCAGCCTATGAAATATTATGGTCTCAGGTACCCGGGAACTGTGAGGACCACAGGAAGTGACCATGTCACAAGGAGGTGCTGAAGGGGGAAGAGGCGCCTGAGAGGAAATGCCACTGCCCTGCTTTCTCCTGGAGGCAGCCATGAGCCTCAGCCTCCTGTGCTGGGTGGCTCTTTTTCTCTGGGGAGCAGGTGAGGCAAATGTATTGGACTTCCGCCTATGGCTGCCAAATCAGGCTCCCTCTAAGGCTTTTTGTGAAATTTCTCTTTCCTTACAGGCTCTATGGACACTGAGGTCACCCAGAGTCCCAGTCATCTGGTCAAAGGAAAAGACCAGAAAGCAAAGATGGATTGTGTCCCCATTAAAGGACACGCTTCTGTTTACTGGTATCACAAGAAGCTGGAAGCATTTGAGTTTTTGCTTTATTTGTGGAATGGAAAAATTACAAAAGATACAGCCATGTTCAAACAGCGATTTTCAGCTGAGTGTCACGAAAACTCACCCTGCAGCCTGGAAATCAACTCCACCGAGGCAGCGGACTCAGCTCTGTATTTCTGTGCCAGCAGCCACTCCACAGTGCTGCACGTCAGCTCTTCTTCGAACACAAACTCACCATGGACCCAGCTCAGGAAATCAGTGGTGTCGTAGGAGGGTAGGAACTAACAGAAACCCACCTTGAAAGAGCATAAACCAGATGGACAAATCTGTAAATGGCCACACAGGATGAGCAGAAGGGGAGATGGAAAACAGCTGGTGGGAACGCAAACCCAAGGAAGAGGAAGGAAGCTGTAAGGGGTCTCAGTTCCCCAGTTTGCAGAGTATCTGGCAAAGGAGACACAGGATGTGACCTTGATGGGTTTCTAACCACCTTTATTAAAACATGCTGCTAAGTTACTTAAGTCGTGTCCAACTCTGTGCGACCCCATAGACGGCAGCCCACTAGGCTCCCCCATCCCTGGGATTCTCCAGGCAAGAACACTGGAGTGGGTTGCCATTTCCTTCTCCAATGCATGAAAGTGAAAAGTGAAAGTGAAGTCGCTCAGTCGTGTGCAACCCTCAGAGATCCCATGGACTGCAGCCTACCAGGCTCCTCCATCCATGGGATTTTCCAGGCAACAGTACTGGAGTGGGGTGCCATTGCCTTCTCCGATTAAAACATGCCATTCCGTGCTTTTCATCTGGCAAAACTGTGGCTTCAGACATAGGGATAATCGGCAGGTCACCTGTCTTCCGTGGGGACCCTGATCACCTGGCTCAGTACAATCATTGCTCCAGACCCAGAGACTCCTCAGGGTTCATGGCTGCTTCTCATCTGTCCATGACAGAGCAACTGAGAAGAAAAATCAGCATCTCCCTTCAACCAGATTCCTGCAATCGTGCAATTTTAAAAGCAACTTTGAGGCATAACATACCAAAACAAAATGCACCAATTTAGGTCCGTATTTCAGTACATTGTGACAAGTTTATAACCCATGCAACCAGCATGAGAATCAAGACACAGACTACTTCCCCCTCCCCCAAAATCCCTCCATGCTATTTTACTAAGGTCTTTGTAACTTCTTTTACCATTCTTTGTAGCATATTAAAATGCAGAGACATTACTTTGCCAACAAAGTTCTGTCTAGTCAAGGCTATGGCTTTTCCAGTGGTCATGTATGGATGTGAGAGTTGGACTGTGAAGAAAGCTGAGCGCTGAAGAATTAATGTTTTTGAACTGTGGTGTTGGAGAACTCTTCAGAGTCCCATGGACTGCAAGGAGATCCAACCAGTCCATCCTAAAGGAGATCAGTCCTGGGTATTCATTGGAAGGACTGATGCTGAAGCTGAAACTCCGATACTTTGGCTACCTCATGCAAAGAGTTGACTCATTGGAAAAGACTCTGATGCTGGGAGGGATTGGGGGCAGGAGGAAAAAAGGACGACAGAGGATGAGATGGCTGGATGGCATCACCAGCACAATGGACGTGAGTTTGAGTGAACTCCAGGAGTTGGTGATGGACAGGAAGGCCTATCGTGCTGCAAATCATGGAGTCACAGAGTCGGACATGACTGAGCGACTGAACTGAACTGAACCGAACCATTGCTTTGTATATTTTTTATTGACAATGTCTAGCACATATTTTGTTGAAATTTTTTTTTTACTTTTCTCCAAATTTTTTTAAGACACGTATTATGAATTTACTTTGTAATATTCATATGGAATTTATTTATTAAAATATATCTTCCAAGACTTTGCATTATCCCACTTTGATTTAGTCTTTACATTTCTCAATTGATGTCTCAACCACAATATATTATAGAAAAACACCTTCTCCAGAAATAAGTGTTCACCAGCAACCATACCTGAGATCATAAGAGCAGCCTCATTTTCTGTGTGCTTGTTAGTATTGTTCTGCTTTAAAGTAAAAGAAACTAATTCAACCATACTGGAAGAGTTAAGAAGAGATACATTTTGCTTTTGAAAACAAACCAGTGAGTTAACTATATTTAAGGAGTTCTTTGACTGCAAAGCACATGACTTGCAAAGAAGATTTTCAGTTGTTGCATCTCCGCTGGTCAAGTCTGTGAATTCATTTCTTGTTCCTCTCATGGGCCATTTCTAAAATTAATATTGCTAAAAGGTCTGTACTACAGATTTAATGCAGTCCCTATCGAAATGCCTACAACAATTTTCACAGAACTAGGCCAAATAGTTCTAAAATTTATGCGAAAGACACAGAAGACCCCAGATAGTAAAGAGCATTCAAGAGAATAAAAAAATGCCCACAAAGCTAAAGGTGTCATACTCTCTGATTTCAGTCAATATAGTTAATACAGAGCTATAATAATCAAAACAGAATGGTGTTGCCACAAAAATGGACATACAATTGAGAGTCTAGAAATAAACCCACAAAAACACAGTCAGTGAAACTATGACAAGGAATGCAAGAATATACACTTTAAAAAAGATTGTCTTCAATAAGTAGTACTGGTAAAACTGGACAGCTCCATAAAAGAATGGAATTAGAATGTTTTCACACACCACACACTTATATAAACTCAAATGGATTAAAGACTGACATGCAGGCCAGGAACAGCAAAACTCCTAGAAGAAAACACAGTCAGAATGCTCTTTGACATCTATTGTAGCAACGCATATTCAGATCTGTCTCACTGGGGAAGGAAAACAAAAGCAAAAATATGCAAATGCAATTGAATTAACCTTAAAATCTTCTTACAGCAAAAACAAACAAAAGAGAACCACTGACGAAAGAAAAAGATAACGTGCTGAATAGAAGAAAATATATGCAAACAAAGTAATAGTAAACCATTAATATTCAAAATATATAAACAGGCAACTCAATATGAAAAACACAAACAACACAATTTTAAAAATGGGCAGAGGATCTTTCATCTGTCTTCCTGATTGCTTTGCAGATAAATCCCTTCCCTGACGCAAATGGGCTTCCCTTGTGGCTCAGTTGGTAAAGAATCCACCTGTAATGCGGGAGACCCCAGTTCAAGTCCTGGGTAGGGAAGATCTGCTGGAGAAGGCAAAGGCTACCCACTCAAGTCTTCTTGGGCTTCCCTGGTGGCTCAGCTGGTAAAGAATTCACCTGCAATGTGGGAGACCTGGGTTTGATCCCTGGTCTGGGAAGATCCCCTAGAGAAGGGAACGACCCACTCCAGTATTCTGGCCTGGAGAATTCCACGAACTGTATAGTCCATGGGGTCGCAAAGAGTTGGACATTTCTGAGCGACTTTCACTCTCACTTTCTGCAGCAAACCTGGGCATCTCGTGTTTTGGCTTCATGGGGGTCAGCCAAGATGAACCTCACTAGTGGTCAAGAACCTGCCTGCCAATGCAGGAGATGTAAGAGACATTCGTCTGATCTCTGGGCAGGGAAGATCCCCTGGAAGAGGGCAAGGCAACCCACTCTGGTATTCTTGTCTCGAGAATTCCATGGGCAGAGGAGCCTGGCACACTACAGTCCATGGGTGGCAAAGAGTCAGACACGACAGACCATCATTTTCCCTTTCACTTGGCATGTGGATAACTCCTTTAATAGCAGGATGTAATCTCATATCTTGTCACCCTCATAGCATCTACCACATATTTAGTACCTGTAGTTCTCCGAGTCAAATATAATTGATAAATAAGTAAATGAATGGCACTAGTATTTCTAGTGAAGATTTTGCCAAATTCCAGCCAGTAGAACAAGAAAAAAGGCTGAGAATGAGAAAAAGAGGGGAAGAAAAGTTTTAAAACACAGATGGCAAGTTTAGAAGAAGAACCAAAGGAATCTAAAGATGCAATGCATTCTTATTAATAACAGATTTAATAAGCTTATTGAATTTAACATAAATATAAAAAGTTTATTCCATATGTTATCAACAGTTAAAATATTTTTTAAAGAGAGATGATTTAAAAATTCTAATGTAACATATAAAATACATAAAAATAAATCTATTAAGTAAATGAGACTGTAATTCAGAAAGGGATTAAATTTTAGAGGAAAACATTAAAAAAATCTGAAATAAGTGAAAATGTATAACATGATCATGAATCAGTAAAACCAATGGTAAGAGTGTTCCTAATTTTGCACTATCAACTGTTTGTTCAGGGTTGTACAAAATCATGAAAGATATTTTCACAAAATTTGATGAAAGTCATCTGAAATTTAAGTGGTCAACACAGAGAAAAGAGAAAGTAATGTTGAACAGGGACAAAGTAAGCTGATTTCTCCTTGAACTATCAAATCATTTCTTAATTTAGGATAATGAAAAAGGCATAAATAAACAGACAAACGAAAATCATGGATTTAAAAGGGGAACAATGTTAAGCTGGATCATAAGAAAAGCAAAAGAGCTCCAGAAAAACATCTATTTCTGCTTTTATTGACTATGCCAAAGCCTTTGACTGCATGGATCACAATAAACTGTGGAAAATTCTGAAAGAGATGGTAATCCCAGACCACCTGACCTGCCTCTTGAGAAACCTGTATGCAGATCAGGAAGCAACAGTTAGAACTGGACATGGAACAACAGACTGGTTCCAAATATGAAAAGGAGTACGTCAAGGCTGTATATTGTCACCCTGCTTATTTAACTTCTATGCAGAGTACATCATGAGAAAAGCTGGGCTGGAAGAAGCACAAGCTGGAATCAAGATTGCCGGGAGAAATATCAATAACCTCAGATATGCAGATGACATCACCCTTATGGCAGAAACTGAAGAGGAACTAAAAAGCCTCTTGTTGAAAGTGAAGGAGGAGCGTGAAAAAGTTGGCTTAAAGCTTAACATTCTGAAAACGAAGATCATGGCATCTGGTCCCATCACTTCATGGCAAATAGATGGGAAAACTGTGGAAACAGTGTCGGCCTTTATTTTTCTGGGCTACAAAATCACTGCAGATGGTGATTGCAGCCATGAAATTAAAAGACGCTTACTCCTTATAAGGAAAGTTATGAGCAACCTAGACAGCATTTTAAAAAGAAGAGACATCAGTTTGCCAACAAACGTCCATCTAGTGAAGGCTATGGCTTTTCCAGTGGTCATGTATGGATGTGAGAGTTGGAGTATAAAGAAAGCAGAGCTCTGAAGAATTGATGCTTTTCAACTGTGGTGTTGGAGAAGAGTCTTGAGAGTCCCTTGGACTGCAAGGAGATGTAACCAATCCATCCTAAAGAAGATCAGTCCTGGGTGTTCATTGGAAGGACTGATGTTGAAGCTGAAACTCCAATACTTTGGCCACCTCATGGGAAGAGCTGACTCATTTGAAAAGACCCTGATGCTGGGAAAGATTGAGGGCAGGAGGAGAAGGGGACGACAGAGGATGAGATGATTGGATGGCATCACCGACTTGATGGATATGGGTTTGGGTGGACTCTGGGAGTTGGTGATGGACAGGGAGGCCTGGTGTGCTGCGATTCATGAGGTTGCAAAGAGTTGGACATGACTGAGTGACTGAACTGAACTGAACTGGTGTTTAAGTAGGCATTTTATATATGATAGAGCCCTCACTGGAGGTTTGCAGGGGAATAATGCAATGTTCTTCTGGGACAAGCTGTTATCCACAGAAATAAGGATGGATTTAAATTCATTTCCACAGCCTAAGCAAAGATAATCGTTATTAAAGAATCAAATGCATACACACAACTGTAAAATGTTAGCTGTCTGGTAAATAACTGGTAAGTATATCTTTATGATCTTAGGGTACAAGAACATAATTATAAAGAATTCAATGTATACCCTCCCCAAAGAGAATGTAGACTCAACTATATTAGGAATACCAACTAAAAAAAAAGGCATTACAAAGAGTGAAAGACAAGTGACTGATTGAACAGATATTAGCAGCACGTGTAACTGACAAAGTTTGCTATCAGGACTATGTAAGGAATTGTTACAAGTAAGTAATAGCTGAACATTCAAAAAGAAATACGATCAAACGGCAGTGTACTAAAAACACTAGTGGCCTATAAACATAAAAAATATATTCAATCAAAAAGTAAGAGAATTATAGAAAAAGGTCTACTTCAGTTTCACTGACTACACTAAAGCCTTCAACTCTGTGGATCACAACAAACTGTGGAAAATTCTGAAAGAAATGGGACTACCAGACCACCTGATCTGCCTCCTAAGAAACCTGTATGTATGTCAAGAAGCAACAGTTAGAACTGGACATGGAACAACAGACTGGTTGAGAATTGGGAAAGGAGTACATCAAGGCCGTAGATTGTCACCCTGCTTATCTAACTTATATGCAGAGTACATCATGTGAAATGCTGGGCTGGATGAAGCACAAGCTGAAGTCAAAATTTCTGGGAGAAATATCAATAACCTCAGATATGCGGATGATACCACCCTTATAGCAGAAAGCGAAGAGGAGCTAAAGCGCCCCTTGATGAAAATGAAAGAGGAGAGTGAAAACATTGGCTTAAAACTCAACATTCAAAAAACTAAGATCATGGCATCTGGTCCCATCACTTCCTGGCAGATAGATGGGGAAACGATGGAAACAGTGACAGACCTTATTTTCTGGGCTCCAAAATCAGAGCAGATAGTGACTGCAGCCATGAAATTAAAAGACTCTTAACTCCTTGGAAGAAAAGCAGTGACCAACCTAGACAGAATATTAAAAAGCAGAGGCATTTACTTTGCCAACAAAGCTCTGTCTAGTCAAAGCTATGGTTTTTCCAGTAGTCATGTATGGTTGTGAGAGTTGGACCATAAAGAAGGCTGAGCACCAAAGAATTGATGCTTTTAAACTGTGGTGTTGGGGAAGACTCTTGAGAGTCCCTTGGATTGCAAGGAAATCAAACTGGTCAATCGTAAAGGAAATCAGTCCTGAATATTTATTGGAAGGACTGATGTTGAAGCTGAAGCTCCAACACTTTGGCTACCTGATATGACGCCCTGACTCATTGGAAAAGACCCTGATTCTGGGAAAGATTGAAGGCAGTAGGAGAAGGGGATGACAGAGGATGGCATAGTTGGATGGCGTCACCAACTCAATGGACATGAGTTTGAGCAAGCTCTGGGAGTTGGTGATGGACAGGGAAGTCTGGTATGCTGCAGTCCATGGGGTCACAAAGAGTCAGACATGACTGAGTGACTGAACTGATTTAAACTGAAAAATCATAAAAATGCTAACTAAAACTGAAGTGATATATCATTTTATCCTAATAGACTGGCAAAGTTAAAAGAACATAAGTGACAGGACTTCCATGGCGTCTAGTGGTTAAGATTCTGGGCTCCCCTTCGGGGGAGGGGAGTGGGCTGGTTCTACTCCTGTTCAGGGTACTAATAAACCGCATGCCACTGGGCACAGCCAGAAATTTAAAACATTAGAAAGAATAGTACCAATTGAATTTTAGATGTGCAACCCTAGAAAACACACAACAGTTGTTGGGATTATTTATCTGGCTTAATTTGGAGCTTCCATGGGGCTACCCTCATGGCTCAGATGGTAAAGCATCTGCCTGCAATGCTGGAGACCAGGGTTCAATCCCTGGGTTGGGAAGATCCCCTGGAGAAGGAAATGGCAGCCCACTCCAGTATTCTTGCCTGAAAAATCCCAGGGACAGAGGAACCTGGTGGGCTACAGTCCGTGGGGTCACAAAGAGTCAGACATGACTGAGGGAATGAGCAGGCATGCACATATTAGCAGAAGTGAATTATATAAAATTATCTGCAAAAACATAAATTATTATCACAGACATAAAACTGAATAAAAATATGACACAGTAAAAGTATAAACAGAATAAATCCCTTAGATAAATTTCAAAGACATAAAACACTGATGAAAATATAATTTACAGATTCTTGCTGCTGCTGCTAAGTTGCTTCAGTCGTGTCCAACTCTGTGCGACCCCATAGACGGCAGCCCACCAGGCTCCCTCGTCACTGGGATTCTCCAGGCAAGAACACTGGAGTGGGTTGCCATTTCCTTCTCCAATGCATGAAAGTGAAAAGTGAAAGTGAAGTCATTCAGTCGTATTCAACTCTTAGCGACCCCATGGACTGACTGCAGCCTACCAGGCTCCTCAAACTGATAATGGAAGGAAAGTGAGTAAAAACTTAAACTTTAGGATTATGTTTTCCTAGACCCAGTAGAGAAAGAGTGATAAAATCTGGAAAAATAACACAGGGACGTAAAAATTCTCAGAGAAAATCTGTCTCCTAAGCTAAGAGTGTCAGGCTAGATGACTCATTTTATTATTTCTCTAGATGCTTTATATAATCATCACAAATATTTCTTTTGTATAGTTCAAAATTTGGCTTGTTCGTATAAGGTGGCTGCTGTATTCATTTGTAAGTGCAGTGGAAGCTAAGACTGACGTACAGCAAATTGTGTGTTTCATTGTCTGAGAGGGAAGGGAGGAGGGGAGGAGGCAAACCGACAAGATGAAAAGCAAGTAAGTTATTGACGTGCAACTGATTTTCATTTTTGAAGAAATGATGAAAGAGCAGAATCAGGAAAAAGACAATTGAAGCCATCTGAAATCCACACCAGTTGTTTCACCAGCTTTCCCTGCCCTCCCAGTCTATGAAAAGCCAGCATCTCAAGTACACGGGGACTGTGATGACCACAGGAAGCAACCACGTGACAAGGAGGTGCTGAAGGGGGATGAGGCCCTGAGAGGAAAAGCCACTGCGCTGCTTTCTCCCTGAGCCAGCCATGTGCCTTGGCCTCCTGTGCTGTATGGCTCTTTTATTCTGGGGAGCAGGTGAGGTGAATTAACTGGATTCTAGATTAAGGACTTTCTCCTGAGGCTGCAAAATCAGGCTCCTTCAAGGGCTTTTTCTTCACTTTTTTCTCTCTTTTCTCACAGGCTCCATGGACACTGAGGTCACCCAGAGTCCCAGTCATCTGGTCAAAGGAAAAGACCAGAAAGCAAAGATGGATTGTGTCCCCAAAAAAGGACACACTTATGTTTACTGGTATCGTAAGAAGCTGGACAAAGCATTCGAGTTTTTGGTTTACTTACAGGATGAAGAAATTATAGAAGATACAGCCATGTTCAAACAGAGATTTTCAGCTGAGTGCCACCAAAACTCACCCTGCAGCCTGGAAATCAACTCCACCGAGGCAGCGGACTCGGCTCTGTATTTCTGTGCCAGCAGCCAGTCCACAGTGCTGCACATCAGCTCTTCTTAGAGCACAAACTCACCGTGGACCCAGCTCAGGAAATCAGTGGTGTGGTAGGAGGGTAGGAACTAACAGAAACCCACCTTGAAAGAGCATAAAGAAGAAGGAAAAACCTGTAAATGGCAACACAGGATGAGCCGAAGGGGAGGTAGAAAATAACTGGTGGGAACACAAACCCAAAAAAGGGGCAGGAAGCTGTACAGAGGTCTCAGATTCTCCAGTTTGCAGGGTATCTGGCAATGGAGACACAGGATGTGACCTTGATGGGTTCCTAACAATCTTTATTAAAATATGCAGTTCTGAGCTTTTCATCAGGCAAAGCTGTACCTTCAGGAATAAGGGTAATTGGCAGGTCATTTGTCTTCCCTGGGTACCCTGATCACCTGGCTGAGCACATCATTGATCTAAACAGAATTGAGTGTCTAGAAATAAACCCACACATATATGGTCAAATTAAGCTGGTTTTAGAAAAGGCAGAGGAACCAGAGATCAAATTGCCAACATCTGCTGGATCATGGAAAAAGCAAGAGAGTTCCAGAAAAACATCTATTTCTGCTTTATTGACAATGCCAAAGCCTTTGACTGTGTGGATCACAATAAACTGTGGAAAGTTCTGAAAGAGATGGGAATACCAGACCACCTGACATGCCTCTTGAGAAACCTATATGCAGTTCAGGAAGCAACAGTTAGAACTGGACATGGAACAACAGACTGGTTCCAAATAGGAAAAGGAGGACGTCAAGACTGTATATTGTCACCCTGCTTATTTAACTTCTATGCAGAGTACATCATGAGAAACACTGGGCTGGAAGAAGCACAAGCTGGAATCAAGATTGCTGGGAGAAATACCAATAACCTCAGATATGCAGATGACACCACACTTATGGCAGAAACTGAAGAGGAACTAAAGAGCCTCTTGTTGAAAGTGAAAGAGGAGAGTGAAAAAGTTGGCTTAAAGCTCAACATTCAGAAAACGAAGATCATGGCATCTGGTCCCATCACTTCATGGGGAATAGATGGGGAAACAGTGGAAGCATTGTCGGACTTTATTTTTGGGGGCTCCAAAATCACTGTAGATAGCGATTGCAGCCATGAAATTAAAAGATGCTTACTCCTTGGAAGGAAAGCTATAACCAACTGAGACAGCATATTCAAAAGCAGAGATATTACTTTGCCAACAAAAGTCCATCTAGTCAAGGCTATGGTTTTTCCAGTGGTCATGAATGGCTGTGAGAGTTGGACTGTGAAGAAAGCTGAGTGCTAAAGAATTGACGCTTTTGAACTGTGGTGTTGTAGAAGACTCTTGAGAGTCCCTTGGACTGCAAGGTGGTCCAACCAGTCCATTCTGAAGGAGATCAGTCCTGGGTGTTCATTGGAAGGACTGATGTTGAAGCTGAAACTTCAATACTTTGGCCACCTCATGCGAAGAGTTGACTCATTGGAAAAGACCCTGATGCTGGGAGGGGTTGGAGGCAGGAGGAAAAGGGGATGACAGAGGATGAGATGGCTGGATGGCATCACTGACTCAATGGACATGAGTTTGGGTGAAGTCTGGGAGTTGGTGATGGACAAGGAGGCCTGGCGTGCTGTGATTCATGGGGGCGCAAAGAGTCGGACATGACTGAGTGACTGAACTGAACTAAACTGAAACTATGATAAGGAATGCAGGAATAAAGAGTTTGAAATAGACATTCTCTTCAATAAGCAGTGCTGGTTAAACTAGACAACTACGTAAAAAAATGAAATTGGAGCATTTCCTCATACCATACACAAATGCAAACACAAAATGGATTAAAGCTAGACATGTAATGCCAGAAACCATAAAACTCCTGGAACAAAACACAGAACACTCTCTGCCATCAGTTCTAGCAATATATGTTTTGATCTGTCTCCTCAGGAAAAGGAAACAAAAGCAAGAATGATCAAGTGGAAACTTATTAAGCATAAAACTTTGTCACAGCTGAAAACAAACAAACAAAATGTTGACAAAACAAAGACAGCCTGCTGAATGGGAGAAAATATTTGCAAATGATATAACCAGCAAAGCATTAATATCCAAAATTTTCATACTAAGTTCAATCAATTCAATATGTAAAACAAAAACAACACAAAAAAAAAAACGGCAGAAGATCTCTCATCTTCTTGCTTGGCTGTCTGCTTTGAAGACAAACCTCTTCTCTCCCACAAACCTGGGCATCTCTTATTTTGGCTTTCCTGTGGGTCAGTCAAGAAGAACCTGGTCCAGTAACAGTTGGGAGAATGATTTGCAAATATCCTGGCATGCCAATAACTCCTCTAATAGCAGGACCTAATCTTATACTTTTTAACCCTCCGTAGCATCTACCACATATCTACTACCTGTAGCTCTCTGGGTCAAACATAATTGACAAGTAAGTAAATGAAGTCCAACTCTTATTTCTGGTCATGGTTATGCTGAATATCTAGCCAATAGAACTAGAAAACAGGGTGAGAATGAGGAAAGGAACAAAGAAATGATTAAAGACAGATGGAAAATTGAGAAGAACCAAAGGAATCTAAAGAAGCATTGCATTATTAATAACAATAAATTTAATAAATTGACTGAATTTAACATAAACTTAAAAAGTCAATTTATTGCCATATATTAGCAAGAAACAGTCAAAAATATATTTTTTAAGGAGAGAGATCATTTACAAATTATAACAACATATAAAATATGTTAAAATCTATTAGGTAAATGATTATTTAATTCGGAAAAGTATTACATTTTAGGGAAAACATTTAAAAAACCTGAAACAAGTGAAGCTATACACCACGATCATGAAAAAGTTAAACCAATAGAAAGAGTATTCCTGTTTTTGTACTATCATCTATGCATTCAATGCAGCACTAATCAAAATCAGAAAAGATATTCTCATGAAATTTGATGAAAGTCACTGAAATTTAGGCAAAGAGAGAGAATAGGGAAGATAATGTTACAATTACCAAGATAGGTAGAGAAAGAAAAATAAGAATCCATAAAAATAACACACAGACTTGAAAATTCTCAGTGAAAGTCTGTTTCCTAAACTGATTGTTCCAGGCAAGATCATTCATTTTGTTTTTTCTCTAGATGTATTGCATGTTCATCACAAATATTTGTAGAGCTCAAAATTTGTTTTTTTTTAACATAAAGTAGCTGCTATACGATTTTGTAAATGCAACAGAAGCTGTGATTGACATATAGCAAAGAGTATCGTTCATGGCCTAAGAGGGAAGGGAGGAGGGGAAAAGGCAAATTGACAAGTTAAAAAAGAAAATAAATCACTGATGTGAAATGACTTCTATTCTTTAAAGACTGATGAGAGAGAATAATCAGGAAAAAAGAAAAATAAAGCAATTTCAAATTCAAACTAGTTGTTTTCCCAGCTTTTTCTGCCTTCTCAGTCTATGAAATGTTAGAGACTCATGTACACAGGGGCTATAATGACCACGTGAACCCACCACATCACAAGGAGTTGCTGAAGGGGGATGAGCACCTTAGGGAAAAAGTCACCACCCTGCTTTCTCCCTGAGCCAGACATGTGCTTCAGCCTCCTGTGCTGTGCAGCTTTTTTTTTCTTCTGGGGAACAGGTAAGTCCCTGTTGTGAAGCTGTTGGATTCCAATCTCAGGACTTTCTCCTGTGGCTGCAAAATCAGCCTTTCTCCTGAGCTTTCATTGCACTTACTGTCTCATTCCTCACAGGCTCTGTGGACACTGAGGTCATCCAGAGTCCAGGTCATCTGGTCAAAGGAAAAGGCCAGAAAGCAAAGATGGATTGTGTCCCCATAAAAGGACATATTAATGTTTACTGGTATCGCGGGAAGCCAGAAGGAGCATTTGAAATTTTGATTTACTTAAAGAATCAAGATATCAATTGTGGAAGATACAGAAGTACTTCAACAGCGATTTTTGACTCCGTGGCCCCAAAACTCACATGCAGCCTGGAAATCAACTCCACCGAGGCAGCAGACTCGGCTCTGTATTTCTGTGCCAGCAGCCAGTCCACAGTGCTTCATGTCAGCTCTTCTTAGAGCACAAACTCACCATGGACCCAGCTCAGGAAATCAGTGGTGTCGTAGGAGGGTAGGAACTAACGGAAACCCACCTTGAAAGAGCATAAAGCAGAAGGAAAAATCTGAAAATGGCCACACAGGATGAGCAGAAGGGAAGACGGAAAACAGCTGGTGGGAACACAAACCCAAGAATGGGAAAGAAAGCTGTAAGGGGACTCAGATTCCCCAGTTCGCAGGGTATCTGGCAAAAGAGACACAGGATGTGACCTTGCTGGGTTCCTAACAATCTTTATTAAGACATGTAATTTTGAGCTTTTCACTTGGCAAAACTGTGCCTTCAGAAATAATCAGCAGGGGCACCCTGATCGCCTTGCTCAGCACATTCATTGATCCAGACCCAGGGACTCCTTAGGGGTTCATGGCTGCTTCTCTCCGCTGTCCCTGCCAGAGGAGCTGAGCAAGAATCTCAGCAACTCCCTAGGTCCTGAATACTACGATTACACAAGCTTTAAAAGCAACAACTCTGCCATAAAATGCACCCAATTTGAGTATATGTTTCAATACTTTTTGACAAGATTTTGCACCTCTATCGATAGATGGCATGACAATCAAGACACAGAATACTTCTCCCTCCCCTAAAAGTCCCTCCTTGCTATTTTACTGAGGTCTTTTTAAGTTCTTTAAGCTTGGCTTCTTATTTTTTAATCATAAGATCATAGCATCCAATCCATCATTTCATGGCAAATAGAGGAGGAGAAATTGGAAACAATGAAAGGTTTTATTTTCTTGGGCTCCCAAATCACTGCAGATGGTGACTGCAGGTATGAAATTAAAAGATGCTTGCTCCTTGGAAGCAAAGCTATCACACATCTAGACAGCATATTCAAAAGCAGAGACATTACTTTGCTGATAAAGGTCTGTCTAGTCAAAACTATGGTTTTTCCAGTAGTCATGTGTGGATGTGAGAGTTGGATCATAAATGAAGCTGAGCGCCAAAGAATTGATGCTTCTGAACTATGGTGTTAGAGAAGACTCTTGTGGTGCTGGAGAGCCCCTTGGACTGCAAGGAGATGAAACCAGTCAATCCTAGAGGAAATCAGTTCTGAATATTCATTGGAAGGACTGATGCTGAAGCTAAAGCTCCGATACTTTGGCCACCTGATATGAAGCCCTGACTCATTGGAAAGGACCCTGATGCTGGGAAAGATTGAAGGCAGGAGAAGTGGGTGACAGAGTATGAGATGGTTGGATGGAATCACCAAGTCGATGGCAAGCTTTGGGAGTTGGTGACGGACAGAGATGCCTGGTGTGCTACAGTCCATGGGATCACAAAGTGTTGGACACGACTGAGCAACTGAACAGAACTAAACTGAAAAATCATAAAAATGCAAACTAAAACTAGAGTGATATGCTATTTTATCCTAATAGACTAGCAAAGGTTAAAGAACATTCAGTGCCAAGACTTCCATGGCGGTCTAGTGGTTAAGATGCTGGGCTTCCCTGCAGAGGGCGCTGGTTCTAGCCCTGTTCAGGGTACTAGTAAACCACATGCCACCTGGCACAGCCAGCAATTTTAAAACTTAGAAAGAGTAGTACCAGTTGAATTTTAGATGTGCAACCCTAGAAAACACACAACAGTTGCTGGGATTATTTATTTGGCTTAATTTAGAAAGCATTTTGTCCTAGTCTGTAAAGTTCACGTGGTGACCCTAAGGCTCAATTTTTATATACGCAGGCACAGGGAAATATTATACCTTGGTATGTAAAGAAAGGTATAAGAATGCAGTCCTGTTTGTACTAGCACCAAAATCTAGAGGAGAAAACTAGTGGAGATTAACTCAGAAAGGATAATAAATTCTGACAAACTATTAATAATAAATAGAACCTTATATATTAGTGATGGTTCATCAGGTAAAGAATCCTCCTGCTTTGCAGGAGACACAGGAGATGCAGGTTGGATCCCCGGGTCGGGAAGACCCCCTGGAGGAGGACATGGCAACCCACTCCAGGATTCTTGCTGAAAAATCCCAGGGACAAAGGAACCTGGTGGGCTACAGTCCATGGGGTCACAAAGAGTCAGACATGACTGAGGGAATGAGCAGGGACGCACATATTAGCAAAAGTGAATTATATGAAATTAACTGCAAAAACAATAATAATAAAGTATTATTTAAATTATTATATGAAATAATAATAAATTATTGTCACAGACATAATGCTGAGTAAAAAAATGACACGGAAAAAAGTATAAACAGAATAAACCCCTTAGATAAATTTCAAAGACATAAAATACTGATTCGTATGTAACTTACAGATTCTTACACAAGTCTAAAACTGAAAATGGAATGAAAGTGAGTAAACACAGGAACTTTGGGATTATGTTTACCCAGACCTGGTAGAGAAAGAATGATAAAATCTGGAAAAATAACACAGGGACTTAAAAATTCTCAGAGAAAATCTGCCTGCTAAGCTAACGGTTTCAGGCTAGACGACTCATTTTATTATTTATCTAGATGCTTTATATATCCATCACAAATACTTCTTTTGTATTGTTCAAAATTTGGCTTGTTAATATAAAATAGCTACTCTGTTAATTTGCAAGTGCAGTGGAAGCTGTGACTGACGTACAGCAAGTTGTGTATTTCGTTACCTGAGAGGGAAGGGAGGAGGGGAGGAGGCAGATAGACAAGAGAAAAAGCAAAGAAGTTATTGATGTAACTGATTTTTTTTTTTTTAAAGATATGATGAAAGAGCCTAATCAGGAAAAAAGACAATTGAAAGACTGGAATCCACACTAGTTGTTTCACCAGCTTCTCTGCCCTCCCAGTTAGACTCTCAAGTAAGTGGGCCTGTGATGACCACAGGAAGAGAGCACGTCACAAGGAGGTGCTGCAGGGAGAGGAGGAGCCTGAGAGGAAAAGCCTCTGCTCTCTTTCTCCCTGAGCCAGCCATGTGCTTTGGTCTCCTGTGCTGTGTGGCTCTTTTCATCTGGGGAGCAGGTGAGGGGAATCTCTTGGATTCTAGATTCAGGACTTTCTCCTGTGCCTGCAAAATCAAACTCCTTCAAGGGATTTTTGTGAACTTTCTGTCTCTTTGCTTACAGGCTCCATGGACACTGAGGTCATCCAGAGTCCAGGTCATCTGGTCAAAGGAAAAGGCCAGAAAGCAAAGATGGATTGTGTCCCCATAAGAGGACATATTAATGTTTACTGGTATCGCAGGAAGCTGGAAGAAGCATTCGAGTTCTTGGTTTACTTTCAGAAGCAAGACATTGTGGAAGGCACAGAAGTGTTCAAAGAGCGATTTTCAGCTCAGTGCCCTCAAAACTCACCCTGCAGCCTGGAAATCAACTCCACTGAGGCAGCGGACTCGGCTCTGTATTTCTGTGCCAGCAGCCAGTCCACAGTGCTGCACGTCAGCTCTTCTTCGAACACAAACTCACCATGGACCCAGCTCAGGAAATCACTGGTGTCGTAGGAGGGTAGGAACTAACGGAAACCCACCTTGAAAGAGCATAAAGCAGAAGGAAAAATCTGTAAATGGCCACACAGGATGAGCAGAAGGGGAGGTGGAAAACAGCTGGTGGGAACACAAACCAAAGGATGGGGCAGGAAGCTGTAAGTGGTCTCAGATTCCCCAGTTCGCAGGGTATCTGGCAAAGGAGACACAGGATGTGACCTTGATGGGTTCCTAATAATCTTTATTAAAAAGTGTAGTTTTGAGCTTTTCACCTGGCAAAACTGTGCCTTCAGAAATAAGGATAAGCAACAGAGGCACCCTGATCATGTGGCTCAGCACATTAATTGATCCAAACCCAATGACTCCTTAGGGGTTCATGGCTGATTCTCTCAGCTGTCCCTGCCAGAGGAGCTGAGCAAGAAACTCAGCAACTCCTTAGGTCCTGAATGCTACAATTACACAAGCTTTAAAAGCAACATCTCTGCAATAAAATGCACCCAATTGAGTATATGTTTCAATACTTTTTGATGAGATTTTGCACCTGTATCAATAGCTGGCCGGAGAAGGCAATGGCACCCCACTCCAGTACTCTTGCCTGGAAAATCCCGTGGATGGAGGAGCCTGGTGGGCTGCAGTCCATGGGGTCGCTAGGAGGCGGACACAACTGAGCGACTTCACTTTCACTTTTCACTTACATGCATTGGAGAAGGAAATGGCAACCCCCTCCAGTGTTCTTGCCTGGAGAATCCCAGGGATGGGGGAGCCTGGGGAGCTGCCGTCTATGGGGTCGCACAGAGTCAGACACGACTGAAGCGACTTATTGGCATAGATAGCTGGCATGACAATCAAGGCACAGAATACTTCTCCCTCCCCTGAAAGTCCCTCCTTGCTCTTTTACTGAGGTCTTTTTAAGTTTTTTAAGTTTGGCTTCTTATTTTTTAATCATAAGATCATAGCATCCAATCCCATCACTTGATGGCTAATAGATGAGGAAAAATTGGAAACAGTGAAAGACTTTATTTTCTTGGGCTCCCAAATCACTGCAGATGGTGACTGAAGGCATGAAATTAAAAGACGCTTGCTCCTTGGAACAAAAGGTATGACAAACCTAGACAGTGTATTTAAAAGCAGACATCACTTTGCTGACAAAGGTCCATATTGTCCAACTATGGTTTTTCAGTATTCATGTACAGAGGTGAGTTGAACCACAAAGAAGTCTGAGAGCCAAAGAATTGATGCTTTTGAAATGTGGTGCTGGAGAAAACTCTTGAGAGTCCTTTGGACAGCAAGGAAATCACACCAATCAATCCTAAATGAAATCAACTCTGAATATTCATTGGAAGGACTAATACTGAAGCTGAAGCTCCAAGAGTTTGGTCATTTGATGTGAAAAGCCGACTCATTGGGAAAGACCCTAATGCTGAGAAAGATTGAAGGCAGCAGGAGAAGGGGATGACAGAGGATGAGATGGTTGGATGGCATCACCGACTCAGTGGGCACGAGTTTGAGTAAACTCCAGGAGTTGGTGATGGACAGGGAGGCCTGGTGTGCTGCAGTCCATGGGTTCACAAAGAGTTGGACACAACTCAGCGACTGAACTGAACTGATGCTAACTCATTAAACTGTGTACATTAAATATGTGCAGTTTTGGTACATAAATGATAGCTCAATGAAGCTGTTAAAAATAATTAAAAAGTAAGTAAATCTAGGGCTTCCCTGATAGCTCAGATGGTAAATAATCGCCTTCAATGCAGGAGACCCCAATTCGATTCCTGGGTCGGGAAGATCCACTGGAGAAGGGATAGGCTACCCACTCCAGTATTCTTGGACTACCCTTCTGGCTCAGCTGGTAAAGAATCTACCTGCAATGTGGAAGACCTGGGTTCAAACTCTGGGTTGGGAGGAAGCTGTTAAAAATAAATAAAAGGCAAGTAAATGTAATTCAAGCCAAAAGGGCTGTTTAGAACAGTGCGTGTATGCTTGCTCAGACGTGTCCCACTCTTTACAACACCATGGACTGTAGTCCACCAGGCTCTTCTGTCTGTGGGATTTTCCAGGCAAGAATACTGGAGTGGGTTGCCATTTCCTTCTCCAGTTCATGAAAGTGAAAAGTGAAAGTAAAGTTGCTCATTCATGTCCGACTCTTCACGACCCCAGGGACTGTAGCCTACCAGGCACCTCTGTCCATGGGATATTCCAGGCAAGAGTACTGGAGTGGGTTGCCATTGCCTTCTCCAGATAAGAGTGCAAAGGCCATTAAGCTAGGAAACAATATTCTTTCTAATGAACTGTGCTAGGAAAACTGGATATCCATATACAAAAGAATACAGTTGTGTCCCTTCCTCATAGCATATACAAAAATTCACTCAAATGTATCAAAGAGCTAAGTATAAGATCTGAGATTATTCTTAGAAGAAAACAAAGGTGTAAATCTTCATGATGATGGAAATGGCAATGATTTAACTATCACACCAAAACCACAGGCAGCTAAGAAAAGCTAGGTAGGCTGGAATTCTTTGAACTGAAAAAAAAAAAAAAGTTTGTGCTTCAAAGAGCACTCTCAAGAGAGGCAAAGATAACCTCCAAAATGAGAAAACTGATTTATTATTTTATTAATAAAATTAATTTATTAATAATTTTAATAACAACATTATTAATGTTTATACTATTTTAATAATTAATTTATTGATAAATATGATTTATTAATCATATATCTATGGTATATATATTTAAAGCTTATATATATATTTTAAAAAGCTTACAACTCAACAATAAAAAGACAAATAATCCAACTTTAAAGTGAGCAAAAGATCTAAATACACATCTTCAAAGAAGATATGTAAGTGTCCAATAAATGTAGCAGATAGTCAGCATCATTAATCATTAAAGAAATGAAATGAAAATCACAGTAAGATGCCATCTGACATCCACTTGGCATGATGAAAATGACAGACAACAACAAATTTGGGGGCAGCTGGGGAGGAATTGGGCACCACGTGCATTGCTGGTGGGAATGGAAAATGGTACAGCCACTGTGTAAAATGTATGAGTAGTTCTTCGAAAGTTAAAGTGGAATTACCATATAACCTAGCAATTTCAACTGAAAGCATGTGTCCACACAAAAACTTTCACGTGTGTGTTCAGGCAGCATTATCTGTAATAGCCAAAAAAGTGAAGAGATAACTCATTTCCCTACTGCCCTAGCAGCCTGAGGATTCCTGGATCTGACAGCATCCTGAAAGAGTCCCTTCAGGCTAGACGTGTGTGTTCAGTGATGGGCATTTTTGTCAATAGCATTAGTGAACAATTAGGAGTGTTTTCAGGAGAAATGACTGAGCGGATTCTAAGTGGTGATGGCAGCTAAGTTCTGATTGAAGCATATAATTGGGTAAGCCTATGACAATAAGAGAGACCCTTTGAAGAAGGCCTTAGGACCCTGCTATGATAAAAGAAGGTCTTGAGCCATAGTTATTTGGACACTAAAAGTTACTATGATCTTATTTATTATTTGAGGCCTGAAGCATCCTAGATGTACAAGGTACATCTCCTCCAGGGAGTCTGTGTGTTCTAAAAGGGAGGGATGGTGTCTAATTCCTTCTTTGCATCTTCTTTCATATAATTATCTACTGTCACAGGGTAGGAAAGGATAAAAGAATAGAAGGAAAGAAGATCCCTCACACACAGGTATCATTCGTGATTAAAGAGAATAATACAAATAAATAGAAATGAGACAAAAGGTTTGAGAGGGAGAGTTTATGGTTTTTATAGTGACTGTTCTTTGTATTACTTACATCAAAAAAATCAAGTAGGATAATAACAGAGAATAAAATGGATTATGAACCATTAACTAAGGTTCTCTCAAGATGCTTGAAGCCCTGCTTAGCTGAGGTGGAGGAAAGAAACTGAGTCAAATCCTTTTCTGTCTCTATTGTTTTTCGGCAGAAATTCTTGTCTCCACTTCCCTGCCTCTCAACAAACGTACCTAAATATCACATGTGGTCACTCCCTGTACTCGGTAATGGAAAATGGAAAGATGATACAAGCCAATGAAAGAAAATGGAGGAATTAAAAGTAAAAAGTGTGCAGAAGTGGCACAAACTGTTTCAGAAGCTAAGGACTGATAATGACGCTACTCACCTCTCAACACTATGACCATAGTGAAACATTCTAAACCAGGTTGTGTGCATAATTCAGGGGGAAAAAAGACTAATCTTGAACCTCAGTTCCATTTAAGTGACGTACAAGATTAATTCTGGAGACAATGGGATGCACTGGAAATGGTGACCTCACAGGAAGACTGGCCTCATAGAAGCCAGCTTTGAGCTCTAGCTCCCCAAGCTGATGCACTAAATATACTCCCTGGTCCTGCCTGCAGGCTCCCCTTCATGCCCAACCCTGCCATGGGGACCAGCCTACTCAGCTGAGGGGTCATCTGGCTCCTGGCGGCAGTGAGTTTTGAACTAACAGATCAACATCACTGGACTTTATCTGTGGGTCAACAGCTGTGTCTCGAATATGCCCTGGACCTCCATGTTGCCCAGAGATGTTCTAAAAGGTATTGACATTCATACCAATGCAAATAATTGCATTTTGGAGTACAAAGCATAATTCCTGTGAACTTTTAAATGAATGAAGGAGACTTCAAACATTTCTGAGCTCCCCTTGCCTTGCTTCACTGGAAGGCACTCACGTCCCCTTCTATTAAAACTCTGTCTCATGCAGTCCCTTCAGCTCTGAGGTCCCATGAATGTTGGCATCACCAGGAACCCAAGACACCATGTCAGGGGCGAAGAACAGGTGGTAACACTGAGATGCAGCCCAGTGAAAGGACACAGTTAAGTTTCCTATCAGCAGCTCCTGGAGGAAGATCTGAAATTCATGATTTACCTTGAGGAAGCGAAAAATCATACATGAGTCAGGAATGCCACTGGAGCGCTTTTCTGCTGAATTACCCAAAGAGGGACCTGCTGTCTTGAAGATACAGTTGGTGGAGCTGGGAGACTCTCCAGTGTGTTTCTGGGCCAGTTCCTAATCCATATCAACGCAGTCATGTCCTTCCACTGCACAAACATTCTCCAGCCCCATCCCAGAAACAGCCGTGGGCTGGGGAAGCCGACATGTCTGATTAGTGAAATTGGCTACAAAGCCTTCCAAGGGATGAAGATGGAGATAGGAGAGGGCTGGAACACGCCAACTGAGGCTCAGGGATGAAGACTGTGTTACCCCAAAACCGGAACATAATTTAGAACAACATCATTTGTCATGGGAAATATGCATTGCCTGATGCTTCTCTTTCATACTGTATTTTGAGTTCTCTACCACATGCTTTAAATATAGGATTTTATTTAATCACCAAGACAAGCAAAGGCACTATTTTCTTCATTTTCAACTTAGGAAAATACGGTTTCAGGAGTTCACTTTTTCTTTCTCAAGCTCAAAAAAATGGGAGGTGAGCAGTGGAGAAACAGAGAGAGAAAACAACAGGTGTGTTGGCCAAAAGGGTTGTGCTCTTTATACCAACCTATGTTGCATCTTATTCTTTCTGGAATGTTCCCTGCCTAGTGCTTGCACAGGGAGGTATGGATGCCAGGATTAGAAATTCTTTAAATGTCTATGGTACATCCCAGAGATGGTGGGAATAGAGTTGGATAAACTGGTCTGGAATGTAAGAGATGGGTCTGATCCTGAAATATTATTCATTAGAAACACATCACCTCAGATTTTCATCTCGGTGAATTTTGATTTGTTTTTTTATTCTCATCAAACAAAAAATGTTGGACACCTACAAAACACCATTTTGTTACACTTGCTTTGATGAAACAATTGCAGAAAATCAAAAAGTAGATGAACCAACAAGGACTTACTGTACAACACAGGCAACTCTGCTCAGGGCTATGTGGCAGCCTGGATAGGAGGGGAGTTTGGGGGAGAATGGATACAAGCATATGTATGGCTGAGTCCCTTTGAAAACATCCAAACATGGTTAATCAGTGCTCAGATCAGATCAGATCAGTCGCTGAGTCGTGTCCGACTCTTTGCTACCCCATGAATCGCAGCACGCCAGGCCTCCCTGTCCATCACCAACTCCTGGAGTTCACTGAGACTCACGTCCATCGAGTCAGTGATGCCATACAGCCATCTCATCCTCTGTCGTCCCCTTCTCCTCCTGTCCCCAATCCCTCCCAACATTACAGTCTTTTCCAATGAGTCAACTCTTCCCATGAGGTGGCCAAAGTACTGGAGTTTCAGCTTTAGCATCATTCCTTCCAAAGAAATCCCAGGGCTGATCTCCTTCAGAATGGACTGGTTGGATCTCCTTGCAGTCCAAGGGACTCTTAAGAGTCTTCTCCAACACCACAGTTCAAAAGCATCAATTCTTCGGCACTCAGCCTTCTTCACAGTCCAATTCTCACATCCATACATGACCACAGGAAAAACCATAGCCTTGACTAGACGAACCTAATCAGCTATATTCCATTGCAAAATAAAAAGTTAAAAAAAATAAACTCTGTGCTCTTTTGCGACCAGAGCATCTACTGTGATCCCATTGTGATCAAACCTTCCTTACTGCAAGGAGGAAGGTGGGCCAATCACAGTGAGGCTCTGGCCTGGAAATGTGGGGTGGCGCCCACTAGGGCCAGACAAAATGCAGGGTTTGGGGGAGGGAGGCACAAGGGAGGTGCAAGTGATTCAGATCTCTGTCCTCAGTCCCCTCATCTGCCAGATTAGGGAGCCCCTCTTGGATATCTACAGGATCCTGTCCAACTCTCCTTTCTGGCCTTCTGATAGATTCCACACATTCAACCAGGGGGAGCCCCATAGCTAAGTTTCTTTCCTCATCGGTCTGCGCTGGGGGCTACGAGGAGACCCCCTTCCTACTATGGGCAACCAGGTGATCTGCTACGTGGCCCTTTGTCTCTTTGGAGCAGGTGAGTCCCAGGTTCAGAGAGCAGATTCCCATGCTAAAGATGCTCAGCTCCAGAGCTAAGCCTTCCCTCACGGCAGCAGCATTGGCTGCCCTCTTGGGCCATGTTTCCTGAGCCGCTCCCTTTCCTCCATAGGCACCATGGCTGGTGGGGTCAGTCAGACCCCTAAATACCTGCTCAAAAAGGAAGGCGGAGCTGTGACCCTGGAATGTGAACAGGATTTTGATTATGACTCAATGTGCTGGTACCGACAGGACCCAGGTCTAGGACTGAGGCTGATCTTCTTCTCGCAATTTGTAAACAATGTTCAGGAAGAAGACATAGCTAAAGGCTACAGTGCCTCTCGTGAAAAGAAGCCTTTCTTTCCTCTTACCGTGACATCAGCACAGAAGAACCAGACGGCTCTGTATCTCTGTGCTGCTAGTAGAGACACAGTGACTCAAAGCCACCTCCTCTCTGCACACAAATGAGTCCCGCTTCCCACCAGGTGGCGGGGCTTTTCTGTGTTCAGTACCCTTGGCCGTCGGCTTCTTCCTCCTGAACCAGGCACCCAAAGCAGCTGCTGCAGGAACACACGTCGTGGAATGGCACAATCCTGATTCAGCAATCCACTGGGTTGATTCTTAAAAATCACACCTATCTACATTAGGGGCTTCCCAGCTGGCACAGCAGTAAAGAATGCCAAAGATATGGGTTCGATCCCTGGGTAGGAAGATGGCCTAGTGAAGGAAATAGCAACCCACTTCAGTATTCTTGCCTGGACAATCCCATGGACAGAAGAGCCTGGCGGGCTCCAGTCCATGGGGTTGCAAAGAACCAGATATGACTTAGTGACTAAATCAACTACGGAAAGGAAACAGGTTTCCTCCTTCTAGTGGAAGAATTTATGACAAAAAAAGCAGATTTTAAAACATCACTTGATTTTGAAACATCCACTGTAAAACTATCGAACTCTTTATTATCAGGGTGCTCCTAGTACTAAAATGAACTCTTTGTGAAATTTCATAATGGCCCCTATTCCCATGGCCAAGTTGTAAGAAAGTGACTGTATGAAAGTCAAAAAAGTATCACTCAATGTTTTCTTAGTGTTAAGAAGCCATTGCATCAATTACCTTGGAAGAACAATTTCTAGAAAAATACAATCAAATAACTATAATGTTTCTTGGACACCATATACATAGTTTGAAAAAATAATGAGTAAATTAAACAAGTCATAAAACCAGTTTAATTGTATAAAAACTTAAATAGTCCAGAATTCTGAGGAAATAGAAAGGGATATGTGAGAAAAACCTATTGTCATGGCAGCTCTATTCATGGTGACCTCAGGCTGGAAACACCCAAATGACCATCAGCAACACGATGAACAAATAGCTACCCTTAGGAATGGAATGAAATCTAGCAGAAAAGCAAATGTTATTTGTGAAATCATGGATGGATCTCAGGAATGTATGGAGCTCTTCTTGAAAAAGAAGCCAGAGCACAGACTGTACCAAATTAAGACAGCAGCTACATTCTGAGGGCATTTTTAATTTACTTGTAGAGAAGCATGAGGGAGGCTTGTGGGTTATGAGAATGTCCTATATCTTGATCTGGGTCATAGGTATATAGATGTACTCATTTGTGAAATTTCACTATGCTATACACTCAAGGTTTGTGTAGTCTATTACATGTGGATTTTATATCTCATTTTAAAAGCTTAGAAAAACAACAGTAACAACAGCCACCTCAAAATGTAGTGACTTAAACATATATTATTTCTCATGGTTCTGTGGGTTGAGTGGGCCTGGCTGGGCAGTCCGCATTTGGGGCCGCTCATGCGACTGGATGGATGTGAGTCTGAGTGAACTCCGGGAGATGGTGATGGACAGGGAGGCCTGGCGTGCTGTGATTCATGGGGTCGCAAAGACTCGGACACGACTGAGCGGCTGAACTGAACTGAAGTGATGCGGTCATGGTCAGATAGTCCCTGAGGCGGGAGACGCCTGAGGCTCCAGCCGCCCGCACATCCGAGATGGCGTCTTTCCGCGCGTGGCTGGGCCCCGCCCTGGGGCGCCCGGGACAGCTGGGCGCCAGCCTAGCACGTCTGTCTTTCTGCCCTCAGCCCCTCAATGTGGCTACGTGGGTTTCCTTGCAGAATGGTGGCCTCGGGGAAGTGAACATGATTATCTCGTGGCTGGTTCCCCTAGAGTGAGCATTCGAGAGACCCTGGAGGGATCTATAAGGTTACTTGTGACCCAGCTTCAAAAATCATGGCGTCACTTCTACCACATTCAGAGTATTATAAAGAGATGTGTGTTTATATAATACATAGATATGTTTAGTATTCAGTCCATTATATGAGGGGACTGGCATAAGATACTCATGAAATAAATACTTCATTGAGAAGTTGAGGACATGTTTTTTTTCAATGTGAAGATCATTGAGCTTCTAGCCTGATAGTCTTTATGTTCATCTATGGTTCTAGTGATTAACAAGCATGAGTTGTCTTGATTACTTTGAGGATACGTTACAGAAATAAAGAATTAACAATGTCATTTACCACACAAATATAGCCATTTCCTTACATAAGACTAGGAAACTACTATCATTTCAATGATCTAGGCCTCAGTTTCTGTCCTATAACATTGAGCGTTGGGTTACAACATCTCTGAGGTTCCTTCCAGCAATGTTTGAATGGTTCTTTTATGGAAAAGGGCTTCCCTGGTGCCTCAGACAGTAAAGAATTTGCCTGCAATGCAGGAGACCCAGGTTCGCTCAATGGGTTGGGAAGATCCCCTGGAAAAGGGCATGGCTATCCACTCCAGTATTCTTGCCTGGAGAATCCTATGGACAGAGGAGCCTGATGGGCTATAGTTCGAGAGGTCACAAAGAGTTGGACATGACTGAGTGACTTTCACTTTCACTTGATTAAAGAGGGGCGGATCCTGCATCAGTGGTAATGATGACCACCAGGGGGCAGACGAGAGCATCCTTAGAATATGCAGACACTCAGCCCTCCTTCTAGGGGTGGAGAAGGAAAGGGCAAGGTCATATCTTTCTGCTGAGAGATGTGGTGTGAGGCCAGTTCTGAAGATGCTGGTGCTTCTGCTGCTTCTGGGACCCAGTACGAGCCTGATTAGCTAAGTAGCTTGGTCAAGTGTGTGTGTGTGTGTATGTGTGTGTGTGTGTGTTGGCATGAGTGAAGTGATAGTCAGGGATTGTGGACTTTTATAATTTTTGAAGTTTTTTTGGCTGCTTGGTTTGTGGGATCTTAGTTCCCCCACCAGGCATTGAACCTGGTCCCTGGCAGTGAGAACACTGAATCCTAACCACTGGACCAGCAGGGAATTCCTTAAGACTGTGGATTTTTTTACACTGAACAAAATGAGAGGGGACATTCCATCCTATTTGGAGGTATAAAGGGTAAGGTGAGGAGCCACCACTCAGGAGAGATGGGGGATGAGAAGCCTAAGAATTAGGACAGGATGATTTCACAAAACAAACAGGATTCCCTTGGAGCCAGGAAAAAGGTGAACGAGTGAGCCAGGCTGTGGTTTTCTGCCTATGGTCATGTCTTCCTGTCCTGCTGGGCTCTCATCTCCTTGACCTGTGTCTCAGCAGGCTCTGGGCTTGGCGCTCTCGTCTCTCAGCAGCCCCGCAGGGCTGTCAGTAAGAGTGGAGCCTCTGTGACCATCGAGTGCCGTGCAGTGGACTTTCAAGCCTCAAGTATGTTCTGGTATCGTCAGTTCCCGAAACGAGGCCTCGTGCTGATGGCAACTTCTAATGAGGGCACTAATGCCACATACGAACAAGGTTATAACAAGAACAAGTTTCCCATCAATCAACCAGACCTAAAATTTTCATCTCTGATGGTGACAAGAGTGGATCCTGCAGACAGCAGCCTCTATTTCTGCAGTGCTAGAGACACAGCGCTGGGCAGAGATCAGAGACCCAGACAAGAATCTTGGTAGCAACCCCCTTCCCCACCCCACTGAACCATGGGGCCCTGTGGAAGGAGGTGTGGAGAGAGAAAACCACAGCCTCTCTGAATGAGTCATCTGTGGCTGTGTGTGTAGAGAGAGAAAGGGAGAGAAAAATATCTGAGTAGAGAGCAGGGGGATGGTATGGTGCTTGAGAACTAGCCATATGGAAATGGAGCTAGGCCTATCAATGGCCAACCAAGTTCCCTGGGCTGAAAATTATAAAATCTGGATTTTTTTTTCTGATTCTCCCATATGATAATCATAAGTTCTTAGATAAATTGACACATAATCCTATAGGTAGATCCCAAAATGCTTCTATAAAGCAATGAATACTTCAGTAATGGGCTTCCCTGGTGGCTCAGACAGTAAGGAATCCATCTGCAATGCAGGAGATGGGAGTTTGATCCATCCCTGGGTTGAGAAGTTCCCCTGGAGAAGGGAATGGCAACCCAATCCAGTATCTTGCCTGTAAAATTCCATGGACAGAGGAGCCTGGCAGGCTATAGTCCAGGGGATCACAAAGAGTCAGACATGACTTAGTGACTAACACTTTTATAATAAACACTGGAGTTTTTTCCTCCAAGAAAATTCAGCACTGTCTTGTCACCATCCTAGACTCTCAAGACAAATGGAATCATTAGGCAGCCAAGTAGAAATGTTCACTCATGAAAGAATTCAGGGATGTGCTATATACAGTATTGAGGTTGATGAAAGAACAGGGTAGGACTGAACCAGGCAACCCTCTACACCCAAATACAGAGCATGCGCAGAACCTTCATAAAGGGATCAGAGGGAAGAGAAGAGAGAAAGGATAAATAAGAAAGACTTCAGACAACAAGGTTTGTGTGCAAAACTAGAAAGTTCTGTCAGAAGCCACAAGCTAGTAAGTGAAGCACTGAGTTTAAACCCCTAGAAATATCCTTTTCTAGGAAAAGGAAAAATCACACATTGACCATAAATCTTGTATCAGTTCAGTTCAGTTGCTCAGTCATGACTGACTCCTTGCGACCCCATGAATCGCAGCATGCCAGGCCTCCCTGTCCATCACCAACTCCCAGAGTTCACTCATACTGACGTCCATCGAGTCAGTGATGCCATCCAGTCATCTCATCCTCTGTCGTCCCCTTCTCCTCCTGCCCTCAATCACTCCCAGCATCAGAATCTTTTCCAATGAGTCAACTCTTCTCATGAGGTGGCCAAAATACTGGAGTTTCAGCTTCAACATCATTCCCTCCAAAGAAATCCCAGGGCTGATCTCCTTCAGAATGGACTGGTTGGATCTCCTTGCATAGCCCAGTAAAAATAAGCAAAAATATTAACATACACTTTGGAGAAGAAACATCTGTAATCAATTAACATTGATTTCCTGGTGATCAAGAAACATGGAAAAAGATGCAATTATATGTAAATTGATATCCATTTGATTAGAAAAATATAAAAAGCCTAGAAATAAAGAGTGTTAGAGAGAGTCTTTCAAATTGTGGTGCTAGAGAAGACTCTTGAGAGTCCCTTGAACTACAAGGAGATCCAACCAGTCCAGCCTAAAGGAAATCAGTCCTGAATATTCATTGAAAGGACTGATGCTGTCGCTGAAGCTCCAATATTTTGACCACCTGGGGTGAAGAGCTGACTCGTTGGAAAGACCCTTAGGCTGGGAAAGACTGAGAGCAAGAGGAGAAGGGGGCAACAGAAGATGAGATGGGTGGATGGCACCAGCGACTCAGTGCACCCAAGTTTAAGCAAACTCAGCGAGATAGTGATAGAGAGGGAAGCCTGGTGTGCTGCAGTCCATGGGGTCACAGAGTCTTGGACTCGACTTAGTGACTAAACAACAACCAAACGCGTGTGAGATCAAAAAGGAGAGACAATAAAAGAAACAACCGTAGGGGTATTGAAGCTAGGACGATTATGGTGGCAGTGCTAGAAGTACAGGAAAATGAGAGTTTTAAAACATAATTAGGAAATGAAATCAAGACCTGGGTAACTGTTTCATCATGAGAGGCAATAGATGGAGAGGAAGGTTTTGACTACAAGTGAGATGAATCAGGAGGACCAAGTGGGAAGAAGATCATGATTTTCTTGATATTGGGGATGCCTCTGAGACAGAAATCTCACCAGAAATATGCAGAAAGCAGTGATACGTAGGAGTCCGGGGCTCAAAAAATGGACCTGGGTGAAGGTAAAAATTTGAGACAATTTCCATAATTGTAAGAATGAAAGTGCCTTCTTGATTCCTTGATGACAGAATATACAAAGAAAAGATCAAAGCACTGAGGACAGAGATCTGAGGAGCCCACTCACCTTGAATGTGGCCCTAAGAGATTAAATTTAATTAACTGATCAATAACACCAATCAGTACTGGATCAGTGACTGTGTAACTAAGTACTAGTAGCAAATCTCCGCAGTACTCCAGCAGGTCAGCACACGCATGGCTGCATGTTTCCTGGTCCTGATGATTCTTGGGGTGTCTGGCTGCCACTGTGCAGCGTAGACAAACTCCCCACTCACCACACAGGAGGTGAAGACCTCCTGAGACCAGAGGGCCTGTGAGAAGTGTGCCCCTCTGACCATCGAGTCAGTCAGTCAGTCAGAGTTATCAGTGCTTCCCTTTGGCAAAGAATCCTCCTGCAACGCAGGAAACTCCGATTCAACTCCTGGGTCAGGAAGATCCACTGCAGAAGGGATAGGCTACCCACTCCAGTATTCTTGGGCTTCCCTTATGGCTCAGCTGGGAATCTGAGCCTGCTGAAGAATCTGCCTGCAATACGGGAGACCTGGGTTCAGTTCCTTGGTTGGGAAGGTCCCCTGGAGAAAGGAAAGGCTACCCACTCCAGTATTCTGGCTTGAAGAATCCCATGGACTGGTGCAGAGTCGGACACGACTGAGAGACTTTCACTTGAGCACTAGGGGGTGATCTGGGTCTTTCTGTAAAACACGTCAGAGCATAGAGAGCAGCACCAACTTTCCTTCATTTGAGAAGTTGTCTGATACTTCTGGAAACTCAGGTGAGATCTTTGAGGTAGTGGTTGTGAAAGCATGAGTAGGGATTAATCAGATCCATTGCACCTGCTTTCACTAATCAAGGTCGTCTTAAGACTCGCTTGGCCTCCAAGTGGCATGTGTCCTGAATAAGATGTTTGCCTGAGTTATTTTCCAGGAAACTGCCGGTAGTGCAGCAGAGCCCAGAGTCAGCTGTGTCTAGTTTGAGCCGAACTGGTTGAGACTAGTTAGAACCAGCGACCCTCCTCCTAGGGAAGCACAGGTGTCTGCTTGGGGACCTTGTGACCTCAGAGGATCCAAGACTCCATTCTCAGATCTTGCTGAGCACTTCTGTGGTGAACGGGCAGAGGTTACAGCTCAGTTATCCCAGCAGAGAAGGACAACACACGCACGTTTTTTCAGTCACCCTCCCCCAAGCTTCCCAAGCGCCCCAGGCTCCCCATGTGCACATTCTCAGTAGCTAACTCATGCCCAACACTTTGCAACCCCATGGATGTAGCCCGCCAGGCTCCTCTGTTCATGGGATTCTCCAGGCAAGAATACTGAAGTGGGTTGCCATTTCCTTTTTCAGGGGATCATCCCAAACCAGGGACTGAACCCGCATCCCTTGCATTGGCAGGGCGGATTTCTTTACCACTGAGCCACCAGGGAAGCCCATATCTCAGACCTTCAAGTCATGCTTCATTTGTGACCCTGTAAATACCCTGTGCCCTTGCCTTTGCGGAGGCGGATTTGAGGTCTTGTTTTCCCTGGTGGCTCAGTGGTAAAGAACTCACAGGCCAATGCAGGAGACATGGATATGATCCCTGGGTCGGGAAGATCCCCTGGAGAAGGAAATGACAACCCACTCTAGTATTCTTGCCGGGAGAATCCCATGGACAGAAGAGCCTGGAGGCTACAGTTCATGGGTCGCAGAGTCAGCCCAATGAGGTAGGGGGGAGGGGGATACCCTTGCTTGGCTGGCTTGAGAAGAAGCCCTTTCCTGCAAACATCAGAGTCTCAGCAGTTTGACTCCTTATATTTAGGGCAAAATGAACCTGCTAACAGTTGGGAAAATGATTTGCAGCTATCCTGGGATGACAATAGGGCTTGAAAATAGCAGGATCTAATTCTGCACTTCCTAATCCCCAGAGCATGTATCACAGTCTACAGTACCAGTAGTTGTTCTGGTCACACGTAAATGATAAGTAAGTCAATGAATGTCATCACTAGCCTGTTCCAGATTGTGTTGAATTTCCAGCCTGGTAAAACAAGAAAAAAGCATGAAAATGAAAAAAGAAGGGGGAAAGAGTGATTATAGACAGATGACAAGTTTAGAAGGTGCAAAGGAATCTAAAGAAGCATTGCATTATTTATAATAACATTTAATAAGTTAGTGAAAATTAACATAAAGTCAGTTTATTGCCACATACTAGCAATAGCTTTTTAAAGAGAGACCGTTTAGTAACAGAAAATATAAAAGATAATACACCTAAATCTATACAAAGATAAACAATTCAGAAATTGATTAAATTTTAGAGGAAGGCATTTTAAAATCTGAAATAACTGAAGTTACATGCCATGATCATGAATAAGTTAAATTGAGTGAAGTCGCTCAGTCATGCCTGACTCTTTGGGACCCCATGGACAGAAGCCTGCACCAAGCTCCTCCATCCATGGGATTTTCCAGGCAAGAGTACTGGAGTGGGTTGCCATTTCCTTCTCCAGGGAATCTTCCCGACCCAGGGATCGAACCCATGTCTCCTGCATTGTAGACAGACGCTTTACCGTCTGAGCCACCAGGGAAGTCCATGAATAAGTTAAACCAATACTAAAAGTATTCCAATTTCAGCACTATCATCTATGTATTCACTACAGCACTAAACAAAGTCACAAGAGGAATTTCATGAAATTTGACAAAAGTAGTCAAAATTTAAGTGGAAAAAAGTGGAAAGAATACTCCAGATAATATTAAAGAACTACAAAGTGATGTGAATTTGCAGTCTAATCATCAAATTATTTTATAATTTTGTATAAGTAAGTGGACAAATGGAAAATCATAAATTTAAAATAGCTATGCATTTTAGCTATGCATATATAGGCACTTAATATATGCAGAGTACATCATGAAAAATGCTGGGCTGGAAGAAGCACAAGCTGGAATCAAGATTGCCAGGAGAAATATCAATAACCTCAGATATGCAGATGACACCACCCTTATAACAGAAAGTGAAGAGGCACTAAAAAGCCTCTTGATGAAGGTGAAAGAGGAGACTGAAAAAGTTGGCTTAAAACTCAACATTCAGAAAACGAAGATCATGGCATCTGGTCCCATCACTTCATGGCAAATAGATGGGGAAACAGTGGAATCAGTGTCAGACTTTATTTTTGGGGTTCCAAAATCACTGCAGATGGTGACTGCAGCCATGAAATTAAAAGACGCTTATTCCTTGCAAGAAAAGTTATGACCAACCTAGATAGCATATTGAAAAGCAGAGACATTACTTTGCCTACAAAGGTCCATCTAGTCAAGGCTATGATTTTTCCAATGGTCATGTATGGATGTGAGAGTTGGACTGTGAAGAAAGCTGAGCGCCGAAGAATTGATGCTTTTGAAGTGTGGTGTTGAAGAAGACTCTTGAGAGTACCTTGGACTGCAAGGAGATCCAGCTGGTCCATTCTGAAGGAGATCAGCCCTGGAATTTCTTTGGAGGGAATGATACTGAAGCTGAAACTCCAGTACCTTGGCCACCTCATGAGAAGAGTTGACTCATTGGAAAAGACTCTGATGCTGGGAGGGATTGGGGGGCAGGTGGAGAAGGGGACGACAGAGGATGAGATGGCTGGATGGCATCACTGACTCGATGGATGTGAGTCTGAGTGAACTCCAGGAGTTGGTGATGGACCGGGAGGCCTGGCGTGCTGCGATTCATGGGGTCGCAGAGTCGGACATCTGAGTGACTGAACTGAACTGAACTGAACTGAGCTGTGGGTCAGTTAGGAAGAACCTGGTCCAGTAACAGTGGAGAATGATTTGCAAATATCCTGACATGCCAATAACTCCTCTAATAGCAGGACTTAATCGTACACTTTTTAACCTTCCATAGCATCTACCACATATCTACTACCTGTAGCTCTCTGGGTCAAACATAATTGACAAGTAAGTAAATGAAGTCCGCCACTATTTCTGGTCATGATTGTGCTGAATATCTAGCCAATAGAACTAGAAAAAAAGGTGAGACTGAGGAAAAGAGCGAAGAAATGATTAAAGACAGATAGAAAATTGAGAAGAACCAAAGGAATCTAAAGAAGCATTGCATTATTAAAAACAACAAATTTAATAAATTGACTGAATTTAACATAAACTTAAAAAGTAAATTTATTTCCAATTATTAGCAAGAAACAGTCAAAAATATATTTTATACAGAGAGAGACTATTTACAATTATAACAACATATAAAATACATTAAAAATCTATTCGGTAAATGATTATTTAATTCAGAAAACTATTACATTTTCGGGAAAACATTTAAAAAACCTGAAACAAGTGAAGCTATACACCATGATCATGGATAAGCTAAACCAATGGAAAGAGTATTCCTGTTTTTGTACTATCATCTATGCATTCAATGCAGCACTAATGAAAATCACAAAAGATATTCTCATGAAACTTGATGAAAGTCACTGAAATTTAGGCAAAGAGAGAGAATAGGGAAGATAATGTTACAATTACCAAGATAGGTAGAGAAAGAAAGATAAGAATCTATAAAAATAACATGGAGACTTGAAAATTCTTAGTGAAAGTCTGTTTCCTAAACTGATTGTTCCAGGCAAGATCATTCATTTTGTGATTTCTCTAGATGTATTGCATGTTCATCATAAATATTTGTAGAGCTCAAAATTTGTTTTTTTTAAACATAAAGTAGCTGCTATACGATTTTGTAAATGCAATAGAAGCTATGATTGACATATAGCAAAGTGTATCATTCATTGCCTAAGAGGGATGGGAGAAGGGGAAAAGGCAAATCGACAAGTTAAAAAAGGAAATAAATTGCTGATGTGAAATGACTTCTATTCTTTAAAGACTGATGAGAGAGAAGAATCAGGAAAAAAGAAAAATAAAGCAGTTTCAAATTCAAACTAGTTGTTTCCCCAGCTTTCTCTGCCCTCCCAGCCTATGAAATGTTAGAGACTCATGTACACAGGGGCTATAATGACCACGTGAACCCACCACGTGACAAGTAGTTGCTGAAGGGGGATGAGCACCTTAGGGAAAAAGTCACCATCCTGCTTTCTCCCTGAGCCAGACAGGTGCTCAGCCTCCTATGCTGTGCAGCTTTTTTTTTTTTCTTGGGAGCAGGTAAGTCCCTGTTGTGAAGTTGTTGGATTCCAATCTCAGGACTTTCTCCTGTGGCTGCAAAATCAGCCTTTCTCCTGGGCTTTCATTGCACTTACTGTCTCATTCCTTACAGGCTCCATAAACACTGAGGTCATCCAGAGTCCAGGTCATCTGTCAAAGGAAAAGGCCAGAAAGCAAAGATGGATTGTGTCCCCATAAAAGGACATATGAATATTTACCGGTATCGCAAGAAGCCAGAAGGAGCATTTGAATTTTTGGTTTACTTTAAGAATCAAGACATTGTGGAAGATACAGAAGTATTTCAACAGCAATTTTTGGATCCGTGGCCCCAAAACTCACCCTGCAGCCTGGAAATCAACTCCACCTAGGCAGCGGACTCGGCTCTGTATTTCTGTGCCAGAAGCCAGTCCACAGTGCTGCACGTCAGCTCTTCTTAGAGCACAAACTCACCATGGACCCAGCTCAGGAAATCAGTGGTGTCGTAGGAGGGTAGGAACTAACAGAAACCCACCTTGAAAGAGCATAGAGCAGAAGGAAAAGTCTGTAAATGGCCACACAGGATGAGCAGAAGGGGAGGTGGAAAACAGCTGGTGGGAACACAAACCCAAGGACAGGAAAGAAAGCTGTAAGGGGATTCAGATTCCCCAGTTTGCAGGGTATCTAGCAAAAGAGACACAGGATGTGACCTTGCTGGGTTCCTAACAATCTTTATTAAGACATGTAATTTTGAGCTTTTCACTTGGCAAAACTGTGCCTTCAGAAATAATTAGCAGAGGTACCCTGATTGCCTTGCTCAGCACATTCATTGATCCAGACCCAGGGACTCCTTAGGGGTTCATGGCCGCTTCTCTCCGCTGTCCCTGCCAGAGGAGCTGAGCAAGAAACTCAGCAACTCCCTAGGTCCTGAATACTACGATTACACAAGCTTTAAAAGCAACAATTCTGCAATAAAATGCACCCAATTTGAGTATATGTTTCAATACTTTTTGATGAGATTTTGCACCTCTATCGATAGATGGCATGACAATCAAGACACAGAATACTTCTCCCTCCCCTAAAAGTCCCTCCTTGCTATTTTACTGAAGTCTTTTTAAGTTCTTTAAGCTTGGCTTCTTATTTTTTAATCATAAGATCATAGCATCCAATCCCATCATTTCATGGCAAATAGATGAGGAGAAATTGGAAACAATGAAAGGTTTTATTTTCCTGGGCTCCCAAATCACTGCAGATGGTGACTGCAGGCATGAAATTAAAAGTTGCTTGCTCCTTGGAAGCAAAGCTATCACAAACCTATAGCATATCAAAAGCAGAGACATTACTTTGCTGATAAAGATCTGTCTAGTCAAAACTATGGTTTTTCCAGTAGTCATGTGTGGATGTGAGAGTTGGACCATAAATGAAGCTGAGCGCCGAAGAATTGATGCTTCTGAACTGTGGTATTGGAGAAGACTCTTGTGGTGCTGGAGAGCCCCTTGGACTGCAAAGAGATGAAACCAGTCAATCCTAGAGGAAATCAGTTCTGAATATTCATTGGAAGGACTGAAGTTGAAGCTAAAGCTCCGATACTTTGACCGCCTGATATGAAGCCCTGACTCATTGGAAAGAACCCTGATGCTGGGAAAGATTGAAGGCAGGAGAAGTGGGTGACAGAGTATGAGATGGTTGAATGGACTCACCAAGTTGATGGCAAGCTTTGGGAGTTGGTGACGGACAGAGATGCCTGGTGTGCTACAGTCCATGGGATCACAAAGTGTTGGACACAACTGAGTGACTGAATGGAACTACACTGAAAAATCATAAAAATGCAAACTAAAACTAGAGTGATATACTATTTTATCCTAATAGACTAGCAAAGGTAAAGAACATTAAGTGCCAGGACTTCCATGGAGGTCTAGTGGTTAAGATGCTGGGCTTCCCTGCGGAGGGTGCTGGTTCTAGCCCTGTTCAGGGTACTAGTAAACCACATGCCACCTGGCACAGCCAGCAATTTTAAAACTTAGAAAGAATAGTACCAGTTGAATTTTAGATGTGCAACCCTAGAAAACACACAACAGTTGCTGGGATTATTTATTTGGCTTAATTTGGAAAGCATTTTGTCTTAGTTTGTAAAGTTCACGTGGTGACCCTAAGGCTCAATTTTTATATACGCAGGCCCAGGGAAATATTATACCTGGTATGTAAAGAAAGGTATAAGAATGCAGTCCTGTTTGTACTAGCACCAAAATCTAGAGGAGAAAACTAGTGGAGATTAACTCAGAAAGGATAATAAATTCTGACAAACTATTAATAATAAATAGAACCTTACATATTAGTGATGGTTCATCAGGTAAAGAATCCTCCTGCTTTGCAGGAGACACAGGAGATGCAGGTTGGATCCCCGGGTCGAGAAGACCCCCTGGAGGAGGACATGGCAACCCACTCCAGGATTCTTGCCTGAAAAATCCCAGGGACAGAGGAACCTGGTGGGCTACAGTCCATGGGGTCACAAAGAGTCAGACACGACTGAGGGAATGAGCAGGGACGCACATATTAGCAAAAGTGAATTATATGAAATTATCTGCAAAAACAATAATAATAAAGTATTATTTAAATTATTATATGAAATAATAATAAATTATTGTCACAGACATAATGCTGAGTAAAAAAATGACACGGAAAAAAGTATAAACAGAATAAACCCCTTAGATAAATTTCAAAGACATAAAATACTGATTCGTATGTAACTTACAGATTCTTACACAAGTCTAAAACTGAAAATGGAACGAAAGTGAGTAAACACTGGAACGTTGAGATTATGTTTTCCAAGACCTGGTAGAGAAAGAATGATAAAATCTGGAAAAGTAACACAGGGACTTAAAAATTCTCAGAGAAAATCTGTCTGCTAAGCTAATGGTTTCAGGCTAGATGACTCATTTTATTATTTCTCTAGATGCTTTATATATCCATCACAAATACTTCTGTATTGTTCAAAATTTGGCTTGTTAATATAAAATAGCTACTCTGTTAATTTGCAAGTGCAGTGGACGCTGTGACTGACGTACAGCAAGTTCTGTATTTCATTACCTGAGAGGGAAGGGAGGAGGGGAGGAGGCAGATAGACAAGAGAAAAAGCAAAGAAATTATTGATGTATAACCGATTTTTTTTTTTTTTTTAAGAAATGATGAAAGAGCCTAATCAGGAAAAAACACAATTGAAATTCTGGAATCCACGCTAGTTGTTTCACCAGCTTCCCTGCCCTCCCAGTTAGACTCTCAAGTACGTGGGCCTGTGATGACCACAGGAAGAGATCATGTCACAAGGAGGTGCTGCAGGGGGAGGAGGAGCCTAAGAGGAAAAGCCTCTGCTCGCTTTCTCCCTGAGCCAGCCATGTGCTTTGGTCTCCTGTGCTGTGTGGCTCTTTTCATCTGGGGAGCAGGTGAGGTGAATTTCTTGGATTCTAGATTCAGGACTTTCTCCTGCGGCTGCAAAATCAGGCTCCTTCAGGGGCTTTTTGTGAACTTTCTGTCTAATTGCTTACAGGCTCCATGGACACTGAGGTCATCCAGAGTCCAGGTCATCTGGTCAAAGGAAAAGGCCAGAAAGCAAAGATGGATTGTGTCCCTATAAGAGGACATATTAATGTTTACTGGTATCACAGGAAGCTGGAAGAAGCACTCGAGTTCTTAGTTTACTTTCAGAAGCAAGACATTGTGAAAGGCACAGAAGTGTTCAAAGAGCGATTTTCGGCTGAATGCCCCCAAAACTCACCCTGCAGCCTGGAAATCAGCTCCACCGAGGCAGCGGACTCAGCTCTGTATTTCTGTGCCAGCAGCCAGTCCACAGTGCTGCACGTCAGCTCTTCTTAGAGCACAAACTCACTGTGGACCCAGCTCAGGAAATCAGTGGTGTCGTAGGAGGGTAGGAACTAACGGAAACCCACCTTGAAAGAGCATAAAGCAGAAGGAAAAATCTGTAAATGGCCACACAGGATGAGCAGAAGGGGAGGTGGGAAACAGCTGGTGGGAACACAAACCCAAGAATGGGGCAGGAAGCTGTAAGGGGTCTCAGATTCCCCAGGTTGCAGGGTATCTGGCAAAGGAGAGACACAGGATGTGACCTTGCTGGGTTCCTAATAATCTTTATTAAGAAGTGTAATTTTGAGCTTTTCACCTGGCAATACTGTGCTTTCAGAAATAAGGATAAGCAACAGAGGCACCCTGATCGCCTTGCTCAGCACATTCATTGATCCAGACCCAGGGACTCCTTAGGGGTTCATGGCTGCTTCTCTCAGCTGTCCCTGCCAGAGGAGCTGAGCAAGAAACTCAGCAACTCCCTAGGTCCTGAATACTACAATTACACAAGCTTTAAAAGCAACATCTCTGCAATAAAATGCACCCAATTTGAGTATACGTTTCAATACTTTTGGATGAGATTTTGCACCTGTATAGATAGCTGGCAGGAGAAGGCAATGACACCCCACTCCAGTACTCTTGCCTGGAAAATACCATGGATGGAGGAGCCTAGTAGGCTGCAGTCCATGGGGTCGCTAAGAGTTGGACACAACTGAGCGACTTCACTTTCACTTTTCACTTTCATGCATTGGAGAAGGAAATGGCAACCCACTCCAGTGTTCTTGCCTGGAAAATCCCAGGGATGGGGGAGCCTGGTGAGCTGCCTCTATGGGGTCGCACAGAGTCGGACACGACTGAATCGACTTAGCAGCATAGATAGCTGACATGACCATCAAGACACAGAATACTTCTCCCTCCCCTAAAAGTCTCTCCTTGCTATTTTACTGAGGTATTTTTAAGTTCTTAAGCTTGGCTTCTTATTTTTTAATCACAAGATCATAGCATCCAATACCATCACTTCATGGCTAATAGATGAGGAAAAATTGGAAACAGTGAAAGACTTTATTTTCTTGGGCTCCCAAATCACTGCACATGGTGACTGAAGGCATGAAATTAAAAGACACTTGCTCCTTGGAAGAAAAGATATGACAAACCTAGACAGTGTATTAAAAAGCAGAGACGTCACTTTGCTGACAAAGGTCCATATTGTCCAACTATGGTTTTTCAGTATTTATGTACACATGTGAGTTGAACCACAAAGAAGTCTGAGAGCCAAAGAATTGATGCTTTTGAAATGTGGTGCTGGAGAAAACTCTTGAGAGTCCGTTGGACAGCAAGGAAATCAAACCAATCAATCCTAAATGAAATCAACTCTGAATATTCATTGGAAGGACTAATACTGAAGCTGAAGCTCCAATAGTTTGGTCACTTGATGTGAAAAGCTGACTCATTGGAAAAGACCCTAATGCTAAGAAAGATTGAAGACAGCAGGAGAAGGGGATGACAGAGGATGAGATGGTTGGATGGCATCACCGACTCAGTGGGCACGAGTCTGAGTAAACTCCAGGAGTTGGTGATGGACAGGGAGGCCTGGCATGCTGCAGTCCATGGGGTCACAAAGAGTAGACACAACTGAGCGACTGAACAATAAAATCCCCTGCATATATTTTCTTAACGTTTCCCAGAGATTTTCCTGATGTAAGAATCATTTTATGAAAGTACATTTAGATGCTTATAAGAAATTTATTTATTAAAGTATTTTCTGCCAAGATTTCTCATTAGTGCTATTCAATGTAGTATTTACCTTTCTCAACTGATGTCTCAATCTAAGCATCAATCAACAGATGAAGGGATCCATCATATATATAATATATATGTATGTGCTTTACATATATATATATATATATATATATATACACATAGAATACTACTTACACCTTAAAAGAAATAAAATACTGCCATTTACTGGTTGCTAATGTCTTTGGAGAAAGGGGACATGGGGAGTTGTTAAATTGAAATTTCATGAGGACGAGATGGTTGGATGGTATCACTGACTCAATGGACACGAGTTTGGGTAAACTCTGGGAGTTGTTGATGGACAGGGAGGCCTGGTGTGCTGCAGTCCATGGGTTCGCAAAGAGTTGGGCACAACTGAGCGACTGAACTGAACCGAGCTGATGCTAACTCATTAAACTGTGTACATTAAATATGTGCAGTTTTGGTACATAAATTATAGCTCAATGAAGCTGTTAAAAATAATTAGAAAGTAAGTAAATCTAGGGCTTCCTTGATAGCTCAGTTGGTAAATAATCCCCTTTAATGCAGGAGACCCCGGTTCAATTCCTGGGTCAGGAAGATCTGCTGGAGAAGGGATAGGCTAACCTACTCCAGTATTCTTGGACTACCCTTCTGGCTCAGCTGGTACAGAATCCGCCTGCAATGTGGGAGACCTGGGTTGGAGACCTGGGTTCGAACTCTGGGTTGGGAGGAAGCTGTTAAAAATAAATAAAAGGTAAGTAAATGTAATTCAAGCCAAAAGGGCTCTTAGAACTGTGCATGTATGCTTGCTCAGATGTGTCCAACTCCTTGCAACACCATGGACTGTAGTCCACCAGGCTCTTCTGTCTGTGGGATTTTCCAGGCAAGAATACTGGAGTGGGTTGACATTTCCTTCTCTTGCTTAGAATAGCAACTTACATATTAAAGGGAATTAGTGGAAAGGATTGTTAGATGAGCTCAGAGGGGATAAGAGAAGAGGTAATCAAGTGCAGTTTAGTAAGAACAGAAACCTTCCTCCCCTGTTGCTAAGCAACAGAAGCTCATAAGTCTTCTTTCTAAAAGACAGGCATAAAATGCCTCAGCAACCGTTCTTTCTGTGTCTATGGCTCTGATAAAGTTTCATATTCATGGAAAAAAATATTTATTGGGATCCGGTGTCCCTTCTATCAGTGGGACTTGGGCAGGGTAGTATTTGAACTACCAGTTGCTACTTTTTATGACCCAGGAGACTTAATAGAGTTACAGAGAAGTTTCCTAAAAGAAAATCGTGTTTACAATGACATCCCAAAGATGGGTTGGAGTTTACAAAGTGGTACTGGAGATAGAGACCAGACAAGCATGGATAGAAGGTCTGGTGCAAAATTGTTCAAGTAGGAAAGAAACCGGTGTGCTTAATGAATGAAGATGCAGTGATGTGAGAGGAGCAGAGAGAGGAAGGAGGTGAGCGAGAGGTGAGACAGGAGAGAGGCAGGCAGACATCAGCATCAGATCGTCCATGAACTTGCAAATCAGAGTATATGCTATGGAACTTAACATACAATTTGATATGAGTCCCTGAGATCTTTCATAGCCTTAATTTCCCAGAACAGTTTCAAGTTCACAGACAAGTTGAGCAGAAGGTACAGAGTGTTCTCAGATGCCCCTTGCCCTGCCATTAAGATTTTAGGTATTTGACTTCTGTAGTAAGCATGTAAGCATGATAGTGTTTGTTGATGTGGGTGTGCATGCACATGTGTATTTTTTAAAATCATCCTGGCTAGAGTATGAAACTACAAAGGACAGTGTGCAAAAAGCATAGGCTGAAAATACAGGAGGCAACAGAAGGGGAGAACTGAGAGGGCTACCATAGCCATATAGGATGGATGGTGGCTCAGATGGTAAAGAATCTGCCTGCAATGCAAGAGACCCAGGTTCAATCCCTGGGTCAGGAAGATCCCCGGAGAAGGGAATGGCAACCCACTCAATATTCTTGCCTGGAAAATCCCATGGAAAGAGGAGTCTGGTGGGCTACAGTCCATGGGGTCACAAAGAGTGGGACAGGAATGAGTGGTTGTCACTTGCTCACTCACCACAGCCATGGGTTAGGACCAAGTGGGAAGAAGATTTGCAGAAACTGACCACTAGGGGGTGATGCGGGTCTTTCTGTAAAACTGAGCACAAAGCGCAGGCACAGATTGACCTCCCATCTGAGAAGTTATTGAGTGCTGCATGGAACTCAAGTGAGATCTCTTAATAGTGGCTGTACAACTGTGGGTAATGATTAGTCAAAGGCCCCTCACCTGCCTTCAGTCTTTTTAAGACTTGCATAGCCTCCAAGGGGCAGGTAAGTCTCAACAAGGAGATGTTTGTCCCACTTGTTTTCCAGGACCTGGAATCAGCTGCCTGTAGTTCAACTGTGTCTACTTCCAGTTGAGCTGGTTAGGAATGGATAGAACCAGAGATCCTCCAACTGGAAGTAAGCAAGTGTTTGCTTGGTGACTTTTAACATTAGAGGACCAAAAATTTCACCCTCAGATCAAGCTGAGAGACTTCATTTATGAACCTGCAGAGACTTGTAAGCTTAGTTACCCCTGTGCAGGATCAGGATTACCATACCTTTTCCCAATCATCTTTCCCCATGATCCCCATGCACCTCACACCTGAGACAGCCTTGTTTCTTTATTCTTGATCACATATGTGCCTGAGTCCCTTGGCTGCAGAGAGGAGGATATGAGATCTGCTCTCCCATCTTCTTGCTTCAGTTCAGTTCAATTCAGCCACTCACTCGTGTCCGACTCTTTGTGACCCCATGGACTGCAGCATGCCAGGCCTCCTTGTCCATCCCCAACTCCTAGAGCTTGCTCAAATTCATGTCCATCAAGTCAGGGATGCCATCCAACCATCTCATCCTCTGTTGTCCCCTTCTCCTCCTGCCTTCAATCTTTCCCAGAATCAGGGTCTTTTCCAATGAGTCAGTTCTTCGCATCAGGTGGCCAAAGTGTTGGAGCTTCAACCTCAGCATCAGTGCTTCCAATGAATATTCAGGGCTGATTTCCTTTAGGATTGACTGGTTTGATCTTATTGCAGTCTAAGGTACTCTCAAGAGTTTTCTCCAACACTCTTGTCTTCTCCAACAGTTCAAAAGCATCAGTTCTTCTGCACTCAGCTTTCTTTATAGCCCAACTCTCACATCCATACATGACTACTGGAGAAACCACAGCTTTGACTATACAGACCTTTGTCAGCAAAGGAATGTCTTTGCTTTTTAATATGCTGTCTAGGTTTGTCATAGCTTTGCTTCCAAGGAGTACACGTCTTTTAATTTCATCTTCTTGCTTGGAGTCTTGCAAACAAACCCCTTCTCTGCTGCAAACCTGGGCATCTCGTGTTTTGACTTCCTGTGGGTCAGCCAACATGGCTTAGTCCAGTAACAGTTGAGAGAATGATTTGCAAATATCCTGGCATGCCAATAATAATTTTAATAGCAGAGTCTGACCTTACACTTTGTAACCCCCATAGCATCTACCACATACCAGTATCTGCAGTTGTCTGGGTCAAACATAACTGATCAATAAGTAAATGAATGCAACCACAATTTCTAGCCAAGATTGTATTGAATTTCCAGCCAGTGGAACAATAAAAAAGGGTGAGAATGAGAAAAGGAGGGGGAAAAGTGATTACAGATGGCAAATTTAGAGGAACCAAAGAAATCTTAAAAAGCATTGCATTATTAACAACATTTAACCAATTTAGCATAAATATAAAAAGTCAGTTATTTCCATGTAATAGCAAGAAATGGCTAAAATATATTTTTTAAAGAGAGAGACCACTTATTAACATAACATAAAATACATAAAAAAACAGATCTATCTGTTAAATAAAACTAACTCAGAAAACTTTTTAATTTTAGAGGAAAGCATTTTGAAGATCTGAACTAAGTGAAGCTACGTACCATGATCATGAAAGTCAACCAATTGGAAGAGTATTCCCATATATGTGTTCAATGTAGCACTAAGCAAAACCACAAAAGATATTTTCATAAGACTTGACAAAATTCTTCTGAAATTTAAGTGAAAGGCGGAGAGAATAGGGAAGATAATATTGAACAAGTACAAAGGGGACTTTCCCTTCAAATCCTCAAATTATTTTGTACTTTAGGATAACGCAAAAGGTAAAAATAGACAATTGGAAAGTACTAGATTAAAAATAGGCCCTTGCATACATAGCCAGTTTACATCTGATAGAGCCATCATTGCAGGTATGTAGAAGAATAATGCAATATACAATGAGGTCTTGTAGGACAGGTTGCTTTCCAAAGAAAGATTAATTTAAACCAATTTTCACAGCATAAGCAAAAATGAATTATGAAAGGATTAAATGCTTAAATTCAACATCCAAAGTGTTAACTATTTCACAAGTAACATGGGAGTATATCTTTATGAACTTCGACTGCAGGAGCATTGCTTATAAAGAATTACAAAATGCATACCCGCCCCCCCGAAGAAAAATATAGATTCTCCTAAAAAAGGAATATCAACCCCAAAAAAGCATCCTAAAGACTGAAACACAAGTCACAAATTGAAAAGCATTGGGTTGGCCAAAAAGTTCATTTAGGTTTTTCTGTAGCAGAGTATGGAAAAACCCCAATGAAATTTTTGACCAACCCAATATTAGCAGCACAAATCAATGAAAAAGTTTATACCTGGGATATATAAGGAATTGTTACAAATAAATAATAGCTAATCAACCAAAAAGTAATATAAGCAAAAGGCAGCGTACAGAAAACACCAGTGGCCCATGAAAGCAAAAACTACGTTGAGCCTCCTTAGCAATCATAAAAATGTGAACAAAAACTACAGTGAGATACCATTCCAACCCATTTGTTGCTTAGTTGCTAAGTTATGTCTGACTCTCTGCAGCCCCATGGATTCCAGCACACCAGCTTCCCTGTCCTTCACTGTCATCCAGAGCTTGCTCAAACTTATGTCCACTGAGTCAATGACGCCATCCAACTATCTCATCCTCTGTCACCCACCCATTAGACTGGCAAAATTCAAGGAACATTACATGCCAAATGAGTCTTAGATGTGGGACATTTGAAAACACTTGACTATGTATTTGACTTAAATAGATTAGAAAGCATTTTCTGTTGTTATTAATATGTTAAGCTGACGTGGTGACCCGAATGCTTGATTACTATATTACCTGGTGTAGAGAAAATCTTGCACCGAAGTATGTAAAGGCATACCTAAGAATGAGGTCCTATTTGCAGTAGCATCAAAATCTGGAGAAAATAAAACACCAGTGTGCATTAATTTAAGAATGGATAATAAATTCTGACAAATAGAATAGAATCCTACATACCAGGGAATTATCGAAAATTGTATGTAATAACATGAATTAATATTGTAGACATAATGTTGAATTTTTAATAAAGCATGTTACAGAAAAAAATTATGAAGAGACTGATCCCCCTTAGATACATTTCAGACATACAATGTTAAATAATATATAATTTATAGACTCTTAGCATGTTAGTCACTCATTAATGTCTGACTCTGTGACTCCATGGACTATAGCTTGCCAGTCTCCTCTGTCCAAGGGATTCTCCAGGCAAGGATACTGTAGTGGGTTGCTATTCCCTTTTCAAGGATATCTTTGCACCCAGGGTTTGAACCTGGGTCTCCAACATTACAGGCGGATTCTTTACCATGTGAGCCCCAAGGGAAGCCCTAACATAAATTATAATGAAGAGCAAGTGAATAAAAATATAAACTTCAGGGTTATGGTTACCTGGATGGGGTAGAGAAAGAATCATAAAAATCAAAGGAAAAAAAAAAAAAAAAGCACAGGGATTGAAAAAGTCTCAGGGATACTCTAACTCCTAAGCTGATTGGTTCAGGCAAAATCATTCATTTTCGTGTTTACCTAGATGCATGGCTTCCCTTGTGGCTCAGATGGTAAAGAATCGCTTGCAATGCGGGAGACCTGGGTTCGATCTCTGGGTTGGGAAGATCCCTTGGAGAAGGGAAACACTACCCACTCCAGTATTCTGGCCTAGAGAATTCCATGGACTGTATAGTCCATGGGGTCACAAGGAGTCGGACAGGACTGAGCGAATTTCACTTTCAGATGCATTGCATATTCAACAGAAATATAATTTTTATAAGTTCAACATTTAACTTAAATAGCAGCTGCATGATTTTGTAAGTGTGGTAGAAGCAGCTATGATTGACGTACAGCAAGTTGTATGTTTCATTGCCTGAGAGGGAAGTGAGGATGGGAGGAGGCAAACTGACAGATGTGAAAAGCAAATAAATTAATGATGTGTGATCTTACTTAGAGGATAATGAAAGAGAAGATTCAGGAAAAAAATTAAAGCAGTTTAAAATTCAAGCTAGTTGTTTCACCAGCTTTCCCTCCCCTAAGCCTAAGAAATGTTAGCAGCAGCAGGTACCCAGGGACTATGATGACCACAGAAACCGACCACGTCACAAGGGGGTGCTGAAGGAGATGGAGCGCCTCAGAGAAAAAGCCACTGCTCTGCTTTCTCCCTGAGCCAGCCATGTGCCTCGGCCTCCTGTGCTGCGTGGCCCTTTTTTTCTGGGGAGCAGGTAAGTTCCTGTTGTGAAGTTGTTGGATTCCAATCTCAGGACTTTCTCCTGTGGTTGCAAAATCAGGCTTTCTCCTGGGCTTTCACTACACCATCTGTCTCTTTCCTCACAGGTTCCATGGACACTGAGGTCACTCAGAGTCCAAGTCATCTGATCAAAGGAAAAGACCAGAGAGCAAAGATGGATTGTGTTCCCAAAGAAGGACACGCTTACGTTTACTGGTATCGCAAGAAGCTGGAAGAAGCATTTGAGTTTTTGGTTTACTTTCAGAATCAAAACATGATGGAAGATACAGCTCTGTTCAAACAGCGATTTTCAGCCAAGTGCCCCCAAAACTCACCCTGCAGCCTGGAAATCAACTCCACCGAGCCAGCGGACTCAGCTCTGTATTTCTGTGCCAGCAGCCAGTCCACAGTGCTGCACGTCAGCTCTTCTTAGAGCACAAACTCACCGTGGACCCAGCTCAGGAAATCAGTGGTGTCGTAGGAGGGTAGGAACTAACAGAAACCCACCTTGAAAGAGCATAAAGCAGAAGGGAAAATCTGTAAATGGCCACACAGAATGAGCAGAAGGGGAGGTGGAAAACAGCTGGTGGGAACGCAAACCCAAGGATGAGGCAGGAAGCTGTAAGGGGTCTCAGATTCCCCAGGTTGCAGGGTATCTGGCAAAGGAGACACAGGATGTGACCTTGCTGGGTTCCTAACAATCTTTATTAAAATATGCACTTCTGTGCTTTTCATCTTGCAAAACAGTGCCTGCAGGAATAAGGATAATCAGCAGGGGTACCCTGATCTCCTGGATCTGCACATTCCTTGATCCAGAGACTCCTCAGGGTTCATCACTGCTTTTCTCAGCTGTTCCTGCCACAGAAACTGAGCAAGAAACTCAACAACTCCCTACCTCCTGAATACTATAATCACATAAGTTTTAAAAGCACTTTGAGATAACATAGTCACAATAAAATATACCCATTTCAAGTATATATTTTAACATGTTTGATAAATTTTCAGACCCATGTAACTTACATGATAGGGCTTCCCTGGTGGCTCAAACAGTAAATAATCTGCATGCAATGGAGGAGACCTGGGTTTGATTCTTGGGTGGGGAACATCTGCTAGAGAAGGAAATGGCAACCCACTCCAGTATTCTTGCCTGGAGAATCCCATGGACAGAGGAGCCTAGCGGGCTACAGTGTACAGGGTTGCAAAGAGCTGGACACGACTAAGCTACAAACACGCACACACACACACACACACACACACACACGGGAGACCTACCTGATGGGCTTCCCTGATGACTCAATAGTAAAGAATCCGCCTGCCAAAGTAGAAGACAAGGGTTTGATCCCTGGGTGAGGCAGACCCCCTAGAGGAGGAAGCTGGCAACCCACTCTACCTGGGAAATCCCATGGACAGAGGAGCCTGGCATGCTACAGTCCATGGGATTGCCAAAGAGTTGGACACTCTTAGTTGGACACAACTTAGAGATTAAACAACAATAACAAGCATGATACTCAAGATACAGAATATTTCCCCCTTTCCAAATGTCCCCACATGCTGCTTTATTGAGGTCTTTAAATTCTCTCAGCATTGCTCTGTATTTTTTATCCAACACACCTTACATATTTTGTTGATTTTTTCCTGTTTTTCCTAAATTTATTTTTTAATGTATTATAACTATACCTTTTAATACTCAGAAGGAGTTTATTGATTAAAATACTTTCTCCCAAGACTTCACATTAGCCCATTTCATTTTAGTCTTTACAATTTTCAACTGATGTCTCAACTTTAGCATATTATATAAAAACACCTTCTCCAGAAGTGAAGATTCATTTTCACCAGGAGCCACACCTGAGACGAGGTATCACCTCGTGTCTGTAAGAATCATATTTCCAGGACTAGAACACAATCTAGTAAGTCCTGTTCTTGTCATGACTTAGGTCTGTCAATCAGTCTAAAAGTGTTTTATTTTTTTAATCAAACCCCTTTAACAAATCTGAACTTGCACTGTAGATAAAATATTTCTCAGGATACATGAACTTCCTAATAATTCTTGTTCTCTTCTAACACACGAGTTTTTAACCTGGGACCCATGGACCTCCAAGGGGTACAAGGATAGAATTCAGGAATCCATGAATCTGAGTGGGGAAATGAGTCTTTATTTTTACTAACGTCTAACTAAAATACAGCTTTTAGTTCACGATAGACGTAGTGAATAAACCAGAGCAGTGTTAGTAGAAGCTGTGACAAAGTCAATAATGGAAATCACAGGGTATTTGCATAAATTTTTTGTGTATTATAACACTTAATGTGTATGACAGTTGGTATGAAATTTTCAGATATTTTCATATCCCATTACATAGAGTAAATATCATTACTCTCATCACTCCCTGCTTGGAAATCTTGCCAGTTTTCAGATATACTTCAGAATATATATATATATTTTCAACATTTACTTATTTATTTGGCTGCATTGTGTCTACTTTCAGCACGGGGGATTGTTTGTTGGGCTCACAGTTTTCTCTAGTTGTGACACACAGGCTTGGTTGCCCCATGGCAGGTGGGATCTTAGTTCCCAGACTAGGGATCAAACCCATGTCCCCTGCATTGGAAGGCAGATTCTTAACTACTGGACCACCAAGGAAGTCCCCCAGGATATGTTTTATTAAATGAATTTTTAAGATGTATATATATATATATATATATATATCTCATAAATTTCCTTGAAGATATCTTGACAACATTTGCATTTATCCTGCATTTCAGAATAATTGGTATCTTTTGTAATACTGTATATCCTACTTGATGAGTTTAAAACATTATTCTCAGAAGCAGTGCCTAGTATTTAACAAATCACCAAAAGTGCTCCTGTGTGAAGAATGAGATCCTCAACTTTACAGATGAGCTTTTCAACCTCAAGCCTGGACCCAATATTTGCAAGTGAGATCTCAGCCAGCATTCTTTCTCAGAGTTCTATCCCAGGGCTGCACTTTCTCATCATTCGCATTCTAAATCATACGTCATTTCCTCTCCCTTTGTATCTCTCTCTCTCACATACACACACACTCACACATGTACCTTTCTTCCAGAAAGTGGCAGCGACAGTGTCTGAACCACCAGATTCCAAACAAGTTTCATCATAAAATTGTCTTTTATCACAGATGACCCCCGGATATAAAAATAAAACAAACATTTATCTACCAAAATAACAACATTTGATAAGAAATCATCTATGACCACATTATCATTTATCTAAGAGTCTGGAATAAATGACTTTATGCAACGAATGTAAACGTATTGCATAAATTTCAGCTCAGTGCTGGAAAATGATATGTTTGTGAGCTTGCACAATCCCATGTCAGTAAATATCTGAATTACCTGGATGTAGTATTAGCTTCCTAAGTCCTCTTAATGAAATAAAAAGTCCAGAAAATAATAATAGCAAACACAAATATGGTGCTTATTCTGTGTTAAGAACTGTTCTAGATTCTGTATATAATATTTAGAACAACTTTCAAGCAGATGCTCATTATATCCATTTTACAGGTGAGAAAATCAAGGGGAGGGTAAGAGACTTGCCCACTGACATAGCTGCTAGTTGGCAGGGCCAGAATTCAAGCCCAGGTTTTCTCCCAAACTCTTGCTCTAATCCACCGACATGGGGGTGGGAGTGGGTTTAGGGCCCTTTGATTTTTGCTAAAATTACCCAACTCACCTTTGCTTCATCTCTACTGTATCAATTTGTTATTGAGTCACTCAGTCGTGTCTGTCTCTTTGCGACCCCATGGACTGCAGCACACCAGGCTCCCCTGTCCATTGCTAACTCCCGGAGCTTGCTCAAAATCCATAGAGTCAGTGATGCCATGGTTATCTCATCCTCTGTCATTCCCTTCTCCTCCTGCCTTCAGTCTTTCCCAACATCAAGGTCTTTTCTAATGAGTCAGTTCTTTGCATCAGTTGGCCAAAGTATCTGAGCTTCAGCTTTGGCTGAAGTAACTGTATCAATTATTTGTAATAAATACAGAGGACAGAGAGAACTGGCTTTATGTTATAGCAAAACCTCTGAACCTCTTCTTGTGTTTGGCGTTCCCCCACTAACAGTGTTAATGGGAAATCAAACAGTTGACAGAGAGGCCATAGACTCTGAACATGGTAGGTATTTTCCTTTCCTAGTTTTCATCATGGTGAATGCACAGGCACAGTCTGTTTGTGACTCTGACCAGGAAATGGGAGATTCAGTCTCCTCACCACTAGGCACTTGTCCATTTAGAAGGGATATAATAAACAGCTCTGTTAGGTGGAAGGGAAAATGCAAGTGTCTTGATCGTTCTCAGTGTCTCCATGTGCAAGCTCAGCTGCGACAGTCACTTGACCGCAATGACAAATTCTGCATGTTGAGCCAGGGGGAGCTCTAGGTTCCAGCCTCTGCCCTTGGCCTCCCTCACACTTCATCTGGGGTTATACAAAGACACAGTCCTTGCCATGGGTAGCTGGGCCCTCTACCTGACCCTTTGTCTCCTGGGAGCAGGTGAGCCCAACACCCAGTCAGCAAAGTCTGGTCCTGGACGTGCAGACCCCCACCCACTCGGCACCTCATCTCACAGCAGTGTCTGGCTCCCTTCTAGGTGTCATCACCAGCCTTTGTATCTTTATCCTACAGGACCCATGGATGCTGAAATCTACCAGGTAAGATTCCTGCTCACTGAGGCTGGCCAGGATGTGACCCTGGAGTGTAAACAGAACCTGGGCTACAGTGCCATGTACTGGTACCGGCAGGACCCAGGGCAGGGTCTGAAGCTGATTTATTACTCTACGGTTGTAAAGGATATTCAGAGAGGAGACTTATCTGAAGGCTACAGTGTCTCTCGAGAGAAGCAGGAGCTGTTTCCTCTCACTGTGAAGTCGGCTCACACCAACCAAACAGCTGTGTACCTCTGCTCTGGGGGCACCACAATGGAGCACGGCCACCTCTCACCTGTGCACAAACCCACTCCAGCCCTACAGCCCCCGATACAGCCTCCCTCTAAAAACTTGTAAAGTACCCTTTCCCTTCACACTCTGAATTCCTAATCAGGAACTCATCAGAATAGACCCAGAGGATACACTTTGTTCCTTTGTGTTTTCATCACTCCTTGTACGCTTATCAACAGTTTTTCTTGACATTTTCCTATGTCCCGCTATTTTTCTAAATACAAAGGGTACAAAACTGGGTAGAAAACAGATCTTTTCTCTAAGGAGCTGACAGCCTAGTAAGGAAATAATTATGATGGATTTGAATATAATAATCTATGAAATCGTATAGTATATAATAATACAATATAATAGCAATGCTATAATCAGAAGTCCTTTGGGAGCTCTGAGGAAGACAGGCCAGTTCTGTCTGGTTGGATTAGAGAAAGCTAAGAGCATTTGAGCTTCATGAGATGGATGTGATTGTGAGTAGAACATTCGTATTAATGAGTCATACTTTGAAAAAATTACAGAAGAGAAAGAACTTAATCAACCGATAAAAATTTTATCCAGTAGAATAATTTTGAGAGATGGATGGGGTGGAGTTTCTTAACAAGATGAGTTTCTGGTTTCACGGATGTAAGTGTAGACGTATATGATAGGTTGTTGCTCGAAAGAGGAAACCGAAATAAGAAAAATATTCAGCTGTCATTAGCAGACAGGCAATCAATACAGTTTTTCAGTGGTCTTTGTATAACTTTGGTTCCTTACAAAGCTGCAACGTCAGATAAAATGGGGCCATGTTTTCAGTAGCAATCCCCACTTGAGATAGTAGAGTTTGAATTGTTTATTGGATAATGAGATAAAAATTGGAAATAGGCAGTTGTATACACAGACGTCAATAGAGCTGGGTTAGAGATTCAGGTTCTGTAGAATTCAGCCTATAAAGGATTAAACTATGGCACCAGAAAAGTCCACCCAAAATACAGATTTAGGTAGGGGTAAAATACTTGGAAATATATATTGTGGTATTCTATTTCCTTTAGGAGATAAAAGAAGACAGGAATGAACTGTATGGGGATTGATCAAGGCATGGAATGTTTAAGAGAAAGAAGAAAAAAAAGAGGGAATTAAGGTAGAATATGAGGGGCTTCCCTGGTGGTCCAGTGGTTAATAATCTGCCTGCCAATGCAGGGGACACAGGTTTGATCCCTGGTCTGGGAAAATATCATATGCCACAGAGCACCAAATCCCTTCCACCACAACTAGTATTATTTCTGTTAGTAACAATAAATATAAAATAGCTTAAAATAAACATTTTAACAAATGAAAACTTTAATCAAATGAAATATAAACTAGCTATATTTTCTGAACTAGCATAAAAGCTTTTCTCCTGATACCACGAAATGTTCTGCCCAGTAACACGATTATGAGTCTAGAAAGTGATCTCATCACCAGAAGGTTGCTGATGGAGATTTTAAAACCTCACCCTTGTGCTTCTTCGGTGCGACCATGGGCCACAGCTTCCCTGCTGTGTAGCTCTTTGTCTCCTGGGATCAGGTGAGTCCTGAGCACAGAGAAAAAATCCTGCTCTGGGCTTGCCAACTCCCTCAACCAAGTGTTTTCCTTGTCAGGGTCCCTCTTGGATTTTGTCTATAGTTTCTCTACAGGTTCTATTGATGTCAGAGTTATCCAGACTCCAGGACACTTGGTCAAAGCAAAGGACAGAAAGCAAGGATGGAGTATATTCCCCACAAAGGACATATATTTTTCTAATCGGTATCAATGGATCTAGAAAAAAGAGCTGGAGTTTTTTATTTCTTTTCAGAATGAACAAGTCCTTGATCAAATCAAGTTGGTCCAAGAAGTAATTCTCAGCTACATGTTCCCCACACTCACCTTGAAGCCTGGAAATCCAGTCTTCTGAGCCAGGAGACCCAGCGGTGTATTTTTGGGCCAGCAGTCAATCCACGGCACTGAAGTGTTACTTCCTCTTCATGCACAAGCTCACCATGGGCCCAGGTCAGGAAACGGGTGATTTATTACATTGGAAGGAAGTAACAGAAGTCAGCTGGAGCTAGATTAAGCACAATGTAATTGAATACAAGGCTAACGGGTGCTTAGCAGAAACAAAGGAGCGATGGACAGACAGTGCTGAGATATGCTATATTCTAGTCCCTTTTCTCCTTTAAACATTGAAATACCGCCTCCCTGTGTGGCTTCATCCCCATCCCAGGCTTCAAAGAACCACTGAGTGTGGGGAAGAGGTGGTCTCTCTTCTTGAGCAGGTGAGCTCTGTTACCTGCTCCCAGCTTGTCTTCCCCCATTCTCAGGTCCCCTGCACATCCAAACTGTGGTCTCCTCCATCTTCACTCTTGTCGTTGTGTGGCATAGAAAAGCGCCCAACCATTGCGCATCCAAAACTGCCCATCACTCGTCAATAATTACCCATTCATTTGCAAATTTGGAAAAAATGCTTCAGTCCGTTCAGCTATGCTTTGTGCTCCCTGGCGTACACTTGATTCCGACTAATTTCTCTCCCTCCATTTTTCTAATTCTAACTGAATTCTATTCCAAGGGGCAGCAGAAGTACACACATCTTTCTTATCTTATCTGTCCTCATATTATCTATTTTAGAGTCAGAGCCCATCCGTGAAATCACCGATTTCATCACTCTTGATATGCCAGCTGATCCATTTTAATTCCACCAGTGCTTCCAGAACAACCCTCTTTCACTGAGGCTTAACATGACTGAGAAATTTGGTTGAATTCCATGGAGTTTCAGTCTCTGGAAAAGGAGAGGGCTGAAAGGAGCCCTGAAAAATACATTTCACAGAACATGCGGACTTAGGGCGCATTATGGACATTTAAATTAAAAACATGAGTGTTATATGCTGTATGAAGTGCACTTTTCCTTTGGATAACATAAAGCAAATTTCTGAGAAATAAATTTAGGGAAACAAATTTTAAGTGACATTCAGAAACCATCAGTGTTTACCATGAAGGTGAAGGTAAAGATTTAAGAAAAGAAAAAAAACCAACAATCTAATAGGAAATGAGAAACTATACATCGAAAAAAATTCATGTAAATCTGGGAAAAAAAAATTTGTGAAAAAATGCTTTGAAACACTTAAAAAATGAATTATGTTATCCAGTTTCATCAAGAGCCTAGCCAGAGGGTTACTTGTGGCTCACATGGTGAAGAATCTGCCTACGGTCCCAGAAATCCAGGTTCAATCCTGAGTCAGGAAGATTCCCTGGAGAAGGGCATAGTATTCTTGCCTGGAGAATTCATGGACAGAGGAGCCTGGTAGGCTACAGTATATGGGGTCACAAAGAGTCGGAAACGACTGAGCGACTAACACTTTCACTTTCACATGATGATGTCAGTTTGACAGCAAGAATCAAGAACTTTAAAAAAATGCAAGAAGCAGTATAAAGATTCTACAATTATCATAAAGATAACTTGGGAATTTGACTTCAGGTCAAAATGGATAATTGTTACTTAATTGCCCTACCTCCATAAACCACTGTAGGACCTGATAAGCTTGCTTACTTTTCTTCAACATTATACTGGAGGTCTTAACCAGTGTCATAGGGCCAAACAAAAGTGAAAAAGAAATCCTAAATATTGTAAAGGAAGATGTGAAATTGTCACCATTTTCAGATTACATGATTGTTTATAGAGTGTTACTTATGGCTCAGATGATAAAGAATCTGCCTGCAATGCAGGAGACCCGGGTTCAATCCAGGGTTGGGAAGATCCCCTGGAGAAGGGAATGGCAACCCACTCCAGTATTCTTGCCTGGAGAATTTCATGGACAAAGGAGCCTGGCAGGCTACAGTCAGTCTGCAGGGTTGCAAAGAGGTGGACAACTGAGCAACCAACACTTTCATACTTTCACTTTCACTGATTGTTTATATAAGAATCAATGAGCCACAGATAGAAAAAATTAGTGAATTTCGAAAGATCAAGAGATACAAAATCAATATAAAAAAATCAAGTGTCTTTATACTAGTTGCAAACAAGTGAAAAATAAACTTCAGGAAACAATTCTGTATATGATAGTATCAACAACAGAAATACATTTAGCGAATGATGTTCCATCACAAATGGAAACTAAAGAAAATTTAAAAATGGAAAGATAACCCTTGTTTACGGATTGAAAATTTCAGTGCATTAAGGTAACAATATACTCAACAAATAATGCTGAGGTAAATGGATGAGCCTAAATTCCGGGTTGAATAAAGCACAAGTTGGAATCAAGATTGCCTGGAGAAATATCAATAACCTCAGATATGCAGATGACACCACCCTTATGGCAGAAAGTGAAGAAGAACTGAAGAGCCTCTTGATGAAAGTAAAAGAGGAGAGTGAAAAAGATGGCTTAAAACTAACATTCAAAAAATGAAGATCATGGCATCTGGTCCCATCACTTCAAGGCAAATAGATGGGGAAACAATGGAAACAGTAACAAACTTTATTTTCTTGGGCTCCAAAATCAGAGCAGATGGTGACTGCAGCCATGAAATTAAGATGCTTACTTCTTGGAATGACCAACCTAGGCAGCGTATTAAGTAGCAGAGACATTACTTTGCTGACAAAGGTCCATCTAGTCAAAGCTACGGTTTTTCCAGTAGTCACGTGTGGATGTGAGAGTTGGGCTATAAAGAAAGCTGACCACCAAAGAGTTGAGCTTTTGAACTGTGGTATTGAAGAAGACTCTTGAGAGTCCCTTGGACTGCAAGGCGATCCAACTGGTCCATCCTAAAGGAAATCAGTCCCAAATATTCATTGGAAGGACTGATGCTGATGCTGAAACTCCAATACTTTGGCCACTTGATGAGAAGAACTGACTCATTGCAAAAGACCCTGATGTTGGGAAAGATTGAAGGCAAGAGGAGAAGGGGACAACAGAGGATGAGATGGTTGGATGGCATCACTTACTCGATGGACATGAGTTTGAGCAGGCTCTGGGAGTTGGTGATAGACAGGGAAGCCTGGCGTGCTGCAGTCCATGGGGTCACAAAGAGTCAGACACGACTGAGCAACTGAACTGAACTGAACTGAACTGAACTGAAATGGATGAGTACATGGAAAGAAATGAACTTTACTGATACTTCATACCATAAACAGGAGAACGCAATGGCAAACCACTCCAGTACTCTTGCCTGGGAAATCCCATGGACGGAGGAGCCTGGTAGGCTACAGTCCATGGGGTCGTGAAGAGTCGGACACAACTGAGTGACTGCACTTTCACTTTCATGCACTGGAGAAGGAAATGGCAACCCACTCCAGTATTCTTGCCTGGAGAATCCCAGGGACGGGGGAGCCTGGTGGGCTGCCGTCTATGGGATTGCACAGAGTCAGACACAACTGATGTGACTTAGCAGCAGCATACCATAAACAAAAATAAATTTCAGATGGATCAGCGGCCTAAGTGTGAAGGCTAAAATTACAAATCTCCTAGAAGAAAGCTTAGGAAAACACCTTTGTGAGTTGAAGGTAGGCAAAAATATCTTATGACAGAAAGCAGGAACCAGTAGTAAAAAACCCTTTCTCCTTTGGCATCCTTTTTGCCAGAGGATGTTTGTTATACAGTTGAGTAATTACAAGTGAAGACCATTTTCAGCATCCGTAGGATCACATTTATGGACACACCGCACACAGCTGGCAAAGAACATGGTACATGGGTGAGAATGAGAGGCCCATGCTCTGAAAGCTCTGAAGATAAGTCAGAGGAAAAGTGGGCTATAGATAAGATTTGAGAGTCATACGAACCACCCAGAGTAGGGGAAATATTGGTCCATGACACCAAGGATCCTCTTGGTTGCCCAGAAATAAGAGTGTCTTTTTCAGTTCCTTTCCCATCCAATGTATGTCTCTTCCATTCATTCTTCTGATCATAGTAACTCACTCCTCCTCAGACATAGATTCTGCCTCACGTCTGTCATGTGTAACTCCAAAATTCTCCTGTAGGACTCTGTTGGACCCAATTACCCTGTTCTCTCAACTGATGTGACTCCCAATGATAGGTTATTTTTGCTTTTGTTACTAAGTTGCTTCAGTCATGTCCAACTCTTTGCAACCCTAGGGACTGTAGCCTTCCAGGTTCCCCTGTCTATGGGATGCTCTAGGCAAAAATACTGATTGTCATGCTCTCCTCCAGGGGATCTTCCTGACCTAGGGATCGAACCCGCGTCTCTTGTCTCTTGAATCGGCAGATTCTTTACCACTAGTGCCACCTAGGAAGTCTGATAGCAGGTTATATTCACCTCCTAAATCTCTATTCTGGTCAAATCACTGCCTACAGCAGGGGGCAGCAAAACATTAAGCTTAAGAATTGCAAATTAGGGCAATTATATTTTTCCAATTAAGGACAAACCAGAAGTGATCATCTTTATTACAATTACCCTGTTTGTGTTAATTGAACACCAGGATAAGCAATTTACTGGAATGAATCCACTTTTCTGTTGGCATGATTAATGGAGAACTCTCTACCAGAAAGAGAGAGAAGGAAGATAACACTGGGATGTGTCACATGGAATGGTGCACCAGCTGGGAAATGTGGTTGGGTGCTCCTAAATAAATCAGGAACTGTGCAAAATAACAAAAGAGAGAGAGAAGCAAATTGGGAATAAATGAGAGAGGCCATGAGTTGGTAATTATTATTATTTTTATGCTAATTTAAAAACTTTCCCCCAGTCTTTCTATTTAGCTGCATCAAGTCTTAGGATCTTTACTGGCATAAGGACTCTCTAGCTGTGGTGCATGGGTTTAGTTGCTCCACAGCATGTGGGATCTTAGTTCCCAGACCAGGGTTTGAATCCTTGATCTATGCATTTGCAAGGCAGACTCAACCGCTGGACCACAGGAAAGTCCCCATGAGTTGGTAATTATTGAAGCCAGGTAATGTGGGGATGAAATTAAAAGATGCTTGCTCCTTGGAAGAAAGGTTATGATAAATCTAGACAGCGTATTAAAATGCAGAGACATTACTTTGCCAACAAAGGTCTGTAGAGTCAAAGCTATGGCTTTTCCAGTAGTCATGTGTGGATGGGAGAGTTGGACTATAAAGAAAGTTGAGCACTGAAGAGTTGATGCTTTTGAACTGTGGTATTGGAGAAGACTCTTGAGAGTCCCTTGGGCTGCAAGGAGATCAAACCAATCAATCCTAAAGGAAATCAATCCTGAATATTCACTGGGAGGACTGATGCTGAAGCTGAAGCTCCAATACTTTGGCCACCTGATGTGAAGACCTGACTCATTGGAAAAGACCCTGATGCTGGGAAAGATTGAAGGCAGGATGAGAAGGGGACAGCAGAGGATGAGATGGTTGGATGGTATCACCGACTCAAAGGACATGAGCTTGAGCAAACTCCAGGAGATAGTGAAGGACAGGGAAGCCTGGCATGCTGCAGCCCATGGGGTCATAAAGAATGAGGCATGACTGAGCAACTGAAAAACATCAAATGTGGGGACATGGAAGTTCATTATATGATTATATCTACTTGGCATATGTTAGAAATTTTCATAACCAAAAGAAAAAACATTAGAAAGAAGGCTTGCCCAATGTGAGATGAAGTGGGATTGACTGTGGTGGGATGCCATGATATATTCACAGACTGGGTGGAGCCAGGACAAGCTCAAACAGCAAGCACCATTTGCTTATTATATCACAAAGGGCTTCAGATCATCATAGCTGAACTATGGTATTATTTGTAGTATGTTGTCTTGAAATCCTGAGCACTTGCCTCCTAAAATCAGGAACAATTTATGTTATGCTGAAATTCTTTCTCTTGAAGGAACCATTTACAGTTATTCAAAATATGAGTGAAGATGTTAATATTTCTTTGAAATCTATGCCCATATTAAGTGACTATCTCCCTGCCATGCGCCAATACTTTCAATAAAGATACGCACCTTGAAAACATTGACCAGAAAAGCATCAGCCATTTAAAGAACTGTAGCAATTTGAAACAAAGTTATCACATTGCCCTTCTTTTAAAAAAATTCTCAAACTTCACAGTACGTATATTCAAGTTGCAAAACTTATCTAGACCTGAGTTAGAAAAAAATAAATGCAGAAAAATAGAAAAGTTACACAAACTTCCAGTGAGACTAGACTCCTTTTGTTTGAGAAGATTCTGAATGTTCTCTGTTGCCTAGCTTACTGGGAGGGTGATGGTTCCTTGAATGACTGAAATAGATAAGGTCTGAGAAGCAGAGACCTTGCTCTCTGACAGATGGCAGAGAAGAGGAAGGAGTAAAAATTTCAGCATCTGTTGATATGATATACAATAAGCCAAAACACCACCTAAGAAGTAAGGGAGTGAAGAAAGTTAGGGCCTTGGGGGATGTGATGGGAAAGGGTGTGGCTGCATCTTTCTCTGAGACTTGCTAAATTGGGAGGGGCAATGACTTTGCTAACAGAATCCTTACAATTTCCTATTTCCATGCCCTGTTCCCCCAGCACTCAAAGCTGAGACCATCTTCATCCTGCCTCTCCCCACCATCGGCTCCATGCTCCTCTGCTGTGTGATCTTCTGTCTCCTGGGAACGGGTGAGTTTGGGAAACACAGGAAACCCTTGCCTTAAATTTCCTGGGTCGTGGCTGAAGCTTCTTCCTTGAGATCATGGCAAGGCGTCCCTTCCTAGGCTCTGCTCTAGTTTCTCTCTTGTTTCCTCACAGGCTCCATGGATACTGGTGTTACCCAGACCCCAAGAAATAGGATCGCAAACACAGGAAAGAGCACTGTACTGGAATGTTCTCAGACTAAGGACCATGAGTCCATGTACTAGTATCGACAAGACCCAGGACAGGGGCTCCGGCTGATCTACTTCTCCTATGGTATCAATGATATTAACAAAGGAGATGTTTCTGATGGGTACAATGTCTCTCGTAAGGAGAAGGCAAAATTCTCCCTCTACCTAGAGCCTGCTACCCCCAACCAGACGGCCATTTACTTCTGTGCCAGCAATATTTGCACAGTGCTTCCTGGCCACCTGCTCTCTACACAGAAAGACCGCTGTGTTTGCTTGGAAGGGCACACAGACTTCCTTGATGTGTGGTGTGGGTTCCTTAGAGGTTGTTTCTATGCTGTGTGAGCCCCAGTCTGAACTTAGGGCCACCTTGGGTCAGTGTCCCCAGGCCATGGGGTGACTCCTAAACCCCAGCCTAGACTGATCCTACCTCCCCTGCCTACTGAACCTCTTTTTTTTTTTTTTTTTCTAGTGGTAGTGGCCAGCCCAATACTGTTCTCCTGGGAGAATGAGCCTGAGCGTTTGGGAACACCATCGTGATTTTTAATAAAAGCATTTCTTATTAGCTTTTCCACATTGTGGCTTTTAATGGTCCTTTGGTGTCTGTCTCCAACCCACCTTTCTATATCCTCATCCATTCTGTTAAAGCCGACAGCCCCTTTATCCTGCCAGCCCTTTCTCATCCCATCCCTTCCAAGCCTACTCTTTAGGTCTGTAGTTGGTTGCCTTTATATCAAGAACAAACTGACTAACTCGTTTTCTAAAACTTCATTCTAAGTAAATTTAATCACCATTAAATCTGACTCAGAAGATGAAGTTAGTCACTGGAGAATGTGATCTATAAAAGTTATTTTTCACCTACTGCCTGACACATGGATCTCTGCTGAGATCGATCTTAACCTGCAGGAGCAAATAGACTCGCTTCATTTTCTGGATTTACTGAATTCCAAAATACTTGCCTGCTGTCCAGCATGGAGCCAAAGCTAGGAGCTAGGAGACTGCCCTTTCTCTCAGGACATTGGAAAAAACCCTGACTGCCCTGTGGGGAGGATCCTACTAGGAGCCAGTGAACTCTAGACACAAAAGTGCTTAATCAAAGGCTGCTAAGTATGATGCAAAAGTCTGCTTGAGAATCAGGTCTAAGCCTTCCTCGAGGGGTTTGTCTTCTTAACTCATAAACCTCAATTATTTCCACAGAAGAATCCACAGGACCTGATAACAGTTCAGACACAAAGAGCCCAGTTTCTTTTATTTTCTACCTGTTCTAATTGGTGGAAAAGTCATAGTTCTTTGTTTCATTCTCCTTTATGAGTTTTATCTCATCTGCTATCCCTTTAAAAAAGAAATCAGTTTTCTGTGGACTTTTGTTCCCAGCTTTTCTATGCACACTTCTTCAGCAGTCTCATCTGTAATAATAATTTATCTTTATTTCATAAACTGTAACTGTTCAATTTGTCTACTGAACATTTTTAGTGGTAGATTTTCCTAGACTTTTCTTTTGCCCTTTTTCTTCCTCATTATAAATATTCATCCTTAACCTTCTCGTGGGCTTCCCAGGTGGTGCAGGGGTAAAGAATCTGCCTGCAATGAAGAAGACCCAGGTTCAATCCCTGGGAGGGAAGATGCCCTAGAGAAAGGAATGGCTACCCACTCCAGTATTCTTGCCTTGAGAATTCCATGGACAGAGGAGCCTGAAGGGCTACAGTCCTTGGGGTCTCAAAGAGTTGGACACGACTGGGTGACTAACACTGAACCTTTCCATCCATGATCATGACAATTTCTTTCATAAGTTCCTAACTGGTAAATCCAACCTTCTACTGGCCACTTCCAGCTGGATGCTCCACAATTCAAAGTCAAGTAATTTATTGCTGAATTGGTTGCCTTTCCACCCCTACCTGCATCCATTCTGGCCAATGTATTGTATTTCTGTGTCAGTGATTGGAGCAGTGCCTCTGAGCTCCTCTTTTCCATTAGTCCTCACATTGCTTTGCTTGATAAATCTATTACTTCTATATGGCACATTGTCATAGATTTGGTTTCTTGGAAAATGGACATTGCAGGGGGCATTAATGTGCAGGAAAGTTATTAGAAAGTGACTTATGAGCCACATGGATGGAAGGAAGAAGGGGAAGTGGGGCTGCCTTGCAGCCTCAACAAAGGCCTAAGCTACATCCCCAGGGGGCTGGGAAGTTGTGTGACCATAGAACTATCCAAAGTTAAGGTGAGGGGTCCAGGTCTTAAGCTCATTTCCACTGCAGCCATGTCACTGGGATAGTGGCCCTGAGAAAAGGCATGCCCTCGGGGGAAGAGGTGCCTCGGTAGCCAAGACAATCCACAAGGAGGGTGTTCAGCCAGCAGTGCTCCTACAGATGGGGGAGAATGTCCTTCATGCCTGAAGGGGGAGATAGGAGACTATCACAGTCTCTGATACACACATTTATCAGATTCATCTGCTCCTTTCCTCCCCTGTTGCTTCTATTTCATGCAGGCCCTTGTCACCTGTGACCGAGGAGAAATACATCGCCCTCCTCACTGCCCCACCAGCCTCTCCCTGTGTCTGCTTTTCTTCCATCTTGGACATTCCCACCAGCCTGATTGGGTCTCTCATTCTTTACTTGGTGCACAAAGCCCTCTATAAATGAGTCTCTATCTAAAAATATAGCCAAGTCTTCCAAATCCACGCCAGCACTTACAGTCTAGTTCTACTGAAGGTTTTGTGTTTCCCTGAAGAGGCCAAGCTGAATTGCACAGCTAATGGCACCCCACTCCAGTACTCTTGTCTGGAAAATCCCATGGACGGAGGAGCCTTGTAGGCTACAGTCCATGGGGTTGCAAAGAGTCAGACACGACTGAGCGACTTCAAACACACACACACACACACACACACACACACACACACCTTTGCCAATACTCTCTCCTGTGTCTGAAATGGGTGATTACTTCTTGACCACTGGGCTCACTCCTGAACATCCTTTCATTCTGAGCTCAGAGGTTAGCTTATCCATAGAGGCTCTCCTGACTCCTACAAAGAAGTCTCAGCTCCTATCTATTTCGAAACTACCATAGTCAGTGCATTCTTCCATCATTCTTTCTATACTCACTCTTCCCAAGACTCTATATTCTTCAGTTTCAGAGTCATGTCCCTCCAATTATGTATCCCTAGATTGAGTGCAATGTTTGACTTAATGAAGAAATGATAGAAGAAAAGGAGGGATGGAGGCAGGGAAGGAAAATAGACTCAAATATGTCTCAAGTAGTCTTCATGATTTTCTTCCAGGTAGTATGTTTTCTGAGTTCTGGCACATGTGTATTTAAGTGCTCCGCACCCCCTGACCTACCAGTCCTTTTAAGCAGAATTATATAAGAAGACAAAGAAGAGTGGAAAGTGAGAGAAGCTGGACCAAAAGTGTATAGAGACGTATGTGACAATTATGGCTGATGATTCCTGCATCCTCAAGTGTTGACATTTAGAAATTCTCAGCAGTTGCTGCAGAGACCTCCCTGGGTGTCTACTCAGCTGTTCAGTTGTGTCCAACTCTGCGACCTCATGGACTGTAGCCTGCCAGGCTTCTCTGTCCATGGAATTTTTCAGGCAGGAATACTGGAGTGGGTTGCCATTTCCTTCTCTAGGGGATCTTCCCGACCCAGGAATTAAACCCACATCTCTCGCATCTCTTGCATTGGCAGGCAGATTTTTTACCACTGAGCCACCTGGGAAGCCAGAGACTTCCTTAGCTATACCAGAAAGGTAAGTCATTCGTGAGTTATTCTTGGATTGAGAAACAAGGGGTAGATGTTTATCCCTGCCTTCGAGCATCCCTTCATTTGAGGACCTGAGCTTCTCTCATATCTACTCCCAACCCAACTTCTACCCCGTCGTTCTTCCCTCTTTCTTTAATCACTTCTACTGTGAGACACAGATTTTATATCCAGTCGCTGCTAAGAACTTTTACCAACTCATCACTTATCCAAAAGCTTCTCACACTTGGAACAACCGAAAGTCTCTCTCCTTCCTGTTTCTTTAAAATTCATCAGAAAGAATCCTCCCAAGTCATTAAGTATCTGTTCACCAATTCCACCTTATTTTCGGCAGGTGGCAGTAAATTTTCATTTATGTTTCTCTTGCTGGCGACTTTCTATTAAAGTAAGATCAACTTCAAAGTAAAAGCAAAGGATAAATGTCACTAATGATTTGAATGATAACTTGTCTTAAAGGAGCCCTTAATGGAACAAGAGGTTTGGTCAGTTATAATTGTTATATTTCTTGAGGATGTATGAGAGACCCAGAGTGAGCAGGAGCCTATAGGTGTTACATACAATAAGTGAAGACTGAAGAAATGGTCCTCAAATTGTTGTTGTTGTTTAGTCTCTAAGTCTTGTCTGACTGTCTTGCAACCCCATGGACTAGTCTGCCAGGCTCCTCTGTCCATGGGATTTCCCAGGCAAGAATGCTAAAGTGGCTTGCCATTCCCTTCTCCAGGAGATCATCCCACCCCAGGAATCAAACCCATCTCTCTTGCATTGGTGGGAGGATTCTTTACCACTAAGCCACCTGGGAAGCCCTGATCCTCAAATAATGAATCCATAATAGTCAAAATCCAAAACCCCAGGTCAGCAGCCTCTATGCAAGAATTTTATTGAATGTCAGCTGTGTTTTCTAGTGAACTGGGGCAAAGGGAACAAGAGGGAAAAGATCCTGGGATTAACCTCTGTGACTCACAGTCAAAGCTAAAATTTTTTCTTGAGATGAAATGAAGAAAAGAGAGGAGAGAGGAGACTGGTTTGAAAGCTGTTTACTGCAGCAACACCCAAAATTTTTTAGCCAACATTACCAAAGTCTGTACTGGAAAAAACTGTGGATCTCAATTTCTGCTCTGGTGCAATTGACAATGCAGTTAAAAGAAAGATGAACCTAATATCATGAAGCCTAAGTTGAGAAAGTGGATGAAATCTGAACACCAAGTAGTGAGAAATGAGACAGAGAACAATGTGTGGTTATCACACAATAACAGCATATTTTCTGAGAACTCAGTGATGGCCAGTCACTGTTTTAAATGCTTCGTATGTATTGCCTCAATTAATCCTCACAACATGCTCTCCTGCATCATGTTTGACCGAGCCACTCTGTTGCCTGAATGTTCTTCTCTCTCAGTTTTGTAGACTTCTGACCAATTCATCCTTCCAAACTCATCTCAAACATCACTTCCTTTTCTATCCTCCCTAATTAGACAAAATCCTCCTATTATAAGCTTTCAGAGCTTTGGTGTCCTCATCTACATAGTTTCTAAAACAGGTGTGATTTAATGTTTCATCAAAAGAGTAGAGACTTAAGATAAGCCAAGCAGCTAGCCTGTTGTGGATGAGACAAGCGAACAAAAATATTAGTCTTCTGATGCGTAAAGGGATATACATGACACCACGCTACCAACAGGATGTGGGGCCCAGAAATGCAGCAACATTGCCATCACAGTCTTGATGACTTCACCAGTTGCCCATCCCACTTCCCTGGACCTGGGAGGCACTCTCCTGGCCCTGACTGTGGCATGGCTGTCAGGCTCCTCTGCTCTGTGGCCCTTTACCTCTTGGGAGCAGGTGAGTCACAGATGCAGAATTCCCTAAAATCAAAAAGGAACATCTTTCTCTGTGCTAGGTTTGCTTCCGGCTTCAGCATTAAGGCCCATCTTGGACTCTGTGACCAATTTTTGTCTTTTTCTCTCAGGCTTCTTGGATGCTGATATTTACCAGACCCCAAGATACTGTGTGATAGGGACGGGAAAGAAGATTACTCTAGAATGTTCTCAAACTATGGGCCTTGACAACATGTACTGGTATCAGCAAGACCCAGGAATGGAACTGCAGCTGATCCATTATTCATACGGGGTAAATACCATGGAGAAAGGAGAGCGCTCTTCAGAATAAGCAAAGAGCACTTTCCCCTGACGCTAGAGACCGCCAACTCCTCGCAGACATCTAGCTACTTCTGCGCCAGCGGTGACGACACAGGCCCCCACAGATTGCACAAAAAGGCAGTCACAAAAGCGAAGAAGTCCCACCTGCTTAAACCTCACCTCAAACTACGGAAGCTACTGCAAATCTCCCAGACACCTCAGCCCTGAGGGGCCTGTGTGGCCTGAGCAACAATCTGGCCAGAAAGCGATTCCTGGGTCAGTGTCTCCAAAGCCGGGGAAGGGCCCAGTCAGTCAGGACTGACTTTCCTCCTGCCTCTGACTACACTGCCCAGTGAGACTTGAATAAATTGTGTCCCTCAAGATAAGTGGGATATTAATTTGATAGTTGCCTAATAGACACCTGCAGGGGAGCCTTTGCTAGCTAAGAAACAGGAAACATTTCCTTTGACTTCTTCCACAGATTGTCTGTCTCTGGTTAATGGTTCCTTCCTCACATCAGACTTGTTTCTTTACACACAGCAACTCGAAGTCGTTTCCTTCCCCCACCTCAGTCCCCCTTCTCACAACTTCAGGTCTCCTTCTGTGATTTTGAGCTGGAAATAATAGAAGGACCTGAACTGATTATTTTCACTACTCTGTGTACACAGTTGCTCAGCCATATCCAGTGCTTTGCAGCCCTGTGGACTGTAGCCCGACAAGCTCCTCTGTCCATGGGATTTTCCAGGCAAGAATACTGGAGTGGGTTGCCATTTCCTTCTCCAGGGGATCTTCCCGACCCAGGGATCGAACCCACGTCTCCAGCATCTCTGGCATTGACAGGAGGATTCTTTACCACTGAGCCATCTGGGAAGCTTACCTCTACCTCTAATTTAATGGAATTTTAACAAAATCTACATGAGGCATAAGGAATGGAAATGGTGCCTACAAAGAAAACCCTCCAACCTCTTCTCTTTATTCAGCCCTGAATTTCTTCAGCGACCACCCTGCCCACTGGGAAGCCATTTCACAGGTCAATGCTTCTTCTTACTTGGATGCAACAAATCCAAGGGGTGTTGATTTTTATCTGTATGGGACCAGACGTGGAACCTCGAATAGATCTGTTGCTACTCAGACAGTGGGCAACAATGCAGTTGTCTGTGACAGATAAATGAAATCATCATGTTCTATCAAGTCTAAGAGGTTTTTTGCTCCTTTTTAAAGCAGTGGGGGAAGAGGGTGTGGTCTCTGGCCAGGAAGCAGATGAAACATGTTGGTTTCAGAGACTAAATTCATCTCAGGGGCAAACAGCATTCCTCATTTGAGGCTACCATGTACAACAGGCTCCTCTGCTCTGTTGTTCTTTTGCTTCTCAGAGTAGGTGAGTCCTGATTATAGGTGAGGAACCGCGGTCACTGGCTTCCCAGGCTCCGGCAACCAAATGTCTTCTCAGGACTGTAGCATTGGGCTCCCCTCCCCAGCCTGTCCTTCTGTCATCCCTGCTTTATCTCCCACAGGCCTTAAGGATGCTGCAGTCACACAGTTCCCAAGGCGCAGGATCTTGGAGGCTGAAAAGGAATTGACTCTACAGTGTTCTCAGAAAATGAATCATTATGCAATGTACTGGTATCGCCAAGATCCGGGATTTGGACTTCGGCTGATCTATTACTCAACTGGCCCTGACTCCTTTAAGAAAGGAGATGTCCCTGAGGGGTATCACGTCTCTCGAGATGAGTTGGAACATTTCCCCCTGACCCTGAAGTCTGCCAGCCCCAACCAGACATCTGTGTACTTCTGTGCCAGCGCTGAATCCACAGCATGGCACGGCTGCTTCCTCTCTGCACAAAAAGAGAGGCAGACTGAGGTCCTCAAGATTCCTGACCCCAACTAGAAGTTTTTCAAAAGCCTGCACCTAAGTCCTGCCCTGACCTTACTATTCTTTACTCCCCTCTTCCCATTCTTGTCCTTCTAACTCTGTTCCTATTGTAATCAAAACCTTTGTTTCTGCTCGATATTCCACTTGACTACAGGCTCAGACTTCAATTTTCAGATTCAGATGTAAGAAAATTTTGATGAAATTGAATTCTGTTCAATTAAGGAAAAGGGACCCTCAGATCTACAAAGATCTTCAAAGATTCTTCAGTGAGTCTCTCAATGAGTTATCATGTTGTATAGGAAAATAGGTAGGGGACTGAGATGACCTCAGACATGGAAGGGCTTCCCAGGTGGCTCAGCGGGTAAAGAAACTGGCTGCAATGCAGGAGACACAGGCAGATGCAAGTTCGATCCCTGGGTCAGGAAGATCCCCTGGAGGAGGGCATAGCAACCCACTCCAGTATTCTTGCCTGGGCAATCCCATGGGCAGAGAAGCCTGATGGGCTACACCCCATGGGGTCGCAAAGAGTCAGACATGGCTGATGTGACTGAGCACGCATGCATACCCAGAAATGGAATGGCCTGAGTAAAAGGACCCAGAGGGTAGTGAAAAGTTTTCAGACAATGTGTGGATTTAGGACCACCCAGAGAGAGGAGAAACTTACTTTGTGTGTGAGGGGAAGGAGTAGCAAGTGAAAAAGAAAATGAAATATGTTTGTCTTCAAGGATTATTAAGGAGCAGAATTTTAAGTTTACCATGTAGTTCCCCCAAAGAAGAGTGTTTTGTGATAAGCAACTGTCCATGCCCTAGTCCTGGGAACCTGTGAATACGTTCAGTTCAGTTCACTTCAGTCACTCAGTCGTGTCTGACTCTCTGCGACCCCATGAATTGCAGCACACCAGGCCTCCCTGTCCATCACCAACTCCCGAAGTTTACCCAAACTCATGTCCATTGAGTCGGTGATGCCATCCAGCCATCTCATCCTCTGTCGTCCCCTTCTCCTCCTGCCCTCAATCTTTCCCGGCATCAGGGTCTTTTCAAATGAGTCAGCTCTTTGCATCAGGTGGCCAAAATATTGGAGTTTCAGCTTCAACATCAGTCCTTCCAATGAACACCCAGGACTGAACATCTCCTTTAAGGATGGACTGATTGGATCCCTTACATGAAAAAAGAGAATTAGATTTGTAGATGCAGTTAAATTTGCTAATCAGTTGACCTCGAGATAGGGAGTCGCCTGAATCATCCTGTGGACCCAACTAGACACATAGGCCCTTAACAGCCCCTGGCATCTGTGTACTTTGAGGAGGGTTCCATCTGCTGTTACTGGCTTTGAAGATGGAGGAAGGGGTCCAAGGGATGTGGGTGGTCTCTAGGAATTGAAAAAGACAAAGAAATAGATTCCCCCCTAGAGCTCCAGGAAAGATACAAATCCCTGCATACTTTGATTTCAACCTAATGAGACCCATGTCAAACTTCTAACCTATGGTAAGATAGTTAATTTATGTTGTTTTAAGCCACTGAGTTCGGATAATTTTGTAACAGTGAAGAGCAAAACCTGACTCCAGGTTGGGTCCCTTTCTCTGACTTAAACCTTTGCTTTTTGTTACTCTTATTATAATCATACATAATGGCCTGACTCTGGGAACCCTGCCCTTCTGCCTGAGTGTTAAATAAGTGGCTCATTCAGCTTACTGAACAAAGAGACAATGTGATTCTGCCCACAGGGCTTCCCAGTGGCGCTAGTGGTAAAGAACCCATCTGTCGATGCAGGAGACATAAAGAGACGCGGGTTCTATCCCTGGTTGGGAAGATCCCCTGGAACAGGAAACAGCAACCCACTCCAGTATTCTTGCCTGGAGAAGCTCATGGACAGAGGAGCCTGGAGGGCTACAGACCAGAAGGCTGCAGAGCATCAACACTACTGAAGTGACTTAGCGTGCAGCACCCGTGAATGGCTATAGGAAAGCAGAAACTAACACATTCCTCCCCCCACCCCCCAATGCTGGCCAAGCCAGGACAAACTAATGGCCTTTTTACTTTACTTCCTCACCTTCTCCCCTTCTCTGTTCTGTAAAAGAAACTGGCATCCAAACCCTGATAAAATGATTTTGGGGGGACGTTAGTCTGCCATCTTCTTGGTCTGCTGGCTTTCCAAATAAAGTCTCTATTCCTTATCGCAACACCTCATCTCCCGATTTATTGGCTGATCCTGTGGTGAGCAGAGTGGGCTTGGATTTGGTAAACATTTGTTATAGCAGGAATAGAAAGCTAATACAGAGCCCTACTGCCAAGCAGCTGCAAGAAGAGGGCTGATGAAGAAAGCTACTCTGTGATCAGTCTAAGAGGCAAAGGGCTAAGGATGGGAGCTTGAATCAGATGATGCACTTTTAAAGGAGGATGCTACCAATTTCTGCTCTTGACAAACTCCATTTCTGCTAATGCCTCATCTCCGCAGGTTTACGATTAGAAAGTTCCAGCAGGGAGCCCCACAGTCATCGCTAGCCTCAGGAAGGTACTGTTCCCCTGGGAAGAATTCCTTCCTTTGATCTGACAGTCTCTGCTAGGTAGTGCAGAGCCACCAGGGTGCTGCTGTCAAGGAAAGCAAGGAGGTGTGACACATGAAGTCACCCTCCAAAGAGCAGAAGATTGCGATTTGCCCTTGTTGTTGAGCATATCAGAAGTCCATTCACTTTTCTGTCCAAGGGTGTTGGTTGTGTTGGAGAAGACTCTTGAGAGTCCCTTGGGCTGCAAGGAGATCCAACCAGTCCATCCTAAAGGAGATCAGTCCTGAGTGTTCACTGGAAGGACTGATGTTGAGGCTGAAAATCCAATACTTTGGCCACCTGATGCAAAGAACTGACTCACTTGAAAAGACCCTGCTGCTGGGAAAGATTAAAGGCAGGAGGAGAAGGGGATGACAGAGGATGAGATGGTTGAATGGCAGCACCGACTCGATGGACATGAGTTTGAGCAAGCTCCGGGAGTTGGTGATGGACAGGGAAGCCTGGTCCATGGGGTTGCAAAGAGTTGGACATGACTGAACTGAACTGATGGTAACTCTGTTTTCAGTTTTTAGGGAACCTCCACAATGTTCTCCATAGTGGCTGAACCAATTTACATTCCCACCAACAGTGTATAAGGGTTCCCTTTTCTCCATACCCTCTCCAGCATTTATTGTTTATAGAGATTTTGATAATGGTCATCCTGATTGATGAGGTGATACTTCATTGTAGTTTCAATTTGCATTTCTCTAATAATTAGCAATGATAAACATCTTTTCATGTGCTTGTTGGCATTCTAAATGTCTATTTAGGTCTTCTACCCATTTTTTTGATTAAGTTGCTTGTTTTTTTTGAGACTGAGTTGTATATGCTATTTGTATACTTTGGAAATTAACCCCTTTAAATGGCATTGTTTGCAAATATTTTATACCAGTCCATAAGTTGTCTTTTTGTTTTGTTTACACTTACCTTGCTTTTTCCATCCTAATTGCTTTGCCACATCATGCCACGCATTTTTAGTGTTGGTGATTGTATTTGTTTTCTGTTGCTTCCATAGCAAGTTACCACACATTCAATGGCTTAAAACAACACAGAATTTATTATCTTACAGTTCTGGAGGTCAGAAGTCCAACTCGGGTCTCACTCAGAATCAGTCTATTGGCTAAACTCTGTTCCTTTCTGAAGCCTCTCCTTTCCTATGGCTCCCTTCCTCCAGCTTCAAAGGCAGCAGCATTCAGTCTGTCTGACTCTCATTCCAGATGCACGTCTTCCTCTAAACACAGCTGGGAAAGGCGATCTGCTCCTAAGGACCCATGTGATTCAGTTGCTCCCACCTGGGTAACCCAGAGTACTGTCCATAGCTCAGTACAAGCTGGTTAGCAACCTTAATTGCTTCCACAACCTTAATTCCCTTTTGAATATAAACATTCACTGATTATGGGGATTCGGACTTGAGCTCCTTAAAGGAGCCATTACTTTGCCTACTGCAGTGTTATTCCATTGCTGCTACTGCTAAGTCGCTTCAGTCGTGTCCAACTCTGTGCAACCCCATAGACAGCAGCCCACCAGGCTCCTCCGTCCACAGGATTCTCCAGGCAAGAATACTGGAGTGGGTTGCCATTTCCTTCTCCAGTTATTCCACTAGAGAGCACTAATATGTTCTTTAATAGAAACTTCCATCTAGTCAAGGCTGTGGCAGAGAAGTCAATGGCACCCCACTCCAGTACTCTTGCCTGGAAAATCCCATGGATGGAGGAGCCTGGTAGGCTGCAGTCCATGGGCTCACTAAGAGCCAGATACGACTGAGCGACTTCACTTTCACTTTTCACTTTCATGCATTGGAGAAGGAAATGGTAACCCACTCCAGTGTTCTTGCCTGGAGAATCCCAGGGACAGTGGAGCCTATTGGGTTGCCGTCTATGGGGTCGCACAGAGTAGGACACAACTGAAGCGACTTAGCAGCAGCAGCATGTATGGATGTGAGAGGTGGACTATAAAGAAGTCTGAGAGCTGAAGAATTGATGCTTTTGAACTGTGGTGTTGGAGAAAACTCTTGAGAGTCCCTTGGATTGCAAGGAGATCCAACCAATCCATCCTAAAGGAAATAATCCTGAATATGCATTGGAAGGACTGATGTTGAAACTGAAACTCCAATACTTTGGCCTCCTGATGCAAAGAACTGACTCATTTGAAAAGACCCTGATGCTGGAAAAGATTGAAGATGGGAGAAGGAGGGGATGACAGAGGATGAGATGGTTGGATGGCATCACTGACTCAATGGACATGAGTTTAAAAAAACTCTGGGAGTTGGTGATGGACAGGGAAGCCTGGTGTGCTGCAGTCCATGGTGTCACAAAGGGTCAGACACAACTGAGCAACTGAACTGAACTAATAGAAACTTAAATTTCAGGTACTGACAAATGTTTGATAAAATTGAATAAAATTGGTGATGGACAGGGAAGCCTGGCGTGCTACAGCCCATGGGGTTGCAAAGGGTCAGACACAACTGAGTGAATGAAATGAACTGAACTGAACTGAAAATTGAATACTGTAACACCAATTAAAAGAAAACTCAAGTAAGATCATGTATAAAATAAAGAACTAATGAAAACATACTCTATAGCACAGGGAACTCTACTTAATGCGCTGTGGTGACCTGAATGTGGAGGAAGTCTGAAAGGAAGGGGACGTGTGTATATACATGGCTGATTCACTTTGCTGCACAGCAGAAAGTAACACAACATTTTAAAGCAACTATACTTCAATAAAAATTTATTTTAAAAATAAAACTCTATACAAATATCTTTCACTAGATTTTTGAAGGTTAAATCATATAGTATAGGAAAATATACAACATAGAGTGATTTCCTCAAAATTGAAAATAGCTTCAGTTCAGTTCAGTTCAATCGCTCAGTCGTGTCCAACTCTTTGTGACCCCATGAATTGCAGCACGACAGGCCTCCCTGTCCATCACCAACTCCTGGAGTTCACTCAAACTCATGTCCATCAAGTCGGTGATGCCATCCAGCCATCTCATCCTCTGTTGTCCCCTTCTCCTCCTGCCCCCAATCCCTCCCAGCATCAGGATCTTTTCCAATGAGTTAACTCTTTGCATGAGGTGGCCAAAGTACTGGAGTTTCAGCATTAGCATCATTCCTTCTAATGAACACCCAGGACTGATCTCCTTTAGGATGGACTGGTTGGACCTCCTTGCAGTCCAAGGGACTCTCAAGAGTCTTCTCCAACACCACATTCAAAAGCATCAATTCTTCAGCACTCAGCTTTCTTCACAGTCCAACTCTCACATCCATACATGACCACTGGAGAAACAACAGCCTTGACTAGATGGACCTTTGTTGGCAAAGTAATGTCTCTGCTTTTTAATATGCTATCTAGGTTGGTCATAGCTTTCCTTCCAAGGAGTAAGCATCTTTTAATTTCATGGCTGCAGTCACCAGAAGTAAAAGGGTGGTGAAAATTCTGTAGTCTGTTTCTATACTCAAGATCATCCAGAGGTCATAAAAAAAATGCTGTGTATTTAAAGGAACAAATATGTTCTACTTGCAGGGATTTTAAAGAGATATTTCCTCAATTGGGTAGAGGCAAGCATGATTATTATTGTCAAGAAATTGTCAGCCAGGAGGAAGATGAGAGATGCAGCAGAGTTTACTAAGCAGAGCCTCAGAGAGGAGGCTGAGACCAATTACTGAAGAGGCTCAGGGAAAAACAGAAAGAGATGGACAGTGCTGAGTAAAAGGTGTTACATTAAAGTGCAAAAGATGGAGGGGCCATTTCGGAGCTCCTGGACATCTCGAGGATTCTGTTTTCTTCTCATTCCCTTTGTTAGGGACACAGGAGACTGGCCCATGCTGGGGAACTGAAGTTCCCAAAACTCTTGAGTGTGTTGGCCTTGGGAAGGAACAATCAGAAGGAAATTCTGAGAAGGAAGGGTGAGGAGGTATAGGAACTGGTTCCTAGTACATGGATAAGGGGGACTCAGGTTAACAGCATCACTTCAGTGTTTTGCTTGATGTTGAGAAAGAAGAAACCAGAACAGCTTCACAGTCAACAGGACAGGGATGGGGGAAGAAGCATGTGTCCGAGGAGAATGAATTAGCTTATGGCTTGCTAGGAATATAGAAGCAGCTGCCTCCTAAATATTGGGTTAATCTAATATAGGAAGTGCTTGGGATAAACTATAAATCTTTGAGCTGTAATTATCCACCTCTATGGTGTTGAATGGAGAAGGCAATGACAACCCAGTCCAGTATTCTTGCCTGGCAAATCCCATGGACAGAGGAGCCTGGAAGGCTGCAGTCCATGGGGTCGCTAGGAATCGGACATGACTGAGCAGCTTCACTTTCACTTTTCACATTCATGCGTTGGAGAAGGAAATGGCAGCCCACACCAGTGTTCTTGCCTGAAGAATACCAGGGATGGGGGAGCCTGGTGGGCTGCCATCTATGGGGTCACACAGAGTTGGACACGACTGAAGCGACTTAGCAGCAGCATGGTGTTGAAAGTACCACAGAATTTGGAAAATCCAATGGATAAAAGTATACATTGTGAGTTTATCTTTGTGAATGTAGACAAACTGAAAGATTTGGAATGATGCAATTTGGAATGATAAGGTTTACTGAGTAATACAAAATTATTTACTTGAGGCAGGTTCATGAGAATTTTTCCCCTCTTCGAGAACACTTGTACCCATAGCTAGGATATTCGGAGGACTGCCTAGGACTGAAGTAGAGCCAATTTTGATCCCCACCATCTTTTCCAAAAAGAAATGGCACAGGGCTGTTTGTCCAGTGGTTAAGAATTCACCTTGCAATGCAGGGGATTCCGGTTCGATCCCTTGTCTGGGAAGATCCCACGTGGCGCAGGGCAGTTAAGCCGGTGGACCACTGCTACTGAAGCCTGTGTGCCCCTAGACCCCAAGCTCCACAACAAGAGAAGCCACCACAACGAGAAGCCTAAGCACTGCAACAAAGACCCAGTGCAGCCAAAAATAATTTTTTTTAAAGGAATGGCACAGAAATAGAAAAAGAAAGAACACTCCTCCTTAGAGCAGAGTTAATGTCATGACAGCAGCTGCATCTCCCTTATTCGTACGGAATAGGGACTGTTGGCCCTGAACTCACTCCTCCATGAAGGGGACTGGGGGCAAGAAAGCCATCTCTGAGGTTTGAGATGAGGACCCATTTCTTGCCTGGAGATGACAGTGATTCAGCAAAGCTCTAGCTGTGGCTGAAGCAATTAGGAGGGTGGGGCAGTGTCTTTCCTTCTCCTCCTTCTGCCCAAGAATATTTTGTTTCCAGCAAAGCTCAAGAAAAACTCAAAGGTGTTCAAAGCAGGGAAATAGTCTCAGCAATCCCAGGAAAGTCACCTCAATGCAGGAAGGACATTGAGTCCTGGAAAAGGAGCGATATGTGAGTGGCTGGAGGAGCTAAGAAGATGCTATGACACCCCAGTTATAGGCAGAGCTCCCCATGACTGTGATCCAGAGCAGAGAACACAGCCTGGCTACAATGCAATATCCAGTGACAGAACCCTCCCATCTGGAGATCACAAACCAGGAAAGCCACAGCCCATAAGCAGCAAAGAAACTGAACTGGTTGGTAAAAGTAAGCGGTTATTGAAGAAGGCAGATCTCTTCTCTGCCTTTCACAGTTCCTATAAGAGGAGAGGGAGAAGGCAATGGCAACCCACTCCAGTACTCTAGCCTGGAAAATCCCATGGACAGAGGAGCCTGGTGGGCTGCAGTCCATGGGGTGGCAAAGAGTCAGACATGACTGCGCGACTTCACTTTCACTTTTCACATTCATGCATTGGCGAAGGAAATGGCAACTCACTCCAGTGTTCTTGCCTGGAGAATCCCAGGGACAGGAGAGCCTGGTGGGCTGCCATCTATGGGATTGCACAGAGTTGGACACGACTGAAGTGACTTAGCAGTGGCAGCAGCAGCAGCATAAGAGGAGAGAAAAGAGAAGGAAGAAAGATCCATCTAGCACCAGCCTTGAGAAAAGAAGCTACTTACACCATTGCTGTTGTTCAATCACTCAGTCATGTCTGAATCTTTGTGACCACATGGACTGCAGCAAGCCAGGCTTCCCTGTCCTTCACCATCTCCCAGAGTTTGCCCAAACTCATGTCCATTGAGTCAATGATGCCAACTTACACTGGCTACTACTAAATTTAATCTGCTAACAAGAAAAGAGCCCTGAGTCTAGGACCTTGAACTGAATACAGATTGATAAAATAACCCATAAAGTGGACTTGGATAAGTTTTTACACTGGAGATACTTTCAAAAGGTCGTGGCTAAAAAATACATCAAAGGATAGTCAAAGATAGGAATAATCTTGAAATTTTTTCCTACAGAGTAGAAATGAAAGCTTCTGAGGTAGAAAAACTGTTGCTTTGATGATAGTGGAAGTTTCATGTTCTCACATATCTAAGTGATGACCAAATATGTTATACCGATTTTCATGATAAAGATATAAAAATACAGAAATATTTTTCAACTTTGACAAGAGTGTGCTAATAAGAAGATGTCAAATGGATAGAAACCAGAGGAGGGCAAGGAAAATGCCAGTGACTGCAAGTCTTGCCAACCCACATTGACCAGGACCTGTGTTACCCTTCAGCCCTCTAAGGAAATGGGAGGAGCTGCTCTCCTGAAAATGAGGGTCAAGTAACTGCAGACAGACATCACAGAAACCAACTAGGGCCCCCAGGGCAGGCAGAGCCTGAGTGACGCTGCCATGGGCCCCCAGCTCCTGGGCTGTTTCCTGTTTTGTCTCCTGGCAGCAGGTGAGTCCCAGAACCCATGGGCAAGCCTTGGCCGTAGCTTGCCGGTTTTAGCTCAAGTCCTTCTGTGAAGGTTGCAGCACCAGGTGCCTCCTCAGCTTTCTCTTGCTCTAATTCCTTCCTCCACAGGCCCCCTAGAAGCTGATGTGACCCAGAGCCCAAGACACCGCATCACAGAGACCAGAAAGAGGGTGACATTGACCTGTTCTCAGAATATGAACCACGATGTGATGTACTGGTATCGACAAGACCCAGGGCTGGGTCCAAAGCTGATCTACTTTTCAAGGAATGTTGGGTTTATTGAAAAAGGAGATATCCCTGATGGATACACTGCCTCTCGAGAAGAGAAACCAAACTTCCCCCTGACCTTGGAGTTGGCCAGCACCAACCAGACCTCCTTGTACCTCTGTGCCAGCAGTGAATACACAGCGTGACACAGCCAGCTGCTCTCTGCACAAAAAGGGCAGCCACAAGAGAGGAGGCTCCTCCCTTGGGAGGCCCCACCCAGCCAAGAGGACAAACTTCCCACCATCAGAGACTCCAGGAGTCCTCCTTTGCCTCCCAAGCTTTGGGGGGTCTGAGCAAGGCAACCCCTTGGCAACGTGTTCCCCTCTTACTTCCAGTACCCATGAGCTTTTCAAAGTGTAGGCAGGACACGCTCCCTGTGTGAAGTCTAGCACCAAGGGTAAAGAATTTCTTTCCTAGAAAAGGAATTTTATGCATACTGCAATCCTTCGTCCTCGCTGAGCTTCACTGTAGCCCAAACTGAAGATTTCATTTTCAGCCCAATCACTCAACCAAATTTCAATCCCACCTGCTAGGACCTATTACTGGAGGTTTTGACACTTGGGGAGAATAGCACATCTAAGTTGTTAACTAAATCTAATATCTCTCCCATTTCCCTCATCTGTGCAAGTGGTCTGCCATCCAGCCAAACACACAAGCCAGAGATGTAGGAGTCGTGCTCACCATCTCAGACATACTCTTCCTCCACACTTAATCCACCACCATCGCCTGCATGCTTCTTAGTATTAAATTCCTTGCAAATTTTACCAATTTTCCTAATCTCACTGAAAACACTGTGATCTGATATGTGGTCTCCCACCACCTTCCAATGTGCTCCCTGCCCCCACCCACAAACCACTCTGGAGCCTAAAACCCATCAGTGTCTTTCATTTACTTAAAGTCACAAGTTTATGGTAGTTCACAAGCTTCTCAGCACCCTCCAAGATGCAGTCTTTGCACCTGTCTTCCTTCCTAATTGGGCTTCCCAGGTGGCACTCATGGTAAAGAACCCACCTGCTAATGCAAGAGACATAAGAGATGCAGGTTTGATCCTGAGGTTAGGAAGATTCCCTGGAAGAAGGCATGGCAACCCACTTCAGTATTTTTGCCTGGGGAATCCCATGGACAGAGGAACCTGGTGGGGTGCAGTCCACAGGGTCTCAAAGAGCTGGACACGACTGAAGTGACTTCGCACACACGCACACACTTTCCTAACTGGAGAAGGAAATGGCAACCCAGTCCAGTATTCTCGCCTGGGAAACCCCATGGACAGAGCAGCCTGGCGGGCTACCGTTCATGGGGTCGCAAGAGTTAGGCCTGACTGAGGGACTAAACCACCACCTTCCTAAGAGGAACGTCCTCTTTCAGTTACCACACCTGCTTTCCATTCAAGGAGAGAGAGTCCACCTCCCTCAGGTCCCCAAATCCATGCTACGCTGACTCACTCTTGGATCTTCACCAGTAATGTTCACTCTCCCAGAGAGTGTTTACTCTCTCCCTCTCCCTCTCCCTCTCTACCTGGACACCTAGCTGATGATTTCTCCACATACCAATCCAGAAGTCTTTTCCTCAGGAAGATTTCCTCGAATCCCTCATGGGATTATTTCCTCTGCTATGTGCTCTAGTGAAGTGAAGTTGCTCAGTCATGTCCGACTCTTTGCGACCCCATGGACTGTAGCCTACTAGGCTCCTCTGTCCATGGGATTTTCCAGGTAAGGGTACTGGAGTGGGTTGCCATTTCCTTCTCCAGAGGATCTTCCCAACCCAGGGATCGAACCCAGGTCTCCTGCATTGCAGGCCGACACTTTACCGTCTGAGCCACTAGGAAAGTGCTCTAAAGACAGCCTAAACTATTATTCTCAGGGCAATTAACACACTCCATTGTTTGCTATTTAAAATTCATATGAATAAAGGCAAAGTCAACGAGAGCAGGGACCATGCCTATACTGGTTACTTTTCCCCGTACTTACCAGAGTGCCTGAAGAGAGTCCTGTTATATGCATAAAGGAATTGGTCTTCTTTTCAATCATCTTCCCAATACCTCTCTGTCTTGTCCAGGATCTAAGTCCCCTGCAAAGTCCTCTCCCACACCTACCTTGGGGAAATGCCAGGGGTTTCCACCTGGGTACGTAAACAAGATAAATCATGTCCTCGGGTACTTTTATTCCTCCTCTACTGCAGCCCCCGTTTACTCTGTGCTATATGTCATCCAACAAGGATGTTGCCTCTCTTGGTACCACTGTATCCATTGGATTCTTTTCTGTTGAGCCCTAAAATACCTGTCGGCCACTGCAGATGCTTCAGCTTTGCAGCTCAATACAGCAAGACCCTATTATTCTTCCCAGTGGGTTCCATCATCACGCCCAGTAGAAAGTTTCCTGCCAAGTGTCATCTCTATTGATGAAAATACAAGAGAAAGCCTTTGGCTCAACCTTTTCTTTGTCAGTGCTGAAGGGGCAAGACTACAGATCTATGTCTTGATCTCTAACGTCTTACTGAGATTTTAGCACACAGTTTCATTCAATTACATACACTCCAACCATTAAAATAATAATTTTAACTTGAAGCAAGGGAAGACAGAGGACCTCATCCAAGACACAAATTCAGGCAGTAAAACCCAGCTTAGCTTAGAATCTGCTCATCTTTTCAAGAACTATGGCTATATTACCAGGTAAGTTTATCCTGCCAGGCTCCATACCTACCCTTACTTCAAGGTGAGTTCTCTCCTGGGAATATCACACGCTGTCATACACAGAGACTTCTTCGGGACCATTCTCTCTTTTTTGCAAGACTTACCCAAGGTATTTCTGAACTACAATAATTGTTGCTCTTTAGGTCCAAGCCAGATTATACCTTTTATTTATGGCTGTGCTGTGTTCAGCCATGTCTGTAGTACTGCAGGCAAGGATACTGGAGTGGCTTGCCATGTCCTTCTCCAGGGGATCTTTCTCACCCAGGGATTGAACCCCCACTTCTCCTGCATTGGCAGGCTAATTCTTTACCGCTGGTGCTACCTGGGAAGCCCCACTTTTATTATATTCTCAATATAAATAGAATTATACTAATTAAATCAAAGATGTCAGTGGAGACTGACACCCAAAGACTGCTTCCTGTGAAATAGAGCCTATATCCAATAACTTATTCTTAGTTCCTGGAAGTCATCATAAGTGAACCCTATCTCATGAGAGACTCTGAGACAATGATGTTGACAGACCCCTTTGCACTGATATAGAATCCACAAACCCGGTGCCCTCCATTGTATCAGAGCCTGGAGCTGCTGCTGCTGCTGCTAAGTCACTTCAGTCGTGTCCGACTCTGTGCCACCCTATGGACAGCAGCCCACCAGGCTCCTCCATCCACAGGATTCTCCAGGCAAGAATACTGGAGTGGGCTGAGCCTGGAGCTGGCATACCATTATTCTTGACTTAGACCTGCCCTAGGGCACCAGTTTTCTCTTTGTTCCTAGGACCAGGAGAGTTCTAATTTAAACTGTTCCTTGAAGGAATTCAGTCTTGGTCTTCCTTATGGAATCTTTTTCTGGTGCCTAACCTCTACCTCAAATAATTGCTCACATGCTAAAGAAATATCTACAAAATTGGGTGGATTTTTAGAGCTAAAATATGCTATGATCTGAATGTTTACGTTTCCCCCTCTACCCTGAATTTATGTTGAAATTCTAGTTGCAAATGTGATGGTATTGGGGGTGGGGCCTTTGGGAGATGATTACTGTATGCTTAGTCACTCAGCGTGTCAGACTCTTTGCAACCCCATGGACTGCAACCCGCCAGGCTCCTCTGTCCATGGAGATTCTCCAGGCAAGAATACTGGAGTGGGTTGCCATGCCCTCTTCCAGGTGATCTTCCCAACCCAGGAATTGAGCCCAGGTCTCCCACATTGCACGTGGATTCTTTAATGACTGAGCCATCAGGGAAGCCCAGGGAAATGATTAGGTCAAAAGAATGGAGCCCTCATGGATGGAATTAACGCCCTTATGAAAGAAACCCCAGTGAGCTCCCTAGCCCACCCTCTAACCAAGTGAGGTTGCAAGAAGTCTACAACCAGAAAAGAGCACCCACCAATAATGCAAGCATTCTGATCTCAGACTTCCAACCTCCAGAACTGTGGGAAATAATTTCTGTAATTTATAAGCTACCCAGTCTGAAGTTCTGTTAAAGCAGCCAGACTAAGGCAGAACACTACTCATGTTTTCTTAATTTTTGGTTCACTCACTGTCAATGTCCTTGGTAGACTACTATTTCTGTATTCTTCTATTAAATCAATTTTTTCCAATATTCCTTTCTCTTTCTCTCTTCTCATTACTTTATGCACTTTCTTGGAACAACATCATTCAAATTCATCACTTTAATAAAACTCTCCATTCTAACAACTATCAGATTCAGTATTCTAGTCAGTTACCTAATTTGAGCTTCAGCCCAATGCAACTTTCTATATGGTAATGTCACTTGAAATCTCCATTGGTACTTCAAACTCAATTTGCCATGTTCTACAAACTTAATCTTTCTGCCAGTCTTGATGAAAACTAATTCATTCAGTCTTTGGGGAGAAGGTCTTTAAAGCAGTAATCCACATTAAATGAGGTCACGGGGATGGGCCATCCGCCAGTGTAGCTGGTGTCCTTACAAGAGGGAAAAATGAGGACACAGAGACACACAAAGAAGCAAGACAACGTGAGGACAGGGGAGAAGACAGCCTCCAGCCCTCCAAGGACAGAGGCCTCAGGAGAAACCAACCCACCGACACTTTGATCTTGAACTTCCAGCTTCCAGAACAGCGAGAAGATAAGTTTCTGTTAAGTTGCCCCTTCTACGGAGCTTTATTAAGGGATCCCCAGCAAACTGAGAGGGCTCAGCTCACAGGCCTTGCTGTCTAGCACATACTGAATTCCAGACTCAGAGAAACACAACAGTATAAGCTACAGTATAAGCTACATTGTTTGTGCAAGCACTGTAGGTAAAATAAACCACAGTCACCAGTTATCAAATCATGAGAACACTCTGGAAATTCAAGTTCCCAGGCCGATTCGGGATCAAGCTGAATACCAACCTTGTAAGCAGGTCCTTCCACAGATCAGACAAGGTTAACTTTTTTCTACACACATGCACACACACACACATGTAGTCCCCAAGGGAAAGGGCTGGCTTTCACTTTAGCACCTCCTGACTCTCTAGAATCTGAGTGGCTGAGGGACCATGAGCTTGGGCAGGACCATGACTTCATAGCTCATCCCCCTGTAGCCTGGGTCTGGGAGAGGACCCTCTTGCCTTGAACCTGCCATGGGAATCGGGCTTCTCTATGCCTTTTGCTTCCTGGGAGTAGGTGAGTCCAGAAAGTCGGTGGCAAACCCCTGTCCCATTGCTTCTAGACCCTGGATACAAGATTTTTCTCTCAACAAGCTTCCTGTGCGTGCCTACATGCTTAGTCATGTCTGACTCTTTGTGACCCCGAGGACTGTAGCCCACCAGGTTCCTCTGTCCATGAAATTTCCCAGGCAAGAATACTGGAGTGGGTTGCCATTTCCTCCTGCAGGGGACCTTCCCCAATCCAGGGATCGAACTCTGGTCTCTTGAGCTGCAGGCAGACTCTTTACCACTGAGCCACCAGGGAAGCTTCCTGATGGCCTCTTTTGTTCACCTCCTCCATCCTCCTTCACAGGCCTCATGGATGCACAGGTAACCCAAACTCCAAGATATCTGGTCAAAAGGAGGGGAGAGAAAGTCATGATAGAGTGTATACAGAACATGGACCATGAGAGAATGTTCTGGTACCGACAAGACCCAGCTCTGGGGCTGCAGCTGCTCCATTTCTCAATCAATGTTGGCATGGTTGAGGAAGGACATGTGCCCCATGGGTACAACGTCTCTAGAAAGAAGAAGGAGAGCTTCCCTCTGACCCTGGAGTCTGCCACCACCAACCAGACGTCTATGTACCTCTGCGCCAGCAGTGAATCCACAGCGCGGCACGGCCACATCCTCTCTGCACAAAAAGGGCAGATGCAGGAAGCGGGGTGGGGGGACCCTGAGTCGGGGCCCGAGTTATGCTGCTCCTATGGCACGTGTGTGCCCATTGGAAGAAAGGCAGACAGTAGGGAGGGACCAAGCCCACAGCCACACTTCTTGGCCAGGGCAGCACAAGCTAGTTTTTAAGCCCCCGTCACCACCCTTTTCCAAGTCAGGGGCCATTCCGAAGTGGACCTGCCCAATCTTGTATGTTGTTCCCAACCTCAAGTCATGAAACTCGACCCACACCAGGAGGACTCCTCTCTCAGATCCACACCAGGGAACTTCTCCCCTACCATTTTTTTTATTATTATTAATGTATTAGTCTTTGAAATTATATTTCAACTGTAAGGGTCTCAGGTTATAAAAAGTGGTGATGTAATTTTTTAAACATCTATTTAGAATTTTTACAAAGGCAAATTAGAGCTTCGTTGCTGTTGTGCTTGTGCTCATTCATATCTGACTCTTTGAGACCCCCTGGGACTGTAGCCTGCCAGGCTTTTCCATCCATGGAATTTACCAGGCAAGACTGTTGCACGCAGAAATGAAGACCCAGCACAGCCAAAAATAAATAAAAAGCAAAATAAATAAAAAACATGTTTACAAATTAGAGTTTAACATTTAAAAACAATTTTATTGGCGTATAGCTGTTTATGCCCTGCTGCTGCTGCTGCTGCTAAATCGCTTCAGTCGTGTCCGACTCTGTGCGACCCCATAGACGGCAGCCCACCAGGCCCCACCATCCTAGCATTGGTTAAATCCTTTTTTTCCTTTCCTTTCCTATCCTCTTCCTTTTACTATACATTTGCTACCCTGCTCAGTATCTTTGCACTTTTAAAAAATATTTTTAAAAATTTTATTATTTATTTATTCTTTTTTTTTTTTAATTTATTTTTGGCTGTCCTGGGTCTTCATTGCTGTGCAGGCTTTTTCTAGTTGCCGCAAGCCGAGGCTACTCTTCGCTGCCATGTGCAGGTTCCCCTAGTGGTGGCTTCTCTTGTTTCAGACCTCGCGCTCTAAGCACACGGGCTTCAGTAGTGGCATGCACGGGCCCTAGAACACGGCTTTGCAGTTGTGGCACACAGGCTTATTTGCCCCAAGGCATGAGGGATCTTCCCAGACCAGGGATCCAAACTGTGTCCCCTGCATTGGCAGAAGAATTCTTAATCAGTGGACCACCAGGGAAGTTCTGAGTAGCTTTACTCTCCACTGAGGACAGTCACACACTGTCAACCCTTCCCTGAGATAAACTTGATCAACCATATGTGCTGATTCCAGAGAATGTTTGGGGAATCCAAATTCTGTTCATTCAGCCTATAAAGGAAAACTGAGAAAAAGGAATCTTTCTCCACATTCTCTGAGTGGTCAGTAATGACTGAAAAGTTCTGAGAGAAGGAATAAGCTAGGATGCAGGAGGTGGTAAGAATTCAGTTGTAACGAGGTCACAGCAGGGCTCCCTCACTTTCTCCCTCACCTCCAGAAAGAAGAGAGTTACTCCTAGAAGCTGACCTAGAAGAATGAGAAAAGCTTTTCCCAAAGGCCCGCAACCTCTCATAGCATCTCATCAACCTGCATTATGTCTCATGTTCCTTCCTGAACCAGTTACAATCAGGTTATGATGGTTTTGATTTACTGAAATGCATCCAGGTCTATTCATGGAACAGGAAACAAGGCCAGAATTGCCTAAACTAATGGGCAGCATGGGAGACAGATAGATAACTAATCAAACTTATCAGCATTCTCATAGGAAGGAGACGGAGGAGATTTGTATTCTCTGAGTGACTAACAATCACGAGGGCTTCCCTGGTGGCTCAAACAGTAAAGAATCTGCCTGCAATGCAGGAGACCCAGGTTCAATCCCTGGGTCAGGAAGATCCCCTGGAGAAGGGAATGGTTACCCACTCCAGTATTCTTGCCTGGGAAATCCCATGGACAGAGGAGACTGGTGGGCTACAGTCCATGGGGTCGCAAAGAGTTGGATACAACTGAGCAACTAACACAGACACTCACACACAACAATCATGAGTGCTGTCCCCCACATATTTCTGGCTTCCCCACTTCCTGACACATGATGGGATTGTACTTCCTGGCTTCTGCAGGTTGGAGGTGGGGCAGGGCATGAGGGTTGGTGCTGAGAATGAGCAATAAGTATAAGTGACACGTTACTGCCAGGCCAGAAAGTTTTAGCAGCCAATGCAAGATTTCCAGACCTCTCTTTAGTTCTGTCTGAGAAATGAGCGAGTTCTGGAGATGGTAGCTTCAGAGGGGCCATTGCCTTGCAGTCTCTGAGGCAGCTGCAGTCAAGAACTCAGACCCCGGGGCTGGCCATTGGGAATGACACATACACACTATTGATGCTATGTATGCAATAGATAACTAATGAGAACCTGTTGTATACAGCACAGGGAACTCTACTTAATTGCACTGTGGGAAGGAAGTCCACAGGGAGGGGATATGTACACTTATGGCTGATTCATTTTGCTATGCAGTAGAAACTAACACTATATTGTAAAGCAACTATACTCCAATAAAAAGCAATTAACAAATTAACATTTTTAAAAATTCTTTTTCAGGACTTCCCTGGTGTTTCAATGGCTAAGACTCCACACTCCCAAGGCAGGGAGCTGAAATTTGATCCCTGGTCAGGGAAATAGATCCTGCATGTTGCATCTAAGGGTTCATCCCACGGATTTCAACTAAGACTTGGAGCAGCCAAATAAATAATAAATACAGTTTTTTTAAATATATATTTTTCATAGTATTTGCATCCTTAGCCCTGGAACTGCATTTCTAGGTCTCTTTAGCTGAGGCCTTGGGCTTTGGGTGGAGGATTTTCTCAGCTCCTCTGCTGAGGCCTCCTCCTAGGAGAAGGAGGGGGAATCCGGGGACACTTTCCCCTCTAATTCAGCTTCAGGTGCTTCTAGATCCTAGCTCCCTCTCACAACCTCCTCCCCACCTCAGGGCCCAAAGAGTGTTTTGTCTGGAGCTCTCTCAACAGTGGGAAGACCCCCACTCCTGTGCTGATCCACCTGACCCTTGAGCAGCGCCTCATTACATCTGGGAAACGGAACAGGGCGTCAGGGCTTTCTTCCATTTTAGACTCTTGCTTGTGCCCTCACAGGAAATCACTAGGCAATTGTCTGAAGAATTTAGGATTGCTAAAACAGAAGAAGACTGGGTTATTTTGGAAGAACGTTTGATATATTTGACCAAGAGATTGTAATGTAGTTAATGTTTCATGTCAAGAAAAAATTGGATTATTCTATACCTTTTACCTGGTAGCTCAGCTGGCAAAGAATCTGCCTACAGTGCAAGAGACTCCGGTTCAATTCTGTGGTTCACATTTCCTCCTTTTTAATAGAAATTTTTTGCACAGTTTTACTTTTCTAAAATATTGGCAAATCCCATAATCAATTTTTATTACTAACATATTAGAATTAACCACCACCCCAAAACAACAAAAGTTATTTTAAAGTACATCTTACAACAGATGGCATCTCAGAATCAAAGAACTAAGTTCGTTTTGCAGGGATCTCTTTCTAGAGATCCCTCATTTCCTTTAGGGCATTAGGTCTATAGCTGTCAGCCATCCACCAGCTTCTACTCTACTAAGACATGAGTAACTGAGCGTGAGGCAACCTCTTGTACCTGTGCTAGCTTTTGAACTTTGGTATCACGTACACGTGGATCCGTGTCCTGCTTCTGCTGCTTAGTCACAAATTATGTGAACTTGATTAGGTTACATAAAAATCTTTGGGATTAGATGGTTGGATAGCATCACGAACTCAATGGACATGAGTTTGAGTAAGCTCTGGGAGATGGTGAAGGACAGGGAAGACTGGAGTGCTGCAGTCCATGGGGCTGCAGGGGTTGGTCACAACTGAGCGACTGAACTGAACTAAATCTATAAACTTGCCTAATCTGTAAAATATGGGATCATAGTTGCCTAAGTACCCTAATTTATAGACAGTCTGAAATGACATGTGTAAAACAGAGTAAGTGTTCAAAAAGACTGGCTTAGCTTTTACACAAGTATTAAGCTGTTTCAGGAAGATGCATGATAGAAGAAACAACTGGATGATTAAATGGACCATAGCACTGTGGCCGAATTTTACAGACGGAGATCTGTCTTATGGTCCACAATGAGCTGCAGAATAATAGCAGAAAAGTGAAAGTGAAAGTCGCTCAGTCATGTCCGACTCTTTGTGACCACATGGACTGTATCCATGGAATTCTCCAGGCCAGAATACTGAAGTGGGTAGCCTTTCCCTTCTACAGGGGATCTTCCCAACCCAGGGATTGAACCCAGGTCTCCCACAAATAGCCATTAAGTAAAGAGGAACCAAATAGTTATAACTGAAATGATCAAAATGAGGAGGAGACGTGAGAGATGAAAGAGGTACAGTGCACTTAAGTTGTGAACTAATAAATGAGGGAGGTGAGAAGAAAAGAGATGATGAAGATGAACTTCTGAGCCTAGACAACAAGACAGTGGGGGGCACCGTTTATTAAGAGGAATGAATTCAGGAATCAGGGAAAGAAAAATCCGTTCAGTTTGGAATAACCAAAATACTCAGCCAACAGTTGCAATTCTGAATTATGTTACCCTAGTATTCTAAAATCTTACCTTTAGTTATCTGAGGTCAATACTGCATCCCATTCTTGCCTTATACCGAGGAGTAGAACATGAGTGGTGTTCAACAATGATGGATGGGGAGTGGTGGAGGCTGCAGTTGCAGGCTGGGAGCCTTCTGAATAAAGATCCAGCCCAAGTGAAGAGCCACACAGCTCCACTAGGGGGCAGAAGAATTGTCTCCACATTCTGCAGAAACTAGGCTTCCTGTGACAGGCAAGGAACAGAGCCCTTGGGAAGAGCTACACGGTGGTGAAGGAAGAACTTGAATTTGATGTGTTAGTGCCTTTTCTCTCGGAGATGCAAGGCTGTCACCTAAAGATGTTGACTCCTCTGCTACTTCTCCTGGGACTGGGTATGGCCTTATCCCGGGGGAAATTTGGGGTGAATATGCATGCTGAGAGTAGAGGGTCAGAGGATGACATGACCCTCTCATGAGGATCATAATGAGATGATGAGATGACCCCAATCGAACAGCAGAAAGATGTTCTATTAGGGAATCCTAACACAGTAACTGCTGGAAGAGCAAAACCAGAGTGGAGGCAGTGCTCCAGGGCTGATTGGGAGCCAAGGTGATACTGGAGCAAATAGTAGGAGGCCCTCCTGCCTGGGGACAAGCTTGTCAGCTCTCACGGGTGTTTCTGTCTCTCTGGATCTAGGTTCTGTGTTTGGTGCTCTCCTCTCTCAAAAGCCAAGCAGGGCCATCTGTCAACGTGGGACCTCCGTGACGATTGAGTGTCGTCAGGTTGATAGCCAGCTCGCCTTGATGTACTGGTACCGTCAGCTTCCAGGACAGAGCTTGGTGCTGATGGCTACTGCCAATCAGGGCTCCAAGGCTACTTATGAGAGTGGGTTTACTGACAACAAGTTTCCCATTAGCCGCCCGAAACTGGAGTTCTCAACTCTGACTGTGAGCAACGCAAGCTCCGAAGACAGTAGCTCTTATTTCTGCAGTGCTGGAGACACAGTGCTGGGCACAGATCAAGGGTCTCAGCAAGAACCCCTCTGCCTTCCACCCAGCTCTCAGCCAGGTGAGCCTGAGAACCCTGGGAGGCAGGCTGGAGGGGGGAAACCACAGAGGCAGCTGCCTGTGTGCTGGTGGGCAGGGTCGGTGTGAATGGTAGGCTGGGGATGAGGAGGGAACTGGGGGACCAGCTGGAGGACATCATCCACAGACAGGAAGGGTGACTACTGGAGGCTGAGGATAAAATTTCTCCCAGGGGAGTGTTTAGAAATAGTAAAGACAGTCAGATACAGTTTGCCTTCAAGTGGCAGGGTCAGAAATACCCTTTAAGTAATTTATCTCTGAGCTATATTTAGCCTTGGAAGGAAAGTTATGACCAATCTAGATAGCATATTCAAAAGCAGAGACATTACTTTGCCAACAAAGGTTCGTCTGGTGAAGGCTATGGTTTATCCTGTGGTCATGTATGGATGTGAGAGTTGGACTGTGAAGAAGGCGGAGTGCCGAAGAATTGATGCTTTTGAACTGTGGTGTTGGAGAAGACTCTTGAGAGTCCCTTGGACTGCAAGGAGATCCAACCAGTACATTCTGAAGGAGATCAGCCTTGGGATTACTTTGGAAAGCTGAAACTCCAGTACTTTGGCCACCTCATGCGAAGAGTTGACTCATTGGAAAAGACTCTGCTGCTGGGAGGGATTGGGGGCAGGAGGAGAAGCGGATGACAGAGGATGAGATGGCGGAATGGCATCGCTGACTCGATGGACATGAGTCTGAGTGAACTCCGGGAGTTGGTGATGGACAGGGAGGCCTGGCCATGGGGTCGCAAAGAGTTGGACACGACTGAGCGATTGATCTGATCTGATCTGATATTTAGCCTGGTCTCTATTAATATAGTTCAGAATGCACTTAGTCATATTTATATCATAATGGTCCAATACACTGATGGCATTATGCTGATTGTTCTTGGTGAATGGGAATTATAAAGCCCTCTAGATGCCTTCGTATGATACATAGATGGCAGACCAATGTAAATCTGCAAAAATTCAGGGATCTGCCCCCTTGGTGAGCTTCTGAGTAGTCCAGAGGTGTGAGATATGCTGGAATGTCCTCCAAAGTGAGAGGCAAGCTGTTTGTCTGGACACGGAGAAAGAGGCACAACGCTTCGTGGGACCCTCTGGATTTTGGAGTTGACATATACTACTCTTGGGTTTGCTACACTGGCCCATTTACTATACAATCTGTCAGGCTGGGCCAGTGCAAGGCAGAGCTCGGTAGCAGAACGAGGCTATGATGGAAGCTTCTCAGCCACCAGGGTCATAAACCAAGCAGGCTCAGTTGTTCTTGAAGTGCCTGTGGCAGATATCAATGCTCTGTAGAGCTCCTGACAACCCCAGTGAGAATCATGAGGCAGATGCACAGAGCTCCGTGTTATGCTTTACTCCCCTCTATCTGCCAATAACTATTCTCCCTTTGAAGAACTGCTCTTGGCTCTTTACTAAAGGCTTATCAGGGCATTGAGAACTGGACATAACCAGACCTGCAAAACGGTAAAGTTGAAGACGCACAGAGTATTCTGTTATGAAGTGGAAAATGTATCATTTCAGTTCAGTCGCTCAGTTGTGCCCTACTCTTTGCGAACCCAGGCATCGCAGCACGCCAGGCCTCCCTGTCCAGCACCAACTCCCGGAGTTCACTCAGACTCATGTCCATCAAGTCGGTGATGCCATCCAGCAATCTCATCCTCTGTCATCCCCTTCTCCTCCTGCCCCCAATACCTCCCGGCATCAGAGTCTTTTCCAATGAGTCAACTCTTTGCATGAGGTGGCCAAAGTACTGGAGTTTCAGCTTTAGCATCATTCCTTCCAAAGAACATCCAGGGCTGATCTCCTTTAGAATGGACTGGTTGGATCTCCATTTATTAAGAGGAATAAATTCAGGAATAGGAGTCAGTTTACCGGAGTAGGTATCAGGGAAAGAAAAATCAGGTCAGTTTGGAATAACCGAAATACTCAGCCAACGCTTGCAATCCTGAGTTATGTTACTCTAGTATTCTAAAATCTTACCTTGAGTTATCTGAGGTCAATACTGCATCCCATTCTTGCTTTATACCGAGGAGTAGAAAATGAGTGTTGTTCAACAATGATGGATGGGGAGTGGCAGAGGGTGGTAATGAGACCAAAGTTGCAGGCTGGGAGCCTAGTGAATAAAGATCCAGCCCAAATGAAGAGCCACACAGCTCCACTAGGGGGCAGAAGAATTGTCTCCATGTTCTGCAGAAACTAGGCTTCCTGGGACAGGCGAGGAACAGAGTCAATAGGGAAGAACTACATGGTGGTGAAGGAAGAACTTGAATTTGATGTGTTAGTGCCTTTTCTCTCGGAGAGGCAAGGCTGTCACCTAAAGATGTTGACTCTTCTGCTACTTCTCCTGGGACTGGGTATGGCCTTATCCCGGGGGAAATTTGGGGTGAATATGCATGCTGAGGAGTAGAGGGTCTGAGGCCCCAGTCAGCGGATGGGAGAGATGTTCGATTAGGGAATCCTAACACAGTAACAGCTGGAAGAACAAATCCAGAGTGGAGGCAGTGCTCCAGGGCTGATTGGGAGCCAAGTGAGACTGGAGCAAACAGTAGGAGACCCTCCTGCCTGGGGACAAGCTTGTCAGCTCTCACGGGTGTCTCTGTCTCTCTGGATCTAGGTTCTGTGTTTGGTGCTCTCCTCTCTCAAAAGCCAAGCAGGGCCATCCGTCAACGCGGGAACTTCGTGACAATCGAGTGTCAGGTCGATAGCCAGGTCAATTTCATGTACTGGTACCGTCAGCTTCCAGGACAGAGCTTGGTGCTGATGGCTACTGCCAATCAGGGCTCCAAGGCTACTTACGAGAGGGGGTTTACTGAAGACAAGTTTCCCATTAGCCGCCCGAAACTGGAGTTCTCAACTCTGACTGTGAGCAACGCAAGCTCCGAAGACAGCAGCTCTTATTTCTGCAGTGCTGGAGACACAGTGATGGGCACAGATCAAGGGTCTCAGCAAGAACCCCTCTGCCTTCCACCCAGCTCCCGGCCAGGTGAGCCTGAGAACCCTGGGAGGCAGGCTGGAGGGGGGAAACCACAGAGGCAGCTGCCTGTGTGCTGGTGGGCGGGGTCGGTGTGAATGGTCGGCTGGAGATGAGGAGGGAACTAGGGGATCAGCTGGAGGACTTCATCCACAGACAGGAAGGGTGACTACTGGAGGCCGAGGATAAAATTTCTCCCAGGGGAGTGTTTAGAAATAGTAAAGACAATCAGATACAGTTTGCCTTAAAGTGGCAGAGTCAGAAATACCCTATAAGTATTTTATCTCTGAGCTGTATTTAGCCTGTTCTCTTAATATAGTTCAGAATGCACTTAGTCATATTTATATCATACTGGTCCATTAAACTGATGGCATTATGCTGATTGTTTTTGGCGAATGGGAATTATAAAGCCCTCTAGATGCCTTGGTATGATATATGGATGGCAGACCAATGTACATCTGCAAAAATTCAGGTATCTGCCCCCTTGGTGAGCTTCTGAGCAGTGCAAAGGTGTGAGATATGCTGCAATGTCCTCCAAAGTGAGAGGCGAGCTGTTTCAAGACATGGAGAAAGAGGCACAATGCTTCGTGGGACCCTCTGGATTTTGGAGTTAACATATACTACTCTTGGGTATGCTACACTGGTCCATTTACTATACAATCCGTCAGGCTGGGCCAGTGCAAGGCAGAATGCGGTAGCAGAACGAGGCTATATTGGAAGCTTCTCAGCCACCAGGGTCATAAACCAAGCAGGCTCAGTTGTTCTTGAAGTGCCTGTGGTGGATATCAATGCTCTGTAGAGCTCCTGACATTCCCCAGTGAGAATCATGAGGCAGATGCACAGAGTTCTGTGTCATGCTTTACTCCCCTCTATCTGCCAATAACTATTCTTCCTTTGAAAAACTGCTCTTGGCTCTTTACTAAAGGCTTATCGGGGCATTCAGAACTAGGTTCCACAGACCTGCAAAACGGTAAATTGAAGACGCATGGAGTATTCTGTTATGAAGTGGAAAATATATCAGTTCAATTCAGTCACTCAGTCATGTCCGACTCTTTGTGACCCCATGCATCGCAGCAGGCCAGGCCTCCCTGTCCAGCACGAACTCCCGGAGTTCACTCAGTCTCATGTCCATCAAGTCGGTGATGCCATCCAGCAATCTCATCCTCTGTCATCCCCTTCTCCTCCTGCCCCCAATCCCTCCCAGCATCAGAGTCTTTTCCAATGAGTCAGCTCTTTGCATGAGGTGGCCAAAGTACTGGAGTTTCAGCTTTAGCATCATTCCTCCAAAGAACACCCAGGGCTGATCTCCTTTAGAATGGACTGGTTGGATCTCCGTTTATTAAGAGGAATGAATTCAGGAATAGGAGTCAGTTTACTGGAGTAGATATCAGGGAAAGAATAATCAGGTCAGTTTGGAATAACTGAAATACTCAGCCAACGGTTGCAATCCTGAGTTATGTTACCCTAGTATTCTAAAATCTTACCTTGAGTTATCTGAGGTCAATACTGCATCCCATTCTTGCTTTATGCTGAGGAGTAGAACATGAGTGGTGCTCAACAATGATGGATGGGGAGTGGCAGAGGGTGGTGATGAGACCAAAGCTGGAGGCTGGGAGCCTAGTGAATAAAGATCCAGCCCAAATGAAGAGCCACACAGCTCCACTAGGGGGCAGAAGAATTTTCTCCATGTTCTGCAAATACTAGGCTTCCTGGGACAGGCGAGGAACAGAGTCAGTAAGGAACAACTACACGGTGTTGAAGGAAGAAGAACTTGAATTTGATGTGTTAGTGCCTTTTCTCTTGGCGAGGCAAGGCTGTCACCTAAAGATGTTGACTCTTCTGCTACTTCTCCTGGGACTGGGTATGGCCTTATCCCGGGGGAAATTTGGGGTGAATATGCATGCTGAGGAGTAGAGGGTCTGAGGCCCCCAGTCAGCGGATGGGAGAGATGTTCGATTAGGGAATCCTAACACAGTAACAGCTGGAAGAGCAAAACCAGAGTGGTGGCAGTGCTGCAGAGCTGATTGGGAGCAAGGTGATACTGTAGCAAATAGTAGGAGACCTTCCTGTCTGGGGACAAGCTTGTTAGCTCTCACGGGTGTTTCTATCTCTCTGGATAGGTTCTGTGTTCAGTGCTCTCCTCTCTCAAAAGCCAAGCAGGGCCATCTGTCAACGCGGGACCTCCATGATGATAGAGTGTCATCAGGTTGATAGCCAGCTCACCTCGATGTACTGGTACCGTCAGCTTCCAGGACAGAGCTTGGTTCTGATGGCTACCTCCAATCAGGGCTTAAAGGCTACTTACGAGAGGGGGTTTACTGAGGACAAGTTTCCCATTGACCGCCCGAAACTGGAGTTTTCAACTCTGACTGTGAGCAGCGCGAGCTCCGAAGACAGCAGCTCTTACTTCTGCAGTGCTGGAGACACAGTGCTGGGCACAGATCAAAGGTCTCAGCAAGAACCTCTCTCCCTCCCACCCAGCTCCCGGCCAGGTGAGCATAAGAACCCTGGGAGGCAAGCTGGAGCGGGGAAACCACAGAGGCAGCTGCCTGTGTGCTGGTGGGCGGGGGTCAGTGTGAATGGTCGGCTGGGGATGAGGAGGGAACTGGGTGACCAGCTGGAGGACATCATCCACAGACAGGAAGGGTGACTACTGGAGGCGAGGATAAAATTTCTCCCAGGGGAGTGTTTAGAAATAGTAAAGACAATCAGATACAGTTTGCCTTAAAGTGGCAGAGTCAGAAATACCCTATAAGTATTTTATCTCTGAGCTATATTTAGCCTGTTCTCTATTAATATAGTTCAGAATGCACTTAGTCATATTTATATCATACTGGTCCTTTAAACTGATGGCATTATGCTGATTGTTTTTGGCGAATGGGAATTATAAAGCCCTCTAGATGCCTTGGTATGATATATGGATGGCAGACCAATGTACATCTGCAAAAATTCAGGGATCTGCCCCCTTGGTGAGCTTCTGAGCAGTGCAGAGGTGTGAGATATGCTGGAATGTCCTCCAAAGTGAGAGGCGAGCTGTTTCCAGACATGGAGAAAGAGGCACAATGCTTCGTGGGACACTCTGGATTTTGGAGTTGACATATACTACCCTTGGGTATGCTACACTGGTCCATTTACTATACAATCTGTCAGGCTGGGCCAGTGCAAGGCAGAGCTCGGTAGCAGAACGAGGCTATGATGGAAGCTTCTCAGCCACCAGGGTCATAAACCAAGCAGGCTCAGTTGTTCTTGAAGTGCCTGTGGCGGATATCAATGCTCTGTAGAGCTCCTGACATTCCCCAGTGAGAATCATGAGGCAGATGCCCAGAGCTCTGCGTCATGCTTTACTCCCTTCTACTGCCAACATTTTTCCCTTTGAAAAACTGCTCTTGGCTCTTTACTAAAGGCTTATCATGGCATTCAGAATAAGACATCAGCAGACCTGCAAAACTGTAAAGTTGAAGACACACGGAGTATTCTGCTTTGAAGTGGAAAGTGTATCATTTCAGTTCTGTCGCTCAGTGTGTCCGACTCTTTGTGACCCCATGCATCGCAGCACGCCAGGCCTCCCTGTCCAGCACCAACTCCCGGAGTTCACTCAGACTCACGTCCATCGAGTCGGTCATGCCATCCAGCCATCTCATCCTCTGTCATCTGCTTCTCCTCCTGCCTCATATCCCTCCCAGCATCAGAGTCTTTTCCAATGAGTCAACTCTTTGCATGAGGTAGCCAAAGTACGGGAGTTTCAGCTTTAGCATCATTCCTTCCAAAGAACACCCAGGGCTGATCTTTAGAATGGACTGGTTGGATCTCCATTTATTAAGAGGAATGAATTCAGGAATAGAAGTCAGTTTATCAGAATAGGTATCAGGGAAAGAAAAATCAGGTCAGTTTGGAATAACCGAAATACTCAGCCAACGCTTGCAATCCTGAGTTATGTTACCCTAGTATTCTATAATCTTACCTTTAGTTATCTGAGGTCAATACTGCATCCCATTCTTGCTTTATACTGAGGAGTAGAACATGAGTGGTGCTCAACAATGTTGGATGGGGAGTGGCAGAGTGTGTTGATGAGACCAAAGCTGGAGGCTGGGAGCCTAGTGAATAAAGATCCAGCCCAAGTGAAGAGCCACACAGCTCCACTAGGGGGCAGAAGAATGGTCTCCATGTTCTGCAGAAACTAGGCTTCCTGGGACAGGCGAGGAACAGTCAGTAGGGAAGAACTACACGGTGGTGAAGGAAGAAGATCTTGAATTTGATGTGTTAGTGCCTTTTCTCTGTGGAGAGACAAGGCTGTCACCTAAAGATGTTGACTCTTCTGCTACTTCTCCTGGGACTAGGTACGGCCTTATCCCAGGAGAAATTTGGGGTGAATATGCATGCTGAGGAGTAGAGGGTCTGAGGCCCCCAGTCAGTGGATGGGAGAGATGTTCGATTAGGGAATCCTAACACAGTAACAGCTGAAAGAGCAAAACCAGAGTGGAGGCAGTGCTGCAGGGCTGATTGGGAGCAAGGTGAGACTGGAGCAAACAGTAGGAGCCCTCCTGCCTGGGGACAAGCTTGTCAGCTCTCACGGGTGTTTCTGTCTCTCCGGATCTAGGTTCTGTGTTCGGTGCTCTCCTCTCTCAAAAGCCAAGCAGGGCCATCTCTCAACGCGGGACCTCCGTGATGATCGAGTGTCGTCAGGTTGATAGCCAGCTCCCCGAGATGTACTGGTACCGTCAGCTTCCAGGACAGAGCTTGGTGCTGATGGCTACTGCCAATCAGGGCTCCAAGGCTACTTACGAAAGTGGGTTTACTGACAACAAGTTTCCCATCAGCCGCCCGAACCTGGCATTCTCAACTCTGACTGTGAGCAACGCCAGCTCCGAAGACAGCAGCTCTTATTTCTGCAGTGCTGCAGACACAGTGCTGGGCACAGATCAAGGGTCTCAGCAAGAACCCCTCTCCCTCCCACCCAGCTCCCGCCAGGTGAGCCTGAGATCCCTGGGAGGCAGACTGGAGGGGGGAAACCACAGAGGCAGCTGCCTGTGTGCTGGTGGGTGGGGTCGGTGTGAATGGTCTGCTGAGGATGAGGAGGGAACTGGGGGATCAGCTGGAGGGCTTCATCCACAGACAGGAAGGGTGACTACTGGAGGCTGAGGATAAAATTTCTCCCAGGGGAGTGTTTAGAAATAGTAAAGACAATCAGATACAGTTTGCCTTAAATTGGCAGAGTCAGAAATACCCTATAAGTATTTTATCTCTGAGCTATATTTAGCCTGTTCTCTATTAATATAGTTCAGAATGCACTTAGTCATATTTATATCTTACTGGTCCATTAAACTGATGGCATTATGCTGATTGTTCTTGGCGAATGGGAATTATAAAGCCCTCTAGATGCCTTGGTATGATATATGGATGGCAGACCAATGTACATCTGCAAAAATTCAGGGATCTGCCCCCTTGGTGAGCTTCTGAGTAGTCCAGAAGTGTGAGATATGCTGGAATGTCCTTCAAAATGAGAGTCGAGCTGTTTCCTGATATGGAGAAAGAGGCACAATGCTTCATGGGACCCTCTGGATTTTGGAGTTAACCTATACTACTCTTGGGTATGCTACTTTGGCCCATTTACTATACAATCTGTCAGGCTGGGCCAGTGCAAGGCAGAATGCTGTAGCAGAACGAGGCTATGATGGAAGCTTCTCAGCCACCAGGGTCATAAACCAAGCAGGCTCAGTTGTTCTTGAAGTGCCTGTGGCAGATATCAGTGCTCTGTAGAACTCCTGAATTCCCCAGTGAGAATCACGAGGCAGATGCACAGAGCTCCGTGTCATGCTTTACTCCCTTCTACCTGCTGATAACTATTCTCCCTTTGAAAAACTGCTCTTGGCTCTTTACTAAAGGCTTATCATGGCATTCAGAACTGGACATCAGCAGACCTGCAAAACTGTAAAGTTGTTGCGTGGAGTATTCTGTTATGAAGTGGAAAATGTATCATTTCAGTTCAGGTGCTCAGTGGTGTCCCACTCTTTGCGACCCCATGCATCGCAGCATGCCAGGCCTCTCTGTCCAGCACCAACTCCTGGAGTTCACTCAGACTCATGTCCATCGAGTCTGTCATGCCATCCAGCCATCTCATCCTCTGTCATCCCCTTCTCCTCCTGCCCCCCAATCCCTCCCAGCATCAGAGTCTTTTCCAGTGAGTCAACTCTTTACATGAGGTGGCTAAAGTACTGGAGTTTCAGCTTTAGCGTCATTCCTTCCAAAGAACACCCAGGGCTGATCTCCTTTAGAATGGCCTGGTTGGATCTCCGTTTATTAAGAGGAATGTATTCAGGAATAGGAGTCAGTTTACTGGAGTAGGTATCAGGGAAAGAAAAATCAGGTCAGTTTGGAATAACCGAAATACTCAACCAACGGTTGCAATCCTGAGTTATGTTACCCTAGTATTCTAAAATCTTACCTTGAGTTATCTGAGGTCAATACTGCATCCCATTCTTGCTTTATACCGAGGAGTAGAACATGAGTGGTGCTCAACAATGATGGATGGGGAGTGGCAGAGGGTGGTGATGAGACCAAAGCTGGAGGCTGGGAGCCTAGTGAATAAAGATCCAGCCCAAATGAAGAGCCACACAGCTCCACTAGGGGGCAGAAGAATTTTCTCCATGTTCTGCAAATACTAGGCTTCCTGGGACAGGCGAGGAACAGAGTCAGTAGGGAAGAACTACACAGTGGTGAAGGAAGAACGTCTCCTTTTCTCTGCTGAGAGGCAAGGCTGTCACCTAAGGATGTTGACTCTTCTGCTACTTCTCCTGGGACTGGGTATGGCCTTATCCCGGGGGAAATTTGGGGTGAATATGCATGCTGAGGAGTAGAGGGTCTGAGGCCCCCAGTCAGCGGATGGGAGAGATGTTCATTTAGGGAATCCTAACACAATAACAGCTGGAAGAACAAATCCAGAGTGGAGGCAGTGCTCCAGGGCTGATTGGGAGCAAAGTGAGACTGGAGCAAATAATAGGAGACCCTCCTGCCTGGGGACAAGCTTGTCAGCTCTCACGGGTATTTCTGTCTCTCTGGAATAGGTTCTGTGTTCGGTGCTCTCCTCTCTCAAAAGCCAAGCAGGGCCATCTCTCAACGCGGGACCTCCGTGACGATTGAGTGTCGTCAGGTTGATAGCCAGCTCACCTGGATGTACTGGTACCGTCAGCTTCCAGGACAGAGCTTGGTGCTGATGGCTACTGCCAATCAGGGCTCCAAGGCTACTTACGAAAGTGGGTTTACTGACAACAAGTTTCCCATCAGCCGCCCGAACCTGGCATTCTCAACTCTGACTGTGAGCAACGCCAGCTCCGAAGACAGCAGCTCTTATTTCTGCAGTGCTGCAGACACAGTGCTGGGCACAGATCAAGGGTCTCAGCAAGAACCCCTCTCCCTCCCACCCAGCTCCCGCCAGGTGAGCCTGAGATCCCTGGGAGGCAGACTGGAGGGGGGAAACCACAGAGGCAGCTGCCTGTGTGCTGGTGGGTGGGGTCGGTGTGAATGGTCTGCTGAGGATGAGGAGGGAACTGGGGGATCAGCTGGAGGGCTTCATCCACAGACAGGAAGGGTGACTACTGGAGGCTGAGGATAAAATTTCTCCCAGGGGAGTGTTTAGAAATAGTAAAGACAATCAGATACAGTTTGCCTTAAAGTGGCAGAGTCAGAAATACCCTATAAGTATTTTATCTCTGAGCTATATTTAGCCTGTTCTCTATTAATATAATTCAGAATGCACTTGGTCATATTTATATCTTACTGGTCCATTAAACTGATGGCATTATGCTGATTGTTCTTGGCAATGGGAATTATAAAGCCCTCTAGATGCCTTGGTATGATATATGGATGGCAGACCAATGTACATCTGCAAAAATTCAGGGATCTGCCCCCTTGGTGAGCTTCTGAGCAGTGCCGAGGTGTGAGATATGCTGGAATGTCCTCCAAAGTGAGAGGCGAGCTGTTTCCAGACATGGAGAAAGAGGCACAATGCTTCGTGGGACACTCTGGATTCTGGAGTTAACATATACTATTCTTGGGTATGCTACACTGGTCCATTTACTATACAATCTGTAAGGCTGGGCCAGTTCAAGGCAGAGCTCAGTAGCAGAACGAGGCTATGATGGAAGCTTCTCAGCCACCAGGGTCATAAACCAAGCAGGCTCAGTTGTTCTTTAAGTGCCTGTGGCAGATATCAGTGCTCTGTAGAGCTCCTGACATTCCCGAGTGAGAATCACGAGGCAGATGCACAGAGCTCTGTGTCATGCTTTACTCCCTTCTACCTGCCCATAACTATTCTCCCTCTGAAAAACTGCTCTTGGCTCTTTACTAAAGGCTTATCATGACATTCAGAACTGGACATCAGCAGACCTGCAGAACTGTAAAGTTGATGCGTGGAGTATTCTGTTATGAAGTGGAAAATGTATAATCAAGACCAAATTCTAGCACAGCTGGAAAGAGGCACAATTCAATTGCAAGAGCAAGTCCCAGTTTTATGATACATACTCTTATTACACCCACACCTTATCCTCACTCTATAGTTCTGTGGGAATTTCCCTGTTCCCTAGTTGAAAAGCCGTGAGCCTGTTTCTGGGTAGGCTTGCACTTTATTCTGGAATCATCACTCCATTTTAACACAAGTGTGGTTCTGAACGGTGGTGGTGAAGGAAAATCTTCAGCAGGTCCAGAACTTCAGTCCCGAAGGATAGATCTAGCCTGTGTTCAGCTTTCTTTCAGTGTCATCTAGACTCTAGCCATTCATTCACATTTCCCCCCATTTTGCTTCTGTCTACTGTGTTAGGGGGTCATTCCTTTAGACTCTCTGTCCCATTTACTGATTCACACCTTAGCTCCAATAACCTGTTTCACCTTCCAATCGGCTTTTTAAACTGTATTTTCATGTCTAGGAAATCTACTTGGGTCTTTCACATACGTGAGCCGTCATTTTTTTTTAATTAACCACTTATTTTTGGCTGCACTGGGTCTTCATTGCTGCATGTGGGCTTTCTCTAGCTGCAGCGCGAGAGCTTCTCCTTGCGGTGGCTTCTCTTGTTATGAAGCCCAGGCTCTAAGGCACACAGGCTTCAGTAGTTGCAGCACGTGGGCTCAGTCATTCTGACCCATGAGCCCTAGAGCACGTTGTGGAGCATGGGCTTAATTGCTCCACTGCACGTGGGAGCTTCCCAGACCAAGGACGGAACCCATGTCCTCTGTCTTGGCAGCCAGATTCTTAACCACTGGACCACAAGGGAAATCTGATGAGTAGTCATTTTTAAAGAACCTTGCTCCACGTGTATTTTATTTCTCTAAGGATAGGTGGCACAGTGGTAAAGAATCCGCCTGCCAATGCAGGAGACACAAGAGAGGCAGGTTCAATGCCTGGGTCAGGAAGATCCTCAGGAGTAGGAAATGGCAACCTACTCCAGTATTCTTGCCTGGGAACCCTCATGGACAGAGGAGTCTGGCTGGCTACAGTCCATGGGGTCGCAAAGAGTTGGACATGACTGAGCACTGAAGAAAATTAAACTTCTACTTGAAATTTTTATTTATTCATGCCAACCTCAGTTTTCTGGTGGTTTCTGATGCCTGTCACTCAGAGTGGCCTATTTCTTATGCATTATGTAATTTGATATTATAAATTTATCGTTGGGAATCCCCTAAATCTTGGAGTAAAGGTAGGCTTTCCAGGAAATATATATTTTTGGCTCTGTCAAGCAACTGGGATGCAACAGACTTGTTTTCTTTTGTAATTCTCAGTGTCCATCTTTACGGCCATACAGTGTCTATGCGAAACCCCAGTGGGCTGACTACTCGGTGGCCATGAATATTCAGAGGAAACTATTTATAATCCCCCCAGCCAAAGCCAAGAAGACCAAGAAAAGTCCCTGTCAGTTGCCTGAGAGGTTAGCTTTGTAGTTTCCCTGTCACTAAGTGTGTTCTGTTCGTGCATCCTGGCTTGAGGAAGGAGCAATTCCCATCACGCTCCTGGTGCTGTACAAGGTCCGGTGGGTCTCAGCCAGTTTGTACACATGCTGACTCTCCTGGTCACCAGGATCCACATGTGCACCTGTTTGATCGAATGGATCAAAAATGCTGGCTTCCCTTCCTGTTTCCTGTTCCCATTTCCCTAGGAAGTGGGCAAATTCACCTACAGATAAGCGTTGGACTGTGAGACCCCTCCTGTAGGATGGCAAAATTTTCTCCTAAGAAGCAGTAAAAACACTGTGGTTAGGAACTTGATCTCTGTCCTCAGGCAGACCTGAATTTAAAACTTGGCCCCCCTGCTTCCTCACCAGATGTAACCTTGAACAAGTTACACAATCTCATATTCATACATATAATATCCTCGTATATAAAATGAGGATAACAGTGATGCAAAAATACAAGGAATGGGATTTTCATAAGAGTGAGATGAAGTCATCCATGTAAACCACACAGCACTGTGCCTGGTAGAGATAAAACACACATTTTAATTAATATCTAAATTTATTTCTCACTGTGACACATGACATTTTACCATTAACAATTCCATCCTCAAGATTAAGTATTGCCCTCTCTGGGAAATTTTTATTTATTATTGCAACTGTTTCTCTTTATTTTAACTATTTTTTAACAAAATTAATGCATATTCTAAAATAAACAGATTATTAAACTAAGGAAAATTAAAACTACTATTTAAATGAGATTAGATAATATGATATGTATTTTATAATTCATTCTCTTAACCCAACAATATTTCATAAATGCTGTGTCAAAAGATAGAGCTTACATTAACTTATAAGAATTTTTCAGTGTATCAATGACCCTCCTTTAAATACAACTTTTTACATTAAAATTAATACCAAGGTGAAGTATCCATATGCTAGATGATATGGTAATTTAATTTAAAAAGCAGTCATTGTAGGTGTCAATTTATTTCTATCTCTCTCTCTCTTTTTTTTTTTTTGCTGTGCCATGCAGCCTGTGGGATCTCAGTTCCCCAACCAGGAATTGAACCCTCAACCCTGCTTTGGAAGTGTGGAGTCTTAACCACTGGATCACCAGGGAAGTCCGTGTATCAATTTATTTCTGTTGTAGACTGGGCAGGGAATGGCGAAAGCACTCCTTTCCCCACCTTCACAGGGCTGACGTCTTGTTATCCAGGTCTCACCTCAAATACCATCTCCCCAGAGAGAGCTTTCCTAACCTTCTATGCTCACATAGTACCTGTGGACCCAGCCACCAGTTACTCACATTTATTATCACTTTATCCTATTTCAATAACGCCTAATCATTAGTCAGTTCAGTTCAGCCACTCAGTCATGTCCGACTCTTTGTGGCCCCCTGGACTGCAGCCTGCCAGGCTTCAGTGTCCATCACCAAATCCCAGATCTTGTTCAAACTCATGTCCATCAAGTCGGTGATGCCATCCAACCATCTCATCTTCTGTCGTTCACTTCTCCTCCTGCCTTCAATCTTTCCCAGCATCAGGGTCTTTTCCGATGATCTAATCATTGGAATATAATCAATTAATCATTATAATTTGATATAAATAGTTGATCCTTGAACTAGGTACAGATTAGGGACACTAACCCTTTGCACAGTTGAAAATCCACATATAACCTTGTAGGCACTCCTTTGTATCTAAAGTTCCACATCCTGTATTTAACCAACCTCAAATCATGTAACACTACAATAGTTATTGAAAAAAAATTCCATGTATAAGTAGACCAGTGCAGTTCAAATTCCATCTTGTTCAAAGATCAACTATATATATTATATACACATCATATATATATATATATAAAGATACATATATATTTTTTAATGTACTGTCTGCCTCTCACAGTCATATCTCCTTCCATATGTGTGGACATGCACATGCATAAATACACATTGTTATTGTTTAGTTACTAAGTTGTGTCCAACTCTTTGCAACTCCATGGATTGTATTCAGATAGGCTCCTCTGTTCATGGGATTTCCCGGGCAAGAATATGGGAGTGGGTTGCCATTTTCCTTCTCCAGGGGATCTTCCCGACCCAGAGTTTGAACCTGCATCTCCTGCATTGGCAGGTGAATTCTTTTACTGCTGAGCCACCAGGAAAGTCTGTAAATACACCCAGATGCCATGAAAGAAAGGACCTTTTACTATTACCTTCCTTGCTGTTTCCATACAGGTTAGAAAAATTACAGGAACATTATAGGAACACAGTAAATATTTCCTTAGTGCTATGGACTGAACTGTGTTCCTCCAAAATTTATATGTTGTAATCCTAACCCCCAGTCCCTCAGAATGTAATAGGATCTTTAAATAAATAATTTAATTGAGGCCATTAGGGTGGCCCTTAAGCCAATCTGACCTTGTTCTTATCAGAAGAGATTAGGATATATAAGGAGGGCCACTAGGGAGGTACCCACAGAGGAAAGGCCATGTGAAGTCAGTGAAAAGATGACCGTCGGCAACACAAGGAGAGAGACCCCTGGAGAAACCAACCCTGTTGACAAAAATAATGAATGATCTGAAATAGGAATAGAAACAAGTTTTATTTAAGCCAAACAGAAGCCTAGAACCCGAAAGGCAGCCTCTAAGACAACTCTGAGGAGCTGCTCCAGAGAAGCAGGGTTTTCAGCCCAGTTTTATATCTTGGCAGAACAAAGAACATTAAGCAAGTCAGGAATACATTCCCTCCAGGTTTGAAAAAAGAGATCAGCAGGAACTCAGTGAGTCAGTATGGAGCTGGCCCCTGGGAAGGGAGTTGTGTCATCAAAGGAGCACCAGCCCTGGTGTCCCAGGAAGGGGGGCACTTTGTCTTTTAACACAGACATCTTTTACTTCCGGTCAGTAAAGCACTTTTAAAAAGTAAAGTACTTTTCTTTACTAAGTAAAGCAGATGTACAGTGTATGTTTGATAGGCCACAAATAGGCTGTTTTAGTTGGTATAAAATTCAAGTTAACTCATGTATAAGCAGAATGACTTCTCCATGACTCAATATATGAAAAGTTTCTTCTATCAACACCTTCTTTGATCACGTACTTCTCAGCTCCCAAAACTGTGAGAAGATGGATTTCTGCCATTATTTTGTTACGGCGGCCCTAGCAAACTCACACACTGAGTCAATAAATAGGATTCAGAAGAATGAAAAATCTGCCTAGCCATGTGGACTGCCGTGGAGAAGAGCGCTACAGAAAGTGAGTTTAGGCAATGTAAGGCCACTAGAAATGAACCAAGTCATTCTAACAGAGAGGACAGAGGCTCTTACCTATCTATCTGAGCAGATGGTGGCCCAAAACATGAGCCGGCCCCCTCTGCCCCCTACCTTCACCCCGCAGGCTGGGAAAGGAAACAGATGTGACATTTCTCATCCTCTAAAGCCAGGCTTCCTATGAAGACCCCACGACAAGGGGTCAAAACAAAATAGCATATTTTATGATATTTCTCCAAAAAGAAAGCCTCTGCGATGGAGGATCCACAACTGGGTGAGCACAACCTGCCTTTGACGTGGCCCAGAGGGGCCCAAGGCCATGGCAAGGTGGGGCTGGGGGGTGGTGCCAGGTGCCAGATTAATTCAAGCTTCTTCCTCTGCCAGGGAAGCCAGCATCAGGAGGGATCCGGATGTAGTTTGTTCCCTGGCCTGACCCCTGAGCTGCCATCTGCAGTGATTCCCACACTTCACAGCACTTTCCCTGTTCTCCGGCGGCCTTGAGGTCAGCTCCGCCATTTTTAGATCTATGTTCTCAGGCAAGACGGAACCTTTCTGACACCTGGTCTCAGCCTCTGTAACAGGAAATAATGTTGTTCTGCGCACCTCATGATGAAAACATGAAAAGGGAAGCTTGAAATTAAACACAAAGGAAAATCAGCATACCACCGCTGCTTGTGTGTGTGAAAGTTCTTTAAAAGCTGTTGCTGCTGCTGCTAAATTGCTTCAGGCGTGTCCAACTCTGTGCGACCCCATAGACAGCAGGCCATCAGGCTCCCCCATCCCTGGGATTCTCCAGGCAAGAACACTGGAATGGGTTGCCATTTCCTTCTCCAATGCATGAAAGTGAAAAGTGAAAGGGAAGTCGCTCAGCCGTGTCCGACTCTTAGCGACCCATGGACTGTAGCCTACCAGGCTCCTCCGTCCATGGGATTTTCCAGGCAAGAGTACTGGAGTGGGGTGCCATCGCCTTCACCAAAAAGCTGTTGGGCGCTATACAAATACAGCAGTATTGCCACCTCGAGAGGAGCCCGTCAGGGATTAGAGGGTGTGCAGCTCTGAGGAGTGGGTGTCCTGTCGTGGAGAAGCTGGCTTCCAGCTGTGCCAGGCACCAGACCAGAAGATACCCAGTGGGTCCCTCTCCACCCAAGAGCCCACACTCCCCCCCATTTCTCCCTGTTCACTCTATTTCCATTTTCTGTCCTTCCAGCCTACTTCCTGTCTTGCCACCAGACTTCTGAGCTTTTCTGCCTTTGTTCACCACCTTCAGAACATTCACTCATTTTTACCTTTCCGAGAGTACCTATATAGACTCTGCCTACTCCTGCCCAACAGGAGCCCCGAGTTCAGAGGAGGTGAGCAGGAGAAGCCTCTTCATGGGAAGCTTGTCGACCTGGCTCACATGGTTAGGTTCCAGCACAGACGCTAGTTACATCTCTATACCCCCCTGGCCAAGTGGTGCCTCATTAAATTACAAGATTCTGTCTTGACGGGCATGGCAGGTTGCAAATTGAGATCATTTCCAGAAAGATTCACTCTGCACTGAGCCCAGCAAAAGAGTCTCACTGCATTAAAAAAAAAAGAAAGAAAAGAAAATTCCAGAATCCCCCCACCTTCAATGTTGTTTTTAATCACTCAGTTTCATGGACAGAGGAGCCTGGTGGGTTAGAGGCTGCAGAGTTGGATCGACTGAGCGCATGCGCACACATTCTCAACCTTTATCGTGCACCAGTTTCTCTACCTACTGCTGATTCCCTGATAAGGACTGAGATTTACCATTGTTCAAACCCTTTTTCTAAAATCTGATCCGGAACATATAATTCTGGCTCAGGCTGCAGGTGGGGGCAATTTTCATCACCGTTAGTACAGGCTCCCAGGGTGACCAGGAGGCTGCTTAAAGAGAACCCAAGGCTGCGTGAGTGATGAGAAGGACAAGCGTCTTGATAGTGAGGAAGAAGAGGAATACGACACCAGTCTCTTGTTACCCCAGTGCATCAGGTAAATACCTACTTAATCCTTGGCCTCTCCTCCCTCCAAATGCCTCCCCCAACCCAGTCCCTCAAGCTCTGGTAGGAAGGAGAGCCAGCTTGAAGCCCAGACTCACAAGAAACTCTGCCTCTCCCTTCTCATGACTTCTTGGTATTAGGGTCCTGGTTGCCTAAGGCTTGGGCTTTGACCTTCTGACCCCATAGTTTAGACTTGACCAGGTTCTTTTTGTGTACAGGTATGACATAGGCAAGACTTCTTTCCCCTCATGGGACTTCAGGATACCAAGTGGCCAAGTTTGCTACTAATATCAGCCCTTCCTTAAAGTAAGTTGAGTAAATCTCCATGAGGTCAGAGGATCCCCAGGGTCCCAGGTCATTCTGCCTTCCCTTCCTCCTCATTTCCATCATCCGCTCGGTTTAAGAAGGCTCAGCTGTGGGAAGCGGAGTCTTGGCTTCCCCTGTATGCCTAACCCCAGAACATCCTCCTAAGAGTCAGCTAGTCTTCCTCTGTGTCCTCAGAAAGTAAGTTTCCTTATCACCTTAAGCCATGAATCCACAGAGTGGCCAAACACAGCAGAACTGATGCAAGAGTCCAGGACAAGGGAAGCTGCAGGTGTGTTTGTCCTGGGAGGGGTGGTCCCCCTCCACCCCCTCCCTCTCCTCGGGAAGTATAAAGGCTCGCCACCAGCCACGCAAGCACACTTCTCCACCATGCATCCCCTGCTGATCCTTGCCTTTGTGGGAGCTGCTGGTGAGTCCCACGCATCGCTTCAGGTTCCACTAGCCCCTTTCCTGGCAGAGATACACGCTTCACCATTCCTCCGGCCTCTCCTGTTCTACCTGTGTGTGTTCTCCCCTCCCTGGCCAGCACCCCTCCTTCCCACTCTGGGGCTCTCTTTAACTTCACTTCTCTCACCTTCTGCCCGGTTCCACTCCCATCCCTCTCGTCCATCCATTTCGGGGCTTTGTTGGGAGAAGCGAGAAAGGCAAACCAGGTGGAATCAGTCTGTGAAATGAGCCAGGCCTTAAGGCTTGGCCGTGACAACCGTAGGTAACTCCACTTGAGCTGTTCCTAGCCTTGGATGCTCCTGGGGAGACAGAAGGTGACTCAGGGTGGAGTCCTGTTTATTGGCCTGAGGCTGTGACCCATGCACTGACTTTTTAAGCTTCCTGAGTAGTTTTAAGATTCCCAGATGTATAGCCACAGCTGCGAATCACTGTTCTATTGGCCAATAACAGTAACCACCTTTATCCTGAGCAAAGGGTGCCTGGGCTCCCTGCTCAGGTGTGAGCTATGGGAGGAGCTGGTACAGCAAAGCCAAGGCTTTGCAGCCACATCTCCCTGGTGAGGCCAACCCATCGTGACAAACTGGGGCTGAAACCGCAGCGGGGAGTAGGCATGTGATGAATAAAAGGGAGAGAAGCACCAGTGGATGAGAGGACCGCATTCAGACCCGACGATGCTGAGTGCACCATGAAGGGAGTTCACTGTCCTTGCCCTGGTGCCCCCAGTGGAAGTCTGAGCCAGAGCCCCTGCAGGGTCCCTAGCTCTGTGCCCTGCAGACACACAGTGACTCGGGAGAACTACCTCTGTGAGACTAGCCAGGGATGCTCCCTGGTGGCCTTCCTCCCCTCCCTGTGCTCGGTCAGGAATCCTAATTAGCAGAGTCCAGCCACAGGGCTCGGGGCTCCACCCTCCTGCTGAATCAGCCTCTCCTCCCCTGCTTCCACTCAAGTGGCTTTCCCCTCGGACGACGATGACAAGATCGTCGGGGGCTACACCTGCGCGGAGAATTCCGTCCCTTACCAGGTGTCCCTGAATGCTGGCTACCACTTCTGTGGAGGCTCCCTCATCAGTGACCAGTGGGTGGTGTCCGCAGCTCACTGCTACCAGTAGTAAGTGCTGGGCCCCTGATGACTAAGCCCACTGCCCAGGGCCCTCTGGAAGAGCTGGGGTCCGTCCAGAGCTCAGAATGATGATGGGAAAGAGAAGAAGAAGTGGGCAGTGGCAACTGACTTGGCAGAAGCTGTGGGTGAAGAGGGGCACCTGCCAGGCTCCTCTGTCCATGGGATTCTCCAGGCAAGAATACTGGAGTGGGTTGCCATGCCCTCCTCCAGGGGATATTCCCAATCCAGGGATCAAACCCGGGTGTTATGCATTGGCTGGCACAGGTTCTTTACCACTTGTGCCATCTGGAAAGTCCCATAAAAAGTAGGCACAGACTATTTTGAAGGTGGGAATAGCCAGTGGGAAAAGTGGGGAAAGACCTCACACAAATAATCTTTGCCAGTTGGCTACATGTTAAAACCTTGTAAGATATTTTTTTTTTGTTTAAAAAAATTATTATGATTCCTAGTTCCCATTTAACTCAGAATTTTTAGGACGAGTCTGAATATTGATGAGTTTTCAACACTCTCTGCCTCTGGCAATTCTATACTCGTGGGCAGAACTGAGAATCACTCCCAAAAGCAAGGGTTCTCCAACCTGAATGCACACAATAATCACCTGGAGGGCCTGTTACAACACATGTTGCTAGGTCCCTCCTCAAGGGTTTCTGATGCAGAAACCCTGATGCAAGGGTCTGGGCAGAAGAGAGAATTTGAGTTGCTAACTCGTTCCCAGGTGACTGATGGTGCCGGCCCTGTGGCTGTTCTCTGAGAAATGCTGTATTAGATGACAGATAGAGCTAGTGGTAAAGAACCCAGCTGCCAGTGCAGGAGATGTAAGAGACGCAGGTTTGATCCCTGGGTGGGAAAGATCTCCTGGAGGAAGGCATGGACCTCCACTCTAGTATTCTTGCCTGGAGAATCCTATGGACAGAGGAACCTGGTGGGCTATAGTCCATGAGGTCGCAGAGTCGGACACGAGTGAAAAACTTAAGATGGACAGACGGACAGACAAATCAGATCACACAGGATGGTGGCCCTTACCAGATCAAGAAAGGAGGGAGAGGTTGCAGAGGTTGAAGGATGTCTGGGAGAGTTGACATGGTGCATTTGCACCCAGGGCACTGGGCACTGAATGCATGAGGGGTGTGGGAAAGGCGGCTGGAAAAGCAGATGGTCCCTAGCCGGACCCCTTCACTGTATCCCTTCTCCATTGCCAAGGCCCCTGAAGCATAAAGGTTGTTGTCTCACACCTGCACTGACCTACCACCCCTCTACAGCCCTTGACATTCCTACACCCCCTCCTGCAAGCAGGAAGAACCCCTAGGGGACATGGGCCTGTGGACAAAAAGGCCTTAACTGTGCTTGCCCTCAACAGCCACATCCAGGTGAGACTGGGAGAATACAACATTGACGTCTTGGAGGGTGGTGAGCAGTTCATCGACGCGTCCAAGATCATCCGCCACCCCAAGTACAGCAGCTGGACTCTGGACAATGACATCCTGCTGATCAAACTCTCTAAGCCTGCGGTCATCAGTGCCCGGGTGTCCACCTTGGCTCTGCCCAGTGCCTGTGCTTCCGCGGGCACCGAGTGCATCATCTCCGGCTGGGGCAACACCCTGAGCAGTGGCTGTGAGTGGGACCCTCACGTCTTCACCCTCTGACCTACCCACACTGCCCAGAACTGAGCATCGCCTGAGCTTGGTTCCAGTCTTTGCTTCCAATCTACAAATTCCCATCAAGTACCTACTACACATACAGGACTCTGTGCTGGGTACGAGAAGGGCAAGTGTCCCGGACTTGAGCTCGAGAATCAAAAGACAGGACAGATGTGGCCCCTGCTCTTAGCACCTTTAGAGAGGGGTCCACAGCCAGCCTTCCGGGAATGGAAACTCAATGTTCATTGGGGACCTCTCCTGGCCGCCCTCAGGGTTCAACCCTGGGTTGCCATCCCCCTTCCCATCCTAACCCACATTTTCCTTTCCTTGATCCCTTCCTGTTCCTCAAAGCCAACTACCCGGACCTGCTGCAATGCCTGGAGGCCCCGCTGCTGAGTCACGCCGACTGTGAAGCCTCGTACCCTGGACAGATCACTAACAACATGATCTGTGCTGGCTTCCTGGAGGGAGGCAAGGATTCCTGCCAGGTGAGATGCCTGCCCAGGTGTGGCAGCCTCCCTGGGGGCAGGATGTGAACGCCCAGGGCTGTGGGCTGATGGTCCCCTGGAGAAATGAGGGAGGCTGGGCTATGGCCTCTCTTAGTGAGAAGGGCGTGGGGCCCAGAGCCAATGGGAACAGGGTCTTGTGAGGTTCAGACTGTGTGTGGCTCCTGTTCCCTTTTGTTCTGTTTATAAAGCTTATCTCATCACTTCCTCCCCAGGGTGACTCTGGCGGCCCTGTGGCTTGCAACGGACAGCTCCAGGGCATTGTGTCCTGGGGCTACGGCTGTGCCCAGAAGGGCAAGCCTGGGGTCTACACCAAGGTCTGCAACTATGTGGACTGGATTCAGGAGACCATTGCCGCGAACAGCTAAAGCCCTGCCCCTCTGCCATCCTTATGCTAATAAAGTGACTGCTCTACCTGCCCAGGTGTGCACCTTCTTAGTCAACCCCCACCCCTACTCTGGGAAACACCCTCCCACCTGAGGTCAGACAGGGCACTACCCCTTACAAATGCGCCCCCTTCCCAAATGTGTTCCAGGGCACACTGGATTAACAGCAAAAGTGCAAGTCACTCAGTCGTGTCTGACTCTCTGTGATCCCGTGGACTGTAACCCACCAGGTTTCTCTGTCCATGGGATTTTCCAGGCAAGAATACTGGAGTGGGTAGCCATTTCCTTCTCCAGGGGATCTTCCCAACTCAGAGACTGGGTCTCCCCCGTTGCAGGCAGATTCTTTACCATCTGAGCCCCCAGGGAAGCCCACGTGTAAAGAGAAGGAACGCAGAGAATATCATCAGGGGGAGGGGTCCCTGGAGAAACTTCATTCCAAAAAGGCTGCATTTGCCGTGGTTTGTCTCTGCGTCATGAGTGTGGGGCTGATTCGTGTACATGCATGCACACATGTGTGGGGCATGGTCTGTAAGATCCCACACCTCTGCTCACTGGTCCCCACGCCTAGGGAAGCACCTGCCAATCACCTTGGCCTTTTCTGAGTCGCCTCCGTGTCCCCAGCACGTGTTCCCTCCTGGAAGCAGGAGGCCCCGCTGGCCCCTGTTTCCCCAGGACCAGCTCACGTGTCTGAGAGAGATGAGACCTCCCCAGGTCTCTCTCCCTCCCTCTCCTGAGAAACCTGCCTTCTGTTCTTCCCACGTGATGATACGAACACCCTCCTGAGTCCTTGATAGACACTTTCACATTTAGTTCCCTCTACCTCTGCAGTGTTTATTATTCCGGAGATACGGACAAGGAAACAGAGGTTCAGACGAGGTTGTCAGTTCACCCACATCCCTCGTCCAGCAAATGACAGATCTGGAGTTGGCCTCTATTTGCCCAGCCCCCAAGCCCAACCCCTGCTTCCTCTACCCTACCTCATGGGCCCTCCAGCTGCCGCCCATCAGCTCTGCTACTCAACATCTTTCCAGCTCATCCCCTGCCTGCAGCACTTCCTAAGGGGCACTTATCTCCTTGCAGTCTTCTAAGCCTGTGCTCAGAGGGATCCTGTGTGTTGTTCACTTTCTGGTTCATACCTTTCCTGCTGCCCCACAGCTTTCAAAGTAGAAGCCAAGCTCCTCATCACAGAGATGCACGGTTTTTCCTGCTCTGGCCCTGCCTGTTTCCAGCCTGGGTTTCCTCACCCCTCCCTTCCCCTGCAGTGCCCCAGGGCTCAGAAGTGCTGGGGGTTCTTCCAACATGCCGTGTACCTCTGACCCCCACCCACCTGTTCACCCTCTTCAGAAAAGTCCTTGACTCTTCCTGCTCCCCGTTCTCTTCCCCACACCCCTGCACTGGCTCCATGACCCCCTGGCCTGAGTAAGGAGTCCTCATTCTCTTCCACGCTTACTTCTATCATAGTTCTGCTCATCAACATGTGTATGGATGTGCCTACCGTGGCCTTCAGCCATGAGCTTCTTATAGAAGACGTCTTGTCTTACTCATCCTGGTATGTCTAATGATTAAACAACAGCTGAGATATAATAGGCAGCCAGAGGTTGAATGAATGAAGTATGAGCTAGAAGAGGAAGCAAATATACTGAAGAAAAGGCCTTCCAGAAGAACAGTTCTCAAAGTGTGGTCCCTGGACCAGCAGGACCAGAATCACCTGGGAATTTAGGAGAAACGCAAATTCTTAGGCTCCACCCCAGACCTACTGAGTCAGGAATTCTTAGACAGAGCCCAGCAGCTTGCTTTTAACAAGACTTCCAAGGCATCCTGATGGATGTCAGAGCTTGGGAACCAATGTGGCAGAGAGAGCCTTAGACCAGTACTGTCTGTGAAAACAGCAGTCACCAATACCTTGACTAACTATATGCAGGCACATGACGAACCTTTCTGCATGTGTGCATGCTAACTCACTTCAGTCGTGTCCAACTCTTTTTGACCCCATGGACTATAGCCCGCCAGGCTCCTCTGTCCATGGGATTCTCCAGGCAAGAATACTGGAGTGGGTTGCCATGCCCACCTCCAGGGGATCTTCCCAACACAGGGATCAAACCCACGTCTCTTACGTTCCCTGAACTGGCAGGCAGGTTCTTTACCACTAGCACCACCTGGGAAGCCCAATAAACCTTTTGCCGTTCATTCGCTCAGTCGTGTCCAACACTTTACGACCCCATGGACTATAGGCCGCCAGGCTGCTCTGTCCATGGGTTTCTCCAGGCAAGAATACCAGAATGGATTGCCATGCCCTCCTTCAGGGGATCTTCCCAACCCAGGGATCGGACCCAAGTCTCTTATGTCTCTTGAATTAGCAGGTGGGTTCTCTACCACTAGCGCCACCTGGGAAGCCCAATAAACCTTTAGATGTATTATTTATGTCTCACAAGAGCTCCGTAAGGTAGGTCTTATTTTATCATCATCATTCCCATTTTACAGTTAAGTAGTGTTAGTGTTAGTTGCTCAGTCGTGTCTGACTCTTTGCGACACCATGGACTATAGCCTGCCAGGCTCCTCTGTCCATGGAATTCTCCAGGCAGGATACTGGAGTGGGTAGCCATTCCCTTCTCAAGGGGATCTTCCTTATCCAGGGAACCCGAGTCTCCTTCATTGAAGGCAGTTAAGGAGACTGGAATTTTTAAAAAATCCGGTAACTTGCCCAAGGTTTGAAGCAGAAGGCATGGGAGGGAGCTCTCAGTCTGGCTACTGGAGGTGAGATTGCCTGAGGAGTAGGACTTTAGGGCTCAGGATCAGCACCTAGGAGAGTCCCAGATTTTAAATGAGGAGGCCGGAGTGCTGGTTCCAGCCCTTTCTCCTTGTCTCCTGCCACTTTGGGGGACCCTTTAGCCTCTCCAGACTTCAGTTACATCTGGGAAATTAGGAGACAAAGTTTGGGTTAAAATGGATCAATTCACGTGCAAAAGTTTTAAAAAATTACATAGATATTATTTGCGGGTCTCCTCCCTACATCCCAACACCCACCTTGAGAAAGGCACACAGGTAACCAGCAAGCTTTCCCTTGGGTCCCCTGAGCACTATGGCATTCTTGCCCCCTCAAGTGGCCACACTGAGTGCAGCTGGTTAAGTCGAACCAAAAAATGAGGAAAGGCTGCCCCCTGCTGTCAAAGATGAAGAAAGGCTTCACGTGGCATCTGCCTGACCTGTCTAAACTTGAACCAAACAAAAAGCTTCGTGGGCACTTTACTAACAGTGTGACAAAGTTGAGACAATCCCCATGAAAACAAAAGGTGGTTGTGGAACCAAGGCAGGGTGGTATTCTTTGTAAGTTTAAGTTGGTGTGAGAGTCCCCAGGTCAAAAGGAAACTCTAACTTAGGGAGTAAATTACTGAAGTGTAAATACCCACGGCAATTTTGTGCCTAATTGTTTATTTAAATATGAATTAATTAACCTAGAGACTTGGAACTCTGAACATCCTGGGGATTACTCAGAAATATGTGTTTTTCACCAGGCTCCTAGGTGACTGGAGATTCATTCAGCAAATTCAGTACCATGAAACAGCTTCTTATATAAACTGTTCTTCCTTGAAAAAAAATGACTTTATAAATGAAACAAGTATTTTTTTTTTACAGTGGTAGATTTCAAAATATCACTTAAAGTAGTATTTTGTTGTTTTTCTTTTAAAATTTTATTGTTTTACTTTAACATAATATAGATAATAGCTCTATTACCCATTTAAAATAAAATCGCTATCTATGGCTCAAAAACCAACACTATAAAGTTGACACTGAGAAATGTCAATTTTACTTACACTCTGCTTCTGTCTCCTCCATTTATTCTTAACAGGTAATCGCTTTTACCCATCTCTTTTGTAAACTTCCAGTATTTCTTCATGTAGCATGAAACACAGAGAAGTGTGATTCTTATTTTTCTCCTCTGTTAGACAAGGGTGGCATATAGAAACCTTATTCTGCCGCTTGTTTTTAATCCAGTTAACAGTATATATTAGAAAACTTTCATCCATTTTTAGCATTGAATAATATTCTGTTTTGTGAATGTGTCACAGTCTATTTACCTAGTCCTTTACTGATGGGTACTTGCGTTTTTCCCAATCCTTTGCTATTCCAAATAATGCAAATATTTTACACACTTGTTTTCATTTGTATGCAAAAGTAATTACAGGATAAACTCCCAAAGGTTGAATTTCTGGGTGAAAAAGTAAGAACATTTGTATTATTTATGGTGGTGGTGGTATTAGTCACTAAGTCGTGTCATAATATTTATAGATAGTTACAAATTGCTCCCATTAAGAGTTGTATTATTTAGCATGTCAGAGCGTTCTAAGTTGCTTCAGGCATGTCCAACTCCTTGCAACCCTATAGACTATAGGCCTGCCAGGCTCCTCTGCCCTTGGGATTCTCCAGGCAAGAATACTGGAGTGGGCTGGCATGCCCTCCTCCAGGGGGATCTTCCCCACCCAGGGATCCAACCCCCGTCTCTTTTGTTTCCTCCACGGCAGGAGGGTTCTTTTACCACTAGCGCCACCTGGGAAGCCTGGTGATAGAATTGTCTTCCACTATTCACGTACTCAAATTGGTGAAAACTGACATTTCAATGCCATTTTAGTTTGCATTTATAATTGCAAGATTTTTTTTCCCTATGGTTAAGCACCATTTGGATCTTTTCTTCGGAACCTTCTCATTTTTATTGCACTGCTGGATTATTTTCTTATTGATTTCTAGAAGTTCATCATCATGAGATCAGCCCTCATGATGAAAATTGCTAATGCTTTCCCCATATTGTCATTTATCTTTGACTCTATGTATGTTCCCATGAAATTAAAAGATGCTTACTCCTTGGAAGGAAAGTTATGACCAACCTAGATAGCATATTCAAAAGCAGAGACATTACTTTGCCAACAAAGGTCCGTCTAGTCAAGGCTATGGTTTTTCCTGTGGTCATGTATGGATGTGAGAGTTGGACTGTGAAGAAAGCTGAGCACCGAAGAATTGATGCTTTTGAACTGTGGCGTTGGAGGAGACTCTTGAGAGTCCCTTGGACTGCAAGGAGATCCAACCAGTCCATCCTAAAGGAGATAAGTCCTGGGTGTTCATTGGAAGGACTGATGCTAAAGCTGAAACTCCAGTACTTTGGCCACCTCATGCAAAGAGCTGACTCATTGGAAAAGACTCTGATGCTGGGAGGGATTGGGGGCAGGAGGAGAAGGGGACGACAGAGGATGAGATGGCTGGATGGCATCACTGACTCAATGGACGTGAGTCTGAGTGAACTCCGGGAGTTGGTGATGGACAGGGAGGCCTGTCGTGCTGCAATTCATGGGGTCTCAAAGAGTCGGACACGACTGAGCGACTGATCTGATCCGATGTTCCCCCTGAAAGTGTGTTGTCATTATGTGGTCAGGTTTGTCTTTTTTGCTTCTAGACATTGAGTCATAGTCTGAAAGACCACAAAAGAAAGGGCCATCTAGTGAAATGAAATCGAGACTACTCAACTGGAGTTTCAGTTTCAAGGTCATCCTGTGCAGGGAAAATCAAATATCTGGCAAAAGTTTAAAATGTTTCTGCCCTTTAGGGAAAAAGAGGAAGAAGACCTTGACTATGATCACGTGACCAAGCGATTGCATTTCAATGTTCCCGAGGCTGTATTCACCCAGTTCTCCGCCTCAGTTTCCCGGAAAGCCCTTTACCGAACCCTGATGTCTGAAGTCCGCAATGAGAAGTGAGGCAGCCGACGACACAGGTGGTTCCCCCCTCACCTCACACTGATTAGAAATACAGCTCTCCCACCATCCCCATCCCACCCTCAAGGTCATTGCATTGCACTGAGCTGAGCTATAGCTGATTCACGTTGCTGTCCAGCAGACATAACACAACACTGTCAAGCAATTATCCTCCAATTTAAAAAAAAAAATGTTTTTAAAGTGAATGCAAAAAAAGGAAAGAAATACAGCTCTCAGCTATGACTTTACCCCTGGAAAAGCTCTACCTCTGTGTACCTGGTGGCCTGTTCTCTGGACCACCCTGGGGGTTCAGAGTTGGGCCAAAGGGGCAGACTCTGGATTCTGTGGGACCCCATTCTCAGATAAAAGGTGTGATCTCTGGGTGCCTGGTGTCAGGGGCAGGCCAGGGATAAAAGGGGCTGCTACTATGAAGACAGCCTACAGAGGGGCGGATACCGAGGAAACCAGCCCTGACACAAAGGCGCACAGCTCGGAGGATCCGAGAAGGCCCTGAAGAAAGGGCACGAGGTGAGGAGGGAGCCCCCTGGCCTTGTTTGTACCCGCCTCCCCCCGCCGCCACCCACCCCCACCCCCACCTCCGCCCCCGTCCCCCCCCCCCCCGCCACCCTCAACACGCACCCGGAGTGCTGATGTCACCTCCTCGCCCTCCAAAGTCCTCAGGGGGCAACTCTCTGGTGGATCCTCCCAGACTCCCTCTCCGAGGGGCGGGCCCATGGGAGGGGCCGTTTTTGTATAAAGCTGTAACGTTGTGGGGACAGGGGGGCCACGGTGATTCAACCCTATGGGAATCCTTTACAAAAACCTTTCTGCCTATCCCAGTGCCCATCATCTTTCGCTCTTCTCCTGGGTCGCCGGCCCAAGGGTGGCTTGGGTTGGGAGGCCTCCACCTCCCCCCACCATTTACCTGTCAAGCCAAAACCACGGAGCAGGACAGGTCTGGATCAGAGCTGAAGCTTCCAGGCAGAAAGGCCAGATGTAAGAAGATACCTCTGTGGCCTCAAGGATGAAGGACTCAGGGAGACCCTTTATCCCACTCCCACACTACCCGCTCCCTGCCCAGGGCAAGGTCAATGGGAAGGTGCGTGGGAGGTGACCCGCTCTATGAAACAAGAAGTCAGCACTATGCCAGGACCCCCCCATGGATGCTCATGGATGTCTGGGACCCTGCCCACATCCCCAGGCCCATATCCCTGTGACAAACCCTCAGGAAGAATCAAAACAGGGGCTCAGGGCCCTGTGGATGGACTCTGTCCATGCTCTGAGGCCCCAAGAGTCAAGAGTCAAAAATATTCTTTCATGCAATATCCATAAAGCACAGGAGAGGACTCCCAGTCCCAGAGTCCACCAGACACCAACGCAGACCCCGTCTGCTCTGCCCGCCTTTAACTGCTTTCCTCCTTGCTCCGCTTCACTGTGTGAACACTGAGGTTTTCTTTGGAAAAGGCACCAGGCTCACAGTTATAGGTAAGACACAGTCCGGGTCTTTCCTGGCTCTTCGGAGGGGAGGGCGGTCCCAGGTGTGTGTTGTAGGGTGGCTGTGTTCTGATGTGTTATGACTATCACTTCGGCCCAGGGACCAAGCTGACGGTTGTAGGTAAGGCTGGGGTCTCCAGGTGGGTACCATGAGGGAGCACTCCCTCCAGGGGAAAGTAGGAAGAAAGGGATGACCCAGGTCCCGGGGTCCGGGGGCGCTGGAAAGCTCTGGAAGGCTATGCAGGGTGTTTGAAGGGGGCTGGTGTCTTTGGGAGGGAAGAGATCCTTGAACGCCCCAACCTTTCCTCGAATCCCGGCTGTGCTCAGCAGAGGAGGGGAGGTTTTGAAGTGAATCCTGGAGTCTTGGCTTTGGAGACTTCTACTTTTTTGGGGGGGGTGGGGAGCGGGGAAGGAAGACGGCTCACTGCTGTAGGTAAGCCAGCCAGGACTGGAGGGCTGGGAACATGCAGGGAGGGGCAGAGTCCAGATGGGGCCTCCGTCTTGGGTGCCTAGGTTAAAGCGCTTATCAGAAAGATCTGAATTCCTGTCTTGGTGAGTTCTTGTCTTGATGAGGCGGGCAGCCTCCATCTCCAGTAATTTCATGGGCGGGCTCGGCTAAGCCTGGTTTCCCTACCGGGAGGCAAGTAATCTCAGTTAGAAAGGGGTCACCTTGTCCATCTCCTGTCTCCTTGGAGGATGCCCATCAAAGCCAGGGTAGATGGGAGAGCCTCTGGCCCCGGAGCTGTCAGTCCTTCCATTTTTCTCCTGCCTGCAGAAAGGAGATGGACACAGGAAAGGCGGGTGGGGAGTCCCGCACTATACGGTTTTAAACCCCCTCCACCCCAGGAGTTAAAGTTCTGCTAAGGAAAGGAACAGGAGAGCCGCAGGTGAACCGGGGGATGAAGGATTCAGAGGTGCAGCGAGTTTCCCTACTAGGCTTTAGGGTTGTGTGACTAATGATAGACTCTATTTCGGCAACGGGACGAAGCTTTCCGTCTTGGGTGAGTACAGGTCTTCCCCGGGGATGGTGTGCTGTGAAGCTGGAGTTCTAGAAGTTCCCCTTAGAGAAGGCCGGGACTTGAGAACACGGCAGAGAAAAAGCTGAGGGTATGGGTGAGCAGAGAAGGTGCTAGAACCCCCAGAAGTGCTGGGGGGAAGGTCGTCTCTGGAAGGAAGGGCACCATGTTACCAGACTCTGGGGTTTGCCACACCCACGTTGTGCTGTGGAGCAACCAGGCACAGAACTTTGGACATGGGACCCGGCTCGCCATCCTGGGTAAGACGCAGGACCCGGGAGGTGGGGTCACTGTCTCTGGGACCGGAGTGTCTGTCTCTCCTCCCTGTCCTGACAGAAGGGGGTCGAATAAACTCTGATCCCCGTGCGGCTTTCCAGGATCTGGATCTGCCATCTCTTTATTTATTTTTTTTAATATTAATCTTATTTATTTGTGGCTGTGCTGGGTTTTTGTTGCTATGCGGGCTTTTCTCTAGTTGCAGACAGCAGGGGCTACTCTCTAGCTGTGGTGTGCAGGCTTCTCATTGCAGCGGCTTCTCTCTTTGTGGAGCACCAGCTCTAGGCATTTGGGCTCAGTAGCTGTGGCGCACAGGTTTAGTTGCCCCACAGCATAGGGGATCTTCCCCAACCAGGGAACAATCTTGTGTCTCCTACATTGGCAGGCAGACTCTTAACCCCTGGATCACCAGGGAAGCCCCCTGCCCTCGCTTTAGAGGCAGCTCAATTGATGCCTCTGTTTCTCGTCTGAGTCTTCTGCCCACAAGCTGCCTCCTCACACTTCTAAGCTCACCCCTCCTTCTTACATGCATGGATCGTCTCCTCCGAAGTTTCTTCCTCTTTCCCCCCTTTCCCCAGAGTGTGCTTAGGCCTTTCTCCTAGTGGCATCCCTTTGGTCCAGAGCCATGAACCCAGGCAGGGGGAAAAATGGCCATTCTGGCTCTCGAGGACCTAAGACTTTGGCCCCGCCTGAGGTTTCTGGGGGTTTTGCCATAGCCACCTGCAGCTGTGGGCCTACAATTCGCCCCTCCACTTTGGGATCGGCACCAGGCTCACCGTGACAGGTATCGGGCGGGAAGTGGGGTGCAAGGGCCTGGGGGGTCAGGCCCACCTTTCCCTCCTGAGGGAGCACCTCCAGCTTGCTGCACTGCGTCTGATGCGGCTCCTCGGCCCAGGGCTCTGAGGAGCTGTGCTTTGTCTCCAGCCTTGTCTCGCTCTTCTTCTTGTTCTCCAGGACTCCTCATCGCTCCTGTTCTGGCAGGTGTGCTGTTTGCTTTCCCTTTCTTATCTGATTGTCTCCATTCCCACCCCCATTCTATCTCCGATTCTGCACTGTTGACCCCCTTTTGGCGCATAGCCCTGTCTTCTATGTTAAAACCTACCCCCAGCTCCTCCCTCCAGCTCAGAACCCTGTCCTTGCTTTCCTTGTCCTTCGTCTATCCTTGTCTGTCCTTCATCCTTTCTGTCTCCACCGGTCTCCAAGAGCCATGCGTGTCATCCGGAGCTGGTTTAAGAGACCAGGAGGCAGTGGGGGAGCAGCTTGGCGAGACTGAGCTGGTCTGAGGGGGGCTCCTATGCCCTGAGGGCAGAGGTCCAGGTCACAGCATCACTTGAGCTTGCAGGAGTGTCCCTGGGGAGCACTGCGCTTGGTGGGGGTCAGAGGAGGTAAGCCTGAACAAGCTGTTACAACTGGAAACATACCCTTTTAGCAAGAGACAAGGCAGAAGGAGGAGAAATAGTTTGGAGGCCCCATCGTGTCAAGCCTCAGAATCTGTGCTGAGATAATGGAGCCAGTGGCTCATGATTAAACACTAACACACCATCACAACCCTTGGGAGGAAGCGGGCAAGGGTGAGGTGGGTCTGGGCTGGAGTTGTAGACACAGCCAGAGGAATGGGCCACCGAGCTCCTACCAGACTGGTCAGCTGGAGCAGGCTTTGCCCTGCAGATGGGAGCACATGACAGGGAATGTGATGGAAATTGGAAAGTCCCTGCAGATGGGAGCACATGCCAAGGAGTGTGATGGAAATTGGAAAGTACAGATCATCGGGATTCAAAATGCATGAGTTCTGGGGGAAGAGGGGCTCTCGTGCAATTTGCAAAGTGACCTAAACTGGCTCAGGCCCTCGGAGATGTAAATATAAAACAGAAATGACAATGATGGTCTCTTGGAGTTCTGAAATTGTAAGGGACTAAATCCTTATGGCAGGAAGAGAAGGGGACGACAGAGGAGGAGATGGTTGGATGGAATCACTGACTGACTCAATGGACATCAGTCTGAGCAAACTCTGGGAGATAGCGAAGGACAGGGAAGCCTGGCGTGCTGCAGTCTGTGGGGTCACACAGAGTCAGACACGACTGAACAGCAACAACAGATCGTGTGCAAATCCTTTGTAGAGGACTCAGAGAATGCCGCCATCCCTTCCATTCCTGTGTATCCTCACTGTGTCACAGACACAAACTGGGGCTCGATTTTCTCAATAGAAACATTCCCCAAACTTGGATAAAGTGGAGATATCTGGGTTTGCCACATTTCTGCTCCACAAACTCGCTCCCAGAACAGAGCTAAACACAGGTCTCAGTGCATTTTAGAAACACGGAGGGTGCTTGAAAGGTAGATGTGTTTTTTGGTTTTACTTTACTCCTCCACGTCCTCACACAAGGGCCTGCCTTCCAACAATTTCAGAAAATTCTCTTCCATCTGTCAGGCATGTGAAAGGGCCTGGAACCCTCTGATGAACTGGCCTTCAGACTTTGGGGTTTGTTCATTTCAACACTTTTCCTGCTTTGAATATAATGCGTGACTGGAACTAGGATTCCAAAGTCGGTAGGGAGGTTTGGAAATAAGAAATAAGATAAGGTTCAACCTCAGAACAGTTTTTTTAATGGGGTTCCAGCCATTCTGGGCAAGCTCCCACACACCCCAGCACCCAGGTAGGAGTCAGTTTGAAACATCAGATAGGATAATAGCCAAAGGCACATAGGCTTCCCAAAGCAGGTTACATGTAAAAGCAAAACAAAAGGTGGGTTCAGTATAATATAGAGAAAAGCATGTCAGCTATAACAGGAAAAGTATCTTTTCTAGGGAAGAATATGTATGCATGCTAAGTCACTTCAGTTGTGTCCGACTCTATGCAACCCTACGGACTGTAGCCTGTCAGGCTCCTCTGTCCATGAGATTTTCCAGGCAAGAATACTGGAGTGGGTTGCCATTTCCTCCTCCAGGGAATCTTCCCCTCTCAGGGATCGATTCACGTCTCATGTCTCCTGCATTGGCAGGCATGCTCTGTACCACTGAGCCACCTGGAAAATCCCAGGGAAGAATGGCTAATTCTAATTAATATGTGTTATCGCTCAAACAGGTAAACACATACACCCTGCAAAAACAGAAAAATAATTATTAGATGCAGTCAGTCTGGTTTCCAGGTCATATTGTTAGGAGGAATCTTCTGTCTCAAAATCCAGGCTTATCCAGCTCTCCTATAATTACTTCCAGGTCTGAAAATTAGATAGTCATGCACCAAAGAGGGATTTGAGCTAGGAAGAAAACAGATATACTCACTTAATGGATCATCCTACATGGCTGCAAGAATAAGACGTTTCAAACATAGCCAGAAAACTCAGGATATGATGCCACCTTAGGGAGAGCAGGAGGCAGTCAGTAGTGTGTATCCACGGGGTAAGCAAGAAAGAAGGGGCAAAGTTGAGGGTGACTAATAGCAGAAGATTGGGATGGTGACCCGTAAACAAACAGAACCTCCTGCTGTGTAATTTTATGATGATGCTGTGGCCCCTTTCCTTATTGCCCTCAATTCACACACACACAGCCCCTACCATGCCCAGCCAGCTCTCAGGCCAGTCCTGGCCCCCACCCTTGTCCTTCCAGACGATCTGAGCCGGGTCCACCCACCCAAGGTGGCTGTGTTCGAACCCTCGGAGGCAGAGATCTCCCGGACCCAGAAGGCCACGCTCGTGTGCCTGGCCACGGGCTTCTACCCCGACCACGTGGAGCTGACCTGGTGGGTGAACAGGAAGCAGGTCACGACTGGGGTCAGCACGGACCCTGAGCCCTATAAGGAGGACCCCACGCGGGATGATTCCAGATACTGTCTGAGCAGCCGGCTGAGGGTGACCGCCGCCTTCTGGCACAACCCCCGCAACCACTTCCGATGCCAAGTCCAGTTCCACGGGCTCACGGACCAGGACCAGTGGGAGGAACAGGACAGGGACAAGCCCGTCACCCAGAACATCAGCGCTGAGGCCTGGGGCAGAGCAGGTGAGCCGGCAGGGAGGGAGTCAGAGCCGACAGAGGAGAGATCAGGGAGAGGAGTGGGAAGGCTGCACACAGAGTGAAGGCGTTGAGGGAGAGCCCAGCAAGAGGGGGGACAGGGCACCTCCTCGGGCGAAGTCCTCCCCCGGATCCAGATCCTCAGCCCAGCTCAGCTGTGCTGGTGGGTCCCCTCCCTGCCCGCCTGCACAGCTCAGGGTCCCAGTGGTGGGTCCCCATCCCCTCCAGTGGGATGAGCATGCTGTGGCCACATTGGCACAGACAGTGCTGGGATTTCAGAGGCTGCTCTGAGCCTGGGGGTCAGTGCTGACTGAAAGCTAGCTTAGTAGGTCTTTTTCGTTTATTTGTTTTGTTTTAAGCATCTCAAAATACCACACATTTATGATTGCATAGCTTTAATGTGTCAGGAATCTGGGCATAGCTTAGCTGGCTCGTTTATCTCAAGATGCTACAATCAGATGTCAGCCAAAGCTGGAGTCTTATCTGAAGGCTCAGCTGGGGCAGGATCCACTCCCAAGTTCAAGTGGTTGTTGCCAAGGTTTAGCATCTTGCCAGCTCCTAGACTGAGGAAGGCTGGCTTAGCTTTGAATCGGGTTTAGACGATCAGGCTCTCATCCATTTCCCTCCCCTTTTTTCTTTCAGACTGTGGCGTCACCTCCGGTAAGTGGCCTTCTCCTCCTATGTCCCCATCTCCTATTATCTTTGCTCTGGAATCAGAGAATGCCGAACCCATGGACCCTGGTGGGGGCCATGAGGGAAGGAGGCCACAGATGACCAGCTCACAGGTACCTATCTGCTCTCCCTTCCTGCCAACAGCGTCTTATCAGCAAGGCGTCCTGTCTGCCACCCTCCTCTATGAGATCCTGCTGGGGAAGGCCACCCTGTACGCTGTGCTGGTCAGCGCCCTGGTGCTGATGGCCATGGTAAGGAGGGGCCAGGATGGGGCAGGCAGGTTGGAGGGGACACTTGAAATGCAGCAACACAGACCTAGGAATGTAGAGACCCCACCAGGACCAGAGGTGGGCAGAGAGGAAGAAGGGGTTCACCCGCATGCCTCAGAAGACCCCTTGCACCTCTGTGATCACAGTGGAAGAGCCATGCTGGGCAGGAGAAACTGGGGTCACCAGAAAACCCAATGGCTGGATGTTGGGAGGAGACCTGCTATTTGTCTTGTCAGTGGGACACCTGCTTCCTCTCAGTCCCCAGCACTCCTGGCTCCTTGTACCCTCACACCTTCTCTTCCTCAGGTCAAGAGAAAAGAGTCCTGAAGCCAGCTTCCAGCCTGTTACTGCCCTGATGGGAATTCTGCTTTTCCCGTTCCTACCCAGTGCTTCTGAAGAGCGGCCCTCATCTCTGGACTCAGCGCAGCGTCCACGGCCATGTGAGGGTGCCCCAAACTCTCAGGACCAGGATCTCCCTAACTCAGGGCAGACCCTAGGGGGACTGAACTTCCTGAACCAATAAAAATGCTCTGTTCTGGCTTGACTCTGCCTTGTGAGTATCTAGATACCTCTTCTGTCCATCTCTGAAGTCCCATGTGACTCCAGTCAGGGTACAAACTGGAGCTCTTCAAGGACAGTCCCCTGCTGTCCTTTCAGGTGGGAGGTGTCACATGCTCCTCCTTGTCAGGGAAACTTAAGGACGTGTGAAAGGGGGTGACTGGTGAAGAGAGAGGCTTCCTCTGGAGTAGTCTAGAGAAATGCTGATGTTAACTCTAGGAATTTTCTGTCCTACTTAATCAAGATGCTCTGAGGCAGAGCTGACCTACACAGGTGTGTCTACCTGCCAAGTGGTCATGACCTCATGGCCAACAAAGCTCAAAGCCATTTGTGTCACCTACGCAGCCTCCCTGAGGGCACGCACAACTCAGCTGCCTTCACCACCAAGGAGTGTTTCCAGGAGAGAAGAAAAGTCACTGACTTGGGACTCTGTTCTCAGTACCAAGTGTGTCTTCTAGTTTAAATTATAAAGCCAGTTAGAAATTTCACTCAAGTGAATTAAGTAGATGTGAAAATGTCCCCTGATGAGTCCTCAGAGGATGGAAAATAAAGTCCCCTCAAACCAAGGATCAGCCCTCTTGCTATTTCTAGAAATCCTTCCAAAGCTCTTTATTGTCACATGGTCACCATGGTGACTTAACCCAAAGCCCTCAAAATGGCATAAAAGATCCACCGTTGTCCTCCGTCTGTCTACACTCACCCTCACTCCTGTCACCCTGAACCCCCTGAGCTTGCAGGTCATGTTGCACTCCTCTACCTGGAATGGCAAATATGTAAGCTCCTACTGATCCTGGAAGATTTACCAGTGATATCTTCCCCTATAAGAAGCCTCTATGCCTCTGCACCATCCCCATGATGTTGGATGAAATGCACCATGCATTTTGATATCACAGTGCCCTGTGCCCACCTCCTTCCTACCACTGACCACACTTGGTGGAAACTACCCCTTTTCTTGTCTGACATCCCTACTTGAAGGTCACTCCACGATGGCAGAGTTGTGTTTTATTACAGTAGCCATGGGATGTGGCTTAGTACCTTGGTTCAGTGTGTGTGTGTGAGTTGCTCAGTCTTTGCGACCCCATGGACTGCCACCTGCCAAGCTCCTCTGTCCATGGGATTTTCCAGGCAAGAATACTGGAGTGGCTTGCCATTCCCGTTCCCAGGGGATCTTCCTGACCCAGGGATGGAACCCAGGTCTCCTGCATTGCAGGCAGATTCTTTACCATCTGAGCCACATGGGAAGCCCATGTTCAGTGTACACATCCATTAAATTATCTTGGAATCAATGAATGAATCAGTGAGTTCACCCACAGTGACCCAGTTCAGGAGCAGATATCACCCTAAGGCCTGCCTGAAACAGACAGCGATCCTCCCCCTCCCAACCCCGCAGCACACAGCCTTCTTTATGGCAACACATGCGTGCATTCTAACATGGGTCTCTCATATACAACCACGTGCATATACACATATGTCTCTGTATATGTATGCATGTAAATAGCCATCCGCTTGCTAAGCACATATCATTGCAATGTTTGCTATTAACCTCCAAGAAAATAAAGATATCCAAGTCACAGTCCTCAAGAATCTTCCCTGTTCACTAGGGGATAATTCATGGATATAAAGAGTTAATATACAAACGATGCGAGTTACTATAATGCAGGCAGAGGCTAGCACTCAGTTTCTGACTGGGACCATCAGGGGAGAGTCTGGGAGGGTGGCAGACTCTTCACAGGAAGAGTTGGTCTCAGTTATCCAAGTGGGAGAGAGGTCATGAGAATCAGGCGTATGAATGAGATAGGAAGGTACAGGGTCAGGGACCTTGCACTCAGCATTCAGGTCCTTGCACTCAGCTGGCTTCGAGGTTCAGAGATGACAGTCATAAGTCTGTAAAGGCAGATTGGGGCTTCCCGCTTGGACAGTGGACTCTATCCTTGTCGCAGCATGAGGCGGGCATATAGTAGACACGCACTAAACATCTATTGGAGAAGGCAATGGCACCCCACTCCAGTACTCTTGCCTGGAAAATCCCATGGATGGTGGAGCTTGGTGGGCTGTAGTCCATGGGGTCGCTAAGAGTCGGACACGACTGAGCGACTTCACTTTCACTTTTCACTTTCATGCTTTGCAGAAGGAAATGGCAACCCACTCCAGTGTTCTTGCCTGGAGAATCCCAGGGATGGGGGAGCCTGGTGGGCTGCTGTCTATGGGGTCACACAGAGTCAGACATGACTGAAGCGACTTAGCAGCAAACATCTGTGCACTAGTGAAGGGAAAGGAGTTGGAGGGCAAGTGCAGAGCTGTGAGTCCTCCTGCCCTGAGCTGACATCACCTGCTCTGTGGATGGTCCTCCTACCCACCTCTCTATAAATGCCAGTCTGCACCTGAGCACAGAGAATCCCAGAGGGGAGCCCTGATGACATAGGAGAGCTCCTCAGGGTGGCATCTGTTCCAGGAGGGGCCTCTCTGCCCCCTTCCCCCACCACTAGCACCCTGCCCTTCCCCAAGCCCCTCCCCACTCTCAGTGTACCCTGAGTCTGTCTCCTCTCATCCACTCAATCAGACCAGCCTCTGCCACCTGCACTCCCTGCCTCTGCGGCGCAGTTGGAGGAGGGGCACCAGAGGAGAGGACATTTTTGTATCACAGTGTAACATTGTGGGGACTGGGGGATGGGCACGATGATTCAGTTAGAGGAAGTGCTTTTACAAAAAGCCCTGCCTCAGAAAATAGACCCATGCAGCTCATCAGGAACCTAGCCCCGAGCTTAAGATGGGGAGAGTGGCTGGAAGAAGTACCTGGAGCCGGTCCCTCTGTGGTCTCACAGGGACCTGGACTCTGACCACCTCTGCCTCTCCCTGCTCCACACTCAGCTTCCAAGGAACACGAAGAATCAAGCCATCAGAGTGGGATCTTCACAAAACTTGATCTTGGACAAAGTACTTGCAGTTGTGTTATTTGTTAAGCACTCACAACAACCCCCTGGTGAAGATATTACCCCATTTTTCAGATGGAGAAACTAAGGCCAGGGAGGTTACAGGTCACAAAAGTAGTAGGAGGCAGGGTCTAGCCTGAAACACTTCCCAGTCCAGCAAAACCTCCACCCCTAGTGCCTCTTCCAATTTCACAACCATGTCAGCCCCCAAGTCAAGCTCCTTCTCTGCAAAATCAGAGGTGACCTCATGTCCAGACCACTTGTCCACTAGTTCTGGAGGCAGATCGGGAGAGAGAAGCCAGGGAGGAGAAGGAGGGTGGCCCCAGACTGTTCCAGGGGAGGAGGGGAAGAGGGAGGAATTCTTGGCAGCCCCTTCCCACTGTGCTCCTATGAGGAGCAGCACTTCGGGCCAGGGACCAGGCTCACTGTGCTAGGTAAGAATGCTTCTCCAGGGGGAGGGAGGGTGGAATGCCCAGACTAGATGATCCCCCCAAAACCCTGGCTTTGGGGGAGTGGGCACTGGAGCCTCCCTGGCTGCTCTCCGAGAAGGCAAAGTTTGCGCCTGGGTCCCCAGGGCTGTGTGAACGCCGCGCAGCTGTACTTTGGAGCTGGTTCCAAGCTGACAGTGCTGGGTAAGGAGGGCATTTGGAGTCCCTAAGCGTTCCCTCGGGTGGGATGCAGAGAGGCGGGCAGCTGCCATTTCCCTTCGGGACTGAGCTCAGGGTCGGTGGGGACCTAGGCTGAGTCTGGGCATCAGAGAAGGGCAGCGCTGGTTTTTGTCCTGGGTCCCTGGGCTGTGAGCCAAAGCACTCAGTACTTCGGCGCGGGCACCCGGCTGTCTGTGCTAGGTGAGCGGGGACGCCCCCGGGGACCCGGGGGATGAGCGGAGGGTTTTTGCGCGAGGCTGGGGGGCCGTGACTCAGAGACGCTGTACTTCGGGCCGGGCACGCGGCTCCTGGTGCTAGGTGAGTGCGGGCGGCGCGCCTCGATTTTTTGTGGGGCGCCCCGGCGCCGCCCTGACCTCTGGGGCCGGCAGCGGGCTGACCGCGGTGGGTGAGAGTCCGTGCGCTGGCCGCGGGCGGCGGGGTCAGGGCGGGTCGGATCCGGGCACTTGGTCCTCTCCCTGCGCTGGAGCCGGGCTCTGGGACCCGGAGGGCGAGCAGCTATGCTCTGAGGGGTTTGCTTGCGGGACTGGGACTCTGTGAGCCAGTGAGCGGTATTTTGGCGCCGGCACCAGGCTCACGGTCACAGGTGAGATCTGAACGCCTCCCTGCCTTCTATTCGAGGCCCCTCTTGTCCCCGGAGATGGGTGGGGTGGGCTGGAGCGTGTGGCCACGTTGTCCACCTGTGGAGTCAGCTCTACAAGGGATGAGGGGCCATGATTGGGGTTCTCATAGTCCTGGAACAGAGATGTAGGGCAAGGGGGGCTTTGGTCTTTTTGGTTTTTTTTCCCTGAGATATTAGGGACCTGGTGAGCCATGGCGAAAAAGAGAATTTATTAGGACTCTGAGAGCTGCTTGATTGGAGAAAAAGACTGAGGAGGGAGATCTGGGCTGAGAGGAGAGTAGAAGTGGGTGTAGCAGCTGCAAAGGGGAAAATGAGCTGGGGGTGGGGGGCAGGAACATGCAGGATTGAGTCCAGGGGGGTGAGCCCCCTGCAGAGCTGGCTCCAGGCAGGAAGAGATGCAAGCTTCCACTGAATCGGCCAGGAGGAAAAGGATGATGGAGGAAAGTGGAACAGAGACTTGAAAGAGACAGATAAACACGAGGCAGTGAGGGAAAGAATCCAAACAGGTGGGGGTTCGTTGATTTACTGTTTGGAAGTTTGGATTTAAATTTAGGTTTCGAACCTCTTCCTCTCTTCTTAAGTCCAGACCCCTGCCGGCCAGGCTGTGTGTACAGCACACGCAGGCTGAGTGGGAACCTGGGCTACTGGGGGCATTTACTCATCATATGGAGCCCCCTCACCGCACCCCCGCCAGCCTGAAATTCCCCTCCTCACACCAGGTCTTCTAGGTTAAACAGCCAGATGGTGCAGGACACACATTCAAATAGACATATTTTCCTGCTGAGACCAGGAACATTCCCAAGGGGATATTAGGGCTGGAAAGGGATCTTCAGTGTCACCTGGTGATGGAAGCACTGAGCTTCCAGAGGGGAACGACCCCTCAATACCAGTGTGTTTACTGGATGATATGGTAACAGCAAGCATCTGTAGTTAGACTGGTTTGGTTGGAGCCAGTGGGGCTCCGTTCGAAGTGTTTTTTCCCAGTGACAGCTGGGTTCCTGTGATCAGCCAGGGTGGAGAACAGCAGGAGACCTCAGAACAGGTACACCTGGGCCCCAAGCCCTGGTCCTTTAATGATCTGATGACCTTGGGCAAGTGAATCTGTGGGAAACTTCCCTCGGATTGAAAATAATCAACAAGACCTACTGCTAACACTGCTCTGAGGCTTACAGGAGTGGCTGCGTGGGGAGTATCTTAGAGTATCTAGCAGACCTGTTGTAATTCAGGGGTCTCCCCCCAACCCTCCCCTAGGCGGTCACTGGGGCAGCAGGGGAACCCAGTGCCAACGGAGGGGCAGGATTAGCATGGGGAGGAGGGCTGGCTATATGTAAGAAGTGAGCTGGGAGCAGGACAGGTAAACTTCAGAGTTCTGTCTGAGGCTCTCCAGCCCACATCCAAGCACACACCACCAAAGCTCACCAGGACACACACACAGGTGCACCCACATGGGTGAGCCCACCCACGGGGACTCACCAACAGGGAGGGGAAACTGACTTACCCCTCATCGTGGGGCCATGTAGTCAGTGCTTCACCGTGTATGGAAAGTCCTGCTTCCTTCTGTGCAGCACATCAATGTCACAGGGGGCATCGCACATGGCTCAAAAATGCGTCTGTAATTTTCCCAGTAAGTGCTGAGTGTTTGCTGGGTGAGGGGGTCAGAGGAGTCAATTCTGTAAGGCCCCTGGAGGGCTGGTAGAACCCCAGAGGCAGGGACTCTGCAGGAGGGTGAAGAACCAGGCTGAGCGCAGAAAGCCTGATGGAGTCAATGCAACAAGGCAGGACATTTCCATTTCAGCTCCGGTCCGCCAGTAAAGCCCTCGGGACAGAGGGACAGTCACAGGGTGGGAAGTGCAGCACAGGGCCACCGGCCTGAAGGCAGAGAGTGAAGTGAAGTGCTAGCTGCTCAGTCGTGTCCGACTCTTTGCAACCCCATGGACTGTAGCCCACCAGGCTCCTCTGTCCATGGGATTCTCCAGGCAAGAACACTGGAGTGGGTTGCCATTTCCTTCTCCAGGGGGTCTCCCTGATCAAGGGAACGAACCCAGATCTCCTGCACTGCAGGCAGGTTCTTTACTGAATGAGTACCAAAGAAGCCCAGAGCTACCTCAAAATGAACACCTAAGGCTTTTGTTTAAAAAGTTATTTAGAATTTCACGGTGGTGACACCAGCATATTATATCAAGCAGGGGGGCTTCTAAGCGTGGGGTCCTGTGTGACTACACAGTTCACACGCCCATGAAGCCAGCCCTGAAGTTAAGTCACGTCCATGGAAATAGCAAGTGTCAGAACTTTTTTTTTAATCTTCCAGGCTAAACTACATCTCTTTAGAATGAGATGTCTTCCATTTAACAGAATTTCTCAGAAACAAACAAAAACAAATCAATACAAAGCAAAGAACAGGATACAATAAAGGTTTAGAGGGTCCAGAAGCAATAAGATAGTCAGATGAGAAGTCCTCAGGGGCTTTAACTGGAATGCCTTCACCTGGGACCCTCCGGGATGCCACACACCAGAGGCTTAGCTGGATCAAGATTGCTCTGTTGACCTCAGATGCATACTTAGGAAGCTAGCCAGTAGGGAAAAGTAGAACATATGGAATCAAAGGGGCAAAGAAAGTTGAAGATGCCTGAATTTAAAACAAGGGGAGACAGCAATTTCTCTGAGCTGAGGCAACTCAGAGGTACCTGGAGGCAGAGGAATGGCTAGGTTGACCTGAAGCACTGGAAAGAAAGAAAACCTCCCATTCTGATGAGTATGCCCTAAGACAAATGCTGACTTCACATGAGTATGCAAAAATATAGTATCAGTACATTGCCATCTGAAAAAATAAAAAACATCCATCAAATAACTTCCTTATCCCCAAGTCATCTTAGTGGTCAGCTCCTCAGGCTCACTCCCAGCAGAGGGCAGGGCTTTCGGCATCCATAAATCAGGTCAGGTCCACCCCCGCTCCAGACAGTCAGTGTTGACTTCTCCCTTCACAAGCAGGATAAATGATGCAGAGACATCCAGAGACTATCTAAAGCCACTTCCAAGCTTCAATTCTATTATTCATGTTCCATCCGGTGCTTAATAACTACCATATATTATGGTGAGAAGCAGAGAAATAAGCTTCCCATGTTGAATAACAAAACAATAACGTAAGAGAAGAGAATTTGCTCAGAGGTTGGATGATGCCATTTGTAAGGCCATTTCTGGGGCTGGAGACACAGGAGACAGGCCTGTGGCAGGGTGAGGACGGGCACAGGCAGGCAGAGGGAGGCTGAGCACACAGGCGTGGGGTGGTGACTCCCAAACAGACAGGCCACACTGCTTGCATGCACCCTCAGTCGCTCAGTCGTGTCCGACTCTTTTGCAACCCCATGGACTGTAGCCTGCCAGGCTCCTCTATCCATGGGATTTCCCAGGCAAGAACACTGGAGTGGCTTGCCATTTCCTTCTCCAGGGAATCTTCCCAACCCAGGGATCGAACCCACGTTTCCTGAATTGGCAGGCGGATTCCCTCTGAGCCACCGGGGTAGCCATATTGCTACATGATTTTATTTTACGATGACCCTGTGGCCCCCTTCCCTTCCTTCTCATACTCATGTACTCATACACGAAAACAGAGACACACTCACACACACAGCCCCTACCACGCCCAGCCAGCTCTTAGGCCCGTCCTGGCCCCCACCCCTGTCCTTCCAGATGATCTGAGCCGGGTCCACCCGCCCAAGGTGGCTGTGTTTGAACCCTCGGAAGCAGAGATCTCCCGGACCCAGAAGGCCACGCTCGTGTGCCTGGCCACGGGCTTCTACCCCGACCACGTGGAGCTGACCTGGTGGGTGAACAGGAAGCAGGTCACGACTGGGGTCAGCACGGACCCTGAGCCCTATAAGGAGGACCCCACGCGGGATGACTCCAGATACTGTCTGAGCAGCCGGCTGAGGGTGACCGCCGCCTTCTGGCACAACCCCCGCAACCACTTCCGATGCCAAGTCCAGTTCCACGGGCTCACGGACCAGGACCAGTGGGAGGAGCAGGACAGGGCCAAGCCTGTCACCCAGAACGTCAGTGCCGAGGCCTGGGGCAGAGCAGGTGAGCCAGCCAGGAGGGAGTCAGAGCCGACGGAGGACAGATCAGGGAGAGGAGCGGGAAGGCAGAATGAAGGGTGGGGGAGCCCAGCAAGAGGGGTGACAGGGCACCTCTTCGGGCTAACTCCACCCCCAGATCCAGATCCTCAACCCAGCTCAGCTGTGCTGGTGGGTCCCCTCCCTGCCCGCCTGCACAGCTCAGGGTCCCAGTGGTGGGTCGCCATCCCCTCCAGTGCTGCCTCCTTCCATGACCCTGAGGATGCTGTGGCCACATTGGCACAGACAGTGCTGGGACTCTGATCAGAGGCTGCTCTGAGCCTGGGGGTCAGTGCTGACTAAGACTGATTTAGTTTTGAATCGGGTTTAGAAGATGCAGTCTCTCATCCATTTCCCTCCCCTTTTTTCTTTCAGACTGTGGAGTCACCTCTGGTGAGTAGCCCTCTGCTTCTTTGTCTCCATCTCTATGGTCATTGCTCTGGAACCAGAGACAGAGAAGCCATGGACACTGGTTGGGGGGGAGGGTGTAAAGGGGGTGGAGGCCAGAGATACCTGCTCACAGGTCCCTACCTGCTCTCCCTTCCTGCCAACAGCGTCTTATCAGCAAGGGGTCCTGTCTGCCACCCTCCTCTATGAGATCCTGCTGGGGAAGGCCACCCTGTACGCTGTGCTGGTCAGCGCCCTGGTGCTGATGGCCATGGTAAGGAGAGGGCCAAGATGGGGCAGGCAGGTTGGAGGGGACACTTGAAATGCAGCAACACAGGCCTAGGAATGTAGAGACCCCACCAGGACCAGAGGTGGGCAGAGAGGAAGAAGGGGTTCACCCGCATGCCTCAGAAGACCCCTTGCACCTCTGTGATCAAGTGGAAGAGCCGTGCTGGGCAGGAGAAACTGGGGTCACCAGAAAACCCAATGGCTGGATGTTGGGAGGAGACCTGCTATCTGTCTTGTCAGTGGGACACCCTGCTTCCTCTCGGTCCCCAGCACTCCTGGCTCCTTGTAACCCTCACACCTTCTCTTCCTCAGGTCAAGAGAAAAGAGTCCTGAAGCCAGCTTCCAGCCTGTTACTGCCCTGATGGGAATTCTGCTTTTCCCGTTCCTACCCAGTGCTTCTGAAGAGCTGCCCTTATCAGTGGACTCAGCCCAGCATCCACGCCCATGTGTGGGTGCCCCAAACTCTCAGCACCAGGATCTCCCTAACTCAGGGCAGACCCTAGGGGGACTGAACTTCCTGAACCAATAAAAATGGCCTGTTCTGGCTTGACTCTGCCTTGTGAGTATCTAGATACCTCTTCTGTCCATCTCTGAAGTCCCGTGTGACTCCAGTCAGGGTACAAACAGGAGATCTTCAAGGAGAGTCCAGTCCTTTCAGGTGGGAGGTGTCACATGCTCCTCCTTGTCAGGGAAACTTAAGGACGTGTGAAAGGGGGTGACTGGTGAAGAGAGAGGCTTCCTCTGGAGCAGTCTAGAAAAATGGCAATGTTGCCTCTAGGAACTTGCTGTCCTACCTGGACAAAGGTGCTCCGAGGAAGAGCTGAACCACATAGGTGTGCCCACTGCCAAGTGGTCATGACCCTAGAGTGCTCATTTCAGCCCTCTCACCAGGAGCATTACTAGGCTTCCTTCACCACCAAAGAGTGTTTCCAGCTGGAAAGAAGAAACATCACTGACTTGGAAATCCCTGCTCAGTAGCAGATGTGTCTCCAGGTTAAGTTACAAAGCTAGTTATAAATTTCACTCAAGTGAATTACGTAGACGTGAAAATGTCCCTGATCACTCCTGTGCTCACTCAGTCGTGTTTGACTCCTTGTGACCCCATGGACTGTAGCCTGCCAGGCTCCTCTGTCCATCGTAATTCCCAGGCAAGAATACTGGAGTAGGGTGCTATTTCCTACTCCAGAGGATATTCCCAACCCAGGGATCGAACCCACGTCTCTCACATCTCCTGCATTGGGAGGTGGATTCTTTACCACTGTGCCACCTGGGAGCCCTGCAGGATACCTGGGAGGAAGCCACCTGGGAGGATAGAAAATAAAGCACCTAAAAACAAGGGTCAGCCCTCTTGCTATTTCTAGAAATCCTTCCAAAGCTCTTTATTGTCACACGGTCACTATGGTGATGCAACCCAATGTCCTCAGGATGGTATAAAAGACCCACCATTGTCCTCCGCCTCTTTGTCCCCACTCACTCTCACTCCAGTACTCCTGAGCCTTCTGAACCACTGGCTCTCAGGCCATCCTGCACTCCTGTGCCTGGAACGACACCTACACAAACTCCCACTCATCCTTGCAGACTCAGAGGTGACATGTTCCCCAGCTAGTACCCCTCTCTGGAGCATCCTTGCCCCTTACTCCATGAGACTGCATGAAATGCCCTCTGTGTTTTGCTGTCACAGTGCCCTGTGCCCACTTCCTTCCTGCTACTAACCTCACTTGATGGAAACGACCCCTTTTGTTGTCTGACACCCCCACTTGAAGGTCACCTTTTTAAGGACCAAGGAGTATTTTATTACAGTATCTTTAGGATGTAGCATAGTATCTTGGTTCAGTGGACGCACCCAATAAATCATCTTTAAAGAAATGAATAAATCAGAGAGCTCACCCGAAGTGACCCAATTCAGGAGCAGATATCACCTTCAGGCCTTTCTACAACAGACAGTGACCGCCCCCGGCCCCCACCCCAGGCCTGCAGCACACAGCCTCCTCAATCTATTGCATGCATGCATGCATTCTAGCACGAGTGTTTGCATATATAGCCACAAACATGCATACATATTTGTCAGCATGTGTGCATCAGCAGAGTAGACTACATATAAAGTACATGTCATTGCAACGCTTTTCATTAACGTTCAGGAAAACGAAGATTACTGAGCCACAGCCCCCAAGAAGTTTCCCTATTCTTTAGGGGGATAATTCATGAGTACAAATGCTTAACATACAGCAGCAATGTCTACACTTAACACTTGAACAGCAGCAATGTGAGTTGTGTACTGAAACGCAGGCAGAGGCTAGCACTCAGTTTCTGACTGGGACCATCAGGGGGGAGTCTAAGAAGGTAGCCAGCTCTTCACAGGAAGAGTTGGGCTCAGTTATCCATGTGGGAGAGAGTTCATGAGAACCAGAGGTACGAATGGGATAGGAAAGTACAGGGTCAGGGACTTCTGGTCCTTGCACTCAGCTGGCTGCGAGGTTCAGAGATGACAGTCATAAGTCTGTAAAGGCAGGTTGGGGCTTCCCGCTTGGACAGTGGACTCTATCCTTGTGGCAGCATGAGGCGGGCATAGAGTAGACACACACTAAACATCTGTGCACTAGTGAAGGGAGAGGAGTTGGGCCCCATCCAGGAAGCCAAGGGCAAGTGCAGAGCTGTGAGTCCTCCTGCCCTGAGCTGACATCACCTGCTCTGTGGATGGTCCTCCCACCCACCTCTCTATAAATGCCAGTCTGCACCTGAGCACAGAGAGTCCCAGAGGGGAGCCCTGATGACATAGGAGAGCTCCTCAGGGTGGCATCTGTTCCAGGAGGGGCCTCTCTGTGCCCCTCCCCCACCACTAGCACCCTGCCCTTCCCCAAGCCCCTCCCCACTCTCAGTGTACCCTGAGTCTGTCTCCTCTCACCCCACTCAATCAGACCAGCCTCTGTCACCTGCACTTCCTGCCTCTGCGGCGCAGTTGGAGGAGGGGCACCAGAGGAGAGGACATTTTTGTATCACAGTTTAACATTGTGGGACTTCGGGGGGGGCCACGATGATTCAGTTAGAGGAAGTGCTTTTACAAAAAGCCCTGCCTCAGAAAACAGATCCACGCAGCCCACCCAGAACCTAGCTCCCAGTTTAAGATGGGGAGAGTGGCTGGGAGAAGTCCCTGGAGCCGGTCCCTCTGTGGTCTTGCAGGGACCTGGACTCTGATCACCTCTGCCTCTCCCTGCTCCACACTCAGCTTCCAAGGAACACGAAGAATCAAGCTGTCAGAGTGGGATCAAGAACCAGTGCTTTCCATAAAACTTGCTTTTTGACAAAGTACTTGTCGTTCAGTCGCTAAGTCATGTCCGACTCTTTGCAACCCCATGTACGGCAGCATGCCAAGCTTCCCGAGTTTGCTCAGACTTACGTCCACTGACTCAGCGATGCCTTCCAAGCATCTCATTCTGTTACCCCTTTCTCCTCCTGCCCTCAATCTTTCCCAGAATCAGGGTCTTTTCCCATGAGTTGTCTCTTTGCATCAGATGTCCAAGGTATTGGAGCCTCAGCTTCAGCATCAGTCCTTGCAATGAATATTCAGGATTGATTTCCTTTAGGATTGACTGGTTTAATCTCCTTGCTGTCCAAGGGACTCTCAAGAGTCTTCTCTGGTAGCACAGTTCAAAAGCATCACAGGTGTAAAATTCATTAAGCACAAAAATCCTGCGGGAAAGATATCCCATTTTTCAGATGGAGAAACTAAGGCCAGGGAGGTTACAGGTCACAAAAGTAGTAAGAGGCAAAGTCTAGCCTGAAACACTTCCCAGTCCAGCAAAACCTCCACCCCTAGTGCCTCTTCCAATTTCACAACCATGTCAGCCCCCAAGTCAAGCTCCTTCTCTGCAAAATCAGAGGTGACCTCATGTCCAGACCACTTGTCCACTAGTTCTGGAGGCAGATCGGGAGAGAGAAGCCAGGGAGGAGAAGGAGGGTGGCCCCAGACTGTTCCAGGGGAGGAGGGGAAGAGGGAGGAATTCTTGGCAGCCCCTTCCCACTGTGCTCCGATGGGGAGCTGCACTTCGGGCCAGGGACCAGGCTCACTGTGCTAGGTAAGAATGCTTCTCCAGGGGGAAGGAGGGTGGAATGTCCAGACTAGATGACCCCGTGAACTCTCGCTTTTGGAGAGTGGATGCCTTACCCTGTCCCTGATGCACTCAGGGAAGGCAAAGTTTGCGCCTGGGTCCCCAGGGCTGTGTGAACACCGAGCCCCTGTACTTTGGAGCTGGTTCCAAGCTGACTGTGCTGGGTAAGGAGGGCAGCTGGGGTCCCTGAGTGTTCCCTCCGGTGGGATGCAGAAAGGCGGGAGGCTGCCCATCTCCCTTCGGGGCTGCTCTCAGGGTTCGTGAGGATCTGGGCTGAGTCCGGGCTATCCGGAGAGGGTAACGCTAGTTTTTGTCCTGAGCCTCCGGGCTGTGAGCAACAACCCTCTGTATTTTGGAGGGGGCACTCGGCTGTTGGTGCTAGGTAAGTGGGGTGCTCTGGGGCGCTAGGAGAGAACTGGGGCGATCAGATGTCAGTAGGGTCGCTGGACCGATATTTTTGTGCTAAGCCCTGAGGCTGTGAGCACAGACACGCAGTACTTCGGCGCGGGCACCCGGCTGACGGTGCTAGGTGAGCCGGGAAGCGGCTGGGGACCCCGGGGGATGCGCGGCGGGTTTTTGCGCGAGGCTGGGGGGCCGTGACTCAGATCCAGTACTTCGGGCCAGGCACGCGGCTCCTGGTGCTAGGTGAGTGCGGGCGGCGCGCCTCGATTTTTGTGGGGCGCCCCGGGGCTGTGCTTTGCAGGCGCCGCCCTGACCTTCGGGGCCGGCAGCTGGCTGACGGTGGTGGGTGAGTGTCCGCCGGCTGGCCGCGGGCGGCGGGCGGGACGGGAGGCGGCGGGGTCAGGGCGGGTTGGATCCGGGCACTTGGTCCCCTCCCTGCCCTGGAGCTGAGCGCTGGGACAGGGGAAGCGAGCGGGAGCCGCTGGGAGCTGCGGGAGGGTTTGAGTGCGGGGCTCTTCTTCCGTGTTCCTATGAGCAGTATTTCGGCCCAGGCACCAAGCTCACGGTCGTAGGTGAGATCTGCACTTCCCTCCTTTCGGCGCAGCCCCTTGCTTCCCCGGAGATGGGTGGGCTGCGCTGGGGCTGGGGCGCCTGGCCAGTTATGCCTCTGGGGGGTCCGCTCTGCAGGGGAGGCGGGGAGTATTGGGTAGGGGGTACTGGGGAGGGGTACTCTAGTCCGGGAACGCGGACAGAGGGCAAGGGGGGCTTCAGTCCCTTTTTTCCTGGGGTATTTGGGGACCGGGTGAGCAATGGAGAGAGGATTAATTAGGACTCTGAGACTGGCTTGATTGGAGCAAAAGACTGAGGAGGGCAATCCGGGCTGGGGGAAGGGTAGGAGCCGGGGTAGCTGCTGCAAAGGGGAAAATGAGATGGAGAGGGGTGAGGCAGGATGAGCTCAGGAAGCTGGGCCCACTGCGGAGCCCAGCTCCTGGGAGGTGGAGATGCAGGCTTCTGCTGAATTGAGAACCAAGATGACCAGAAGGAGTGGAGAAGAGACATGAAAGAGACAGACCCACCGGAGATAGTGAGGGAAAGAATCAAGACAAGCGGGGTTTGTCGATTTACTGTTTGAAAGTTTGGATTTAAATTTAGGTTTCGAACCTCTTCATTTCTACCTAAGTCCAGACCCCTGCTGCCCAGGCTGTGTGTACAGCACATGTGGGCTGGGTGGGAACCTGGGCCACTGGGGGCATTTACTCACCAAATGGAGCCCCCTCACCACCCCCCAGCCTGAAATCTCCCTCCTCACACCAGGTTGTCTAGGTTAAACAGCTAGATGGTGCAGGACATACATTCAAATAGAGATATTTTTTTCTTCTGAGGCTGGGAACATTCCCAAGGGATCTTAGTGCTGGAAAGGGATCTTTAATGTCTCTTGGTGATGGAAGCACTGAGCTTCCAGAGGGGAACAACCCCTCAATACTGGTATGTTTACTGGATGATACAGCAACAGCAAGCATGTCTGTAGTTAGGCTCATTAGGTTGGAACCAGTGGGGCTCCATTCGAAGTGTTTGTTCCCAGTGACAGCTGGGTTCCTGTGATCAGCCAGGGTGGAGAAGAGCAGGAGACTTCAGAACAGGTACATCTGGGTCCGGAGCCCTGGTCCTTTAATGAGCCGGTGACCTTGTGGGAGTGAATATGTGTGCATAGGTCACACACCCAGGAAACCAGCCCTGAAGTCAAGTTGTTGTCATCATTGTTCAGTCGCTAAGTTGTATCAGACTCTTTTTCGACCCAATGGACTGTAGCCCCCACCTCCACCCCCCATCCAGGCTCCTCTGTCCATGAAATTTCCCAGGCAAGAATACTGGAGTGGGTTGCCATTTCCTTCTTCGGGGAATCTTCCTGACCCAGGGATCGAACTGATATTTCCTGCGGCTCCTGCATTGCAGGCAGATTCTTTCCCACTGAGCTACCGGGGAATCCCATCCATGGAAATGTGGTGTCACAGGAACTTTTTTTTTTTTCATTTCTTTCAGCCTAAACTAGATCTCTTTAGATTGAGATGTTGTCCCTTTAACAGAGTTGCTCAGAAACAAACAAAAAAATCCATATAATGCAAAGAGCAAGATGAAATGTATGTCGAGAGGGTCCAGAAGCAATAAGCCAGTCAGATGAGAGGGTCACAGGGGCTTTAACTGGAATGCCTTCACCTGGGGCCCTCCAGGATGCCACATACTAGAGGCTTAGTTGGATCAAGACAACTGAGAGCAGAAGTTGCTTGATGATCTCAGATGCATATTTAGGAAGCTTGCTGGTAGGGAAAAACAGAAGATGTGGAATCAAAGGGGCAAAGGAGGTTGAAGATGCTTGAATTTGTGATCTGTCCGAGCTGAGGCAACTTGGGGTACCCAGAGGCAGAGGAATGGCTAGGATGACCTGGTGAGACACCAGAAAGGAAAAAAGCCTCCTATTCTCATGAGTACATCCTGATACAAAAGGCTGTCTTCACGTGAGTGCACAAAAATATGCCATCTGTATGTTGTCATTTGAAGAAAAAGCCTCAGCCCCATAATGAGCCCCTTACACTCAAATCCCCTCTACTCCTCAGCCCCCCAGGCTAACATATAACTAACCCAGCTGATGGCAGAGGCTTCCTGCATCCTTATGTCAGGCCATCTCCACCCCCACTCTGGACAGTCAATGTTGGGATGCTCCCTTCACAAGCAGGAAAAATGATGCAGAGATGTTCAGGGGTTGTCTAAAGACATGTTGGTGGGCAAAGTCACTGTCAAGCTTTGACTTCTATTATTTTGGTTCCAATCCAGCTCTCTATTACAACTACTACAAATTATGATGAGAAAAAAAGACAGGTAAGTTTTTCTTGTTGAATAAGAAATCAAATGACATGAAAGAAGAAAAATTGCTCAGATGTCAGGCAGTGCCATTTGTAAGGCCACCTTAGGGGGCTAGAGACAGACGAGACGGGCTTGTTGTAGGGTGAGTACAAGGGACAGGCAGGCAGAGGGAGAACAAGAACAGAGGAGTGGGGTGGTGGCTCCCCAACAAACAGGACATACTGCTACCTGATTTTATTGTAGGATAACCCTGAGCCTCCCTTCCCTGCCTTCTCATACTCATATACTCACAAAAACATACACACACAGCCCCTACCACGCCCAGCCAGCTCTTAGGCCCGTCCTGGCCCCCACCCCTGTCCTTCCAGATGATCTGAGCCGGGTCTACCCGCCCAAGGTGGCTGTGTTCGAACCCTCGGAAGCAGAGATCTCCCGGACCCAGAAGGCCACGCTCGTGTGCCTGGCCACGGGCTTCTACCCCGACCATGTGGAGCTGACCTGGTGGGTGAACAGGAAGCAGGTCACGACTGGGGTCAGCACGGACCCTGAGCCCTATAAGGAGGACCCCACACGGGATGATTCCAGATACTGTCTGAGCAGCCGGCTGAGGGTGACCGCCGCCTTCTGGCACAACCCCCGCAACCACTTCCGATGCCAAGTCCAGTTCCATGGGCTCACGGACCAGGACCAGTGGGAGGAACAGGACAGGGACAAGCCCGTCACCCAGAACATCAGCGCTGAGGCCTGGGGCAGAGCAGGTGAGCTGGCCGGGAGGGAGTCAGAGCCGACAGAGGAGAGATCAGGGAGAGGAGTGGGAAGGCTGCACACAGAGTGAAGGGGTGGGGGGGAGCCTAGCAAGAGGGGGGACAGGGCACCTCCTCGGGCGAAGTCCTCCCCCGGATCCAGATCCTCAGCCCAGCTCAGCTGTGCTGGTGGGTCCCCTCCCTACCCGCCTGCACAGCTCAGGGTCCCAGTGGTGGGTCCCCATCCCCTTCAGGGGGATGAGCATGCTGTGGCCACATTGGCACAGACAGTGCTGGGACTTCAGAGGCTGCTCTGAGCCTGGGGGTCAGTGCTGACTGAAAGCTAGCTTAGTAGGTCTTTTTCATTTATTTGTTTTGTTTTAAGCATCTCAAAATACCACGTATTTATTCTTTCATAGTTTTAATGTATCAGGAATCTGGGCATAGCTTAGCTGGCTCATTTATCTCAAGATGCTACAATCAGATGTCAGCCAAAGCTGGAGTCTTATCTGAAGGCTCAGCTGGGGCAGGATCCACTCCCAAGTTCAAGTGGTTGTTGCCAAGATTTAGCATCTTGCCAGCTATTAGACTGAGGAAGGCTGGCTTAGCTTTGAATCTGCTTTAGAAGATGCAATCTCTCATCCATTTCCCTCCCCTTTTTTCTTTCAGACTGTGGCGTCACCTCCGGTGAGTAGCCCTCTGCTTCTTTGTCTCCATCTCCATGGTCATTGCTCTGGAACCAGAGACAGAGAAGCCATGGACACTGGTTGAGGGGTAGAGGGGGAGGAGGCCAGAGATACCTGCTCACAGGTCCCTACCTGCTCTCCCTTCCTGCCAACAGCGTCTTATCAGCAAGGGGTCCTGTCTGCCACCCTCCTCTATGAGATCCTGCTGGGGAAGGCCACCCTGTACGCTGTGCTGGTCAGCGCCCTGGTGCTGATGGCCATGGTAAGGAGCGGGGAAGGATGAGAGGGTGATGAAAGGAAAGTGTGGAGCATCATGCAGGGGAGCTGAGGAGTATCAGAACTGTGTCCTGACATCTCTGTGGAGTCACAGTGGGGCTGCCAGACTGGAAAGAAAGTACAGAGATCATCGCAGACAGAACACGGCTTTGAAGGATGGGGAGAACCCTCCCAAAATCAGACCCCAGAATCAGCATCCTCTGACCCAGTCCTACTGTTCCATGGCCCCTGGCATCCTGACGACGTCCTCTCTTCCTCAGGTTAAGAAAAAGGATTCCTGAAACCAGCTCCAAAAGTGCATCCCGAGTCATTCTTTATCATGGCCCTGGATTCTCCTTAATGTCTTTCCAGTCTGTGTTCCTCAAGAGTTTCTCTCTCTGTCTCTCATGTCCTTCCTTTACAGATGTCTGCCCCTTCTCTCAGCTTCCCTGCAGGTGGAGTGCTGTACTCCGAACCTGAAATTGACTGAATCAATAAAAGTGTCGTGATGGGCTTGATTGTGTCCAGGAGTGTCTGTGGTATCCTGCCCTTCATTGATCTACCTCTGATTTGGGGAAATCACTACCCCTCAGGCTCGGTAAAGAATCTGCCTGCAGTACAGGAGACCCAGGTTCAATCCCTGGGTCGGGAAGATCCCCTGGAGAAGGGAATGGCAAGCCACTCCAGTATTCTTGCCTGGAGAATCCCAAGGACAGAGAAGCCTGGTGGGCTACATGGTCCACAGGGTCACAAAGAGTCGGACATGACTGAGTGACTCACACACACACACACACACACACACACACACACAGGCATATGGAGTGATAGATCCTCCCCTCTGATCAATGCCGCTTCCTCTTGTTCATCCTCATGGGACGCTGTGGTCTACATCCAGGCACTCTGGGCCCCCGTGGGTAGGGCTAGTCTGAAGGCAAGAAGTTGGGCTCTGGAAAACCTGCATATTGAGGGCAGATAATGGCTCAGATGGTAAAGAATCTGCCTGCAATGCAGCTGACCTGAGTTTGGGTCTGCTGGGTCGAGAAGATCCCCTGGAGAAGGGAATGGCTGCCCACTCCAGTATTCTTGCCTGGAAAATTCCACGGACAGAAGAGCCTGGCAGGCTACAGTCCATGGGGTCACCAAGAGTCGGACAGGAATGAGCAACTAACACTTCCACTTTTTTCAAGAATGAATGGAGGGGAACCATAACCCCCACCTCAGTGCTGGACAGAGGACGGAGCCACCTGTGGGTTGGAATGTCTGGTCATTTCTCAATTTCAAATTCAAGTTTCACTTTCTGTGCATTTAGGGTTTATCTTTGTTTCTTAACATTTCCATCTTATATGGTTTCAGAATTTGGGCTTGAGATTTAGTTTTACTCTGCCGGTCTGGGTTAGAATCCTAAAGACGGCATACAGCTGAAAACACTGAAGCATGAAACCTGGAGATTGCACAGAGGCGGGACACATGGGGGCAGACATGGGGAGAGGTCCAGTGTGGGTTGGGCTGCCTATCCCCTGAAGCCCTTCCAACAGAAGCTCCTTCTTGCATTGGGATGGAGGCCAGGCCACCCTAAATGGAGCCTGTTGAGTGCAGACAGCTCTTTGGGGAGACAGTTCTCTTACTGGGGCAAGTGCGACCTGCAGGTTACAATCCCTGTGGTAGAACACTGCACCAGGCATGGGGCAGGGAGGGGGAGGGAGGAGAGGAATGCCATCAGGGGACAGAGGCAGACCAGTGGGAGGCCCTGGGCAAGTTAGCTGAGGCAGAATGTCGGGAACGAGAAAAGTTCCGAAATCTGGAGGATGGTGGGAAAGATGGAGTCCTCATCGCCTGCTTTGTTCCAGGCTGGGCCCTGGCACATGCGTTGTCCCAGCCAATCCCCATAATCATCTCAAGAGCAGGTGTTTTTTTTCTCCCAACTTCATAGGTGAAGAAACTATAGTTTATGGGTCAAATGACTGGTAGGCTGTGAAACTGTAGCACATTCTTCTAAAGAGGGCAGTTCAGGAGGCTTTGCCCAAGTGGTGACCAAGAGCATGCGGTCGCTCACAAAACCTCTGGGTGTCCCTAGAGCAGGTGCTCCTGAAGGCCAGGGCAGAACCCACAGCCACAGACTGGGGACACCTTGAATCCTCAGCATGTTTATTCCTTAGCGCTGCTAAAAATCACACACCTGATGCTTTAAAGCAATCGAAATGCGTTCTCTCACAGTTCCCGAGGCCAAAAGTCAAAATCAAGGTGTTGGCAGGGCTGCACTCCCCTCCAAAACTCTCAGGGAGAATCCTTTGCTGCTTCTCCCCAGTTCTGACAGCTCCTGGCCTCCTGGGCTGAAGGCAGCATCACCCCACCGTCTGTCTCGGTCTGCATACGTCCTTCTTCCCTGTGTCTGCGTGCAGTCCCCTCCTTTCACTTACCAGGACACAAGTCCCTGGATCTGGGACACACCCTCAGTTCAGAAGGATTTCACCTCGAGAGTCTTAACAAATTACATCTGTAAAGATCTTATTTCCCAGTCAGGTCACAGTCTGAAGTTCTGGGTGGGCGTGACATTACCCGTCCCCCTACACTGCGTATCAGGAATGGGAGATGAGGGGTTCTCTGGACCTGACGCACACAGGGCAGGAAAGGACATGGCCCAAGTGAGGGATGGCCTAGGAGGCTCATCACATGCTTACACTTTCCCAACAGTCAAGAGTATCTCAAGATTTCTCAAACCACAGACATTTTTTTTTTTTTTTTAATTTGCCATTGCTATTGTTGTTTGCTTGTTTTGGTGGTGACTTAAAAAATCCCAGAACAAAGGAGACTGAGTTTAGTCTCTAGACCAGCACCCATAAAAGCAGCACCTTCCACGCTTTAGACACTTGGTGGTTCCTCAAAAAGGTCAGATGGGGAGATGAGCAGCTACACAAAAAACAAATGCCTTGGAGAGAACAGGCTGTTTTGTGGATCAGGAGTAGTGGACTGAACAGAGAGTGCTGGAGGCAAGGGTTTGTGCAACAGACCGGTGAGGAGAAACCTGACCAGCTGTAGGGACAAGATCGGGGTAGCGGGGGCAGAGGAGGGTCTGTGGGTTCAGTGGCTGTCATCTTTGGGGTGCTAAAAGCAGTGGTATTAGCAGGTGGGAGGATGTGGGGGGTTGATGGTGGGCACCTGGGGTGTGTCAAGGTGAGGAACGAATGTCCTCTAGAGGATGCATGACTTGGTGCTTGTCACCTTCTCACTCCTGGAAACATCACAGAGATGGAGAAACTCCACTTTGTCCCCACCCTCCCTTGATCCAGGGAGGCCCCTCTTCCCAAATCTTTACAGTCCTTTCCTCATCTCTCTCAGACAACCCTGCCCCCAGCATTCAATTCATAGGCACTGGGAAGTTAATCTCTTTCTCCTCTGGCTCTTTCTCTAGAATCTAAAGAGATCCTTCAGGATCAATTTTAGTCAACCCCTCTTTTTCTTCCTCAGGTGAAACTGAGCAAAGATGGCTTAGATACAGGGCAATCACACTGCTCATTGTGCAAATGGGGATGCTACTGAGGGTGAAAGATAAGACGCTGGGACAGGAGGGGTAAGCCAGGATGGTCCTGGCAAACCAGGACCCACAGCTGCTCCAATTAAAGGGGCTCAGGGGGAGTTTCTGAGACCAGAGTCATTTCTGGAATGGAAAGCACTAAAGCAATGCCTCATTGACCTAGGCCTGTCAACGTTTCCAATCTCAAAGCTAATCCAAGCCTCATCCCGTTAAGGAGATTTGTGGGCAGAGTGTAGACCAGGGGCAAACTCCAAAAGTCACACACAGCAGCCCAGGGGCAAAGCATGCTTATTGATTGAAGAGACTTACAAGCCAAGCGTCTGTAGAAAAATGCCTATGATTCCCCGGGTTTTTGCCATTCCAAGGGCACAGCTGGACTTCCCATGGGTAACTCTCAAGGAGAGGAACCTCAACCCTGTGACCTTTAGAGATTTACTCAGAAATTAGGTGAGGAAGGAAAGCATCCAGCTGGTCCTGGTGGGTGACGTCCTGGTGGGGGACAGGAATCCTGTGGGAAGGGCTGCTTGAGTCACTGTCACTTGCCCGGAAGAAGAATGTTCCTATTAGCACAGTTCGGTTCAGTCAGTTCAGTCGCTCAGTCCTGCCCGACTTTTTGCGACCCCATGGACTGCAGCACACCAGGCCTCCCTGTCCATCACCAACTCCAGGAGTTTACTCAAACTCATGCCCATTGAGTCGGTGATGCCATCCAACCATCTCATCCTCTGTTGTCCCCTTCTCCTCCTGCCTTCAATCTTTCCCAGCATCAGGGTCTTTTCCAAGGAGTTATTTCTTCCCATCAGGTGGCCAAAGTATTAGAGTTTCAGCTTCAAAATATCCAGTGAATATTCAGGACTAGTTGGATCTCTTTGCAGTCCAAGGGACTCTCAACAGTCTTCTCCAACACCACAGCTCAAAAGCATCAATTTTTCAGTGCTTAGGTTTCTTTATAATCCAACTCTCACATCCATACGTGACTATTGGAAAAACCATAGCCTTGACTAGACAGACCTTAGTTGGCAAAGTAATGTCTCTGCTTTTTAATATGCTGCCTATGTTGATCATAGATTTTCTTCCAAGGAGCAAGCATCTCTTAATTTCATGATTGCAGTCACCATCTGCATTGATTTTGGAGCCCCCTAAAATAAAATCTGTTTTATTGGTGGGTGATCTGTTTCCATTGTTTCCCCATCTATTTGCCAGGAAGTGATGGGACTGGATGCCATGATCTTAGTTTTCTAAATGTTGAGTTTTAAGCCAACTTTTCCACTCTCCTCTTTCACTCTCATCAAGAGGCTCTTTAGTTCTTCTTCGCTTTCTGCCATAAGGGTTGTGTCATCTGCATATCTGAGGTTACTGATATTTCTCCCGGTAATCTTGATTCCAGCTTGTGCTTCATCCAGCCTGGGATTTCACATGATGTACTCTGCACATAAGTTAAATAAGCAGGATGACAGTACACAGCCTTGACGTACTCCTTTTCTGATTTGGAACCAGTCTGTTATTCCATGTCCAGTTCTAACTGTTGCTTCCTTACCCTCATACAGATTTCTCAGGAGGAAGGTCAGGTGGTCTGGTACTCTCATCTCTTTCAGAATTTTCCACAGTTTGTTGTGATCTACACAGTCAAAGGCTTTGGCATAGTCAATAAAGCAGAAATAGATGTTTTTCTGGAACTCTCTTGCCTTTTTGATGATCCAGTGGATGTTGGCGATTTGAACAATGGTTCCTCTGCCTTTGATAGCTCAGTTAGTAAAGAATCCACCTGCAATGCAGGAGACCCCTGTTCAATTCCTGGGTCCAGAAGATGCTCTGGAGAAGGGATAGGTTACCCACTCCAATATTCTTGGGCTTCCCTTGTGCCACAGCTGGTAAGGAATCTGCCTGCAATGTGGGAGACCTGGGTTCGATCCCTGGGTTGGGAAGATCCCCTGGAGAAGGGAAAGGCTACCCACTCTGGTATTCTGGCCTAGAGAATTCCATGGACTGTATACTTTCCATGGGGTTGCAAAGAGGCAGACACGACTGAGTGACTTTCACTTTGTCACTAACAAAGGTAATAAATGTATCTTTATTCCTATTTTAATAAATTTACAATAAAGGTGGGCCCAAACCACTTCATATTACTACTGTAAGGATACAGGGAAAAAGATAATTGATATTAATTATAGATATTCAAAAGCTACCTATTTCCATATACAGACTGTAATTAGTGTAAGTTTTTGTTTAATGTAATCCCCAAGTTCACTTGGTATCTTGGTATCTCATGCATAAGCCACCCATATGTAAGCCAGTGATATTAGACTACCTAGATCCTGAGTAAAATTTACTCTGATGATTACCATCTCCAGTTTGTCCTTTGTCATTTTGTAGTGCTTCTCCCTTACTTCCTTGAAACTGTCTTGCTTCCTGGAAAGACATCTTTACATAAGCTCCATAAGGATAAGAATCTTTGAACAATGCATAGTACATAGTAAGTGCTCAATAAATCTTTGATGAAAAATTTGAAAAAAAAATCTGTTTTCCCTTTATAAATCCTTATCAAATAAGAAAGATGATGCTGTGAAAGTGCTGCACTCAATATGCCAGCAAATTTGGAAAACTCAGCAGTGGCCACAGGACTGGAAAAGGTCAGTTTTCATTCCAATCCCAAAGAAAGGCAATGCCAAAGAATGCTCAAACTACTGCACAATTGCACTCATCTCACATGCTAGTAAAGTAATGCTCAAAATTCTCCAAGCCAGGCTTCAGCAATATGTGAACCATGAACTTCCTGATGTTCAAGCTGGTTTTAGAAAAGACAGAGGAACCAGAGATCAAATTGCCAACATCCACTGGATCATGGAAAAAGCAAGAGAGTTCCAGAAAAACATCTATTTCTGCTTTATTGACTATGCCAAAGCCTTTGACTGTGTGGATCACAATAAACTGTGGAAAATTCTGAAAGAGATGGGAATACCAGACCACCTGACCTGCCTCTTGAGAAACCTAGATGCAGGTCAGGAAGCAACAGTTAGAACTGGACATGGAACAACAGACTGGTTCCAAATAGGAAAAGGAGTACGTCAAGGCTGTATATTGTTTATTTAACTTATATGCAGAGTACATCATGAGAAACGCTGGACTGAAAGAAGCACAAGCTGGAATCAAGATTACCGGGAGAAATATCAATAACCTCAGATATGCAGATGACACCACCCTTATGGCAGAAAGTGAAGAGGAACTAAAAAGCCTCTTGATGAAAGTGAAAGTGGAGAGTGGAAAAGTTGGCTTAAAGCTCAACATTCAGAAAACGAAGATCATGGCATCCGGTCCCATCACTTCATGGGAAATAGATGGGGAAACAGTGGAAACAGTGTCAGACTTTATTTTTCTGGGCTCCAAAGTCACTGCAGATGGTGACTGCAGCCGTGAAATTAAAAGACACTTACTCCTTGGAGGGAAAGTTATGACCAACCTAGATAGCATATTCAAAAGCAGAGACATTACTTTGCCAACAAAGGTTTATCTAGTCAAGGCTATAGTTTTTCCTGTGGTCATGTATAGATTTGAGAGTTGGACTGTGAAGAAGTCTGAGCACCGAAGAATTGATGCTTTTGAACTGTGGTGTTGGAGAAGACTCTTGAGAGTCCCTTGGACTGCAAGGAGATCCAACCAGTCCATTCTGAAGGAGATCAGCCCTGGGATTTCTTTGGAAGGAATGATGCTAAAGCTGAAACTCCAATACTTTGGCCACCTCATGCAAAGAGTTGACTCATTGGAAAAGACTCTGATGCTGGGAGGGATTGGGGGCAAGAGGAGAAGGGGACAACAGAGGATGAGATGGCTGGATGACATCACTGACTCGATGGACGTGAGTCTCAGTGAACTCCGGGAGTTGGTGATGGACAGGGAGGCCTGGTGTGCTGCGATTCATGGGGTCACAAAGAGTCGGACATGACTGAGCGACTGATCTGATCTGATCTGATCAAATAAGATGATGAGATCTGGTACTATAAATCCCACTGACTGCTTCTTAAACTTTAATCACCAAGTTCCCTTTTTCCACGTCCATGGAAATGGCCCTGCAGCCATATAGGAAGACTCACAGTGCAGAAGGCCACCAAGCCTGGCAACAACAGTAACTGCAACTCATTCTTGCTACTTGTGGCAGAGTCCCACAGTTTCCAGAAAGGTGATCTCCGGACCTTGAGACCCCATCATGTGACATGTCATCTTTCCCATCCCGGCCACCCAAATAAAGCATTTCCTGCCTCAGTCTAGCATTGGATATCCTCCCTTCCCATCCTGAGGACTTTCTTCTCTTGTGGATCTGAAGTCCCTGGCTGCTTAGCCACCACGCTCTTTGCCTCTCCTGGGGACTGACTGTGGCAGTGCTTGGTTGAGTCCTGAATCGCCGCCCTGCAACACACGACATGTTCTTTGCTCACTATAGCCCTCCCTCAAGGTCCCAGCTGTGTGTCTTTCTCCTGCCTCTCATCCATTGTTGTACCTGGACTCCTAGGAGGGCTTCTTGGGGAAATGGGGTCCCAGAGATGAGGATGGGTCTATACATCAGCAAATAGAACTGAAAAAGAGCCAAAGCTGTGACTATTTCCACGAAAGTTTCCTCTACTTATCTCAGCTGACCTCCGTTAGTGTGAGGGCAGGTCTTAACAGGAAGACAGTACTATAGGACTTCCCATTGACCCACCCCCACCACAACATGACCAGACTTGCTGACATAAAGAGTGGATTTTTAAATAGTGACTTGATAGTGATCCTGAGTGACACCCCTACCCAAGCTGTAGGCCACTCCAGTAGCTGCTGCTCAGCCTGGTGTACCCTCACTCCCACCATGGGTCTTGACCTTGACTGGATCTTGGAATCATAGATACTCTGGTGGTAAAGAAGCATAAATTGCAGAGTCTTGAATTCCCCCTGGTTATACTTGATCTGTCCTGGGACATAGAACTCTTGACCTGTCTGGATAGGTCACTTGATCACTGGACAGCACTATGAAGAATTGTGTCCGCTTTAGGTTTCCATAAATCCCATTGTCGTGACAAGCATTGGTCATAATTATACTCTTAAGAAAGTTCTTCTTAAGACAACTAGCATGCCCATCTCTAGTTGAGTCCACGAATCTATGAGAGACAGAACAAGCAGAACCTTTAAAAGTCTGACTTCGAAGAATGGAAAAAGGATGCAGTAGATAGATAAGAACATTGTGACAACAAAGAACACGAATGTTAAAGCCAAAGAGACACAGTTCCAAGCCTTAGATCTGCTTTTACAAACTATGTGATCTTGGGCAAATGACCACCTCTGAGACTCAGCTTTCCTGCCTATAAAATGGGCCCAATCACAACCCCAACTTCGTAAGGTGGTTTCATCTTATTTAATTCACACAACAGGAATAGCTGTTATCCACAGTTGTCAATAAATATTAGCTGCTGTTATGATAATTATTAGCCTAAAACTTCATTTTTCAAGCTAAACATTTCCAGTTCTCTCAATTTTTTGTCTCATATGGCACAGTTTTGAGTACTCCTACTCTCTCCACAGCCCAGCCACTCTCTTCTGCAATGTTTCCATTTGTTTCCATCTTCCTACTGTGCTTTTCTGACCTACAGAGGGGAAGAGGGAGCTGCACTTCCTGTTCACTGTACCTTCTACTTTGGTCCCATTAGGGCAACTCATCAGTGTCTGCACCCACTCACCCCATTGACTCACAGAGCTCAGTTTTGACTCAAACCCCGAGTCTTCACCACATGTGCTGCTTGTGAACACATGGTCCCTTTCCTGTGTTCAGGTATTCAGATTCCTCTCTTTTTTTGGCGGGGGAGGGGGGGAGGGCAAGGTGTCAGGGAATGCTTAACTTTATCATGTTTCTTCAGCTCATCTCTGCAACTCTCTAGTTTCTGCAGGATTCTAACTCTGCAGTTCCTCATTGTTACCTCCCCATCCTCAGGCCACTTTAGATCTGATCATTATAACTTGTTTATTCTTACACAAGTGGTTCATAAAATTCATAACAAGATCACTGTTTAACATTCAGTTCACATTCCCCTAAGCTTTGCCTGAGATCCAGGAGCTGCTAAAACACAGGGCTTTGGCTTCTGGCTCTCCATAGCTGCATAGCATGGACAACTCATTTTTCTTCTCTGGGCTGCAATTGCCTCCTCTGTGAAGTGAGGAGACTGGACAAAGTGATCTCTAAGGAATCTGGAGCTCTGCTCTTCAGATTCAGTGGTTCAAAGTTTATAGGCCCCAAATCACCATGATAAAGGTAACTCAGGCAATCTAAATGGCACCCCACTCCAGTACTCTTGCCTGGAAAATCCCATGGACGGAGGGGCCTGGTGGGCTGCAGTCCATGGGGTCGCTAGGAGTCGGACACGACTGAGTGACTTCACTTTATTTTTTCACTTTCATGCATTGGAGAAGGAAATGGCAACCCACTCCAGTGTTCTTGCCTGGAGAATCCCAGGGACAGGGGAGCCTGGTAGGCTGCCGTCTATGGGGTCGCACAGAGTCAGACACGACTGAAGCGACTTAGCAGCAGAAAGCTCTTCCCAGATACAAACCATTCACATGCATGACAGTCTCAGAGGCTGTCCATGGTGTCAGGGAGTTGGTGCTGACCCAGGAATCCCAGAGTTAACTAAAGGCACCTGGAGCCCTGGCACCTGGAAAGAGGTCCAGCTCCTTGAATGAGGAGAGAAAAAAAAAAAATAGTGTTTAAAGGAGAACGGGCTTGAATCAAAGGCCAGGAAGTAAAAGCAGCAGGTTGGGGTCTTTTAGAAGACAGCGAGGGAAGAGATGGGGTGTCTGAGCCCAGCGCTGTCTGTCAAGCTGTTTATCTCTGAGTAAAATCAGTATAAGCAGCAACAGCCACACACCTGCCCCTGCACTGTCCCGGGGACTCACAACAGGATGTGGTCTGACATTTACCAGGTCCTGCATCTGGGGCGCCTGTGAAAGTCCCTCCCCCACCCCCCACCTTCTGAGCTTCTCGAACACCACGCTCACCACATCCTGCCTCACCCTCTTCCCATGCGGTCCTTTCTGCCTGGGCCTCTGGTGAGCACCCAGGCAGTGGAAATAGAACTACAGTGGGAGAGGGGAGGGTCTCTGGAGGGAGATCCAGGCACCTCAGCTGCATGTGCAGACCCCCGCCCCCAACACAACTCGCACACCTGCTGGAGGTTACGCCCTACATCAGAGGCTGCAGGGAGCATCTTGGAGACACCGAAGGAGGCAGAGCAGCTGCCATAACTGCTGGGACCCCACTGGGGTGCCTTCTGGCCCCACATCTCTCAGGCAACTCCCTCCCCCTACCCTCCACACACACCCTCCCACTTCCTTCCACTCATCTCAAGAGTGGGTGCTAATGACTCAGAGGAAAGGGAGCCCTAGGTCATCAACAGACTGAGAAAGGGACGGTCCCTGGCTCTCTGCGCTGGTGTCTGTGTGCCCTAGTGACTGGGTTTCTCTCAGCATCATCCCTACTGCTGAGGCCTTGTGGGTCTGTGTGATGGGCAAGGTCCATCCCATCTGGGCAAGAGGAGGAGGGAGAACACAGCCCAGAGAGAACAGAAAAACACACAGCCATACACAGCACCTCCAAGGAGAGAACGGGACACAACCGGATAAGTAACAGGGCAGATGTGCTTTGCAGCAGCTCAAAGAACCATAGCATCCTCAGCTCATAGCATGTAATCCTGGGCGCAACCAGGAAGTCACCCAATTTTATCTCATTAGGCCTTCCCCAGATTCCCCAAGCCACTTAGAGCCCCCAGGGTCTCTCCCTATGAATCCCACAAGTGGCTAAGATCCAGATGTGAAGGGAGTTCTGGGCACCAGCCTGTGGCCCTGGATCTTCCACGTGCCAGTGGCCGGGGAATGACACGTATGGGAAGAGTTGTCCAGACACACCTACAGAGTCAGAGTCAGGGGTGCTGGAAGGTCTGCTCAAAAGAGACAGTCCCATCTCTCCAAAGGGGTGAGTGAAATTGATGAATTCCGGGCAGGAGAGCGCATTTCTGAGTAGTAGCCTCTGTCCTGTGCTGGTTTCATTTGTCTCCTGACATTACAATGGTTGTAGATTTCTGATGCCCAGTTCCCATAACTGCAGGAAGCAGTTATGGAAATAGGACTCTTCTTTAGGAATGGGGCAGATATCATGGCGGATAGTAACTTGTACTGATGAATCTGGATGGCTTGTAGGCCTCTCCTTAACTAGCCTCCCTTTACCAGTGAATGCAGTCCTATCTCTCTATTGCCCTGTGTGGTGATCCGGACTGCTTCCTCACTTTCAATATTGATGGAGATCTCCGCATTTCTATTCAAACTGACTCTCCTGCTGGGAATGTCATTTTGCTTATCTAAATACTAGCCTGTCCCCAAACTCAACCTCCAGATAAAGTTCTCTCCTTCTGAAGCTTTTTCAGAACTTTTCTGAATTTCTTACAGAAATAATCTGTTTTAAACTTTCTACCAACTCTCCTTGAATAGTACAATATCCCTTGAATAGTAGTGAGTCCCTGGAACACCTCACTGTTAAGAAGCATTCTGGGTCTACATATAGGCCCAGCAGAAAAGATGAATATCCCAACAAGCACGGCATATGGTACAAGTTTCATATTTTTTCTATTAAAGTATATTTAGCCCTTAAAAATACTAGTAATTACTACAGAGTTTAAATTTAAGAGAGTTTTTTTTTAAAAAAAAACAAGTCTTTCGGGATTTCCCTGGTGGTCCAGTGGTTAAGACTTTACCTTCTTATGCAGGGGGTGTGGGTTTCATCCCTGAGATCCGACATGCCTCATGACCAAAAACCAAAACATAAAATAGAAGCAATATTATAACAAACTCAGTCAAAGACTTTAAAACTCAGAGAATTTTAAAAAAAAGCAAGTCTTTCTTTTGGGTAAAGTGAAAGTCACTCAGTTGTGTCCGACTCTTTGCAACCCCATGGTCTATGTAGTCCATGGAACTCTCCAGGCCAGAATACTGGAGTGGGTAGCCTTTCCCTTTTCCAGAGGATCTTCCCAACCCAGGGATCAAACCCAGGTCTGCCCACATTGCAGGCAGATCCTTTACCAGCTGAGCCACAAGGGCAGCCCAAGAATACTGAAGTAGGTAGCCTATCCCTTCTCCAGGGGATCTTCCCAACCCAGGAATCGAACCAAGGTCTCCTGCATTGCTGGTGAAATCTTTACCAACTGAGCTATCAGGGAAGCCCTCTTTTGGGTAAGCTGTAATCCAAATATCTTGTAAACTCAGAGACAAAAATAATGTCTGTTGAAATGTAGACCCTATAATAGGGCTTCATAACATAAATGCCATCTATATCAACATACTTAATGATCCAATAAGGAAATTTTCGCAGGAGAGGAAGATGAATTCCAGAGAGATTAGAAAATGGACACAAGGTCATAAGAGCTGGTAAATTTAAACTCAAAACCCAAAGGCCTTAAAAATACAGTGACAGTGAAAGATCGGTGGTTACCGGGCTTTGTAGGGAAAGAAGAGACAAGTTAGTAGACAAGCCCAGGGCATTTGTCAGGCAGTGAAACCCTTCTGCATGACGGCTGATGACAGCGGTAATGGTTAATAAAAGACACGACGTACTTGTCTAATACCGCAGAAATGTACAACACAAAGAGTAAGTTCTAATGTAAACCATGGACTTTAGTCAATAATAATATATCAATATATCAATAATAAGCATGCCACACTCACATAAATAAGATATTAGTAACGGGGAAGGCTGGGGAGGAAATGGACATATACGAGAACTTTATTATCTGCTCAGTTTATATTAATCTAAAACTGCCCTACATATTAAAATCTATTAACTAAACCTGTTTCAGGGAGAGATCTGTTTCTGCTTATAGTCAATGATCAACCAACATCCAAACATTGGCTTAAGATGCTGTTTATTGCTAAATATGAACCAAACTTGAGTTGTAAGCTGTATTATTTTTATGGCTGTAAGCATTGCTGATTGACTTAGTAAATTTAAATTTTCACACATGGGGGAGAAAAAAAAAAGTGCCTTGATTTTTTTCCTGCAACTTCTATGTTTTATGCTTTTTCTTGAAGTCTAGTTGATTTACAATGTTGTGTTAGCTTCTGGTTACAGCAAGGAGACTCAGTTATACATATATATATTTATCCTTTCTCATATTCTTTTCCATCATGGTTTATCATAGAATATTGAATATAGTTATCTGTGCTGTACAGTAGGACCTTGGCATTTGTCTATTTTATATGTAGTAGTATGTATCTGCTAATCCAAATCCCGAGGGTCTTAACTACGCCATGCTGTGACCATACCCAGCACCATCTTGAGTGTATTCCATTTCTCTTTTTAATCCCTGTGTTGGCTCTGAGTGTCCAGCATATATATCCGCTTAATACATGGTAGACCTAAGGTGCAACAGGACCCTTGAGTGTTATTCAATACTGACTTGATTGCTTTGTGTCTCTGTCTGATTTTATTCTGCAGATTTAAATGGTACTGAAAACAAACACATGTCTGAATTGTCCTAAATGAAATGATGCCAGGAACAGAGTATTTTAAGACTTCTTGTGCCCCCTCGTGGAACAGAAGGGACATTAGAAAAGAAAGTCTTTTTAGGAATGAGGAGGAGGAGGGAGGGATGCGGGGCTGTGGGATGAGGAAGGAGGCTCAGTTGCCAAGGTAACTAGGGTATCTCTTTCCAGCCATCCCCATGAGCCTTTCTTCTCCTTTATTTCCATGCAAGTAATTTCTCTCTTTCAGGGTTTTGCCTTTACACACACATGCTCTCTTTATCCGGTCTCTTGCATCTCTTTGATCACCATCTGGTTCTCTGCTCCCTCCATTGCTATAAGGAGAGGCAGGAGACACAATAGAATGGGAATTTTTTAAAAAATCTAAAACTCAAAACAATAATCAATGTTCCTAAGTACACATTTCTGATACTAACAAAATCACTCTTGTAGCCCCTACAATAACATCTTGCTCCTTCCCTGGCCCAAAGCCTCCACAAGATGTCTATTTTTCACACAAAGAGCAAGGACAGGAGACTTTTCCAGGTGATGAAAAGTAACTAATTAGGTGACCTGAGTTGGCATCTGCAGAGTTGCTCACTGGTCCCGCATCACATCACACCCCAGTGCGGGTGCATGCTATTCCTCTCGTCTCTCGTCAGCATAGGCACAGCCTCAGCTCCCAGCGTAGACCCACAGGAATGTGGGAGAAGAGGGCGATGGGCAAGGAACAGCACAGTTTCAGGGCTGAGGCATGATAGCCTAGACGAGACATCCGCACGTCAGGAATGTGACTGTGTGCCTGCATGTCACAGGTTTCTCCACACATAAATCTTTTCCCTTCTCCCTATGAACGTGGTGGGCCTTCCCTGGTGGCTCCATGGTGAAGAATCCACCTGCCAATGCAGGAGACGCGGGTTCAGTCCCTGGCTTGGGAAGATCTCCTGGAGAAGGGAATGGCAACCCACTCCAGTATTCTTGCCTGGAGAATCCCATGGACAGAGGAGCCTGGCAGGCGGCAGTCCATGGGGTCACAAAAGAGTCAGACACGACTGGGTGACTAAACAAAAAGCAAGAACGTAGTAAAGTTCTTTTGGAGACTCTGGCTTGAGACTGTTGCCCTCACGCTGGCTGACAGTCAGAAACCCAGTGACAGACATCCTCCGCCTAGACCCTGAGTGAGGGCTGCTGCAGGGGGTGAGAAGGGCATGGGAGAGGATGGGGTTTCTGCACAGATGTCTGCCCCACCCAGTGCAGTGTGAGACTCCAGGCGCAGAGGTAGAAGCCCGAGTTATTGAGCTGCAGCTTCTTAGAACTCAGGGTAAACTGGCCGTCCTGGGGTCTGGAAGCTTTGAAGTTCTGGAACTCCCTAGGTTCTATCTGGCCAGCACTAACAGAGTAGAAGAGCTGCTGGAGGCTCCCCCCTGCCTCCTGCCGGTACCAGTACAGGCTGGGGTTTGATGTCCCCTTCACGGTGCACTCCAGAGAGAGCGGGCTGCCTGCAGGCTGCACCCTGGTGGATGGCCATTGATGGATGGTCTGAGCTCTGACACCTGCGGGAAGCATAAAAGGCCATTTAGGTGGAAGAAACCCACCCAGCTCACCTTCCCATCCTGAGAGAGCGATGGTTCAAAGCCCTTCCATGGCTCAGACATGCAGAACTCATCATGGGGAGTAGACTGGGAAGGGTCCATGGGCAAGAAGAGACCAAGAAAGCAAACTCCTTCCTGGAGATGGAGAAAACCAAGACGCAGCACACCAGCCACTAAGACTAAACTCCCATATTCATTCCAGACCATTGAAGGCATGTACCAAATGGAGTCAAACCAAAAGCTAAGGCTCTGGATTCAGAGAGTGAGCTCTTGAGAGGAGACCCCACCTAAGAAAGTGCCCAGAAGAAGGGCCAGCAGACAGCAGGGCATAACTACAGGCAACCTTCAGTTCACTAGTGTGGTTGACACTCCTTCTCCGGGCCCAGGGGTGGCCAAGTCCCTCCCACTTGGAGATCACAGAGTACAGAGCATGTATCCCCTCAAGCTGGGGAGGAAATGAGGCTTGTCTTTTCTTAAACGTGTGATGAATCATCCATCCTCCCTGGGAAGCAGCTTTACCCTGCACTAGTTATCTTTATTGAAATCTTGCTGAAGTCCTGGTATGTAAATATATTTCATGACTCATTATTTACCTGTAAACACGAGATGACTCCCTGGGTCCCCCAGGAGACCGGTGGTCTCTGTAACCGTCAGAGAAACGATGCCAGCAGGATGATTAAGGGGGATTTTAGTCTGTCTGAAGCCAGAAGCCAGCTAGAAGACATGTCACCTGGGTAGCTGAAAAGTAGATAAAAGCAGATGGAGGCTCTAGAGATTTAGGTCTTCAGGGTATTCAAAGCAAAAAAGCTCAGCTCTGAAGGGAAGAAGCTGCTCTGAAAGCCAATCAAGGGATCTGCTTCTTCTTCATCTCCAGCAGACAGGACTGGAGACCTGAATGGGCAGATTAAAGTTGGCTTCTCTGCTTCATGTGCCTCTAACAGCCTCACTAGATCGAACTATCCTCTAAGAGCTGACTCATTGGAACAGACCCTGATGCTGGGAAAGATTGAGGAGAAGCGAACGACAAAAGATGAGATGGTTGGATGGCCTCACCAACTCAATGGACATGAGTTTGAACAAGCTCAGGGAGACAGTGAAGGATAGGGAAGCCTGGTGTGCTGTGCAAACTCACGTCCTTTGAGTTGGTGATGCAGTCCATGGGGTCACAAAGAGGCGGACACGACTTAGCGACTAAATAACAGCAAGTGCAACATGGGGTAGAGGAAAATGGAGGCCTTGGAATCACATAGATCTGGGCTCTTAGGGACCCTCAGGAAACACTCATCCTCAGTGCTCTCATCTGTAAAATGGAAAGGACTGTAATACAGAAAGTCCCCTACGTCCGAACCTTCAAGTTGTGAACTTTCAAACATGCGAACCTGTGTTCCATCAGCATTAGGCATGAGTGAAACTGCAGCTTGCCCTCTGTCTCCTATTGCCGATGGCCCTTCAGCTCTACCATCTCACGCCTCCTCTTCCTCCTCCAGCCAGTTCACACCCTCCTTCCTGCCTGCTCACTCAATGCCAGCCCAGGTACGCCAGTGTGGTACTGCCCTACTGCACCTTTCAAGGTACTATACTGTAAGATTAAAAATGTTTACTTTAACTACATTCTCTTTCTTGTGGCTTGCTTTTTTCTTTCTATTGTTTTCATTCTTATTCTTCTGCAACAACCTTTTTGATTTCAACTTTTGAATATGGATGATTTGGTTTTTTAAAGAATAAAGTCTCAAATTTTAAGACAGCTTATTTTTTGTGTTTGTTTGTTTTGATGTATTATATGTGTGAAAAGTATTGTACACCTATTACAGTGCGGTATCATAGAGCTCATTGTGTTACCCAGCTACCTAGGGTAACTTTGTTGGACTTACGAACAAATTGGACTTAACAAACATGCTCTTGGAACAGAACTTGCTCATATGTCAGGGACTTACTGTACCTACAAATGGTTGAACATGCATCTTGGCTGAAGCACTCTTACAAGTGTTGGCTGTTTGGGGTACCTCAGTGCCTTTGGTAAAGAGTGGGAGATGGACCATGCGATGGGATGGAGGGTGGGGCTGGGAGAATGACAGAGACATGAGAAGCATTGTCAAGCCACCATTTCACAGCAGCTAAGGGTGAGAATCTGCTTGGCAGCTGGTATAACCTCATTCTACTGAGGTCCTAGACATAGGACTCCAAGATCCCTGGAGGACAGCTAACGGGTCCCTGGGAACCTCCACTTCTCTTTGCCTTTTCCAGGCCTGTCCTCCAAAGGATTCATTTTCAAAACGCTTACTCAGTTTGGGCTGAATGTGGTGGAATGGTTTAAGGTGAGTCCCTGGGAAAAGGAGCTGTGGAAGTGGCCTAACAGGGAGAATAAACCCGAAGCCAATCAATCAGGCATGTGTGACGCTTCCCCATTTCATCAGGGTCTAGTGATACATGGAGTTCCCTGGTGGCTCAGCTGGTAAAGAATCCACTTGCAATGTGGGAGACCTGGTTCAGTTCCTGGGTTGGGAAGATCCCCTGGAGGAAGACACGGGATCCCACTCCAGTACTCTTGCCTGGAGAATCCTAATGGACAAAGGAGTCTGGTGGGCTATAGTCCATGGAGTTGCAAAGAGTCAGACATGACTGAATGACTAATCACAGCTCAGCACAATGATGTACAAGATGTATTATTGTCACTGAAGCTGCAGGAACACAATTTAAAATTAATGTTGGGGTTCTTGCTTCTAACAGAGTTACGGCCACAGCACATGTTTTTGGTTGGCATTTGAATGCACCATATTTGTGGGAAAGTGTTTTGGCTTTTGATCTTTTCCAGATTTAATGAGTCCTTTAATGCTATTGACGTACATGATAATCAATCAAGAGATAAGCATAGTGTGGATTCCATGAACACTTGGAACATAGGATGAAAAATAGCTATAGCCAACTACAGTTGTTCATTCTCAGTTTTTATCAGCCTGTTAATGGGACTCAATATGCCTCTGTGCTTGTCAGGTTGGCATGGTTGAACCCAAGAGGTGGTATGTGCCCACATGCCCAGACACAGCTTCTTCTCTCCTTTTCTGTCCCCTTCTACCCTTCATCTTTGCTCCTGGGATTTTTGTTGAGTTATTCCTGAGTGGGGCGGTGGGCAGAGGGAGGGTAGACGGAGGGTGTCAGCAGATATGGGGAGCAGTGACTTGTTCTTGCTTTGGATGGGACCACGTCATGCCCTCATTCGGCTGGCAAGCTCTCACTCCAGCAAAAGCTGTGTGGGTCCTGCTGAGCCCACGAGAGCTGATGTAACTCATGGGCTGCCTTGGCTCAGTGCCACTGCCAAGCATAGAAAGTGCTGCGATCTTCCTCCCTCGAGATGGCACGGCAGATTGAAGAGACTTATCAGTCAGATGAGAGTAGCCAGCTGGCTCCTGACTCCCTAATCGTTGTCACAACTTAGTAGCTTGGAGCCCCTTCCATATGGCTGATGCCATAGAAAAATATCTCGTCATTCTCCACTCCCATCTGCAATACTGCTTATTCATTCAAATTATCCAAGTCATTCATATATTGAAATGTAGATGAGGATACGGTCCCTCTACTCTGACAGGAGATCTCCTAGAGGGGGGAGCTGCATCTCTGGCTCCTGAAGATGGTCAGCCTGAGAAGCTGGGCTAAAGGTCACATTGAGCTCTGACAGGTCTCTCCTTGCCCTTCCCCTGGACACTTTCTTGGACGGGTGTTCTTCTCTCTGGCAAGCCTTCCTCAAAGCCTTTGGTTACCATGTTGGGTTTCTCTCCCCAACACTGAATTCTTAATGACAGGATGAAGTGCTATAGATGAAGAGAATGGTAATACATTGAACTCTTCCCTTTTTAATTTAAAAACTGAAATCTGTCTCTAAACAACAGAGTTGGAAGATATTGGAAGATACTTTGAGGGTCTATTTGTTCCTGTACAGAAGAGGTAAAAATTATATGGGCTGAGGGGAAGACAGGAGAATCACCCAAGGAGATGTTTGCCAGTCTCCCCAACCTCTGTCCTCTCTCTGTGCTGCCCCTACCTGGCTGTATCTTGTTTTGTTTTGGGTTTGTGCGTGTGTGTGTGTGTGGATAACTTTTATTTCTTTTAAATGATGAAAGTATGATAATACATTGACAGGAGATGTAGACGATACAGAACAAGATTATATATAGTTGCATTACATACTACAATTAATTTTTAAGTAGATAAATTGAGTTTTTTATTGAAGATTTAATATCAAACCCTCAAAAATTAATAGAATGAATATACAGATAAGCGGAAGGATATTCTGTGCTGTTCTTAGTCGCACAGTCATTTCTGACTCTTTGTGACCCCATGGAACCTGCCAGGCTCCTCTATCTATGGGGATTCTCCAGGCAAGTATACTGGAATGGGTATCTATGCCCTCCTCCAGGTGATCTTCCCAACCCAGGGATAGAATCCAGGTCTCCCACATTGCAGGCAGATTCTTTTCTGACTGAGCCAAAAGGGAAGCCCAAGAACATCTCTAGGGGATCTTTCCGGCCCAGGAATCAAAACAGTGTCTCCTGCAATACAGGAGGATTCTTTACCAGCTGAGCCATCAGGGGAGCCCGTAGAAGTATACAGTAGACCCGAAAAGCACTGTGAATCAATTCAACATAATTAAGATCTATACAATTTTCACACAACAGTAGGATACAAATTCTATTCAAGTTCCCATAGACCATAAATTATGACACACTGGAACGTATCCAGTATTTTATTTACAAGGACATAAAACAAAGTGCAAAACTTTCATGGTCTAAAGGTACCGAAATCATACAGAGTCTGTTCTCTTAGCACTGTGCAATTATGTTCTGGCTACATCTTTTTTAATATTGATTTTTATTTATTTTATTTGTCTGCACCAGATCTGAGTTGTGGCACATGGATCTTCGATCTTCATTGCAGCGTGTGGAATCTTTTAATTGCAGCATGTGGGATCTTTAGTTACAGCATGCAAACTTAGTTGCAGCATGCCGGATCTAATTCCCCTATCAGGGATCGAACCCAGTCCACCTGCAGCGGGAGTGCAGAGTCTTAGCCACTGGACCACCGGGGAGTCCCTGGCTGCATCTTGCTCAGGGAAAGAGATGGGAGAGAGGTGAGGAGGGCAGAATTGGAAGCTCAGAAGTTCAGAGGGCAGATAATTATGCTAATATCCAGGGTGGGGAGAATAAGACTCTGGGTCCCTGTTTGCCGCACCAGAGATCAAAGGAGAATAATGCCTCCCAAGGATGCCAACCTCCTACTTCCCAGAACCTGTAAATATGTTGAGTTACACTGTGAAGTGGAATTCAGGTCGAAGGTAGAATTAAGACTTCTAATCAATTAAGTTTAAAACAGGGGAATTATCTTGGATTATCCAGGTGTGCTTTATGTAATCGTTGATGTCATTAAGCCCCAAACCTTTGAGCAAGAAAGAGATTACTCCCAATTATGATGATCTTACTTTCCTGTAAGAGACAGACTGAGTCGGCATAAGACTGAGAAAAACAAGAGAGCAAAAAACAGGAAAGGAGGAAAGGGTTGACAAAGATACACAGGCTCAAAGTACAGGACATAGGTGAAGAACAGGAAAAGATTGGTTTAGGGAGAGTGGAAAATAATGCAAGAAGATAGGCTACAGTAAAATAGTTTTGAGAAATTGGACAACAGGTGGCACAAGACAAGAATCCCTAAGAGAAATGAAATAAATGGGGTGACCCTATGACTGTCTTGAGAACTATTTCAGGTAGCAGTGCTGAAAACTGGAAAGTGCCTGTCTCTCTGAGTTAAGAAGACTTGAGTTTGGAGCTTAAAGAGTGGCCAGAATCTAAAGTGGCTAAAATCCCAGGACAGAGAGAGGAAAGCTGAAAGAAAAAGAGCTCCAGAATCCCCAGAGGGCTCTTAGTGATTCGTCAGCTGTTGTGATGAGTGCACGCATCTAAGGAAACCGCTGTCAGGCAGGGAAAGGCCACTGGAAATGATCAGGCAGAACCGTCCCAGAGCTCGCATGGAGCTCGAAATAGAGGATGTTTCTGCCAGCAAGGGTGGAGGGCATTGAGTAGAATTCTCAGAAGAGTATTGCTCAGTAGTAGATGCAAATTAGGTTTCGACTAAAGTCTTTTCTAAAGCTATGACAAACCTAGACAGTGTATTAAAAAGCAGAGACATCACTTTGCTGACAAATGTCTGTATAACCAAAGCTACAATTTTTCCAGTAGTCATATACTGATATGAGAGTTGGACCATAACGAAGGCTGAGCACTGAAGAACTGACGTTTTTGAATTGTGGTGAGGAGACTCTTGACAGTCCCTTGGACTGCAAGGAGATCAAACCAGTCAATTCTCAAGAAAATCAACCCTGAATATTTACTAGAAGTACTGATGCTGATGCTCCAATACTTTGGCCACCTGATACAAAGTACTGACTCATTGGAAAGGACTCTGATACTAGGAAAGATTGAGGGCAAGAGAAGAAAGGGGCAACAGAGGATGAGATGGTTGGATGGCATCACCGACTCAAAGGACACAAGTCTTAAAAAACTCTGTGAGATAGTGAAGGACAAGGAAGCCTGACATGCTGGGTTGCAAAGAGTTGTACATGACTCAGAGACTGAACAACAAACAAGGCTTTTCTAGACACAACTTACAAAGCTTCAAAGCTAGGCTTGGAAACATCAAACTGTTTCCATAGAATTTAATTGAGTCACAAAACAAAGTTCACAATTTTTAAAAGAAATGCAAATATACCAGCATCTAGCAACATAAAGTTCAAATATTTGACATCCAATATTTTAAAAAAATCAGACCCTCTTCAGAAGATCCACACATTTAGTATTTAGCAAAGTACTCTCAGAGTGTAAGTGTAAGAAAACTTTCTGAATTTGGGAAAATAACTCCCCCCAAAGATTAAGGAAACCAGGACCTGAATTTAACTTAGGGCCAAGAATATTGCATATACTAGCCAAAGTATTAGTTGCTCAGTCATGTCTGACTTTTTGCAACCCCATGGGCTGTAGCCTGCCAGGCTCCTCTGTCCATGAGGTTTCCCAGGCAAGAATATTGGAGCAGGTTGCCATTCCCTTCTTCAGGGGATCTTCCCGACCCAGGGATGGAACCTGTATCTCCCACATTGCAAGTGGATTCTTTACTGCCTGAGCCACCAGGAAAGCCTGACTATATTTTTTAGTCAGCCAGACTAAAAAAAATTAAGATTCATGGGGCATTGGGTAGAGAACTCAGAAGTGTTTTGACTTAGAAATGGAAAATATCCTAGACTATATGCTGCTCTGGTCCCACCTAACAAATATTTAAAGCCAGTTAATTAAAAAAAAAAATCACATTGTTTCCAAGTGACTTCACTGTGTTCTAAACAGAGCCCAAAGATATGTATAGGAATATAAAAATTCCAACACAAAGGTAAAATTCAATGTGTGGTATGCAATAAAAAAATTACCAGGCATGCAAAGCAGAAAAATATAATTCATAATGAGAAAAATGAATTAATCAAAACTAACCCAGAAGTGACACAGATACCAGAATTAGAAGACAAAGATGTAAAAATGGCTATTATAACTGTGTCCCATATGTTCAAGATGCAAGAGGAAAGACTGAACATGCTAAGTAGAGACATAGATATTTTTTTTAAAGCATCAAATCAAGTTTTCTAAAGAGGAAAACTACAATTTCTGAGACAGAAAAAAGTGCACTATATGAGATTAATGGCAGATTAGACAATACAGAAGAAAATATAAAACTTTAAGGTAAAGCATTAAAAATAATCTATAATGAAATAGAGTTTTTGAAAAGTAAATAGGCCATCCAGAGTGGTAGGACAACTTCAAGTAGCCTAATATACTTGAAATTGGAGTCCTAGAAAAAGAGGAAAGAGATGAGAAGAAAGAAAAAATTCAGAAGAAATCATGACAAAAGAATTTCCAAACTGGATGAAACTATAAATCTAAGAAGTCTGACAAAACCAAGGACAAGAAAGACACATATGCACCAAAGAATACCACAGTCAAATTGCTCAAAACTGTTGTTAGAGAGAAGATCTTAAAGGCAGCCAGAGAATAAAGACATGTTTTATACAGTGGAACAAAGTAAGGAAGACAAAAGAATTCTTGTACTATTTCTTAAAATAGTACAAGTGAGAAGACAGCAGAGTTACATCTTTAGGGTGCTGAAGGAAAAATATGGTCAATCTATCATTCTCTACCAAGTGAAAAGCTTCATAAAATCCTTCTTAAACATATCTGTTCTTTTGCCAAATTTCCATTCTGGATACCAGCTGCCTGTTCCCTCCTCTTTCTTTCCATGGCCTTTCCCATCCCGAATTGTTTCATCCTGAACTTCCCCAAACAAAGCTCTTGAAGAGAATAGCCAGCAAAACAAAAGTGTGATGGATCAGTCTCACTTAGAAATTAATTTCATGACCAACTTTTTTTTAATATAAGCTTGATCTTTTCTGATGTTACCTTCTCATCTAGCCTCCTTCAGGGAATGTGAGTCATCAAAGTGTTTAGTAGGCAAAATAAATCTCTATGAAGGGAGAATTCTGTTACTTGGATAATAATATTTTCTTCTTCTTGTTCCCTACAATAATTTATAAAATCACAAGGATTGATTTAGGAGAGAGGGAAATAATAAGTGTAATTTAGTGCTCTGAATTTGAAGTTTCAAGGTCTGACTCGAGGGGGAAAGCACAATGAAAGAATGGATTTTTTAATGACACATTCCTGGGTCAGGAAGATCCCCTGGTGAAGGGATAGGCTACCCACTCCAGTATTCTGGCCTGAAGAGTTCCATGGACTGTATATAGTCCATGGGGTCACAAAGAGTCAGACATGACCGAGTCACACTTTCAGGATTGGGGATAGTGATTTGAGAGTCATTTACATGGAGACAACAGTTAAAACTTTGGGAATGGGTGAGATTTCCAAAGTAACAGGTGAAGGTAAAGCACAAAGTTACAAAAACAGGAATGGCTAAAAATCCATGCTTTTTTTGGCCAAGAAAAGAAAAAAAAATGCTTGAGAAAGAAAGAAGGTAATCCTAGGGGTAAGAAAGAATGGGAAGGTGTCATGGGAGCTAAGAGAAGATGCTAACTAAAAAGCGATGGGATTGGTACTTGCTGCTGCTGCTAAGTCGCTTCAGTGGTGTCCGACTCTGTGAGACCCCATAGATGGCAGCCCACCGGGATCCCCATCCATGGGATTCTCCAGGCAAGACTACTGGAGTGGGCTGCCATCGCCTTCTCTGGGCATTGGTACCTAAAAGAGCATAAAACCATCAACTAAATCAGGACTGAGTGAACTCACTGGCATCATTGACTAGAGGAACAGGTGTGGAGCGTTCATCCGTCAAGCAAAGGGGTGGAGAAAACAAGACAGGACTTAAAGGGGACGGCACAGCCTTTTATCCCAAGATAATTGCGTCTGATTAGGTTTGAAACGGAGAAGGTGATGGCACTCCAGTACTCTTGCCTGGAAAATCCCATGGACAGAGGAGCCTGGAAGGCTGCAGTCCATGGGGTCACTGAGGGTCAGACACGACTGAGTGACTTCACTTTCACTTTTCACTTGCATGCGTTGGAGAAGGAAATGGCAACCCACTCCAGTGTTCTTGCCTGGAGAATCCCAGGGACAGCGGGGCCTGGTGGGCTGCCGTCTCTGGGGTCGCACAGAGTCAGACACGACTGAAGCGACTTAGCAGCAGCAGCAGCAGGTTTGAAAACCAAGAGGATTCGATCTGTGAAGACAGGAAAATTGAAGATGCTAAAGAAAGAAGTTAATTGAGAAACAAGGGAAACCTAAGGAAATTAATCCTTGGGTACTGACAGAGGAAGGATTTCTTTCTCTGAACTGGGAGAAAAAGAATTAAAAAAAAATGTATAAAGAATAGATTTGCAGTGGAAAAAGCCAGTAAAATACTGAAAAGCGCTTAATCTAACTAAAGGTCAGTGAAATGTGAATTTTAAAAAACCACCATTTCACTCATCAGACTGGCAAAATTAAAAGAATCAATAATATCTGACACTGGTGAGCATGTGGGCAAATACAGACTCTCCCTCACAGCTGGAATATAAACTCAAATGTCTTTGTGGAGGGCCATTTGGCAACGTTTATTAAAAATGCACAGAACATTTTACTCAACAATTTCCTTCAAAGAAACAATTCCAAAAGAATACATGTACATGTAGGCAGAAAATTTTGCCAGGATTTATGGGATAGCATTGGTTATAAATGGCAAAATGTAGGAAATATGTAAATACCCATCAGTATAGTAATGGGCAAATAAATACCCATAACATACTATGCTACACATCAGTATTGTTGAATAAAATAGAGCAATATGTGGTACCATGGAAGTAGTCCCAAGATATGATGTTCGGTAAAAAAAGCAAGCTGCCAAACAATATGTATAAAGCAATATGATTTATATCAAAACACATTCACAATCCCACATGCAAACAAATTTATTTGTATACACACACACACATACATCTACATATTGATTTGTCCAACCAGTAGTAATTGGGTGCCTCTAGACATTTGCATGTGGTTTATTGTGATAAGGGATTCAAACGTATGGTGGGGAAAAGGGTTGGAAAAATGCACACTGGATTGATAATAATGATTATTTGTGAGAAATAAAGCAGGAGAGGGAAGTGTCAAGAGAGTTTTTGTTTGCTCGGGAGTGTTGTATTTTGGAGGCAGATATATTTGTGTGATATGTATTGAGTACCAACAGCTGAGCCCAACTCAGTTTAAGTGAATTACAGTCTTTAGGTTCAATCTCCATCTTTTTTTTTTTTACTTCCGTTCTTACTAATAACCTATTGAGTACAACATCAAAAAAAAGGTGCCTGAGTAGTTCAGACTGACAGAAAGGATGCCCAGTGAGGGACAAACATGTGAAAGACAAAGAACAGCGTGAGTGAATGATCCAGGAGAGGGAGATGTTGACTAAAAAAATACACACAACCTAAGAGTGAGAGGTTTTATTGGGTGGAAATGTTAGGACTCCAGCCCAAGAGACAATATCTCAGGTGACCCCGAGAGGGCTGATCTGAGGAGGCGGGGGAGGAGTAAGGCTATATACAAGTTTGCAGCATGGGGCAGGTTATCTGAATATTAAAAGATTACTCTTAATTAAGAAAAGTCAAATCTCTCACTTGAAGAGATTTAGCGATCTTCTATGTACGGGAAGGGGGCTTCCCAGGTGACCCTACTGGTTAAAAAACAAAAAATCTGCCTGCCAATGCAGGAGACATAAAAGATCCAGGTTTGATCCCTGGGTTGGGAAGATACTCTGAGGAGGGCATAGCTATCCACTCTAGCATTCTTGCCTGGAGAATCCCCATGGACAGAAGAGCCTGGCGGGCTACAGTCCATATGGTCACATAGAGTTTTACACAACTGAAGCAACTTAGCACGGACTTCACAAGTTTGGGAAGATCATTTGTTTCATCTAGCTATCTGGGGCCAATCCTACTTTCTTTTATTCACTTCCTAATTCACTGGGCTTCCCCTTCATTCATATGGCTCAGCGGTAAAGAATCTGCCAGCAATGCAAAAGCCACAGGAGACACAAGGTCAATCCCTGAGTCAGGAAGATCCCTTGGAGAAGGGAATGGCAACCCACTCCAGTATTCTTGCCTGGAGAATTCCATGGACAGAGGAGCCTGGCGGGCTGCAGTCCATGGAGTCACCAAGAGTTGGACACGGACTGAGCAACTTTCACTCACTCAATTCATTGTTTACTGTAAGAGATGACTAATGTGGCTGATCCCACGCCCCACCTCCAGCTCCTCAGCCCTTACTGGGCAGGAAGTAGCTAATGGCTTCCAAATAGCTGGCTTTGTTTCACCTGGGCTCAGAAATTTGCATTTGGAAAAGGTTTATTTCCTGGTAGAGCATAGAGCCAAAAATATTTCATTTCACTGGGAGAAATACATGGAATATTGGAAATGCTGATAGAAAAGATGTAGAGAGAGAACTCTCTGGTAAGATGAAGGCATTCAGTGTTTGGCCCAAGTGGTGTAAGATCTAAGACTTTGAAAGATGATTCAGTAGGCAGATCAAGCTCATTAATGAATGCCAGAGGGGAGAGTAGAGAAAAGAACACAGATCGGTTACTCAGTCATCTCTGGTTGTGAAAATGGGTCAACCGAGGATGCTAAGCTATAGACTTCAGGAGCACTGTGGACATAAAAAGCAAACACTTCCAATATTGAGGAGCAGAGGAACAGTGCTAAAAATGGCCCAAAGTATGGTCAGTCCCACCACCACTCCCCCACCTCTTATGATTGCTGACCTGGGGGAGCTCTGAATGGGAGAGAAAAGTTGGAGGCACAGTATCAAAAGAGGAGGACTCCATAGGACAAGGATGTGAATCTAGAAATAAGCTGAGGGAAAAAAACAATATGAGCAACAGAGCAGATACCAACTGTGTAATGTGAACACCACAGGGATGAGATTGGGTGCTGCCAGTAGGTTGGCTAATAAGAAGCAAGTCAAAGCAGCCAAGGAGAAAGGGTGGTGTCCTGAGCTCTGGGTGTGATTAACTGGGATAGTGGAGACTCTTGAGCAGGTGGCAAGAAGGAGACCATTCGAGGGAAAATCAGAATGAGAACTGGGGTGTCTAGTTGCTGTCACTCCCAGAGCAAGGTGCTTCAACGCAGGAAAGTCAAGTTCAAGAGGGGAGAAGCCAATGGCTACACTCAAACACACACACACACTTTTGTACACACACCCTAAGATTCCAAATGCAAGACCTGCAGTGAGTCATATCAATAGCAACAATTATTTGACCTGTCAGGTATGTTTATTCTTGACATTACTAACAGCAGTGAAGATGTGGGAAAGCTTCATTCATATCTCCCTTTAAAATCTTGCTGTGCTCTATTGAAGGGTATACACTAGATTAGAATTCTGTTATCTTTTACTGAGGGAAGTTGAGACAGCAGTTTGGAAAAGTTTCAGGAAAGTAAGGAGTTATTTTAAGAAAGTGTCATAAAGGAGACTTCCGTGGTGGCCCAGTGGTTAAGACTTCGCCTGCCATGCAGGAGGTGAAGGTTCAATCCCTGGTCAGGGAACGAAGACCCCACATGCCTCCTGACCAAAACATAAAACAGAAGCAGTATTGTAACAAATTCAATAAAGACTTTTAAAAAAGAGTCATTAAAAAAAAAAAAGCTTCATGTGCCAATTGAAAACAAATGATAAATTCCTAAAACAAGTTTAAAAAATTAGTGAACTAAAGAGATATGGGGGCTTCCCTTGTGTCTCAGCTGGTAAAGAATCTGCCTGCAATGTGGGAGACCTGGGTTCGATCCCTGGGTTAGGAAGACCCCTTGGAGAAGGGAAAGGCTATCCACTCCAGTGTTCTGGCCTAAAGAATTCCATGGGGTTGAAAAGAATCAGACACGACTAAGCAACTTTCACTTTGACTTTCAAAGAAATACAAGAACTTCCCTGTCGCTCAGGTGGTAAAGAATCTGCTTGTGATGCAGGAGATCTGGGTTCAATCCCTGGGTTGGGAAGATCCTCTAGAGAAGGGAATGGCTACCCACTCCAGTATTCTTGCCTGGAGAATCCCATGGACAGAGGAGCCTGGCAGGCTACAGTCCATGGGGTAGAGAAAAGTTGGATATGGCTGAGCAACCAACACTAACTAAGCAAAAAGATATAGGGAATGGGCAATTTCTTTTTTCTGACAGGTAATATGTTTTGAATATTTGCTGTGTCCAGGTGCCATGGACTTGTTTTCACATCTTGTCCTCCTTAAGGTAAAGTTCCACCACCCTGGCTGGTCGCTGGCATTTGTCCCATTTAACAGATAAGGACATGGAGGCTTAGAGAGACTAACTCATCTGCCCCAGGTCACTCCACACCTTCAACACTTGGGCTCCACCTAGTGCTGACCGACTGCAAAGCTCCTGTGTTGCATCGTCTACATCATTCCTCATCACAGGGCAGAGACTCACAACGCTGCTGTGCAGACAGGTACTCATTTCCCCCTAAGAGCTATTGGTGCTTACTCTTCCTCCGGCACTGTTCTCAGTGTTGAAATATTTAACAACTCAATCCTGACAAAGGCCCTATGCTGCAGGTGATTTCATTATCCATCAGCCCCCTCTCTGGGGCTTCCCAGGTGGAACTAGTAGTAAAGAACCTGCCTGCCTATGCAGGAGACTTACGAGACCCAGGTTTGATTCCTGGGAGGAGGGCATGGCAACCCACTTCAGTGCTCTTGCCTGGGAAATCTCATGTACAGTCAATTCTAAAGGAAGTCAACCCTGAATATTCATTGGAAGGATTGATGCTGAAGTTCCAATATTTTTGTCACCTGATGCGAAGAGCTGACTCAGTAGAAAAGACCCCGATGCTGGGAAAGGTTGAAGGTAGGAGGAGAAGGGGGTGACAAAGGATGAGATGGTTGGATGGCATCAGTGACTCAATGGATATGAGTTTGAGCAAGCTCCAAGAGATAGTGAAGGAGAGGGAAGCCTGGCATGATGTAGTCCATGGGGTTGCAAAGAGACAGTCAGACACGATTTAGTGACTGAACAACAGCAGCTCCCTCTCCACAGATAAGAAAGCCCAGGCACAAATGAGTTAGATAATTCTGCCCATGGTCACGAGATTAGCAGATAGTTGAGCCACGAGACCAGGGCTTCCCAGTTGGTGCTAATGGTAAGAATCTGCCTGCCAATGCAGCAGACACAAGAGACCCGGTTTGATCCCTGAGTTGGGGAGATCCTCTGGAGAAGGAAATGGCAACTCACTCCAGTATTCTTGCCTGAAAAAATCCCAAGGACATAAGAGCCTAGTGGGCTACAGTCCATGGGGTTCCAAAGAGTCGGACACAACTGACCACTTGTCAGTAGCAGCAGAGCCGAGAGAGCAAGCCAGGCAGCCTGGCTCCAGAGCTCATCGCATGGTGGGGTGCACAGCAGGCTGAGTGGCTGGTTTTGCTTCCCTCATGGAGACGGAAACAAGAAAAAGCTCAGATCGGAGCAAAGAGATGAAATATTTTTTTAATTTTCCTCTTCACAAGACTGTTTAGGAGACAAAGGACAACAGAACTGGGTTTTCTGTTAGCATGGATATTGGCAGGCTTAAGAAATTCAGATATGTGAAAGACACCTGGGATTTCATAGAAACTGAGAATTTCAGGATTCCCAGATGACTCCGTGAACCAAGGGCCTCTAAATGAAGCCAAATACGTCAGGAAAAGTTGTGATGGGATCAAGGGGTATGAGAAAGAGAAGAAAAATCTAAGGTAAGTTGAATCAAAGTATAAAATAAAATTAAAAATCATAATAAACATTTCCTGAGTATATCATCATATGCCAGACATTATTATAGATAACATTCTGCCCCTGGGCTGAATGGTCAGTAAATACCCTCAGACCCTCCTTCAGAACAAGGAATCAACAGCCAGTGGATGAAAGATTAGGTTAAATGACCTCTATCTCTGCACAGGCAGTTCATTTAAACATGTTATTAAGTAAATACAGGCCTACTCTTTGAATGATTCTAATCCTATGATTCTAAGAATAAAGCAAGATTCTAAGAACACAGCAAGGGAAACAAATTGCTTTTAGAGCCGCTTATAATAAAACAATGCAGGCAAACACACACACACACACACACACATACACATACATACAACTCTACACAGAAGATACTCATTACATGTTTGTGCAGAATTTAGGAAAAAACATACGGTCAGGGTTACACAAAGGAGAGAAAACAAAATTTCTGGGAAAATTTTCTGAGGAATACCAGCTGATCTAATGAGGCATAAGATGCAGCCAGAAGTCAGTATAAGATCTACTCAGGGCTCAAAAAGGGCTGAGGGATATACACTGTGATAAAGAACCTTCCTCCAATTTTTTTTTTCTCCATAAGCTAGAGGTCTCCTAAAAATGTCAGTACTTTATTTGATCACAGTGGTAAAACAAACAATGGGCATTGTATCTGAGTATGTCTGTGAAGCCTTGCTCATTAAAGCATCTATCGGAAATATATCTAATTGTAATCTCTCTCCACCCATAAAGGCATAAATATTATGTTGAATATGACCCATTGCTTGATGGAAGCAAAAGGACCGATTGGAGTCACCTAGGAGTTCCTACGTTGCTAGGGTCTTTGGAGGAGTAAAGCTCCATCTTTCCCTTGGGATTTTTGAAAGGTAAGCAGTCAAGGTGAGGCGTGGTCCTGCTAATGGATTAATAAAGAGATCAATAAGATGTTAGTGATAAGGTCTTCCTCCTCCAGTTTGCCTCCAAACCATCCCTCAGGTCCTTGGTGAAGTAGCTGAGGCAGGCTTTGCAGGCTCGGGAGGCTGTGTCACCATACAGGAAACACACACACACCCAAGAGAGAGTGTTCGCTTCTGTATGTTTCATAAAAGCTCTAGGTGTGGCCATTACACCTCAGTTTAATGAAACTATAATTATATGCTGCTGCTGCTAAGTCGCTTCAGTCGTGTCGGACTCTGTGCGACCCCAGAGACGGCAGCCCACCAGGCTCCCCCATCCCTGGGATTCTCCAGGCAAGAACACTGGAGTGGGTTGCCATTTCCTTCTTCAATGCATGAAAGTGAAAAGTGAAAATGAAGTCACTCTGTCGTGTCCGACTCTTAGCAACCCCATGGACTGCAGCCTACCAGACTCCTCTGTCCATGGGATTTTCCAGGCAAGAGTACTGGAGTGGGTTGCCATTGCCTTCTCCGAGGAGGAAAAAAAACATTAAGAAGAAGCCCCAACTTGGTATTTTCATTAACAGCAGAAGCTTGTCCAGGTCAGGTGAACTCAAGTATTTCTTCCTAACAATGTCTCAAGCCTAAGGAAAGTTAAAGTAAGAAGATAAAGATTAAAGAAAGAAGCTGGCACTGTGCAACAAGTCTAGACTTCAAATTTTTCAATGTAATGAAAAAGCAAGAAACAAGGAATTAAAAAATATTTATAATGTGCCTATGGCATGTTATTTACATTTGGCGTGTACCTAACATTTATATGTGTTACAGATCTACCTTATAAGAATGTTAGAATCTGTTATAGACACAAGAAAGCAAATAAAGAGGATAAAGAAACTTAGAGGCAAGTCGCTGGAGACGTTGGCAGTGTTCATAAGATGCACTGAATATAGATAAATAAGTCAGTAACTTTTGAGATGCATACAAGTAGATAAAATGCAGCCTGCATGTGCCAGACAAAGATAGAAAGGGATGAGGGGTAAGGGAAAGGGAAGGAAAGGCACAAGGGGGAAGGGAGGGATGGAGAGGTATGGAGAGGTATGGGAAGGAAAGGAGGAAGAAGAGAAGAAGGATGGAGCTGGTGTGAGTGACATTGACCACAGAGAGCCAGGCCTTGGGAGCAGTTTCCAACGAAGGCAGCATAGCGAACACAAGCATGTAGTTAAAAGAGGCCTTGGGAGGATGAGTGATTATGAGACTCTCATTAAAGGAGTGGTCCTGGTCAGCAGGGCTTAGAAGAGGGAGGGCTCTTGGCTCTTAACACAGGAAATTATTACAAAGCATTACCTATTGTCCCTAGACTAAATAAATAAAATGATTACTATCATTTTCAAACTCTTGGATTATATTTACGTTGAAATGAAATCATCTCTTTGGTTGATTACCTTGGGAACTGTCGGTCTTGGTGAATCTTTCCAGTCCATCCCTGAGTCCATAGCTTAATTAATCCCCATTAATTCCCACCACAGGAGGTCCTCATAGCTCATTAAAGTCAACTCATTATCTTTATGGATGGAAATAATGAGTTCTAAAGTTGATAAATAGTTTTCCTCACTGAACACTCCTAGCTGGGTAGAGACAGGATTTGAACCTGTGTGCTCATGGAATGAAAAAGCAGGACTCGAGAACCTAATATGAGGGATAGTTGAAACAGGAGTGTAAGGAAAGAACAACATTCCTGTTTGGAAGGAAGCTTTGGATACAAAGAAGCATAAGGAGAATCACAGAATGTCCAAGAAGCCCAAGCAAAGGGATCAAGGGCAGAAGACAACTTCATGAAGCCCATATTCCCCAGTTTTTGAGACTAAGGCTTAACTCCTTTTAAAAAACACATTAAGGAGTTGAGAGGAAGGCAAATAAGGAGACTGGGACACCGTCAGCCATCTGCTGTGCTGACCACCGAAGGCGTTCTCTTGATGCCACTCACCTTAGTGAAGCAATCACAGCCCAAGCTGCATTTGTGGCTTCACAGGCTCATCCACTTGGACCCACATAGAAAAGGCAGATCAGCCTCTTTTGATTTATTTGAGTTCAAGGAAAAGGTTGCTCTATAAGTTAGAGTGCCAATTTATGAATTTAAAATTTGATCATGAAAATTGTAATTGTCACAGGCTCTGGGGAGATATTCTTAAGCCTGCATAGCCTTTTACTTGGGAGAAGGGAGAAGAAGGTCACTCAGTACAGGTGGTTTGAATGGTTTACTGTATCATAGTGGGTTAATCTGATGCATCTCTTGGAGCAATAGAAATCCTCCTGTATCGAGGACCGTAAATTCTTAGTTGCAGCCCATGGGATCTAGTTCCCTGATCGGGGATCTAACCTGGGTCCCCTGCCTGGGGAGAGTTCACATGCTGCAACTGAAGATTCTTCATGACCCAATGAAGATCAAGGATCCCAGCATATGGCAGCTAAGACCCTGTGCAGCCAAACAAATAAATAAAAACATTTTGGGGGAAAGGATTACAATTCATTTCTGTGCGCATTCATCTATTCCTCCAGTGTATACCTTTGATATTATCATTCCACATGTGACACCCTGTTAGCTACCTTCTAAGTCCATAATAGAAGCTCCCCCGACAGCCTGAGAGAAGCTCTCCCTGCAGCATATTAAACATGGGATACCCCCCACTGGGAAGAGAGAGCCAATTAGTGTGTGGTGGTAGAGTCTTTTTCATCAATATATTTTTATTGAAGTATAGTTGATTTGTACTTAGTTGCTTCAGTCATGTCTGACTCTGTGCAACCCTATGGGCTATAGTCCGCCAGGATCCTCTGTCTATGGGATTCTCCAAGCAAGAATAATGGAGTGGGTTGCCATTTCCTCCTTCAGGGCACCTTCCCGACCCACAGATCAAATCCGTGTCTCCTGTATTGCAGGCAGATTCTTTACCCACTGTGCCACCTGGGAAGACAGTAGTTGATTTACAATGTGTTAATTTCTGCTGTACAGCAAAGTGATCCTCTTATACATATGTAGATACATTTATACATTTTTAATATTCTTTTCCATTATGGTTTATCATAGGATATTGAATGTAGTTCTCTGTGCTCTATAGTAGGACCTTGTTTATCCACCCTATATATACAAGTTTACATCTGCTAGCCCCAGCTTCCCGCTCCATCCCCCCCCTCAGCCCCCTCCTCCAGGCAGCGTGGTAGAGTTTTAATAGATGAGCACTTAGGTCCCTTACTCCTTCTCCTAATTAAGCCCAAAACTCCCACATAATTATATCACCATTTATATAAAGTCTATTAATTACTTTTGTACCTCTAAGCGATATTCACACTTCACACATCCTTTCATCTTTATTCCTTTATCCTTTAAAAATGCATTGCTCACTTTATAATATGATGACACTGATATCCTAAACCTTTGTTTCTTGTTCTTCCTCCCATGCACTTAATTTATCATCTATAATTTTACTCCGACATTGTCAAGGTTGATATCACTTACATTCCATCTGGTAGCATAATCAGGTATGTTGTGCCATATCTGTAAGTGGACTCTGAAAGATGAAAATTAAAATGGTGTTTATATTATTATGACTTCATAAGTAATTGTCTACTGCAAAGTCATGCAGCTATAATTGCAATTACTCTCTTGTTTAATTTTTATTGATTTCCTGGGATTAAAATTCTGTTCTCCTTAAAGTGGTTGACTTTATCATATCCTTTATTTATTTATCCATGTTCTCTACCAAGTAAAATATTCTATTTTGACAGAAACTGCTAATTGTCTCCCAATATCTGCTCTCTACTTCTTCTACTCTCATAAACCACAATTAAGTTTAGTTGGGTACATGGAAACTGGAAATAAAAATTCTCTTTTCCAGATTTGCTTATAACAAGGCATAATCAAGTGATAATCAAGTGATGGAGCCCTGGTGATGAGATGTAAGGGCCAGTTGTGTGCAGCTTTCACTAAAAGTCCTGAAAGGAAGTCAATATGACCATTTGTTCCCTTCCCTCTGTTCTGCTCCTTGGCATGTCAGCGGGATGCCTTTCACTCAATCGTAGGCTATTAGTACTCTAGGTCCCCAGCCTCAGAGATCTAATGTCTGATGAGCTGAGCTAAAACTGACATAATAATAATAAAAATAAAGTACACAATAAATGTAACACACTTGAATCATCCCCAAACCATCCCCCCAACTCCATCCATGAAAAAATTGTCTCCCATGAAACTGGTCCCTGGTGCTTAAAAGGTTGAGGATTGCTGATGTAGGAAGTGCAAAGCAGAAAGTCATTCTGGGTCACAGATTATCATGCAGCTTCTACAACTGCCCTGAACTACTTACCTTCATGCTTTTATGTGAAAGAGAAATGTCTTTCTTGCCAAAAACCTCACCCCACAGCCTTTTTACCAGCTCTAGGCTGCCTCCCTCTGGACTTCTCTTATGCAAATTTTTTAAAAACTGTTTTTTGTTTTTTTTTTTAAGCCAGGATGATTTAACATCTCTTACCAGCAGAAGAATGCATAACCTGACTGATGTAAACTCAGAAAGGACATCTTTGTTTTAGACACTTGCTCATTGACTGTATAAGACAACACATGGATGGTGCTCACAGTTAATTTCAGGGCACAGATGTAGGAAACACAGAGGAACACAAGGACTGCTGGAGGGTCTGGTGCCAGTGATTCATCATCAGACATGTTACAGAGCTGAATCTCAGTGCAAAACAATGGCTGCCTTTAACAGACGAGGGTGCACTCCAGGACAGGAAGAACAGATGGAAAAGAAAAGAAGAGAATCAATCTGCTAACGTAAGATGTTCCGTGTAGCCAATGTTTCATCCCAAAGATCCTGAACGTATAGAAAAAGTCAAGGCGGAGGCATACCTGGACAATTGGTTTACTTGTTCAACCCATGTTCTCTTTGTCCTCTGATTTCCGGACCTAGCTTTCTAATAATCATAACATTCACATTTTCATACTCACAGCTATCCTTTTAAATACCCTCCATGTTTATTAAGCTAGTTCTTTCCTCTTTATTCTTTTTGTCACGCGAGTGTATGTTCCTCGGTTCTTTGTCTCATCACAACAAAGATTTGAAGTGACGGACATTAAAGCCCCCGCGGCATGTCACAGCTCTCGGGTCTTGGACAGACCGTGTTATAGCTCTCAGATCTCAAAAGGACCATGTTATAGCTTAGACAAATCAGTGTTACAGCTCAGTGTTACAGCTCTATTTTATTTAGAAGATAGCAGGAAAATGCATCTTTGAGGCGTGAGGGCACGTCGATCCAAAGACATGAAGAGAAGAGCACCCCAGCGCGTGGAGGAGAGACAGAGAGAGAGAGAGAGCTAGCTTTGGCTCCTCTTTTTATATGTTTATCTCCCCCTGGGCCTGTCCTATGTAAATTGGGCCAGCCAGGAGTGTTGTTTGTTTTACCTGAGGTCCTCACTCAGGTCCTCGGACCTTCTTTTGTTCTATTTTCTCGGGCTTTTCCCTTGTCTTTTAGCCACCGCCGTTTTGGACTCCTTTTCCCTATTCTACCTACCTAACATTTTCAAAGCTCTGTCCCTTCCTTCCTGCCAACTCATTATCAAAACCCTCAGAGCTTTTGAGTAAACCGGAACCAGAAACATGCCCTCTCAGCACTCAGAAGGTATTCATAAAAAGCTTCGGTGGGGGTGGGGAACAGAAAATCACTTAGCCACAGGGATGGTGTACAGGGAGGAGACGATGGCAGTCTTGTGGATAAATTGCTCACACACAGATGCTCAGATAAATCTGTAATTAAAAGGAAATGTGAATGCTTAGGCCAGGGGAAATAAATTCCCCGAGGCCAATCCTTTGCTGGTCTCTTTGATCTTCTACAGTAATGGGTCAATCAGACCACTTGCCTGAAGCTCAGATTCTGCCCATGTGATGTGGTTCCTTCCCCTGTGTCCTCACTAGGGCCTGGGGGTTCAGATCACTCTTGCATTCAAGAGGCCTGGATTAGAAAGAGAGAGCGCAACAACACTTAACACTTAAATACTACATAAATACCACATAGGGAAGGAAATCTTTTCCCTTCTTCTATTCTAGGTTCTTTAGCTGGTCTAGCAATTAAATTGGCATCAGACAGATCAACAGAAGAAAAAAATAAATTTCATACATATGGGAATCCCAAAGATAGGAGGCTCTAAAACAGGCAACTGAAGTTTACATGCCATTCTGAGCAAAGAAGAAGAGGGTAAGGGTTTGGGGACTTCAAAGGGGAGGAAGACAATTTAGGGAGATGGGGAGAGCAGAAGTTTGCTATGCTCTGCAGCTAAGTCTTTCTGATCTAAAAAGTTAGCCCTGGGGCTTCCCTGGTGGCTCAGTGATAAAGAATCCACCTGCCGATGCAGGAGACCCAGGTTTGATCCCTGGTCTGGGAAGATCCCACACGCCGTGGAGCAACTAAGTCCTTGGGCCACAACTATTAAGCCTGTGCTCTAGAGCCTGCGAGTGATGACTTCCGAAGCCCATGTACCCTAGAGCTTGTGCTCTGAAACAAGAGAAGCCCCTCACAAAGAGAAACACGTGCACTTCAACTAGAGAGAAGCCCAGCCCAGCACAACCAATAAAAAAGCTCTCTCTTATACTAGCTCTCTTCCTGCTACAGGCCCTCTATCTAAATTCTTTTAGGCAATAAGTGGAAAGGAAAACAAACAAATATACCTCTTCCTGAGTCTGTGAGGCCTTGCTTGTCATCAGCTCATAACAATCCACATGACAAAGTAGTATATTTTGGGGTCACATAATCCACTCCCCCTGAAGTCACCTCTGTGTAATTTTACATATAGTGTCTCCTTTAATCCTCATAATGATTCTGAAAGGCAGCTATCTGGTACTTTTAATTTTTAAAAAAATTCATTATTTTTAAAATTAACTGCATATTTAGATTGTCGTGGACATGTATGAACGCTAATGTTAATGCTAAGTCACTTCAGCCGTGTTCGACTCTTTGTGATCCTATAGACCATAGTCCAGGGCCGGGGGAGCCTGGTGGGCTGCCATCTATAGGGTTGCACAGAGTCAGACATGACTGAGGCAACTTAGCAGCAGCAGCAGCAGCAGACTGTAGCCCACCAGGCTCCTCTGTCCATGGGATTCTCCAGGCAATAATACTGGAGTGAGTTGTCATGCCCTCCTCCAGGGGATCTTCCCAATCCAGGGATCAAACCTGTGTCTCTTACATCTCCTGCATTGGCAGGTGGATTCTTTACCACAAGTGCCACCAGGGAAGCCCAGACATGTACAAAGTATATGTTTAATCTTTATAAGACTGATACCTAGACCATTTTACAGTTGAGGAAATGAGCACTTTTAGATTTCCTAAACTACAGTTTAAGAAATGAGCACACAAGATAACAGTTTGAACAAAATATTTTTTTGCCCTCCACACCCCCAAAAGAGCAACAAGCTATTGAAATATAAGTTTTGGTAATGAGCATAAAAGAGAAGAAATTAATATGCTTGCTGAATACTGGAAATATAAGGAAAATACTAGCAAATCAAGATTTTATGAGTTTGTGAAAAATCAAAGATATGCATGCATGCTAAGTTGCTTCAGTCTTGTCCAACTCTATGTGACTCCCTGGACTGTAGCTCTCCAGGTTCCTCTGTCCATGGGATTCTCCCAGCAAGAATACTGGAGTTGGTTGCCATGCCTTCCTCCAAGGGATCTTCCCAACTCAGGGATCAAACCCATGTCTCTTACATCTCCTGCATTGGCAGGTGGGTTCTTTACCATGAGTTCCACCTGGGAAGCCTAAGAGCAAAGATGGCTACAGCCAAATTGAGATATGAGAGTAAAGAGAGACACAGTTCAGCACAGGTAAAGGAGCAAGTCACAGCTGAGGCAGAACCACAGCAGCTGTGGACAGAGTCCACACGGATGGACTTAAGTCCATCCTTAAAGTCCACAGGGATGGAGGTAGTCAGAGCTTGAGAAAGAACTTAATACAAGACAATTGGTGTCAAAGCTGGATACTCAATGACTGCTGAGTCAGAGCCTCCTTCCAGACCTCTGCACATATGAATGTGTTTAAGGAAAATGTCTGTAACATAAAGCTGGAAAAATACCTATCAGAGGAATTAAACTTAAGTTTAATCAAACTTAAAAGAGGGGCAATGACTTCAAGAGAAGAGGTTGCCAGCTTGCTTATCTTACAGTAAAGCCTGGTAGTCCACATACCACACCCACAAAGAGCATGTGCAGTCAATCTTCTCATGCAGGGGAAAGACCACACTATCAGGAGAAATGTTGTCAGTTACAGGTCACTTATGCTTATTTCATGAACATGATTGGATGATGGAGTATCAGCATGTGCGTCTGTGTGCTCAGTATCAGTAGATACTTGGTTTTCCAAGAAAAACAGCTGTGGCAATGACCATGCTATAGATTTATCATACCATTTTATTAACCTCTTGGAAGTATAGGAAAATAATGTTTCCCAGATCCCTTGCCTCCAGATCCAGCCAGCCAACTAATTCTGAATATGGAGTGTGAGCAGAAACGTGCCATTTCCAGGCTTGGTCCCAAACATCAAATCTCCCACATGTGGTCCTCCTCTCTCACTGTTGTGACATCAGTGGGAAGGTTTATGTGGCCATGTCCTGGGTCTCAGAATCATCTTTCATTAGAAGAGCTGTCCAGGTGAGCTTCCCGACCGGGAAGATATGCCTTGGACATTACATGAAGAGGGAACTAAGCAGACACACACAAACGTCTACAGGGTTAAAACACTAAGAACTGGGGGATTGTGTCACAGGTGTTATCAATTACTCTTACTTATGTAGTAACATAAAGGCAAGGGAAAGTGTTAGTCAGTTATGTCCAACTTTTTGTGACCCCATGGACTGAAGGACATAAAGGAAAAGACCAAGTCAAAACAGAATATTAACTCCAGAGGAGACAGAGAGAATTCAGGCTGTTTGCACAAACATCCAACAAACACTCTATAATAAGAACAGAAGAGAGTTTTGCTGCTGCTGCTGCTACTGCTAAGTCGCTTCAGTCGTGTCTGACTCTGTGCGACCCCATAGACGGCAGCCCACCAGGCTCCCCCGTCCCTGGGATTCTCCAGGCAAGAACACTGGAGTGGGTTGCCATTTCCTTCTCCAATGCATGAAAGTGAAAAGTGAAAGTGAAGTCTCTCAGTCTCGTCCGACTCTAGCAACCCCATGGACTGCAGCCTACCAGGCTCCTCTGTCCATGAGATTTTCTAGGCAAAAGTACTGGAGTGGGGTGCCATTGCCTTCTTAGGAAGAGAGTTTTATTCAAGCTAAACTGAGGACTACAGTTTGGGAAACAGCCTCTTAGCAGCTCTGAAGGGGCTGCTCCAAAGAGGTAGGGAAAGAGCCAGTATATACGTGAAATCCTTTGGCTGTAAATACCCATATTCTGGGACTTCCCAGGTTATTCAGAGGTAAAGAATCCACCTGCCAGTGCAAGAGACATGAGTCTGATCCCTGGGTCAAGAAGGTCCCCTGGAGAAGGAAATGGAAACCCATTCCAGTATTCTTGCCTGGGAAATCCTAAGGACAGAGGAGCCTAGTGGAATACAGTCCATAGTGTCGCAAAAGAATCAGACACAACTTAGTGACTAAACCATAACAATCCATAATCTAATATACATCCTGGTAAAAGATTACTGCTGATCGCAAAGAATAGATATCTCAAGTGAATGATTTTAGTGTTTTTCCAAGTATGGGAAGAAGCAAGAATCTGAGATCACTAAAATTCTTCATTAGATATGCATCTTAACTATGTAGGAGCCAGAGTCTATAAATTCAAAGCAGAGAATGCTTCATCCTGTTTCTCCGAGCCTGAATTTCCCTCAAGGCACACTGCTGGTGAGTGACTGCAGTGGATCGCAACACAACTCTTTGTAAAACTGGATGAGTGACAATCTTTCCTTTAACATTAAAGTAGATGCATAAGGTATGTTTATTGGGCCATAAGACAGGCTGCTTTAGTTAGCATTAAGTACAAACCAAATTATGTATAAGCCACAATGACGTCTCCATATCTCAAAATTTCTTACATCAAGGGCAAAGACTAGGACCTTAACTGAAATCCAAGTCTCTTTTATTTCTTTTCAGAAATATTTGAGCATATATTATGTCCACTGGTTAACAAAAGGATAAAACAGAAAAAAAAAATCAACAAGAGAGAGTCATTAGAAGTGAAAAACTTTTACTTAAATGAAAATTTCAGGAGAAAAATTGAAAAATGTTGGCCCTCCAAAAAGTAAACAAGCATAAAAAAAAAAGATGAAAAGCATGAGGGTGAAAGTTAAGCAGTAATGGGTACATATTTTGACATATATTCATAAAGTGGTCCCTGTGTTAGCTTGAGTGAATGGTCCCCATGACCAAAGAGAAGTCTGGGGGTTGTTACATAATGACGTTGACCAGGACTGTGCCTAGAACCCAGAGCAACACTGGAGTGCCTCTAGTGTTTCTCTGTCCAGTACTCATAGACAGTGGAAGCTGCAGCATCCAGGACCCTACAGGCTCAGATCCCCTGGGAATGAAGGTGTGATTCATCCAACCAAAAAAGAACTCTGTCTTGCTAAAGTGCTGGTGGAGGGTAAAGTGAAAGTAGAATTGAGTGGGGAGTGTATAAGAAGGGTGCAATGACTATTCGTTTAGACCTCATGACCAGCTATAGAAGCAAGGACTGAGGCAGCCACGTTTTGGGTTATTCAATGCTTTCTTTTCCTTCCTTCCCTGCAACATACTCATGAGAGGAAGAGCTCTGGAATAGGGGCTGACATGTTGGTTTTCAAGCACGTCCCACTCAAACCACTGCTCCATATGCTAACAATAAGATAACTGTCTTCTCTGATCCTTGGACTCTGGCATACACATGAACAATTGCTAATTTCTCCATAGACAAGCAGAGTATATCAGTTAGGATAACATTCCTGGCTGTAATAGGCAAACTCTAAACTTGATAATGGCACATCCCTGGTAGAAGTTTCTTTCTTACTCAGGGAAACTCCTAAATGGGCTTTCCAGGTGGCTCAGTGGTAAAGAATCCACCTGCAATGCAGAAGATGTAGGTTCAGTTCCTGGGTTGGGAAGATCCCCTGGAAATGGAAATGGCAACCCATTCCAGTGGGAAATCCCATGGACAGAGGAATCCAGTAGGCTACAGTCCATGGCATTGCAAAAGAGTTGGATATGACTTAGTGACTAAACAACAAAAGCCTTAAATGGGTATTCCTGGTTGATGGCTAGCACCTCTCAAAGGAATAATTCAGAGACTGGGGTGTTGTTATTTTTCTCATCTTCCTCTTTTAAAAAATGTGTTTCCCAAGATCCTTCTATTCATTTATATCAGGTCAGTAAAATGGCATCACCAACTCAATGGACATGAATTTGAAAAAATTCCAGGAGATAGTGAAGGACAGAGAAGCTTGGCTTGTTGCAGTCCATACCGTCACAAAGAGTCAGACATGACTTAGTGACTGAACAAAAAAAGAGACCACAGATAAAGAATTTTGTTGTTGTGTGCATGCTCCGTTGTGTCTAACTCAGTGCAACCCTTTGGACTGTAGCCCATCAGGCTCCTCTGTCCATGGGATTTTCCAGGCAAGAATATTGGAGTGGGTTGCCATTGCCTCCTCCAGGGAATCTTCCTGACCCAGGTCTCCTGAATCTCCTGCATTGGCAGGCAGATTTTTTACCACTGTGCCTGTGGTATTAAGCTGTCTATTAAGCTTCTTCACAGGAGGTGACACAGGTTATATCTAGTTGCAAACATGATGAGTTGCAAACTCAGCACATGGTCCCTCCCCTCTGAATTCTCTCCCTTCGGTTTTACCGTCTCTTTTTTATTTCCCCAGATCCTCCTCCTTTTATCTCAGAGTGCACATTAAAGTCTTCAAGTGGCCTTCCAGGCAAAGTTATATGGTGATTTTTACATTTTAGGGAAAAGGAACACGGGTATTAACAGATATGACCATTATATAAAGAAAGGTAACTCAGGGGTCTTTGCATCCTTTTTTAAAGATACATGTCTGCCTGTACTGAGAGCAATAAGCCTTATCTGCCAATGCTTTCTTAAGGGACCTGGTTTGCTTACACTTTTGCTTCATTAGTAAATTAGAAATAAAATTATTCTTTAACATCTTAAGACAAAAATAATTGTTAGGACATCCCTGGGCCGTCCAGTGGTTAAGACTCTGTGCTTCCGATGGAGAGGGTGCTGGATCAATCCCTGGCCCAGGAACTAAGAGCCCATGTGCCTCAGGGCATTAAAATTAAAAAAAAAAATTGTTAAGGGATTTCCCCATAAGACTCCTGGGAAAAAAACGTAAGTGTCCTGCCCCAGGGACAGTAGCCTTTATTACCATGATACATCCGCCTTTTGGTAGAACAGGAATCTGAGGAGATAGAGCTGTGAGGCCACCACCAACACCTCTGCTGTCATTATCCACCCACTGGCACCCCCTGCCCTGCCTCAGACCGATAACCCCAGAAACAGGAAGTAGCGTTTCTGACAGCTGCATCCGTGACCAGTACATTTTATTGAGAAGAAAGTGTGGTATCATGAAATTTCCACCTAATTGCTATTTTAGAAGTAATTAAATACAACCCCCTAAACACTCACCCCTTTATTATGTAAAGCAATTTAGCCCTGCTCCTGCTGCTATACCCGAATTTACATAAGCATATAATTGTTGCTGTTGTTCAGTTGTTAAGTCATGTCCAACTCTGCAATCTCAAGGACTGCAGCATGCCATGCTTCCCTGCCCTTCACTATTTCCAGGAGTTTGCTCAAACTCTTGTCCATTGAGTCAATGACGCCAGCCTATCATCTCATCCTCTGTCGCCCCCTTCTCCTCCTGCCCTCAGTCTTTCCCACCACCAGGGTCTTTTCCAATGAGTTGGCTCTTCGCATCAAGTGGCCAAAGTCTTGGAGCTTCAGCATCAGTCCTTCCAACGAATAGCCAGGGTTGATTTCCTTTAGAATTGACTGGTTGGATCTCCTTGCTATCCAAGGGACTCTCAAGAGTCTTCTCTAGCACCACAGTTTGAAAACATCAATTCTTTGACGCTTAGCCTTCAGCCAAAAAATTCAAAGTGACAGCCGCCCTGATGTAAGAATTGGATTCAGAACGCAGCTTGGGAGCAATTTGCTGTATCTGAGTATACACGATGCAATTGCTCTTCCCCCAAGTAGCTCACCAACACATTTCCTCCAAACACAACAAAACAAAACTTTCCCCAAAGAGAATTTTCAAACCAGCTGCCAAGAGGAAAAAAACCCCAAACGTTCTCTATCATATTATACTAACTTCTATTGCTTGAATGTTGTTTCTCTGCCAACCAGTTTCTCAGCAGCCTTTTTGTGAAACTATTCAATGGCATTTAGCAGATGGGAAAACCCTAGATCATGGAGAAAGACATACATCATAAGCATACACAAACTTATTAGAGCCCCAACAGAAACAGTCTTAATCATTTATTTACAAAAACATGAAATTGTTTCTATTTGGAAAAACAGACTAAGCGGCACAACCAGAGAATGCACTTCTTAATAACAAAGCAGATTAAGAAAGAATAGGCGCACAGTAAAATAACTTCAATATAGTTAATGTGAACTAGAGAAATTTCCCATTTTAAGCAGCACTGAATCTACCAGCCTCACCAGCATTATCATTACTACTAAAAAAAGAGAAAAAAGCATTTGACTAGAAGGAGATTTGATTTTTAAATATGCTTACAGAATGTTTGTCAATATTCTGCCAGGTATTCAGAATCTAAAGCATCCAGCAAAGAAACTATTCTTAAATCTTAAACTCTAGTCAAAAGAGAAAAGAAAAAAAATCAGAACAAGTCTCACTTTTCTTTGTTGTTTATCCCTTGAACTGTTAAAAACTGCTTGAAAAGTTTTTTGCAAGTTATTAGGTGTATATATCCATAATACTTCCCACGCTGTTAATTTAAACCTAGACAGTGTATTAAAAAGCAGAGACAACCCTTTGCCAACAAAGGTCTGTATAGTCAAAGGTATGGTTTTTCCAGTAGCCATGTATGGATGTGAGAGTTAGACCATAAAGAAGGCTGAGCACCAAAGAATCGATGCTTTCAAACTGTGGTGCTGGAGAAGACTCGCGAGACTCTCTTGCACAGCAAAGTGATCAAACCAGTCAATTCTAAAGGAAATTAGTCCTGAATATTCATTGGAAGGACTGGTGTTGAAACTGAAGCTTCAATACTTTGACCACCTGATGCAGAACCGACTCACTGGAAAAGACCCTGATGCTGGGAAAGATTGAGGACAAGAGAAGAGGGTGAAAGAGGATGAGATGGTTGGATGCCATCACAGACTCAATGAACATGAGTTTAAGCAAACTCAGGGAGATAGTGAAGGACAGGGAAGCCTGGCCAGCTGCAGTTCATGGAGTCGCAGAGTCGGACACAACTTAGCGACTGAACAACAACAAAATATGTGTATTTTCAGAGTAAACTTTGTTTATTTACCACGGTTCTCAGTCTTCAGATGAATCGCCTAAAATCAAAATGTGTGGCCATACCCCTTCCTAAATCACTCAATCCCTATCAAGTTCAAATTAAAGAAAATGATGTGTCTCAGAGAGCATTAGGAATAATCACACTTTCTACAACCTATAATTTGATCATGAATAATTATGTGATGTAACAATAGAATAATTGGACTTGTTTCTCGGTGTTTCTGTGTGGCCTAGTCATGCCACATTTGCTAAATTATATTTTTAAATGACCTATTAAAATTAGTCAGCTTTATAAATGTCATGGCTAGAAAAGATTTAGATAATTGCAAAGCATGTGGTACTCAAGATTGTATTTTAGTTTTCTTCCATAATACTAGAAAAAATAATTCAATAAAAATTTTTACACCAAATTATTTCAATGAGCTAGACACCACTGGAGATAAGCAAACCTGACAGGGAAATCATTATGGGTCATACAGTCCCAGGGAAGAGAAAAGCATTCCTTAAACCCCCCACAAATAAATACATATTTACAAACCAGGATAATGTGATGGTAGAAAAAGCATAATCATCAGTGTGTGAAAATAATAGGATTTCAGAAGTTTTCCCTAAACCAACCATCTGTGAGCTAAGGTTGTTATATTGTTATAAAATATATGTAACTTCACATTTATCGTTTTAATCACAATTCAGTAGCATTAAATACATGCACCGTGCTATGTAACCATCACCGCTATCTATATCTAAAACTTGTTCATTTTCCCCAACAAAACTCCCTACCCATTAAGCAATAATTCTCCCTCCCTCTCTCCGAGCCCCTGGCAGCCTCTGTTTTATTTTCTGTCTCTATGAATTTGCTTTTTCTAGCTACCTCAAAAAACTGGAGGAGAAGGGGACAACAGAGGATGAGATGGTTGGATGGCATCACTGACTCAGTGGCATGAGTCTGAGCAAGTTCCAGGAGATGGGGAAGGACAGGGAAGCCTGGTGTGCTGCAGTCCATGGGGCTGCAAAGAGTCAGACACGACTGAGCAACTGAACAACAAAAAACTGTACAGTATTTGTCCTTCTATAACTGGCTTAATGTTTCCAAGGTCCATCCATGTAGCATATATCACAGAGTCATTCTCTTCACTGGTTGAGCAATATTTCATTATATGCGTATACCACGTTTTGTTTATCTGTTCATTAGTTGATGGACACTGGAATTGTTCCAACCTTTTAGCTATTGTGAATAATGCTGCTATGAACATTGGTGTGCAAATATCTATTCTAGTTCCTGCTTTCAATTTTGGGGGATATATTCTTAGAAGTTAAATTGCTGGGGCATGTGGTAGTTCTACATGTCACTTTTTATAAAATCACAAAATTGTTTGCCACAGCTGCTATATCATTTTACATTCCCTACCAGCAATACACAAGCAGTCCAATTTCTCCTCAAGCAACACTTTCTATTTTTCATTTTTAAAATTATAGCCATCTTAGGAAATATGAAGTGGTATCTGATTGTTGTTTTTATTTGCATTTCCCTAATAATGAATGATAATGAATATTTTTTTCATGTGCTTATTGGACATTTGTATATCTTCTTTGGATAAATGTCTGTACAAGTCCTTTGCCCATTTTTGAATTGGACTGTTGGGTTTTTGTCGTTGAGTTTGAGGAGTCCTTTATATAATATGGATAATAAACACATCAAATATTTAATTTGCAAATATTTTTTCCATTTTTTACATTTACATTCAGCTCAAAGCTGAGACTTTTAAGAATAAATAGGAGTTATCTAGATGACAAAAGAGAGAGAAAAAAAATCTCTCTAAGTTGAAAGATTAGTCTGAGCAACGGTAAATATTACCTTTCCCCACCAAGGAATGTAGCATTGATATCTCATTTTTCTGTTCCTCTTACATAGACTGCATTAAATTAATCTGATATCTAACATTTCTTTGGGGAGATATGCTGAGTTATTTACTTTACTCTGGGGTCGTCAACAGAATAATACAGGGTAGCACTAAATCCACCCTCCACTTCATCTTGCAAACAAAATGAGTCATAAATGTGCCACTTTGATTTTTCTTCCAGTATCCAATAGGTAGTAGTGATTCAGAAAAGCACAGTTCACAAGACCAAACATTAATTCTCATAAAAACACAGAACAAAATTATAAGGAGAAAGAACCTAATTATCTAACAATTAGTAAAGCCCACCTTGCCCATAATAGAATTAGTAATTACATCATTTTGAAGAGCAGTGTTAGAAAAGGCCCTTCTAGGTAATTGAAACATTCATGGGAGGGGAGAAAGAGGAAGTTGATGGAAGGGGAAGCTGATGAGTGTTAACATGGTAAATTTCTGTAATTTACACTAGTTTTATTAAACATTTTATGTGATCTGTCAAATGTCTCTACTTCATTAATCTATTTTGAATGAAGTGAATGAATATAATCCAGTTAGGAAATGGACTCTATTTTCCAGTATGGAAACAATCTCATGTTTTCATTGAAAGTGATTAAAGTCTTAAGCCTCTATTTTTGTTGAATTTGAATATAACTATTCCATGATTTTTTAAATCATCTCCCCCTTTTCCCTCTCCCCCTTTCTGTTGGGTTTATAATAAATAAAAAGTGAGCTCATTTCTAAGCTTTATCCTTTTTCATGATTATTGCTTTAGCTACATAAAGCCTCAGATGAAGTTTGAAATTATTGCTTGTAAGAGCCTAATAAATTTTGCAGACAAGTTGACATCATTTGGTATTTCTCTTTGGGTTGTGAAGGTGCAGGGAAAGAGAAGGGTAGAGGAAGAGGAGAGGTGGGCAACAAGAAGGACAGCAATGTTCCCCTTCTCTGTGCAGGCTGGGGTGGGAAAGAATCTGTGTACATTTAAATTCCAAGTTTTAAATATTTCAAAATTATGTATTTAATTTTAACAGTATTATTTTGTACTGTTACTGATGGCTCCATTTCTATTTGAGAAATTAAAGGGCCATGCATGCCTGCTAAGTCACTGCAGTCTTGTCCAACTCTTTGCGACCCTATGGACTATAGCCCAGGCTCCTCTGTCTATGGGATCCTCCAGGCAAAAATACTGGAGTGGGTTGCCCTGCCTTAATCAGGGGATCTTCCTGACCCAGGGATCAAACCTGGGTTTCCCACATTGCAGGCAGATTCTTTACCACTAGTGCCACCTGGGGCCAAGGGCCCCCCAAGTACCATCTATTTATATATATAAACACTTCCAGAAATGCAAAAGACAGCAATTCATTGAAGTATATTACAAAACGTGAAAGAGACTTTTTGTTACTTACTACACGAAGAAATTTCACAATGTACTTATTCCACTGATTTACCGTAGAGATTGTTCTAGAATATTATGCTTATTAGGACATTGTATTTGGTTTGACATCTGTCATTTTAATTATGTTTTCTCTATTTTAATGCTTGCTTCTTATCTTTTGTATATTTCACCTTTGCAAAGATGTATTGATTTCCTTGGTGTCGATTTACTTTTATCTTTTATCGATGGTTTGTAGGTTAACACCCTATTATAAAGGTAATCTTACATGATTATCTTAAAATATTAAAATTCTTTTTAACTAATTATGTCAACAATAATTGACTTCCTTTGATGACGTCAAGGAAGTGAACACTGAAGACATGCCCATTTTTGCTATTTCCCTTTTATACTTTGGATTATGTTAATCTGGAGTTTAAAAATCTCATTTCAGAAATTTTTCTTTTTACATTTAAATTGACTATTTTACTTTTGTTCCCATCAGTTCAGTTCAGTTCAGTCGCTCAGTCATGTCCAACTCTTTGCGACCCCATGAATCGCAGCACGCCAGGCCTCCCTGTCCATCACCAACTCCCGGAGTTCACCCAGACTCACGTCCATCGAGTCGGTGATGCCATCCAGCCATCTCATCCTCTGTCGTCCCCTTCTCCTCCTGCCCCCAATCCCTCCCAGCATCAGAGTCTTTTCCATGAGTCAACTCTTCTCATGAGGTGGCCAAAGTATTGGAGTTTCAGCTTTAGCATCAGGCCTTCCAATGAACACCCAGGACTGATCTCCTTTAGGATGGACTGATTGGAGCTCCTTGCAGTCCAGGGGACTCTCAAGAGTCTTCCCCAACACCACACTTCAAAAGCATCAATTCTTTGGCGCTCAGCCTTCTTCACAGTCCAACTGTCACATCCATACATGACCACTGGAAAAACCATAGCCTTGACTAGACAGACCTTTGTTGGCAAAGTAATGTCTCTGCTTTTGAATATGCTATCTAGGTTGGTCATAACTTTCCTTCCAAGGAGCAAGTGTCTTTTAATTTCATGGCTGCAGTCACCATCTGCAGTGATTTTGGAGCCCTCCAAAATAAAGTCTGCCACTGTTTCCACTGTTTCCCCATCTATTTCCCATGAACTGATGGGACCAGATGCCATGATCTTAGTTTTCTGAATGTTGAGCTTTAAGCTAACTTTTTCACTCTCCTTTTTCACCTTCATCGAGAGGCTTTTTATTTCCTCTTCACTTTCTGCCATAAGGATGGTGTCATCTGCATATCTGAGATTATTGATATTTCTCCTGGCAATCTTGATTCCAGCTTGTGCTTCTTCCAGCCCAGCGTTTCTCATGATGTACTCTGCATATAAATTAAATAAGCAGGGTGACAATATACAGCCTTGACGTACTCCTTTTCCTATTTGGAACCAGTCTGTTGTTCCATGTCCAGTTCTGACTGTTGCTTCCTGACCTGCATATAGGTTTCTCAAGAGGCAGGTCAGGTGGTCTGGTATTCCCATCTCTTTCAGAATTTTCCACATAATTACTCTCAATTACCTAATGTTCCTCTTCTTATTGCTTAGTGATTTGCAAGTTTGTACTTTGTTTTGTATGTTATTTATCCTACAATTTTAGTTTCAATGATTATAACCACTTTTTCCTCAATCACAGTTTCCCTAATGAAGAATGCAATTGCTTATTCATCTCTTAATTGTTCAGAGTACACTTGCTGTATGTCTTGCTGGAAAACAGACTTGAGTAGTAAATGTTCCAAGAATTTCCAGATTTGAGAATTGACCTCATTTTGCCTCTTGAAAAGAATAGTTCCTTAGCTGGGGATATAATACTTGAGTCTATATTCAATAAAGTACAAAGTTGCAGGTGATAAAAATCACAATTATAGGCGTTTATTTTATTTTGTGTAACAAGAAGTGTTTGTGGTTTTGACTTTGGCTCAGCTGCCAGTGTGGACGCTGTTGCTACAGCCGTCATGTCTGCGGTACCAGAATAAAAGTCCCCAAAGATATCCACATCCTAATCCTTGGCAACAGGGAATCAAGGTTGCTAATTCCTACCTGGAGATAGAAAGAATTATCTGGGTGGATCCAATATAATCCGTGATTATAAGTGGAAGAGGGAGAGCATAGAGAGTCAATGAAAACACAGCCCAACATTGCTGGCTATAAAGATAGAGAACGATATGAGTTATGGAATGCAGTCATATCTAGAAATGGCACTAGAAAAGGCAAGGAAACAGTGCCTCCAAAAGGAACACAGACCTGCCTACATCTTGATTTTTTTTTCTTTTTTAAACCCAGCTACACCTATTTCAGACCTCTGGCCTCCAGAACTATAAGATAATACCTTTGAGTTGTTTTCAGTCACTAAGTTATTTTTTGTTTTGGGGAGTTTGTGTGTGTGTGTGTGTGTGTGTGGCATTTGGTAGGAAACCAGGCCAATGTCCAAGGAATGATTTCAAAGCAAGACAGAGGGGAAAGGGCCACATTGGCCAGATCTGTGTCTTTTTATCCGAAATTCAAAGGCTTTCTCAGAAGTGCCCCCAGTTCCTTTTCATGAAGCAGAATTCAGTTTGGGAATCTGCTCCTAACTGTAAGAAAGACTAGGAGGGCAATTACTGAAGATTTTCAGCCTCTACATTTCAGGTAGCTAAGGAGAAGAGTTGGAAATGGCTTTTTAGAAGATGACCAATTGTGTTTTATCCTTTTCTTCTGAACACTCTGAAGGTATTATGCTACAACTATGGACCTTCTCATTAATCAATGCCCCAGAAAAGAAATATGAATGTATCTTAACTTTGACTCTTGTTAGAAATGAATTCTGTGTATAAATTTATAAGGTACTCACTGAAAAACTTTTACCAGAATATATCTTGGTATTGACTTCTGCCCATTAGTTTTGCTTAAAAGATGGCAAAATCTCTTTCAGTCTCATGACTCTTTGAAGTTAATTCAACTCTGTCATAAATACTCATTAAGAACTTAGCATGTGCCAGATACTAAAATAAATTTTGTTACATTAGTCTTTTTCTTTCTCTTGTGTTTTTGATCTGTCTTCTCCTTCTGGCATTATTGTCATTTTAAGGGTAGAATTCCCTCTTGTATTTTTCAGACATCTTACCTTCTCTGTTATTTAAAAGAGAACTATGTCTCACATGGCATGTCTTCCTAGCTTCATGTTATATTTCACTAGCTTGTTTTCTGGAGTTTTAAGTAATTTTTCTTTTTTTTCTGCATGACTGAGATGTTATTTCAGCTATTGTGCCTTTCTTTCTTTTTTTTTTTTCACACTCCCTTTTCATCCCAACCTTTAAAAATAGGTTCTGTATCTGCTTTTAACTCACTAAGAATATAAAGTGAAAACTTTTTCTTTAAACTCTTACATCATTACTCCTTTTTCACTTTGCCTCAGATTTTTAAAATATCTCAAGTTTTGTTGTTTACTTGTTCTTAACACTGACTTGCTCCCATTGTTGCTGCTGCTGCTGCTGCTAAGTCGCTTCAGTCGTGTCCGACTCTGTGCGACCCCATAGACGGCAGCCCACCAGGCTTCCCCATCCCTGGGATTCTCCAGGCAAGAACACTGGAGTAGGTTGCCATTTCCTTCTCCAATGTGTGAAAGTGAAAAGTGAAAGTGAAGTCGCTCAGTCGTGTCTGATGCTTCGCAACCCCGTGGACTGCAGCCTACCAGGCTCCTCCGTCCATGGGATTTTCCAGGCAAGGGTACTGGAGTGGGGTGCCATCACCTTCTCCGGCTCCCACTGTTACCGGTGCTTAAAGGTCTGGTGTGATGATTCCAGAATCCCGTATGTATGGAGAGAGAAGGAAAGTGAAAGTCGTTCAGTTGTGTCTGACTCCTTGCGACGCCATGGACTGTAAATTCTCCAGGCCAGAATACTGAAGAGGGTACCCTATCCCTTCTCCAGTGGATCTTCTTGATCCAGGAACTGAACCAGGGACTCCTGCATTGCAGGTGGATTCTTTACCAACTGAGGTATCAGGGAAGCCCATGTATGGAGAGAGAGCTATGGTCTAAGACAAGGGAACATCTTGAGAACCAGAAAATGCCCCAGCCACATCCAGAGCTATAGGCAGGTTCTGCAGCAACACAGGTCACCCTTCCTATCTGGGGGGATGAGGATGTTTTCAGAAAACAATCTAGGACCAGAGTTAGAGGACAAGACTGAGTTTGGCTGGAAGAGTCGACAGTGGGACCATCTGCTCCAGGTTGCTGATCACTGCATCTTATCTGGATCCAAAGGGAGAAGAACACAGCCCATGCAAGGGAAGGGACAGAGCGGTGTGGTGCGCTTGTAAACCCTGTCCTGCACATGGGGACTGCCTAATTCTTATTAGAATCTGAGATGTTTTCAACTTCAACTAGTATCTTTTTTGGCCACATCATTCGGTATATGTGATGTGGGATCTTAGTTTCCTAAGCAGAAATCGAACCCATGCCTCCTGCAGTGGAAGCACAGAGATCTAACCATTGGACACCCAGGGAAATCCCTTAACTGGATGTAAATCTGAGTAACTGCAGAGGACATTTCTTTTGAGATGGTGTCATATTTATTTTAGCAAGAAGAGGAGCCTAGCATTCCATTCACTCCATTAACTTCCTAGAAGTCATCTTTGAACATTAAAAGTATGTATCAAAGATGGTGCTTTGGAAGGATGGGGCTTCAAGAATGTCTTACGGAAAGCTGTCCTCTTCATAGATTACAGGAAAAGTAGGTAATTGTGATCATATCAGCTCATTTGTGATGGCGACTGCTGGTTGCTGGTCTACCATGCATCCCCTTCTCCTCCCTCACTAATAGATCTTTAATTTTATTTGGTACACGTACATTCCCTAGATAATAATACACAAGAAGTCAGTGGGTGGAATGCCCAGAAAGGATCTTTAAAGGGTCTTAACTCAGCTGAAACTATGCCCTTTATTCTGTGCCTATCTTCTATTTCTTGACTGAAACTAATAGACATAACTGGAACTCTGGCTGAGGGACCAATAACCTGAGAACAAATGCGTGTGGGTCATTCAGTTGCTCAGTCATGTCCGACTCTTTGTGACCCCATAGTTTGCAGCATGCCAGGCTCCTCTGTTCATGGGATTTTCCAGGCAAGAATACTGGAGTGGGTTGCCATTTCCTCCTCCAGGGGATCTTCCCGACCTGGGGATTGAACTCACATCTCCTGCCTGTGTCTCCTGCATTGGTAGGCAGATTCTTTAACCACTTGAGACACCTGGAAGCCCCCTAAAGATGGAGGAGCAGAAACCTTAGTCTCATTGACCTGGGGCTTCCATAGCACCCCCAGATTCCTCGGTTTGTCTAAAGCACAGCTGTACAACTTCCCCTGACATGCAGCTGACACCAATCTCTAACTGATCACCCAGCCTATCAGGAAAGAAGAGCCTTTCTCTTTTCTCTGTGCACTAACACCTGAATGTCTTTTTATTATTTTTCAGTTAAAGTGATGTCAAAGTGTAAGACTCTGATGGGTAAACTTTGAAGATCACTCACATCCAATGAGCATTTGGTTATCAATCACCATTGGTGTACAAATCAATTGAAACTAGATTCGTCTTTCAAACAAACCAGTCCTGCAGGTTTACTCTAGAAGTTTCTAAACATAAAAAACCCAAGGTATAAATTGAGTTTTTGACATTTTTATTGGACAAAATGCTTGGAGATCAGACTCCAGCTTTTGGGAAGACTGCCCCCAGAGGCCTGAAGTTCAGGGGAGCCAGAGACCCTGTGAGCTTGTGTGTCTGGAGCAATGTAACACCTGTCTTGGATAGGAGGTCCAGGGGCTCAGCAAATTCCTTTATTGCTTTTCACGAGAATTATTATCACTGAAATGACTTACATAGCTCTTTGTTTATAATAACATCAGCTTACACTAGCCATTCTGAAAGGAAATATAAAAGGAGAAAACTGCACATCCTTGGGGAGTGGTAGAGAGAGAGTGGGAGAGAGAAAAACCCAAGAAGGAGGCTAAAACAGGAAAAAACAAACAAACAAAAAGAACTGACCAAAAAAACCATCTCAAACTACCTTCTACTCAGGACCTTCTTTTGGCTCCAAATTTACATTGTAGAGGGCTTCCCTGATAGAAAGTGAAGTCACTCAGTCGTGTCCGACTCTTTGTGACCCCATGGACTATATGTAGCCCACCAGCCTTCTCCATCCATGGGATTTTTCTAGGCAAGAGTACTGGAGTGGGTTGCAATTTCCTTCTCCAGTTGGTGAAGAAGCCACCTGCAATGCAGGAGACCCAGGTTCAATTCCTGGGTCAGGAAGATCCCCTGGAGAAGGGACAGGCTACCCACTCCAGTATTCTGGCCTGGAGAATTCCATGGACTGCATGGGGTCGCAAAGTCAGACACAACTGAGTGACTTTCACCTCACTTACATTGTAGATGATTGTGTCCCAAGATACTGAATTCTGTCAGCCACAGACTTTACTAGGTCCTGGCCTTCCAGATGGAGCAAATTTAAATACTATTATTTTTTATTCACTTGTACTAAAATACTTCTAAGCACCTAATGTGTGCCAGGCAAGGCACTGAATATATATTTTAGAAAGGATTTATGTCCAACTTAAAGAATTTATTACTTTTCTTTCTAATAGCTGCAGGCGGCAGCACGACTTAACCATACATTGTATGCCATCCACCTGCTTTTAAAATGCAGTTTGATAACACATAGGAGACTATGATACAGGGCGAATTGTCATCACAGAATTAAACCTCTTTGCCTCCAGGGTACAATGAAGCTTTCTTTGAAATCTGAATGCCTCTCATGCTTTATTAACAAAAGAAAAATAACTAATTACATAAGCCTCAAATAACAAAAACTTAATTTCACATTACAGGCAACTAACAGGCAGTATAAACAATGAGCTATGCCAGACAATAGAAAGGAATAGAATAGAGATACTTTTGCTATAATGTTAATACACGATGGATTGCAAATCACTACTGGAATTTCTGGGCTTTTTAAAGTTACTTCTATGTTTTGGTTTGATTGATACTTTTATTTTTAACATAATTTAATCATCTGCCTTTTTAAGTTTCCAAGATACCCATAACTCTCTGACAATCAAATTATTACTGTATCTAGGATCATGAGTTATGTAATATTGCACAGCATGTGAAGGTAAGTTTCTTCACAAAAGTCTCTCAAGGCCTTGGAGAGAACTGATTTGGAAATGAAGGCCACAGAGTTTCAGAGCAAAGAGAGGAAACAGATAAACTCACCAGTGTAAGGGGACTTAACTGTCTGGATGTTCAAACGCAGAATCCCTCAACAGCATTGGGCTTGTTAATTGACTCAGATACTGCAAGTGAACAAGCCCCTTGCCCAGCAAACACTTGTTCAGCCGCCTTTATCTTTCTCTCTCTCTCACTCATTCACCCAGTTCATTAAAGCCTGTTTCTCCCAGGTGCGTCCTGAAGAGTTTCATTGTTCTGCCTATTGTACTTGTTGGCTCACAGACCTCTTTCACAATTTTCCTGCGTTTCTGAAGGCTCCTTGAGTACCAGTTTTGACCAGCCCATTTGCAGCTACTGCTTTACTAACGGGGTCTTGAATAAACGGGGAATAGGCGACTGGCGAAGGACGAGGTAATAAGAAGAAGAGTTGAGGCGGGGGAGGCTAGACTCCCCCTGACGCTTGTGTTCTTTGAAAGAGCCAGCAGGTGGTAGCAACACTTCGCTGGAAGACCTCGGCTCTGGCTTGTGAGGACAGGAACAATGGACCCCCGTCTCCCCCCAATCCCATCCCGGGTTTGAGAGGAGGCTACCGATGGGCATGAACATTTTTTTCCTCGCGGTGCCCTCCTCGGTTCCTCAACGTTTCCAGGCACCCGCAACGAGGACCTCCCACGGCCTCTCATTGCGTGGGGAGGCTCTCTCTAGGGAGCGGACCAGGGAGGAGGCACCCAGAGGTGCAGCGACTTGCCCCGGCCGTGTAAGCGCCTGGCAGCGACTTCAGGACCTCCCCTTCCAGACCCAGGCTTCCCTGCCCTGGGGGGAGGATGGAGGGAGGGAGAGTGGAGTCAGAAGCCCCAACGCCGAGCAAGACCCGGGGTCACCGGCGCCCAGAAGAAGGCTCAATCAGAGCCACTGTCAGCCCTGCCTGCCGATCCAGCGCTCCCCACCCCGCGCCCGCCCCCGCACCCTCCAGATTCTCAGTTTGTCTTTCCCTCCACCCACTTTCTTCTCTTTTTCTCAGCTCACGCCCACCTTAATTCAAATCTGAGTGGGAACTAAAACAGTGGGTTTAGTTCCTAGAGTTGAAGCAGAAGAGCAGGGGAGGCGAGGGGGCGAGGGGGCCCCTGCCCTGCCCTGGGTACCAGTTGCGTTGCTCTTCGGCAGCCGGAGCCCGCACGCCCGCCCCGGGGTCTTAACACCCAGCTCCCGACCGCCTGTTCCAGGCCCGGCCGGTTTTCATCCTCCGCGCCCACGTCCACCGGCCGGGCGCACGGGAGGGCCCCGGGCGAGCCCTGCGCCGCCACCCCGCTCTCCCCCGCGCGCCCGGGCCGCGCACTCGCTGCCGAGGCCCGGGAGGGCGGGCTGGGCGCCCCGGAAGAGGGGAGAGGGAGGGCGGCCGGAGGGGCCGGAGAGGGGCGGGCGGGGCTGGGAGGGACGCGGAGGGGGCGGGCCGGGCTGCGCTCGCTCCAGCCGCCGCTCGGGCTCAGAGCAGCGGGCGGCGAGCCCCGCGACCCAGCGCGGCTACGACGAGCGCGACGCGGGCTCCGTACCATCCCCGGCGCCCCGCCTCCGGAGCAGCCCTTGCCGCCGGCCGCCGCCCCCCGGCCGCCTCGCAGCCCTGAGACGCTCGGCGCCGTGTGGATCCTGGCCGCCGAGAGGGGTGGGGGTCCCCGCGCCCGAGCGGAGACCCGGAAGGCGCCGGGAGAGCGCCCAGAGCCGCGGCTCCAGTGCGGGGCCTCGGGGAGGGCGCAGACCTGCGGAGCCTGCAGCCGGCGCGAAGGTGAGCCTGGGGGTTGCAGGCGGCGTTGGGGGGCGGGGGCCGGCGTCCCGGGGGACAGGGATGCAGAAGTCGAGGGCCCCTCCGGACAGGGCCTCTACAGATCCCAGGGTCCTCCTGGCGGGAGCGCTGAGTATCCCCCACCCCACGCGAGAGCGAGGTTTGTGATGGGTGCGTAACTGGCCCACCTAGCTCCCACCCCACCCCACCCCTGCCTGTGCCCAGCCGTAGTGACACCCCCATAACCCTGCTGCTGCTGTCCCCCACTGTGTTTCTAGAGGCACTTGGTTGGTTCTGACATCGGGGGTCCTGAGTTAGGGGTCCTGGAGGAGGCGGCTCCCAGCCTTCTGAAGAGGCTTGCCCACCCCCTCTGACTCCGATGGCATCTCTCCAATCCCAGTGGAGCTGGGAGGAGCATGGAGGTTGAACGGGCACCTGCCCCCAGCTCCCCGCAGCCTATCCTGCCCCCCACGGCCCTCACCACCCAGGAGCCCTGGAGTGGAGGGAAGGCTGGGTTCCTGCTCCCCAGCCCTGAACCCCAACTTGCAACCAAAGTCACTGCTCGCTGCTCCCGGACTCCACCCCCTCGCTTTACATCTGGGTGCGTGGCCCTGCCTGCCCAGCACCCGCACCCACCAATCTTGGCTGTCTGGCACCCTCTCTCCTCCCATCCCTGGGGGAGCTGGCAGGGGCCCAGCCTAGCTGATGTTGTAATGTCCCTGGCAGTGCCCAGGGAGAGAAGCGGCTGGGCCTGTTGCCAATCAGTTAACCCCGGGCCCTGCGCCCGCCTGGGCAAATTGACTCAGGCGCTAGCAAGGGGAGATGCTGGTTCAGTGCGAAAGGAGCCGTGGGACATGGGCAGCAAAGGGCAACTGCCCAAGTCATGGGCGCTGGGGTGCTCAGATTTGCCAGGTACTGTTCAGAAGGGCGGCTGGGCTTATTCAGGGCACTGCACATTTTTGGTGCAGAAAGACCAGAGTGAGGGCTCCTATGTACCCACCTAGTGGCCTAGGAAAGAGGACTCCTTCAGAGTCTATTGGTTCACGAGGGGCACAAGAAGATGGCCAGCACTGGCCGCTCTCATCAGAGTGCAAGGGAGCAACAGGCTGTGTTGGGCTGAGTGTGGGAAGGGTAGGACCACCCCTCCTTCCCCTCCCTGCTAATCACTGTCTCCAGACCTGGGCCCTGGGCCCTGGGTCCCCAGCGCACTCCTCACTAGGTGGAAAGGGGATGCTGAAGTCTGGGGGGGCTTTGAGCCTGAGGTTTCTCTTTCTCCTCGCTCCCCTTTTACCTTCCTCTCCTAGTCCAGGTGTTTCCACAGAAGCAGCTCCTGGGACAAAACACAGTTGAGACCCTGACTAGGGGCGGAGCAGGGACAGACCCAGGGTGAGAGGGTAGGGCTCATGGGTGTCTGCCACCAGCATGAGGACCACTTGGGATCCGCAGGGATGTGCTTGCTGTCACACACACACACACACACACACACACACACACACACCTAGCACGTACTCTCCTGCTCCACACCCATCTCACCTCATATACACTCCATTACACACTCTCACACTTGCGCTCACAGGCACTGGTCCTGGCACTCATGGGCTTTCTTCCACCATCTTCCACTTACTCATCTCTCCTGCATATGTACCAATGGCCCCAACACCCTCCTTCATGCCCTTTTCCCGGGGCCACGCGTGTCCCCTCGCCACCCTCCCCCCGCCCCCGCCCCGGCATGGTACAAGCCTGAGCGGCTCATTCTAAGTGGCTGTCTGGCTAGACCCAGACACTGCCTGCATCTTAAAATCCTCCCCCAGCTCCACAGCCAGCCAGGGAGTGGGAGGCACATTTCTCTGCATCTACGTGCTCTGGGGGACATTCTCTGGGGCTGCAGGCCTCCGGGGACCCAGCACTGTCCTCTGCTAGGTAATCCATGCATCAGCTTCTCCAGCCCCGGGCGGCAGGGGCTAGAGGCACCGGAGGAAAGCCACCTCCTCACTGTGAGCTCTAGATGGCTCCTTAAAGGCCACCGGGATCCTTTTCAAGGCGGGTGGCCGGAGCTCGGAGAGACAGCTACCGAGCCCATATCCAAGGTGGAGATTAAGGGCAAAGGCTGCAGTAGTAAGCTGAGCAAGGATTATCCTGGAATTTCCTGGGCGTTTAACAGCTGCAGAACAGGACAGAGGACAGGGCCCGTGGTGCTGAGCCCTCCCACGCCGGCCCTGCGACTAACAGGTGTGCAGACCAGCTCAGCAACCGCAGAAGACACACCAGCCACTTAAAACCATTGGCCTCTTTGCCCTCAGGACCTTGTCTCACCCTGCTGGCAGGCAGGCTGCTCTGCCTCCCTGGGTTCACTGTTCATGCCCCGCGTGTGTTCTGAGCCTCTCTTTCTCTTTGAAGTTGCAGGCCTTGACATCACTGAGACATCGCTGATGTCATCAGTGCTTGGCATCACTGACAGACATGGCATTATCATGGGACAGTTTCAATTTCTTGGGAGAGAAGCTTAAAGGGATAAAAGTTATTTTGCTTTTATTGTTGACATCCTTTCGCTCATTCGTTCCCAGATCCTACTGCCTCTCTAGATCTGCTTTCACCAGATATCTGAAAATTTCTAGATATTTTGAAACTTAAAGGCCAAAGGCGGGGAGATAAACTGTAAAGATGTTATACTAATCGAGGTTTTATAAATATTTTCCTTTTTTGTTTAGATTCTAACTGTGAGATTTTGCTTTAATTATAGAAATAAGATATGCTCATTGTAACAAGAAAAACAATTCAAGTATGTATAAGAGACAGTTCATAAGAGCCCCCCACACTCCCATCCTCCATTTCTGCCTCCTACAGTAACCAGTTTTAATGGCCCGATATATCATTTGCCATACCTTCCTCCAAGCTCATTGGCCTTATATTACTTAATTTTTACAAATTTGCTTTATGAATCCAGGTGCATAAATTCTATTTAAGTCAGCTTGGTTTGTTCATAAATTTTCACATTTAGCATTTTAATGTGAGCACAGTTAACTTTTTAAATTCTTACAGGTTTACTCATGTATTTTTAAATCTTTCATTTTTATAGAAAACAACTCTAGTAAGCTATGATTTATAAGCTAAGACTCTACACATCTTTAATCTTTGCCAGTTTGTGAAAACAAAATACAATCCCGATGTTACGAAACTGCCGTGTTTTTTGTAAACTAAAAAAAATGTAGCAAGCTTGTGGCTATAGTGTTCCTACTGTATCCAAAAGATAGAAAATGGTATAACCAGAAAAGGAGCTGAGACAAAAAAAAAGGATCTGGTCATGGAATGCAATTTTTATCACAAGAAACTTGGTCTAATCAGTCTCATTTTCTGAGCTATCATTTTACATCCACATTCCTGCTGCTCCTGCTGTTTTTATTTTTAAAGCCAGTACACATCTGAAATGTGAATGTTTTCCTGATGGAGATAAGTCTTCTGCTTTTTCAGAGGTTAGAGGATTTCTAAACCCTGACCAATTCCTCTCCTGAGCTGGAGAAGACAGAGAAATCTCAAACAGGTTGAAGGGAAGAGAATGACGGGACCTGATCTTACGGAGGCCTGTCTCCCTCTGTGTGGCAGCCTGGATGTGATCGGCTGCTCCCAGGGCACCCTCCTGGACCAAATGCTGAAAGATGTCCTTGTCCTCAGCCATTGAAGGCACCTTTGAACATGAAGTTCTAAGTCCTGCCTGTTTCGTATTCCAGGCATGTGATGGAGCTGGGTGTTCTTGTCACTTACATTTCTGCCTTTGAATCTTGTTTCAAAAGAATCTGCAGTGGCAGGAATTAGTTGACAGCAGTTTCTCCATATCTTGATAATGTTACCTCTATCCTTATTTTTATCCTTGCCATAGAGATAGACTCAGTTTCTTTTTATACATTAAAAAATAAGACTTGGATTTATCTGATTGGTTGGATACATAAGAGTTGACCTAACTTCCTAGTCTCACTCAGCAACAATTTTTTTCTGAAGAAACTTATTTATAACCATCCGTCTTCTGGATCCGAACCTAACAGAGGTCCTCATCAAACAGCAAAAGTACACTTCTGGGTACTTGCAAGTCCTCAACCATTTCTTTTTAATGAATACCTTTGTTCTTTGTAACATTTCAAAAAATTACTTGCGGCAATCTACATGTGATGTCTCCACTTCATTGTTTTGTTTTTGTTTTTTCCTGATTTCTCTTGACATTAGCAACTGAGTGGCTTTAGCATGTTTTATAATTGCTTCTGTTCTTTTCTGGATCTTCTGGAGAGAGGCCAGCTTCATGTTGTCATCTAGATGCATACTAAAGCTATGCAGACACCCTATTGTAGCCACAAGCCATTTACTTGTATTGTGGGTCATCAAAGCAAATGCTTGGCCATTCATCTTCTAGTATGTTCCATGTTTCACAGCTGATGTGATTGGCAGTGTGCATCTTTTTCTCTCATGTTTCGCTGTCTCTCCAAAAATTCCCTGGGACATATCCAAAATGTTCATTATTCCTTCTCCATGATTATTTGTCTAGCTATAAGTTTAAGAAGGCACGGTGCTTATAGTTTCTTCTTTGTACAGATTCCAGATTCCATCCGTGTTCTGACTGAAAGAGGCTATTTTAAAGAATATCTGCTGGCCGAATGGTATAATAGCCTTCACTGTTTAAAGACGTCTTGCTGGCATTTTCAGTTCTTGATAACAGCTTTCCTAAAGACTCTGTGACAGAGAGTGGGACAGAGTCTGGTCTGCTCTAGTGTGTGAAGCATGTCTTCAACTTTAGCCATTAAGATTGGGGGTGGGGTGGTGGTGTAACCACAACATGAATTAAATTACTTTAGGACATTTCTTAAGCAGGCATTGTATTTTTTAAATTCTTTTTTTTTTTTTTTGGTGCAAAATTGTCATTTATTAGTTTTATGTTTGGATTATGTAAGAGGACTGAAATACAGAAACTATCATTAAACAGCCATTGTTGATGGGACCATGCTTTTTACTTTACCATCTCCTGGTTCTTCTTTGAAACATTAATATAATCTGTGAATGATTTTTGTAGCATTTGGGACAGTATTTGCAAGGAACTTCTGCTTCTTAGTAATAATTTGCTGCTACTGCTGCTAAGTCACTTCAGTCGTGTCCGGCTCTGTGTGACCCCATAGACGGCAGCCCACCAGGCTTCCCCGTCCCTGGGATTCTCCAGGCAAGAACACTGGAGTGGGTTGCCATTTCCTTCTCCAATGCATGAAAGTGAAAAGTGAAAGGGAAGTCGCTCAGTCGTGTCTGACTCTTCGTGACCCCATGGACTGCAGCCCACCAGGCTCCTCCGTCCATGGGACTCTCCAGGCAAGAGTACTGGAGTGGGGTGCCATTGCCTTCTCCCATATGGAAATGATTCTTCCCCACCCCACCCCAGCTTTAAGAAAGTGAAGTCGCTCAGTCATGTCTGACTCTTTGCGACCCCATAGACTGTAGCCCACCAGCCTCCTCCATCCATGGAATTTTCTAGGCAAGAGTACTGGAGTGGGTTGCCATTTCCTTCTCCAGGGGATCTTTCTGACCCAGGGATCAAACCCAGGTCTCCTGCACTGCAGGCAGACACTTTACCATCTGAGCCATACTGAGATACAATTGACATATAATATTGTGTAAGTCCAAGGTATACAAGGTGGAAATTTCCAGATGCTCCTTACTTGTCTCCATATGCCATAAACTGAACTCTTTATTTCTCATATGGTGTTCTAGAGGCCTGAAAGGTAAATTTTAGTGGCCACTTGGCAGACATCCACTCATGTCAGGCCATGCAGATGCACAAATGGTGTCTTTTCATGAAAATCACCTGGAGATAACGCTGAAGGCTTCAGCCGATGGCATACCCAGCATTAACTGAAAAAAATGAGACTGGTAGGAATCAAATCATGATTTTCACCTTTGTCAAAGTAAAATGTCGTTTAGTAGTTTGGTCTCAGTTTCGTTGTAAATGTGTAATTTTTTTGGTTCCAACTTCCAATTGGCTTTTATTTTTGCTCTCGATCTTTTGAGCAACGTGCCTCTTGTTTTCTTCTCAAGAGAAATCAATGGCCTCTACTTCTCTTGTCCATGCAACTCACGGGCTTTTGAGACTCAGTCACAGGAAGAGAGAGAGCTCACCTTAGACCAACTGACCTTAGACCAATGAGCAAAGAAAGGTCTGAGCCCGTTTTCCTTCACCGTGACCCTGGAGGCAGCCACGGCTCTTGGTCCTGTGTTTGTGAGCTGCAGCGTTGTGCTTCTAAAGGCTGGAGAATGTTTTATATAAAAACATAGCTTATCACATAGTCCTGACAAACCATTTTGAGGGCATGAACACTATTTTGACTCATTTTACTGAACAGTTATTATTTTTAGGTAATAATTGGAGAAGGAAATGGCAACCCACTCCAGTGTTCTTGCCTGGAGAATCCCAGGGACAGGGGAGCCTGGTGGGCTGCCATCTATGGGGTCACAGAGTAGGACACGACTGAAGCCACGCAGCAGCAGCAGCAGCAGCAGGGCTTCCCTGGTGGCTCAGATGGTAAAGAATCTCTGTGCAATATGGGAGACCGGGGTTCAATCTCTGGGTCAGGGAAGATGCCTTGGAGAAAGGAATGGCAACCTACTCCAGTATTCTTGCCTGGAGAATTCCACGGGCAGAGGAGCCTGGCAGGCTATAGTCATGGGGTCACAAAGAGTCGGACTCGACTGGGCAACTAACACTTCCACTTTTCATCAAACAGTTATTATTTACAGATTTGAAATTTTGAAGATTTCACTGAAAAATAATATGCATGCAAGATTTTTATCATTAATAGTTTTATCTTAATTAATCAATTTATTTATGGCCATTTCCTTTGGCATGTGGGATCTTAGTTCCCCCACCAGGGATCAAACCCACACCCCCTGAATTGGGACCAAGGAGTCTTAAGCACTGGGCCGCCAGGGAAGTCCCAAGATTTTAAACTGTAAAAACTAAAGATTTATATAGCAACTTCCCATTAGCTATCTATTTTACATATGGTAATGTGTATGCTTCAGTGCTTCCTCCCACCCTCTCCTTACCCCTGTGTGTCCAAAGTCTGTTCTCTATGTCTGCATCTCTATTCCTGCCCTGCAAACAGGTTCATCAGTACCATTTTTTGACATGGTACTCTGTGACAAGCTAGAGGGGTGGGATGGGGTGGTTTCTAGAGGGAGAGTACATGTGTCTACTTATGGCTGATTCATTCAGGCAGAAATCAGCACAATATTGTAAAGGAATTATCCTCCAATTAAAAGTAAATTTCTAAAAACTGAAGAAGGACAAGAAAAAAAAATAAAGAGGATATGAGAGTAAATGCTTCTTGCATTATTCCTCATGCTTTCCCTCTCCCTTTCTTCCCAGCTTTTGTCTGCCTTTCTTTAAGATCCTTACATACATGTGTGTATGCTAAGTCACTTCAGTCATGTCTAACTCTTTGCAACCATAGCCCACTTGCCTTCCCTGTCCATTGGATTCTCTAGGCAAGACTACTGGAGTGGGTTGCCATGCCCTCCTCCAGGGGATCTTCCCAACCCAGGGACTGAACCTGCATCTCCTATATTAGCAGATGGGTTCTTTACCACTAGTGCCATCTGGGAAACCCCTTTATAAACCTACGTATTATATATGTAGGGCCTTCTTAGGTTACCAATCAGGAGCATACTGTATATGACTCTGCAATGGACTATGTACTTTCACTTGGACATTATTTCCATATCAGTACATAAACACTAGCCCTTATTCCTTTTGGAAGCTGTGCCATAGTTTTTTTAGTCATCTTTCTATTGATGAACAGTTACTTTGCTGTATTTTCCCTTACCAACAATGATGCAATAAATATTCTTATTCGAACATCTGTGCAAAGGAATCCAGGTATAGATACCTGAAGGACAAATTCTTAGACGTGAACCTGCTAGATAGACGTCACCAATGGTCCTTCTAAGAGTATACACCAACTCGAACCCATAAGAGTATACACCAACTCAAGCCCACAAGAGTATACACCAACTCGAACCCACAGCGAATACAAGAGAGCCTATTTCTCACACCACCTCCTACTCAGGCATTGTTAATTTCATAGAACAAATGACATGCCTCCCTTTCATTATGAGTGAGTAGGGAGCATCTTTATATACATATAAGGGCATGCATTTATTTTTCTGTAAGCCAGAGAAAAAACATGCCGCTTGGAGAGAGAGGACCTAAATAGCTCTGTCCCTTCTCTATCCTGGCTGCTTTAACAGGCAGAATCTTTCTGCTTTTGTTCATTTTCGTGTCTGCTCTTGCACCCTCCCTCCCTTCATACCCCACAGCTCTCCTTCTGCGGTCCCTCTCGCTTCACTGCCTCTCTGAAATGTCCTAGAGTGTCCAAGTCTGATGGGGGTTGGGAGGTGTTGGGGAGAGGGGACCGCATGTCCCCCCAGGGAAGGAGTAGCTTTTAACTCCCCTGCTTTTAATGAGAAGCATCTTCTGACTTTTTCTATACAGGGCTGCCTTAGGAGGAAGAGAGGAGAATAAATGAAGAGAAAGAACTTGAATAGCTCCTTCCAGAAGAAAAGGGGTACAACTGGCTCAGAGCTACCCTGTGCTCTAAGTTCTTTTGTTGTCTAGCTCAGTCATGTCCAACTCTTTTGCAACCCCATGGACTGTAGCCCACCAGGCTCCTCTGTCCATGGAGATTTCCCAGGCAAGAATACTGGCATGGGTTGCCATTTCCTTCTCCGGGGGATCTTGCTGACCCAGGAATCAAACCCGCGTCTCCTGCCTTGCAGGCAGATTCTTTATCACTGTGCCACCTGGATCAGGGAGGGCCATGAGCAACAGATGCTCAGAGATGGGTCGCCTGCACAGTGTAGGAGGTAGACCGACTGGGCACATGGTCCCCCAAGATGGTGGACTCAACACAGGTCAGGAGAGATTCGGCTTCCTGCTGGCCCCACCCGTGGTTGGTGCTGGGGCACTTTGAGAGCTTCAGGGGGAGACCCAGGGCCAGGTTTTGGAGGCTGTACCAACTGTGAAGCAACGTGGTTACTTCTCACTGGCCTCTTCTTTCCTTTGTATCTGGAAGCAGGCTTGGCTGCAGACTCCAGCCTTGCAAAGCAGCAGCCCCACTTGGGAGCAGGGTGGTGTCAGGGCCATGGTGGGAGCCCTGAAGATGCCTCATGGCTGCTGAGGGGGCTGCCCTGTCAGGGAGCAGAGCGGCGGGCATGGTCGGCAGCCTGTGGGTTCTAGCCCTGGTGTCCTCCTCAGTCCTGGCTCTGGAAGGTAAGCAGGGAGGGGAGACGGAAGAAGTCCCACCTGCCAGTAGAGACCCAGCACATGTGGGAAGTAGGAAAGATTCAGAAAAGAGTGAGACATCAGAGAGGAAAAGGGATGGGGAAAGTTTCAGAGAAGGGCTCCCAAGAGACAATCAGGCTCCTGTTGGTCAGTTAAATGAATCTGGGAGGAAAATTCTCTTCCCAGTGGGGCTGGGGTGGGCTTAGCCCTGCCGGCTGAAGGCCTGGCCACTGAGTGTCCCTTCTTGTCTCTGGGCAGAGGTGTTGCTGGACACCACTGGAGAGACATCTGAGATTGGCTGGCTCACCTACCCACCAGGTGGGGTGAGTATCACTCTTGCATTCTGAGCCGGCCGCCTCTCCCCATGCTCCAATCAGAAGCTCCGTGATTCTGGGGAGGAAACCCTCAGTGGAGATGGCTGGGCTAAGAGGTCTGCCCTCCAGAGGAACAGGACTTCTAGGCATCCTCAGTGGCTTTGCATGTGCTTAATTCTAAGATGGGCTGGAAGGGATATGCCCCGCCTCCCTGCTCTCTACGGACCCAGAAGCCGCTAACCGCACCTCTGTGGTTCCTCCCTGCAGTGGGACGAAGTGAGCGTTCTGGACGACCAGCGACGCCTGACTCGGACCTTCGAGGCATGCCACGTGGCCGGGGCCGCTCCGGGCCCGGGGCAGGACAACTGGCTGCAGACACACTTTGTGGAGCGGCGAGGGGCCCAGCGGGCGCACATCCGACTGCACTTCTCAGTGCGGGCCTGCTCCAGCCTGGGCGTGGCGGGGGGCACCTGCCGGGAGACCTTCACGCTTTACTACCGCCAGGCCGAGGAGCCCGACGGCCCTGACAGCATCTCGTCCTGGCACCTCAAACGCTGGACCAAGGTGGACACGATAGCCGCGGATGAGAGTTTTCCTGCCTCCTCGGCCTGGGCGGTGGGCCCCCCGCGGGCCGGGCAAAGGGCGGGGCTGCAGCTGAACGTCAAGGAGCGGAGCTTCGGGCCCTTAACCCAGCGCGGCTTCTACGTGGCTTTCCAGGACACGGGGGCCTGCCTGGCCCTCGTGGCGGTCAAGCTCTTCTCCTACGCCTGCCCCTCTGTGCTCCGCGCCTTCGCCTCCTTTCCTGAGACGCAGGCCAGTGGGGCCGGGGGCGCCTCCCTGGTGGCGGCCGTGGGCACCTGTGTGGCACACGCGGAGCCGGAGGAGGATGGAGCAGGGGGCCAGGCAGCGGGCAGCCCCCCCAGGCTGCACTGCAACGGGGAGGGCAAGTGGATGGTTGCCGTCGGGGGCTGCCGCTGCCAGCCAGGGCACCAGCCTGCGCGGGGAGACAAGGCCTGCCAAGGTGAGACCCCCGCTCCCTTGCACTTGAGATCGCTCCTGAACGGGTCCACACTTCATTTTGTACCCAGCCCCGCCTCCCCGACACACACAAAGGTCAACAATAAGCTGTTTTAGGAAAGGACCCTTGTTTTCTCCGGATTTATTTCCTAAAGCACCCAGGCTTGCTTTCATCCACTCATCTGAAACTTCTGGAACATTCTGGAGAATTCCACAGCACTTGCTGGGGCTCCCAGGGCTACAGGCCTCTGAAGGGATGGCGATGAAAGGCATTGAACTCCTGGGCTGTGGTGGGATGGGGCTCTTTGTCTGTATTTGCTGTCTAGCTAGGGATGGATCATCCCATGGCCAGGATCGTCCTGGGAGGCATTGGGTACAACTGAACAGGGTGATTCTGCTGTGAGTGCAGGCTGCAGGCGGCCTCTGCAGACGGAAGTTGTGAAGGCAGGCCTCTAGTGCCTGGCCTGCTGCAGCCCCCACCACACAGGACTTTTTCCATCAATGGAAATGTAATTCTGCCCCCAGAAAAATGACAGAAGTCGTGTCAGGGTCTGTCCAAAGGAGTCAGAGAGGGAGGAGAGGGGTGAGGAGGAGAGGCAGATCTCGGGAGGAACAGCAGGCCTGGGGGAATGGCAGTGCCAGTGTTGGGGGTGCTCAGGATGGAGAGTGGACCTGAGGCCACTCCCTCCTCTGCCCCTTAGCCTGCCCTCGGGGGTCCTACAAAGCCTTGGCTGGGAATGCCCCCTGCTCACCATGCCCTGCCCGCAGCCACGCCCTGGCCCCTGCGGCCCCTGTGTGCCCCTGCCTGGAGGGCTTCTTCCGGGCCAGTTCAGACCCCGCAGAGGCTCCCTGCACTGGTGAGTTCCCAACCCACCCCAGGGATGGAATCGGGATGCAGTGGGGCCAGGAGAGGGTGATCCTGAGGGCACATGGGGTGGCTGGTTGGCATTTGCAGTGACTTTTTCCTCCTCTGTCCTTGCTTTCCTTCCCCACCACCTTTCCCTGCTGCTCCCCTCCCGGCCCACCTTGGTTCCTCCCTCCGCCGTCTCCTTCCTTTTTCCTTCCCCCATCACCTCCACCCCACAACTCCCTACTCCCTGGCCCTTGTCCGCCTCACGCGCGCGGTCTCCCCAGGCCCCCCATCAGCCCCCCAGGAGCTGTGGTTCGAGGTGCAGGGCTCCGCCCTCATGCTGCACTGGCGCCTGCCTCGGGAGCTTGGGGGCCGCGGGGACCTGCTCTTCAACGTGGTGTGCAAGGAGTGTGGAGGGGCCGGGGGCCAGGGCCCTTGTCACCGCTGTAGGGACGAGGTGCATTTCGACCCCCGCCAGAGGGGCTTGACCGAGAGCCGCGTGCTCATCGGGGGGCTACGGCCACACGTACCCTACATCCTGGAGGTGCAAGCTGTCAACGGGGTGTCGGAGCTCAGCCCTGACCCTCCCCAGGCTGCAGCCATCAATGTAAGCACCAGCCACGCAGGTGAGCCTCAGCCACCCCAAGCTTCCAGTCTCCTCCTTAGAATGCCCCCGTGCCCCACTCCTGCTCTCCAGCCCGTGGAAACCCCACTAATGTCACCCCCACGCCAGTTCCCTCCGCAGTCCCTGCCGTGCACCAGGTGAGTCGTGCCTCCAACAGCATCACTGTGTCCTGGCCACAGCCTGACCAGACCAACGGAAACATCCTGGACTATCAGCTCCGCTACTATGACCAGGTAGGGAGCAGAGGGCGCCCCTGGTGCGGCTGGTGGGAGGTTCCAGGGGCCCCACAGTGGGGCGAGTGGTGGGGGGACCGGAGGGGTGCCTCAGGACCCTGAAGCAGGGGAGTGAGGAATGTGGGAGGCAGGCAGGGGGGACCAGGACCCCACAGCCGGCAGGGAGTGAGTGGCTGTCACCCCTCTCCAGGCAGATGAATCCCACTCCTTCACCCTGACCAGTGAGACCAACACAGCCACCGTGACCAAGCTGAGCCCCGGCCACATCTATGGCTTCCAGGTGCGGGCGCGGACAGCCGCGGGCCACGGCCCCTATGGGGGCAAGGTCTACTTCCAGACGCTGCCTCAAGGTGAGGGGAGGCCTGGGTGGGGTGGGGGCAGCCCGAAGGGATGGTGAGGAGGGGCTTGGGGCCCATCCAGACCTTGAACCTTCACCCCGACCCTCCAGGCCAGATGAGTGTCTGCCCCTTGATCTTCAGTTCCATGGTGGGGTGGGGGGCGGTGCAGGTAGGTGGTTGCATGAGGGAAGGATGCTCCGGCATGTGAGATCTTACTCACCTGTGCCCCTGGGTGGCTGGTTCTCCAGGCGAGCTGTCCGCTCAACTTCCTGAGAGGCTTTCCTTGGTGGTTGGGTCCATCCTGGGGGCGCTGGCCTTCCTTCTGCTGGCGGCCATCACCGTGCTGGCTCTCGTCTTCCAGAGGTGAGGCCCTCCCCGCCACGGCCAGGTACCACTCCCGCCACACGGCCCCAAGTCCTAACAGCCTTGGAGTTCCCCAGGGAAACCCCCACCAGCATCCTCTACCCCCAGCAGCCCCCAGCCCCTGGGTCTGGCTGTCTCCCGCCCCCGAGCCCTGGCAGGACCTTGGCCTCTGCGGGGTGGACTGGGGAGGGGACAGATGGGAGTGTGATTGCAGGACTGTGGTTTTTGTGCCCCAGGAAGCGGCGTGGAACCGGCTACATGGAACAACTGCAGCAGTACAGCAGCCCAGGTGGGGGTGGGGCCGGGAAGTGGGGGGCGGGGGAGTTGGAATCAGAACGGCTTGAGAAGGATGAAGACCCCAGAAGTGGGGCAGGAGGGGGCGGAGGAATGGGGCAGTGAGTCTGGGACAGCTGAGAACTGTCCAGGGGTACCCCCAGGCGGGGCCCGGCCCCCCGGGTTGCGGGCAGCTCCTTGGCGCCGTCTTTGGAAGTGAGAGAGCAAGCCTGGGGTGTGTGAGCACGTCCCCTCTTCATGGACCACCCCCTACGCCTGCAGGGCTCGGGGTGAAGTACTACATCGATCCCTCCACCTACGAGGACCCCTGTCAGGCCATCCGAGAATTTGCCCGGGAGGTCGACCCCACATACATCAAGATTGAGGAGGTCATTGGGGCAGGTACCGCATGGGGGCAGAGGAGGGCATGGAAGGGGGTCCCAGGAGGGTCCCTTCTGAACAGGGTAATTCAGTTGAGTCCTTCCTGGGGATCCCCCTCAGTCTGCACCTGCTCCCGCAGGGTCCTTCGGGGAGGTGCGCCGGGGCCGTCTGCAGCCCCGGGGACGGCGGGAGCAGGCCGTGGCCATCCAGGCCCTGTGGACCGGAGGCGCCGAGAGTTTGCAGATGGCCTTTCTCGGTCAGGCTGCCATGCTGGGCCAGTTTCAGCACCCCAACATCTTGCGGCTGGAAGGCGTGGTCACCAGGAGTCGGCCCTTCATGGTGCTGACGGAACTCATGGAGCTGGGCCCCCTGGACAGCTTCTTGAGGGTCAGTCAGGCTGGTGGTGAGGCGGTGCTGGCGGGGGGAGGCTTGGGCCAGGAAAGTGGGCAGTCTTAGCTGTCTTAGCTGTCCGGGACCCACAGCTCCATCCCTCAGCTCTCTCCTGCCCCTGCCTCTGGGGTCTTCAGCCTTCATTCTCAGGCGATTCTGATTCCAAATGGCCCTTGCCCTTGGGTGCCAGTGTGTCTGTGTGATGTGTCTAGGTACCCCCCCTGCTTTTGCTGACCTCTGTCCCCCCCACCGTCCCCTAGCAGCGGGAGGGCCAGTTCAGCAGCCTGCAGTTGGTGGCCATGCAGCGGGGTGTGGCCGCTGCTATGCAGTACCTATCCAGCTTCGGCTACGTGCACCGCGCACTCTCTGCCCACAGCGTGCTGGTGAACAGCCACCTGGAGTGCAAAGTGGCTCGTCTCGGCCGCAGTCCTCAGGTAAGAGCACAGCCCCAGGGGCCCGGCCTCTCAGGGGCGGGGGAGGGGGTTGCCGGAGGACAAGCTGGGACCAAGGGCGGTGGATGCCTCAGGTGGCGTACCTTAGAGTCTGAAGGGGCGGAGCTCACCTGGGTGGTGGAGCAAACCCTGGGCGAAGGGGCAGAGCTGGACATCAGGAATGGACTGAGGACACTGAGGGAGAGAGGGGAGTCCTCCTAGAACCACCTCCTGCCCTTCCCTAATGCTGACCAGTGTCAGAATCCCTGGGTACCAATCCACACACCACCTTCAAGCTCTGTGACTTTGCACAAGTTTGTATTTCTCTACGTCTCATCCTCTGTACCTGCAAAATGGAGACAATGCCATCTGTGATACAGGGTCATTACGGGATTAAACAAGATGCTTGCTGTGAAACCCCTGATACACATCTGAGCACGTAGTAGTTGATCAGTAACTAGGACCACTGCTCTGATTATTGCTATTGTTACTTTCAACCCTACCCCTCAGGGCCCAAGTTGTATGCTTCGCTGGGCGGCCCCAGAGGTCATCGCACACGGGAAACATACAACATCCAGTGATGTCTGGAGCTTCGGGATAGTGATGTGGGAAGTAATGAGTTATGGAGAGCGGCCCTACTGGGACATGAGTGACCAGGAGGTGAGCTCATGACCTGGACAGTGATGATTCCCCACCCCTGTCCGTCCGACCCAGCCTCACAGACTCAAACATTCTAAGCCCTCCATCCTGGAATACATTCATGTTCTAAAATCTCATGGGTCTCATAGTTCCTTTCCAACCTCATACTTACCTAACGATACATTCCTTTCCACTAGCAATAGCCTCTAAGCACCATCTTCTTCCTCTAATCCCCAGGTGCTAAATGCAATAGAGCAGGAATTCCGGCTGCCCCCGCCTCCAGGCTGTCCACCTGGACTGCACCTGCTTATGCTGGACACTTGGCAGAAGGATCGTACCCAGCGACCTCACTTTGACCAGCTGGTGGCCGCATTTGACAAGATGATCCGCAAGCCAGACACTCTGCAGGCTGGCGGGAGCCCCGGGGACAGGTCTGGAGCTTTGGCGTTAGAGCCCGGGAGAGCCAGGGAGGGTTGATGCAGACCCACAAAGGAAACTGAGGAGAGGGGACAAGGATGAAGAGGAGACTTTGACCTGCTTGCCCCTCCCTCCCAGACCTTCCCAGGCCCTGCTGAATCCTGTAGCCCTGGACTTTCCGTCTCTGGACTCCCCTCAGGCCTGGCTCTCGGCCATCGGCCTGGAGTGCTACCAGGACAACTTCTCCCAGTCTGGCCTCTGCACCTTCGGTGATGTGGCTCAGCTCAGCCTGGAGTAAGCCGGGAGGGTCTGGGAGGGGAGCCTCGGCCCAGGGCCAGGGGTGGGGCCTGGGGTCTTGGAGACACGGGCCCCGATTTTTTTTCCCTTCTGTCCCCCTCTAGAGACCTGCCCGCCCTGGGGGTCACCCTGGCCGGCCACCAGAAGAAGCTGTTACACCACATTCAGCTCCTGCAGCAGCACTTGAGGCCGCCGGGCCCCGTGGAGGTCTGAGGTCTGGGCGGGAAGCTACGACATGAGGATGCCTGTAACCAAGTCCTGGATGAGGGTCCCAGGGGGGCCAAGGGAGATGTGAGCCCGGCTCCACGCCCGCCAGCCACACACTAAACCCAACCCTTGGGGCACCGCCCTGCCTGGTCCTCCACTGCCCTCCCCACATTAAAGGGAAAGAAGGGATTTTGCACATCGGAGTAGTGGTGAGGCCCTGTGGTCTGAATGGAAGGGGTGGGAGACCCCACCACAGAGAAGGCTGCAGGAGGAGAGGAGAGGCGAACAGGAAGTGACTTTATTGGAAGGTGGAAGGCGGTATCACACCTCACACCCTCCCAGCGGTACCCATCTGCTCGGTACACCTCCCGAACCTCCGCGGCTGTCTGCAGCTGTGACCCTGGATGGAGGCTGGTGCCCGAGGTGGCATCCCGGCCTTTTGTAAAGTGCTTTGCTCAGACAGGGCGGTAAGGCCAGGGTGGGTGAAGCTGGGTCCCTATTCGCGCTGGGCCCTGTGCTTGGGGTGAGGTGTGAGCCTACTCCTCGGTTTCCCTCTATTCTCTTCTACCCCCTCCACCCCGCCCCTGACCTGGCAGGTGAGAGATCTGGACTTTGGTGGGAGGCGGGAGGCGGGAAGAGAGCTCAGATCTGGTACTCCCAGCCCTCCCCGTCCTCCAGAGCCTTGTTGACCACCCCCCTCAGCTCTCTCTTCAGGGTCCCTTGCCGCAGCCTCTCCCAGTTGATGCTGCTGCGGGAGGTACTTCGAGACACTGAGGGGGTAAGAAGCGACAGGTGGGTGCCGAAGGGGCCACCCAGCCACAGTCTTTCCGTGTCGTCCTCTGAGCCTGGGTGGCAGAAGGCCTGGGCATAGCGCCGGACACGCTGCTGGTTGATATCCTGTTTCTCTTCCACCCTGTTGGGGGAGGGGGAGTACAGAGGAGGTGATGGAATGGCTGACCTTGGACCAGCCCTCGTCTCTGGGCCTCGTCCAGCCCTCCTGCTGGTGGCCTTTCTCCTTGTCTGCAACCTGAGTGGGCACAGAGGATGCCAGGCTTTGGGAAGCAACACAGAGCTCGGTCCAGGAACAATGTGGATGCTTTCAGGGCCGCTCTCCACCCCTGGCACCTGGCAATTTCCCTTCCCCCAGTGAGACTGGAAGCCCAGGGAGCGCACAGGCCTGTACAACAAGCCTGCCAGCCCATGCTGTCACTCACCGCAGGAACCAGCGGTCCCCCAGCCCAAACTTGTGCCCGCAGATCCCCGAGCGAGGCCACAGGCAACGCGGCAGCTTCTTCTCTAGCATCACAGTGGTGGCTACAACCTGTGGGGGTGGGGGGTGGACAGAAGAGGATGAAACCAGAGATGGAGTGCAGGCCACTGGAAGAGTGGAGAAGACTCTGGGCAGAGGGACCACAGTGTAGCAACAGCTGGGAAACTCATGGTTTCCCAGAGGGGACCACACTGCTGAGCAGAGGTTGGTGGCGTCAGCTTCGTCACTGCTTTTCTGCAGGAGAGAGTGATGGGTCTTGAGCCCCACGATGCTCACCCAATGACCTGGCGTCCAGGCCAGGCCAGTCCTGCAGCAGGTGGGGAGACCTCGCTCTGAGGATCAGGAAGGTGGGCAGAGCAAAGAGCAAGGGTCCTCGGGGCTACAGAATATTTTGACCCTACAGATGTAAAGGCTACTTAGAAACACAAACATCCTGCGGAGAAATTTCCTACCAATACATTTACATTGAAGAAATATTTTCATGAGCAAACCCTATGTCGCCAGCTTAGGGTTTTTTTTTTAACTCTACTTTCTACACAACACAGTTAAATGCCATCTAGTTGGAGGATTTCCCATTTATGTTGCTGAAATTATTTTTGTTGAGATAAATTCTTTTGTAAGAACATTTTAAAATGATGATTTGATCCGGTTAATTCGTGCTTTTGACCCCATCACAATTATCTGACTGAAGATAGTTTATGTGACTATAGGGAGTTTGTGTGGCGTTATTTTTAACACATCCAGTTTTTCTGGGTCAAATTTTGAAGACTTAAATATTGCCCAAAAGTTGATACTTCAGTTTTTATTCAGTAACAAAAGTTCATGAATGCAGCTGTAGCTACTGTGCTTGTGTGCTAAGTTGGTTCAGTTGTGTCCTCCTGTTTGCAACCCCATGGACTGTATAGCCCTTCAGGCTCTTCTGTCCATGGGATTCTCCAGGCAAGAATACTGGAGTGGGTTGCGTTCCCTCCTCCAGGGGATCTTCCTGACCCAGAAACCCAACCCGCATCTCTTGTGTCTCCTGCATTGGCAGTCAGGTTCTTTACCACTAGCACCACCTGGGAAGCCCACTGTCGCTACTCCTGAGGTTCATTTCTTACTGATGATTCTAGAAAAGACAGATTTGACTTTTTTGAGAAAACAGGAATTCTTTCCAGCTGTTCCAGGATTGCTTGATTGTATTGCTGATCCAGTTCTGTACACTTTGCATCCATTTCGCCTGTGCAATAACCCTCCAGATATACTGGGGCGGGGTGGTGGGAGGGAGGGGAGGTGAAATATCCTGCTTCTGAGTTTGGCCTGGCCCTTGGCAGGAAGAGAATGACTTGCACTAACCCTCCCGGCCACGAGGGCGCTCACCTGTGCTCTCCAGAGCTCATCCCGCTCATGGGCTACACGCCAGTGAGTGTCACCCATCATAGCAATGAGGAGGTTGAGCATGAGCAAAGCAGCGATGATGGCGAAGGCAGCGTAGGTGATGCTGTACATGAAGGGCAGATCCACGTCGTAGTTGGCAGGGCCGTCGATGATGGTGAGGAACAGCTCAAAGGTGCTGAACAGCGCCATGGGGTAACTGTAGAAATGGCCCAGCTCATTGGGGTCCTCTGTCTGGAAGATGATAAAGAAGGCTGCTCTCACCCAAAGGGGTGAGAGTTCCATGTGATTAAACCTTAGCCCACTCTCTGCTGCCCACTTCGATCCTGTCTGCTTCCTCTCCAGTGTCACCATCCCAGCCCTCCATCACTCCGTCCTGTGGGTTCTTACATTCCCCTATTTTCCATATGATTCACCCTCCTGATCCCAAGAGCAGCTCTCCCCCTTAACACATCCCATCCTCCGACACCGTGGCCTCCTCCTGCCTCTGCCTTCCTTCCTGCCCGCCTCTCCCCCCAGGTTTATCTAGAGGCATCCTGTGCTTTCTGGTTTCCTCCAGCCCAAGGCCCCTATCTCAGATGATTTACCTGAGGCAAAGCCCAGGATGACCACGGCCATCAGCCAGCAGAATCTCATCAGATCGCCAAAAATCATCTAGAGGGAAGGAAGAGAAGGGAGACCAGCTGCACACCAGTCTTTTGAGCAACCGCCCCTTATAGCCTCTATGAGGTCTAACCCTGAGAAGTCCAACAGCTCTGCCCTCTAGCATAGGGGAGGGGCTGGCCAACTATGGCCTGCCGGCCAAATCTACTGAATCAATTTTGGTATGGCCCTTGAGTGAGAATTTTACATTTTTTAGATGATTGAAAAAAAATTTAAAAGGGGGAAGAGAAGAAGAAAATCAAAGAGATTATATACATGTTGGCCTTGCAAGCCTGGTAGGGAGGATTCCCTGGAGAAGGAAATGGCAACCCACTCCAGTGTTCTTGCCTAGGAAATCCCATGGTCAGAGGAGCCTGGCAGGCTATAGTCCATGGGGTCGCAAAGAGTCAGACATGACTTATAGACTAAACCACCACTGCAAGCCTGAGGTCCCTCTGATCTGATGCTTTTCAGAAATGTTTGCAGCCCCTGCTCTGGGACCTTTCTATAGAACGTTTGGGAGGAGGCACTGACCTTCTGGATCATGATGGTGAAGGGGCCCAGCATCTGGAATCCTCGCGCAAAGTACATGACGCTGCACCAGCCCAGCACCAGGGCGAAGGACATGGGTACCACCTCCCCGCTGGTGTTGGTGAGCCGCATCACCATGGTCACCAGCACCATGCAGGAATAGGTGATGCTGGGGGGAGAGTGGGGAGGGGGCCATGAGAGGGAGACTGGGGTGATCCTGAGGATCCAAGAGTGAGGGGGTGATGGAAGTGCTCCCACACACTCAGCTTCAAGCTCCATACACAGGGTCACACACACATCACAGCGAGGCCTCAGGAGCTGGGGTTCTCCAGAGGCCAGGGATCCAGGGAGTTAAACTGGAGTCTTAGTGAGAAAGGGGTAGGGGGTGAGAGGAAAATAGACTCACAAGAGGACGTGGAATGGTCCTCCAAGGATGGTCTGTCCGAAGACGCGACTGAGCCCCACTCGGAAGATGTCTGTAATCTGGGGAGAGGCCGGGAAGACACCAAGCACTTGTAAACTGAAGCTCTGACTGGATCCCTGGGGCACACAGCTCACCCCCAGATCCCCACTGCTCTCACCTCTATGAACAGGATGACGACAGCTCCAAAGACGCTCACCAGCTCCCCCACCAGTCGGAGGTGGTCCTGGTGGGTCACATAGGCCTCCTGCAAGGAGCGGCATGGTCAGAGGACTCAGGGCTTCCCTCCATCTGCCCTACCCACCCTTGGGTGCAAGCCCGCCTCCTTGTCTAGGGACACCAGTCGCTCAGATTCTTTTCAACCTGTGGGGTGTGGCTCTCTCAAACTCTGCTCTTAGAGCACCGGTATGTTTCCGTGTGCATGTCTTTGAGTTTGTGCCTATGTAGTTGAGATCTGGGCAAGGAGAGAAACGTAGGTGGTGAGCTAGGAATGTGACACATGTCTGAAAAATGGCAGAGGGCTGGATACCCGCCACCCCAAAGCTCTGCTAGTCCTTGGGGGTCACCTGAAGTAGCTTCTGCTCCCAGATGGTGTTGTCCCGGGGGTCAGTTTCATTGTCAGTCCTGGGCTTGAGGGGGCGGTACACACAGCACATGGTGAAGCAGACGATGTACAGCAGGTACATGGCTGCCAGCATGCAGAAGTACGGCCGCCCATATCTCTTCCACTTGAGGGTCACCAGCTCCTTCACTGGCGTCTGGTCTAGGATCTGGCGAGCCTGCAGCAGAAAGAGAAGGCAGCAAGCAGCTCAGAGCCCCTGCTTCCCGTCCCTAGTGGCTCCCTAGCCTGAGGACCAGCCCCCCCGACCCACCCACCCACCGTACCTCCCGCTTCTTGGAGGTGACGATAAGTTCCAGCAGGGATAGCTCCTCCCCTGAGGAGTCGATTTCCGTGAGGTCATAGAGAGTGGAAGTCAGCGGTCCACATGTCCACTGGATGTACTTCTGCTTCTGCACCAGGTTCTGGAACATCTAAAGTTGGGGATGGGGGAGCAAGCGAGTGAGGAGAAGCAAGCCAAGGGGACCGTCCTGGGGTGTGGATGGGACGCTTGCCCAGAAGGACCGCTGCACCCCTGAAAGGGGGCTCGCTCTTCACTCAAAGACCGCAGCCTTGTGGACAAAAGAACCCTTCTCCATATCAGCCTCTTAGTTCATCCTCTCCCCCCATAACTACCTCTAGAGCTTGGAAAGAGGAGGTGCAAGGGGGCAGGGCAGGGGAACATGGGCGTTACAGACCACCCTGGGGACGGGATCTAGACCCTTGCAGCCCCTAACGACTCGGGGCAGAGAAAGTGGGAGAGAAAGAAGATGCGACACAGGGGCAGAGAAGGAAATTCCAATCGAAGCTGAAAATAGGGCCTCAGCATCAGGGAGGACCATTCACATCTACTTCCTCAAAGGGCCAGAAGTGTAAGAAGAAGGGTCAGGAGAAGGACCCCCGTGGGCCTGGGGGAGGGCCCTCACCACAGTGTTGCCTTCCACTCCGGCCAGCTTGAAGGGGGTGAGGCCCTGGTGATTGAGCATGAGGTCCAGGGACTGCAGGTGGTCCCCTTGCCTGTCGTAGGACAGCAGCAGGTTGTACATCTGGCAGGCAAAGGTTTTGTTGGGCTGGAGGACGAGGATGTGCAACACTGTGTTTCCTGGGAGAGGACACGGGGTGTCAAGTGACCCCTAGGACCAGAGTCCCTGCTGTTCCCCAGGACCACCCCCCACCCCCGGGGGGCCTGAGGGCAGTCCCAGCCCCTCCCCTCTTCCCTGCCACCCCCAGCCTCCCAGCGCCCCCTCCAGCCCAGCTCTTACCCAGGGAGTCCTGGGCCCGGATGTCAGCACCGTGCTCAATGAGCAGCCTCACAATCTCCTCGCTGCCCATGCAGGCAGCAAAGGACAGAGGGTGCTCCCCTGGGGAGGCAGAGGCCCGGGCCTGAGATGCAGGCGGGGAGGGGTGGTGTCTCCAAGCAACCGCCACTCCCTCCCCTGTCTCTGCTCTGGGCCTAGGGCCCCTTGTCAGCAGGACCAGAGGCGGGGATGCTGGAGGCGGCCTGGGATGTGGGTGGAGGCTTGGCTCTGGCCTTTGGCCTTATGAGGGCCGACCCCTCCTAGTCTCCCCAGGCACGGGGCTTCCTCAGCCCACCCTCCCTTGACTGGTGCCCCGCCTCATCCTCCCAGCCCCGGTCCTGCTCTCACCAAAGTAGATGAGGTTGTGAGGAGTGAGGCGGAAGGCGGAGCCTATAGCCCTCGCAGAGACGCTGGCCCCTTGGGCGAGCAGGGCTTTCACGAGGTTCACGTTCCGGTTCATGACCGCTATGTGCAGGGCCGTCTGACCTGGACAAGAGAGCTCTTGGCTTGGGCTCTGCCCCAGGATCCAGCCAGGTGTCCCTCCTATCTTCACAGAATCCTGCAGGGGGACCCTCCTGTCTCTACCAGGTCAGCCTTTCTGGGGGAGGATGAGATGGGGGGCGGAGGGGGGGAGCGGGCCTGGTGGGACTCCCAGGGGCCCCCGGTGCTGCCTGCCTCTTCCTACTTTAGTGGTTTAGTCGCCAAGTCGTGTCTGACTCTTGCAACCCCATGCACTTTAGCGCACCAGGCTCCTCTGTCCATGGGATTCTCCAGGCAAGAAGACTGGAGTGGGTTGCCGTTTCCTTCTCTAGGGGAGCTTCCCGATCCAGGAATCAAACATGGGTCTCCTGCATTGCAGGCAGATTCTTTACCTACTGAATGACAAGGGAATCCTTCCTACCCTAGGTCTCTCCATTTCAGAGGTTAGTGCTCAAACAAGGGGCACCGAGAATGCCGAGGAAGAACAGACAGAAGAGGGAGGTGAAGAGAAGGGGGCCCAGATTCCCTTTTGGTTTCCCCAGACTGCTGCTGCTGCTGCTGCTAAGTCACTTCAGTCGTGTCCGACTCTGTGCGACCCCATAGATGGCAGCCCACCAGGCTCCCCAATCCCTGGGATTCTCCAGGCAAGAACACTGGAGTGGGTTGCCATTTCCTTCTCCAATGCATAAAAGTGAAAAGTGAACGTGAAGTCACTCAGTCGTGTCTGACTCTTAGCAACCCCATGGACTGCAGCCTACCAGGTTCCTCCATCCATGGGATTTTCCAGGTCCACCACCAAGGTCATGCTTCCCTCCATCCCAGACCCTCAGCCCCTCACCTTCATACAGCTCAGATGTCATGGGCTCCTTGACCAGCTCCGGGGCAGCCTCCATCAGCACCGTGGCGGCCTCCAGGTTGTCATAGAGGGCGGCTACGTGCAATGCCGTCTCCCCCATGGCTCCTGGCATTGACAAAAAGCAGAGTCACGTGGCCTCTCTGGAGCAGGGGAAGGGGGCCCATAGAGAATTGGGGGCCCACAGCAGAAGGCCCTGGGCTATACCAGCAGGAGGAGGGGGAGGAGGGCCATGGGCACAGGGCTGACCCAGCCGGAAACTCTCCTTACCTTTCTGGTGGACATCACAGGCCTCATACTTGAGCAGCTTGCTCAGAGCCTGAATGTCGTTCTCTTTGGCGGCTAGCAAGAGCGGAGACTCCCAGATCCTATAAGGGAGGGGAGCGGGCCCGGTTGGGAAGAAAGGTGGGCGGCTTTGCTCAGTCTCACACTTCAGTGGCAATGAACCCCGAACCCGGAGGTCCCTCATCCAGAGAGGTGGGGCCTCTATCAGGGGAGGGGCTGCCTGAGTGCTCAGCTCGCTTTCTCTGACCAAGTGGTTAATCCAAGGCAACTTTTTCATAGTTTGCGTGAGTTAAATCGAAGGCAACTTTTTCATAGTCTGTGTGAGCTAAATCCAAGACAACTTTTCCATAGTTTCCATGAGCTAAATCCAAGACGACTTTCCATAGTTTGTGTGTGTTAAGTGTCAAGACAGCTTTCCTGTCCTGTGTGTGTGTGTGTGTGTGTGTGTGTGTGTGTGTATGTGATCTTTGCACATCAGGTGGAGAGGAAGGAGTTTCAGCTAAATGCTTGTTTACCTCCTGACCTATTTGGCCACTGGAGCAACCCCTTTGCAGCTTCCCTTGAAGTCCTGAGGTTACCCTCCAAGATAAGCCTTATTTTCATGGACTGAGGGTATGAAGAAATGCCTCCCTTATCTTTACGGAGGTGGCCGACATGCAGAGGCTGGCGGGTATTTCTCCTGTTGTGTGATGCTCCCCTTCCTCAGGAAAGCCCCTTGATTCTGGCACTTTCTTCCCTATGATGGCATCTTTGGGGCTCAGTCCAAAAGCAGCCATGGGTCCTTTCTTTCCTCTGGCCCCTGTGTCAAGTTATAGTCTCTCCCTGCTTCCTGTCTGTGTCTCTGTTTTAGGCAAATCATCTCTGACTTTCCAGTTTTATGCCTACAATGAACTGCACACTTTTTGAAAGATCAAAACTGACTCCAACTGAGACACATGGGGTCCCTTTATTTACTTTTCCCTGCTGGCCCAGAGCTACTTGGTCCTTCTACAGGAGTGAATGAAATAACACTATTTATCCACAGAGGGTCAGTTATGTGAACAGGAGCTCATCCACCAAAAAGGCCATAGTAGCAGGAAACTGACTCCAAGAACTTGGGGTGGAGGGGTGATTGGGAGAGGAGAGAGCATGGCTTGTCTGTCTCCCCAAATGCTGGCCCCAGGCCCCCGAATCAGCTGCAGGGGCAGCCACCTGTCAATTCAACGGCTCTCCCCACTCAGTCCCTGCCTCCTCATTCCCACTGATCCCTATTAATCCATATCCTCATTCTCTGGGCCAAGATTAGTAAAATCTTCTTCTGACTAGTTTCCCTATACCCTATTTACCCCCAATCCATCCTTCTGGATGCTCCCAAGACATTCTCTCTAAACAGCAAATGCAAGCATCATTTACAGAAGTCTTGTGTGACCTTAAATGCCCAAGGAGAAGAAACTCAGAAGTCCTCTCCGGACTTTGTGCAACTATTTTTCCATGCTTTCTTCCTCCTGCTGGCCCCTGACACCCAGCAGTTCGGCCTCAGCACCCCAGGGCACACCATTCCCCGCCCCCGTGGCTGTGCTGTCTCTCTCCTTTTCACCTGGAGTCTAGCCCCCACCCCACCCTAGTTACTCTCTATGCTGCGCTCCCAGTGCCTGGGAATATGCCCGGCGTGATGGCAGAGGCTCATTACCACTCTCTGTAGAAGGAATGAACTGTAGCAATGCCAGAAGGTGGTTTGGCTTTACTGTCCCCCCTTTATTAGCTCCATCAGCCACCCCCTAAGCCAACCTTAGGCAAACATATAATCTAAGTAAAAAATAGCATGCTTGGTGTGCTCACACAGCTGCAAAACAAGTTTGCAGCACCTCCCACCACTTTCCTCATCACCCCTATCACCCCAGCCACCATCACCCCCACACCCTCCACCCTTACCCCATCACCCGACCATGACCATGACCCCCACCACCATCACCCCCACCACCACCATGACCCCCGCCACCACCATGACCCCCACCACCACCATCATCACCCCCAGCCCATCACCCCCACCACCACGACCCCCATCACCACCATCACCCCCCACCATCACCACCCCCAGCCCATCACCCCCCTACCATCACCCCCATCAGCCCATCACCCCCACCACCACCATGACCCCCACCACCACCACCACCCCCACCACCACCCCCAGCCCACCACCCCCCCATCAGCCCATCACCCCCATCAGCCCATCACCCCCACCACCATGACCCCCACCACCACCACCCCCAGCCCATCACCCCCATCACCACCATGACCCTCACCACCACCATCACCCCCCCCACCATCAACACCCCCAGCCCACCACCCCCCCACCATCACCCCCATCAGCCCATCACCCCCACCACCACCATGACCCTCACCACCACCATCACCTCCACCACCATCACCATGATCAGCCCATCATCCCCATCAGCCCATCACCCCCACCACCATCACCACCCCTCCCACCACCATTACCTTTTCCAACAATTTGTGCAAATTCCTCTTTTATACATATTTGAGAGTAAGCACTATTCCCCAACACACACACACACACACACACACACACACACACACGGCAGGAAGTTTTCCGCCCTCTCCTCTGGCCTTACTTTTACCTCGGGTGCTGTGATTAGTATCTGTCTCTTTCTCTTCTAAGGGCACTTGGAGGTCAGAGGTCAGCCACTTTCTCAAATTTTATCCTTTCTCTGCCCTCCTCCGGTTAGCTTCTACTTTTTGTTGTTGTTGCTTTGTTTTGCTACTAGTTCTGTGCCCTGTTTGGCCAAGGGTTAATGGCGAAGCTAGAAATGGGTCCAAAGGGGCTTCTAACCTGAGTTCAGAGTCCACTCCCTGCTTCCTAGGACATAAGTGGGGAGGCCAGTCAGTGGCAGCCCCAAAGACACCACTCTTGGTTCTCTGACATATCTCTGATGACCATAAATGTCCCTCTCAAACCTCCAGTCCCCACACGTTCTGTTTCTGGCCTCCGCTGCCTGCCCTAGTGGCCTGGTAAGGGCAGGAAGCTACCATTTGAACTGGGATGGCTAGATTTACAAACTAAAAACATGGGGATGCTCAGAGTTGAATTTTAGATACACAACAAATAAGTTCTTGTGTTTTTCTTGGCTGTGCCATGTGGCCAATTGTTATCTTAGTTCCCCAACCAGGGATCAAACCTGGGCCCTCGGCAGTGAAAGCACAGAGGCCTAACCCCTGGACTGCCAGGAATTCCCCCCAAATAAGTTTTTAAGATAAGTATGTCCGTGCAATATTTAGGGCAAACTGAAACTGACAATCTATTTATTGTTTATCTGAAATTCACATTTAACTCTGTTTTGTATTTTATTTGGGAACCTCAATCAGATCACACTCTGGATGAAGAAAAGGCTTATGACCCAAACCAGCGAGGTTCGTAGAGACCTGGTCTCCTCTAGGTGGCAAACTCGAGGATCCAGCAAGAAGGGAGGGTAGAGTCTGCATGGTTCCCAGGGAGTCAGGCAGAGGCGTGACTTGCAATAGCATCACATGGCCACAAGGGGGAGGCCAAGAAAGCCCTTGCTAATATCCTGGGAGAGCACTAAGTCGTGTCCGACACTTGCGATCCCATGAACTGTAGCCCGCCAGGCTCCTCTGTCCATGGGGTTCTCCAGGCAAGAATACTGGAGTGGGTTGCCATTTTCGTAAGGGAGAACTCCTCCCAAACAGCTGCCTACACTTACACCCCATAAAAAAGACGAACCCCATAAAAAAGAGCTGCTGCTGCTACTAAGTCACTTCAGTCGTGTCCGACTCTGTGCGACCCCATAGATGGCAGTTCACCCAGGCTCCCCCTGTCCCTGGAATTCTCCAGGCAAGAACACTGGAGTGGGTTGCCATTTCCTTCTCCAATGCATGAAAGTGAAAATAGCAGACCCATCCAAAGATTCTTGTGCCTGGTAAATAAATAGTTTGTTCCAAAGAAACCCAACACAGAAGTTTAGATCTGGAGTAAAATCTACACATCTTCACCAGACATCTCCCTAGGGCACGAAGAAGAGGAGATACTGCCAAAATGTCTTCTGATTTTAATGGTTAAATTATACTCACTCTGTTCCAAGGGACAGTTTCATTTTATTTAGAAGCAGGCATAACTTTACTACCAGAATCTCTTATTTACAAACAGTGATTTAGAGCAGTGGTCTTTCCCAGGTGGCTCTGTGGTAAAGAATCCTCCTGCCAATGCATCTCCAATTGGCATCTCTGCCAATGCAGGAGATGCAAAAGATGTGGGTTAGGTCCTTGGGTGGGGAAGATCTCCTAGAGGAGGAAATGGTAACCCACTCCAGTATTCTCGCCTGGAGAATCCCATGGACAGAGGAGCCTGGTGGGCTACAGTCCATGAGGTCGCAAAGAGCTGGATACAACTGAGCGCACACACCTTAACCAGAGATAACTCCTTGCCTCCTTCCAAAGGATTTGGCAGAGTCTGGAGACATTTGGCAGAGGGCAGGGGTGCTGCTAAGCTTCTTAAACAAGGCAGCCTCTTGTAACAGAGAATTATCTGCCCAACATGTCAAAAGGGTCAAGGCAGAGAAGCCCTGATCTCAATGTATACTGCTGCTAAGTCACTTCAGTCGTGTCCAACTCTGTGTGACCCCATAGACGGCAGCCCACCAGGCTCCGCCGTCCCTGGGATTCTCCAGGCAAGAACACTGGAGTGGGTTGCCATTTCCTTCTCCAATGCATGAAAGTGAAAAGTGAAAGTGAAGTCGCTCAGTTGTGTCCGACTCTTAGCGACCCCATGGACTGCAGCCTCCTCTGCCCATGGGATTCTCCAGGCAAGAGTACTGGAGTGGGGTGCCATTGCCTTCTCCGGACCTCAATGTGTAAGTGTTCATAATCTATTTTTTAAGAAGGGATTTTTCACATTAAATAGAATGAGAAATTCCGTCCATGTTTTCTTACAAATCATTAAATGCGCAACTAAGAAACAAAAAATGAAGCCTTTTAAGCACCTGCAGATTAATTAATAAAAGACAATGAAAGAAATTAGAAGATCTGAAATGATAAAAATGTGAAAGTTGTTTCCAGAATTTAGAATGTCTTATTTTGCTTGACTATTATAAAATTGAACAGTCTAGTTCAATACTGGACTAGTAGAAACACTGCTATAGGATTTCTGGCATAAACCCTAGCACACTTTTTACAGAGCAAACAAGTCATTGATCACCTTGAGGTTCCCTCCGGCCCCAAGGATCTGCCACTTGTCTTCTCTACCTGTTTCCTCCACCCCATCCTCTTGCTTCACGTTCTTGTGGATGTGTACACGTCTATGTGTGTACACTCGCGTGTGTGGACCTGCACGTGTGAAGTTTTGCATTTGGTTGCTGGGAAATGGGCAGGATCAAGCGTGTCTAGGGAAGAATTCAAATCTGAATTTTAGAAAGCCCTGGAAACCCAGTCTAATCTGTCCATATGGAGAAAGAGGCCTGGAGCCCTGCGGTGGTCTGTTCAAAGAAGTCGGAGGCAGCATTGGGACTCCTCTGGTCATTTCCCTGTTCCTATTCTCCATGTTCATCAGGATCTGAAGAGGGGTCAGAGGAGGCATGGGAGGTGGATCCATGCGTGTGGGTCCCACTGGTTTCTCCACCAACCCCTCTCAGAGAAGCATGTCACACACACCCCTTGGGGCTCAGAGTCTGGTTCTTGGATGGCTCCAGCTCTGATGGGAGGGAGTTCACAGTCCCTCTAACTCCTGCTGTCAATGGAAGCTGCCTTTTGACTGTTCTTGTGTTCTTTTCAATCACAGTGGTCCCAGGTGTTAAATGTGCTTTTCAGCTTCCAAAGCAGCATCTCACATACGATCACGTTTGCTCCTTACAACCCTGTGACACGGGATGAATAATTCCCTTATTTTTCTGCAAAGGAAGACAAGCTAGATCCAGAAGATCAGACAGAGTTCAAGATGGAATGCTTGGCCAAGAACCTAGCCCCAAGGCTCTCACTACTCAATTATGTGGTTCTTCTAGTTCTCTGGCTCTTCCCAATTTTTCTTGTGTTGGGGTGAGGTTGCAGGGAGCAGCTAGAGTGGTGACCACAGAGGGGGGGAGGTGTGCACTGGCTACCTGGGGCAACCTCCCTCCAGCTCAGGTTCTGGGCAATGGGATGAAGAAGCCAAAGCTCAGGAAAGTGGCTAATTCTGGACCTTGCTGCCCTTCTAAGTGCCCAAGCTGCATCTTTCAAGTACAAGATGCATGGACCTGCACGTGTTTACTGAAGCAGGAAGTTCCAGGGCGATCCAAGGTCCCAGCCCTCACTTCTGACAGGCATGCCATGCCAGCCCACAGGTACTAATACAGGGATCTATCTAAACAGAAAAGAATCCCTGGTGCTCACTGCCTCCTGCCAACTACCGGGAGGATGAGCCTGCCAGCAAGGGGCTCAGGGTGAGGATCACGTTTAGGCAGACCCGGGAAGCTGCCCAGCACAGTCCACACCAATCAGAATCGGGGCCTGCACTGTCCTCCTCAAGGCTCCCATGCTACTTGTTCACAGCCTTCTTAGCACAGTCGCCAAGCTCACTTTTAACCCAAGTTGATGTCGACCGGTGTGCTTGGCCCCTAAGAACGTGAGCTTCTGGAGAGCAGAGAACGCGTCACGTTCATTCTTCGCAAACTTAGCTGAGCGTTTTATAGTCCACACCTAGTACATCGCATCTCAGGAATTAAGACGGGTCAGGAAGATCCCCTGGAGGACGGCATGGCAACCGACTCTGGTATTCTTGCCTAGAGAATCCCATGGACAGAGGAGCCTGGCGGTCTACAGTCTACAGGGTCGCAAAGAGTCAGACACGGCTGAGCAGCTTAGTACGCACACACATACACAAAGCCCCGAGATGATACAGAGGAAATGAGAGAAAGATGATGGTTCAACTTGGATCCCACCAACACGGGTTTAAGCGGAGGCAAAGGCAATGAAGACCCAAGAAAAGTCAACCTGAGAGAGAAGAATGCTGGGTTCCCCTATGTTCCTGGAGAGACTTGAGTGCCTCCCTTCTCCTGGAGTCCCTCCACCCCACCCGGAGCCCCCACTCTGGGTCTGCCTCATTCCCGGGGGTGGGGGGTGGTAACAGCCCTGCTCACCTGGCCATGTTGTCCTCACTTACATGGTCAGCGCATGTATGTCCAGCCGCCCACAGATTTCCCCTTAAAGCTGAGTGATCACACTGCTTTGGACACTCCCCTTCCGACACTTTAAGGTCCTTCCGGGGAGTAGCCACCCAGTAGGGGAATCAAGGTTCCAGGGCCCTGGTGTCCCGGAAAAAGAGGATCCAGAAAACTGTGAAATCTGACAGGGGACATCAGGAAGAGGGGAGAGTAGCCCTCTGAGTGGTGAATCAGGCTTTCCTAGCCCAAGGCTGTGAGAGAAGGCCCATAAGACGTTGCTAAGACACAGGGACAGAGAAGATACCGGGGAGCAGCCCTGGCTCCAGCCCAGGTCCTCCCCTCTGCCTCCGCCATGACTTCCAAGCCCCAGGGGCCTCTCTGTGCTCCTGCCCAGCTCCCCCAGCCCCAGGGTCCCGAGACTGGACGGGGATGAGTGGAACCACTGATGGTCCCAGTCTCCAACAACAATAACGTTCTGTTGCCTCAAGATGTCATCAGCCAAACATGTGCTCAGCCCCCACTCTCCCAGGCCCAGGGGGAGAGAGGTGGGCGGCAGCTGTGAGAGCCGGGGAGCCAGACCTCAAAAAAAAAAAAAGAAAAAAACGGAGTACACTCCCCAGCCCTGAATCCTTGAGCAAGAGGAAGGGAAACAACAGGAATTCCAGCTAACCCCCAGCCTCCCAGTCAGGCTCAGGCAGGCCCCCGCACTTTGAGATGGAGAGAGACCCTCAGACACACACGCTTTGGACTTTCCCTTGTGAATAGATGTATTATCTGCCTCTTAGGGACCCAGGAAAGTCCCAGGAGGAGGACTTCCTGCTAGTCTGCCGGCCCTGGGTGGGGAGACCCGCAGAGGTTCTGGAGGAGAAACCACACACAGGGATGACCTCAAGCTTCCTCCTACCTCCTCCCAACTCCCAGCCCTGAGCACCGATGGAGGTGGGGGGGACCATCGCATGAGTCTGGGGCAGTTTTCAGGGGCTGGAAGCCTTAAGTGAGATGTACTTCGGGCTCAAACTCTAGAGCCTCTCAAATTCCTCAGCCTGCCTTCGGCAGCGAATTCTAAGCACCTGGTATTTTGGCCCATTGCCCATGGCCCTCTCCTGCAATGGAGGGTTATAAATTCCAGGGCTGAGTCCCAGCTTTGTCGTCTTCACAAACAGCACCCCTCTCCGACTCCCCCACTCCAAGACTCGGACTCCATCAATGGCTGATGCGATAAATGCACAAGAATGATTATCATATTTTGCCTTTTTTTGTGGTTACTGATGTCTGCATTCCCTCCCTGACCCATTCATTGATTCATTCCCACATGGGCACATATATGTACTGTGTGTTTCTGCCCAAGAGACTGTTCTAGGAGCAGGGAGTAGAGATGTAAAGAATTGTCCTAACCCAGCACCACCTCTGGGCCTCCCCGGTGGCTCAGCTGTAAACAACCCACCTGCAATGCAGGAGGCACAGGAGACTTGGGTTCTATTTCCAGGGTCGAGAAGATCCCCTAGAGGAGGGCACAGCAACCCACTCCAGTATTCTTGCCGGGAGAATCCTGTGGACAGAGGAGCCTGGCGGCTACAGTCCAGGGGGTCCCAAAGAGTCAGACACGACTGAACAACTGAACACACACTCACACAGCAGCAGCACCTCTGGGGTGCAGGTCTGTGATGCCCTAATCCTTCCACAGCCTGACAAGTTGTCTGGGCTCCAGAAAAGTACTTACGAGAAAGGCTGCCTAATTGATGGGCTCTTAAACATAGGGAGCACCTGTGTTACCCATGCCAGCCCCTTCCCTTTTCTCCTGGCGCTAACCCCACAGGCCCAGACTCTTGAGACAAAATGCTCCAGAGGGGCCAGCCCTGGAAGAAAGGTCTTCCCAGCAGAGGTGCCCTCAAGGGGAGGGGGAGCTCCGGTGGGGGGGTGGAGGAAGGGAGGGGTGGGGGCAGCAACTCTGAGGCTTACCTCCTCTGCTGCAGCAGGTTCTGTTCATCCCGCCTCTGGGCCCATGGCTCCTGCCTCTGGAACCATCTGCAGAGCTTCCTCCACAGGCAGAGAATGTGCCCCTTCTCCTTGGGCAGTGGCAACCCCATGGAGCAGAGGGCCAGCTCCCTGGGGGGCTGGGGCTGAGGCCAGACCCCACCTGGACTCAGCCTGGGGGCCACATGGGCAGCCCCAAGGGCCAGCCCGCCCTCTTCCCGGAGAGGTGCCGTCTCGGGGCCTTCCAGGCCCGGCGGAGTCTCCCCGAGGTGTAAGCAGCCAGACACAAGAGGCCTCCCTCGGAGGAGTTTGTTACACTTGGCAGAGCTGGGACTCCGCCACTAAGCTCCCTGGGCAGGATCTCTCCTCCTGGGAGACGCAGGAGCCCTGAAGACACTCCCTTACTCCTCCCAAATTACCTGCGATTTAAAGAGACAGGCCAGCAGCTGTGGGGGCCTGGGAAAGCTCCCTCTCTCAGCCTCCCCACAGCCAGTCCAGGGAGGGGAGGCCTTCTGAGAGTAGGGACAGGACTCCCTGGACTTTGGGACACCTGGCAATCTTTTATAGAAAGGCCTGGACCGGTCAGTTGAGTCTCAGGTATTCCAGTCAGTGTGGGAGAAGGGGGCAGAGCTGGGCAGGGCGCTGGGTCTGAAGGGCCAGGATGCCCACCTTCCTCGCAGGGTGTCTCTGGACCTCTCTGCCCCGCAGGTGTGATTTTGCTTCGTCTCTCCCCTGGCCCACAACAGGTGCATAAATATTGAAAACTCTCAGCCCCCTCAGCAACTGTGGGTCAGCAACTTCTCCTATAAAAGGCCAGATAGTAAATGCAAATATTCTGGCCTTTGCAAGCTGCACACGGGCATACAGCATCTGATATACATTCTTCTTTGCTTGCGTTTATAGCCCTTAAGAGGTGAAAAATCCATTCTGAACTCACAAACTAGAGCATAAAATGGCACCCCTGGACTGTGTGTGGCCCCCTGAACACAGTTCTCAGATCCCTACTCCAGAATTCTAGAGACTGTGCCCAGCACCACACTGATGGCTCAGCGGTAAAGAATCTGCCTGCAATGCAGGCAACTCGGGTTCGATCCCTGTGTTGGTAAGATCCCCTCGAGAAGGGAATGGCTACCCACTCCAGTCCTCTTGCCTGGAGAATCCCATGGACAGAGGAGCCTGGCAGGCTACAGTCCATGGGGTGGCAAAGAGCTGGACACGACTGAAACGACTTAGCACACTCGCAAGGAGTGGGTTGCCAAGTAGAAGACAGGATGGTTGATTCAATTTGAGTTTCAGATAAACAGCAAACATTTTTTTAGGATAATTATGTCGCAAATATTTTCCCTGGCAGCCTCCAGTGGAGACAGCATTTATTTACCCACTACTGCCTGGCAGGGGCCCTTAACCAAGTCTTCCCACATCACCTCACATCAGACCTGTGAGGCAAGCATTAGCATCTGCATTTTTCCAAAGGAAAAAAAAAAAAGCTCAAAGTGGTAAAGTAAGTTCCCCAAGGTCATAGAGCCAACTTTATAGCCAAGGCCAGATTCAAGCCCACTCCCCTGATGCCGGAGCCCCCTGTCTTTCTTTCCGACCACAGCTGGCAAAGAATGTTCCAGAAGGAAGGGACCTGCACAGTCGCACTGGAGAGTGGTGACAGGAAGCCCAGCCTCCCTTGGTCCTGCCAGAACTCTGACCAGAGCAAGCTGAGTGCCCTGGGAAGATCCTCTTCCCACAGAAGAGGAACGGAGGCCCTGGCCTCAGTCCAGCCCACAGCGAGCCAGGACCCAGTGGCCTGGGGCATGGGTGGCAGGCTCGGAGACGGAGAGGTATGTGTGGATCCCTCCCAGGCTTTGGAGTCTTTCCTTACCTGTCTCTGATTCAGAGAGCTGGAGGGAGCAGCAAAGAGTGTGTGTGTGTGTGTGTGTGTGTGTGTGCACTGTGTGTGCACACGCGTGCTACGTGTAGGGGAGAAGGCAAGCTCGGGTGCAGGTCTGGGGTGTCTCCATGGAGAGGACTGGAGGAGGGCCACCCTCAAATCTCGAGAGAAAGCAGTTGCGCCAGGCCGCGGTGCCTGAGCAAACAGTACAGCTGATTAGTTGAGTTCCCCACCCACCCCGGGGTCAGCAGTTTCAGGCTGGGTGGAGGGGGAAGACGCTGGAACCCAAACCTTGAACCCCAGACCTTTGTGCCCATTAAGCCAGTGTTTGCCTGCCTGCTGACCCACCCACCTTCTCTGTCCCACCAGGCTGCAGGCAGAGACCCTCATTCACTATAAGGCGTTGAGGTATTTGTCTCATGGGATGGAGCGGGGGCGGGGTTGGGGGGAGTTGCAGGAAGACGTGGCTGCAGTTACCAACTTTTCTTTCCTTTCTCACCTCCCGCCACCCAGTGCCAACTCTGTAGGGTCACCAGGGCCAATGGGACTCCAGAACAGACTCTAAACAGGTGTGGAAGGCTGTGGCCCGGCCCTGACCTGACCTGAGTGGGAGCATGGGCAACGTGGGTATGGGGTTCTCTCTTGGGCACACGGGTCCTCAGACTGGCACGACTGACATTTTGGAACAACTAATCCTTTAGTGTGGGGGCTGTCCCGCATGTCATAGGGTCCATGCACGGGCCGACAGCAGAACCCGCTCTGCTGAGCTGTGACCCTCAAGAGCGTCTCTAGGCATTGCCTGAGGCCCCCCCTCCCCCGGCAGGAAGCAAAGTCATGTTCCCTTGAGAACAACTGATTTAGGGCCCCAAAATGTCTACATAGCATTTTATTTTCTGTGTTTCCGTCTGGTTTTCCCTCTCTTGCTGCTCCTGTTCTTTCTGCAATTGGGTCTGCTCCCTCCATCTCTGTGCTGGTGAGTGTGGAGTTTGTGTGCTTGTGTGTGTGTGGGGGGGTGGGGGTTGTGGTGGATGCTATGGGGTGTGTGTGTCTGTGGCCGTGACCCTGAGTGATCTCTCTGTGGGACCCTGGGTTTCTTTCTCTTTCTCTCGACCTCTGCCCCTGTGTTTGTTTCCCCGTCCAGCTTACTGCGTCAGCGCATCCTTGCCCCCTGAGTCCTTTCAGGGGCGTCTCCTTAGCTGAGTTGTCAAGCGGGAGGCTGGCAGGGCAGACCAAGAGGCTGCGAGGATGGAGCCGGGCTGGGGCATGGAGATCAAAGCCACCGCTCACTCAGCTTGGAGTTTGTTCCAGTCACTGGGTTCACAAGCCCCCCTGTGTGCCAGCTCATAAAACCGGCAGCAGATGATATGTCAGCAGGTGAACACATACACACACACACACGCACACACGTCAGAAACTCCACCCAGGCCAGGATGGTGTTCATATCTGGTGTCTTAACTGAGAACCAGGTGAGCCGGGCTCTAGTGCTGAATCTCTCTGGCTGCCTGGATGGGAGTTTGTGCTAATAACCCTCCAAGGTCCTTTTCAATTCAAACATCCTGTGATTCTGAAGAAAAGTGAATCAAGCGGGCTTCGGTGTGTACACACGGCCACTTTGGCCTCCACAGGTTAAGGGGTCTGAATTGCGGCAGAGCCCTCATGCACTTTTCCCTACTTAGTGACCTTAATCCCTGGTGCTCTCTTTTCATTCCAGTTGCTGATTGCGGCTCCATCTCTTTGCCTGTCCCTCTCACAACCCCTCCCTCCTCAGAGCCAGCTGCGTGCTCATAACATGGGGTCATCATGTAGGACCTGCTGACCATCTGCTCTCTTGTAGGGACCTGGGGAAGGACTTGCAGCTGGTCCCACCTTCCCAGATAGGCATGTGCACATTATGACACGTTTCTGCAGGACATGTTTTACATGCTTGCGTGTGTGCGTGTATGCGTGTGAACTAAGTCTCTTCAGTGATATCTGACTCTTTGCAACCCTATGGACAGTACCCCACCAGGCTTCTCTGTCCATGGGGATTCTCCAGGCAAGAATACTGGAGTGGGTGGCATGCCCTCTTCCAGGGATCAAACCCAGGTCTCCTGCATTGGTAGGCAGATTCTTTACCACTAGCACCACCTGGGAAGCCCGTGTTATACATTAACTAAATCAATATGTCATAGCAATGTTTCACAATAGTCGTTTATGTGTGCACATGTGCACATGTCCCTGATGCTGAAGCTGAAACTCCAATACTTTGGCCACCTGCTGCGAAGAACTGCCTCATTGGAAAAGACCCTGATGCTGGGAAAGACTTAGGGCAGGAGGAGAAGGGGACGACAGAGGATGAAGTGGTTGGGTGGCATCACTGACTCAATGGACATGATTTTGAGCAAGCTCCAGGGGTTGATGATGAACAGGGAGGCCTGGCGTGCTGCAGTCCATGGGGTAGCAAAGAGTTGGACGCAACTGAGTGACTGGACTGAACTGAACTGATATGTCTGTTTCCTGGCTTCCTTGAAATCATAGATTTAAAAATTCACAGGCATTAATCCTCCTGGACTCTCACCCCTTTGCAGAAGGTGCCCAAAAAGCATAGGTAGCGACATGGACATAAGCCTGCTCTCCTCTCCTTTCTATTTCCCTCCAGCATGGGTCAGTTCTCTTCCTTCCTGCCCACCTCTGCAGGAAGATTGTTCAGTCTTGAAAGTTCTCACCTGATTTGCAACCTCCTCCTGCCCCTCAGTGATTCTGAATGTCTTGTTTCCTAAACCACCCATCCAGGAAGTGGGTGCTAGTTTGGGGAGAAGTAGTTTCTGGCTCTCATGGTTTGTAAGAGGTCTGGAGCTTTAGAGGGAGCCCTGCAGAGCTCTGACCCAAACCCAGCTCTCTCTGGAGGTCTCTGCAGGCTGGAGTCAGGACTCATAGTCACAGTGTGGCTCCTCTGGAAACTGAGAAGGATGCAGAAGTGTGTCTAGAGCCTTCCTGGGGCAATGCCTCTAGTCCTGCTGGCCTGGTTTCCTGGAGCCTTTTTTTCCTCCCTCTCTTCTTATCCAGACCCCAAGGCCTCTGCCCTCCACAGCCAGACCCCTCTGCTCTGTCATCTCCCTCTATCTGTTCTCACCCACTTTACCTGATCAGAGGTACCCTGCCTGCAGACCCAGAAGTCACCCAGGAATGAAGCCACTGAAGTGTGTGCCTCTCGCAAACGACCTTCCAAATGTGCCCGAGAATGCCTGGCTTCTGAAAGAGAAACTGATGTGTAATCAGAACTGCTGTGCTCCAGCTCCTGTTCGACCAGAAATCACGGTGGGACCTTGGCCAAGTCACTTAACCTTTTTAGTGTCCTGATCTGCAAAACTAAGCACTTGAGTTTTTAAGATCTCCTGTTCCTTTCAAACCTCTCTGCTGCCCCAGGAAACCCCTCTCAACTTCCACATGCAGAGAGAATAGAAGTCAGAAGGGACCCCTTTTCAGAAAAGGCTCTTGTGTCTCAGGTGAGATCTGACTCTGAATCTCAGGGCCAGATGCTCCACTGAGCAGAGAGCAGAGAGGAGAGGGAGGCAGAACATGGGGACACATGGCTTCTGATCACCCTTAGCCTGATCTGTGGCAGGATTCTGTGGTCTTGAGCGGGGAGAAGGTGAAGCTCTCCCAACTCCAGGACTCCCAGGGCTGTGGACAGCCAGAGGTGGGGCTGGGGGCCAGGTGTATGGTTCTTCTGACCTCTCTGCTCTGGGCAGAGTCCCAGAGATGCTGGGCTCAGGGTGTATGGGAAAAGGAGCCACGAAACCAATAAGTTTCGAGGAAACAGCACTTGTTTGGGGCCCAAAAGGTGGTATCTAGCCAATATCTCTGATCAGATCATTGCTATTAAAAACCCAAGCCCATGAGTGATTGAGATTGACACATACACACTGAGTGAGTGAGTGAAGTCACTCAGTCCTGTCCAACTCTTTGTCACCCCATGGACTGTAGCCTACCAGGCTCCTCCATCCATGGGATTTTCCAGGCAAGAGTACTAGAGTGGGTTGCCATTTCCTTCTCCAGGAGATCTTCCCGACCCAGGGATTGAACCCAGGTCTCCCGCATTGTAGGCAGACGCTTTATCATCTGAGCCACCAGGAAAGTTGCTACTACGTATAAAATAGATAATGAATAAGAACCTACTGTATAGCACAGGGAACTCTACTCAATACTCTGTAATGACCTACATGGGAAAAGAATCTAAAAAACAGTGGATATATGTATATCTATGGGCTTCCCAGGTGGTTCAGTGGGTAAAGAATCTGCCTTCAATGCAGGAGCCACAAGAGTCGCAAGCTGGATCCCTGGGTTGGGAAGATCCTCTGGGGGAGGGCATGGCGACACACTCCAGTATTCTTGCCTGGAGAATCCCATGGACAGAGGAGCCTGGCAGGGTGCAGTCCACGGGGTCACCAAGTTGTACACGACAAGCGACGGAGCACACACACATGTATAGCTGATTCACTTTGCTGTACAACAGAAACGAACACAACACTGTAAATCAACTATATTTCAATAAAAATTTTAAAAAAAGACAATAAAAAACCCAAGCCTAAAGCAAAACCCTTTCCTTTACCAGAAACGGTAGCCTTTTCCCGCAGTCCTTCAGGGGCACATTTTATTGGCAATCTTCCCCCAACTTGTCCCCACCTGCACTTTTTGGTCTCTTTCTCTCCCCACCCAAAAGCAAACCCAGGGAAACAGCAAACACGGTGATGATAAGAATGCTCAGATTCTATTTGTTTAGCTTGATCACGCACCCAAACACCCTACCACCTGTATCTTTTGACTTTCATGAAAGTGAAGTTGTTCCATCATGTCCAACTCTTTGCAACCCCATGGACTGTGGCCCACCAGGTTCCTCCATCCATGGAATTTTTAGGCAAGAGGATTGGAGTGGGTTGCCATTTCCTTCTCCATCTGTCAGAAAAACCAAGCGAAATGCCAGACTGGTTATAAAAGTAGGGACTGTATTGAAGACGAGGGAGGAACAGTGGGAGCAGGCGGGCACTCTGTTGCCTGAGTCGGGACAGGTATGGAGGGAGGGCCCTGGGGACCAGTGCCTGAAGACCCCATCCGAAAGGCAGGCCTGACCCGTGGGGAGGGAGCTCTGGGCCTCCTCTTCACCCCTTGATGGAGAGGCAGTCAGGAGAGGGGGTGGGGCTCCCCTTAGGGACTTCAGGGCAGCGCCTGGCAGGGGCACTAGGAACTGGGAAGATTCTAAGGCAAATACTTGAGTGACCCGGGGTGGGGGTGGGGCAGGGTGCAGTGGGAGGCTAAGAGAAAGAGGGAGAGGCCAGACCAGGGGCCCGGAGGTAGCCAGCGGCTACTGTGGATGGATGGAAGCCAAAAAGTGCCTTGTCTAGACAGACGGCTCTTGAGCAATTCTGACCCTCTGTAGGCAGGTCCCCTGGTCAGGCCACAGCTGTAAGAAGAACTAGAAAACAGAGAAAATGACTTTCACCACCTCACCTTCCTCCATTCCCCTGCCCAAATGCCTAGGCTTCAAGGACCTAGTGCCCTGAGTGGGTAGAGCCCCACCGGCCCCACCCGTAGAGGGTGGCCATGGGCTCTGCATCAGCACATGTGAGAGGGGATCCAGACTGGCAGACTACAGTCCACGGGGTGGCAAAGAGTCAAAGACGACAAGTGACGAGGCACGCACACATGTATACGTATAACTGATTCACTTTGCTGTTCAGCAGAAACTAATACAACATTGTAAATCAACTGTATTCCAATAACAATTTTTAAAAAAGAGCAGTAGAAAACCCAAGCCTAAAGCCAAACCCTTTCCTTTACCGAGAATGGTAGCCTTCCCAGCAGTCCTTCAGGGGCACATTTTATTGGCAATCTCCTCCCAGTTTGGCGTCCGCTAGAGGCCCTGGCAGAGTATCCAGTGAGCTCCTGATACAATCAGTTCACAGGCCAGGGGGCATCAGTCTAGCATCAGCAGGCTGCCCTGGGGGCAGTTCTCAGGCCACTGGTTCCCTCCCTGGCCCCTCCCCACTTCTCTAGGACAGGCTGATTTCCAGCTCCAAGAGCTAAATCTGATGCATCCCCAAGCCACAGGAAAAAGTCCAGAAACCAGCAGGCAGTCCGGGCTGTCCTGGAAATCTTTGCACAGGAGCCGGAGTGCAGGAAACCACAGAGCCCTGGGCTGCCGTTGGAGTGCGCGTAGGAGTGCACATTGGAGGGGCTGGTGTGTGGTCTGCGGCCAAGGTTGTGCCCACCATGGCAGGTGGCAGGTGGATGAACTGTTTACTGTCAGGGATGCCCCTCTGGGCTTTTGTGACCTTCTGTAGAGGAACAGCAGCAGCTAACAGGTTAGGAGACTCAGCGGGGCAGCCGTGGGGGATGCCTGGCCAGAGGCAAATGTACAGTCACAGCCTCTATTTTTATCCTCTCACTCCTCTCATCTGCTGTTGTCTCTGTGTCCTGGAGCCCTTTCGGTGACCAGCTTACCCTTCTGTGGCCACATTCCCTCCTGGGATCAGAGCCCAGCCAATTGCTGCCTGTTTCCCCCACACAGTGAGCTTTCTGTATCATTCATCCGATGGACCTCATCCCTTCTCTTCCCAAGAGACCGTGTAATCAGGCCCTCCCTGGCAGTCCTGTGGTTAAGAGTGCATTCAATCCTCAGTTGGGGAGCTAAGATTCCACGTGCCTCCCAGGATAGTCAAAATAAATAAATAGAATACTTCTAAAGAGAGACTGATTGCCTCAAACTCTCTTGCTCACAGATGAACTACATAGGGAGGAATTAGGGTCTGTGGCATTCCCTCACCATCTCTGTAACCATGTCAATCCTGCCCCAGTTCAGGAAGATGCCGTACGTTAAGAATTCAGTCAGTTCAGTTGCTCAGTCGTGTCCGACTCTTCGAGACCCCATGGACTGCAGCGTACCAGTCTTCCCTGTCCATCACCAACTCCCGGAGCTTGCTCAAACTCATGTCCATTGAATCAGTGATGCCATCCAACCATCTCATCCTCTGTCATCTCCTTCTCCTCCTGCCTTCAATCTTTCCCAGCATCAGGGTCTTTTCCAATGAATCAGTTCTTCACACCAAGTGGCCAAAGTATTGGAGTTTCAGCTGCAACATCAGTCCTTCCAATGAATATTCAGGACTGATTTCCTTTAGGATGGACTGGTTGGATTTCCTTGCAGTCCAAGGGACTCTCAAGAGTCTTCAACACCACAGTTCAAAAGCATCCATTTATGGCACTCAGCTTTCTTTATAGTCCAACTCTCACATCACATTAGGAGTTATCTGATCTTAAACTCTATCACATTAGGAATTATCTGATTCTTAAACTCTAGCTCACGGCTTGAAGCTCAACTCCAATGTCATATTCTCCCTTTTCTTCTCTCTGTATCCATCCTCACGCTGTCAGGCAAGTCCCAGCCCATGTTTTCTTCTTCATGCCTTTCTTGCAAAGAAGTGCACTGAATTAAAACCATCTCTTGACCTGGCCATGCCCTGCTTATTGCTTGCAGATCCTCAGAGGAAGAGGTTAAATTACACCATGCTCTTCTCTCGCCCCACTCGAGTATATGTTGGACTGTTTTATAGACAGTGACTGGTACCAAGGAAATTGCAAACTATTTCATTTCTCAGGCCCCAAAGGCTAGTGTTGGGCTCAGTGTGCAAGAGACAGGGCCAGAGGTGACAGGGGAACAAGGAAAGTTGGCAGGGGACTGAGTGTGTGAGTAGGGTACATCAGACCCCAGCCAAACACAGAGGAAACAGCCTCTGCTCCCCCAGAGGGGCTTCCCTGGGGGTCAGAATGTGCCAGCAATGTGGGAGACCTGAGTTTGATCCCTGGGTCAGGAAGATCCCCTGGAGAAGGAAATGGCAACCCACTCCAGTATTCTTGCTTGGAGAATTCCATGGAGAGAGGAGCCTGGAGGGCTACAGTCTAAGAGGTTGCAAAGAGTCGGACATGAATGAGCCCCCTCAGAGGGTGATGGACCCACAGAAGGTGGGCAGTGGGCAGCAGCTGGGAGGAAGGAAGGGTGTGGCATGCGTGCAGCCTGCCAGTCGTGAGCCTGGGACCGGGGGTGCTGACAGCTGACCAAAGTCATGGGGCCTGGGAGCCACCCCCGTTTTGCCTACCAGATTCACACTCGGTGGGAGAGAGAAGATGAAAGGCAGAGACTTCTGGAAAAAGGAGGACCACTTGGCAGCTGTTTCCTCCAGACCTGTGAGACCAGGGTGGTGGAAGCCTGAGAGTCCCTGGGAGGAGAAACTAGACATCCACCATAGTCACGCACTGGGGCCAGGGGCAGGAAACAGTCCGTAAGGCCTGGGTCAGAGGTCAGCTTCATACCACTCTCTGAAGTATCTGTGTGGCTCCCTTACCTTCTTATTTCTGAATCTGGGGGCCTTGACCAGAGAGAGATGAAGAGCGAAGGCCTGAAAGAGACGTAGGCCTAGGGAGGCAAAGATAGTGCGATCATGGCTGCCTCCATTACTGAAATGCTCGTGCCTCCATGTGTGTGCTGCTGTGTCATGGTCCCCATCATGGCAGGCAGACAAGTCAGAAGCCATCAGCGGAACTTCCCTGGTGGTCCAGTGGTTAAGAATCCTCCTGCCAATGCAGGGGACATGGGGTTCGATGCCTGGTCCGGGAAGATTCCACATGCCATTGGGCAACAAAGCCCATGCACCACAACTACAGAGCCTGTGTTCTAGAGCCCCAGGGGCCAAAAAAGGGAAGCATTGCAATGACAAGCCAACCCACTGCAACTAGAGAAAGCCCTTGTGCAACGGTGAAGACCGAGCGCAGCCCAAAATTAAAGTCAATAAAGAAGCCATCAGCTAGCCCCATGGTGGAGTGGGCCCCTGAGACTGGGTTTTGACCTGCACCCATCACCCTGAAGGGGCTCTGGCTCTCCAGTGGGGATGAGGAAGTCGGCAGAGGACAGTGGAGTGGCCCTAGGTTAGCTCAGAACCCAAGGCAGGCCAGCCCTGGTCAATGGAGGCGGAGGTGGTGGGGGGCAGGGAGGCGGCAGAGGTGGTGTTTCTTAGAGGAAACTTGTGCTGGTCCCACTCAAGTCAACTCCAGCGCTTGATCAGGAAGGGGTCAGGCAAGCAACAAGCAGGAGGAAGAAAAGCAAACACTGGCACCTGTGTGCACGTGGCAGACTCCTCCTCAGAAGCCTGCCACACTGCACAGGTGAGTGGGACCCCCACCCTGGGCCCCACCCTGGATGGCAGCCTGGCCTTGCACAGCCCCGCCCTGGCCCCACAGCCAGCTCCTCGATGCCACAGACAACAGGGAAGTGGTGCAGGCCATGGGAGACAAGTGTGTCCAGTCCCGCCCAGGTGCCTCCCTCTTGGCTGCCCTCCTGGGGGCAGAGAGAGGGGCCCCTTGACCTAAACTCCCATTGATGTGACACCACTCAGTGTGTCAAAGGAGTTCTTTCCTGGCACATTGTCCTATTTTTTTTTTAGCCTTAAGAAACTGCAGATGGTGACTACAGCCATGAAATTAAAAGACACTCCTTGGAAGGAAAGTTATGACCACCCTAGACAACATATTAAAAAGCAGAGACATTACTTTGTCAACAAAGGTCTGTCAAGGCTATTGTTTTTCCAGTAGTCATGTATAGATGTGAGAGTTGGACTGTGAAGAAAGCTGAGTACCGAAGAACTGATGCTTCGGAACTGTGGTGTTGGAGAAGACTCTTGAGAGTCCCTTGGACTGCAAGGAAATCCAATTAGTCTATCCTAAAGGAAATCAGTCATGAATGTTCATTGGATATGTTGAAGCTGAAACTCCAAAACTTTGGCCACCTGATATGAAGAGCTGACTCATTTGAAAAGACCCTGATGCTGGGAAAGATTGAGGGCAGGAGGAGAAGGGGACGACAGAGGATGAGATGGTTGGTTGGCATCACCAACTCGATGGGCATGAGTTTGAGTAAACTCCGGGAATTGGTGATGGACAGGGAGGCCTAGCGTGCTGCAGTCCATGGGGTCGCAAAGAGTCGGATACGACTGAGTGACTGAACTGAACTGAACAGAAACAGGTGGGCCCAGCCCAAAGAGGTCAATGATGCTAGCTCCCATGCCAAAGTCAAGGCATTTTCTCCAACTTTGTGGAGTGATCTCGAGGCAGGAGGGGCCTTGTGTGCTGCCCCCTGTGCCTCTGATCTGTGCTCACAGGGCCCACAGAGGCAGCCCAGCATGGGGGTGGGAAGCCTGGACCCTACCCACTCTTCTCTGGCTGCAGGCAGTGTCCTTCCTCAGGGTTGTGCCACCATGTCACCAGAACTCAGAACCCTGTCAATCAAATACTTAGCAAACAGCTGAGAGGTGATACGTTTTTGGAATCCAGAGCTACATGTCCTCCCATAAGCTGCCCGCCTCTGGCAGGTCAGGTACATGGGAGCCGGACTGTTCCGCTTCTCTATTCAGGGCAGGAGGAGAGAAGGAGGGACATGGTAAGTGTTTATGGGGGGACCGGAAGACTTCCCAATGGAGAAGGCAATGGCACCCCACTCCAGTACTCTTGCCTAGAAAATCCCATGGACAGAGGAGCCTGGTGGACTGCAGTCCATGGAATCTCTAAGAGTCAGACACGACTGAGCGACTTCACTTTCACTCTTTACTTTCATGCATTGGAGAAGGAAATGGCAACCCACTCCAGTGTTCTTGCCTGGAGAATCCCAGGGACGGGGGAGCCTGGTGGGCTGTTGTCTGTGTGGTCGCACAGAGTCGGATACGACTGAAGCGACTTAGTAGTTGTAGTAGTAGAAGGTTTCCCAAAGCAGGGACCCCGGTATTTCCTCTCCTCTGTCCCCCAGCTCGTCCAGTGTCTGTGGTCTCTGTAGCCCATGAGCCTGGCAGCTTCACCCCCGTCATGTTGGCTCTAAAACACTCCTTTAACCCTCCAGCACCCAGGGGATTCTCTTACCGCATCTATCTAGCTGCACAGCAATGCCTGGGTGTCTTTCTTTTTTCATGTCATACTAGGACTCCCACAGGTAGATGCAGAAGCTCGTAGAATAGAATCCCATAGATGTAGAATCTCAAGAATCTCATGCCTTGAGTACTTCTTACAGTGGGTACCACATGCCTCAGGTTTCCCAACATGCCTCAGAGTGTTGCTTCTGGAATCCTTCCCTCTTTTTCTCCTTCTTCATAATATTCCACATCCTCTCCTTACCCCCACTCCCTTTCTCTCTGTCTGTCTCTTGAACACACAAAAGCATATATAAGCAGAGAAAATTTCCCATTGATGACTGACATAAGCATTTTTTTTTATCCTTTGCAATGTGCTTCCACCCCTATGATGTCTTTAACTATTACAATCCTACACAAAGGCCAGTATTTTTCTCTCTACTACCTTTGACAGGTGAAAGAAATACCTGAAATATGTCCATAGAAGAACTTAGAATAAAAACAGGTCACTCATTCATAGATTTGATTAATGACTATTTATTACACACTACATTGTACCAGAAATTATGCCAAGCATTGGGAACACAATACTTAATAATATGGGCATCACATTATCCTCTGTGGAGCTTACAGTCTGTTAAGGAAAACAGATGTTTAAAAAAGTGAGCACCCAAAGTTCAGGATGTATAATAAAAAGAAAATATAGGTGGCTTGGAAATTGAACAGGTAGACTCCAATCTAGCCTATGGGCCAGTCCCCCATGCTCACCCCCTGCCCACCAACACACACACACACACAAACACAATATACAATTGTTGAGACTCATAGGAGGAGCAGAAGTTACAAAGATGGAAGGGAGGATGGGTGCAGAGAGGTAGAAAGATCCAGAAACTGTGAATGCTGAAAAGGAGGAAAAAAGAGGAGGAACCAATAATGATTATCATGATGAAAGAGAGGCCCAGAGAAGACAAGGGTTAAGAGGCTAGGGAGGTTGCCAGGTGTCAGCTCAGGGAAGGGCTTCCAGACCACAGGTTAGGCAGGACTTGCATCTGAGAAAGATCAATGTAGCTCCAGTGTGGATGGTGGAGTGGAAAAAACCAAGACTACAGTGGGAAAAAACAAGATTACAGGAACCCACTGCTGGAAGGCAGTGGGGAGACCATAGAGGCCTGTTTCGGAAGATTAGCAAAAGGGTAGAGACAAGTGCAACAGTCTTCAAAGAAGTGAAAAAAGCAAGAACTGTTCTTTTTACTACATTGTACTATATTGCACGTGTTTTTAAAGGCATGTATAGACAGCAGCCCACCAGGCTCCCCCGTCCCTGGGATTCTACAGGCAAGAACACTGGAGTGGGTTGCCGTTTCCTTCTCCAATGCATGAAAGTGAAAAGTGAAAGTGAAGTCGCTCAGTCGTGTCCGACTCTTAGCGACCTCATGGACTGCAGCCTACCAGGCTCCTCTGTCCATGGGATTTTCTAGGCAAGAGTACTGGAGTGGGGTACCATGGGGGCACACAGAGTTGGACACGACTGAAGTGACTTAGCAGCAGCAGCATACATAAGAATACTGGAGTGGGTGGCCATTCCCTTCTCTAGGGGATCTTCCCAACCCAAGGATCAAACCCAAGTTTTGCAGGCAGATTCTTTACCTTCTGAGCCAGCAGGAAAGCCCATACATAGGTAGGCTTGGACATACATAAAGTATTTTTGGAAGGATAAAGAACTAACTTACTACTGAATGTCCCTAAGGAGGTGGATACCTGAGGGGCTGGAATAGAGGCAGGAATGCTTTTTTCTCTGTATATCTTATGTGCTCTTTGAATCTCAGGCCATGGGATGTATCATCTACTCAAAAGTTATTCTTTTTCAAATGAGATGTTTTAGGGAGTAGAATCCACCAGACCTGAGACTGACTGCAAATGAGAGTTGATACGGGTGTGCGGAGGAAGATGCCTAGGTTTGGGGCTTAGGCAATTTCACCTGCTTTTATTTGATTAGAAATGCTGGTGGAGGAGCAGGTTTGGTGAGGAAGAAAAGCTGTTAAGTTTGGGACATGTCGAGTTCCAGATATCTGTAAAATATCCAGGTAGAGCTGTCTAATACAGAGGCATCTGAGCTGTCTCCTGGAGCTCAGGAGACAGAACCAAAGCCAAGATAAGAAGTCTTGAATCACAAACGTGTGTGTCAATATCATCCACGGAGGCAGCAGGAACTTCCCAGGTGGTGAGGAAAACAGAGAGCTTCATGGACCAAAACTATTTAAGAGATGGGGAGAAGAGAAGCAGGCAGAGTGGGAGGCGAGCATGGCACTAGGGGCATGCTGAGAGGGGGTGAGTGGTCCAGTGGTACTGAGCCCTACAGAGTTTGCACAAGACTCAGATGCTTCAGCAGGGTCAGCTATGGGGAGATGACCTTGATGAGAGTGCTGTCAGTAGCTGGATGGGCAAGGTCAAATCACAATGGGGTGGGGACTCAGTGTGAGTTCAGCAGACAACAGTCTCCTTTTAAGAAGTTTGGCCCCGAAAAGGGAGTAAAAAGATAGGGCAGGAGTCGAAAGGAGAAATTGGAAGGCGAAGGAAGGCAATTACAATCTCTTTGAGGATAGGAAAGAGCAGAGCACAGTTATTTGCTGACTAGCATCGCTTGGGGAGAGAGAGAGGTTGAAGTTAGAATAATGAGAGGAGTTATAGGATACAGTGGTGGACAGAGCTGCCTGAGGAGACAGAAAGAAAACTGTATCTGGAATACAGATGGGAGTTTAGTTTTACACAGGAGAGGGGGAGCTTCCATTGTCAATGGAGATAGGCGCAATCACGCTGACTGAGCACATTTAGAAACTATACCACCTGTGAACCTCTGTGTGTGTGTGTGTGAGAGGGTTATCCCTCACCATTCCACACTCACCTGGGCCTTGCGTGTGTATCTGGATGAACCTAGGGGCAGTTTCACAAATCCCACTTACCTTTTTGCTCTTTCAGATCACAGTCCTCTTAAAAAGTTGCTACGGCTTTGTGGTGAGGGTGTTGACAGGGCTGGGATGAGAAGGGCTGGAGACAGAAGCGAGGCTGTGATGGGTACCCCAGACACCTAGTTTCCAATCTCCTTCCTGGAAAGGGATGGCCCATGCCCTATGATTGCTGTCCACCCCACACCTCGGTGCAGGGGCAACGGAGCTGGGGTCAGAGGGGAGCTGTTGCAGGAAACATAGCTGGAAGCCTGCTACTTCCAGACAAAAGGATGAACAGCTGCTAACAGGCAACCTGAGCGACAAGCCAGGGATGGTCCCATAAAATAATTGATGGGGCCATCCATGCAGAGAAAGGAATACTTTACCACCCATATTTTAAAACACACCAGGATGCAAATGAGATACACTTTAGACTCTAAGTCTCAAAAAACAAGGATAAGACAACTGAAAAACACCAACCCTCAAACCCCCAGAACAAAGTGGACAAAGGACTTGAAAGAGCATTTCTCCAAGAAAAAAAGATATACAAATGCCAGTGAGCACTGAAAAGATGCTCAGTGTTGTTACTTATTGAAAGTGAAAGTGAAAGTCACTCAGTCATGTCCAGCTCTTTGCGACCCCATGGACTATATAGTCCATGGAATTCTCCAGGCCAGAATACTGGAGGGGGTAGCCTTTCCTTTCTCCAGGGGATCTTCCCAACCCAGGGATAGAACCCAGTCTCTGGCATGGCAGGTGGATTCTTTACCAGCTGAGCCACCAGGAAAGCCCAAGAATACCGGAGTGGGTAGCCTATCCCTTCTCCAGAGGATCTTCCCAACCCAGGAATCGAACTGGGGTCTCCTGCATGGCAGGTGGATTCTTTACCAACTGAGCTATTGGGGAAGCCCTGTTAATCATTGGGGAAATGCACAAAACCACAAAGAGATACCATTGCCTAATCAAAAGGATGGCTACTATAAATTAAAAAAATAAATCAGAAAATCACATTGGTGAGGATGTGGAGAAATTGGAATTCTGTGCATTGCTTCAGGAAATGTAAACCAGTACAGCTGCTGCCGGCAACAGGATGGCAGTCCCTCAAAAAATTTAATAAAGACGTGCCATTAGATCTAGCCATTCCAGTTCCAGAGAACTGCTAGAAGTTTCACAAAACTGCTTTCACTTATCTTTTAATTGGCTGTTTTCTCTTTCCTACTCACCCACATTCCTCCCACCATCACACCCCCACACAAGCCCTGCTGCTCCAAATCCTGAATGTGCAGCCCTTTGGGTCTCTATGCCAGTTTATCCTCCACGTCCCTCCACTTCCCTTCATTTGATCCTTAGATGATCAATGGAAGTTTGGAAGTTTTCAGTATCCAAAGAAACTGAAAGCAGGAACTTGGAAAGATAATTGTACACCAATGTTCACTGCAGTATGACAACAGCCAAAGGTGGAACAACCCAACTGTCCATCAGTGGAGGGATGGATAAACACAAAGTGATCTAAACATACAATGAGATGTTATTATATTTGCCTTTAAAAGGAATGAAATTCTGACTCACACTATAGCATGGGTGAATCTTGAAAACCTTATGCTACATCAAATAAGTCAGGCACAATGGGACTAATGTTGGATAATTCCACTTATACGAGGTAACTAGAAAACTTAAAATCATAGACAGAAAGTAGGATATTGGTTTCAGGGACCATGTGGAAGGAATGATGGGGAGTTCATGTTTAATGGGTATACGATTTTCGGTTTAAAAAATTCCCCGGATGAATAGTGGTGATGGTTGCCCAACAATGTGAATGTACTTAATACCACTGAATGGTACAGCTAAAAAATGCTTAAAATGGTAAATTTTATGTTCTGCATATCATAATACATTTTTTTTTAATAAAGGGAGGATAAATAACCTTTCTTCTTGCAGTTTTCTAGGGTGGGTTTGGCTGTGAGGTGGGGAGAGGGTCCTACGAGGTACAGGAAGAGGTGAGGCTTACAACCTCAGGGCCATGCCCAACTCGTGCTTCCTGAAGCCCTGGGAGACGTCACAGCTCACAGTCTAGCGCCTCATGGGGCAGAAAACGAGATGATGACCCAGCCTTTGGCCAAGCATCCCTACCTGGTATCTTTAGTTGCCAAGCCTAACTCTGCTTGAACAGATACCCCTTTTCCCAAGATGTGGGACTTCCAAGAAGCCAGAAGGTACTCATTCCTGGGAATGCTGAGGTGATGGGTGAGGTATGGATGGCCTGGGAGAATTCTTCTGTCTACCCCTCACAGGGTTAACAGGCAGGAAGGGCGGATGCTTCATAAGCAGTCTCTCTCTCTCTCTCTCTGCCTTCACCCAGGCCCACCTGGAGTCAGGACGAGAGTAACAAGGGTCCTGATCATAAATGATAAACCCGATCCTCTCCATCCCCCTCCCCAAGGTCCAGTCCGAGATTCACGTGTCCCAGGGTGTTGCGACGAATGATCTCCCAGCCTCGGTGACTGCCGCTGCTTCGAGAGGTGGTCCTGGACAGGGAAGGGGTCGGGAGGGCCAGGGAGGCTCGGGCTAGAAGCCCGCTTTCAGTCACCGAGGGCCGTTTCTCAGGGGGATGCCCTTGTCCTTCCTCCTTGTCTGAGCCCTTGAAAGCTTCCACGTAGCGACGTGCTCGCAAAGTATTCTGATCTTGGTTGGTCTCAACTCTGAAGAGGTGAAAAAGGAGAAAGGCTCAGCTGATCTGGGGAGAGACCGGGCCATGAGGAGAAGCCAAAGTGAACACGGCACAAGTGGGAACCGGCAATGAGAGCAGAGCGGGAGGAAGCGAGCAGCGTTGAAGCCGGAAGACCTGCTAGGATCAAATGAAGGGAAGTGGAGGATAAACTGGGAGAGAGACCGGAAGTGCTGCGCCTTCCGGATTTGGAGGGTAGCAGGGCCTCTGTGTGTGTGTGTGTGTGTGTGTGTGTGTGTGTGTGTGTGTGTGTGGGCAGGGGCGGGGGAGGTGGTGGTGGTGATGATGGGAGGAATGTGGGTGAGTATGAAAGAGAAAGCAGCCAATTAAAAGATAAGTGTGTCATAAGGATGAGGAGATGCAAGTCAGGTAATAAATGAGAGAGGCAAACCACGTCAGGAGGTTGAAGGTAGGGTATGAAGAAGCTGCTTAGCTTGCAGGCTAGACTAGAAGCTCTAAGAATACACTAGAGGGCTTCCTCGCTGGCTTAGCAGTAAAGAATCCGCAGGCCAACGCAGGAGACATGGGTTTGATCCCTGGTCCAGGAAGAATCCCCCGTGCCACGGAACAAGGAAGCCCGTGTGCCACAACTACTGAGCCTGTGCTCTAGAGGCCGGGGCTGGAGCTACTGAAGCCCACACACCCTAGAGCCCGTGCTGCGAAACAAGAGATGCCCCCGCAGCGAGAAGCCCTTGCACTAGAGTAGCCTCCTGCTTGCCGCAACTAGAGGAAAGCCCATCAGCAATGAAGACCCAGCACAGCCAGAAAAAAATAAACAACAACAACAAAAATCTACTGGACGTGGGGGTCGGGTGGGAACAAGACTAGACCCGTTTGAGGAGCGCATGCCCACAGTGGAGCGTGGATACGTGTTCACCACGGTTCACACGTCACTGCCCTTCAGACTTCACGGCTGGCGCTACCTCTCCACACCCCTCCCCCAAAACAGGCTAACACAGCCTCACTTCAGAGACTGATGACTTCCCCTCCGGGTCCAATTTGGCATCCCGAGAATGGAGAGGAGGGTCATACATGCAGAACCGGGCCCCCTGGCTCCCACAGCCTCACACGGGTGGACAGTCCACAGGTCTCCATGGTCACTCACCGCAGGAACCAGCGGTCCCCCAGCCCGTACTTGTACCCACAGATGCCAGAGCGCGGCCACAGGGTGCGAGGCATCTTCCTCTCCAGCATCACCGTGGTGGCCACAACCTAGGAGGAGACGAGAGACCGGGGAAGAACCCAGAAAGAGCCATGAGGCTGAGCGGACCCTGGGGCTATTGACAGAGGGAACCCAGAGGGGAAGAAGGGCACCAGATCAGAAGGGATGCGTGACAGCCACCATCCACCCCCTTGCCCTGTGAGGCTCTATGCTACTGCCTTCCTCATCACTCACCGCAAAAGGAGAGACTATTTTATGAGAGTTTTGAATAAAACAGTGACCCCTGCATTACCATTCAGATTCATGGAAAATGAGCCATCCTCTCCAAACTAATATCTTTTCCTTTTTCATAGGAAAGCCATAGACCAATTATTTGGATTTAAATAAAATGATTAAATAGAATTTCTGTGATCTTGGGGATGAAATGATAACTGCTGATGTTGAGGGAATCTGCAGTGAAATTAAAAATACACCCATATCCTAAGAAGGAAAAGAGTGGGTTAATGACTCCAAACTTGGCGAGGAAAATTCTAGTGGCATGGCATGTGTCCTGTCCTTTACCCAGCCCTCATTAATAACTTAGATGAAACATAAGACAAGATTATCAAATATGCCTGTGACACAAAACTGGGAGGGATATGTAATAGGCACGATGACAAAGCAATATAAAAATGATCTTACCAGATTGGAATGCTGGTCAAAAACCACTAATGTGAAGTTTAAGTAAACCCAATGCAAGGTCCTACATTTATAGGACTAAAGTGTCAGTGTTAAGCACAGGAAAACCTGGTAAAGGGGCTTAGTCAAATCAATCATGTAACAAAGTGAGGGTTCTATTTGATCATGAGCCAACTGCATATTTGATAAGAGCCAACTGCATATTTCCAAAAATCCTGACTCCATTTTAGGTGCTATTTATAGTTTAGTGTTCAAAGCCAGAAAAGGGATGATCCCTCTTTATGTTGCTTTCCTCCAATCACATCAGGATTGTTCTAGCTTTGAAAGGCCTAGGATCTAGGTCTGAACAGAGGGTCATCAGGATGGATTGGGTCCAGGAAGCTTGATTGATGGAACGAACTAGGAATCCCTAAAATAACTTAGTTCTCTACTTCATCTTCTGCTCCCGTCTTTCTCAGAACTCCACCATTCTTTTGTTCTTCTCTCTGCTCCTGAGTTGTGCCAAGTTCCCCCCACCCTCAGGGCTTTCAATCATTCTATTTCCTTTCCCTAGATAGTGCTTTCTTTTTATCTTGAAAGGGACACTTATTATTTCTTCCTGCGCCATCATTCAGCTTCCCCATCTTCTTCTGGGAACAGAGCCCATCTGATGTTTAGAAAATTGCTTCTTCTCTGCTGTCAGTCCATCAGTTAGAACAGACTGGACCTCACACAGTCCTGGTTGGTTCATCTATTCTCCCCCAAACTCTACCACCACCACCAGTTCTCCAATCCTTGGCCTTAACCTTAAATGGAAGGATCCACCTATGACCAAACTTGTTGCAATGAAATGGGTCCAGTGGACAGAAGATGATGCTCTTTTCAAGGCTACAGATCCACAGCATCAGGAGTCACCCAGAATACAGTAAGAATGGGGCCCCTTGAGACTTTCCTGGTGGTCCAGTGGTTGAGAATCTGCTTTCCAGTGCAGGAGACTCAGGTTGGATCCCTGGTCAGGAAAGTAAGATCCCGCATGCTGCAGAACAGCTAAGGACACTGCAACTACTGTGCCTTGGAGCTCTAGAACCCTTGCTCTGGCAACTAAAGAGGCCCCCATGCACCACAACTAGAGGAAGCCCCCATGCCAGGACAAAAATCCAGTGCAGCAAAAAAGAAAAAGAATAAATAAAAAGAGTGGGGCCACTGGAATGGGTGTATCTGCTCACTCCTTTGTCAGTTTAGAGCTTCTGTAAGCTATCTCAGCAACATGATGCAAGAGACTGACTTAGAGGAGTCAGGACAAAAGAGAACAGCAGAGAAACTCATGTAATGGATGAGATGGAGATCTTAAACGTTCCAGTTATGAGGATCAACACGTCTTCCCACTGTCTTTTTTCCCGTCTATTTGAGTTTGGTTTTCTGTCCCCATAGCCAAGTGTCCCAATGGATAAAAATCCTAACTCCCATTCCCTCCCCTTATTCTTCTTTTTTTAAAAATATTTATTTGACTGCACTAGGTTTTAGTTTTGGTGTGTGGGATCTAGTGCCCTGACCAGGTATCTAACCCTGGCCCTCTACATTGGGATCACAGAGTCTTAGCTACTGGACCACCCAGGAAGTACCCCTTTATTCTTCATAATTGATGAATTATTACCCATGTTTAGAGGCTCATCTTAAATGTTAGTCTATCAGGAAAGAACTTTCTAACTTTCCAGTCCAACTCTTCTCTTGCCTCTTGTTCTTAGCATCTTCATTTCTCTACAACACATTTGCTCTTCTAATTACATGGCTTTCTATGAAGTTTTAATGTCTGTCTTTCCAACTGGCCTGTAAGCCCCATGAGGGCACAGACTACATCATCTTGCTTGTGCCGCCAGATCCCAGATATTTTCCAGCACAGAAGAAGCCTCCAAATAATTAGTGCTAATGAATGGAAAGTCCGAGGGGACAAACAATGGCTCTCTTCAAATATTTTAATGGCACACAGAAGGGAGAATGTGTTGTGCATTATATAAGAGGAAAAAACGGGGGTCAAAGGGTGGCCCAGTTTTTCTATCTTATAGAAAGATAGGTTTCAGCTCAATACAGTATGGACTTTTCTAATAACAAAAACTTTTGAAATATGAAAAAGCTCTCTCCTCCCAACCTCTACCCAAATCCACATGATAATAAGGTCTTCAATTCAGTTCAGTTCAGTTCAGTCGCTCAGTCATGTCCGACTCTTTGTGACCCCATGAATTGCAGCACACTGGGCCTCCCTGTCCATCACCAGCTCCCAGAGGTCACTCAAACTCACACGCATCGAGTCGGTGATGCCATCCAGGGTTGGCATCCTCTGTCGTCCCCTTCTCCTCCTGCCCCCAATCCCTCCCAGCATCAGAGTCTTTTCCAATGACTCAACTCTTTGCATGAGGTGGCCAAAGTACTGGAGTTTCAGCTCCAAAGAACACCCAGGGCTGATCTCCTTTAGGATGGACTGGTTGGATCTCCTTGCAGTCCAAGGGACTCTCAAGAGTCTTCTCCAACACCACAGTTCAAAAGCATCAATTCTTCGGTGCTCAGCTTTCTTCACAGTCCAACTCTCACATCCATACATGACCACAGGAAAAACCACAGCCTTGACTAGACGGACCTTTGTTGGCAAAGTAATGTCTCTGCTTTTCAATATGCTATCTAGGTTGGTCATAACCTTCCTTCCAAGGAGTAAGCGTCTTTTAATTTCATGGCTGCAGTCACCATCTGCAGTGATTTTGGAGCCCCCCAAAATAAAGTCTGACACTGTTTCCACTGTTTCCCCATCTATTTCCCATGACGTGATGGGGCCAGATGCCATGATCTTTGTTTTCTGAATGTTGAGCTTTAAGCCAACTTTTTCACTCTCCACTTTCACTTTCATCAAGAGGCTTTTTAGTTCCTCATCACTTTCTGCCATAAGGGTGGTGTCATCTGCATATCTGAGGTTATTGATATTTCTCCCAGCAATCTTGATTCCAGCTTGTGCTTCTTCCAGCCCAGCGTTTCTCATGATGTACTCTGCATATAAGTTAAATAAGCAGGGTAACAATATACAGCCTTGACGAACTCCTTTTCCTGTTTGGAACCAGTCTGTTGTTCCATGTCCAGTTCTAACTCTTGCTTCCTGACCTGCATATAGGTTTCTCAAGAGGCAGGTCAGGCGGTCTGGTATTCCCATCTCTTTCAGAATTTTCCAGTTAATTGTGATCCACATAGTCAAAGGCTTTGGCATGGTCAATAAAGCAGAAATGGATGTTTTTCTGGAACTCTCTTGCTTTTTCGATGATTATTTAGCATTAAAGTAGACACTGAATTACCCTCTGACCAATGAATGAGTATATGAGTATACACTGGGTAGGAGCTCAACTAGAAGACCACTAAAGACACTGCCAACTCTAAGATTTAATTAGGCTATGGTGATATAAAGAAAAGATAATAGAAGAACAGTTATAAAAGCAAATACAAGATAAGGTTCAAATGAAAAGCTAGAACAGATAAGGACAAGAAAGTTAAAAGGTGAAAGATTTATATGATCTGAAGAGAAATCAGAGTATAGAATACATAAGAAGAAAGTTTCTAGTTGCCTCTGGAGTCAAGGATGACTCCTGAATCTACCCTGCTCCTGTGGTCAACACACAGTTCCTGGGTGTTGATCCTAACCCTATGCTACCAGCCTATCAACTTCTTCTCCTCCATCTATTCAAAAATTCCTCTGTTGAGATGACCATCTGCATTGGGTTGTTCCATAACACTCCTAAGAGCCATCTACCCTGACAGATCCCACTTTGATTTTTCTCTCCATCCCCTGTCCCTCAGTAAGACTAACACTAACAAACTCACCTGGGCCCTCCAGAGCTCGTCCTGTTCGTGGGCCACCCGCCAGTGTGTGTCGCCCATCATGGCGACCAACAGGTTGATCATAAGCAGTGTGGCGATGATGGCGAAGGCAAAGTAGACGATGCTGTACATGAAGGGCAAGTCCACATCATAGTTGGCGGGCCCATCGATGATGGTGAGGAAAAGCTCAAAGGTGCTGAACAATGCCATGGGATAGTCATAGAATTCCCCCAGAGCGGATGGGTCCTCTGTCTGGAAAATGATATAGAACGCTGCTCCGCCCAGGAAGAGGGCATGGAGATCAGGAAACAGGGAGTTATCACCATAAGCCTGGGCCTGGTCAGTATTCATTCTACCTCCAATATATATCTCCATACAATTAAACACACGCACATGCATGCATGCCAGGCCAGGCTCCTATGTTCATGGAATTTCCCAGGCAAGAATACTGGAGTGGGTTGCCATTTCCTACTCCAGAGGATCTTCCCCACCCAAGGATCGAACCCATGTCTCCTACATTGGCAGGTGGATTCTTTACCACCTGGGAAGGCCACATACATGCACACACACACACACACACAAATGTAGATGTGTAAATTATACATATCATATAAGTCACATTTTCCCTGGGAACTTGGCTAACCCTGAGACTATGACCTGAGACTATAACCCTGAAACTATGACCAAGTTTATCACTCTGGATAATGGCAATACTCAGAATTTAGCTAACATCTATCATCTATCTATCTATCAATAGATATATATAGTATATGTCACCTACCTGGATTTTACATTTTTAGAACCAAATATTTAAAAGGCAAATTGTTACAAGAATGCATGAAATCTCCAACAGCTTTAAAGAACTGAGCACATGAAAAGTCTAAAAGAAAAGAACCTAGGAAAAAAAAATCTCAGTGTTCTCTAGATAGTCACCCATTACTCTGAGATTTCCTGAGTGTTCTTGGACCATTGCAAAAAATGTGATGTGTAGACTACTGGATAGTATTAGGTATCCTGGAAACTTTACTACAGCATCAGAACCTCTGAAAGCCTCATCCCTGTGTGGGGAATGGAAATCTAAATAAGGTGACCCCAAGAGCAGAGCTAGGGTCTATGACAAAGCATAGTTTTGCAAGAACCAAGAACAGATGCTTTGGGAGATCTGTAGAAAATGGCTCTGTTACATCCCCTCATTCTGCATAATATAGATGAGGGTGGGGAGGAAGGGAACATGAGGAATCCTCCAAACGGACAGACCAAGTTTTACCCTCTCAGAGTTCCCATCTTGGTGTAGTTTTTCCGTCTACTGTTTTCTGGGAACCCCCATTAAGCAAGGAAATGCCTAAGAAGGAATGGCATCCTTTGTACTAAGAGCCCGGGGTTGGGGTCCTCACACGTCACCCTGTACATCCACCTGCCTTCCAGAGGTTCAGCCGCAGACATGGAGAACTGGATTAGAGGCACCAATGTTTGCTCTTCCTTCCTCTCTCTGCCTTCTCCGAAGAACTTTCTTCTCCTGTTCACTTGTGCTCTCCCTCCCTCTGCTCTGTCTCACCTACCCTGCTCTGGATGTTTCCTCTCCTCCTTTCCCTGGAACCCTCTCCCTGCTCCTTGGGCCATGACTGGGTCCCGACTGGCCGTTGTGCTTCAAGCCTCTCTTCACAACTGTTCTGTTTTCCTCTCTCATTCTTCAAACCCTCCAAACCCTTTTGTTGTACCTCCTTCTCCAAATTCCTTTCTTTTCTTTAAATTTTGACTACATAAATGAAAAAAAAAAGGGGGGCACTTGATGTGTTATTGAATGCTTTTCATTTATTCTTCTGAAGTGTCAATATAGAAGAATTAAATACTGAACTGTTTGCCTATGGCACCTTTCACAACTGGCCTGTCTTTCCTGTTTCGTATCTGTCTCTCTTCAAAGCCCTTTCTTTATCTCTCCTTTAAAGATGCTGCAGGGCAGTTAGTCAACATAAACATGATTGACCAGAGCTTTAGAGCACATGAGTTCATGCTCTAGGCCAACCTGAGTGACCCTGATCCTGAGCATATGAGCAGGTTTTTCAATTCACTTTCCACTAGGAGGAAAAAAAAAGCAAAAGGGAGTGCAAATGAGAAACAAGTGAGAGCAAGAGTGAGAGAGAACCTTCTGGAGAACTGAATCCCACGCTCTGGAGGAGAAGAGAGTGACGTTCTCACCTGAGGCGAATCCCACAATAACCACAGCCATCAGCCAGCAGAAACGCAACAGGTCTCCAAAAATCATCTACAGAGAACAGAGAGGGGAGGGAGGGTGGGGGACCATGTCTCCACCTGCCTCTCAGCAGCTACTGCTGCTAGATCGGAAGTCACCAGAGTTCCATCAGATCTAGTAGGAGCCTCATTTTTTTGTTGTTGTTGTTGCTCCTACTCCCTCCCTTGGTCTGGGAAAAGTCCAATGTCTGAAAGTAGGAGAAACTTTGGGGAAAGCACTTTTTTTTTTTTTTTAAATTTTTGCTCCCACTCCCTCCCTTGGTCTGGTAAAAGTCTGATGTCTGAAAGCAAGAGAAAGTGGAGAAAGCACCAACCTTCTGGATCATGATGGTGAAGGGGCCCAGCATCTGGAATCCTCGCGCAAAGTACATGACGCTGCACCAGCCCAGCACCAGGGCGAAGGACATGGGTACCACCTCCCCGCTGGTGTTGGTGAGCCGCATCACCATGGTCACCAACACCAGGAAGGAATAGGTGATGCTGGGGGGAGAGAGGGGAGGGGGCTAATGAGAGGAGGGGCTGGGAATATTCTAGGTCCCTTCTAGCGTGGTGCTGACTTGCCCGGAACCCACCACTCAACCACCTAAACACATACACAGTCACACACACAAACCCAGAGGAGAAAAGTCCCTGGAAGCAAGAGTCCCAGAGAGGGATAGGGAGACCTGAAATGTTTCTGGCAAGGGAAGGCAGAGGGCCAGAAGGAAGAACACTCACGTGATGACATGGAATGGCCCCCCGAGGACAGTTTGTCCAAAATAGCGGGAAAAACCGACCCTGAAGATATCTGGGATCTGGAAAAAGACCGGATGGGGGAGGAAAACTGTAGACTTCAGTTCAATAAATCACAGAAGCATCTTTTTAAATCCATTTCCCAGAATAATGGAAATAAAAGCAAAAATAAACAGGTGGGACCTACTTAAACTCAAAAACTTTTGCAGAGAAAAGGGGACAAAAAACAAAAAGACAATCCATAGATTGGGAGGAAATATTTGCAAATGATGTGATTGATAAGGGATTAGTCTTGAAAATTTACAATCAGCTTATGACACTTAGTAGCATCAAAATGGGGAAGGAAATGGTAACCCACTCCAGTATTCTTGCCTTGAGAATCCTGTGGACAGAGGTGCCTGGAGGGCTGCTGTCCATAGGGTCGCACAGAGTCGGACACGACTGAAGCAACTTAGCATGCATGCATGCATTGGAGAAGGAAATGGCAACCTACTCCAGCATTCTTGCCTGGAGAATCCCAGGGACAGAGGAGCCTGGTGGGCTGCTGTCTATGGGGTCACATAGAGTCGGACATGACTGAAGCGACTTAGCAGCAGCAGCAGGAGCATCAAAACAAACAACTCACTCAAAAAATGGGCAGAAGACCTGAATAGACATTTCTCTAAAGAGGACAATAGGCACATGAACAGATGTTCAACATAGCTAGCTATTAGAGAAATTCAAATCAAAACTACAATGAGATATAATCTCACACTGATCAGAATGGCTATCATCAAAAAATCCACAAACAGTGAATGCTGGAGAGCGTATGGAAAGAAGGGAACTCTCCTGCACTGCTGGTGGGAATGTAAACTGGTCCAGCCACTGTGGAGAATAGTATGGAGGTTCCTTAAAAAAACAAAAACGGAACTACCATATGACCCTCAATCCCACTCCTGGGCATATATCCAGAGAACAACAGGATCTGAAGGGATACATGTACCTCATTGTTCATTGCAGCACTGTTTACAATGGCCAAGACATGGAAGCAACCTAAATGTCTGTCAACAGAGGAATGGATAAAGAAGATGCGGTGTATATATATATATACACACACAATGGAATATTACTCAGCTATTATAAAGAATGAAATGAGGCCATTTGTGGCAACATGGATGGACCTAGAGAGTGTCATTCTGAGTAAAGTGAGTCAGATGGAGAAGGAGAACTATCATATGACAGCCCTTATATGTGGAATTGAAAAAGAAATGATACAAATGAACTTACTTGCAAAACAGAAAGAGATTCACAGACTCAGAAAACAAACTCATGGTCACTGGGGGTGGAGGGGTGGTTGGGGACTTCAGGAAGGTCATGAATGCACTGCTGTGTTTAGAGTGGCTAACCAATGGGAATCTACTGGACAGCACAGGGAACTCTGCTCAAGGTTATGTGCCAGCCTGGATGGGAGGGGAGTTTGGGGAAGAATGGATACATGTCTATGTATGGCTGAGTCCCTTCACTGTTCACCTGAAACTACAACATTGTTAATTGGCTATATCTCAATACAAAATGTTTTTGGTGTTTAAAAAAAAAAAAAGATAAACGACTTCAGTCTGAGGGCTGAGCTGCACCTCACCTCTAGGAATAGGATGATCGCTGACCCGATGACCGTCATCAGCTCCCCCACCAGCCGGATTTTATCCTGCTGAGTCACGTAGGCCTCCTGTGGTGAGACATTCAGGATCAGAAGTGCTTTCTGATGGACTGAGAGGCAAATCTTTTTGAGTAAGTGGTCTAAAGCAACTCAACTCTATCCAAGATGAATAACAGCGCCCCTTACCACCACCATCACCACCCACCCCCACTGTATTTGTCATGGCAGCTCAGTCTGTGACCAGGGCATGAGTCTAAGTAAACCAAGATGCAATATACTGGGTTGGCCAAAAATACATCTGGGTTTTTCCATACCATCTTACGGGAAATCTGAATGAACTTTCTGGCCAACCCAATACAATATATATGTTCCATATGCTAACAACTTGAGTTACCACCTAACATCTCACTTCTTATGCTGTTGAGTTATAACTTACGATGATGTGTGTACTGAGGGGCTGAGGTCACATTTAAGTGCATAAGGTTAAGAAAGTTAAAGTAACAGGAAGAGTTATTAGTGGCTTGGGCTGGGTTCAGCTATGCTGAAAGGCCAGCTTTTCCAACCTTGCTGTGGTTCACCGCAGGTAGAATATAAACACACCACAGAACTCGGGTTCTGGGATGGACCCAGAACCTTCTAGCTCCAGTGAGACCTTAAATCAGTCACTAAAACTCCCTGAGCTTGGGATGTCTCGTCTGTAAAATGGAGACTATAATGGTTACCTCCTAGGGTTTTTGTGAAGACCAAATCAGATGATGTATTTGGACGTATTATAAGCCACAGAGCACTATAGATATATCCATGCTCTGTGTTAAGTCACTTGAGTCGTGTCTGACTCTTTGTGACCCCATGGACTGTAGCCCACCAGGCTCCTCTGCCTATGGGATTCTCCAGGCAAGAATACTGGAGTGGGTTGCCATGCCCTCCTCCAGGGGATCTTTCTGATCCAGGGATCGAACATATCTCTTATATCTCCTGGTGGGTTCTTTACCACTAGCGCCACCTGGGAAGCCCCATAGGTAAATTCATTGTGGTTTTATTATGCTTTGGCAATATAGAAAAGGGCTTGCTTGCTTGCTAACTCGCTTCAGTTGTGTCCGACTCTGTGCGACCCCATAGACGGCAGACCACCAGGCTCCCCCGTCCCTGGGATTCTCCAGGCAAGAACACCGGAGTGGGTTGCCATTTCCTTCTCCAGAGAAAAGGGCTAGAGACACTCTATGGTTTTCAATTCTAAGGAAGAACTTGATCTTATCCTGGATGTTAAGTGTCAAAGGTATAGGCCTAAGGTCAACATGAATAAAAACCATCCTCCTCCGCACACCTTACTTCAAAGTTAAAACCTTGCAGTGTTACCCAGATGCAGCAATCAAATTCTACAATAATGCTCCTTAACTTTTTTGAAGTTATGAGCCCATCTGAGAATATCATGAAGACCACAGGCCCTCTTTCTGGAAAACTGATCATGTATATATAACCTCCAGATGAAATTATACAAATAATTTCAACACACACTCCCAAAAGTTCCCCTCAGACTTTGGGGAATTCTGTTCTCCAAGATCATGTCTTTGAATTGTGCACACAAGACAGGACTTGAGAGTCCCTAGGGATGATCTCCACTGAAGAGGATGGGATCCCTCGTTAGGCATGAGAATCACCAGTCATCTCTGTTCTACTGATAAACGGAACCTCTATGGGCTACTTCAGTAGTGTACTCACTGGTCCAGTGAGAGGCATAACTTTTGAAACAGGAAGAGATGCTACGTAGTAGGAGGTGCTCATGGCTTCCCTGGTGGCTCAGTCAGTAAAGAATCTGCCTGCAGTGCAGGAGACCTGGGTTCGATCCTTGGGTCAGGAAAACTCCCTGGAGAAGGAAATGGCAACCCACTCCAGTACTCTTGCTTGGAGAATTCCATCGACAGATCAGCCTGGACAGCTGCAGTCAATGTGGGGCGGGCGGGGGTTTGGGTCACAAGAATCAGATACAACTTAGCAACTAAATCACCACCTCAGGAGGTGCTCTAGGGTATAAAGAAGGCACCCATCAAATATCCTGTGGCCTCTAAGAGGGTGTGTGTCAGCTCAGAAGAAGTCAAGGATATAGTCTTTAGGGAAGAGTAGAACCAGAGTTACTAAGAGATGGTAGAAATGTTTCAGATAAATCATATGGGACCAGGGAAGAGCAGGAAAGGAATTGGTGACTGTGTACCTTTAGTAAACAACATTCTCTAACCATCTGTGACTAGAGTTCAGTTCTTTTGCTGTTGCTGTACCTTAAAGAACTGATGTCCTGCCAACTTTTCTGATGTTTACTTCTCTTGAGAAACTGGACAATTTTATTTTATCATATAGTGAGTGGTTTCCCTTTTGCTTTGCTCTCAAGGAAGCTCAGAGGTCTTTTTTTTTTAATCTCCAGCTCTAGCAACTGTCTTTGAATACCCTCTCCTCCATCCAAAGATTCAGATCATAGATCTTGTTCTTTTTCTTTATCTTAATGTTCCTGTTGCATGTCTTTCACTGTGAAACAGGCAAACTCCTTTCGAGAATCAGAGAGTAGGATAAATAATAAGTTTGTTAATTTTAGGGACAAAATAACACTAGATATAGAAATAAAATAATGGCATCTGTGCCATATATGTGTCTATACACAATTTTTAAGAAAACTTTGGACCTTAGTTGCATGAACGTGAAAGTGAAGTTGCTCAGTCGTGTCTGACTCTTTGCAACCCTATGGACTATAGCCAACCAGGCTCCTCCATCCTTGGGAATTTCCAGGCAAGAATACTGGAGTGGGTTGCTATTTCCTTCTCCGGGGGATCTTCCCAACCCAGGGGTCGAACTCGAGTCTCCCACACTGTGGGCAGACTCTTTATTATCATCTGAGCCACCAGGGAATCTAGGACCTTGGTTGCATATAGCTGGAAAATTACCACCAAATTTTTCTTTGGCTCTACTAAGAGGAAAAGGATACCTGTTGGCCAGGAGCTTTGTGGTGATTAGAGCACCCCTAGAGGACAGCAGGAGAATGGTATCAACTCTCTTCCTCGGGATGAAAATGTAAAAAATGAAGAATACTAGGGACAGTTTGAAGAGACATTACTTTTCCAACAAAGGTTCGTCTAGTCAAGGCTATGGTTTTTCCTGTGGTCATGTATGGATGTGAGAGTTGGACCGTGAAGAAGGCTGAGCACTGAAGAATTGATGCTTTTGAACTGTGGTGTTGGAGAAGACTCTTGAGAGTCCCTTGGACTGCAAGGGGATCCAACCAGTCTATTCTGAAGGAGATCAGCCCTGGGATTTCTTTGGAAGGAATGATGCTAAAGCTGAAACTCCAGTACTTTGGCCACCTCATGAGAAGAGTTGACTCATTGGAAAAGACTCTGATGCTGGGAGGGATTGGGGGCAGGAGGAGAGGGGACAACAGAGGATGAGATGGCTGGATCGCATCACTGACTCGATGGACGTGAGTCTCAGTGAACTCTGGGAGTTGGTGATGGACAGGGAGGCCTGGCGAGCTGCAATTCAAGGGGTCGCAAAGAGTCGGACACGACTGAGCGACTGATCTGATCTGATCTGAGGGACAGTTTTGTTTACCATCTACGCCTCCTGGGTCTGCCCTTCATGAGCACCGCTTTGCTTGTTCAACAGATTCCTTTCTGAGCAGGAGTTCCCCTGCTCAAGTTCACTAGTAACAGAGGTGTCCAGAGATGCCAAGCTTTGGCCTCTGTTCCACTTGGTTTGGGGTTTCCCTGGTGGCTCATTGGTAAGGAATCGACCTGCAATACAGGAGACCCGGGAAATGTGGGTTTGATCCCTTGGTTGGGAAGATCCTCTGAAGGAGGAAATGGCAACGCACGCCAGTATTCTTGCCTGGAAAAATCCCATGGACAGAGGAGCCTGGTGGGCTACAGTCCATGTGGTTGCAAGAGTGGGACATGACTCAGCGACTGGACACACACACGCGCTTGGTGTCTGGCTGCCCTAAAGTAGCTGTCTCCATCTCTCTGTCACTTAAAGTAGCCTGCAGAGCACCACACTCTCCTGAAAGCCCCCTTCCTTGCTGCTCTCCAAGACCACCACACAGACCCTTTCATAAGGTTGTTTTTTTTTTTTTAATAAAATTGCTTTCTCTGGAAAACAAAGGGTAGCATGCATGTGTGAAAGTTGCAATGAAAAGAATAGCAGTTCATACAACTCAGTAGCAAAAAACCCAAACAATCTGATTAAAAGCTAGACAGAGCACCTGAACAGACTTTTTTCCAGAGAAGACATACAAAGGGCTGGCATTTGTATGCCAAAGGTACTGAAAAGATACTCTGCATTGCTAATCATCAGGAAAACACAAATCAAAGCCACAGTGAAATATCACCTCAGACTGACTAGGATGGCCAATATTACAAAGACAAGAAATCACAATTGTTGACAAGGATGCAGAGAAGAAGGAATCCTTGCACACTATTGTGCACTACATAAATTTGTGCAGCCACCATAGAAAACAGAAGGGTGGCCCCTCAAAAAGTTAAAATGGAATTACTACATGATCCAGCTTCTAGGTATGTATCCAAAGGAACTGCATCATAAAACAATTATTCTCCAATTAAAAATAAATAAAAAAATAAAGGAAACGAAAACAGAATCTGGAAGAGATATCTGCACTTCTGTGTATATTGCAAAACATTAGTCACAGTAGCAAAGCTCTAGGAACAACCTAAGAGTCCATCAATCAATAATGGATAGAGATGTGATATATATATTACACACACATACACATGGGCTTCCCAGATGGTGCGAGTGGACAAGAACCCGCCTACCAATGCAGGAGACATGAGAGATGCAGATTTGATCCCTGGATTGTGAAGATCCCCTGGAGTAGGAAATGGCAACCCACTCCAGTATTCCTGCCTGGAGAATCCCATGGACAGAGGAGCCTGGTGGGCTACAGTCCATAGGGTCTCAAAGAGTCCAACACGACTGAAGTGACTTAGCACGCATGCATACACACACATACATACGTATACATACAGGTACACATATATATGTGTGTATATATATACATACACACACCAGAATATTATTCACCTATGAGAAAAGAGGAAATCTTGTCATTTGTAACAATATGGATGACTTGATGGCATTAAGCTAAGTGAAATAAGCCCATCAGATTAAGACAAGTACTGCATGATATCACTTACATGTGGAATAAAAAAAAAAAAAAGGCAAACTCCTAGAAAAAGAGAGTAGAAAAGTGGTTGCCAAGGGCTGGGTGCACAGATAAAATAAGGAGAGATTGGTAACAGGATACAAAATTTCATCTATAAGGGGAATAAGGTCTGATGGTAAAACAAGGTGACTAATAGTTAATTACACTGCATTATACAACTGAAATTTGCTAGGAGAGCAGAACTTAATTATTCTCATAAAAATAAATAAATATGTGAGGTGATGAATGTGTTAATAGATGATAGGAATCCTTTCACAATGAAATGTATATCAAATCCCTGTGATGAACACTTTAAATACCTTACAATATCAATTGTCAATTATATGTCAGTAAAGCTGAAAAATAATGATAGTAGTGAACTTTTAAAACATTTTCCTTTTCTTTGATTTCAAGATAAATTCTAGTATTTCACATTCATGTGTAATATGGCTCTTGTTTGGAAGAGATACTCTTTTAAAAGTGGAGAAAGGTTTTAGTGTTTTAAACATGGACAAGGGGACTGAATTATAATGAATGACTTTCTGAGGTCTGTTAAACTGACAATCAGAATCCCCTTTTCATCAACCACCCTTGCACTTCTAGAATTAAACTCTAAACTCAAAGTGGTAATAAGTTTTTCTTTGAATTTTTTAGAATTTTATTCTTTGGGGATTTCATTCAAGATTTCCTATCTACAAGGAAAGACCCATCTGTAGCTCTCTAGATTTGTGGTTCTTATGAAAAGGTTTGGGGACCAAGGGTATGTTTAGCAAAATTAACTGTAAATTCACTTTACTGAAGTCCTGTTCATTTAGCCTCCCAAATTCTCTCAAATGCTCCCCTGGCTCTCAATCCATAGCACCACTGCCTTAAAGCAAACCTGTGGCACCCTGTACCCACTGCCCGCTCATTCAACCCACTCCTTACCTTGTTTTTGCACTGACCTTTTCAAATGCATATATCACGACCTGGTTTCTCTGCTTAATACCTTTCCTAGTTCCAGCATGTCTTTGGGATAAAAATGAGGAGGGGAGATGGGAGTGATGAGTATTCTCTAAATCTGTATCATAGTAGAAATTCAATAGCTAATGTCTAAATTTAGTTAATGAATAGAGATAGAAGTGTATTATTCAGTGGTACAGAGGTAACAACAGGGACCAAGAGCCTAAAGAGGTAACAACTGGTTGCCTCCAAGAAGTAAGGCATGAGTGAGGTGGGCAGGCCAGTGTGCTGGTGGTCTTCATTATACCTGCCACTGGATTTTTTAAGTCATGGGCATGTATTCTTTACTTAGAAGTGCTCACTGTGAAACAGGAATGAAAAATATTCAGACTACCAAGCGTGATGCCCAGAACCCTTGCTGGGGTTGCACATGTGTTCTTTTAGTTAGAACTGTGCTTTGTGAGATGAGGGACTTCGCTGCTAGTTTAGTGGTTGAGACTCCACACTTCGATTGCAGGGGGCGCAGGTTCAATCCCTGGTCTGGGAGTCAAGATCCCACATGCCATCAGGTGAGGTCAAAAAATAGAAAAAAAAGTCTTATATTTTATTCTTCTTTTTCCTCTATTTTTAAAATATAAGACTCAGCACAATGGCTTTGCTGGTCTGGTTCCTGCCCTGGTTCCCCATATTCTGTGTCAGCTCCAGCCATGTTGATTACTAGGGTCCTCAACTGGTAAGACAGGTCTCCATATGAACTGTGCCCTATTCTTAGAATGCCTTCCTCTAGCAGGGTTTTCTGGTTCACTATTAACCTTAAGATCCAGGTCACGGCATTCCTCCTGGGTCTCCTTCCCTGCCCCTCTGTCCAGATCAGCTGTCTCCCTGCAGGAACACGATGCCAGTCTCTGGTCACAGCCCTTCCCCAGCACACTGCAGTTATCTGGACATTTTCTGTCGCGCCCAGAATCTTAGAGCTCCCTTAAAGCAGGGACCTCTAACTCCTTTTTATCCACAATGCACACACAGTGGATGCTGCATTCACAAGGAAGGAAGGCGAGAAGGAAGCAGGTAAACAGACAGGGGCTTGCTGAGCATGATCTAAGAGCTGGAGGGAGGCAGAGGGCAACCAGGAAGCGAGAGCAGGGAGGTAAATGGAGAAAGGATGATGACGAACTGGGCTCACCTGGAATTTCCAGATTCCTAGCTCAAGGTCACCTAAGTAGGCTAGTTAATGATGCACTGAGAAAATCCTACCCCCCCCAGCTCCTTTAAAAAATAAGCGTCTTTCAACAATGACTAGAGTTCTTAACTTCTTTGTATGGCTTAGAATTTCAGAAGTTGTCAATGGCCAGAGCCCCTTGGAGGCTGACCGGCCTTACTTTGTTAAGAATTGGCTTACAGAGAGTGTCCTGCTCACCAGCTGGTTGAGCTCATTGTCTTGAAGGAAATGCCCAGAGAAGGGTGGGCCTAGCAGGGCCCAGGTACCACTGTGGGGAAGGGTGGGGAGTAAGTGCAACCACTAGGAGGGGGAAGGCACTGGAGACAGTTGTCAGACCACATCTGAGACCCTCTCCTTCTCCCCAAGATTCTTGCAGAGCAGTGAAGCTCCCAGAAAGAGACCTGCTTGGTCATCATTCATACAATCATTTCTCTCATCCTCTAAACTGTGCGGGGATTCCTAACCAGGTTGCCCATCAGAATCAGCTGGTTGGTGGGGGAGGGGGGGGCGGTGGTACTTGTGATCTAATGGATGAGACTCCATGCTCCCAATGCAGGGAGTCCAGGTTGGATCCCTGGTTGGGGAACTAAGCAACTGCGACCAAGCACACGCGCTACAACTACTAAGCCCACACCTGCTCACTGCAAAACTAGAAAAGCCCGAGTGCCACAACGAATACTCAGTGCAGCCAAAATACATACACACACACACACACACACACATACACATACATTCACACACACACACATACACATACATATACACAAATATTCAGACACACACACACATACACATACATTCACACACACATACATATACATATACACACATACACATATACATACATACATACAAGAATCAGCTGGGAAGCTTTGTCGCAACACATATGCCTGGGCCAACCCTGGAGACTCTATTTTGGTGCAAGAATCAAGCATCTTTTTTTTTTTTTTAAGATGTAAATATTTCTACTACAGATCCCCACGTGAGAACCACTAGGCCAAAAAGGGAGGAAGATCTCATGGTTACCTTATAAGTCTACCTTCCAGGGGCTTATTTTGTGTCCTAGTCTCTGTGTTTTCTCAGGAAGATTAACCCAGCAGATGTCTTTTCTCTATGGAGACATCCTTATCCATTCCCACAGAAGCAGGACTTACCCCTAGCCACCAAAAGGTTAATCACATAAAAAACTGGGGCCCACGTTGACCAACAACAAGCTGAAGAATTGATGCTTTTGAACTGTGGTTCTGGAGAAGACTCTTCAGAATCCCCTGGACTGTAAGGTGATCAAACCAGTCAATCCTAAAGGAGATCAGTCCTGAATATTCATTGGAAGGACTGATGCTGAAGCTGAAAGTCCAATACTTTGGCCACCTGATGTGAAGAACTGACTCATTGGAAAAGACTCTGATGCTGGGAAAAATTGAAGGCGGGAAGAGAAGGGGATGACAGAGGATGAGATGGTTGGATGGCATCACCGACTTGATGGACATGAGTTTGAGCAAGCTCTGGGAATTGGTGACGGACAGGGAAGCTTGGTGTGCTGCAGTGCATGGGGTCACAAAGAGTTGGACACGACTGAGCGCCTGAACTGAACTGAACTGAACCAATGATCAACACTGGAGCATAGGCAGTAGCTCAGTGGCTAGAGGTCAGAGGCAACTCCACGTCTGACTGACTCCCCACTCCTGCACTCCAGCACAGCACCTCTTATCTTGCGGGGGGAATATCAGGTGTGCCCAGGTACAGGTGAGTGTGGCAGGCACTGGCTACCTATCAAAGCCTGGAAACAGGAGTTCCTCAAGCAGTGGGTCCCTCTGAGGAAGAAACCTGGAATCCAGCATATTTCTCTGGAGGGAGAAATGACCTGGCTTTGTATTAAAGTTGAAGCTTCTGAAGTGAAGCAGACCGGAACCCCAACCAGTACTGCCCTTACTAGCCGAGCATCTTTACCAAAGTACTCTCACGACTTCAGATTCACCATCTTTAAAATGGTTATAAGAATTTCATTTACTTATGAGGGCATCTATGAGGCTCACCCAGTATAATTCTTTAGCAACCAAAATGCGGTCCACAGAATCACAACACCAGCCTCACCCAGCAGTGAATCAGAAACGCAGAAACTCAGGGCCCACATCAGCTTTCCTCTCTGAATCTGCTTTTTCACAAGAACTCAGAAGCACCGGAAAATGCATGGCAAGTTCTCAAAGCCAGCGCCCAATAGATGTTATTTTTACCTCCCGGGCTCTCTGTTTCTCCCACCTCTGCCTTCTCTTTAATTTGCTGTGCTTGTTCCAAAGGGAGTTGGGTAGGACCCTCAAGTAAAACAGTGTTGAGCTGGTGTACAGCTGGGTTTCAAATAACTATGGCACTTTGAATAGCGGAGTTTGTGAGGAATTGCGACATGTAGGAAAAGCAGTCTCACTGACCATGACAGGTAGAGAATGATTTCAGATAAAAAGAACCCATGAGTCACTCCTGCCACGCCCTCTCCCTGACTACCTACATCCCATCCATCATATAGTAGTGATGATTCTACCTCGATAAGTGCCCTGATGCCAACCCTCTCTCTCAAGTCTCCCCATCACATCTTGAGGCCTATCCACCACTATTCTCTTCCTTCACTGAACTGTAATAGCCTCTTAGCTGGTCCCCCATATCTTCCTTGGCCCCCTCAAACCTGTTCTCCACTCTACAGAGACATTTTTCTGAAACAAAAATATTATCAAGTGTTTCCCCTGTTTAAAATCCTGAGCCTCTCATTAATTTTAGGATAAAAAGCAAAATCCTTGGGATGGCCAGCAATGTCCTACATGATTTGGGAAAGATCTGCCCGGACAACCTAATCTGGAGGCTCCTGCCCCAGCTCCCTCTATTCTAGCCAGTCTTCTTTCAGTTCCTAGACATTCACAAGGCTCTTCCTGCCCCAGGGCCTTTGTATATGCATTGTCTCTGCCTAGAGTTCACTTTCCACCTTGAATTCATCAGTGCACGCATGCTCAGTTGTGTCTGACTCTTTGTGACTCCATGGACTGTAGCCTGCCAGGCTCCTCTGTCCACAGAAATTTCCAGGCAAGAATACTGTAGTGGGTTGCCATTTCCTCCTTCAAGGAGTCTCTCAGCATCCTGTCTTCTGATCATAAGCAAAACTCATGTGAATTGTAACAATCACAGTTTGCATTGAAATATCTATTCATTTAATTAATGTCAATCAGTCTGCAAATGCCAAAAGGCAGAGGTGAAGTGTGTTTTGCTCAGACCAGGTTGAGTTTCCAATACCTACAATAAATGCTTGGGGCACGCTTAGGCTCTCAGTAGAGGTTTGTCTAATGAATGAATTAGCAAAGTAATTTGAAGCAAAGGGCATTGGAGAGATCAAGGAAAATCATCAAAACACAGAAAGGAAATCTGATGATGGGAGATCAATACCCTCTTGCTGAACAGCAAATCAGGGGTCTAAATAATCAGAGTGATCGGTTTCACCTTAGAAAGCTTAGCAGATCTCAAGCCAAGCTGAGTATGAGGATCAATCAAGGAATTTCTTTAAAATACCATTGCCGGGGGCCACCATTTCAGACATTCTGATGCCTCAGGTATGGGGCAGCTTAGGGATCCATAATTTTTTTTTTTTTTTTTTTACCAGATTTCCATGTTTCTAATTTGTCGATGTTGTTGTTTAGTCACTAAGCTGTGTCCAACTCTTTGTGACCCCAGGGACTGTAGCCCATCAGACTCCTCTGTCCATGGGATTTCCTAGGGAAAAATACTGGAGTGGGTTGCCATTTCCTTCTCCAGGGGATCATCCCAACCCAGGGATCAAACCTGCATCTCCTACACTGACAGGCAGTTTCTTTAGCACTGAGCCACCAAAGAAGCCCTAATAAGTAGTCTTGGTTAAAAAACTACTGATCTAGCAAAACATAGGATCTGCTCAAGTCAAACAGCTATTTGGTTTTAGAGTTAGGGCTTAAATCTAAGGCACCTAATCCCAGACTTCGAACTTTCTGCTCACTTGGCAGTCTAGGACAACTAGGATTATAATGCACTTTGTTCTGCCTAAACCAAGTAAACATTGAATGAAGACAAGAAATTAACGCATTAATTAAGAGAGTTCTTGGGAAGTCTGGAAATGGCATAACGTTTATGGCTGAGCAATGAAGCATCCTAGAGTGAAGACATTTCTTAAAATATCTCCCAAACGCCCCCCTTTCCTATGACTGCTTTTGCCTAGTTTATGCCACCTTGTATAAATAAAAGAGTATTTTCTTTCCTTTCCAGTGTTTTGCGATGGTGCTCTGGGCTACTGTCGTGGAGTCCAGTGACTTTTCTAGATCCCATGAGACCCACAGATAAAATCCTACAGTGACTGAGAGCTCTGTGTGTCCAGATTTATTAATAAAATTTAATATAAAAGTACTCATTTATCTAAGAGAAAGCTCTGTAGGCTAATTAATATGGCAACAACTGCACTAATCAAGACCCTATGATGGTACATTTTCATATTTCTAAGACTCTCAAGTAATAGAAATGTAGGAAAAAAGAATTCCATATTATTCAATAAATGTGGTGCATCATGAAAGCAGAATCTTTCAAGTCATGGTGATAAATTTGGGAGCTCCTGATCTAATCCCGATTGACTTCCTACTAAGAGGAACATATGGGCCCCATCAACTCAGGACCAAGGCCCAAGGGCTCATGCCGAAAAAACACAGACTTTCCCTGATGCTCTTCCCTATTCAAACTGCTCACAGCTGCTTTCTTAAGCCCCACCTACCCAACCAAGAAAAGAATATTTGAAAGTCATGAGTCTTCTATTTGGGCTAATGTAGATTTTATCAAAGTGAGCAAAAGGGTAAAAATGCTGAAGGGGGAAAAGAAAGGAAAAAGAGAGAAGATGGAAAGAAAGTTAGAGCACTTAGCTATAATTATGCTTCATCTAGTCCTGAGGCAAGGGGAAGTAGCTGCTAATAATTTAGGCTATCTAGACTATCTGGGTCAAAGGAACATTATATTCACAGGGACATAACTAGTCCTCCCCTAGAGAGAAAGAGACACGGTGGTAAGAAGAAGGTAAGAAAGAAGAAGGAGCCTTGGTGGTAGTCAGTTGCTCAGCATCACCCAACTCTTTGGCTAGAAGGCTATCTACATTCTGGATCTGCATTCTAGATCCAGAAAATCCCCCCCAGTCAGCCTGAAACAAAGGAAGGCTGGCAAAGAATGCATCTGAGGAATCAGAGTCAGGAGCACTGGAAATGTCCAGCCACCCCCATGCTTATCCATTTCCTTCATCATTATCACTGGCCCATCTCAGTTGGCCATCCCTTCCACGTCCTTATTTCCTGGTGTATGGTCTCCACACCAAGGACAACCTTCATGTCCCATTTGAGATGCAGGTAACCCAGCTTCCTCCCAATACACCTATGCCCACCTTGAATAAGGCCGCCCCACCACACTCAGCCTTGTGTTCTGCAGGCAGCAAAGCCTGCTTTGTGACAGTCAGAGGCTCTGGACACATGGCCACACTGTATATACACCAAGAGGCAATTCTAAAAGCTTAGAGTGACTTGACCTACTTCAGCATTTAATAAGGCTCTTTGCCCTGTCCTTTCTTTGAGTATCCACTGCCTTTGAGCTAACTCAACTTAGGTTATTTTTTCTTTAACTCCCCCAAACTGCCCCTCTCCAAGTCCAGGTTGAGCTATACCTCTAGCTGACCCATTCTGCATTGAGCATAAATCTCTAGACATTGAGCTCTTCCCTGGCAAAATTGTTCCTCCTGTGTCTTTTGCTTTCTGCCCACATGCCTGTACTCCCTTTTAGGTATTTTCAGGTCACTAGGACAAAAATTTTGGTTACCTAGTAAATGAACCCAGTGTTGAATGTACATGCCCAGAAGCACTCATGAGAGCCTGCTCATTCTATTACACCAAGGAGTCTCCTCCTTTCAACAGCAGACCTGGACATCTACTCCACATCTCTACTCAGCCATCCTTACCCCAGGTCTCTGAAGGTGACTCACAGAATGGCAAGCTAACCAGAGTAAAAGGGACCCCAGAGACTATTTCCTTCTAACTGCTACCCAATCTAGGCATCCTCTGCAGCACATTTGACAGGTGGTCAGACAGCTGATACCTCACTTTCAATGCACTCATACTGACTGTGTTCAGAAGCAAATGAAGGTCAGAAGAACATCTGTGTTACTCACAGGCAGACTCAGAAAATGGACCTGGAGCACACTCTTCCTCCCTTTAGAACAACAAGGCTTCTGTTGAAGGTCACATTTACAAAGTTCTGGTCTACAGACCTTTGTGAGTAACAGGGATTTTACAAAGGTACAGGTAAACTAAGCATTCTTTCAAAGTTCACAAGAAAGCCATCACTCCCTGGACAAGTCCACTTGTATTCATTAAGCCCCAGCTTTGGTCCCCTTAACTCCCGCCTAATTTCTGTCCAGGTAATCAGGAGCCTGCCCCTTCCAGAGTCAAGGGAGTGGCATATTTCCTGGGCAGCATGGCTCTGGTTTCCAGTGCCATCACCCCATGCTAACAGCCCCTCTTATCCCCTCTAAGAGTCACCTGGAGCAGCTTCTGCTGGAATACGGTGATGTCTCGGGAATCTGTGCGGTTGCCACTACGGGCCTTGAGAGGGCGGTGGATGCAGCACATGGTGAAGCAGATCATATAGAGCACATACAAGGCTCCCAGGATGCAGAAGTAAGGCCGCCCATACTTCCTCCACTTGAAGTTCACCAGCTGCTTCACTGGGGTCTGCTCCAGGATCTGACGAGCCTGCCATAGAAGAAGAGGGCAGCAGGGATGACCAACATAGTGCGTTGCAGCACCAGGTTCCCCACAGGGTCCCAGGCAGGCAGCGTCATGATCAGCACAAGTGTCATTCATTCAGTTCATCTTTTCATTCATTTCTTTTACAGATGACTAGTCAGTTTCTACTGTATGTGGTGCCTCAGGCTAGTGCTGCAGATAAACCATGGCAGAAGTAAATACCAGGATCTCTGAGCTCATCAGAGACTCTGAAGGATGAGACATAGATGGCTGAGATAGTTGAGTGAATGGAGAGTTAGGCAAGATCTTTTATATAGTAGCAGCAGTTGCCAAGGCAGGAAGAGGTGAGAAGACATTGGCATATGAGGGGGATGTGGCAGAATCTTTTGGAGGGTGCAGGGATTATCCTGTATGAAGTAGCTGAGGGCCAGATCATGGTACCTCATGAATGCCAAGCTAAGGAGTTGGACTTTGTTATCTGAATGCAATGGAAAACAGTTGGAAAGTTCAAGCAAGCATGTAGTCAGATTTGCTCTACAAGTATTACGGACATGAGAGGAACAACAGAGGACTCGGAGAGTCGGGTGTGGCCATAATCTAAGCTGGGTAGGTTAATGCTCAGATCTAAGTGGCCAATGAGACATTAAAGATGCTCCTGAAAGAGGATGATAGATGGCATGATGCATCTAAGAAAGTAGGAAAAGGCAAGGTCAGAGTTTAGCTGGAGGGATTACCCACAAGCAGAAAAAGTACCTTTTCCCATTGAGCCTACAGAGTAGGAGAGAGATGGGTTTGGGGTGGGGGAGGCATTTCTAGACCTGCTGGGCAGAACAAGGCAGGAGGTTGAAGAAGCTCCAGTGAGAGAGCCTCTATTTTCATCATAATGAACAAATCTTGGTTGCCCGATAGAACTGAAGGTGAAGGCTGGGCCTCCAATCCCTAAGAAATCCTGCTCTGAAGAAGTTCATAGCAACCAGCCACTTTGTTCATCAGATCCTCTGATAAACCAGATCCTCTGTTTGTTAGTACCAGCGATCATCTGAGTTTTGTGGCTCTTGAGGGTTCCTAGGAAATTGTTGGGCGGCAGATAAACAATAAGAACTGTATTTTGCCACCATCTTGGAGGTTCCAGAAAGCATCAGTATTTTCTTCTCTTTATAAATCTTCAAACTTTCCTTTCCCTCATGTCACCCAATCCAATACTGTCTGAATGACCCATGCATTTTTCCCTCTCTGGAAATTTCTCTTTTTCCTCATCTGCCTGGTGATTCCCAATTCCTTCTAGAAGCCCCAGCTCAAGCACATCTCCTGTGACATCTTTTCTGGTCCATCCAAGCCAATGTAAACGGACCTCCATTCTGTTGAACCATTAAGTACCATTGCGTCATTATGTGCCATTCATAGTATAGACCTCAATGTTTATCTTGAAGGCTATTAACAGTTACTGAGAACAGGGATGGGAAACTGACAAAGCTGTCTGAAAGGAACTGTTTTTGAGTTTGTTTCTATATTCTCAGTTCTTGGTACAGTGTCTGGGACATAGCAAGAAGCTCAGTATGCTGGATGAATAAGTGATAGGAAGCAACATCTATCTGGAGAACTCATATGCAGTGTTAGTATGAGAAAGGTAAGCAGAGGGACCAGAGCTAAGCAGAGAGAGCAGAGTTAGGGAAGGGGTATTGATCAGCATTTTCTCCCAAAGTCCCAGGAATCTATCCTCACCCCCATCTATTACAGGGAAGCCTCTGGAGCCGAGGATCTTGGTAAACGGACAGGCTCTGCACAGACGCCTGACAGCCGCTAATCCTCCGTGGTGTCCATACCTCCCGTTTCTTGGAGGAGACCACAAGCTCTAGAAAGGACACGTCTTCTCCCCAGGAGTCGATCTCTGTGAGGTCGTAGAGAGTGGAGGTCAGCGGCCCGCACGTCCACTGGATGTACTTCCGCTTCTGCATCAGGTGTTGGAACATCTGGGTGGACACAGGGGTGAGACGGGGGTCAGCATGCAAGGAGCAGGTCAAAGGCAACAGCACGGTTGCTTACTCCTTGAATCTGGTGGACAGCTGGGAACTGATAAGCCTCTGTTGACTTGAACCTTTAATTTGGGGCTGTCTTTCCTTCCCACAAATCCTATAAAGATCTGAAAGGAGAGAATAGGCAAGGGGAATGGACCTTTGGGTTACCATAGCAGATATTCTCAGGTAAGATTCTGTAATCCCCCTGAGTCAGAAATTCCTAAGGCTGAGGATTTTAGTGATGGAGATGGAGGTAAGGGGCCACCACCCTTTTGGGGAGTTTGGGAAGAAGGGTCAGGAGAAGGACCCCCGTGGGCCTGGGGGAGGGCCCTCACCACAGTGTTGCCTTCCACTCCGGCCAGCTTGAAGGGAGTGAGGCCCTGGTGATTGAGCATGAGGTCCAGGGACTGCAGGTGGTCCCCTCGCCTGTCGTAGGACAGCAGCAGGTTGTACATCTGGCAGGCAAAGGTTTTGTTGGGCTGGAGGACGAGGATGTGCAACACTGTGTTTCCTGGGAGAGGACATGGGGTGTCACGTGACCCCTAGGACCAGAGTCCCTGCTGTTCCCCAGGACCACCCCCCACCCCGGGGGGGGCCTGAGGGCAGTCCCAGCCCCTCCCCTCTCCCCTGCCACCCCCAGCCTCCCAGCGCCCCCTCCAGCCCAGCTCTTACCCAGGGAGTCCTGGGCCCGGATGTCAGCACCGTGCTCAATGAGCAGCCTCACAATCTCCTCGCTGCCCATGCAGGCGGCAAAGGACAGAGGGTGCTCCCCTGGGGAGGCAGAGGCCCGGGCCTGAGATGCAGGCGGGGAGGGGCGGTGTCTCCAAGCAACCGCCACTCCCTCCCCTGTCTCTGCTCTGGGCCTAGGGCCCCTTGTCAGCAGGACCAGAGGCGGGGATGCTGGAGGGGGTCTGGGGTGTGGGTGGAGGCTTGGCTCTGGCCTTTGGCCTTATGAGGGCTGACCCCTCCTAGTCTCCCCAGGCACGGGGCCTCCTCAGCCCACCCTCCCTTGACTGGTGCCCCGCCTCATCCTCCCAGCCCCGGTCCTGCTCTCACCAAAGTAGATGAGGTTGTGAGGAGTGAGGCCGAAGGCGGAGCCTATAGCCCTCGCAGAGACGCTGGCCCCGTGGGCGAGCAGGGCTTTCACGAGGTTCACGTTCCGGTTCATGACCGCTATGTGCAGGGCCGTCTGACCTGGACAAGAGAGCCGTCCGTCAGGGTGTCTGTTCCCAGCTCTCTCGGAGACACGGCATCCCCCCTGGCTTCCAGGAGATCCCTGACATCCTTGCATGGATTTCCTCCCTTGACTCAGCAGAATGGTGTGAGACTGAGCCCCAGATGTCCCTCAGGCAGGTCCACTTAGCTGTCTCCGCCTCTTGACTACTGCGGATGGCATATAAGGGTAATCACTCTAGTGCAGCTATGAAAGAGAGAGAGTTCTGTTCTTCACGGAACGTGAAAGGAGTTGAAGGGAAATAACAAATGGCTAAAGCAGGTCCCAGACACTCACAGCCAAGACCAGGATCTCTGCCTTCCTCCCACACTCCTGAGCACCCATCACTCCTTCCCCGACCTACCCTCAGAGGCTCACTGTAAGAGGTGACTTCAGACTCTCCCCTACTTGGGTCCACCTTGAAAAACCATGGAGACACCTCACCTACAAATGGCTCACAGATGGCGGGCTCCTTGACCAGCTCGGGGGCAGCCTCCATCAGCACCATGGCGGCCTCCAGGTTGTCATAGAGGGCGGCCACGTGCAGTGCCGTCTCCCCGACAGCCCCTGGAGCAGAGGAGACAGGGACATCAACATTTTCCAGAGACACGCTCCACCGCCCCTTGGCAGAAACCCTCAGAGTGCCTTGTGGGGCATGGCCGGGGCCTCTGCCCCATCTCCACCACTTCTAATTCGGATCCCACCTCGTTGCCGGAAGTCACAGTTTCGGTCCAGCAGAAGTTTCTTCAGGACACACAGGTCGTTGTCCTTGGCTGCCCGAAGCAGAGGAGACTCTCGAATCCTGGCAGAGGATGAACGGGAGTCAGGCAGAGACAGAATGGCAGAGAGGCCAAGAGCAGAGAGGAAGAGAGTCCTTGTCAGCCTGGACGGACAGCGGCCACATGGAATGCGTGGTGACACGTTGCAGGGTTGTCTCCTGGACCCTAGCTCAGGGTCCCCGTGGGGTGGCATTACCACCTCTTCCCATCAGTGGTGGGGGGACTCCTGGCTCAGCTGACTAAGCAGCAGAGTACCTGAGGGAGGGGGGCCCGGGGGAGGGAATGGGTGGTCCTGGTGGGCCTGGCCAAGTCATTCTAGCTGAGTCCATGTTTCAGGAACTTGGGGATCAGTAGCAGGTGGAGGAGAGGGAATTTCTGACCGGTTTCATCCCTGCTCCCAGGCCTGCTGAACCGGCTCTCTTTAGTTGAGAGGAGCCGGAGAGACTGGGAGGGGGCTGAAAGAGAGGCCAGCTATTGTTCTGACTCCCTGGGGGCTGTCCAGATGCACATTCCTGCTGTGGGGAGGGAGAGTTCTGAGATGGACTATGAAGGATCCATCCCTCCTTAAGTGTCACCCTTCGACTCAAGAGTCTGAACGCTCTGTCTGCAAGAGTGTGGCTGTGAGCTTCTCTGAGTGTGTGCATCTCAGAGTGGGTGGGAGGAGCCCCACGGAGATACTCCTCCTGTGGTACCCCTGCGGGTTAATCTTTGTCTGTTCCCTGCCTGGGTGAGCCGGACAAGAGATAATGCCGAAGCCGGTTCCTGCTGGGCAAGTATGTGTTGGCTCTGAAGGTGGACACACGGATGGCAGGTTGAGGGTCAGGAGGGGAGAGGTGAAAGGCCGGTAAACAGACTGATGGTGGGCGGTTCCTGTGATGATCCCTAGCCCCCAGTTCCTCTCTTCCAATGGTCCCCCCAAGCCAGGGGAAAGAAGCTTTTTATCTGAAGAAGCTTTTGATCTCAAGGTAAGGCTCAGGTCCGCCCCTCACTGAAGTTCTCTCCAGAGAGAACGGGTGGAGTGGGGACCAGCCTGCTGCCCATCTCACCCAGATCCTCCATGTGAGCCCGCCCACCTCAGGGCAACCAGGGCTAGGACTGCAGAGTCCAGAGGCTCTGCACGCAGCCTCCATACTCCGGCCTCTAGCCTGGAGAAGCCACTGCCCGTGATTCTAGCCCTGGCTGCCCGATCAGATCTGCTAAGGGCAGCTCTCTGATGGGAGCCAAGTCCCCTGAACACCCCGAGGGAGAAGCCTGCCTTCAGGATGGGTCCCTGCCCCCATTAGTCTTCCAGGGGTCTAGACCTCAGGGCTGACCATAAAATGCTCTGCTCCTCGGAGTCACCAGTCCCATCAGAGGTGTGCCAGGGACAGGCTCAAGCCTCACTGTCTGCTCCAGATCTAGCACAGCCTGCACACAGGAGACTTGGGAAGCGCAGATGGGCTTTAGGAGTCCCCACTGGGACTCCTCAGGGTCATCTGGTTTCCACAGTCAGCTGGTCATTCCAGGTATTGCACAAACCAGAGCTGTCCCGTTGCCAGGCCATCAATTTCATTTTCATTAACAGTAACTCCTCACTCTTTCTTCACCCAACGAGTGTCCTAAAACCCACAGGATCTTAACCCTTCCCCAGCACCCCGTTCCCCACTAGTCTGCACCCACCCTGCCCCACTCACCCCTGCCATACATGCTGGCTTCTCCTGTCTGGTATCTTTGGGTCCCCAGCACCCACCCCCCCACCTTCAGTAAGTGAGAGCCCAAGCATCACCCTGCCCCAGCCTTCCCAGGACCCAATGCCACACCCCTCCTCCACTGCTGACATAGGAGCTCGGCTTCCATAACAGATGCATGGGCCCATCCCAGCAGTGGGCACTGAACTCTGGGGTGCTCTGGTGGGCAGGGCAGGCTGACCCAAGTGGGCTGAGGGCTTGAGGCTCAGGGAGAGGGGGAAGGCCTACTTCTTCTGCTGCAGCATGTACATCTCGTCCAGACGCTGATCCCAGTCTTGCTGTCCCACCAGCCAGGAGGTCAGCAGTTTCTGAAGTTGGATCCAGAGACCCCTGGCCTTGGATGGAGGCGCTCCCATGTCTTCTCCTTCCGGGCAGTAGCCAGTCGCGGGGAGGAGGTGGTTCAAGGGAGCAGGGCTAGGACGCAGCCGGCAGCTGAAGTGGAGACGAGGAGGAGGGATGGGTCACGAGTGGATCTGGCGTGGCACTGTGCGGGGTGTGCACGTGCATGGAGAGGACTGGGGGCCCTGCCAGGAGAGAGAGACTTTACCTGGAGGGGAGGAGCTCTTTCTAGAGAAAGCCCCTGGGGCGCACAGCCTGCCTCAGAGCCGGGGGGAGGGAGCTCATTCCTATCAGTGAGCTAGGGCGGCTGAGACCGGGCCAGGGGAGGGGTGGGGCCCAGGAATCTGACCTGGGAGCCGGGATAGAGCCCAAAGGTGGGTCCTACAAGCCAGCTGAGCAATTACCTCAGATGCAGGAGAGTTGAGAAGCAAAGCCCTCCAGCTCTGCAGTCAGGCAGGTCTGGGTTTGAATCCTGGGTTTCTGTCCTTGCAGGTCAGTTAGGTGAGCTTTCTGTGCCTCAGTCTTCTCATCTGTAAAATTGGGGTGATACTTACATGCTCTCACAGCTGAGTCTGTAAAGCATAGTCAAAACAGCTCAAGGACAGTTGATTCTTCTTCCACAGAGGGGCTCAAAAGCCCCCAGAACTTCTTGCTCTGCCTAGTACCCCACAGCCCTGCAGCCAGCAGGTCTCTTGGCTGCCCCTCCTCCTGGAGAAGCCCAGGGCCTCCTCTTCCGTTCCAGTTCCTCCCTTCCAGGCAGAGGAGACCCCAGCGAGCCCTGAACGTCCACAGAGGCTGGGCAGCAGGGACTGAGTGGCGATGGAGGAAATCACAGGACTCCCTCCAGGAGTGAGTCAACAGGAGGAGCAGGAGTAAAGATAAGACAGTGTTAAATTATTTTATGATATAACAGTTTCCATTTTTCTTCCTGATTGTTTTCAAAGAGATATATTCAGATATATCTCCTGAACTGTAGTCATTCAAGAGATCCCCAAGTTCCCTGGGTGCAGGCTGAAGCGTCTCTCTCTCCTAAGTGAGAAGATGGAGCAGAGAGAGATGTGTGTGACGCCCCACGGCCGGTGGGAGACAAAACTGGAGCTGACTTGCCAGGTGGAACCTCAGGTCCAAGTCACCCATCAGACCTCACTGCTCCTTGGGAACCTTCTGCTTATAAAGATGAGAGGCGTGGGTGGAGATAGGCTGGGGACCCTCCGCCCTGGGGGTCTTCCGGGGCAGGGACCCCTCACTTCCTTTGCTGTAGGAAAGAGAGAACGCTTCTCTAGAGACTGAAGGATGGACAAAACCACCTTTCGAGAAGGATAAGAACTGAAAGGAAAATAAGTAAGGAAAAAAAGAGGAGGTGCCTGAGACAGCAGGAAGCATGGGCTCCCCCAGGGAGGGGGCAGATGCCGGTTGGGAATGGGGAGGGGTCACCTTGCGGAACATTTTTCTGCTTTGCTGGGGGTGGGGCAGTGTGGGGCTGTAATGATCTCCGAAGCCTTGAGACTTCCAGTCTAAGGAGATGGAGGGAGCGATAGGGGTGAGGTGGGGGTGTAGATATGCTGATAAGCAGGGCTGCAGAGGAAAGGAGCACCTGCCCAGTAATACTCAGCCTATAATGCTAGTGCTGGAGGGAGTGGGGGCGGGAGGGCCCGGTCCGAGCCGCACAGAGCAGGTGCGCAGGCTGGCACCAAGGGCACGGTCCTTGGGTGCCGGAGGAGGGAAGGCGCCCTCCACCTCTGGGTCTTCCCTTCCCACTTGCACACGCCTTTGTCTGTACTATTCTTTTCAGTGGAGGGGTGGAGAACAGGAACAAGCTTCCTGAAGGAGACCAAACTGTCCCCTCATCCCACCTGGCAGGCTGGAGATTTAGAAATGACTTCCTAATCTTTGGGCTTCTTTGGGCTTCCCTGGTGGTTCAGTTGGAGAAGGCAATGGCACCCCACTCCAGTACTCTTGCCTGGAAAATCCCATGGACGGAGGAGCCTGGTGGGCTGCAGTCCATGGGATCACGAAGAGTCGGACACGACTGCGCGACCTCACTTTCACTTTTCACTTTTATGCATTGGAGAAGAAAATGGCAACCCACTCCAGTGTTCTTGCCTGGAGAATCCCAGAGACGGGGGAGCCTGGTGGGCTGCCGTCTATGGGGTCGCACAGAGTCGGACACGACTGAAGCGACTTAGCAGCAGTAGCAGCAGGTTGTTCAACTGGTAAAGAATCTACCTGCAATGCAGGAGACCTAGGTTCGATCCCTGGGTTGGGAAGATGCCCTGGAGAAGGCAAAGGCTACCAACTCCAGTGTTCTGGCCTGGAGAATTCCATGGACTGTATAGTCCTGCTGCTGCTACTGCTGCTAAGTCACTTCAGTCGTGTCTGACTCTGTGCGACCCCATAGACGGCAGCCCACCAGGCTCCCCCGTCCCTGGGATTCTCCAGGCAAGAACACTGGAGTGGGTTGCCATTTCCTTCTCCGATGCATGAAAGCGAAAAGTGAAAGTGAAATCGCGCAGTCGTGTCCGACTCCTAGTGACCCCATGGACTGCAGCCCACCAGGCTCCTCCGTCCATGGGATTTTCCAGGCAAGAGTACTGGAGTGGGGTGCCATTGCCTTCTGCTCTGTATAGTCCATGGGGTCGCAAAGAGTCAGACACAACTGAGTGACTTTCACTTCACTTCCTTATCTTTGGGGAGCCCTCTCCTCTTCTCTCCTCTGGCTTCTCTCCCCAGTCCTCCATCCCCTTTGTCAGGTCCTGCATGGCCACCCTCTCCTCCCTTCTCTCATCAGTCTTCATCCTCTGGGAGCTTTCTGCAAACCAGGAGTGCTACAACCTCCCTCCTGCAGGCAGATGCTTCCTTGCATGATGGTGATGTGCCAGGGTCTCGTGAGAGTAGACAAGAGTTGGTCCAGGGCCCCTGATAAAACCTCACTGTTTTATCTCAGAGCCTGTTGGCATCAAAGGCACCAGACCTCTTATTCTGATATGATAAGGAGCAAAGTGTGAGTCACTCAGTTGTATCCGACTCTTTGCATCCCTATGGACTGTAGCCCGCCAAGCTCCTCTGTCCATGGAATTCTCCAGGCTATACATACTGGAGTGGGTAACCATTCCCTTCTCCAGGGGATCTTCCCAACCCAGGAATCAGACCTAGGTGTCCCGCATTGCAGGCGGATTCTTTACCATCTGAGTCACCAGGAGAGCCCAGAAAGGAGGACAGCATGTAAGCCTGGATTTCAATATTTGGTCATACACTCGCACCCTACCTGCCCACAGCTCTGTAGGGAAAGAATTTGAATACCATCTTTAAAAATATGAAGAAGAATTGTCATTGGATGGTGGAATTATTTGCCTTTTTTCCATAATTTTTAAATATACTTTTGTAATAAGAAAAAAAACATGAAGGGATTCCTGGTTTCCCATGAAGATTTATCTCCTAGGCACAGGGCATCAGGCAGGTGTCTGGTGAGGAAGTTAGAGTTGTGGTAGTCAGTGCCAGCCAGTTGGTCCTTTCGGCTCTAGCTGCTCCCCTAAGGCAGGCCCAACCACAACCACCTGCCCCATCCAAACTCACAGAGTTGGGGATGGCTTCTCAGTTAGCCAGGAACACAGAAGCTCCTCCCCCAAATAGCCAGGAGGAGGTTAGTGATTTCTTTCCAGGCAAGCAGCATTTCCTGGACCTGCAGGTCAAGGAGTGCAAGGGAGGGGTGAACAGGGTCACCCGCTTACTGAAACTTGCCTCTCCCATCGTCAGGTGACCTCCTGTACCGTTCCCCAGTCACCCTGTCACCGGGCTTGGATCACAGAAGTATACAGGAGGCTGTGTCGGCCGTCCAGGAAAGAGTCTCCCAGTAAGCCTATCGGCTGGCACGGGCGGCATCCTTCGGAAGGAGGCTCTGCCGGCCCTGCCGTTCGGCCATCTGCCCCCTTTGAGGAAGAGCGCAGATTTCTGGACGTGTCTCACCCCCGCATTTGATGGTTCATTCAGGTGTGCGTGTGTGGATGCCGGGAGTGATGTGAGCTCACGGTCCTGGCACCCGGCTGTCCCTCATGGCTTGTATCTGACTCTGGTTTTCCAGAGCTGGCCTTCATCCCGTCTCCCCAGCCCTCTGCTCCAGGAAGCAGATGTCAGCTAGCCCCAACCTATTACTGCCAACGGGTCTGTGCCCAGCAGGGTAACGGGCAGGGCGGGGACTGGGACGTGAAGGCAGGTTTCTTGAGATCCATTCCTTGGGATCCTCGCCTCTGCCATGCTGATTTTTCTGTGAAGACTCTCTTCTTCCCACCCTTGAGAGACTGAGTTTAGACACTGAGTCTTTAAGAGCTTTGTCTGAGTACAGAAGGATATGAAATGAGGCAAGACGCATTCGTCTGTCAGTACAAGAGGGCAAAGCTAGAACTAGTCCAGGGGAGGACAAGGAATGAGAGGGCGGTTCCACTTGGGTCCAGAGTACTCTGCTCTCACACCCAAAGCAGGTACCTACCTCCTCCTCCAATTAGGTCCTCCCTTGCCCTCATTTTGGATGGACTGAGTTTCACGCACAGCCCAGGACTTGAAGAGACTCATTTGGACATGGGTCTGGGCCTCAGTTCATGCAAGTTGCTTTCCTTTGAGAAAGGCCACACAGAGGAGGAGGGGGGAAGGTGTGATCTTTAAAACCTAAAGAATCAGCAAGAGCCCTACTCCGCACCTTATTTTCTGTGTGACCTTCGATGGGCAAGTCATTTCTCTTGTGAACCTCGGTTTCCTCATCTATATAATGGGTACGGTGATGCCATGACTTTGAGTCCTGGTTGCCACATGGATCTCATGACATAATGGCCTTGAAAGGACTGCACAGACTCTTCGGTCACTGCCGTGGTCCTCCACTGCTGAGGTCCACGGCGGTCCTCCCCGGAGCCTCTATTGTCCCCTGTGGACTACTCTCCATGCTCCTGCCTGCCAGTGGAACTCTCTAGGGAGCTGGGATGAGAGTTGAGCCCACGGCTGTGATGTCACAGAGCTCATGACATCAGAGGTCCTCTGGAAGGGAAGGGAGAAAACGGTGCTGGGAAGGGGGAAGGGCCGGGACAACGGACAGGGGAGGGAGGAGGCAGGGGAGCCAGCAGGGCACTGGGACGAGTGAAGACCAAGGGCAGCGGCTGGGCAGGCCCATGAGCTCCTTGGGCTCCCAGCTCTGCAGGGCAGCATTCCTGGGCGCCCTCCTGCTGCTGCTGCTGCGAGTCAAGGGGGTGAAGACACAGAGAGAGAGCCCAGGCCTAGATGAGAGGAGTCAGAAGGAGAAGACACCCTCTACAGGTAGGGGAAGAAGGAGGAGGACCCCTGGAGCTGGGGATCAGACCTCTGTGGAGCCAGATCACTTGTCAGGCTGGAGGGGAAGCTGAGCTAGGTTTGGATTATGAGCGATCGCCCCGGGCCCTGTTGTACTGCTGCAGTGGAGTGTCCTATAAAGGGTCTAGAGCCATGGTTCCTGGCCAGAGCCATGTTCTGGGCACTCTGGGGCCAGCTGATGTGCATGGGGCCTTGTGGAAATGGAAAGAGGGTCTTTGAAGTTCATCCTTCTCTAAGATGGCCCCTCACTCCCCAAATGAGGTAACACTTTGGAGGAGGCAGTTTGCATTGGCAGTGGGATATGCATGTCCTTGAGTGGGGACTATGATCGCATACAGACCAGAGAGACTGCACCCCACCCCCCACCAGGAGCATCACCTCTGTAGTCAAGGACAAGGGTGTGGGTCAAGGGGTACCCACGTTCCCCAACTCCTTCTCGTCTCCAGGGCAGTGCAGGGGCAGGGGGAGGGCAGTCAGAACCCCTCCTTTCATGCCGTCCCCTTGCCCCATTCCAGACCAAGATCGAGAACAGTTTGAAGAGCACTTCATGGCCTCATCAGTGGGCGAGATGTGGCAGGTGGTGGACATGGCCCAGCAGGAGGATGACAAGACCTCAGAGGTGGCGGCGATCCGTGACCACCTGTTTGACCTCGCCTTCTGCTTTAACCTGGCCAGCATCATGGTTTTTTTATGAGGGACATTGAGGCGGAGGTGGTGGCCTGGTTCCTGGATGAGGACCTGGACATCTACCTCCGCTTTATGATAGCTTACTGACCCTCTCCCCCAAGGGCTCCAGGGCGCTTCTCCCAAGGGAGAAGAACACGTGGCTTTCTGGCTCCCACCAGCGGCCCTCTCCCAGAGGTCGCAGCATCAGACAGAGCCCTTGCTGTCTGAGCATCATCCACGGCCACTGCCCACTTGCCTCCCCAGGCTTTGAGTGCCATCTTCAAGAGCTAAGACACCAGACCCCTGCCCTTCTCTCCCCTAGCCTCTCCTGGCTCTATTCAACAGACCAGGGGGAGGAGGCAGCAACAATGAAAGTAGTAATCAACACCTGTAAGCAGCTGGGGGCAGCTTCATTCTGTTTCTAAGCAGTCTGCTTAGTCACGAGACCTTTGGCCCACCAACCTTCAGCTCAGTGATTGCTGCTTTAGCTCACGTCCATGGAACTCTGCTTGGCCTGCTTTCGTTTTTTTCTGACTTCTAGGCACAAGGCATAGCAGGAAATTGTTCTTAGGAGACAGGCAGAAGCCAAGGGCCAGCTTTTATTTTTGGAATGGAAGGGCAGAGGAGGTGTTGCCCTGATTCCAGGGATGGGGCGCAGAGATGCCGATACACCTGTACTGAGATCTCATTGGGAACCGGCCAGGTTACCAGAGTTGGCAGCGGCTGGAGGGGTTCAGGAGGGCCCCCTGGGGACAGCGGAAGTGTCTGGTGAAGGCTGGACTGTCACTTAGGGGCCCGTGGACTCGAAGGGTAGGAGGGCTGTGAATGTCCTGAGGATCCTGGGTGCTGGGGTCCCTACACATCACCTGGGGAGAAAAAGAGGTCCACACGGGGTGAGGAGAACAGCAGAGCCTCAGATCAGCAGGACGCAGCAGACCTGGTGACCAGGTGATGACAAGGGAGCAGACAAAGAGAAAAGCGGGGACAGCAGTGCTCCAAGGGCCTCGGGGAGAAAGAAGATATTTGCCATTTGTAGGTCATTTAATCCGGCAGCAGGTATCTGGTGAGGGTGGAACTGTGTCATGATAACATCTAAAAGTGCCCTAGAGGCAGGTCTGTTGTGAGAACTCTGTGGGGGTCTTCAAGTGTCCTGGGGGACTGGGGACAGTGTCTTTTGAGGGAATACATGGCACTGGGCGGGGGGGGGGTATGTCAAGTGGGGACCCCACCTAGGGGCGGGGTCTCCAAGGAGGAATATGATCAGTGGATAGTCTGTTAAGACTCTTTTGGAAGGGGTCAGTATTTCTAGAAGAAATGAGAGAAGACAAAAGTTGGTCTCATCTCAAGGAGGAATTTAGGAATTTTTTTTTTTCCTCTTTTTTTTTGAAGGGAGTGCTAGACTCGGTAGAAGAATTTATAGTAGGATGAAGGATGGTCCCCTGGGCACATGTGTGAAAGGGCGACAGTGTGGATTTGTGCAGCAGAGGGTTGGGGACACTGGGGAGAGATGTTTCAGGCAGGAGAGATTCTCTGAGCAATAACAGGAGGGTATTTATCTGACGTGGATTAAGCCCTGGTGGGAGATGGTGGCGGCTTACCTGGGCATAGCTTCGGAAGAAGAGTTGCCGGGGGCTGAGGTCTAGGTTGGGCAGGATGGTTTCCCCACGGAACAGTACTAGCCTCTTTTTGTATGCCTGGATATGGGGGTGGGATGGAGAGTTGCCCTTAGGCTCCAGACCCGTAGCCAACTGGAAGTCTGATGCCCTATATACAATATCCAAAGCCAGCTCCTGATCCTTCCCAAGTTCAGCCCTGACACACTAATCTGAACCAGGAGAAGACATCTTTGCTGTAAGATCTATGGATAGCCTCGAAAAGAGGGCTTGTGGAGTGGGGGTGGGGAGTCCTCAAGTTGCCAGCTGTTCAGTAGGGATGTGAAGGGCAGAAAGCTTTGCCATGTTTGCATGAGGGATGGTGGAAGGAAACACTAGCGACAGGCTGTCTATTCTACTGGTAAAACTAGATCCCAGCCCTTGGGATGTGTTACCTTCAGTGCGATGGCCAGTGCCCCCGCGTCTGCAGCATCCTCCAGGAGCGTGTGGGAGACATCAAAGGAGGTTCCCTTGGGTGATGGTAAGGCAGCATAGAGGCGTTCCAGGCACAGCAACGCCTTCTGCAGGGCACGGGTGTCACAGGCTGGACAGCCCCCGGGGAGTACTGTTGAAAATGGGGCACGAGGAGGAAACTGTGAGGAGTGATGCCGGGGTGAAGACGTGGGGCTTCTGCAAACCACGCTGGCTCCTGGGAGAGCTGCAAAAGCTCCAGGACACACCCACCTGGAGCCCTGGCACAGCCTCCCTGCCTCCTCTGGGCCAACTTTGGGGACCTCACCTGCCTTCCTTTTGGCCCCACCTGCCAGTCCTCCCAGTGGCCCGCTGCTACTCACAGAGCTGGTCAAAGATGTGCAACAGCTCACGGGCCATAATGCTGCCAGCAGCGCCGAAGTTCACAGCTCTAGGGAGACAAGGGCTCATCTGACTCTCAGAGTCCTTCCAAGGTTTGGCCCCAGTTCTCCAACCACAAGTCCTGTCCATCATTCATCATAACACTGGTCCATGACTCTCAGGAGACTTCCTGCCCACCTCAGAGAATGGCCCATACCTGGGATAGCCAGGGTGGAAAAATGGGGGTTGAAGGAGTCCGGCTGGGAAGACCATCACGTGGTCAGGTATTGAATAGGAAGCCTTGAGGTCCCAGGGGAGCACCTGCCACCTGCGGGAAGAGCACACCCAAACTCCAGCTCCATCATTTACCCAACGTCCTTCCTGAAGGACTGCTGCTGCTCCCTCGAACCTCTGTGTCTTTCCTGGGAATTGTGGACAGCTGTCTCTGGGATGTGGTGTCTGTGTCTCCCTGGCTCTCATACCTGTGACTGGAGAAAGGCTGCAAGAACCCCTGGATGACTCTGGCTTGGCGGGAGCGGACGCAGCTCAGGAAGGTCTGGAGGAAGCTGGGTCCAAGTTGCACCTGGGAGGAGCCAGGACATGACTCAAATACATGGAGACAAATGCAGGCGCACACTGATACACCCTGACGTGGCTGTCTGAACCAGACAGATAAGCCCTGACTCAGAGACATCCCCACAACAGTGGAAAGCTGGCGCCAGGACACCACCGTGTGTTACTGCAAACCAGCTTCACGTATATCAGCACACACACACACACACTCAAGCAAATCACACAAATGCATGGGTGTGAGAGTGCACACAGACTCACCATTACCTGAAAAAGTTCTGTTCTTCTGCTGGCAAAACCTACTGTGTGGCTGTGTATGCTAAGTCGCTTCAGTCGTGTCTGACTCTTTGCGACCCCACAGACTATATAACCCACCAGGCTCCTCTGTCCATGGGATTCTCCAGGCAAGAATACTGGAGTGGGTTGCCACACCCTCCTCCAGGGGATCTTCCACACCCAGAGATCAAACCCGTGTCTCTTATGTCTCCTGCATTGGTAGGAAGGTTCTTTACCACTGAGCCACCAGGGAAGCCCCATTGTGTGGCTGCTCGCCCATCAAGCCCAGTCAGCACCAGGGCAGGGAAGGGGTGGGTTAGGGTCAACCAGGGAAAATGACTGTCTGCTACTCAGATAGCGCAGAGGATGAGGAAGCTGAGGATTAGAAAGGGCCTGGCAAGGGCGAGGACTCACATCGTCGTATTCCTGTCTGGCCGGGTCTGGCTTCAGGGCCCACTCAGAGGGCCCCATCTTCACCTGCAGTTGGGTAAGCTGGGAAGAGACATGAAGGTAGAGGACTCTAGTGACCTCACGTCTATCATAAGGACTTTCTCCTGCTCACTGCCCTGTCCCCTCCTCTGGTAGTGTCACCAGGATGTCCGTGGGGCACGTTGGTGGTTACACTTGCCTCGTGCCCTGAGCACCCTTTCCCAGTCACTGTGCTGTCCTGATCCCACCTCTGCTGACTCCCACTACACATCCCCATGCTGTCTCCTCCTGGCCTTACCCTGTCCTGGGCCTCTGCCCGGGTCTCTCTATCCATCCAGGGAACTGTATGAAGGTGAGAGATGAAGGTATCCTTGATGGTACTGAATAATTCCATGGCCTGCAGGCAGGAGGGCGCAGGGAGAAGAAAACAGGATCAGGATCAGTCTTAGTCCTGGGTCCTGCCCGCCAGCCCTTCAGGAAGGGGCCTTGGCCCTGAGGAGCTGCCCGGGGGAGGAAGACCTCAGAAAGAGGAAGTGGTATCTGCTAGGTGAGCAAAAACTCAGGGCACAGAGAGCTGTGGTGATGGAAAGGCAGTACCAAGCACAGAACAGGAAGGTGGGGATGGGTGACTCCTAACAGCTGACGGGGGAGATAGTTCCTGTCTGAGGGGAGACCTCAGCCTGCAGGGGAGACACCATCCTCTTGGCCAGGCAATCCATTCAGAAAGCTGGGGGAGGAAGAGGACCACCATCCCCTTCTCTGCTCTCTGCCCTCCTCAGCCATCTTCCTGAAGGCCTGCATTTCCTCTCCCCATCTTCCCAGCTTCGTCCGCTTCCCAACAAGCTAAAGCCGTCCCAGCCATGCACCCTGACTGTGGAGTTATCACTTTCTCCACCGTCTACCATCCTGTGTATTTCCTTTCTAGATGGAGGAAAATAGATGACAGCATCGGCAACCTGAGTTCAAACCTTGACTCCACTATTTGGGGTAGCTGTGTGGTCTTGGGCAAATCACTTCACCCCTCTGTGATACCAGGAATTAAAGCAGTGCCTGCAAATTGCTTGCAAGAGGACCACGCACATGGTAGCCTCTGCAAGGCATTCAGGAGTTACCATGGGTACTTCTTACAGTGATAGCATGCCATTCTTACATCGTTTCACAAGTTGTTCAAAAATCATAGACAGATAAGGAGTAGGCTTAGAGGTCACGGAGTTCAGTTTTCTCATTTTATGGTTGAAGAAACACATGAGCAGTAAAGCCGGGTGGCTTGTTCAGGTTGGTATGTGCCGCGCAGACTCTGTGTCTCAGAGCTAAACCATGCAGACTCTAGGGGTTCCGCATGTCCCTCTCTGGATTCTCTAACTGCCTGGTTCTCTGACCACGGAAACCATCAAGAAGGGCAAAGTCGAGAAGATGGGTTGGGTGGGAAGGGGTGGGAGGACGTCGGCTGAAGAGGAGCTCTCACGTACAGCACTATGGGTGCTGGGTCTGAAAGTCTCCTGGATGAACAAGGTGGCCAGTGTGGGCTCGAAGAAAGCTTCTGTCTTCTCCACGCACGTCATCCAGCGAGGGTGGACCGGCTGCAGAGACAAAGCTGGAATGAGCGGCTCCTGTCAAGGGTTCTTCCTCATCCACTTTTCCAGGCCAGTCTTGCCTAGACCCTCTCTCCCAGGGGACGTTCTCTTTTCTGGACTCTCTGGGTCTGTCTCCCTTTGGTCTATAAACCCTTTTGGTGACACACATGGGGAGTTTGCTTCTTAGCACAAAGGGGCTCAGAACTTCTCCAGCATTAGTCATGAGCCTGGGCTGGGCAAACTAACCTTGTTTACTGCCTAATGAATTTGAAAGCAAGGCCTCTGGGAAGCATCCTTCTGGATAACTAAAGGGCTCCTGGGAAGGACAGGACTAGATTCAACCCTAGTAGCTCAGACGGTAAAGCATCGGCCTGCAATGAAGAAGTCCCCTGGCTTGATCCTTGGGTCAGGAAGATCCCCTGGAGAAGGAAATGGCAACTCACTCCAGTATTCTTGCCTGGAGAATTTCATGGACAAAGGAGCCTGGTAGGTTACAGTCCATGGGGTCGCAACGAGTCAGATGCGACTGAGCGGCTAATACACTCACACAGAGCCAACCCTCTGACTTTGGCAGGTCTGCTTGCCACCTCGTCCCTGCCTACCACACACCCCTCCCACCATGTGCATGGCTCAGGGATCCCAGTGAAGACACCCCTCCTCCCAAGCTTCTTTACCTAAACTAGGAATTGAAGAAGGAAATTTTTCCCTGCCTCCTGCCTTCCTCCCCCACTCTGCAAATGGTAAGACCTTCTCTTATAAAGAAGAAAGTTATCAGAGCAAAATTGAGTTTTAGATACCATATTGCTTGGTAGGAGAAGAGGAAAAAAGAAAAGAGGAAATATATGCAATTCGGAGAGCTAAGGAGCTTTCTGCCAAATCAGGGTAAAGAATATAGGATGAGGGGCTTCCCTGGTGGTCCAGTGATTAAGAATCTCTGCCTTGCAATGCAGGGGATGGGCACGTGGGGTTTGATTCCTGGTTGAGGAACTAAAAGTCCACATGTCACAGAGCAATGAAGTCCATACCACAAATACCGAGCCCAATTGCTCTGGAGCCCACACCGTAACTAGAGAGTCCAAATGCCACAACTAGAGATCCCACATCATGCAATGAAGATCCCGTGCGCTGCAACTAAGATCTGACACAGTCAACTAAGTAAAACAAAATACATATTTTTTTAAAAAAAGAATATAGGATGAGATGATGGACACCTTCAAAGGTGGAGAAACAGATAGATAAGAACTCAAAGAGGACTTTGGCAATCAGGGTGGTTTTAAACAGCAGGGTGGAAAGAATAATGAACAAGAGAGAGATGCTGGTGTGGATGGCGTTGCAGAAATGACACAGGGCAGGTGAGAGACAAATTCAAGGAAGCGAGAGTAGGGAAAGCTGAGTGGGAACTTAGGAAAAACATATTAATATGCTAATTAGGGTCGAGTGGGATGAAGTCACTAGACTTCATTCCTGTTACTTCTTTACCCCCCGGGGCCTCCTGGCAGGAAAGTGACATAGGCTGCTACCCTACATTCTGGTCCTAAGGTTGGAGATTGCTTACGGGGCTTCCAATGGAAGAGGAAAGAGAAAGCAAAGCCACTACTGCTGTTGTTGAAGACACTCCTGGGCCTGCCTATTAGAATGGTTACCTTTTTGGAGGTTGCTCCAGACCCAGTTGCCCACGTCTCTGTGTTCCTGTCTGCCCCCTCGCCATGAGGTCTATTAAGGACCTTCTCCTGGTGAGTAGGGACTCAGAAACTTTTGATATTGTATTAGTTGATGCTCTGAAGCTCACAAACATGAAAAACAAATAGAAAGGCCCATGGGTCTGACAGCAATGCCGGGGACAGGGGCAGACTCTGCTTTGGCTTCATCTCCTGCAGCCTCCTGAGGACAAGCTCAGTTCTGAGACTGCTTCTCAGCAGACAGCTGAAGGCGATGGAGGGCTGCACCCAAGACAGCAGCGAGCACATGAGCCTTGAGCTTGATAATGTGGATCTGCCTGCCCTGTCTGCCCCTCCTGCTTCTTAAGTTGTTTCCTGATCCCTTTTGCCGATACTTGCCTTTAGCAGCCTTTGTCAGCTCCATGCCACAGCCCATAGCCTGGGCCATGGTAGACCCTGACTTGGTTCCTGAAGCATATGGAGACCACCTTGGACCACTCACTGCTGTCCTTGTGCCACTCTGCGACTCTTCTGGTCACAACTGTGCTGAGTCGTATGTTCTATATGCAGAAAAGTAACTTCCAGGATCTATAAATGAATGTTAAGTCTCAGGGGTGGAGGTTGACAGGTTATGTATTCATCTGCTGGGGGTTATCAGTATCTGAGTTGTCTCTCGAGACATGAGATGATAGACTATACCATATTAGTCATAGAGAAAGAAAAAAAATCACTGTTAAAATATAAAGGATGAAAGAAATACTTAAAATCCAAGATAATGAGGCTCAATAGATCAAGAAACAGAGAAAAAAATTGTAGGGATGTGAGTAGGGAAATGGATTGGGAGTTCGGGATTAGCAGATGAAAACTACTATATAGAGAGTGTATAAACAAGGTCCTACTGTATAGCATAGGGAACTATATTCAACATCTTGTGATAAGCCATAATGGAAAAGGATATGAAAAACAATATGTGTGTATGTATATGTATATATATATATATATATATGCACACAGAGCTGCTTGGGGGAACAGGGGAAATACTACCCAGAACGTGCTCTATAAATTTTATATATATATATAAAACTAAATCACTTTGCTGTACAGCAGAAATTAACAAACACTCTAAATCAACTCTACTTGAATAAAAAAAATTTAAAAAAAAGAAAGAAAAATATTTGCAGATAGAACCTTTGAACCATGAGTAATGACAAACATGACAGAAATCAAGAAAAACTCCAAGAGTCTGGAGGGAAGTGGATTTCTGTGCAATTTTCAGTAAGGGGAAAGTAGATTTTAGAGATTACAGGTGAGCCAGGAATCCTTAATGCGCATTTTGAAACACAATTCTAGAATGAATCATTAAACCGATTATTTTTGAACACCTGGAAAATAATGTGTAACTTCTGGGGCCCCTGGTGGCTTCACTGGTGACTCAGACAGTAAAGAATCTACTGGCAATGCAGGAGACCCAGGTTCAATCCCTGGATCTGGAAGATTACCTCGAAAAGGAAATGGCAACCCGCTTCAGTATTCAGGACACGACTGAGTGACTAACACTCTAAGGGCCAGTGTAGGATAACTGGGGATGAATAATGTCAAAATTATTTTCAAATGTCATCATTTTTAGGGGTAATCAACAAGGACCTGAGGGCTTCCCAGGTGGCTTAGTAGTAAAGAATCTGCCTGGCAATGCAGGAGTCACAGGAGATATGGATTCAACCCATGGGTTTGATCCATGGGTTGGGAAGATTCCCTGGAAGAGGAAATGGCAACTCACTCTAGTGTCTTTGCCTGGAGAATCCCGTGGACAGAGGAGCCTGGCGGGCCACAGTCCACAGGGTTGCAAAGAATCGGACACGATTGAGCAGCTGAGCAACAAGAACCTACTGTATAGAACAGGAAAGTGTGAACAGTGCTATGTGGCAGCCTGGATGGGAGGAGGGGTTTGGGGAGAATGGATACATGTGTATCTATGGCTGAGTCCCTTCACTGTTCACCCGGAACTATCACAGCATTGTTAATCAGCTATCACAGCATTGTTAATCAGCTATAGTTCAAAATAAAACAGTTTTTAAAAGTAATGTGACTATATGAATAAATATATATTTTAGCACTAAAAATAAATGTCATCATTTTTAAAGGGTCACTAAATTAGAATGAACAGTAGATCAAGAGTCACAAACTCAAATAGGAGCTGTGAGGTACCATAAATAACAGAAGCAGCCCAACATCAGAACCCCAGGACCAGAAGGGGTGATGGCAACCCCATATCCAGGCCTACTGGCTGCATCCCTGAGTTCCAGTCATTTGTTGCCCTGGGAGGAGGCTAACTCAGCACTCACGTTGAAAACAACAACCAAAAGGGCTGGAACTCTCTTTGTGTGTCAGCGCCTAATTTTTGAAAGTCAGCCATTCATGAAAAGTTTGTAAAAATCTTTAGAGTCCAATGAAACACACCCATGAGCCAGATTCATCCTCCAGGATCACAGTGGTTCTCCCTCTGCATAGACAATTCAGCATTTACTAAATGTGAATTACTATAATAACTTACACCCTCGCACTTCAATTACACAAGCTGTATGTAGGAGCCTAATGCCTGTTCCGCCTAGCTCACAGAGCTGCTTGGGATAACAGGGGAAATACCACACAGAACGCGCTCTGAAAACTCTCAAGTTCTACTCCATTCTGTTAGTGCTATCTTGATTTCAAGATACCATCTGGTACAACCATAAGTTATGTCCTTGTGAAATCGATGGAAAAATCCATGTTAAATAACAGTGTTGTTTGAGTGGATTCTGAACTGGCTGACCCAGAAGGGAATGCCAGTGATTACTGTCTCCAATTTAGTACGAGCTTCCCTGACTGCCCCACTGAACATTGTAACATGTCCACCCTGGGTATCTCTCTCCCTCTTTCCTTTTTTTATTTTTTCATAACACTTAATACCATCCCCTGGTGGCTAAAATGGTAAAGAATCTGTGTGCAATGCAGGAGACCTGAGTTTGAACCTTGAGTCGGGATACCTTGGAGAAGGGAATGGCTATCCTCTCCAGTATTCTTGCCTGGAGAATTTCATGTATGGAGGAGCCCAGAGGGCAAGTCTAAAGGGTCACAAAGAATGGGACGTGACCGAGCGACTAACACTTTCACTTTTTTTCCAATACCATCCAATGTATTTTATTTAGTTTATAGTCTTTCTGTCTCCATTAGAATAGAAGCATCTGAGGACAGAGATTTATATCTATTTTGTTCATGAAGAATCTGAAGAGTCTAGAGAAGTGTCTGGCATATAATAGGGACTCAATTAATATTTGTTGCATAAATGGATTACTGCCTACACTGGTCTTCAATAACCTGAATCAATACTCTTTCCTCTGCAGAATCTTACCAGTAATCTAGATGCAGACTCAGTAAATAAAACCACAAATGACTCAAGGCAGAAATCACAGATCACTGAAACAAGGGCTAAAATCCCCTGAGTAAACACACATGTTGGCGTGACTGTAAATAGTTTACCCTTAACAGACACAAATGTGAAGTTCTGCTTTTAATTTCCCAAACTCAGCTTCTCGAGTTTAATAAGAGAAAAACTTGGCTTAACAGCCATTTTCACTGACTACATATACCCAAAATTAATAAACAAAATATGGTCAGATGAGACCTGACAGTCCTTTTGAATAAGAGCATTACAAATTGGAATTCATTCAGAAGAACATGGTGAGACATCTGTAATTCATGACCATCAGATAGAAATACACATTTTGGTCCAATTAAGGCCAAAAGCTCCGTGGTGTCTTTGACTCCACTCCCCCTCTCACACCAAACATCCATCAGGAGACTGCTGCTTACCTACAGAATATGTTCTTTTAAAACATAAAACAGATAAATCCTTCTACAGGCCCCTGTTACATGAAGAGAAAAACCCAAGACCTTACAGTGACTGACCAGGGCCTGGTATAATCCCCTCCTGGGTCGCACAGAGTCGGACATGACTGAAGCGACTTAGCAGCAGCAGCAGCCCTCTCTGATTTCCTCCTCCCTCCATTACCTCCACCCCCCCTCCCCTACAATGCTTAGTCTCTTCAGTCGTGTCTGACTCTTTGCGACCCCATGAACTGTAACCTTCCAGGTTCCTCTGTCCATGGGATTCTCCAGGCAAGAATACTGGAGTGGGTTGCCATGCCCTCCTCCAGGGGATCTTTCTGACCTAGGGATTGAACCCATGTCTTCTGTATTGCAGGCAGATTCTTTACCCAACTGAGCCACCCAGGAAGCACTGATTTCCTCCCTATTCTTACTCTCTTTGCTCTCTCTGCTTCAGTTGCACTGATTTCCAGGCTGATTCTCAAACCCCTAGGCAAGCAGGACAGCCTTCCAGCAAGCCCTGTCACCTCTTCTCAGCCAGAGCCACCAAGAGGGTCCCTCACACTGCACCAAGCCTCAACTAGGCTTCCCTTGTCGCAATGAGATGACATTCTTTCCTTTCCCAGAAAACCCTTTCCTCTCCCTAGACACTGCTTCCTTACGGCCTACCTCCTGCTCAGCTATCTCACTGACCATTTAAACCCTGATCTCTCCATCTTGGAAATTCAGAGAGCATCTAAACAAGGCCTTTCTTAGAACACAGCTACACCCATTCATTTACTGAGCATATGATTGGTCTTATGTTAGAAGGACAGAGATGAATGGTTGCAACACAGCTCACATAGACCACTAAGCCAAAAAAATGTACTATCTTGATCTTTATAGAAAGAATTTGCCAAAGCATTTTTTGTTACCACCCACTATTTCTCAACCCTGCAGTTTGTTGTTAAAAATGTGACCTCACAGGTCAGGTAGACCTGTTTTGGAGTCTGTTTCTTCACTTATGAGGTGTTTGGTCTTGGGAAAGTTACTTGTCCTTTTGAGGACCTCAGAGCATTTCTGAGAGTAGTAAATAAAATAAGCACTGCCTGATATAGAGTAACTACTCAACATATTTCAGCTATTATTATTATGCATCATATTTGGTACCATTCCAGACCAGGGAAGGGGCTTCATCAAGTCACAGAACTATCTGTTGGTAGAGTCTGACTCAGCTTTTAAGTCCAAGGACAATTACACATCCTAAAAGCTTCCCTGGTGGCTCAGTGGTAAAGAGTTCACCTGTTGAATGCAGGTGATATGGGCTCCATCCCTGGGTCAGAAAGATCCCTTGGAGAAGGGAATGGCAACCCACTCCAGCATTCTTACATTGGAAATCCCATAGGCAGAGGAGCCTGGTGGGCTACAGTCCATGCTGTCACAAAAGAGTCGGACATGACTTAGTAACTAACCAACAGCAAATGCGGAGAGATAAGGATTATAAAATATATATATAAAGGATATATGTGTGTATAAAGGGTGATGACTTTAGAAATTTGTAAGCTTTCTAAATTTTTTAAATGTGAATGTCAACGTTGGCATTCTTACACCCTTCCAAAAGTACTACCAGGCCTCTGGAATTTACATGAACTTGTTTGTTGCCAGGGATTTTCTAGCAACCCCAACTACAAGGGCTTGGGGCTCTGTCTCATCTGAGTCAAGAGAAAGACTGGGCAGAAGGCTCTTGGGGACTACCCACCTGAGAGAATATCCTAGGGAATTTTTTTTTTGTTTTGTGTTTTGTGGGGTTTTTTGTTTGTTGCAAAGATTAAGCACACAGGTGCTGAAGCCAGAGTTCAAATCCTAGCTCTAATAACCTAGCAGCTATACCACCTTGAATGAGATCCTTAACTTTTGGGTCTCAGTTTACCTACCAATAAAACAGGGATGGCATGGTCTGCCCTCCTCGTGGAACTGCTGTGAGGATCAAATCAACTCCTACATTTAAAGGGCTTAGAAAAACGCTTAGCACAGTTTAAAGTCTCCATAGGCAATAACTACATTCCAGTCCCTGTGTTTACAATTCCCTTCTTCAAGTTCTATAGATAGTTCAGATTTGCCAAAGCCACAAATTCCTCCAAGGCAGAGAAATGATCCACAAATTACTAAAAAAAGAAACCCAGTGATGAACAAGACTGCCCTGAAGCGTCACAGAGGCTGGAGGGCATCTAATGTTCTAGATGCTTCCGCTTACACTGGGATGTGTCCACCTAGGATTTCAAAGTTCACAGTCCTGAGTACGGTCAGAGTGGACTTTGGTTAGTGGAGCACGTTTGGTACACAGCTCTGTGCTCTGATATATCAGAATCGGCACCACGAAGCCCACAGTGCAGCCAACAGACCCCAGGGATATGAAGGATGAGCTTTTGATGAAGCACATCTGGACACGGAACACTGGAATCACCTGGACAGATCGAAGGCTCCTGCCCACCACACCGCGTCTCACTCTAGGGAACCTCCTGCCCGTCACACTGCGTCTCACTCTAAGGAACCCTTTATGTCCAGCTCCTCAAGTCACAGTGCTCAGGATAACCCAGCAAATAGTTTAGGGGTCATGACAAAGGAAAAGCAGTTCTTGAGCAGCTTGGAGTTTTCTATCTAGATTTTAATACTCAGCAAAAAGGCCCTGGAGGTAGCCAGACATGTGCCCAAGGGTCCGTTCCCTGGCGTCCCAGCTCTCAGTGTAAGCGCTGAGGGCTTCTGCTGGAGGCCCAGATGTTGGGGGACATCTAGTTCCCACGCCCCTTCCTGAGGGAGCTGTGTCCACATGTGTCCCCCCAGATGGCAGATGCTCCGTTAGCGCCCCACTTGGGAGAATTCCTCCCCTGCTCTCCTCACCATGGGTGGGCGTCCTGTCAGTTCCCCCACTTTCTGGTTCAGCGATCTGTGTGCCTCTTGGAACTGACTGTCCAGGGCTGGAGAAAGTGTCTTCACCAGCCCGAAGATCACGTGGCTTTGCAGAAAGTCCCTGTGGAGAGAAAAGAGACCAACGATATACCCCCAGGCTCTGGGAAAGCCACCAGAAAACCCTCCCTCTGTATGTGTGTGTCGCCCAGTTGTGCCCGACTCTTTGTGACCCCCATGGACTGCAGCCCACCAGGCTCCTCTGTCCATGGGATTTTCCAGGCAAGGATACAGGAGTGGGTTGCCATTTCCTTCTCCAGGGGATCTTCCCGATCCAGGGATTGAACTTGGGTCTCCTGCACTGCAAGCAGATTCTTTACCATTTGAGCTATGAGGGAAACCTTATTTATAGAGAATAACTGCTCGACATGTGAACACGTCAAGAAGAGCTTTTCTTTTTTTCTTGTTTGCCCTAATTTAAAAACACTTCATTGCAAAAAAAATTCCAAAATGATTGGGATAGTAACATCAAAGCTCACAGCTCACAGATTACTTTAACCATTAAAATAATACTGAAAAAGGGTGAGATATCATGAGAATCACCCAAATGTAACTCAGAGACATGAAGCGAGAAAATGCTATTGGAAAAATGGTGCCCCCAGACTCGCTTGACACAGGGTTGCCACAAACCTTTAATTTGTTTAAAAAAAAAAAAAAAAAGCAAAAGCAGTATCTACAAAGTGAAATACAGCAAAGCAAAATTAGATGAGCTCTGCCTGTAATACGTTATCAACCATAGTCGCCATATTACATTGGATTGGCCAGAAGGTTTGTTCAGGTTTTTCCATGGGTTGTTGTTCAGTTGCTCAGCCGTGTCAAACTCTTTGTGACGCCATGGACTGCAGCACACCAGGCTTCCCTGTCCATCACTATCTCCCAGAGTTTGCTCAAAGTCATGTCCACTGAATGAATGATGCCATCCAACCATCTCATCCTCTGTCGCCCCCTTCTCCTCCTGCCCTCAATCTTTCCCATAATATCTTATAGGAAAACCAGAACAAACTTTTTGATCTACCCAATACACTTGAACTGTGGTGTTGGAGAAGACTCTTGAGAGTCCCTTGGACTGCAAGGAGATCCAACCAGTCCATTCTGAAGGAGATCAGCACTGGGATTTCTTTGGAAGGAATGATGCTAAAGCTGAAACTCCTGTACTTTGACCACCTCATGCGAAGAGTTGACTCATTGGAAAAGACTCTGATGCTGGGAGGGATTGGGGGCAGGAGGAAAAGGGGACGACAGAGGATGAGATGGCTGGATGGCATCACTGACTCGATGGACGTGAGTTTGAGTAAACTCTGGGAGTTGGTGATGGACAGGGAGGCCTGGTGTGCTGCAATTCATGGGGTCGCAGAGAGTCAGACACGACTGAGCGACTGAAGTGAACTGAATACACTGGATCTTGAGAGTGTTCATCTTATAACTGAAAGTTGGCACCCTTTCACCAACCTTTCTCTATTTCTCCACCTTTCAGCCTCTGGCAACCACTGTTCAAAACTTGTGTCTGTTTTAAAAAGAGTTTTTCTATCCTGGTGGTTCAGATGATTAAGAATTCACCTGTAATGCAGGAGACCTGGGTTTGATCCCTGGGTCAGGAAGATCCTCTGGAGCAGGAAATGGCTACCCACCCCAGTATTCTTGCCTGGAGAATCCCATGGACAGAGGAGCTGGTGGGCTACAGTCCATGGGGTCACAAAGAGTTAGACATGACTGAATGACTAGCACTAACACTTGCTTGCTGTGGTTTGGTTTGGCGGTGGAGAATGACGGAAGAAAGAACCAAATGAAGAGGGAGACCTCTGAAGTCACAGTGGGGAGAAGGCTGGAGTTCAATTTAACAAAGCAGATTCAAATACTTCCACAACCAAGACAACTCAGCTCCTCTTAAGAGGCATCTTCTAAGAACACCAAAGCTGGGACCCAGGGCTTTTCTCTGCCCTGCTGGCAACTTCCTCACTGGGTTTGACTTTTATCCTTACAGACCTGTTCGCACCCACGTGAATGATTGTTTGCTTCCCTCTGAAGGAGCTTCTAGATGTTGTTGCCACTGAGTTACTATGAAGAAGGGCTTTGAGTCCAAGGTCCCAGGAGGAAGCCACTGTATCCAAGGGGTGGCCACACAGTCTCAGGGCCAGGAGTGAGCCCAACACGGAGCCTCACCCTGCCTCTCCTGACCTTCAGGGTCCATCAAGACCTTCCTGATCTTTCCCACAAGGAGCCCAGAATCCTCGAATACAGTTGGGGAGCAGCCTTTCCCCAGATTTCCCAGCCTTCATCTCCTCCACCAACTCCTCCATGTGCCTCCTTCTCCCGCCCACACCCCTCAGGGGCTGACAAGACACAAATGCCACAACTGTCCTCTGCTCCATTCAGCACACCCTGTGTCTCGTTGGTTACCTGGATCCCTTGTTTCATGTGCGTTTTCCCTACCCATGCCCTCCAAGCCCCTCTTCCTATTTCCTCTATGCCCTCCTAGGCTGTCCATCCCACCCTCTCCCTGCCCTCACATGGCCCTGGATCGCTCCCATCTTCCTGCAAGGCCCTTACTAGCCTGCCTTCTCCAGTGTCCTGTGTCTCTGAGACCTCCAGGTCCTCAGACCTTCTTTCTATCAGCACCCCCGACGTGGGGCAAACCTGTGCTTCAACAGGTCCTTCTCAAGCAGTTGTGACATGTTTTTCAAATACTCCAGGTCATGGACTGCGACGCGATAAGAGGGGCTCAGGGACATCGGTGCGAACGTTGCTTGCAAGCAGGACAACCAGTCGATGGCAGGGGCCTCTCTCTTAAAGGAGAGAGACAGAGGTTGAGGGGGGACCAGAAAAGAGATGGGGGTTCCCCTCTCTTGGGATAGAGAGGGATTGGAAAGCGGGGTGGTTGGGGAAAGGATGGAGTCAGGAAAGTTAGGGGGTGGACTAAGAATTAAGGAAGTGAGGAGAAAGAAGACATGAAGATCAAAAAAGTTTGGGAGCAAGACCTTCATGCCCATCTTCCCCAGCCCTTGGCTCGAGGCACCTGCAACTGGTCAATCGTGATCATCTCGAAGACCTTGCCCTGGGCCTGCTGCTGCTCCCCAGGCCTCAGGAACAGGTTCAGCTGTGAGTTAATGAAGAGGGAATAGGAGGCGTCGTTTCCCACTTTGGTTGGGTCTCCTCCCAGCAAGGTTACCAGGCGATTCAGGTAATTCAGGTATTCCCGCAGGATCTGGGGGAAAGGCAACCTCAGTCACAGCCACCATTGACCCCTGCCTTTCTCCAGCGTCAGAGGTCAGGACCTTGGTCTGCGGCACCATCTTACCTGGGCATAGTTCGGCTCCTGTTTTTGCTTGAGGAGAACGTCAAGCTCTGGCTGGTCTATCTGGACACAAGAGAGGCTGAGAGAAGTGGGGAATGTGGAGGAAGGAGAGGCCAGGTGTGGGGCTATGGGGATGGACTCAGGAAACGGACTGTGGGGGGCCAAGAGGAGGAGCGGGAAAGGCAAAAAAGAGAGAGACTGGGGCTAAGGGACAAGGGGAAAAGTACCAACATGCAAATGTGCAAAGAAGGCATTTCAACTAGTTTGGGGGTGCTCAGCAAGAGAGAAGCATAATGACCCTTGTCCTGTAGGGAACTGTTGCCTATGCCAGAGCCAGGTCTAGGATAAATGGTATGAGATGCCCATATCGGGTGCAAATAGCCAGGACATGGAAGGAAGCTAAATGTCCATGGACAGAGGAATGGATAAAGAAGAAGTGGTACATATATGCAATGGAATATTACTCAGCCACGAAAAAGGAATGGAATGGGGTCATCTGTAGTGATGTAGATGGACCTAGAGTCTGTCATACAGAGTGAAGTAAATCAGAAAGAAAAAAATATATATCATCTATGAACACATATATATGGAATCTAGAAAACTGTTACAGATGAATCTGTTTTCAGGGCAGGAACAGAGATGCAGACGTAGAGAATGGACAAGTGGATACTGACGGGGTGGGGGAAGGGGAGGATGGGACATATGGAGAGACTGGCATTGACATAAATACACTACCATGCGGAACACAGATAGCTATTGGGCACCTGCTGCACACCACAGAGAGCTCACCTCATGGGATGGGGGCCGTGGGAGGGAGGCTCAAGGGGGAGGGGACATATGTATACATTCAGCTGATTCACTTTTTTGTAAAGAAATTAATGCAACATTGTGAAGCAATTATGCTCCATAAAAAAAGAGAGGTACTGAAAACTCAGTAATCAAGATCAATCATATTTTTATTGAAATTTTAAAAATCTAAATTAATGCTTTAAAAAAACCCAAAATGTAATAGTAAAATGTTGCTCATCATGCATTTCCCCATAAAATCCACAATGTATTTTTTTATCATTTTTTAAAATCATAGATATCTCCCCAAAAGTCTGCAATTGAGTTTTGATCCATTTTGGGAAGGAAAAAAAAATTTTTTTTTAATTTACAGTGAACAAAAAAGTGATATTTTGTTCATCATGGGTTTTTGCATTGATTTTGACATTTAAAAAATATTTATTGAAATACTATTTGATTAGTGAGTCTTTGGTACCCTCTTAAGTTCTGCACCCCAGGAAAATAGCCCACTCCCCTCGTGTGCTCACCCTAGTTCTGGCACTGGTGTGTCCTTATCTCTGTCCTGAAGGGTTTTTCTCCCATGTTTTTGGCTTGTCTTATCTGACTTCAATCCCCTACTTCTACCTGGAGCTATAAACTTTTCTGCTATCTTGAAAAAAGCTTTCACTTGACTCTTCTGTCACATTTCATGTCCAAACTTTAAAAAACTAAAAGTCATCTATGCGTCTACTTCAACTTCCCTCCTTCCTAACTCCATACAAGCTGAATCCATTTTCATGATTGTTTTGATGTTATGTCTAGAAAATCAAAGCAGCCAATTCTAAAGGAAATCAACCCTGCATATTTCACTGGAAGGACTAGGGCTGAAGCTGAAGCTCTAATACTCTGGCCACCTGATGGGAAGAGCCGACTCATTGGAAAAGTCCCTGATGCTGGGAAAGATTGAGGGCAGGAGAAGAAGGGGGCAACAGAAGATGAGACGGTTGGATGGCGTCATTGACTCGATGGACATGAGTTTAAGCAAACTCTGGAAGATGGGAAAGGACAGGGAAGCCTGGTGTGCTGCAGTTCATGGGGTTGCAGAGAGTCAGATGAGACTTAGGGACTGAACAACAACCAATAGAAGGTTTCCAGTGGTGTCTCCTCATTCCTTACTTTTCTGAGCTCAGAAGTCTCTGGAATCAAAGATAACTCCTTCCTCCTGAACTGGCCTCTCCCCTGTTCTTTGTGACTCAGTGGAACTGGTTTGACTCCCACTTCCTGGCCCTTCTTCCTCCTCTCTGGCCGCACCTCATTGGAGTGTCCCTCTTCAAGTCATTTTCTCCACCTGCATTTCCCCTCAGAGACCATCTAGTTTCAAGGCAACAGGAGCCACCCTCCTTCCATGCACACCAAACCAACTCTGTGGGGTCCTTTTCTAATTTCTCCACTTCTTTTATTGATATTCAGTCTGTCACCAGGTCCTCTTGAATCACCATGGACCATCACCACTAGGATGAAGTTGTCTACGTCCTCCTGGCCCCAATTTCCATTTCTGTCATAATCATCTCCATTTGGAATTAAGGTTGCTCAACTAGGTTCCTCAGCACCTACAGGCTGACCTCAAAAACCACTGACTCTACCTGGGCGTTATGTAAAACCATCACATTTGAAAAGCCTCCATAGCTCTCTCTTTCCGCTGCCCCCCGCCCCCCCTTATCATGTCAAAAGTTATCACCTCAGTCTGATGATGTAGGCTGGGAATAGTCAGGCTCAACCTCATGTCTTCAGTTTCACTTTTGCCTCCCACTGCACCCCAACCCACCCCAAATCCTCTACTCAAGAGACCAGCCTCCTCGCTGACCCACAGAGGGGTCACACTGTTCCTGGCTCCTCCCTAATCTCAGGACTTCCCTACAGCCCTTTTAAGTCCCTTTAGCTTCACTGTCACATAGGTGAATCAACCAGGCTTCAGAGCTCAGTCCAGTTCTCCCCTCCGAGCTTCTCCTTAACCATTTCAGATCTTAACTAATTTCCCAAGGCTGCACCAGTTACACTCCTCAGCACACCCTGAGAGCTGAACTTGAGAATACCTCACAAGGATTATCAGTTCTTGTATATTCATGCTCATGTAGTTTTGCAGAATTTTGGAAAGTAAGGGCCAAATATATAGCATCACACTGCATCCCACAATACCGATGCCTCCAAGGTTTTATTAACCCATTCAACAAGCATCTGGCATGGGCCTCTAGCTGCCTGGCCCTGTGCCAGGTTCTGAGGACCAGCGATGAATAAAGTGTGAGCCTGTCCTTAAGAGGCTTAGTCTTCAAAACAGGGTTCAAGGCTGAGAGCACGTGAAATGAGAGAACAGAGAGGCCCACCTCCATTGCAGCCAGGGGGAGGGGGAGGACATCCTGGAAGGGATAGTTGTCAAAACCAAAATGCAAAAAATAGGAATTTTCCAGGCTAAGTGTGCAAATTGAGGAGTGGTGTTGCATGGCAAAGGAAGCCATGTACACAAAGAACTGAGAACTATCCTTGGAGCTTTAAGTGCACAAGCTTACCTTGGGGCATAAGGAGGAGATAAGGCTGGAGGAGTTTGTAAGAGGGAGGCTTGCAAGGCTTCCTTAAGGATTAAGAACTGGATCCTGAAGACCCAGTGAGCCATTTAAGGCATTTAAACAGAGACAATAGCATAATTAGCTCTTGGTTTAAAAAGCTCCCTCTGGGGAAACTGAAAAGTAAATAAGAGAAGAGCAGTACAGGCCACAGGGGGAACGAGTCCAGTGTTCCAGCGATGATTCAGATAAGCAACAAGGAAGACCAGAAAGACGGTCTTCCCAGAACTCCCCTAATCTCACCTCAAGTCCCTGGTTCTAACATTAATGTCCCTAAAGATAACGGTGCAGTCACTCACCTAGAGCCAGACATCCTGAAATGTGAAGTCAGGTAGGCCTTAGAAAGCATTACTATCAACAAAGCTAGTGGAGATGATGGAAATCCAGCTGAGCTATTTAAAATCCTAAAAGATGAGGCCATTAAAGTGCTGCCCTCAACGTGTCAGCAAATTTGGAAAACTCAGAAGCAGCCACAGGACTGGAAAAGGTCAGTTTTCATTCCAATCCCAAAGAAGGTCAATGTCAAAGAATGTTCAAACTACTGTACAATTGCTCTTATTTCACATGATAGCTAGGTAATTCTCAAAATCCTTCAAGCTAGGCTTGAACAGTATGAGAACTGAGAACTTCCAGGTGTACAAGCTGGATTTAGAAAAGGCAGAGAAATCAGACATGAAATTTCCAACATTCGTTGGATCAATGAGAAAGCAAGAGAATTCCAGAAAAACATCTGCTTCATTGACTATGGTAAACTCTTTGACTGTGTGTATCACAATAAACTGTGGAAAATTCTCAGAGATGGGAAAACCAGATCATCTAACCTATCTCCTGAGAAACCTGTATGCAAGTCAAGAAGCAACAGTTAGAACCTTACATGGAACAACTGATTGGTTCAAAATTTGGAAAGGAATATGTCAAGGCTATATATTGTCACCCTGCTCATTTAACTTATGTGCAAAGTACATCATGCGAAATGCTGGACTGGATGAATCACAGGCTGAAATCAAGATTGCCAGGAGAAATATCAATAACCTCAGATATGCAGATGATACCACTCTAATAGCAGAAAGTGAAGAGGAACTAAAGAGCATCTTGGTGACGGTAAAGGAGGAGAGTAAAAAAGCTGGCTTAAAAATCAATATTCAATAAACTAAGATCATGGCATCTGGCCTCATCACTTCATGGGATATAGAAAGGGGAAAAGTGGAAATAGTGACTGGTTTTATTTTCTTGGGCTCTGAAATCACTGTGGACAGTGACTACAGCCACAAAATTAAAAGACACTTGCTCCTTGGAAGAAAAGCTCTGCCAAACCAAAAGGAGAGACATCACTTTGCCAAAAAAGGTCCATATAGTCAAAGCTATGGTTTTTCCAGTGGTCACGTATGGATGTGAGAGTTGGACCATAAAGAAGGCCGAATGCCGAAGAATTGACACTTTTGAATTGCAGTGCTGACGATTCTTGAGAGTCCCCTTGGACACCAAGGAGATCAATCCTGTCAATCCCAAAGAAAATCAACCCTGAATATTCATTGGAAGGATGGTGTTGAAACTGAAGCTCTGATATTTTGACCACCTGATGGGAAAAGCTGACTCACTGGAAAAGACCCTGATGGTGGGAAAGATTGAAGGCAGCAGAAGTGGATGACAGAGGATGAAATGGTTGGATGGCATCACTGACTCAATGGACATGAGTTTGAGCAAACTCCAGGAGATAGTGAAGGACAGGGAAGCTTGGCGTGCTGCAGTCCATGGGGTCTCCAAGAGTCAGACAAGACATAGCGACTGAACCATAACAACAACAAAGTTAGGTCGCTTTCCTGAATCACACATTTTTTTGGTCTAAGAACAAATTTGAGGCAGGTCTGCATTTTTGCCAGCACATCCCTCACCTGGATGACTGGCAGGTATGGAGGGGTGGGAAGAGGTTTCAAATAGGCTCTGAAGAATGGGAAGTGACCATACTGACTCATCAGAAGGCTCAGAGTTTGGTTAAAATCTAACGGAGTCCAGTTACCGAAGATCGACCAGCCGCCAAGCTGGAAGAAAAGAAACAGTGCTCAGCACAGGGATATAGTCTCTCAGAGCACATCCCTCACCACCATTGCTACATCCTGACTTCTACCCTGAGTCCCCTGCCCCTTCTAGGGCTCCAGCTTTGTCCCCCTTTTCCTACCCTCAGCCAAGGTCTTGATATGTCCACAGATCATTGCCATGTCCACCTCCCTCCCAAACTCCTAGGAAAGAGATCCATCCTCTATGGGGAATAAAAAATGGCAGCCCTGAGCACACACTGGTCTTGTGTGCTTTCTGCATCCAGAAAAGTAGATGCGCCAGTCTCACCTCCTCAATAACCTGTCTGAAGGGACTGGCCCCTGCTGCCTCAATGGCACTCATGTTCATGCAGGAGTTGTAGAATTCAAAGGCTTTCTCCTCCCCAGGGGCCAGGCGCCAGGAACCTGGGGTTTCTAGAAAGGAAGTGGGGGAGAATTAAAGGAGTGAGGCAGCTTGGAAACAAGCAGGGAAGGTGGGAGATGGAAAGGTTATAAGAAAAGAAGGGAGGATTCCCAGGGAAAAGGAGGGAAGGGGAGGAACCCAGGCATGAGGATGAGGGGAACAACTTCTTTTTTTTCTTTTTTGATCTGCTGGGCTCATGAGGTATGTAGGCTTCTTTAGTTGCCCTGTGGCATGTGGAATCTTAGTTCCCCAACAAGGGATTGAACCCACGTTTCCTGCCTTGAGAGGCAGATTCTTTACCACTGTACCACCAGGCAAGTCATGAGCTGGATCAATTTGCTGGAAGAATAAGAACATGGAGAAGACAAAGAGGAAGATAAAGGAAAGGTGAGGAAATTCCCTGGTAAGGACTCTGCATTCTCACTGCCAAGGGCCCAGGTTCAATCCTTGGTTTGGGGGGTGGGTGTGAGTAAGATAGATCTCATACTCCACAAGACGAGTGGAATGGCTACCATAAAAAAAAAGAAAAAGAAAAAAAGGAAAGTAAATGTAAGAAGGGCAATAAAGAGGAAGAGACAAGGGTGTAGGGGGAAGAGATGGAATAACTGGAGTATGGAAAAAGCAGAAGAGTAGAAACGAGAGGTAAGAGGGAGATGAACGAAGGAATTAGAAAAATTGGGGAAATCAGAGAACTTTCAAGGGATTGGAGCAGAAGAGTATGAGGAAGGGTTTGGCAAAGCCAAGAAACCAGTGCGGGCTCCCCTAGCCCAGACTCTCCCCTCTCTCTGATCCCAGGAAACAAACACACACATGACAATTACCCAAACACACACCACTGGAACCCTCCACCCTCTCCTGTCTAACCCCACTCACCCAGGCCCCCTGATATCTTTTTGTTCTATTGTGGGCCACAGAATCTGTCTGAAGGGTACATTTTCTTTTTATCTCTGTACCGTACCTGAAAGCCTGGCCCTCTGCTATGCAGGGAATACCCACCTCCACTCCTTTCCATCAAAAGAAGGAGGGCAAAGGGATACATTTATTTCTTCTAAATTCCGACTGATACTGTCAACAGGATCTCTGGGCTCCCTGATAGAGAAAATGCATCTCTTTGGTTGCACTCTCATTCCTCAGTCCTCGTCACTGTCCACCGACATCCTGGGATCACCTTCCTACTTCCTGGGTGGCCCGGGTTCCTGCCTCACAGTTCGCCTCTCGGTTCTTTTCAACAGAACCACCATCTACAGAAATCCTCCTACCTCCAGGGTTTTTAACTTGGTCCTCCCCTTCCTCCAGCATGTCTTTTGTGTCCTTCTATATTTCTTCCCTTACACACAACCAGATAAAGCCCCTCCATCACTTCTCACCCACTCTGTCACTTCTTTCCTCCCACCATCATCTCCAATCACCCATCTCTGGCACCCCAGTTTCAGCTTCCTTCCAGTTCAACTGGCACGCCATGGTCTAAGGTTTCATGGAGGACAGGAGATAACAGTGAGAGCGGGGATCTGGGGAATGATGAGAGTGAGAGGGTAACACCCACAAGAGAGCATTAGGGGACAAGAAGGATTCGAAGGCTGGAAAATGAGGGCGATGGAGAGAAAGATTAAAGTGCAATAGGTGTTGAGGAGATGCCAGTGTGGGAAGACATCGGGCACAAGGTAGAGACTGAAAATTTAAGGGAGATAACACAGATATCTGTGGATGGATGGGAAAGGTGAGGGGATAGGGACCAGGTAAAGAAATGAGGATGAGAGGGACCAGAAGAGATGGAAGAGAGGCAGGACCTGCCGTGAAATGTATGGCGATGGAGAAGCAAACTTGGCAGTTCCCTAGGAGCCAGTGGAGCATGGTACAAGCTGGCTGTTCCCCAGCCACACAGGCTTGGGAGGGACAGTCATGATCATTCCAGGCTCTGTGGCACCTACAGCAAGAGAACCTTCCATCCTGATTCCCTTACCCAGGATTCTTCGAACTCGTCGCTTGTTCTCCTCTGCAAGAGCCTGAAAAGGACTGCCAGTCATGTTGATGTTTCCACAGGCGAAGCTAAAGAAATCAGTGCAGGGGGCCACACTGGTGTTCCCAGAGGCCAAGTAGAGATCCAGGAGGTCCTGACACACGGATGTCTTGCAAGGGGCTGTGGGGTAAAGCTCAGAGCTGCGAAAGAGGAAGCGATGAGGACTCCCCGAAAGGGGCGAAGCAAAGAAGTGTCTGGTTAGGGAAAGGGACAGGGACCCTGAGGAGGAGGAAATGGTCTGACTGATGGGCAGGAGAGGGATTCACGGGGCATGAGGCTGGGAACCCAGGGCCTCCAGGGGTCAGGATGTGTGGTGGGTCTTGGGAGGATGGATGGGTGGATGGAGAGTGGGCTGTGAGGGGATCTAGGATCTCGCTTACAAGGACCACAGCCCTGGAACACATAGCCCCAAAGCAGCAGAGAAAGACCAAGGATTATACTGAAGAGCAGAAGGGTCCTTAGCACCCGCAAGGTCATTTGCCACCATCCATCCTGTGCGGTGTGCAGCTCCTCTTCTGGAGATCTCTGTGCCAAGAACCGGGAAATAAAAAACACACAATGGAGAGAATTGGGATGGGGGAGGGAGGGGGAAAGGAAGAAGAAGGAACAGCTAGTTGGTGTTGGGGCCCCGTGGTACAGAGATAATGTCCCTTATTCTTCCGAACCCAGTCTATTTTGGACCCCTGGGAGCTGGAAGGATTGTCAGAGCTCTGCCCCACTAGTTGGTGCTGGGACCCCCTGGTACAGAGATAATGTCCCTTATCCTCCCAAACCCAGCCTTCTTTGGACCCCTGGGAGCTGGAAGGGCTGTCAGAACGCTGCCCTGTGCACTTACCTCCCGTCTCCTGCGTGTCCCCGATCCACTCGCTTGCTCAGTCCACATGGCTCTCCCCACCGACTCTTTGTGTCCACCTTCCTGAACTGGATGTGGAGGAGGCAGGACAGAGAAGCTGGTTCAGGAAGGGGGTACATCACAGAGAGTTATATCAGGTCATTTTGAGACCTCCTCTTGCCCACCTAACCCCTTACCTGTGCTCCCCGCCCCCCCTCCCCGCCACACACACACATACATGTATGTTCATCCCAGGGCAGTGCTCCTAGGTGGGCTTCAGAATGAACCTCTCTTCCTGAGGTTCCCCCCCTCCTCGGTCTCCCATCACCTGCCTCTCCTCCCCAGTTCCTACTCTCCAAGTCCCACATTCCTCCTCTCTGGAGGGGGACAGAGAATGCACACACACACACACATACACACACACCAGCTGGCTCCACCTCCCACCCTAGGCATCTGACTCCCAAAGGGAATGGCCTTCTCCAGGGGACTTGCCGTCTGTCTGGCCGTCTCTCTTGCTCTCAGAATGCGTCCTGCTTCTGCTCTAGGTGCTGAGTCTGAGGACGAGGATTCAGGAAATAACCTCGCTCTGACCCCCACCCCAGTTCCTTTTTTCTAAAGAAAGGGCACATGTGCCACCCGCAGTCCCTGTCCCCACACACATGCTACTGGCCTCTGGGTGGAGCCTGTTTATCGGTCTGGAGACACCCCAGCCTCTCCTGGCTCCTTTATCTCAGCCTCTCAGGGGAGGCAAAGGGAGGCAGTCTCCATTCCCCAAGCAATCCTGCCCTGGGTGGCTCCTCTTGCCTTGCTCTATGCCTCTGCTCACAGACTTTCTTTATTTCTGGAATATTCTTTCTTCTCTCCTTTCTAATATGATGGAAACATCTTGAGCCTTTTAATTCTCAGATCAAACGTCCCCTCCCGTGGGAGGTCTTCCAGCTCCATGCCCATTCCCTCTGTTCCCAAGCATGCTTAATGGCTTCCCTGGGAGCATCACAGCCCTGCAGGTTGCAGGCAGAACAGTCCAGGAAAGAGAACAACAAGCTAGGAGACCCTAATCTGCTCATTCCTAGCTCTGTGACTGTGAATGACCACTTAAACTCTCAGGCAGGTAAGTTTCACCATTTGGAAAATGAGGAATGATATTTCCCTTTGAGTACCTCACCTGGTCTCACACCTTCCACAAAGAATGAAGTGTGGACAAAGAATGTTGCCTGTCATATTGGTAAGCAAAGGATGCTTCAGCCATCAAGCCATCAGCCACTGCAGCTGCCCCAACGGTGCATGCTGAGAGGATTCAGGACAGAGGAAAAACAGGATACCGGCCCTAGATAGTACAGTACATATCAAAGGAATAATGTCAATAAGTCCTGACGACTGCATCTTCCCATACATAGACAAGCATTAAAGTCATGAACTTGAGATGTATGGTTTTTTCTTTAATTAGCAGTAATCTTTTGATGGGCTTCCCAGGTAGCTCAGTGGTAAAGAATCCACCTGCAATGCAGGAGACCTAGTTTCGATCCCTGGGTCAGGAAGATCCACTGGAGAAAGAATGGCTACCCACTCCAGTATTCTTGTCTGGAGGATTCCATGGACAGAGGAGCCTGGCGAGCTACAGTCCATAAGGTCACAATGAGTCAGGCACAACTGGGTGACTAAGATACTTTTGATATTCTACTACCTTTTATGTTGTTGCTGTTTTTGCAACAACTCTTATATAACCTGGCTCCTCCATTACGTCTTTGGAACAGTCCCTCAGAGCTATCTAAGAGGCTGTACCCTGGACTTAAGTCCGCATTAAGTCCACCCGATAAAACTTAATTCTCAACTTTCAAGGTGTGCATTTTTTTTTTCCAATTGAGAGAGGCATGACTAACCCTCTTATGCTATTACTCAGTTGCCTTGTATGGCAACCCACTCCAATATTCTTGCCTGGAGAATCCCACGCACAGAGGAGCCTGGTGGGCTACAGTCCATAGGGTTGCAAATAGTCTGATATGACCGAAGTTACTTTGCAAACTTGTGTATCATCTCTCTATTGATTACAAACTCTTTGGTAACAGGAACAAGGTTCCTTTCTCTTTCACAGCCTCATAAGATATTTTGTAAACACTTTTAGGAATGAACTGAATTCTAAGCCAAAAATTCTCTTTCCCACATCATACTGAGTCCTCACCTGGGGTCTTAGCACATTTCTGAAAGAAAGTATTTCACCATCATTCTTTGTTTCTCCATCTCAGGCAAAATGGGATTCACTAGGAGAGTCACACTAATGATACCTCAGCAGTATTTCCTGGCCAGTACTGTGTTATGGTGTATTTGTTGGAATGTGGGTAAGGACGGTCGGCTCCATGGCTGGAGATGAGGAATAAAGCTCCTATGTTGACGGACACCAGATTGTGAAGCATCATGAAAGTTTTGAAGAAAAGTCACAACTTCAACGTCAGAAAAAAAGGGACCAAAGGCTTTTGAGGAAGAGTATGACATGATGAAAATAATCCCTACAAATGGCTGGTGCTGGGGTTCTGGATTGATAAAAGACAAGAGACACAATGCTGGTTCTATGGAACAGGAGTGATATAGAGAGGCCCAGCCCTGGGTGAGGGCAGAGGGGAGAACACATGGAGAGAAAACATTTACAGAGGAAAACAAAGTCATGGAAACCAATTGAATGGGGGTGGGGTGGGGTGGGGTGGGAGTCAGCGGATAGCAGCCATGTATGAGCTTCCCCGTTTTTTTCCTGAATGTCTAAGAGAACAGTGATCCACTGAGTTGATTCTTAAAATAACATTGTCTATATTAGGGGGCTTCCCAGCTGGCTCAGTGGTGAAGAATTAGCCTGCCAATGCAAGGAGACGCAAGAGATGCAGGTTCAATCCCTGGGTTGGGAAGATCCCCTGGAGGAGGAAATTGCAACCCACAGCTGTACGCTTGCCTGGAAAATCCCATAGACAGAGGAGCCTGGCTGGCTATTAGAGTCCATGGGTTCACAGTCAGACAACTGAATGCCTGAGCACAGCTGTAGAACAGTCATGCCAGCAGGTTAAGGATTGAGAACCAAACGATGACTCAGGACTTTGAGAGGTTTTGGTCTGTTTAGATACAAATCCACCATGCTTTCTCTGTTCCCTTCCCTTCCCCCAAAGTCCAATTCTCTACAGATGGACTTCTAGCTTCTTTCACACCTACCCCCCCTCCCTGATCCTTTTCCACCAACCAAGTCCTCCGGGCTGCAGTTTCTCTAGGAAATGATAAGAAGGACAATTCAGATTAGATAAGAGCAAGCTGAGGCACAAGCATGCCCTATAACCAGCCCTGTAAACAGCCACTTAGGCTCCAGGCCAACCTCAGAGATAAGACTGACAGGCCAGCCCTCCCCATCCCGCGGCCTTAGTGAAGGCGGAGAAGCCTCTGTTCTGGCTGCCGCCTCTGGAGCCTAAAGCACCTTATCTTCCACCTTGCATCATCATCAGCATCCACGCCTCCCTGGCCACACCCAGTCACTCCACACCCCCGGCTGAACTCCAAGGCAAGGCAGCTCCAGCTCACAACCAATGCAAGGCCCAGAGAGCAGACGCTCACATATCTTCACTGATGCTGCCTCCGGATTGCTTTCATGGTTCTGTGCATTTCAATCCCAGGATCTTTTGTTTGATACCATAATGATGTCAAAAATCAGAGCAGCCACATTCAGAACACAGTTTTTACTGAGCACTTCCTACCATTTCAGTTCAGTTCAGTTGCTCAGTCGTGTCCAACTCTTCGCAACCCCATGAATCTCAGCACTCCAGGCCACCCTGTCCATCACCAACTCCCGGAGTTCACTCAGACTCACGTCCATCGAGTCAGTGATGCCATCCAGCCATCTCATCCTCTGTCGTCCCCTTCTCCTCTTGCCCCCAATCCCTCCCAGCATCAGAGTCTTTTCCAATGAGTCAACTCTTCACATGAGATGGCCAAAGTACTGGAGTTTCAGCTTCAGCATCATTCCTTCCAAAGAAATTCCAGGGCTGATTTTCTTCAGAATGGACTGGTTGGATCTCCTTGCAGTCCAAGGGACTCTCAAGAGTCTTCTCCAACACCACAGTTCAAAAGCATCAATTCTTCAGCGCTCAGCCTTCTTCACAGTCCAACCCTCACATCCATACATGACCACAGGAAAAACCATAGCCTTGACTAGATGAACCTTTGTTGGCAAAGTAATGTCTCTGCTTTTCAATATGCTATCTAGGTTGGTCATAACTTTTCTTTCAAGGAGTAAGCGTCTTTTAATTTCCTACCGTTTAGGGGCTACAATAACTGCTTTGTTTCCATATATGTTCCCATTCAGTCTTCGAAGTAATTCCATGAGGGAGATAAGATCTTTTTTCCCCTCCCATCTTGTAGGTGAAAAAACTGAGCTACATGGAAGTACAGTAAACTTTGGTCAGTTCAGTTCAGTCGCTCAGTTGTGTCCAACTCTTTGTGACCTCATGGACTGCAGCATACCAGGCCTCCCTGCCCATCACCACTCCCAGAGTTTACTCAAACCCATGTCCATTGAATTGGTGATGCCATCCAACCATCTCATCCTCTGTCGTCTCCTTCTCCTCCTGCCCTCAATCTTTCCAAACATCAGGGTCTTTTCAAATGAGTCAGTTCTTCACATCAGGTGGCCAAAATATTGGAGATTCAGCTTCAGCGACTTAGCATGCATGCATGCATTGGAGAAGGAAATGGCAACCCACTCCAGTATTCTTGCCTGGAGAATCCCAGGGACAGAGGAGCCTGGTGGGCTGCCGTCTATGGGGTCACACAGAGTCGGACACGACTGAAGCAACTTAGCAGCAGCAGCAGCTTCAGCATCAGTCCGTCCAATGAATATTCAGGACTGATTTCCCTTAGGATGGACTGGTTGGCTCTCCTTGCAGTCCAAGGGACTCTCAAGACTTCTCCAACACCACAGTTCAAAAGCATCAATTCTTCAGTGCTCAGCTTTCTTTATAGTCCAACTCTCACATCCATATATAACTAATGGAAAAACCAGGGCCTTGACTAGACGGACCTTTGCTGACAAAGTAATGTCTACTGTCTAGGTTGTTCATAACTTTTCTTCCAAGGAGTAAGTGTCTTTTAATTCCATGGCTTCAGTCACCATCTGCAGTGATTTTGGAGCCCAGAAAAATAAAGTCTGCCACTGTTTCCATTGTTTCCCCATCTATCTCCCATGAAGTGTTGGGACCAGATGCCACGATCTGAGTTTTCTGAATGTTGAGTTTTAAGCCAACTTTTTCACTCTCCTCTTTCACTTTCATCAGGAGACTCTTTAATTCTCCACTTTCTGCCATAAGGGTGTTATCATCTGCATATCTGAAGTTATTGATATTTCTCCTGGAAATCTTGATTCCAGCTTGTGCTTCATCCAGCCCAGTGTTTCTCATGGTGTACTCCGCATATAAGTTAAATAATCAGGGTGACAATATACAGCCTTGACGTACTCCTTTTCCTGTTTGGAACCAGTCTGTTGTTCCATGTCCAGTTCTAACTATTGCTTCCTGACCTGCATACAGATTTCTCAAGAGGCAGGTCAGGTAGTATGGTATTCCCATCTCTTTCAGAATTTTCCACAGTTGGTTGTGATCCACAGAGTCAAAAGCTTTGACATAGTCAATAAAGCAGAAATGGATGTTTTTCTGGAACTCTCTTGCTTTTTCAATAATCCAGCAGATGCTGGCAATTTGATCTCTGGTTCCTCTGCCTTTTCTAAAACCAGCTTGAACATCTGGAAGTTCACAGTTCATGTATTGCTGAAGCCTGGCTTGGAGAATTTTGAGCATTACTTTACTAGCATGTTAGATGAGTGTAATTATGTGGTAGTTTGAGCATTCTTTGGTATTGCCTTTCTTTGGGATTGGAATGAAAATTGACCTTTTCCAGTCCTGTGGCCACTGCTGAGTTTTCCAAATTTGCTGGCATATTGAGTGCAGCACTTTCACAACACCATCTTTTAGGATTTGAAATAGCTCAATTGGATTCCATCACCTCCACTAGCTTTGCTTGTAGTGATGCTTCTTAAGGCCCACTTGACTTCACATTCCAGGATATCTGGCTTTAGGTGAGTAATCACACCATCGTAATTATCTGGGTCATGAAGATCTTTTTTGTATAGTTCTTCTGTGTATTCTTGCCACCTCTTCTTAATATCTTCTGCTTCTGTTAGGTCCATACTACTTCTGTCCATTATTGAGCCCATCTTTGCATGAAATGTTCCCTTGGTATGTCTAATTTTCTTGAAGAGATCTCTAGTCTTTCCCATTCTGTTGTTTTCCTCTATTTCTTTGCATTGATCACTGAGGAACGTCTTTTATCTCTCCTTGCTATTCTTCGGAACTCTGCATTCAAATGGATATATCTTTCCTTTTCTCCTTTGCTTTTGGCTTCCCTTCTTTTCACAGCTATTTGTCAGGCCTCCTCAGTTAGCCATTTTGCTTTTTTGTATTTATTTTTCTTGGGGGTGATCTTGATCCCTGTCTCCTGTGCAATGCCACAAACCTCCATCCATAGTTCATCTGGCACTCTGTCTATCAGATCTAGTCCCTTAAATCTATTTCTCACTTCCACTGTATAATCGTAAGGGACCTACTGACCAGGGGAGTTCAGCTTTCAGTGTCCTATCTTTTTGCCTTTTCATACTGTTCATGGGGTCTCAAGGCAAGAATACTGAAGTGGTTTGCCATTCCCTTACCCAGTACAATAAACTTACCCAGAGTTATAAAGTCAATAATTATCAGAGCTGGGAATGGAACCAAAGCCTAAACAATTAAATCTCTTCATCACTAAGATTTAGTGTTTGGAAATCTCTTCCTAGTCGGTTTTTTGTCTAAACTCTTTGAACTATCTATCATTGCTGACCAACTTTATTCTGTGGCTGCCTTGAGGGGTGTTATTCTCCAAACACTCAAACATCTAATCTCCCATTTGGAAATACATGGTCTTTGTTGTGTGTCCGCAATCAGCCACCATCCACAATGGTTAAGGGATCAAAATCAAGAATGCGCCATTTGACTACACATGATGGAACTCTCAGGTGTATCCATCAGTGGCAATTATCTTCTAAGACTGCTTGATTTTGGCACTAACAACTAAGAAGCTACCTCCTAAGGGGCAATAAACCTGTTTCTGAATGAGCCAGAGAAAGCCTTGATGTTATAGGCAATGCCGAAGAGTTTGATAAGACAAGGAAGAAACACATTCCTGGGTCAGTTTGGAGCATTTTGAACTGCTCTTTCAAAAAAAAGCCATTATTGAGGGTTGAGGATCACATTTGGTAAAGAAGAATTTATGGCTTTTAAAACAATTTAAGTGGCAAGTAGATGGAATGCGCTTACTATTCTAATTTATTTACATATATTTTCTTTTATAGGTATGATTAGAATACATACGGAGAAGGCAATGGCAACCCACTCAAGTACTCTTGCCTGGAAAATCCCATGGACGGAGGAGCCTGGTAGGCCACAGTCCATGGGGTCGCGAAGAGTCGGACACGACTGAGCGACTTCACTTTCACTTTTCACTTTCATGCATTGGAGAAGGAAATAGCAACCCCTCCAGTGTTCTTGCCTGGAGAATCCCAGGGATGGGGGAGCCTGGTGGGCTGCCGTCTATGGGATCGCAGAGTCGGACAAGACTGAAGTGACTTAGCAGCAGTAGCAGCAGAATACATAGCTTCCCTGATAGCTCAGTTGGTAAAGAATCCACCTGCAATGCAGGAGACCCCCGTTCAGTTCCTGGGTCAGGAAGATCTGCTGGAGAAGGGATAGGCTACCCACTCCAATATTCTTCAGCTTCCCTCGTGGCTCAGCTGGTAAAGACTCTGCCTCCAATGCAGGAGACCTGGGTTTGATCTCTGGGTTGGGACGATTCCCCAGCAAAGAGAACAGCTACTTACTCCAGTATTCTGGCCTGGAGAATTCCATGGACTCTATAGTCCATGGTGTTGCAAAGAGTAGGACATGACTGAGCAACTTTCACTTTCGCTTTTCACTTTAGAATACATAATCCCTATTCAAATAAAATAGTAAATCAACCAAAATATATTTAACAGTAATAGTTTGGTTGGTATTGAATATGGCAAAAACTTGAAGGTAACAACCCAAAGCCTGAAGTTTGTTACGTGTAAGTTGACACATCTCAAAAGGGGGATCCTCATCCTCACTTTTCTTGGTATCTACTCCAAGCTGCCACTCTCTTCAGGCTTCCCAGTGGCACTAGTGGTAAAGAACCCACCTCCCAGTGCAGGAGACAAAAGAGATGCAAGTTCGATCCCTGGGTCAGGAAGATCCCCTTGAGAAGGAAATGGCAACCCATACCAGTATCCTTGCCTGGAGAATCCCATGGACAGAGGAGCCTGGTAGGCTACAGTCCATGGGTTCACAAAGAGTCGGACATGACTGAAGTGACTTAGCATGTGTGCACCACTCTCTTCTTTGCAATTCAACAGATGTCCAGGGCAATACTCTGGATGTAGGAGACTCTAATCAACACAGGTTTCAATTCAATATATATGTCCTCAAAAAGAATTTGCATAAGATCTTGCTAAGTCTACTGTCTTAGTCAACTAATGCCATAATAATGCCTGATAACAAATCATGCAAAATTCAGTGGTTGCAAAAACAAGCATTTGTTCTCATGATCAAAGATCTACTGTGTCTCCACTGATGTAAACCATGTTCATCTGTGCTTTGGGCTGCATTTGGGATGGGCCTGGATCTAGGCTATATGTTTATGTAAGTCTGCTGCATATGTGTTTCTTCCAGGGCCCAGGCTGAAGGGGCAGAAGCTAAGCAAGCCATGTTTTCCCATAAAGAATCACCAGAGTGCAAGGTTCAAGCCAAACCACACAAGCAATTAAGACTCAGGCATCCCGGGTGGGTGGCTCAGTGGTAAAGAATCTGCCTGCAATGCAGGAGATGCGGCTCAATCCCTAGGTTGGGAAGATTGCAGGGATCTTGGAGAAGAAAATGGCAACCCACTCCAGTATTCTTGCCTGAGAAATCCCAAGGACAGTGGAGCCTGGTGGGCTACAGTCCATGCAGGTTGCAACACACGACTTAATGACTAAACAACAACAACAATTAAGAATCAGTTTTTATCATGTTTATCAGGGTTCCTTTGGTCAAAGTTAATCATATGGCCAAAGTCAACATCAACAGACCAGGAGGGAGAACACTTTGCACATAGGAGGGGAAGAATAATTAATATCAGCTAAATAATAGTCCAAACCATTGCACCTGCTTTATTGAAAACCTCACATACTTTCTAGCTGGTGTGAGAGGGTTTGGTTCACCTGTGTGGTAGCAGAAATATTAACACCTAAGTGAAACCAGCAAAAACTATCCAGGAAAGAAATGGCAGGAATCTAAATGGGCTAGCCTTCTACGTGAGAAAGCCTACAGACATAAATGGTGGCTCTTGTTCTGCCCTCAGGCACTGAAGGTCATCTCAGGACACATGGTGATGTGGCATTCCTTCATCCATGAAACCTTACGCCAGCATCACTCATGCAAACGCCACCCTACTTCCACAGAAAAAAACTTCTTCAAAACTTCCCAATTTAATTTAGACCTGGATCACTTAATTTCTTTCTGGTTCTCCGCTGACTCTCGGCTCTGTCCCCTCTTTTAGGTCTAGCACACATCCTTCACCGCTGATTCCTGAACTTGATTTGCTGTTGTTGTTCAGTCACTAAGTTATATCTAACTGTGTGACCCCACGGATGTAGCACTCCAGGCTTCCCTGTCCTTCTCTATCTCCCAGAGTTTGCTCAAATTCATGTCCATTGAGTCGGTGATGCTATCTAACCATCTCATTCTCTCTCTGTCATCCCCTCCTCCTGCCCTCAATCTTTCCCAGCATCAGGGTCTTTTCCAATGAGTTGGCTTTTCACATCAGGTGGGTCAAGTGTTGGAGTTCCAGCTTCACCATTGATCCTTTCAATGAGTATTCAGGGTTGACTGAGCTTGATTATGCAGATTTAAACTTGTACAAACTGTGAGAATTTGGGCTTACATTCATGCCTTGGATCTTCAGTTGCCAGCAGAATCAGGAAAGGTCCTATAGTCTACTCCACACCCAGACAGCTTTATTCTCAGTCTGCAGCCCTGGTTGGATAATACCCCAGGTGGACCATAAATGAGGATTACAGATGGTGGAGATCCTTTGGAAAACATGAGTAGAAAAACTCCAAAATTGAGGCCAAGTCATCAGTAAGCTGTGTTGAGTTCAAGAACTAGAGATGGAATGAAGCTGCCAGGGGTTGGCAAGGAAACTAGGCTCCAGAAGAAGGTATCCTGACAGGTGGTTCTTGGTTTTTGTAACTCCTTTTTTGTGATGCAAGTGCCTGAGTTAACATTGCCTAGGTGTCCATTTCAAGTGGTGTCCACTTCAAAGCCAACTACCACCAACCATAGATGAAGGGCTAGGCCGACTCCCCTACTGAGGATGCTTTGTATTAGAGATCCTGGTTGATTTCAGTAACTGACCATTTGGGCTACTTGTTTTATTCCTCTTCCCATGCTTTAAATTCTCCCTCTTATGTTTTAAATTCACCAAATAAAGAGCAAGCCAGAACAAGGAACAAGCCCCCGCCCTTGGCCCAAATAAAAGCAGAACCCCAATTTCCTGCATTCTCTCTCTTCCTAATCTCAACCTCACTGTGTGGCCCCATGTGTGCTATGTAATTTCCAGGTTTTGTAAGTAATAAACCTTTATTTTGTTCAGAGCTTCCTGGTAGTTGTTGCTAAAAGGTATCTCACCATCACAGTAAGCACCACAAGACCTGGTTTAACCACATTAGTTATTGATAGGCTGGGACAACATAAAACAGTGTCTAACTTTAGAGCCTGGGAAAATTTGCATAGATAGCAGTCAGCTGTGTATGGTGTCTTTGGTGTCCAAACAATCCCCTTTGTCTGGCCGGATGCCCTGACTTGGTTCCCACTGCAACCCCACTTCCAGTTTTTTTGTTTTTTTATTGATACATAACTGACATATAGTACTCTCTTAAGTTTAGGATGTATAATATAATGATTTGACTGACATATGTCATGAAATGATTATCACAATAAGTTTAGTAAATATGCATCATCTCATATAGATATGTCAACCGGAAAAAGATACACACAACCTAAAAGTTGAGAGTTTGGTTTTATTCAGCAGAAATGTTAGGACTTGGGCCCGGGAGACAGTATCTTAGGTGACCCTGAGAGAGCTGACTCTGAGGAAGCAAGGGAGGAGCCAGGCTATATATAAGTTTGCAGCAAGGGACAGGTAATCTGAATATTGAAAGGTTAAGTAAGAAAACCTAAATCTCTCACACGAAGAGATTCAACGATCTTCTATATCTGGGAAGATGCAAGTGTCCAGGCTTGGTGAAATCATTCTTTCATATGCATCTAGCTATCTGGGGCCAATCCTGCTTTCTTTATTGTTCACTTCCTAATTCCTTGTTTACTGTAAAAGATGGCTGATGTGGCAGATTGGCTGAGACTCGCATCCTCCCAACTCTCAGCACTTATTGGAGAGGAAGTAGCTGATGGCTTCCAAAGTAGCTGGCTTCTTTTAACCTGGGTTCAGAAATTTACATTTTGAAAAGGCTTCTTTACTGGTAGACCATAGAGCAGAAAATGTTTCATGTCACAGATACAGAATTAAAACAACAGGAAACTACAGTATACCGCATGGAACTTTGCTCAATGTTATGTGGCAGCCTGGACAGGAGGGGAGTTTGGGGGAGAACAGATACATTTATACCTATGGCTGAGTCCCTCCTCTGTTCACTCGAAACTATCACATTATTAATCAGCTATACCCCAATACAAAATAAAAAGTTTTTAAAAAATAAATAAAAGGAAAAGAAAAAATACAGAAATTGGAAACAAAGTTTTGCCTTGCGAGGTGAACTGTTTGGATTTTTTATTCTCCTAACAATTTTTATATATAATATGCAGCAGTGTTAATTATATTTCTCATAGTGTATATTCCATCTTTAGTACTTATCTACCTTATAACTGGAAGTTTGTACCTTTCAACTACTTTCATCCAATTTCTCCTCCCCTACCTCAGCCTCTGGTAACCAGAAATTCAATCTCTTTTTAAATTAGTTAGTTTGTTTGTTTTTGAAGTATAATTGACCTGCAACACTATGTTAGCTCCTTTTCTACACAACATAGTAATTCAATATTTCTGTGCATTCCAAAATGATCACCATGATAAGTCTAGTTACCACCTGTCACCACACAAAGACATTACCTAGGTGTTAACTATATTCCCTACACTGCACATTTCATACCGTGACTCATGCTAGAAGTTTGTGTGTTTTAATCTCCCTCACCCACTTTTTTTCTTCCTCCCAACCCCTCTTCTCTGGTAAGCACCTGTTTGTTCTCTGTATCTGTAACTCTGTTTCTGTTTTGTTAAGTTTGTTCCATTAGTTTTGTTTTTTAGAGTCTGCATGTAGATGACATCATACAGTATGTGCCTTTCTCTCTTTGACTTATTTCACTCAGCATAATACCCTCCATCCATGTTGTCACAAGTGGCAATATTTCACTCTTTTTTATGGCTGTTTTGTTGCTGTTTAGTCCCTAAGTTGTATCTGACTTTTTTGCAACCCCATGGACTGTAGCCCAGCAGGCTCCTCTGTCCATGGCATTTCCCAGGTAAGAATACAGGAGTAGGTTGCTTTTCCAGTGGATCTTCCTGACCCAGGGATCAAAACCATGTCTCCTGTATTGCAGGCGATTCTTTACCACTGACCCACCAGGGAAGCCCTTTTAATGGCTGAGTAATACCCAATTGTGTGTGTGTGTGTATTGAGATATATGTGTATATATACATATATATGTCTATATACAGCTACAGCTACATATGTGCATGTGTATGCTGCATCTTTTTTTTTTTTTTACTGACACCTTATTCTTAAGTTAGAGCATCTGCTACCAATATCATTTACTAGCTGTTGATTAACTGTTTTGTCACCCAAAAGGGGAAGTTTACTCTGAATTGAAATTGAGAATCACAGTCATATCTCCAACCTGGGAAGCTATTCCCTTTACTCTTTCTCTTCCTTTGTTTCTCCCAAAATTCAGTTAATCCCTTTACCTCTATTGAAACACATACAGGCACACACACGGAACATCATCTAAAAAATATCATTTCCTGGATTGTAGTTTTCTGTTTCCTTTATTTTTAAAGATCTGCCTTTAGCTGGAACTGTTGACAGACTGTTTAGATCTTCTCTCCCTTTTTCCTTCCCAGCAGCAGGGCAGAGAGGTTGACATCTCAATATGTCACATCTCTCCTGTGGTCTAACCTCCCCCATCTCCCTGTTTATCTTGCTTCTATCATTCTGCACCTGATAGCCTTAGTAAATACATTCAGTGTATTTTGCAATGGAAATGATGTGGTCTAGTGTAAAGCAGGAATTTTAGCTCTAGACATGCAGGAGTTGATTTGAATCTGGGTTCTACCAGTTACAGTCATGCAATCTTGGGAAAATCTCTTAATGAATCCGTATCTCTAATTCCTGTAAATCATCTTACCTTCCATGACTGGGGCTGGATCTGTCATGGGAAGGAAGGAGAAGGCGGAAGCTGAAGCTCCAATACTTTGGCCACCTGATGTGAAGAACTGACTCATTTGAAAAGACCCTGTTGCTGGGACAGATTGAGGGCAGGAAGAGATGGGGGTGACAGAGGATGAGATGGTTGGATGGCATCACTGAATAAAATGGATGTGAGTTTGAGCAAATTCCAGGAGATAGTGCAGGACAAGGGAACCTAGTATGCTGCAGTCCATGAAGTCACGAAGAGCTGGACAGGACTTAGCAGTTGAACAACAACAACACCTTTCATGACAGATTACCATAGGACTAAATAAAGAAAGGTGTGTTTTGTACACTGCCTTGCAAATTGTAGACCAACAACAAATGACTGGTATCACCACTTGTATGTGTTTGTTTATACCATTTCAGAGTTTCCAAGAGCAATGCAATAGTATCAGATCATCTGTGCAGTAAAGGATAGAAGATTCTGAACCTGCTTGTTCCACTTCTGGTTTGTCTCAGATCCTGATGGAATATCAGACAAGGCTAAGAATTTGCTGAGAGCTTGAAGGCATTAGAGAATGTTTTCTCTAAAAAGGGTTTGGGGACACTGTGGGTTTTTCCTTGCCTCGCCGTGAATCATGTTTGCCACTTACTTTGAGCCAAATATGGAGATAAAAGAGAATGATTTGAAGAACTTGAAATGTCAGGAAGTAGCAAATGACTTGTGCCTGAACATTATAAAGACAAAAGAATTTGTCTGGATACCTGTACAGCAAAGAACACTGCCGTGGACACAGGCACACTGTTACAGACTCAGGGCACCATCTGTGCTCTGTGGATCCCGTGGAAAGGAGCTGGCCAGGAGCTGATATGAAATGTGCATAATGCAGGGCTTCCTGCCAGAAGAGGGCCCACCCAGAAGGAAGAGGATGGACAGGCACCTTTGGAATTAAAAATAAAGGCAAAATTATGAAAGGCAGGAAGCTCAGTTGGTAAAGAATCCGCATGCAATGCAGGAGACCCCAGTACAATTCCTGGGTTGGGAAGATCCACTGGGGAAGGGATAGGCTACCCACTCCATTATTCTGGGGCTTCTCAGGTGACTCAGCTGGTAAAGAGACCACATGAAATGTGGGAGACCTGGGTTCAATCCCTGGGTTGGGAAGACCTCCTGGAGAAGGGAAAGGCTGCCCACTCCAGTATTCTGGCCTGGAGAATTTCATAGACTGTATAGTCCATGGAGTCGCAAAGATTTGGACACGACTGAGCTACTTTCTCTTAGACTTACTTCCTTAAGCCGGGGGAAGTGTAATTCAGTTTGGATGATTTGAGGCAGATGTTTTTAGTGAAAATAATTCTGAAAAGCCCACAAAGGAATCCATAAGAGAGACAGCTTGGGATATCGGCCTCATCCAGAGGGCTCTAGCCCCAGATGAAAAGTGAACCCTTATTCCAAAAAAAAAAAAAGTGAACCCTTTTCCATCCCTTACTTCTCCTTCCTTCCCAAGCATCAGCCTGCAAGTAAGCAAAGCTGCAGTTGCAAGTTAGAAAGAAGACAGGCAGAGAGACCATAACCTGACCATGACCTGCATTTGCCACTGTAGCCATGAAGCTCGAGGCAAGTGCAAACTTGGGAAGGGGAAAAATTTTGAAAGCAACAACTGTCCAAAGTTTTGGGGGTAGACAAGAATGCACCAGTTATTAGCTAAAAATAACTGGAGAGCTTCTTATTACCTAAAGTAACTGAAAAGCTACTGGACTTCCCCAGGATTTTACCCAGAAGTGAAAATTTTCACTCAGTTGTTATGAAAAGGCTAAATAGGGCAGGTTTTATGGGAACAGTTGTAAGAGATAATAAAGGCAATTGGTCTTGGGCCTTGAGGACTCTAGTTCCTTTATTAAACCAACTGCATTAAAAAACAAAACAAAACAAAACAAAAAAATCAATTGCATTAACTGCATGATCAAGGACAAGGAAATTGACTTTTCTTATCATGTGAAGAATGAGAGAACTATACAGGAGAAGGCAATTGCACCCCACTCCAGTACTCTTGCCTGGAAGATCCCATGGGCGGAGGAGCCTGTTAGGCTGCAATCATGGGGTTGCTAAGAGTCGGACACGGCTGAGCGACTTCACTTTCACTTTTCACTCTCATGCATTGGAAAAGGAAATGGCAACCCACTCCAGTGGTCTTGCCTGGAGAATCCCAGGGACAGGGGAGCCTGGTGGGCTGCTGTCTATGGGGTCGCACAGAGTCGGACACGACTGAAGTGACTTAGCATAGCATAGCATAGCATATACTTATACATGAAAAGTGAAAGTGAAAGTCACTCAGTCGTGGCCAACTCTTTGTGACCCCATGGACTATACAGTTCATGGAATTCTCCAGGCCAGAATACTGGAGTGGGTAGCCTTTCCCTTCTCCAGGGGATCTTCCCAACCCAGGGGTGGAACCCAGGTCTCCCGCATTGCAGGCGGATTCTTTACCAGCTGAGCTACCAGGGAAGCACACATTTATGCATTGATCTATCTTAATAATATGAATGCTATAAAGCATTTAGCATGGACTGGTCCTATTTAATGCTCAGTGAGTATTCTGTTTTGCTTAAAGGATTGGTTAACAATGATTTTCCCACTTGGAACAACAGAAAATAGGAGAATGGAACACATTATGTGGTCTTCTTTTGTGAAGCTTAAAAAAAAATCCACAAGAAATATGATCAATTGGCTCGTTCAGAAATATACCAGTTATTTGTTGTTCCATAAACAATGTCCAAATTTGGTACCTTAAAAAAATGTATTGTCTCTCCATTCTTTGGCTTGGTAAATTAGGTACAGTTAGAGTGTCAGCTATGTTCATTTATGTGTTTGGTTTCAAATGGCAGCTCAAGGCTGCCTTGTCCAGGATGGTCTCACTCACCTATTTGGTGGTTGGCTGGGGTTGTTGACCAAGGCATCTTTAATCTTCTCCATGGGACCCCTCTAGAGGCCCCATGGCAACTGGATTCCAAGAAAACTAGAGGGGAAGCTGCGAATCTCCAGAGACCTAGGCTTAAAATTCATATATCACTTCTGCCGTATTCTCTTGGACGATGCAAGTTCAATGCCTGCCCGGACTCAAGGAATAGAAAAGTAAACCCCACCAGCTGAGGAGAGGACCTGTAGCTGGATTTGAGGCTATGGGCTTCCTAGGTGGTTGAGTGATAAAGAATCCACCTGCCCAAGGCAGGAGCCACAGGAGACACAGGTTCTATCTCTGGGTTGGGCGATCCCCTGGAGGAGGAAAGGACAACCCACTGAAGTATTCTTGCCTAGAAAATTCCATGGATAGAGGAGCCTGCCAGGCTACAGTCCATGGGGTCCCAAAGAGTCAGACACAACTGAGCACTGGAACGACATGCCACAGGGAAAACAAAGAACAGCCTTCCCCATGAGGCGATACATGATGAAGAGATCACTGAATTAGGGATCAAAAAACCTGGTTTTCAATCTTATATTTCTTATAAACCAGCTGTGTGATTTTTACCTAAATTTCCACAACTGTAAAATCTAATACTCAAAGTTTGTGAGTCTAGGTTTCTATTTTAGTCTCTCTTTCTTCCTTCTCTGGAGGTCTTAGAAGTCTCTATAGATACAAGGTCAGAGCAGCATCAGCAGCTTATGGGAACTGTTTATATTTTCCCCTTAAAAATAAGCAGAAACCAGAGAAGGAACAAGTTAGGCTCTCCCACCCCGACTCTTGGAAGTTCTGGCCAAAGGTTATCCAAGCAGAAGTGTCATGTGGTAGCTATTTGAAATCTTCCTTAGAAGATATTTGGCATTTTCCCATTGCTTATCTCCTCCTCCTGCTTTTTTTGGTCTTTCCTTCCAGTCTGCTGTCTGGAAGTGACATGCTTCATGGATAGTAGGAATAAGTTTCACACTTGAGACACAGCAAATCGGTGAACTAGAAGGAATCCAGTGTCTGGGTGGCTGTGGACTTTGTGGAGATGACAATCCATACCAGCCCTGAACTGCATCCCTACAGACTTATTTTTTAATATTGAATATTGGTTTATTTGGGGCTTCCCAGGTGACGCTAGTGGTAAAGAACCCGCCTGCCAATGCAGGAGGCATAGGAGACATTGGTTTGATATCCCTGGGCCTGGAAGATCCCCTGGAGGAGGACATGGCAACCCTCTCCAGTATTCTTGCCTGGAGAATCCCAAGGACAGAGGAGCCTGGTGGGCTACGGGTCTGTAGGGTTGAAAAGAATCGGACATGACTAAAGCAACTTAGCACACCCACATGGGTTTATTTATATCTTTTTTTTTTTTTTACTTTACTTTAAAAATTGTTTAGGGACTTCTCTGGTGACTCAGTGGAGAAGAATCTACCTGCCAATGCAGGAGATACCGGTTCAGTCCCTGATCCAGGAAGATCCCACATGTTGTGGAGCAACTAAGCCCATGCACCACAACTACTGAGCCTGTACTCTAGAACCCAGGGCTGCAAATACCGAAGCCCGCCTGCCCTAGAGCCTGTGCTCCACAATGAGAAGCCCGCACATGGCAACTAGAATGTAGCCCCTGCTCGCCACAGTGGGAGAAAAACCCATGCAGCAACAAAGACCCAGCACAGCTATAGATAAATACATAAAAATTTAAAAACCTGTCAAAATTTTAAAGAAATATGTTGAAATCGCCAAAGTAGTTGATAATTTTGAAAAATGCTCCATTATCGTTGCTGCTGTTTTTTAACTTCAGTTAACAAAATAATCCATTTCCATTTCACAACTACTGAAAAACACAACTTGTTTGTTCGTCTTCCACAGCTCTTTGTTCCCATGGGTCCTCACAATCTGTCTTCATACTGCCCACTGGAAACATTTATAATATGACATCCACTTTCTATTTGCATCCTTCACCCTACACACTTTTATATGTGAGAAAATTACTGTTTTATTTAGATTACTGTTTTTTTTTTTCCTATCTATCTCTCAGAGTTGACTTTAGTCCTACTAATAACCAAATGTCACTAACCAAGCAAAATGATGTTTGGGCAGTATCTACCTACCCAAGTTTGTTAGCTACAGGTGACCATGTTGTGAACTGCACAATGCTAAGGAATGCGAGGTATATGGAATAGAATGGTTTTTCATATCATTGTGTCACAAGGCAACTCTATACTTAACAACTAACATAATGTGAAAGAGGAAGTAGATCTCATATCGCCGTGTTATTCCCATACGGCTTCATGGTTCACCAAGAGACCTTGGTGTCCTTGTTCAAACTTGGCATTATTTTTATAAGAGCCTTTAATACTTGGAGTCCTCCCAGGAAAACAGAAACCACTCTAGATATTCCAAACAGGAAATGTGACACATGTAAATGGATGCACAGATGATGCAAGAGTTGAGAAGTCAAATGGAGGGAGGGAGGGGAGAGACAACCCAAAAATTAACATCAAGAAGTTGCTACGATCCTTTAGGCCTGGAGAACAAAAGGATGAAAGCTACCAGAGATTTGGAGTTGGGGCTGCCCAGCAAAGATGAAGTCATGTTGGATCTGCTCAGCAAGCTTGGACAGTAGAAGAAAGAGCAGTCCGGTGGGAGCTATAACCACAGAGGAGATACAACTGGCACTGGAGGTGCTACCTGAAGCACAATGAGAAGGGTAAACACCCTGGCTTTAACTCCACCTCCACCCTCTTCCTCTTGGCTGAATTTCCCTAAAATTCACAGAGGAGGGAGCCTTAGGAAACTTAGATCCTTATGATACAGAGAATGACAGAAGACGTCAGGTAACTGATCTGCAAACAGAATCAAGTGATTTGAAGGGTATTTGGCTTTGCAAGGCACTGGGCACATGCGTTGTTGCTTCAAGGCCCAGATAATCCACGTTGACTCACAGCTGGGAAGAAAATCCTATTTTCTCTTATGCAGATCTCATGAGTATCTTGAGATTTACATGTTTTTCATCATCTAGAAACAGCGTCCTTTGGATGAACATGGTTATTCCTTTGATACTCTGCAATCTACAGATTAGATACAATCTCTATCAAAATTCCAATGACATTTTCTTTTACAGAAATAGAAAAAGCAATCCCAAATTTCACATGGAACTACAAAAGACCCAGAGTATCAAAGTGATCTTGAGAAATAAAAACTAAACTAGAGGCATCATGCTTCCTGACTTCAAAATATATTCAAAACATCATGGCACTCCATCGATGGACAAGTGGAATTTCGAATTAAAAATGCAATAACATTTACATCAGTACTGCCCCCCCCCCCCCGCCACATAAATACATAGGTATAAATAGAACAAAATATGTACAAGATCTATATAAGGGAAACTACAAAACTTTGATGAATAAAATCAGAGAAGAACTAAATAAATGAAAAAGCATTCCATTTTCATGGAGAGGAAAACTCAGCATTGTCAAGATGTAAGTTCTTTCCAAGTGATCTATAAATTCAGTGCAATCTCAATTAAAATCCCAGCAAGTTATTTGTGGATTGACAAATTGATTTTAAATTTATATGGAGAAGCAAAATACTCACCATCATAATATTGAAGGAAAAGAATAAAGTTAAAGGATTGACACAGTTCAAGACTTAGTATATAGCTACAATAATTAAGACAGTGTGGTATTGGTGAAAGAATAGACAAATAAATCAATGGAACAGAATAGACAGCCCAGAAAAAGACCTACATAAATACAGCCAATTGATGTTTGATGAAGGAGCAAAGGCAAGAGAATGTAGCAAGAGACTCTTTTTAAAAAAATTTTGTATTTTATATTGAAATATAGTTGATTGATTAACAACTTTATGTTACTTTCAGGTATACAGCAAAGTGATTCAGCTATACATACACAAGTATCTATTCTTTTCAAATTCTTTTCCCATTTAGGTTATTACAGAATATTGAGCAGAGTTCCCTGTGCTATATAGTAGAGTCTTTTCAACAAATCATGATAAAACTAGTAGATATCCAAATGCAAAAGAACAAAAAAAGAATCTAGACACAGACCTTATACTCTTCACAAATGTTAGCACCAAATTGATCACAGACCTAAATATCGAATTTAAAGCTATAAAACTCCTAGAAGATAACATAGGAGAAAACCTAGATGACCTAGACTATGGCCTTGCAAAAGCTTTTTAGCTAAAACACCAAAGGCATGCATGATCCATGAAAGAAGTAGTTGACTAAGCCAGAGTTCATTAAAATTTAAAACTTCTGTTCTGTGCAAGACAATGTCAATGGGATGGAAAGATAGGCCACAGACTAGGAGTAAATACTTGCCAAAGACACATCCAACAAAGAACTGTTATCCAAAATGTACAAATAATGCTTAAGAAAACAAGCAACCCGATCAAAATATGGTTCCAAAATCTTAAAAGACACTTCACCAAAGAATATATACAAATGGCAAACAAGGATTTGAAAAGATACTTCACATTACATATCATCCAGTTCAGTTCAGTTCAGTCGCTCAGTCATGTCTGACTCTTTGCGACCCCATGAATTGCAGCACGCCAGGCCTCCCTGTCCATCACCAACTCCCAGAGTTCACCCAAACTCATGTGCGTCGAATCAGTGATGCCATCCAGCCATCTCATCCTCTGTCGTCCCCTTCTCCTCCTGCCCCCAATCCTTCCCATAATCATGGTCTTTTCAAATGAGTCAACTCTTCGCATGAGGTGGCCAAAGTATTGGAGTTCCGGCTTCAGCATCAGTCCTTCCAATGAACACCCAGGACTTGTTTCCTTTAGGATGGACTTTATTGACTACATGTCATTGCTGCTGCTGCTGCTGAGTCATTTCAGTTGTGTCCAACTCTGTGTGACCCCATAGATGGCAGCCCACCAGGCTCCCCCGTCCCTGGGATTCTCCAGGCAAGAACACTGGAGTGGGTTGCCATTTCCTTCTCCAATGCATGAAGTGAAAAGTGAAAGTGAAGTCACTCAGTTGTGTCTGACTCTTAGCGACCCCATGGACTGCAGCCTACCAGGATCCTCCGTCCATGGGATTTTCCAGGCATTAGGGCAATACAAATTGAAACAACAGTGAGATACCACCACATACCTAGTAGAATGGCCCAAATCCAGAACACTGACAAGACTGAATGCTCGTGAGGACGCCAAGCAGCAGGAACTCTCATTCACTGCTGGTTTGAAGGGCCCTTTGGAAGACAGTTTGGCAGTTTCTTACAAAACTAAACATACTCTTACTATATGATCCAGCAATTGTGCTCCTTGGTATTTACTCAGGAGTTGAAAAATTTTGTGGTTGTTCAGTTGCTAAGTCGTGTCGGACTCTTTGTGACTCCATGGACTGCAGCATACCAGACTCCTCTGTCCTTCACTACCTCCCGGCTTTGGCTCAAATTTATGTCCATTGAGTCAGTGAAACTTATGTCTACACAAAAGCCTGCACAACATATGTTTATAACAGTTCTATTCATAATTGACAAAGCATGGAAGCAGCCAAGATGTTCTTCAGTAGGAGAATGGATTAAAAAGCTGTAGTGTATCCAGTCAATGGAATATTATTCAGTGTCAAAAAGAAATGAGCTAGCAAGTCATGAAAAACTTCAATATATACTACTAAGTGAAAGAAGTCAATCTGAAAAGGCTTCCCTCTGTATGATTCCAACTATGTGATATTATGGACAAGGCAAAACTATGGAGATGGTAAAAGGATCGGTGGTTGCCAGGAATTTCAGGAGAGGAAGGTAGGATTAATAAGTGGAACAAAGAGAAATTTGGAGACAGTGAAACAACCCTGATGAATACATGTCATTATAATATCGTCCAAACACATAGAATATACAGTGAGTGAACTCTTGTAAACTGCAGATTTTGGGTGATTGTGATGTGTCAATGTAGATTAACCAATGGTAACATATCACTCTGGTAGGGGATGTCAAAAACGGAGAAGCTTTACTTGGATGGGGTAGGGAACTGTGAGAAATCTCTGTACTGTAGTTTCAATTTTGCTGCGAACTTAAAACTAAAACTGCTCTAACAAAATACAATCTAAAAAAAAAAAAAAAGTATGATACTGGCATAATAAAGACAGACATGCAGACTAATGGGCTAGAATAGGCAAGCCAGAAATTAACCCACACATATATAGTCAACTGATCATAGACAATGGAGTCTAAAATCCACAATGGGAAAAAGATAGTATCTTCAATAAATGGGATATCCACAAGCAAAAAAAAAAAAATGAAATTAGATCTTTACCTTAAACCACACACAAAAATCAATGTAAAATAAGTTAAAATTTTAATTTCAGATCTTACACCCGAAACTGTGAAACTTTTGGAAGAAAATATAGGTTAGAAGCTTCTTGACATTAGTCTCAGCAGATTTCATGGACATTTCACCAAAAACACAGATAATAAAAGCAAAAATAAGTAAATGGGACTACATCAGCCTTAAATGCTTCTGCACAGCAATAGAAAGAATTGACAAGATGAAAAGACAACCTATAGAATGGGTGAAAATATTTCCAAAGTGGAAGTGTTAGCTGCTCAGTTGTGTTCAACCTTCTGCAACCCCATGGACTGTAGCCCAGCAGGATCCTCTGTCCATAGGATTTTCTAGGCAAGTATACTGGAGTGGGTTTCCATTCCCTTCTCCAGGGGATCTTCCCAACCCTGGGATTGAACCTGGGTCTCCTGCATTACATGTGGATTCTTTATGGTCTGAGCCACCAGGGTATATCAGATAAAGGGTTAATATGCAAAATATGTAAGGAACTCATGTGACTCATTACCAAGGAAATAAATAATTTCATTAAAAATGGGCAGAGGAATGGAATAGACATTTTTCCAAAGAAGGCACACAAAAGGACATCAGATATGTGAGAAGTCATTCTACAACAGCAATCATCAGAGAAAAGAAAGTCAAAATCACAGTGAGATATCATCTCACACCTGTTAGAATGGCTACTACCAAAAAGACAGACCAAATCCATGGCTCCTGCATTGGCAGCCAGATTCTTTACCACTGAGCCATCTGGGAAGCCCATAAATATATACATAGTATATATTAATGTGGTAAAATATGTGGAATACTATTCTGCTGTAAGAAATAAGATAATTCTGCCATTTGTGAGAACATGCATAGACACTGAGGGTATTATGCCAAGTGCAGTAAGTCAGAGAAATACAAATATTATACGATACCACTTGCATGTGGATACTAAAAACAGTTGAACACATAGAGACAGAGATTAGAATGGTGGTTGCCAGTGACAAAGGGTGGCAAAAATGGGTTGATGTTGGTCAAATGGTAAAAACTTCCAGTTATAATATGAATAAATGTGGGGGATCTATTATGGTAACTATAGTTTACAAAACTGTATTAAATATTTGAAAGTTGTTGAGAGTAGATTTAAATATCCTTTGTTTGTTGTTGTTTTAGTTGCTAAGTCATGGAGTGGGTTGCCATTTCCTTCTCCAAGGGAATCTTCTGGACCCAAGGACTGAACTCACGGCTCCTGCATTGCAGGCAGATTCTTTACCATCTGAACCACCAGGAAAGTCATCTACACATGACACACACACACACACACATTTTAAAACTTCTCAAAGCTCAACCTTAAAAAGATAAACAACCCAGTTAGCAGATGGGCAATATATGTAGTGGAACTGGGCTTCTCAGGTAGTGCTGCTGCTGCTGCTTAGTCTCTTCAGTCGTGTCCGACTCTGTGCGACCCCATAGATGGCAGCCCACCAGCCTCCCCTGTCCCTGGAATTCTCCAGGCAAGAATACTGGAGTGGGTTGCCATTTTCCTCTCCAATGCGTGAAGGTGAAAAGTGAAGGTGAAGTCGCTCAGTCCTGACTCTGAGCGACCCCAAGGACTGCAGCCTACCGGGCTCCTCCGTCCATTGGATTTTTCCAGGCAAGAGTACTGGAGTGGGGTGCCATCGCCAGGTAGTGCTAGTTGTAAAGAACCTGCCAATGTAGGAGATGTAAGAGGTGGGGGTTTGATCCCTGGGTCAGGAAGATCCCCTGGAGGATGCTGTAACAACCCACTCCAGTACTCTTGCCTGGAGAATCCCATGGATGGAGGAGCCTGAAAGGCTACAGTCCATAGGATCGCAGAGTCAGACATGACTAAAGCAACTTAGCACACACATAGTGGAACTATATGTAACTTTGTTCTGTATTTTCCTGTAAGTCTCCTGTAAATGTGTTATCATACTTTCATAATTTGAAACAAAAGAAAGAAAAAATTAATTAATTTAAAAAAGGAAAATGGGCAGTAGAAATGGAAAGGTATTTCTTCAAAGAGGATATAAGGATGACAAACAGATCAAAAGATGTTCAATATCATTAGTCATTTGAGAAATGCAAATTAAAACTTAAATGAGATATCAGTACTACATATCAGAGTGGCTAAAACATATAGCAACAAGCAAATTCTAGTGAGCATGAAGAGAAATTATATCACTCATACGTTACCCATGAATGTAAGATGGTATAGCAATTCTAGAAAGCAGTTGGTAGTTTGTAAAAAAACTAAATATGCAACTCCTAAATGACACACCAATTGTACTCCTGGGCATGGATCTCAGAGAAATAAAAGTTTATATTCACATAAAACCTGTATACAAATACTTGTGGCTCATTATTCATAATAGATAAACTGGAAACAACTCAGATGTCCTTCAGTGGGTGGATGATGAAACAAACTATAGTAACCCACATCATGGAAATTTTATCAACAATGAAAAGCAACAAACTACTGATACATACAACATGCTGGATCAATCTCCAAAGAATTATGCTTAGTGGAAAAAGTCAATCCCAAGATATTACATACTATATCATTCCATTTACATAACACACGTTACACGCCAAAACTATAGAAAAGAAGAGCAAATTAGCAGTTGCCAGGGGTTAAGGAGGGTAGACATAGTATGGAAGTGAGCACAGCTGTGAAAGTGGAACGTGAAGACGAGAGAGCTCATCAAGAAAATTAGAGATACCAAGGGAGCATTTCATGCAAATATGGACACAATAAAGAACAGAAAGTGTGTGGACCTAACAGAAGCAGAAGATATTAGGAAGAGGTGGCATGAATACACAGAACTATACAAAAAAGATCTCCATGACCCAGACAACCACGATGCTGTGATCACTCACCTAGAGCCAGATATTTCGGAATTCAAAATCAAGTGGGCCTTAGGAAGCGTCACTGTGAACAAAGCTAGTGGAGGTGATGGAATTCCAGTTGAGCTATTTCAGATCCTGAAAGATGATGCTGTGAAAGTGCTGTAATAGCATGCCAGCAAATTTGGAAAACTCAGCAGTGGCCACAGGACTGGAAAAGGTCAGTTTTCATTTCAATCCCAAAGAAAGGTAATGCCAAAGAATGCTCAAACTACCACACAATACCACTCATCTCACACGCTAGCAAAGTAATGCTAAAATTCTCCAAACCAGGCTTCAGCAATACATGAACTGTGAACTTTCAGATCTTCAAACTGGATTTAGAAAAGACAGAGGAACCAGAGATCAAATTGCCAACATCCATTGGATCATCGAAAAAGCAAGGGAGTTCCAGAAAAACATCTACTTCTGCTTTATTGACTACGCCAAAGCCTTTGACTGTGTGGCTCACAGAAAACTGTGGGAAATCCTTAAAGAGATAAGTATACCAGACCACCTGACCTGCCTCCTGAGAAATCTGTACGCAGGTCAAGAAGCAGTAGTTAGAACTGGACATGGAACAACAGACTGGTTTCAAATTGGAAAAGGAGTACATCAAAGCTGTATATTGTCACCCTGTTTATTTAACTTATATGCAGAGTACATCATGAGAAATGCTGGACTGGATGAAGCACAAGCTGGAATCAAGATTTCTGGGAGAAATATCAATAACCTCAGATATGCAGATGACACCACCCTTATGGCAGAAAGTGAAGAAGAACTTAAGACTCTCTTGATGAAAGTGAAAGAGGAGAGTGAAAAAGTTGGCTTAAAACTCAACATTCAGAAAACTAAGATCATGGCATCTGGCCCCATCACTTCATGGCAAATAGATGGGGAAACAATAGAAACAGTGAGAGACTTTATTTTGGGGGCTCCAAAATCACTGCAGATGGTGACTGCAGCCATGAAATTAAAAGACACTTATTCCTTGGAAGAAAAGTTATGACCAACCTAGACAACATATTAAAAAGCAAAGATATTACTTTATCAACAAAAGTCCGTCTTGTCAAAGCTATGGCTTTTCCAGTAGTCATATATGGATGTGAGGGCTGGACTATAAAGAAAGCTGAGTGCCGAAGAATTGATACTTTTGAACTGTGGTGTTGGAGAAGAGTCTTAAGAGTCCCTTGGACTGCAAGGAGCTCAAACCTGTCAATCTTAATGGAAATCAGTCCTGAATATTCATTGGTAGGACTGATGCTGAAGCTGAAACTCCAATGCTTTGGCCATCAGTGAAGAACTGATTCATTGGAAAGAATCAGTACTGATTCATGTTGGGAAAGATTGAAGGCAGGAGGAAAAGGGGACAACAGAGAATGAGATGGTTAGATGGCATCACTGACTCAATGAACATGAGTTTGAGCAAGCTCTGGGAGTTGGTGATGGACAGTAAAGCCTGGCGTGCTGCAGTCCATGGGGTTGCAAAGAGTCAGATATAACTGATCGATTAAACTGACCTGAACTGTGGTGATGGATGTGTTATATATGTTGATTGTATCAATGTCATACCAACATCAATCTCCTGGGTGTGAAATTTTATTACAGTTTTGCAAGATATTACCATTGTGGGAAACTAAGTAAAGGGTACATGAATTTCTCTATACTATTCATACCACTACTTGTGAATCTTGAGATATCTTAAAATATAAAATTTAATTTTAAGATGATTGCCAAGTTGCAAGATAGGTCCAAAGTTGTCCCATAGAACAAACTGGATAATGAAGCAATTTGATTCCTTATTACAAGCAACAGAATTTATCCTAGATCATTTAGTCAGAAAGAAAATCTATTCAAAGCTATTGCAATATCAGAGATAAGCAGAGTCAGAGTCTATGCAGCAAAAACGCTAGGATCACCATGCTCTGGCCAAAGTACCCCCTCCTGCCATCACTGCTGCCAGGACCCTGTGGTCACCATGAGCGATGCTGGGGACAGACAGCAGAAACTCTACACAGCATTTGCCCCAAATTGATCCACACTCTGCACTCTTTCTCCTGTTATTTATTTTGCCACTAATATCTGGTACGGGTGTCTCTGCTGGGCCTGACTGCAGGAGAGTCTCGGGGAGCATGACCTCGGTACTACCCAAGAGAAGAGGGGTTTATAATATGGGAAACTCTCCCCGAATAGTAAGGTGTTCAAAAGATACTTGTCAGACCCAAACATGGCAAATGTCTACCCCAGTCATAACACCATGTTCTGCCAAAAAGGGATCATTTACTTTTTGAAAATTTAAAGAAAATTTTCAAATTCTATTGAACAGGGTAGGTGGAGGAAGGAAGCTACATATTGTCCCTTTCATTTCTTTTTATTCCTTATATCTTGATTCAGTGTTGATATATTGTATTTTTATTAACAAGTCATTCATTTCACTGACCTTTTCGATTGATTTCAGTGTGCCTAACATTTCTTAGTTTCAACATTTCTTCCATTGCTACAGATTCTCTTTACTTCTAATTTTATTTTTTATTTCAGTTCTTTTTTATTACAAAATTCAAGTTCATTGGAGCCAGTTTGAAAATCAAAAAAAGCCCTAAGAAAGAAGACAAAAATCATTTGAAATTTAGCATCCAGTAATAACTTCAATGAATTCCTCAATACCTATTCTACTCATATCCCATGATAAGTGCAGTTTAGGGGAAATTGACTCTACCACCATACTATTTGACCTAAAGCAATCAGAATGATTTCACACACACACACAGACACACGCACTCCAAAGTCCCACCAAGGTGATTATTTCAGTTCTAATCAAACAGTTGGAGACGGCAATGGCACCCCACTCCAGTACTCTTGCCTGGAAAATCCCATGGATGGAGGAGCCTAGTAGGCTGCAGTCCATGGAGTCGCTAAGAGTGAGACACAACTGAGCGACTTCACTTTCACTTTTCACTTTCATGCATTGGAGAAGGAAATGGCAACCCACTCCAGTGTTCTTGCCTGGAGAATCCCAGGGACGGGGGAGCCTGGTGGGCTGCCATCTATGGGGTCGCACAGAGTCGGACACGACTGAAGTGACTTAGCAGCAGCAATCAAACAGTGCTGGACATTCTTCTGGCCACAGATTGGTTCAAGAGTGAGCATATGACCTAAGTTGGTCCAGTTTTAGGTTTTCTTCCTTCTACTACCATCCAGGTCTGACTAGTGTAATGCAGAAAACACATAGCCCCAGAGCTGTAGGAAGCCCATATGAAAATAGAGCTTATATTCAGGGGATGGAGTTAAAAGTAGAGAAATAAAAAGTGTCCTCATCCCACCATTTGACCAGATTCTCATAAGTCTACTCCCAGGTGGTTTTTACTTCTCAACAAAATAAGATTTTCAGCTTTGTCATATGACAACAAGAAAATGTGTATTTTGCCTCCATCGCTGCTTTAGATCTACTTGTGTGATTGATTATCTTGGTAAGGGCTCTTCAGGACAACTCTTTCCTGGCGACTGGAGTTGCCCAACCAAATGCTATTCTGACATAAAATTATCTTACTTTGCTTTCCAGATTGTCCTCTACATTTTCTAAAGCCTGTGGTCCATAAATATAGAACTGACGGATATAGCTTGATTTTAGTACAGCAGCTTGGCTTTTGGTGCCAATGCTATGTTTGAAATGCAAGAGTGTTGCTGGATTTTTACAGTCTATATTTAAAAGACTAGTGAGTTAAACTGTGCTTGGAATGCTTAGCCACTCTTGATAAGGGTCATAACTACACCCTGTGGTTCTCCTGAAAAGAGGTGATCCAGAGGCTACCTGTCTGTGGATATTTGAAGCCACAGTGGGACAGGCACCTCTGTGCAGGCTACTACTCCTGAGCTTCCTGAGGTTCGTGAAACATACAGCCAACTTCCTGGAGGGTGTGCAGACCATCAGGATGATGACCCCCAAACTTCTCTCCCAGCACTTCCATATATTGTCTGTCCCTGGAGTACTGAGAAGTCATAAAATAATTCTCTCATTCTTTCTTTGATCTAAGTTTCTCCCCTAAAATGTGGGTTAAAGCTGGCACACTTGTTGACACCTTGAGATGCACTTAGAGAAATATACCCATTCTAGGTCTACCTCAATCAGTTCAGTCGCTCAGTCATGTCTGACTCTTTGCGAGCCCATGGACTGTAGCACACCAGGCTTCCTTGGCCATCACTGACTTTCGGAGCTCGCTCAAACTCATGCCCATCGAGTCAGTGATGCCATCCAGCCATCTCATCCTCTGTCATCCCCTTCACCTCCTACCTTCAATCTTTCCCAACATCAGGGTCTTTTCCAATGAGTCAGGGTCTTTTCCTTCTTCGCATCAGGTGGCCAAAGTATTGGAGTTTCATCTTCAGCATCAGTCCTTCCAATGACTATTCAGGACTAATTTCCTTTAGGGTGGACTGGTTGGATCTCCTTGCAGTTCAAGGGACTCTCAAGAGTCTTCTCCAACACCACGGTTCAAAGGCATCAATTCTTCGGCACTCAGCTTTCTTTACAGTCCAACTCTCACATCCATACATAACTACTGGAAAAATCATACCTTTGACTAGATGGACCTTTGCCTGCAAAGTAATGTCTCTGCTTTTTAATATGCTGTCTAGGTTGGTTATGGCTTTTCTTCCAAGGAGTAAGTGTCTTTTTATTTCATGGCTGCAGTCACCATCTGCAGTGATTTTGGAGCCCCCCAAAATAAAGTCTCTCACTATTTCCATTGTTTCCCCATCTATTTGCCATGAAGTGACCTAGGAACTAGAAAATCTAAGCCAATGACCTTCAACTCCAAGTCTCTTATTTATGGATTGCAGGGAGCACTTCCAGGCCTTGCCTATATTTCTAGCAGGTATTCATTACTACACTTGTTTTCAACTGAGGTCATAGCTTCTTAATTTTGTGTAAAAACTCTAACCTCTAGAGTGTGTTGAAACTACTGTGCTCATTTCACCAGCTGCTGACCATGACACATGGAGGCTTCCCACAGCTGCAGACCATATACTACCTTCTAGATTTCCATGCCACCCTTCTGCCTGTTTTTGAAAATTGCTGTTTCTAGATTTTTTTTTTTAAGTATTAAAGATGGGGCAGAGGCAGGGTGTGTGCAATGCTATGGCACCCAGAGGGACAGCCAGCCAGACAATAAACAATATACAAGTAAATACTGCAATTGTAGGTAGTTATAACTGTTATTACTGTTTTTGGTAGCTATAACTGTGAGAAAAAATAAAGCAGGAAAAGGGATTGGAGAGAGATGGGGGGTGATGATGAAGTTCCATTTTTTGATAATGTGTTCTGGCATTAGATTGAAGGAGTCAGTCAGCTTGTGCAACTGGAAGGAAGACTTAGAATTTTCCTTTATGTCTGATGGGAAGACATTGGAAAGTTTTTTAAAGAGTCACCCAGTCTCCAGGGGGAGGTGGTGCTGAATAGAAACAGGAGGCTGTTAGAATCATTGCAAACTCCAGGCAAGAGATGATGAAGATATGGATTAAAGTCATAGCAATGGAGGTGGTAAGAAGCAGCTGAAATCTAGATATATTCTAAGACAGTGCCAACAAGATGAATTGATGGATTCCATGTGCAATGAAATGAGAGAGAGAGAGAGAGATGTATCAAGCATAATGCCTAAGTCTGATACCAGAATAGCTGGATGAATCGTGGTGTCATTTCCTAAGGGAAAGAGCATTGAGAGAGGAACAAACTGTGAGTGGGTGCCTGGAGAAAGATATTAGGCGTAGAAGTTGAGATGTTGAGTAGGGAATTAAATATAAACATCTAGAGATCTACGGAAAAGTCAAAGATAGAGATAACACATTGGAAATTTGAATTTTAAAAGACTACCTTTAATGCCAAGAGACTAGAAGACATCACACAGGGATCGATCTAAGAGATGAGAGCACGGGCCTCTCCAATACTTGCTGACCAGAAAGAGAAGAAGCCAACAAAGAAGATTAATTGGGGGGGGAATGTTATGATTCTTCATCTGTGTGTGCTTGTGCCCTCGTGTGTGTGTGTGCTTTGGTATTTTTAATAGGTAGATGTTGGAACAATCTAAGCGATGGGACAGGAGATGTGTGGGCATCTATCCAGATTTCTTTATGCACTAGAATTAGTCTATGTCTTAATTTATCAGAAGTTTATTAATTTTCCCCTCTTCAAATAGCTAGTTCTTAATTTTATAAATAATTTACACCAATTATTTTCCATGTTATTCATTTATACTTTTACATTATTTTTCTATCTTGCTTTAAATGGAAACTTCATTCTGTTCTAGAATTTTACCATATCATGGTTTTTCCCTTAATATCTCTTTTTAAACATTTCTTCTTATTAAAGACCTTTAAATGAGTACATTTTCTTCTAAACACTGTTCTGGCCACATCCCAGCACATTTTGATATACAGAATAATATGTTTATTATTACTTTAAAATAGTTTTTATTGCATTCTTAATTTCTTTCCTAAGCCAATTACTACTTACTAAAAGTATTTTTTAGTATGCCAAGAAATTAAACAATTTGTTAATATTTTTATTATTCATTTCTTCTTCAAATGGATTATGGTTAGAGAATTTCTTAGCAAAATTCCCTCTGTTAGGAGGTTGGTGGCTGATATTTTAAAAATACATCTATGGCTTGTTTACAGTTTTTTTGGTGACAGTATATAGAAGTGTATTCTGCATTTTCTCATCTAATTTCATAAGCATTTATTTAAATTGCCTGAATAATTGGACCCTCTACATCTTTAATATTTTCATTTATTATTTTATAATGTTGGTATTGTCCATCTCTTCCTTTCCTGTCTCTAAGAATCACCATCCTGTAAGGTAATCCTAACCAATAAGATTACATACAGGTGTTTGTACTATGAGAGTTTGCGAGGAGTGCTCCTAACAGAGCTTCCTGGGTCATCACTTTCCTACTGTGACCTCTACAATGACCAATACCATAGAACTTCTGTGTCTATTTCTGTCTGTGATCCTCCCCCCACTAGGACTGCTGTTCCCTGGGAAGCTTGATCCTGCTCCCTGAACCCTCAGCTCTCAATGAATAGATGAGCCAATTACCATTATGTGTCCCTGGTTACTACCTGGTGCTAACATGTCCTGCATTTGAGGCCCCATTTGGGACCTTCTCAAAGTGCTGAACTCTGCTTCCCCCAAATCTATGTTTGCCTGGGGATCTACCCACCTTGGAAAGTCACTAGGTTGTGATGTCTAATTCTCGCTGCCTTCTGCTGCCACATCTAACATGTGGAGCTTCTAGCATGCCTGCTACTGAACTTGCCAGTCACCTGTGTCCTGACACTTTGCACTCTGACCGTACTGAGTACTGACTGAATATAAAATACAATTCAAATGCATTGTTTCATCACCCTCTCTGCCTCTTATCCTTCTCCATCAGAAGGCAGACAGACTGAAAACCACAATCACAGAAAACTAACCAATCTGATCACATGGACCACAGCCTTGCCTCACTCAATGAAACTATGAGCCATGCTGTGTAGGGCCACTCAAGACAGATGGGTCATGGTGGAGAGTTCTGAAAAAAATGTGGTCCACTGGAGAAGGGAATGGCAAACCACTTTAATATTCTTGTCTTGAGAACCCCATGAACAGTATGAAAGGCAAAAAGATAGGACACTGAAAATGAACCCCCCTGGTCAGTAGATGCCCAATATGCTACTGGAGATCAGTGGAAAAATAACTCCAGAAAGAATGAAAAGATGGAGCCCAAAGCAAAAACAACACCCAGTTGTGGATGTGACTGGTGATGGAAGTAAAGTCTGATGCTGTAAAGAGCAATATTACATAGGAACCTGGAATGTTAGGTCCATGAATCAAGGCAAATTGGAAGTCATCAAACAGGAGATGGCAAGAGTGAACATCGACATTCTAGGAATCAGCGAACTAAAATGGACTGGAATGAGTGAATTTAACTCAGATGACCTTTATATCTACTACTGTGGACAAGAATCCCTTAGAAGAAATGGAGTAGCTCCATAGTCAACAAAAGAGTTCAAAATGCAGTACTTGGATGCAGTCTCAAAAACGACAGAATGATCTCTGTTTCCAAGGCAAACCATTCAATATCACAGTAACCCAAGTCTATGCCTGGACCAGTAATGCTGAAGAAGCTGAAGTTGAATGGTTCTATGAAGACCTACAAGACCTTCTAGAACTAATACCCCAAAAGAGATGTCCTTTTCATTATAGGGCCCTGGAATGCAAAAATGGAAAGTCAAGAGATACCAGGAGTAATGGGCAAATTTGGCCTTGGCGTACAAAACGAAGTATGTCAAAGGTTAACAGAGTTTTGCCAAGAGAACCCACTGGTCATAGCAAACACCCTCTTCCAACAACACAAGAGAAGACTACAAATGGACATCACCAGATGGTCAACACCAAAATCAGACTGATTATATTCTTTGTGGCCAAAGACAGAGAAACTCTATACAGTCAGCAAAAACAAGACCAGGAGTGGACTGTGACTCAGATCATGAACTCCTTATTGCCAAATTCAGACTTAAATTGAAGTAGGGAAAACCACTAGACCATTCAGGTATGACCTAAATTAAATCCCTTACAATTATACAGTGGAAGTGACAAATAGATTCAAGGGATTAGATCTGATAGAGTGCCTGAAGAACTATGGACAGAGGTTCATGACATTGTACAAGAAGCAGTGATCAAGACCATCTCCCAGAAAGAGAAATGCAAAAAGGCAAAATGGTTGTCTAAGGAGGCCTTACAAATAGCTGTGAAAAGAAGAGAAGTGAAAGGCAAAGGAGAAAAGAAAAGACATATTCATCTGAGTGCAGAGTTCCAAAGAATAGCAAGGAGAGATAAGAAAGCCTTTCTCCGTGATCAGTGCAATGAAATAGAGGAAAATAAGAAAAGACTGGAGATCTCATCAAGAAAATTAGAGAAACCAAGGGAACATTTCATGCAAGATGGGCTCAATAAAGGACAGAAATAGTACGGGCCTAACAGAAGCAGAAGATATTAAGAAGAGGTGGCAAGAATACACAAAATACTATACAAAAAAGATCTTCATGACCCAGATAATCACAATGGTGTGATCACTCTCCTAGAGCCAGGCATCCTGGAATGCGAAGTCAAGTGTCCTTAGGAAACATCATTATGAACAAAGCTAGTGGAGGTGATGGAATTCCAGTTGAGCTATTTCAAATCCTGAAAGTTGATGCTGTGAAAGTGCTGCACTCAATATGCCAGCAAATTTGGAAAACTCAGCAGTGGCCACAAGACTGGAAAAGGTCAGTTTTCATTTCAATCCCAAAGAAAGGCAATGCCAAAGAATGCTCAAACTATCACACAATTGCACTCATCTCACACGCTAGCAAAGTAATGCTCAAAATTCTCCAAGCCAGGCTTCAACAGTACGTGAACCATGAACTTCCAGATGTTCAAGCTGAATTTAGAAAAGACAGAGGAACCAGAGATCAAATTGCCAACATCCGCTGGATCATGGAAAAAGCAAGAGAGTTACAGAAAAACACCTACTTCTGCTTTATTGACTATGCCAAAGCCTTTGACTGTGGATCACGGCAAACTGTGGAAAATTCTGAAAGAAATGGGTATACCAGACCACCTGACCTGCCTCCTGAGAAATCTGTATGCAGGTCTTCTTGTTCTAGCAATAGTTAGAACTTGACATGGAACAATAGACTGCTTTCAAATAGGGAAAGGAATACACGGAGGCTGTATATTGTTGCCCTGTTTATTTAATTTATATGCAGAGTACCACATGAGAAATGCTGGACTGGATGAAGCACAAGCTGGAGTCAAGATTTCCAGGAGAAATATCAATAACCTCAGATATGCAGATGACACCACCCTTATGGCAGAAAATGAAGGGCTAAAGAGCCTCTTGATGAAAGTAAAAGAGGAGAGTGAAAAAGTTGGCTTAAAGCTCAACATTCAGAAAACTAAGATCATGGCATCTGGTCCCATCACTTCATGGCAAATAGATGGGGAAACAGTGGCTGATTTTATTTTTCTGGGCTCCAAAATGACTGCAGATGGTGATTGCAGCCAAGAAATTAAAAGACACTTACTCCTTGGAAGGAAAGTTATGACCAACCTAGACAGCATATTAAAAAGCAGAGACATTACTTTGTCAACAAAGGTCTGTCTAGTCAAGGCTGTGGTTTTTCCAGTGGTCATATATGGATGTGAGAGTTGGACTATAAAGAAAGCTGAGTGCCGAAGAATTGATTTTTTGAACTGTGGTGTTGGAGAAGACTCTTGAGAGTCCCTTGGACTGCAAGGAGATCAAACCAGTCCATCCTAAAGGAGATCAGTCCTGGGTGTTCATTGGTAGAACTGCTTTTGAAGCTGAAACTCCAATACTTTGGCCACCTGCTGGGAAGAGCTGACTCATTTGAAAAGACCCTGATGCTGGGAAAGATTGAGGGCAGGAGGAGAAGGGGACGACAGAGGATGAGATGGTTGGATGGCATCACCGACTCAATGGACATGGGTTTGGGAGGCCATGGGTCCGGGAGTTGGTGATGGACAGGGAGGCCTGGTGTGCTGCGGTTCATGGGGTCACAAAGAGTCAGACACGACTGAGCGACTGAACTGAACTGAGTGTATATGTTTCCATGCTACTCTCTCAATACATCCCAGTCTCAAGTTTTTAAATTAAATTCTGCACATTATATATAGAACAGTTGATGGGGTGATAGCATTTATTCCTCGAAATTGGCAAGCCTTTTTTTGAAGGGGGATCCACTTGTAAGTTTGAGGGGTCCAGTTAGTCTGATAAGGAAGCTGAGCTGGATTGGAGGTATTTTGCTACCTTTAGTGAAACTGTGCTGGAGAAGACTCTTGAGAGCCCCTTGGCCTGCAAGGAGATCAAACCAGTCAATCCTAAAGGAAATCAACCCTGAATATTTATTGGAAGGACTGATGTTGAAGCTGAAGTGCCAGTAAAAGATTCTGATGCTGGGAAAGAGTGAGGGCATGAGGTGAAGAGGGTGATAGAGAATGAGATGTTTGGACGGCATCACCAACTCAATGGACATGAGTTTGAGCAAACTCTGGGAGACAGTGCAGGACAGGGAAGCCTGGAATGCTTCAGTCCATGAGGTTGCAAAGAGTTGGATGCAACTTAGCAACTGAACAACAACATGTTTTAAAGCTTACATTGACTGAATGTAAAATTGTTAAAATGTTCTCTTTTTATTGTGCCTTTTCACTATGTATTCAGTGACTATTATGATTAAAAATTTATGCATTGTCTTCTAGTATATTGAATGCCATTTACACTTTTTCTATAAATTAGTAGTGAGGTCTTAGTCCATTTTCTATTTCTAAACTTTATAAATTGGCTTTGCTTTTAAATATAGAATGAGACTTTTCTTGAAAAGTGAATTTTATCTTTTTGAAAATTAGTAGTTAAGCCAGAAATCCACTCTACTAAATTGTTTTTCTCCCTTCTCTACTTGTCATTTTGTTTTGCTTTAACAATTATGCCTTTTTATACATAGACTGCATTTACATGTACTATTTTCTAAAATGGGTTGAAGATAGCTTTATTTAATTCAATTCTAAAAGGTTAAACAACAAAAACATTCTTATCTCTATTCACATTAAACACCAGAAACAGGAACTTTGGACTCCATTCTCTGACACGAAGCTTTGCACTAACTGTGCCATGTCTAAATGTGTGTTTTGCTTATTCCCTTTTTTGATCTCATACATTCTTTAAAGCTCAGCATTATAGCAATCACCTAGCAGTTGTTTTCAACTTAGTTTTTTCACACAGTAAGCTGCTGAAAATAGCTTTTAAATTTATTTATAGATGAGATATGTGGTCAGATCTCTCCCCGGTCTTTGAACCTGTGAATATTCATTCTACTATTTTTCATCAAATGATTGATTACTCAACTAGAAAAATGTTCTTTGGGGAAACAGATATTCTTTAAGAATATACAGATACTCTCCTATTCCAGAATTTTATGATTTAGATTCTAAAAGTTATAGTTATCCAAATCTGTAGACTTGTGAATATTATCAGCTCCTTTCAAGATTTACATAGTGGTAAAGAACCCACCCACCAATGCAGGAAACATAAGAGATGTGGGTTTGATCCCTGGGTTGGGAAGATCCCTGGGAGTAGGAAATAGCAGCCCACTCTAGTATTCTTGCCTGGGAAATACCGTGGTCAGAGGAGCCTGGTGGGCTACAGTCCATGGGGTCGCAAAGAGTCGGACATGGCTGAAGCAACTTAGCATTACTACACTGTCAATGAAATGAAATTGGAAGCAAATAAATGTATTAGTGTGCCCATTCTTTTTTTGTTTTGTTTTGCTTTAGTTAAATGGTATGTTTTTGGTTGTGAAGGACAGAAAATCAGCTTGAACTAACTTAATCAAAAAGGAAAAAATTTCCCCCATGTAACAGTAAGAAGGAATGCAAAGCAGTAGTTATAGCTGGATTACTTTGCTCTCCATCTTTCTTCATGGGTTCTTTCTAATATTGGCTCCGTGATCTTGTGCGGCCTGGCCTCCTTCACATGGGTAGTTACAGTTCCAAGGATGCATGTCTCTTAATTCTCACTGTCAAAGAAGGAGTGATTCTCCTCCTCCAAGTCCAGTTTGAAAAGTGATGAAAAAGAGCTGTGATTGGTCTTGCCAGGGTCAGCTAGATACCTATATGATTAATTATAATTGGGGTGAGGTGGTTGCTTACATGATTGACTCAGTTTGGATTAGATACCTGCCTTTTGGACTGACTATTATGTTTGTGGGGAGCTTGAAGTTGGAAAGAAAATTGCATATTTTTTAAGCCAAATGTTTGCAAAAGGGAAAGAAACATTTACCAAGAGAAAGAGGTGCTGCCTCAGAGAAAGGAGAGAGGAGTTTTAGGCAGACTAAACAATCCTATTCATGATAATAACTTCTACTGATTTAAAGGAGAAGTTATTATCCTGGAGAAGACTCTTGAGAGTCCTTTGGACTGCAAGGAGATCAAACCAGTCAATTCTAAAGGAAATCAAACCTGAATATTCTTTGGAAGGATTGATGTTGAAGCTGAAGCTCCAATACTTTGGCCACCTAATGTGAAGAGTCGATTCATTGGAAAAGACCCTAATGCTGGGAAAGATTGAGGGAAGGAGGAGAAGGGGATGACAGAAGATGAGATGGTTGGATGGCATCTTTGACTCAGTGGACATGAATTTGAGCAAACTCTGGGAGATAGTGAAGGACAGGGAAGCCTGGTATGCTGCAGTTCATGGGGTCGCAAAGAGTCAGACATGACTGGGTGACTGAACAACAATAACTGATTTAAAACCACCTATTCAGGAATTCTTTTTAAAGCCAAGACATATTATTATACACCATTCTCAAGCTCAGTTGCTTTTATTACTTCATCCTACTACAATTATAGTTTGGGTTTAATTTCCTAATCTATTCCATCAAATGAACTTTTAAGAGTTAACAACATCCTTCTTTCTAAACACTTAAAAATAATTTTTAAAAATCAAATAGTATTGCTATGGGTAAAATAAAATACAGTTTCTGGTATGTTGCCCATTCTCCCAAATCTCCAATCAACTGATGTAACAGTGTGGTATGTATCTAAGTTTTTTCCCATTCATATCCTAACACACAAGTGTATGGGCACACACACACACAATACACACACAGAGATGTACCTTTTTAACATACTACTGTTTTACATAATATTCTGCAACTTATCTTTTGATTTTAAAGTGCTTAGTTTTATACATCAGTGTAAATACAGTATTCCCTGTTTAATGACTACATGGAATTTTATTGTATAATTTTATTGTATATATTGTATTGTATATTGCAATACAATTTTATTGTATTCCATATTGAAAGTTATTGCAAAGCATAACTTGTTTAAAGCCCCTTTTCAGTTAGTAGCCGAGTTATCCTAGATTCATTATTCCAAAGCAAAGGATATGTATGTTTCCAACAAGGGCACACATATCCTTGTGACCATATGTCTGCACCCTTGTTTAAGTATATCTAAAAGAGCAATTCTTAGAAATGGATAGTTAGGTCAAAGAGTATGCCAGTAATATTCTTAATCACCCTATGATAGTTAATAATTATGTTTCTGCTTCTTATCTCTAACCTGCCCCGGTTTCATGACTGCTACAACTCCTCTCATATCTTTCCTCAGAGGTTTCCATTGCGTACACTTTTTCATGATTTTTGAAGTCATTCCATTACAAAGAAGTTAGAATTTCTTCTGGGCTCTTACATATTATGCAGCTGTTTTACTGTGCTAGACTATTGTTCTTGCCTCATTTTTGCATGAAAGTGAAAGTTGCTCAATCATGTCCAATTCCCTGCTACCCCATGGACTTTAAGGTCCATGGAATTCTCCAGGCCAGAATGCTGCAGTGGGTAGCCATTCTCTTCTCCAGAGGATCTTCCTAACCCAGGGATCACACCCAGGTCTCCCACAATGCAGGTGGATTCTTTACCAGCTGAGCCACCAGGGAAGCCCATCCACTGTGAATTTTAGATATTGATGCTTTCAAGGGTTGAGAATTTCTGTTAGAATTTTCTTGTGTTCATTATAAAAAGGAATCTCTGACCAGTTATTATGCCTTTCTGATGACAGAATAAGCATTTTTAAATAATATACTCCAAACACTATTAATATGAAATCTACCATCTCATTTTCCAAAGAGCCTAACTTTTAAACTCTTTATTGTCAAAAGCTTTTCTATTTCACTTAAACTGCAGGTATGAAAACCAGTCTCAGCAGATCCTGCTAAGAGTACCTGAATGTGATTTGGTCTCTCATGACCACCGTTAGAAGCTCATCATCACAAAGATTTGATCTCCAAAGTTTGTCCCTGCACAGAATGAACCAGTATGTTGCTGTCTTAGGTCCTGAGATTAGCTTTGTAGAGCTTTTCCTTTCAACACGCCTCTTGGAATGTGAGCTAACAATCTCAGGGCTTTCAGTAGACCCTGTCCCTTTCTATCAATTTGCCATGAGTAAAGCATATTATCAAACTTGATATAATTACCTTGAAGAAATACATTAAATTGATAGAATGAAGGAGTCCTAATAGACTTCTGGTGAGTGACGTGCCTCAGTTTTATTTCGTACACAGACTCGGACATCTAATTTGCCTGCTTGATGGCTTATTTTTCTATTTCCTGATCATAGCTCAAATCTGAAGCTATAGTTGAATTTTGGATGAATAAGATCTTACTATACATATAAATTAGCAAACCTAGAGAACTAGGATTACAGGATATACCAAACATAGAATTTTTAAGTGTCAGAATATCAAAGGAAGATATAACCATATTCAACTATTAAAGCATCAGAGTATAATATATTCACATGGTTCAAAATTCAGAAAATATTTCGAAACATTTTTCTTCCCATCTGTCCCCATCCATTTGACTCCCCATCCCCCATAGTCCGTCAGTGTTATCAAGGTTCTAATGTACGTTTACAGAAATATTTTAAGCATATATATGCAAATACATGCAAACACATTTTCCTTTCTTGTATAAATGGCAGTATATTAAACATATGTCCTACACATGGCTATGGGCTTCCCAGGTGGTGCTTTTGGTAAAGAACCCAGCTGCCAATGCAGGAGACAGAACAGTTCTATCCCTGGATCAGGAAGATCCACTGGAGGAGGGCATGGCAACCCACATCAGTATTCTTGCCTGGAGAATTCAATGGACAGAGGAGCCTGGTGGGCTACAGTCTGTAGGGTCGCAAAGAGTCAAACACAACTGAAGTGACTTAGCACACATGCGCAAACATCTGGCTACATATCTTGCAAATTACTATATATCCACACATGGAAGGATCCCTCTTTTTCTTTTTCCTTTATCAATGGTTCCAAACCATTCCACCATATGGATGTGCCATTATTTATCTCCTTATTGATCAATATTTAAGTTGTTTTCAATTTGTTGCCTTTACAACCAATGCATTTAATAATCAAATATAGAATTCATGTCCTCATGTCAGAATAGCTGAATAACAATTCCTAGAAGAGGAATTGCTAAATCACAGGGTACATTTGTAACTTTGATAGATTACAAATTACAAAATTGCCCTGTTTGCAGGTTATTTCACTTTACATTACCTATATTCCCACAGCATGTTATAAACCCTTGATATTTGCCAATTTAATAAGTGGAAATGGTATCTCAGTGTGGCTTTAATTTTCACTGTACCTTTTTAAGTGAAGATGAAGTTGTTCTTTCATGTTCTTATTTTTTGAATATTTTTTTCTACTAGATTGTTATACATTTTCTTATTGATTTGTAGGACATCTTTATATATTAGGCAAATTAACCTATGATATGGTTTCTTGGTTTGTCATGTTTCTTGGTTTGTCATTGTCTATTTACTTTATTTTTGGTGGTCTACAAAGGTGATTACACTAAAGCCTTTGACTGTGTGTATCACAACAAACTGTGGAAAGCTCTTAAATAGAAGGGAATAGCAGACCATCTTACCTGCCTCCTGAGAAACCTGTATTTGGGTGAAAAAGCAACAGTTAGAACCCTGTATGGAAGGACTGATTGATTCAGATTGAGAAAGGAGTATGACAGGGATATCTGCTGTCACCATTTGTTTTTCCTATATGCTAACCTAGACAGCATATTAAAAAGCAGAGACATTACTTTGCCAACAAAGGTCCATCTAGTCAAGGCTATGGTTTTTCCAGTGGTCAGGTATGGATGTGAGAGTTGGACTGTGAAGAAAGATGACTGCTGAAGAATTGGTGCTTTTGAACTGTGGTGCTGGAGAAGACTTTTGAGAGTCTCTTGGATTGCAAGGAGATCCAACCAGTCCATCCTAAAGGAGATCAGTCCTGAGTGTTCATTGGAAGGACTGATGTTGAAGCTGAAACTCCAATACTTTGGCCACCTGATGGGGAGCGCTGACTCATTGGAAAAGACCCTGATTCTGGGAAAGACTGAAGGCAGGAGGAGAAGGGGATGACCGAGGATGAGATGGTTGGATGGCATCAGTGATTCAATGGACATGAGTTTGGGTAAACCCTGGGAGTTGGTGATGGACAGGGAGGCCTGGCATGCTGTGGTCCATGGGGTTGCAAAGAGTTGGACATGACGGAGCGACTGAACTGAGTTGAACTGAACTGAGCACATCAGGAGAGACGGCTGAATGAGTTACAAACTGGAATTAAGACAGGTGGGAGAAACATCAACAACCCCAGATATGTGGATGATATCACTCTAATGGCAGAAAGTGAAGAGGAACTAAAGAGCCTCTTGATGAGAGTGAAAAAGGAGAGTGAAAGAGCTGGCTTAAAACTAAATATTAAAAAAAACTAAGATCATGGGATCCGGCACCCATTGAAAGTGAAAGTGAAAGCCGCTTAGTCAAACCCAACGTTTGTGCCCCAAGGACTATACAATCCATGGAATTCTGCAGGTCAGAATACTGAAGCGGGTAGCTGTTCCCTTCTCCAGGGGAGCTTCCCAACCCAGGGATCAAATCCTGGTCTTCCACATTGCAGGTGGGTTCTTTATCTGCTGAGCCACAAGGGAAGCCCAAGAATACTGGAGTGGGTAGCCTATCCCTTCTCCAGTGGATCTTCCTGGCCCAGGAGTCAAACCGGGGTCTCCTGCATTGCAGGAGGATTCTTTACCAGCTGAGCTACCAGGGAATCCTTTACTTCCCATGTAATCCCTACATGGCAAATAGAAGGGGAAATGGTGGAAGTAGTGACAGATTTCCTCATCTTGAGCTCTAACATCACTACAGACGGTGACTGCAGCCATGAAATCAGATGCTTCTTGACAGGAAAGCTATGACAAACCTAGACAGTGTATTGAAAACCAGAGACATTACTTTGCTGAGGATGGTCTGTATAGTCAAGGCTATGTTCTTCCCAGTGGTCATGAATGGTTGTGAGAATGGGATGGTAAAAAAGGCAGAGCACCAAAGAACTGATGCTTTCAAATTGTGGTGCTGGAGAAGACACCCGAAAGTTGCTTGGACAGCAAGATCAAATCAATCAATCCTTAAGGGAAATCAGCCCTGAATACTCATTGAAAGGACTGATGCTGAAGCTGAAGCTCCAGTATTTTGGTCATCTAATGTGAACAGCCAACTCATCAGAAAGGTCCCTGATGCTGGGAAAGATTGAGGGCAGAAGGAGAAAGGGCATCAGAGGATGAGATGGCTGGAAGGTATCACCGATACAACGGATAAGAATTTGGGCAAACTTTGGGAGATGGTGAGGGATAGAGAGGCCTGGCATGCTGTAGTTCATGGGGTTGCAGAGTCAGACATGACTGGGGGACTGAAAAAAACAACAATCATATTTTTAAAAATTCTTAAAATCAGATTTGTTGATCTTTTCTTTTTTGACTTCTATGTTTTATGTCACACTTAGAAAGGGCTTGTCCATTCCTATTAAGCAGTCTTTAATTTCTTAAGCTAACTTTATGGTTTATCTTTTATATTTACACCTTTGACTCATTTGAAATTCATCCTGGTATAATGTATGCAGGAATGGATTTAACCTATTTTTTTTCCTAGATGGCCACCTAATTGCCTCACCATAAACTGAATAATCCACCTTTTTCAAATGATCACAGTTGAGTATTTGAATTATAGCTACATGCTCTTCTTCTACAGGTGTTCTTCCTCATCACTCTCTTTCTGAACATTTTTGGCTATTTTTTTCCTTATATAATCATATACAAATTTTAATCAGATCTCTAGCTTAAAAATTGCTGTCATTTTTAATGGAAACTTTATAATTCTTATGGATAAACTTTTAAGGGAGAATTGATATTTTTGCATTTTGAGTTCATCTTTCCCTTTGTTCAAGCCTTCTGTGTCTCTCAGGAGCAAATTTCTTTATGTAGACCTTGAACTTAAATTATGAAATTTATATAATAGTTATATTTCTTTGTTGTTGTTACTTTTGTAAGTGAGGTCCTTTTCTTTCATCCTGTCACCTAATCAGATTTTTTTTTTCTTGCGGTATATGTGAAGGATTTTATTTTTGAATCTCAATTTTGTATCCTGCCATATCACTAAGTCATCTTATTGGCTTTTAGTTTCTTTTCTTGAGTTTTTCAGACAGCCAATCAAATTGTTTGAAATTAAGGTTAACTTTGTCTTCTCCTTTTTAATATTTAATACCTGCATTTTTTCCTCTTATCTAATTGCATTGGCTAACTTGCCAGAAGTTTTCATTAACTTACTCACTTACAAGGGAAGTATATAAATTTTAATTTAAGGCCTGTCATTTCATGAGACATATAACCTCTGATCCATCCCTTCACCAGGAGTACAGGCAGCTGTGAAACGCTGGGAAGAGGGCCAGAGAAAGACACAAGTCCTGAAAGTAAAAGACCTCTGTAAATGCTAGGTGAAATGATAAACATCCCTTCCTAGCCAACCGCTTTGCCTCTAGGAGATAGGGAAGACTGATATCACTGTCTTTGCTGACCTCTTCTGGAAAATATGAAATCACTCAGAAGATGGCATGTTTGAATATTTTCCCCAAGAAGTAACTGCATTTTCTTGGCCTGCCTGTCTGAAAGGATTTTTCAATATCCTGAAAGCTGTTTTTAAATTCTACCCTTTTCTTTAACTTCTCTGCCTCTTTCTTCCCTTACTTTGGTAAAATTTTCATATTTTTAATCTCTTCCTTTTCTCCCTTAGATTTTTGGCTGTTCCCACATTTCTATATCCACAACTATCGTCCCTGGTTGACTTTACTTCTGAGCTCCTAACACACAATTATTGAAATAGAGCAGTTCAGAAGACAATGATTGCCTTGGCTGGAGCAGTGTGAATGCAGTGGGGGTGATGAGTCCATCTTGCTGTGAGTGAAGAGATGAATGAAAAGTATGGGGGAAGTAACAGTGGATTGCACTTCAGAGAAACCCACCAGGATTTTCTGTGCAGGGGATTCTCTAGCAAGAATACTGGAGTGGGTTGCCATGCCCTCCTCCAGGGGATCTTCCTGACCCAGGGATAAAACCAACATCTCTAATGTCTCCTGCACTGGCGAGCAGGTTCATTACCACTAGCTGGGAAGCCCAAGTAAACCAGAGGCATCGAGTACAATCAGTGGACTCTTAGGTGGCAACTATCATACCATCCTGCAGGTTTATCTCTTTTATGGAAACGTTGCTCATTTTCTGACTGTCCATATAATGACATATTGAATGGACATTTCATTTCCACAGAATTTCAAAGGCCAATGCACAGCAAAGAGATTCTAAATATCACAAATTCTAAAGGAGAAATGCCTGATGCAACTCTGTAAGGCTTACTAAAAATGGAATGACAATCCGTTGACCTTTATTTCACCATCCATCCAGGCTATAAAGAGAAGGCTATACTAGAGGGAAGAGATTTATAGGGATAGAGTTCTACAGGTCATCCCCCACCCTTGTCCCTCATGCCCTAGGCAAGTAGAGGCAATCTCCAAGATAAAACCACTGTGGAGGTTAGAAATGCAGGCATGGTCTATTATTTATCCCACTGCCTGGTTGCATGCAAACTTCATGGGCCCACTCTGGTGCCATTAGAACAGCATGGGGACAGTTTTAGAAAGAAACTGCTGACTTAAAAAAATGCGCACCATGAGAGTTGCCTGTTGGATTTTATTGGGGGCAAAATGAGGACTATAGCCTGGGAGACAGCATCTCATATAGCTCTGAGAAACTGTTTCAAAGAGGCAAAGAGGGGAAGGTCAGTGTCTGTGTGATTTTGGTGAAGGCAGCATTTGTGCAATCAAGCATGTATTTTTTGCAGGTTTTGCTAGTTACAAGGAGCAGCTGTCACCATGAAGGACTTTAGTGCTTTTCTAGATAAGAGGAGATACAAGAACTGAGATCATAAAATCGGTTCCTGAAAATACCTAACTATCTGAAGACCTGTTCTGCCAGTTTTTCTGCAAGCACAGAGTGCTTCATTTCTGCCCTCCATCCTGAACTCCTTTTAGGGGGTGTTGAAAATCAGCAGCTGCAGCAGCATAAGATTTAATCCTTGTAGAGGAAGATGGCAAATGCCAATTTGTAGCTGACAGAATGAACAACTATCCTCAGAGTTTGAGACAGCAGGGAAAACTCTTGCTTCATCAAATATGGCAATGAGAGCAAACCTTCATTCCTATCACTGATATGGCAAAAGGGGCCAAGTAGATACTGTGGAAAATATGAACCATCTTCAAGTTTCCTGGTCTAAAAGGGCTGCCTCCTGGGATGAGGAGCTCCTGGCATTGAGAGGCTGTAAATTGAACAAGCCACGCATGAAGCAGAGAGGATCACTAAGCAATGTGAAATGCAGATGTCCCTTAGGGATATTTAAAAATCCACAAATGTGCCCAAGAAAGACATATTATTTGGACCCCTACCCCACAAAGGGAATTAGTAGCTTCAGTTCAGTTCAGTTGCTCAGTCATGTCCATGGGCTCTTTGTGACCCCTTGGACTGCAGCACACCAGGCTTCCCTGTCCATCACCAACTCCTGGAGCTTACTCCTGGAGCTTACTCACCGATTGGATGCATCCAGTTGGTGATGCCATCCAGCCATCTCATCCTCTGTCATCCCCTTCTCCTCCTGCCTTCAATCTTTCCCAGCATCAGGGTCTTTTCCAATGAGTCAGTTCTTCACATCAGATGGCCAATGTATTGGAGTTTCAGCTTCAGTAGCTTAGGAAAGGACAAACAGCTCCAAACAAGTGAAAAAAAAAAAAACCTCCAGTCCCCTTCCCCCTAACCTCTTCTTCCCTGTCCTGACATCAGAAGACTCAGGTCAGGGAGGGAGAATAGAAGTAGATCAGCAAGGAGGAGAGGATGAGCAAACTGTTCCTGCTCTCCACCTGCAAGGCTTCAAGTCACAGGTCAAGCATGACCAAGGGAGAAGAAACACTTTAAATGAGATGCAACACTGAAATTCTAACACAGACTGGGACATGTGGTTTAACACCAGATAATGGATCTTCAGGGACAATATGAAGCTGTCTTTATAAGCAAAGTGACCAGAAAATTGCAGGAGCTATCCTAAATGTCACACAGAAGGGAAGGGAGATCTGAAGGAAATAAATGTTGGGGGGAAAATAAAGCCATTTCCTTTTCATATTCCATTAAGTTTAGTTAATTTAATAAATCAGCTACACACACCTTGAAATGTCCTTGCATTAAAAAAAGCATAGATTAAAAGATCCAGCCTAACCGAGTTAATAGAAGTCTTGTCAGGGCCTCTCAAGGGAGTCCTATATCTTATTCATAGTCCATGTGATTCCTCTTTAGGGACAAGGGTCTTCCAGAACCAGGGCCTCCTTCAATTTTGTGGACATTGGATTGCATAATCCCCACATACACTGTGTTCTCTAAGAACAGGGCTCAGGCAAGAATGAGGAGGATTCATTTTTAATCTCAAGAATTCTTTGTGGTTTATTTTTGGATTCTGTAAGACCAACCGTATTCATTCCAATCTGGCTGGAGCTGTATACAGTCAGGAATATGAAAAAGCATACTGTTCTAGTTAATCATCATGTATTATGTTAAATATTAGCTGGTTACAATAAATTAATGGTTGCTTGGCAACCAAGGAGCTGAGATTTAGAAAAGAAATACTCCATTCTTGCTCAAATTGGAACTGCAAGATTGCTTTGGAACATTCTGAGTTCTGTAGGATGCTTTCTGATGGAACCAAACCTTGGCGCAAAGGGAAAAGCAAGGGAATCTCACATTTTACAGCTTAGTTAATTTTAGGAGGGGAGAGGGGAAGTAAATTGCATCTCATCTCCTGGCTTGGGTTAGAACTGCCCGATTTGAGAACAAGTACTAATTAGCTGAAAGTGAAGCTCAGCTGTGACTTAGCTAAAAATGGGAGATCTTGCAAAAATGTACTGTAAAGCCGAGTGTGGTGGATCTGATTCACTTTGCATGTGAAAACTGGACTCATACTGACAAAACAACATGTGGGGAAAGAGTTTTAGAGCATCTTGAAAACTTTAAGACATTTGGTTGGAGAAGTGACCAGCTAGCTGACTCATAATATAATCCAGAAATAAAATCAGACTTCATTTTGGGCTCAGGTTCTTTGATGAGAGTGTTGGTAGCCAAAATCAACTTGATTGGATAAGGATCTATCTAATACCCAAGAAAAGGATTCAGGAATAAGAACATTTTTAATAAAAGAAAGAGAAGGGATACGGACTCTGGGTGATTTGGAAGCTTTGCAAGAGGGTGTTGAGGATGTATATAAGCTTTAGTGAAAAATTAAGCAATTGTTTTAAAGCCTTACATTAATTGTCAATCAAAACTATTCAAGTGAGTGAATGAAATGATGAATTACATTTTATTTTTAAAATACTCTATAGTTAATTTTGATCGAATTCTAACATCTATTGGAGTAGGCAAGGGAGTTTTGATTTTGAGGCTTAAATTAATTAACCTCTTGACTTTCTGCATTAATCATAAAATTTGCTCTAACACTGAAGACTCAATCATTTTGATGTTACCGTTTCTTAATTACACATGTAGATAAAATACTCTGGAAAGGTATACAGGAGGCTGGCAAGAGAGGAATGCCTTAGGAGGAGGAAATGAAGGTTGGGGTAGGAGAGAGATTGCTTTCACTTGCCCCCTTTTTTTTCATTTGATTTTCACTTGCTCTTACACTTTTAGACATTTTGAACTTTATTCCATCTGAGCTTATTGATAATTCAACAAAGACATACAATTTAAAATAAACATTAAAATGCATATGGTTCAAGGAAAAGCAACATGATGTGGTGGAGAGAATGGAATCTGGTATTACAGACCTGAACCCCACGTTGAGTACTGAGGAGTGTAGGCAAGTAATTCAGAACCCCTTTAACTCCACATTTCTCATCCTTAACATGGGGCAACCTGCTCAGTAAAAACAGTTTGATGTCTACTCCCCAAAGCCCCATGTTTATAACCAGCCCAGTTAAGTACGCGTCTGAGAAGCTGATTTTCCCAGACATAGCACCCGGGGTTTTACAGTTGTAACCATTTCACCGATATGAGTCCCTAGTTCTTCCGCTCATCTGGAGGGAATCAAAACAGTACAGAATCTCCTTCAGTTATTCTACTTTCTTAACCATAGTTCAGTCCAGCTGCTAAAAGTCGTTCAATTGTGTTTTCCTGTTCATGGAAATAAACCGTTCTTCTCAGGCAGTCTCTCTGCTCATAAATCTCCCTCAATTTCTGAAAATCTAATTTATGTCAGAAATAACTAATAGTTTATTATCAAGTTTTCAAAAAACCGGTCCTAAAATTATCTTTCTTTTCTTCACTCCATTCCCCACTCCGGAAAAATAGCATATGTTCTGGTTCTAGCTTTTCCCTATGACGTCATCCCTGGACCCCACTTTGCAGACGATTGTCTGAGAGATCGGCACTGCCGCTGCATTATTTAGAGCCGCCACTAGGTGGGAGTGTACACACATTTCTGAGAAGGTACACACCTGTGATACTTGGACTCGATCTTAGACAGTAATATTAACATTAATTAACTTGGACAAAATGAGATAAATATGAATATGGGGCTCCCCAGGTGGCTCGGTGGTAAAGAATCTGCCTGCCAGAGCAGAAGACCTGGGTTTGATCCCTGGCTGGGTAAGATCCCCTAGAGAAGGGCGTAGCAACCCACTCCAGTATTCTGGCCTGGAGAATCCCATGGACAGAGGAGCCTGGCAGGCTACAGTCTATGGAGTCGCAAAGACTCGGGTTTGACTTAGTGATTCAGTTCAGTTCAGTTCAGTCGCTCAGTCGTGTCTAACTCTTTGTGACCCGGTGAATCGCAGCACACCAGGCCTCCCTGTCCATCACCAACTCCCTGAGTTCACTCAAACTCACGTCCATCGAGTCAGTGATGCCATCCAGCCGTCTCATCCTCTGTCGTCCCCTTCTCTTCCTGCCCCCAATTCCTCCCAGCATCAGAGTCTTTTCCAATGAGTCAACTCTTTGCATGAGGTGGCCAAAGTACTGGAGTTTCAGCTTTAGCATCAGTCCTTCCAAAGAACACCCAGGGCTAATATCCTTCAGAATGGACTGGTTGGATCTCCCTGCAGTCCAAGGGACTCTCAAGAGTTTTCTCCAACACCACAGTTCAAAAGCATCAATTCTTTGGCGCTCAGCCTTCTTCACAGTCCAACTCTCACATCCATACATGACCACTGGAAAACCATAGCCTTGACTAGACGGACCTTTGTTGGCAAAGTAATGTCTCTGCTTTTGAATATGCTATCTAGGTTGGTCATAGCTTTCCTTCCAACGAGTGTCTTTTAATTTCATGGCTGCAATCACCATCTACAGTGATTTTGGAGCCCCCAAAAATAAAGTCTGCCACTGTTTCCACTGTTTCCCCATCTATTTCCCATGAAATGATGGGACCAGATGCCATGATCTTTGTTTTCTGACTGTTGAGCTTAAACAACAACAATAATGCCTATAATCAAGCAGAAACTATTTCAAGCCAAACACATCTCAAATCATCTCTGGTTACTATTATTAACAGCATTGGGGTTCTAGTTAAACAATGGAGACTCAGCCCACTTGCCTTTTTTTGTCATTTATTCCATAATGTGTTCCTCACGCACCACATAGTCACATACCTGTGTAAAGAATACAACACATTTTTTGCACACAAAAAGGGTGTATGCTCTGTGCCTGTTATCGGTCTGCAGGTTATACACAACCTGGGCTCACGCGGCTGACTTGGGAAAGGCAGATGCAGCCCTTATGTTATGAGACTCCCTTTGAAATGGTAAAAATTATGAAAATCCCCCACTTGACACTAAAAATTATAAAGCAGATCATTTTAATATCCCCTACTTGAGAACCCCTGAAGTTGACGGGGTTGCAAAGAGTCATACATGACTTAGCAACTGAACAACAAATTGAGAGAATGTTTACAATACTAAAAAGCAAAATCATCAATGTTTTTCAATAGATGGGTATTTCATTTGTCTGGGGCTTCCCTCACAGCTCAGTTGGTAAAGAATACACCTGCAAAGAATCCACAGGAGACCCCGGTTTGATTCCTGGGTCAGGAAGGTCTGCTGGAGAAGGGATCAGGCACCCACTCTAGTACTCTTGGGCTTCCCTTGGGGCTCAGCTGGTCAAGAATCCGCCTGCAATGCAGGAGACCAGGATTTAATCCCTGGGTTGGGAAGCAAGGAACCGCTACCTACTCCAGTATTCTGGCCTGGAGAATTCCATGGACTACAGTCCATGGGGTGGCAAAGAGTCAGACACTACTGAGCGACTTTCAGTTTCACTTTCATTTATCTGACCACTCAGTCCATACATTAAACATAGCCATAATATTTGTTCACTCTACACATTTCATGGCTTTAAGTGATGATATCTAGTCACTATCAGATCTCTTCCTTGACTCTCCAGTTTCCTATTCAAATTTACACTCACACGTAATACTTTAACTCAAGAAAAAGAAGTATAATTGTAATCTACATATAAGTAAGAGATTGGTCAATTTATCATGCCATTAGACATAGATAATCTTTCTTTATTTTTTTTTTAATTTCTCTAAACTTCTAACAAATTATTCCTGTACCCCAACTTCTTTCAAAATGTTTATTTGGATAATTTATCCCATAATTCATTGAAGTCTATCTAGACAGCTTACACTCTGTCTCTCATACATACAATGTTCTAGAAGCATTGCTCACCGTCACTACCACCTCCCTTCCTTAAGAGGTCCCCAAGTCATGATAGAAAACATTTTTGGTGTTTTTCTTTCTGACTTATACAGTATATTAACGCATATAGATGGAATTTAGAAAGATGGTAACAGCACCCCTATATGCGAGACAGCAAAAGAGACACAGATATAAAGAACAGACTTTTAGACTCTATGGGAGAAGGCAAGGGTGGGATGATTTGAAAGAATAGCACTGAAACATGTATATTACCATATGTGAAATAGATCGCCAGTCCAGGTTCAATGCATGAGACAGGGTGCTCAAAGCCGGTGCACTGGGATGACCCTGAAGGATGGGGTGGGGAGGGAAGTGGCAGGCGGCTTCAGGATTGGGGGCACATGTACACACGTGGCTGATTCATGGCAATGTTTGGCAAAAACCAGCACAATGGTAATTAGCTTCCAATTAAAATAAATTTTAAAAAGAAAAAACCTAACTATGTATGGTGGCAGATATTAACTAAGCTTATTATGGTGATCATTTTGCAATATATACAAATATCAAATCATTATACTGTACTTCGCTCAGTCGTGTCCAGCTCTTTGCAACCCCATGGACTATATGGTCCATGGAATTCTCCAGGCTGGAATACTGGAGTGGGTAGCCTTTCTCTTCTCCAGGGGATCTTCCCAACCCAGAGATGGAACCCAGGTCTCCTGCATTGCAGGCAGATTCTTTACCAGCTGAGCCACAAGGGAAGACCATATTGTATATCAGAAGCTAGTGAAATGCTATATATTGATTATACCTCAATAAAAAAGAAATAAAATTAAACCTTTAAAAAAAAGAAAACATTTTTGGTCTGGTTCCCTTTCCTTTTAGCATGGTTTGGGCCTTGAGCATCTCACTTATAAAGAAAGAAGTCTCAGGACACTTAGGAAGAGAACAGCCGTCACCAGGCTTACCAGTAAACATCGTCTCTGCACCATGGACTCCAGCTGCCTGCTCGCATCATGTCTGCCTGTGATCTGAGAGAAGAGTCATCTTACTCTGAGTGTGTACTCTTGTCTGTAGTCAATCGACCCCTTCGTCTATCACTATTCATCTCTTTTACTTTTTTTCTTATTGTAGCTTCGCTTCTGTTTCCCGGAAAATTCCTTTCAGGATTTGAACATGAATCTTTCCTGTTTTCTACTGGTTCCCTAAGGAACTTAATCAATTCATAGTGTTTCTTACCATGAACTTGCATAATAAGTGAGTACACAACTTTTGTTCCCAGTCTGCCTTCTGCCTTGTAGCCCAAAGATCCAGGTTTAATTTGTATCAGGGACACTAACTAGCCATATAGATTTGGACAATGATTTATGTACAAGGAAAGTGTGGATGATCTCAAACAGCTGTTCTACCTCTGACATTACTGAGAATCTGATATAGACCTGTTCCTTCATGCATTGAACTTTTATTTGTCTCCAACTGTCTAAGAGTCTGACCCCATAATACTCAGAGAGAGGTTGAATACTGCCCTAGAATCATACAACTCAGAGATGGTAGAGCAAAGACTTGAGCATGAGTTTGGTTATAAGTTCCATGTTTTTCCATTAATCATCTTCCAAAGACAAGATGGAATTCAGGAGAAAGAATCTGGGCTACTAGGAGGCTACTCTTCTGCATTTATAGCTTCTTGAACAGCAGTAGTTTTCTGCTCAAATCATAGAATATTCTGGGAGGCCTCAAGAAGGTAGTTCATCTATGAGAATGAAATAAAAGAATCTGGCAGAAGCCAGTTATTTTCTAGAATCCAAGTTCCTGGAGAGAATTCCCTGCTTAAAGATGGCTTTTTCAGTGTTCTTATTGTTGGTTGAAAACCAGCTGCATCTTCTGTGAAATGTCTATCTCCATGATTAGAAATACATGCCAAGAGATTAACCTTGAAATCCGTTAGGTTCTAGTGGAACATGAGTGAAACAGGTGAAGGTAAAGGTGTTAGTTGCTCAGTTGTGTCCAACTCTTTGTGACCCCATGGACTGTAGCCTGCCAGGCTCCTCTGTCCATGAGAATTTCCAGGCAAGAATACTGGATTGGGTTGCCATTCCCTTCTTTAGGGGATTTTCCCAACCCAGGAATCAAACCTGAGCCTCCTGCACTGCAGGCGGATTCTTTACCATCTGAGTCACCAGGGAAGCCCTAAGAACACAGGGTATTCCTCATTTTCTGCCTGATAATGTTAACTTTTCTTTCAAGAATATGAAGCCAGACATGATTGATCTGAGAGCACCTCTTATCTATCCCCTCCTGGCTGAGTTGGAGTTTCCCTCTCTGTCCTGCCATACCCCTTTTGCATGATTCTGTGGGGGAACTTACAACGATGTGCTGCTCACCAATGCAGCCTTCTCCCTTCCTTCATGATGAGTGATCTGATGGAAGAATCTAGATTTCATCTCTTTCCCAGTACCTAGCACAGTGGCTGCTGCAGAATGAGTGTTCATTGTTACTGTGTGTGTGCTTGAGATGTGTAAGAGACGGGGAGTGGGGGTGGTGAGAGGAATCTGGAGAAGTAGAAGAGGGGAGGAAAGGAGAAGCTGGAGAGAGGGAAAATGGAGAAGAGAAAAGAGAAGAAAAAGGAGAAAGAGTGTTAAAAATGGGCGGGTCCTGTGGAACCTCTGTGAGATGAATCTAGTCCCATATTCCATTAATTACCTAGATCCCACAAGTTTCCCTAATAAGGGGAGCATAGGCGGTGTTTTAGATCCCTGAGTATGAGCTTCAACTCACATATTCTATCCCACAGCTCTTAAAATATATGAATATTCCCCTTTCCTCAGTGATGGTCCCTCAAGTGAATGGTTGCAGGTTTTGGGAGCAAATCTGAGAAATCCACCAGATATACTTGTCATGTTATTACAGGGCCCAACTTTTGGCACCTCCGATTCTTACATTTGATGTTACTGGGTCTGAGGACTCGTTGCAACCTGAAGACCGATTAAAGGGATCGTGACTTCACTGGGGTTGGTGGTCTGAGCTTTCTTCTCATTCATTATTGATTTCTTTCAACTGTGTATACCAGGCAGTATTTGTGTTGGTTACTCTTATCTCTTTCCCCAAACGCCACTCGCCATGCCCAAAGGTCCATGAAAGCAGGCTCCTCCTGCTTTCCACTTCAACCTTGCTGACTAATAAAACGCCTAGGCATACTGTGCAGCTGACAGTTAATTTAAGTGCTGCCCCCTGGCCTCTGCATTCCAGTTACTTGCATTCCCACTGCCACTAGGAAGCCCAGTTTGGTAAAAGCTTCTCCTCACAACAGGTTCAGCTGATGTTTACCTTAGCCATGCATTTTTATCAACTTGCTAGCAGAGTGCCAACCAGGCCTCACTCCCAAAGAATGTGGTCAGCTGGTAGGTTTTTCAGTCCCATGTAACACTCCATAGTAGTATTTTCACTTTTATATGCCTTTTCTCCCTTCCTTCAGAGTCTTATAAGACAATTTTAGGCATCTCTAATTAACTTAATTAGGGCTCCAATATCACTGTGGGCATTGACTGCAGCCACAAAATTAAAAGACAACTTGCTCCTTGGAAAAACAGCTACGACAAACCTAGACAGCACATTAAAAATCAGAGATATCACTTTGCCAACAAAGGTCCATAAAGTCAAAGTCATGGTTTTTCCAGTAGACATGTATGGATGTGGATGTGAGAGTTGTACCATTAAGAAGGTTGAGAACTGAAGAATTGATGCTTTCAAACTGTGGTGCTGGAAGAAGACTCTTGAGAGTCTCTTGGGCTGCAAGGAGATCAAGCCAATCCATCCTAAAGGAAATCAATGCTGAATATTCATTGGAAGGACTGATGTTGAAGCTGACACTCCAATACTTTGGTCACCTGATGCGAAGAGTCGACTCATTGGAAAAGACCCTGATGCTGGGAAAGATTGAAGACGGGAGGAGAAGGGGATGACAGAGGATGAGATGGTTGGATGACATCTCTGAATCAGTAGACATGAGTTTGAGCAAGCTCCAGGAGACAGTGAAGGACAGGAAAGCCAGGCATGCTGCAGTCCATATGGTTGCAGAGTTGGACACAACTTAGCAACCCAACAACAACACCAATTAACTTAATGAAGGCTGTAGCTGTTTTTCAAAATTCCATGAGTCAGAAAATAGCTTATAGCAGACCCATTTCCCAGGACACTTGCCAAGGTACTAATCCTGTATGATGAATGAGTGGCTCCAAATTGACAAGCTCTCCCTTATTTAACTACATTCCAACTATCTCCTGATTCACCATCCTCTAGATTCACTCCTGGGAGTCCCTTGTGACTCAGTGGTAAAGAATCCACCTGCCAGTGCAGGAGACATGGGTTCAATCCCTGGGCAAGGAAGACACCCTGGAGAAGGACATAGCAACCCACTCCAGTATTCTTGCCTGGGAAATCCCATGGGCAGAGGAGCCTGGCAGGCTACAGCCCATGGGGTTGAAAAAGAGTCACACATAACTTAGTGACCAGACAACAACAGATTCACTCCAGGCAGAGCCTGCTAGTGTGTCTTATACAGTTCTTACAACAGCTTTGATGTATATTATTATCTTTTCTCTTAGCAGCCTTAGCACATTTGTGGCCTTGGAAACAAGAGAAAATAAATTTCAGAGAAAGGAAAATAAAAATATTGTTTCACCAAGACCAGATTGTCTCAGCAACAATTGTTTAAGAACAATGACCAGGGTATACAGAACTATTGCTCATACAAACATATCTATCTGGCCAGAGCAAGAAAATATCAACAGTGTCAAAAAGAGCTGTGATAACACTTGAGGATTTTTAATATTTCACAAATGTAAAGTATTAAAGCAATCATTGTTTTGTGTTAAATCCAAATAATGCACATACCCCTGTTAGAAATGCTAAGGTCAAGACTACAGCCCACCACTAAAGAAATCTGAAATGTTTGTTCTTGTTGTTATTCAGTTGCTCAGTCATGTCTGACTCTTTGCAACCCCATGGACTGCAGCATGTCAGGCTTCCCTGTCCTGCACTATCTCCCAGAGTTTGCTCAAACTCATGCCCATTGAGTCAGTCATGCCATCCAAACATCTCATTCTCTGTCTCCTATTTCTCCTCATGCCCTCAATCTTTCCCAGCATCAGGGTCTTTTATCGAAGCTTCAGCTTCAGCATCAGTCCTTCCAATAAATATTCAGGGTTGATTTCCTTTAGGATTGACTGGTTTATCTTCTTGCAGGACAAGGGGCTCTCAAGAGTCTTCTCTAGCACAATTCACTAAAGGTAACAAAATACCCCCAATCCCGCTCAGCTTCCTCATCAGATTAACTGGACCCCTCAAATTTACAAGTGGATCCTCCTCCAAAAAAGGCTTGTCAATTTTGAGGAATAAATGCTATCAACCTCAGTCTCAACTGTTCTATATACCATGTACAAAATTTAATTTAAAAACTTGAGGGTTGGACAAATTGAGAGAGTAGCATGGAGACGTATACATTACCATATGTAAGACAGATAGCCAGTGGCAATTTGCTGTATGACTCAGGGAGCTCAAACCAGGACTCTGTGACAACCTAGAGGGGTGGAATGGGGTGGGAGGTGGGAGGGAGGTTCAAGAGGGAGGGGACATATGTATACTTGTGGCTGAGTCATATTAATGTAAGGCAGAAACCAACACAATATTGTAAGGCAATTATCCTCCAATTAAAAAAAAATAAAGTTAAAAAACCTTATGAGACTCATTCAAACACACACACACACAAACCCATTTTCAAGAGAAAAAATAACAGAACTAAACTCAGAGCAGATCCAGATACTGCAACTATCAGTGAGGGACTTTAACACAACTGTGACTTACAGGGGATCTCCTCAGACTGACTGGCTCGTTGGACAGGCATAATTCGTGGGAATCATCATTTTTAAAAAACAGTCAATATCTCTGGAAATTACATTAAAGGCATATGCAAATGAAGGAATATTTATCAAGAAAATCTACTAAAGTTTGCTTAAAACAGCAAGAGTCTGTGGCGCTTGAATCATGACCCACTAGCTTCCTCTTCTCCTCCCAACTCTGTGTGATGGAAACCCACCCCAAGCAGGTACAGCTGGTTGTTTTCCCCCAGCTTCAAGTCAAGGGCAATGGTAAATTCCCATAAAAAGCAGGTGGTCAGCATTTCTCATCCCTCTTGCACAACTCTAAGCTGCAGAAGCTAATTTCCAGGAGAGTGTAGACAAGGGATCTGGGACTTTCTGCTTCTATAATACTCAGTTTCCATCTATAGAACAGAAGTGCTACCTTATGAGTGGCACCCTGAGAATGCCAATCACCCTTCATCAAGATTACATGTAGGATGAAAGTTCCACACCAGGAGAGGCAAGTCAAGAAGTTCAAAGGCTACCGCCAGTGCTCAGTATCCAGCAACTAAAGCAGAGTTATCACATAGAACTGTACCACTGTCCCCATCCCCAGCTCCAGAGTCATAGCTTAGATATTTTTCCCAAGAGGCGAGCCAGCTCTGAAAGAAGTGACTTTATTTGAAACAGAGTGTGGGGAAGGGAAGTCGCTCAGTCGTGTCCGACTCTTCGTGACCCCATGGACTGCAGCCCACCAGGCTCCTCCGTCCATGGGATTTTCCATGCAAGAGTACTGGAGTGGGGTGCCATTGCCTTCAGGGTACTCTTAATAACAGTGAAGGTTTTGGTGGTGAGCAAAAGAGGAGGCTGGTAACTTCATGACAGATACAAGGCAAACTATGGGCCAGTTAACTTAACAGGGAGGATCAAAGAGAGAGCTAAGAAATACCTTCCTGAGGTCAGACTAAACCTCAAATTCTTCCCTTAAAGAATATCTCTGTAAAGGAACCCAAATATAATTGGATAAGACTTTGAAGCAATTTATGCCCCAGGGCATTGTCAAAAACAATAGAACAGTTATCCAGTAATTAGTGGATCTTAACAAGTGCGTGTGATCAGGGGAAGAGACAGGGAGAGCCCTGTTGAAACCAGTGTCACTTCAAGGTGATTGTGTGTTTGCCTAAGAGTTTGGTCTCTGAGGAGTGACATTGAGGGTGCACGCTGCCAAGGAAATTGGACTTTATTAAAATAGTCTAGGCAGGACACTACATAATTCAGCAAGCAAACTGCAATAATAAACCCTAGGAGTGGCGTACCACATAACATCTAAAATGTTTAGTTCTCAATGAAATATTATAAGACATGCAAAGAAACAAGAACCATGACCCACACATAAGAGAAAAAGCTCAAGACAGAAACTGATGTCACATTAAACAGGCATAGGCTTCAAAGCAGCCATTATGCATATGTTCAAAGACCTAAAGAAAAAAACTGGTTAAAGAAGCTAAAGAAGCACAATGACAGTGTTTCTCCCTATAGAAGATTTCAACAAAGAAATCAAAATTATGTTTTTAAAGGAGCAAATGGAAATTCTAGAGTTGAAACTATAATAAGTGAAATGAAAAATTCATTAGAATTCAACAGTAGAATTTTCCTGACAGAAGAATGATTTAGCAAACCTGAAGACGGATCAATAGAAATTATGCAATTTTAAGAATCAAGAGAAAAAAAAGATTATGAAAAATTAACAGAGCCTTGGAGATGGAGATGTATGGGATTCCATTAAGCACACCAAAACACATGAAATGGGATGGCCAAGAGCATAGGAGAGATACAAAAGAGCATTAAAAAATACTCAAGGAAATGATGGTTGAAAACTTTCTAATTTTAATGAAAACGTCAATTTACACATCCAAAAAGATAAATGAGCTCCATGTAGGATAAATGCAAATGATCCACAAACAAACATACTAATAATAAAACTGCTGAAAGACAAAGAGAAAAAAAAACTTCAAAGCAGCAAGAGAGAAAGAAATAACTTCTCAAGCACAATAAGAGGCAAACTTGATAAGATTAACAGCTGATTTATAGGAAATGATTAAGACCAGAAGATAATGGGATGATACATTCAAAGCTCTAGAAGAAAAATCATGGTCAATCAAGAATCTTATACCAGTAAAACTCTCTCTCAAAAATAAAGGTAAAAGAGAGATATTCCCAGATAAAACAGATTTTCTAGCTACAAGATTCACCTTAATAGTAATACTAAAGGAAGTTCTTTTAACTAAAAGCAAGTGACCCAGATAGCGACTGGAATCCAGGGTCATGCACACACAACAAGCATGGGTAAAGGCAATTCTGTAATTATAAAATATGGTATGCTGTGCTTAGTCGGTCAGTCCTGTCTGACTCTTTGTGACCCCATGGACAGAGGGATCTCTGACGTTCATGGGATTCTCCAGGCAGGAATACTGGAGCGGGTTGCCATGCCCTCCTCCAGGGGATCTTCCCAACCCAGGGATTGAACCCAGGTCTCGCACATTGCAGGCAGATTCTTTACCATCTGGGCCACTAGGGAAGTAAATGCCCATTTTTCCTCCTACCTTCCATTAATTTATTTTAAAAAGCAACTGTATAAAACATGCAGTATATAATTATATTCTTGAGTGGGTAAATAAAGAAATGTAATATATTTGCCAATAACCACAAAGGAAGTAAGTAGGAACAAAGCTGTTTTGGAATAAGGAAAGGGCACCAAATGTCAACTTGAACCTGAGGAATATTTGAAGAGAACCAGAAAGGTAAACAAGGTTCATATAACAGATAATATAAATATTTACTTGCTCTCCTTTCTTCTTCCAGCTTCTTTAAAATTATATAAAATAATAATTATAACAATGTATTGTTTAGTTTGTTACTATATAGATGGAAAGGCTTCACTGGTGGCTCAGATGGTAAAGAATTTGCAATGCAGGAGACTCAGGTTTGATCCCTGGGTCAGGAAGTCCCCCCACCCCCACCCCACCGGCCCCAGTGAAGGGAATAGCTACCTACTCCAGTATTCCCGCCTGGAGAATTCCATAGACAGAAGAGCCTGGCAGGCTACAGTCTACGGGGTCACAAAGAGTTAGACGTGACTGAGTGACTAACACACACATATAGATTGAAAAAGAATACAGCAGCACAAAAGGAGGGGGAGGTGAAATAGAGCTTTGTAAGAATAAAGTTTCTGTATCTAACTTGCACTGTTAGTATAAACCTGAAGTCAATTCTTACTTAAGATGTATATGGTAAGCCCGGAGTATCCATTAAAAAAAATAAGTGAAAAGTGAAAAAAAAATAAAGAATTTTAAATGATATACCAGAAAATATTTACCCAATTCAAAACTAATATAACTATGGTTAATATGTTATATGATGTAGTGGAAAAGGCGGATAAATGCAAAAACAAGAAAGGAATTGCAGAAAAGAGATAAAAATTATAAAAGAATCAAGTGAAAATATTATAAATTAAGAAACATTGTCTGAGAGATTGAGTATCCCTTTCATGGGCTTATCAGTAGACACAATACAGATAAAGAAAGAATCAACTTGAAAATATGTCATAGTATATATGCAGTTCATGCTTACTCATTTTGCTACTTTGTAATACACAGACCATAATATTTTATTCCCATCAGAAATGAATTCAAGTCTGTTTTCTAGAATTCACATTAACACTTAGTATTCCCAGAGCTTTACTTTTTTCCAATCTGATGGATGTGATATGGTTGATAGTTAAGAAAACTTCGGCAAGTTACTTAACCCCTCTGACCTCCTATTTCTCATTTGTTAAATGCATATACTACTAACCTACAAGATATTATCAGGCTTGAATAAAAATATAGAGAAATTACAAGGTTACAAGGTACTTGGTATATACTATTAATACTGTTCCCTTCTACCTACATGCTTTCAAAGTATTTAACAAAGCTTATTTTATGCAGTAGATATTCAATATATAAAGTACTTTAAAAATATATAAAAATTCAATATATAAAAATCAATCATATGATATAAAAGTTATATTCAGTGTCTCTATTGGAAAAATTAATGAGAGAACAAAATAAAGAGATTAAGAGCAAACTTCAGAGTCAGACAAACCTGAGCCAAATGGTAATTTTGTTTAGCTTTGAGAATTACTATCAAATTAAGCACAAAATTAATATTTGTGGTGGTAATACAGAAGACACAGAAGTTTTAATTACAATACTACTTTCTTCTTATTCTTTAATTCCTAATTAGAAAACTATTATCAAGGAGAAAATTGAAAATTTTACTTTGTATCATATACACCAAAATTTAGGCATCGTCAAGTATGAGTATAGAGGAATACCTATAGAAAGTAAAACAGGAAAAGGGACTGTCTCATCAAAGTCATGTCACAGGTATCTATCTAGGTAGGCATTTTACTTTAGCCAAGGAATCTTTCTAGAAGAGAAAATATTAAAAATTTGCTTGGTTGGAAGTAATCTTCTCTATAGTTCTATTTTTATTTTTATTCATGACATATCACTAACAATACAAAGTATATATTAACAGAGATCAGTGTTTATGTGAAGCAAAAATAGCAATGTATTAAATCTGACATACCTCAAAGTATACATAAGAATATTTTACAGTGTGGTAATTGTGTGTGCATAAGAAATTCAGAGAAGTCTCTAATTAGTATTTCATTTTAGATACTTATGTTGATTATGACTGTGTACAATTGTGAGGAATATAGAGGAAAAATTAAGTGGAATGAAAAGCTACTAAGCTTTCATAGTGGGCATGAAGCATTTCATTTTATTTTTATAGAGGAGATGCTTGGGAAGCTTGAGCCTCCAGTGGACAGACATCTATCTCTCAGCTCCCAATATGAAGACAAAGTAGACATTCTGGATGAGACTAAGCTTGTGCTGAAGGAGCAGAGTGATAGTGTTAGAGATTGAATGTTTATATCCCGCAAAATTCATATGTTGAAGCTCTAACCCTTAGGGCAACTGTGTCTGAAGATGGGGCCCTAAGGAATTAATTAAGGTTAACTGAGGTCATAAGACAGCTTCCCTGGTGGCTCAGTGGTAAAGAATCTGCCTGCCAATGCAGGAGATGTGGGTTGGATTCCTGGGTTGGGAAGATTCCCTGAAGAAGGAAACGGCAACCCACTCCGTATTCTTGCCTAGAAAATCCCATGGACAGAGGAGACTGGAAAGATGCAGTCCATGGGTTCACAAAGAGTCAGACACATCTCAATGACCGAGCACACGCACATGAGGTCATAAGGGTGGATCCTAAGTGGGTTAGCTGAATGTCCTTATAAAGGAGACTCATTCTCTCTCTACGCATGCTCACTACAAGAAAGGCCCTGTGTGGACATACAAAGAAGGTGGCCCCCTACAAACCACAAAGAGAAGCTTCATCAGAAACCGAATTGGTCTAAACCTGGGTCATGGATCTTTCTAGCCTCCAAAGCTGTGTAAAATAAATTTCAGCTGTTTGTCACCAAATTTCAAGCCGAAGTCGGTAGTGTTTCAATATGGCAGTGCAAGCAGATTAATGCAAATAAACTCACAGATTCTTTTACTTACAACCAAAGACTAAATGGAGAAGCCTGGTTACAAAAGATGATTTTAGTCCCAATCATTAACCCCTTCACCTGGAACTCTCCTGCTCCTCTCATAACCTAGACTTGATGACAGATTCATCTGAGAAAGTCAGTAAGACGACTAGAGTGCTGAGAGAGAGGCTGTTTGCAACTGACTCAGTGAGGAGGAGGAGGAGAATGGGATGTGGCATGGGGTTGGGGGCGAGGAAGAGGAAGAGGAGTATGTCAGCAGCAGGAGGTCAGAGGCTAGACTCCTGGGGCAACATGGGGAGCAGAAAGGAGGAGAGAGAGAGAAGCAGCTGAGACCTGGAGAACAAAGGAGACAGAGAAGAATCAGGGAAGCGGGTAGGTGAAGGTGAAACCAGAAGGGCAGGGAGTGAGGAGCATGGTGATGACAAGCGGGAAGAACTGAAGCGTTACTGAAATGATGATGCTCAGCGCTCTTCACCAAGCGCTGGAGTCCAGGTTATGAGGCGCTCTTCACTGGCCTGACTTGCCTCCAGCACCAGGGGACAACCTGGGACACAGAAAATCATAAGCAAATGAGAACAGTGGGATTCCTCTGGTGAGGATGGACCTCATGCAAGAAACCAGGGCAAGGGGTATCTGTGTTTGAGCCTCCAACCCTTTCTCAGCCAGTGGTGGCTAGCAGAATATGGACTGGTTTGACTCACCGTCTCATCCTCAGTACAAATAATTCAGTAGACACAGTGGTTTTGCCTCTGCTCACCAACAGGAAGGCATCCTCACACAGTGCTCTCAGGAAACCTAAGAAACCCCATCACCCTCTGCTGGGCAGCTTAGCCGCCACTCTCACTTCAGGGCTGGCAGAATGCGTGAGCATCATCATTTCAGTAAACTCCTACCTCCAAAGCCTTTCTCCAGCCACATGAAAATTTGACAATTACACTGCCAAACTGCCACGCTCTGAAATTGCCCAGGAACTGGGCATCACATGGGGGGTTCTTCGATGGTTGTAGTCTGTCCACAGAGCAGACCTAAGAAAGGTGCTGCCCTTGGATTTGGAAAACAAAGAATCAGAAGGCATTATGCAGCCTAATGTCTGAGTATGGGAGAGGTCTAGACAGAAAGAGTTGCTTTCAGCAGCAGCAAACACAGGATACTCCTTCCAGAATTAGTCACTTTGCTCTTACCAGTCTCTATCACTTACAGACCTCAAAGGGGAGAGGCTAAAGCAATGCCCTGAGGTTTAGCGAGCGGAACTTTTTCCTTCTTCCCCAGGTGGTCACCAAGATTTGTCAAATGAGAAGCATTCCAATCCCTATACCACCACTCCAAGTTCATTTTGTGGCAAAGTGTATATAACATTATATTTACTTTGCAGTAGCAATGGGGCCGAGAAAACATGAAAAACAACCAGAGGAAAAGAGAAACATAGGGTACTTTAAAGCATATGGGCACCTTGTCAAAAAATTTCACGAAAATGTCAGAAAAGAAATAGCAACAGCTGCTGAAGAAATAAAGTGAACATCTCCGACTTTGGACCTTGATTATACCATATACTCACCCCACTACTGCCCCCATTTCATTCCTCCCCTGGGAAATATATCTTCAGAGATTAAAAGGAAGGCAATAATTTGACTAACAGGGCTCCTACAAACATGTACATATTTACTTTTTTGATTCTTCCCACATCACAAGAATATGGTTCTCTAAGTTCAACAGTGGAAGTATAAATAGAAACTAAGGCAATGAGATTCTAGTGAGCAGACAGTGGATGTCTTTACTGGCTCTTCCTACCTCCATAGCCTTATCAGGAATCATACACACTACTTGGCTTTTCTAATGGTGGCAGTGATTAAAGAGGGGAAATTGGTGTTTTCTAGTTCCTGGAATAATCCATAATGTTGAATACACCACAAAAAAGGAACTAAGAGAAGAGTTAATCCTTGAGGAGTTGACAGCCACGTTCCACTCTATCTCGAAGGGCCTCTTTGACTTTGTCATTCCGGAGAGTGAAGATGAAAGGGTTCAGCAAAGGGGTTAACACGGAAATCAACAGGGAGACTATCTTATTGTACTCAGCTACCTGCGTTTGCTTGGGTTTCACAAACAGGAACAAGCAGCTGCCATAGCCGATGACAACAAAGGTCAGGTGGGAGGCACACGTAGAGAAGGCTTTCCTGTGGCTGGAGGCAGTGGGGATCTTGAGGATGGTGGAGGTGATGTAGGTGTAGGAGACAATTGTTGGAACCAGTGAACCAATGACAATGAAAACAGCCATTAAAAACAGAACCAACTCTGTGAAAAGAGTGTCATCACACGATAGTTTGAGCAACTGACCTCGGTCACAGTAAAAGTGGTCTAACATGTTTGATTTGCAGAAGGTAAATTGAAATGTGGCATAGACTGGCCAGATTTCAGAAAGGAACTCAAACACCCATGACCCAGTCACCACCGAGATGCAGGTGTGGCTGTTCATAATGGTATTGTACCTCAAAGGGTAACAGACAGCCACGTAATGGTCCACAGCCATCGCTCCCAACAGTGCAAACTCTGTGGTCCCCAGAGCAAGGTACAGGAAGAGCTGGGCAACACATGTAGTCAGAGATACTGTCTGCATCCCAGTGAGCAGCAACCCCCAGAGCATCAAAGGGGCAATAATGTAGGTGATGATGGCAGAGAGATGACCAAGGGAAAAATACATGGGGGACTGAAGACGTTTATCAACGCAAACAATCACAATGACCATGTTCCCCATTACTGTCACTGAGTAGAAGAGAAAGAATATAGCAAAAAGAATGTGATGTAGTTCTTGGGTCCCAGGAAACCCTAAAAGGCAGAATTCAGTTCAGTGGCACTTGAGTGATTGCTCGTCATTCAGTTCTTGTTTATGCTCCTTGGGAAACCTAGAGATCAAAAGAAAAGAAACGCTGCTCCACATGGTCCTGCTCTCAATAGAGAAGGACAGCCTAGGATGAGGAACCATTTCTAACCTGGGGACCAGGTGAGCTGCCCCTATGAGGATGCTCTGCACAAAGTCAGACCCAAATGTTGTCACTTCTGGTCCAGCTGAAAGTTCACTGCCTGGAATGGATGAAGATAGCATCCTCTCCACTTGTGTGAAGAACACCTCTCTTGTCTCTTTTCCCCTCTAGATGTCCTTTCTCACAGAGCATAAGGGTTAAGACTTGAAGGAGACCAGTTTTGATGCTGAATCAGCCTCTTGGATCTGGGAGTTGTTCTTTCCACTTACATTAACTGTGTAAGTGTAAGTAAGTATAGTCGCTCAGTTGTGTCCGACTCTTTGCAACCCATGGACTGTAGCCCATCAGGCTTCTCTGTCCATGGAATTCTCCAGGCAAGAATACTGGAGTGGGTGGCCATTTCCTTCTCCAGGGGATCTTCCCGACCCAGGGGTCAAACCTGGGTCTTCCGCGCATCACAGGCAGATGCTTTACCCTCTGAGTCACAAGGGAAGCCGAGGTTAACGGTAGCAGATGACATAATAGCATTCCAGAGACTATACAAAAGTCTGAAATTTACCCCACCTTTCATCCTGATTGGTACTGCAGAGACCCAGATAGGGGTCAGCAGAAAAAAAGCAAAGGGTCTAAGAACAACATCCCTGATTTTCCCATCTTTTAGAATCTCCATATGACAGAGCAGCTAGTGTTCCAAAACAATAACTCTTTGAGCCTGAGATAATTTTCCAGATAGATTAATTCTTCTCTAACTCCATTTGCCTTCCAAGTTTTGGCAGGAAGGAAAGATAGCACCCAGCTTTGACAAGTTTAGATCTAAGGCTCTCAGGCACTCAGGATGCCTGAATCTCTACCTCTCACTTCAACCATCCCACTAAACTAATGTCATCTCATCAGAGGACTCTTTCCAAAATCACCCTCCTTAAAATAGGTCCGACCTGCTCATTTCTGGATTTCCGTTCTCCTCACAGCTCTTATTGCCTTATATTATGTTAATATTTAATTGTTTATTTCATTCCTTAATTGAACATGAAACAAAGGCAGCAGTGAACAAAATAAAACTTGTGGCCAGGTAGAGCTTGCATTTAAGGAGGGGTTCAAGGTCATTCTGCAAACAAGTAATTAAAATACTGAAGATGTTAGTTTAGTAAGAATGCCATAGGAAAAAAAGCAAGAAACAGGACATGAAATTTCATTTTATTTGTTCATTGTCCATGTGTGATGATGGAATATAAGCTCCATGAGAGCAAAGATGAATCTTCTATATAGTATATATAATTATATATATAATTTATTTGGCTTCACTGGGTATTATTTCTGGCATGTGAACTCTTAGCTGTGGCATGTGGGATCTAGTTCCCCACCCAGGGATCAAACCTGCCCCCCTGCACTGGGAGAGCAGAGTGCTAGCTACTGGACCACCTGGGAAATTAAAAATTATGAAAATTCCCTGAGAGTGTTAGTCAACTCTTTGCAACCCCATGCACTATAGCCCATTAGGCTCCTCTGTCCATAGGATTTTCCAGGCAAGAATATTGGAGTGGGTTGCCATGCACTTCTCCAGGGAATCTTCCCGACCCAATACATTTAAATATTTAAAATATATTCTTAAGACAAATAAGTAGGGATGAAAATTTGACATCTTCTGGCAGAGGAAGGATTATGAATGTATAGTATATGATTAAAAAGTACGAGATCCTGGCCAAGACTCATAAGCCATATTTCCCCATCTTATTGCTCTTGGTTTGCCTTCCTTCCTCACTTTATGATTTTCCTTTCCTCTCTTCCCTTCCTGAACTTCTTCAGTACTTCTGTACATTTTTCACTGATGGGAATCCAGACTTCAAAGACAGAACCATTGGGAAATCTCAGGGGTCTGCTTCTCCCCAGTTTCCCGTAACCAGCACTAGATGAAGAAACATGAAAGAGGAGCCTGCTGACCAACATCGGGAGCTGCACCTGCAGGAGCATTGGGTCAGAGAAGAGCTGAGTCTGCTCTCTGCTCTGCAGCTGCTCCCCGGCCCAGCCTCCAGACTCTTGGTGTCCTCCCCTAGAAGGCAGCCAAGCCAGAACTCCCTATCCTCATCCTCTCCCACACTTTCCTTTGTACAGGGGAACCCTGAGAAGACACTCACCTCGATGCACAGGCTCCTCTGCCACTTGTAATGCTCTCTGGGGCTTGGGCAGGGCTACTCCTGTCTGGCTACTGCTGAGCTGAACACAGGGGTCAGAGCTACTTGGTGCTGCCTCCACTGGTGATGAAGAAGGAAACTGTCCTCAGGGAGGGGCTTAGGGGAAAAAAGTCCAGAAAAAATAGTGCTGTGGGGAGCTAAGGGTCGCTCTGTCTCTGTCTCTGTCTCTCTCCTTCTCTCCTTCCCAAGGGGACTTAGTCTTAGTTTTTAATTAGCCCAGGCTCAGGGCATCCTTCAGCAAGCAGTCTGGGGAGAGCAGAACAAACTTTTTAGTTGTTACCATTCTTGAGCAATTGAATTTCAGAACTTTTTCAGCTTTTTGTTCAATGGGAAACCTAAAAGCTCACCAGAGGCTTCTCAATACCAAGGCTGCCTTCTCAAAAGCCCTAAGTCTAGGTTCCCAGAAGATGTCTCAGACTCGGTGTAGATCACACCTTCTGCTCTTTATCCTAAGCTCTTCCCAGGATTTGCTTAGATAATTAGAGGCAAAATCAGTTCCATCACCCCCCAATAGGAAACTCCACAATTGACTTCTAAAACATACCCCAACATTCAAAAAAGCTTGCATTTTGGTCTCAGTCACTGCTTAACTTCAACAGGAAGCCCCTAAGAACTACCACCAGAATGCCATAGAAATCTTCTACCCCTAAGTCTGACTTCTCTAGGCTACTGTCTCAGGTTTCCACTCTTCGCATGCATGTGCATTTGTATGATTCCAAGCGAGGCTCTTGCAGACATTGATCTCCATGGCATGTCCCTGATCACTAGCTGGCCACTTCCATGTAGGAAGAGCGTAAGGGCAGCCTAATGTAGGCAGTTATATCTACTACCTGGTACAACTGGCGAAACATAAATTGGTGCTTGAATGAGACAGACATGTGAGAATTACAAAGCATTTATGGAGAGTTTGGACTTCATTTTAAGTATACCTGTTAAATCGGAGAATGTCATTGTTACCAAATGGTATGAATAGAGAAAAATCTTGCTTCTATCCTCCAACTGTCCATGCCCAACCAGATACAATATAACCTTAGACAAATCTTGTAAGCAGGTATCTACATATTCTTTTGAAGAAAATGCCAGGAAAATCTGTAATATTTCCTCTCTCACTTAACAATATATAAAAGATGTTCTCCCATATCAACACAAACTTCTTTTCTTGCATAGTGCTCCTTTATATGTGTGTTCTGTTCTTTATTAGGTAGCCCTCTGTTGATCAACTTTGTCACTTTCATTTTTATCACAAAAATTAAGCTATATGTCATTTTAGAAATATGTAAGTCCATAAAAATTTTTACATATGGAAAAATCCTTAGAGTTAAAATTTCTAGGTGAGAGAATCCCATATGTATTGTAGTTACCAAATTTTCCCAGAGTATAACTGAATTATTATCCATAGATTTTAAATTGATTTGTATAACCATGAGGACTGTATGATAAGAGAGCTCTTGATCTACTGATGTTTTACCAAGCTAAGATATAATCAAAATTTTAGATTAATCTTAAATTGAAGAGAAAAAAAATAAGATTCCTTAACAGAGAAATCAAATTAAAACCTGATGAAGTGAAAAAAGTTTTGCAAGATAAAAATGACCAAAACTGACTCAAAAAGAAATTAACAACATGCTCAATGAACTGAATCATAATTGAAATATTCCCAGGAAGAAAGTTACGGTTCAGATGGCTTTACTGGTGAATTCTATCAAATGTTTAGGGAAGAAATAATGCCAATACCAATTTTATGCACAATCTTCAAGAAACTGAGTAGAAGGAGCACTGCTCCACCATTATCTTGACACTGAAGATACCACAGGAAAGTAAATCAATAAAAAGATATTCTTCATAAATAGAGATGCAAGAATCCTTAATTAAATATTTGAACAGTAAACTCAGCAATAAGAGAAAAAGATATCATGCCATAAAAAATTAGGGATTTCATTTCTGATATGCCAGGTTAATTTAACATTTAGAAATGAATAAATATAATTCACCATGCTTAACATTATTGAAGAGAAAAACTACATTACCACTTCAATAGAAGCAAAAAAGGCATTTAACAAAAAGCCACATTTAATTATTAAAAACTCTTCTCCAAGTAGGAACAAAAGAAATCTTCCTCAAAATGAAAATAACATCTACCAAAAGCCTAGTGCTAATATGAAATCTAATGATGAGAGATGTGGTAATCCATATCTTGGTAATCCAAGCCTATGCCCCGACCAGTAACACTGAAGAAGCTGAAGTTGAATGGTTCTATGAAGACCTACAAGACCTTCTAGAACTAACACCCAAAAAAGATGTTCTTTTCATTATAGGGGACTGGAATGCAAAAGTAGGAAGTCAAGAAACACTTGGAGTAACAGACAAATTTGATCTTGGAGTACAGAATGAAGGAGGGCAAAGGCTAATAGTTTTGCAAAGAGAACGCACTGGTCATAGCAAACACCCTCTTCCAACAACACATGAGAAGACTCTACACATGGACATCACCAGACGGTCAACACCGAAATCAGATTGATTATAATTTTTGCAGCCAAAGATGGAGAAGCTCTATACGGACAGCAAAAACAAGACCAGGAGTGGACTGAAGCTCAGATCATGAACTCCTTATTGAGAAATTCAGGCTTAAATTGAAGAAAGTGGGGAAAACCACTAAACCTTTCAGGTGTGACCTAAATCAAATCCCTTATGATTATACAGTGGAAGTGAGAAATAGTTTTAAGGGACTATATCTGATAGACAGAGTGCCTGATGAACTATGGATGGAGGTTCGTGACATTGTACAGGAGACAGGGATCAAGATCACCCCCAAGAAAAAGAAATGCAAAAAAGCAAAATGGCTGTCTGAGGAGGCCTTACAAATAGCTGTGAAAAGAAGAGAAGCAAAAAGCAAAGGAGAAAAGGAAAGATATAAACATCTGAATGCAGAGTTCCCAAGAAGAGCAAGGAGAGATAAGAAAGCCTTCCTCAGCGATCAATGCAAAGAAATAGAGGAAAACAATAGAATGGAAAAGACTAGAGATCTCTTCAAGAAAATTACAGACACAAAGGGAACATTTCACGCAAAGATGGGCTCAATAAAGGACAGAAATGGTAGGGACTTAAAAGAAACAGAAGATATTAATAAGAGGTGGCAAGAATACACAGAAGAACTGTACAAAAAAGATCTTCACGACCCAGATAATCAGGATGGTGTAATCACTCACCTAGAGCCAGACATCCTGGAATTCGAAGTCAAGTGGGCCTTAGGAAGCATCACTATGAACAAAGCTAGTGGAGGTGATGGAATTCCAGTTGAGTTATTGCAAATCCTGAAAGATGCTGCTGTGAAAGTGCTGCACTCAATATGTCAGCAAATTTGGAAAACTCAGTAGTGGCCACAGGACTGGAAAAGGTCAGTTTTCATTCCAATCCCAAAGGAAGGCAATGCCAAAGAATGCTCAAACTAATGCACAATTGCACTCATCTCACACGCTAGTAAAGTAATGCTCAAAATTCTCCAAGCCAGGCTTCAGCAATATGTGAACTGTGAAATTCCAGATGTTCAAGCTGGTTTTAGAAAAGGCAGAGGAACCAGAGATCAAATTGCCAACATCTGCTGTATCATCAAAAAAGCAAAAGTGTTCCAGAAAAACACCTATTTCTGCTTTATTGACTATGCCAAAGCCTTTGACTTCGTGGATCACAATCAACTGGAAAATTCTGAAAGAGATGAGAATAGCAGACCACCTGATCTGCCTCTTGAGAAATCTGTATGCAGGTCAGGAAGCAACAGTTAGAACTGGACATGGAACAACAGACTGGTTCCAATAGGAGAAGGAGTACGTCAAGGCTGTATATTGTCACCCTGCTTATTTAACTTATAAGCAGAGTACATCATGAGAAACTCTGGACTGGAAGAAACACAAGCTGAAATCAAGATTGCCAGGAGAAATATCAAGTACCTCAGATATGCAGATGACACCACCCTTATGGCAGAAAGTGAAGAGGAACTAAAGAGCCTCTTGATGAAAGTGAAAGTGGAGAGTGAAAAAGTTGGCTTAAAGCTCAACATTCAGAAAACAAAGATCATGGCATCCGGTCCCATCACTTCATGGCAAGTAGATGGGGAAACAGTGGAAACAATGTCAGACTTTATTTTTCTGGGCTCCAAAATCACTGCAGATGGTGATTGCAGCCATGAAATTAAAAGATGCTTGCTCCTTGGAAGGAAAGTTATGACCATCCTAGACAGCATATTAAAAAGTAGAGACATTACTTTGCCAACAAAGGTCCGTCTAGGCAAGGCTATGGTTTTTTCAGTAGTCGCGTATGGATGTGAGAGTTGGACTATAAAGAAAGCTGAGTGCCAAAGAATTGATGCTTTTGAACTGTGGTGTTGGAGAAGACTCTTGAGAGTCCCTTGGACTGCAAGGGGATCCAACCAATCCATCCTAAAGGAGATGAGTCATGCTTTGGCCACCTGATGCAGAGAACTGACTCATTTGAAAAGACCCTGATGCTGGGAAAGATAAAGGGCAGGAGGAGAAAGGGATGACAGAAGATGAGATGGCTGGATGGCATCACCGAGTCAATGGACATGAGTTTGGGTAGGCTCTGGGACTTGGTGATGTACAGGGAGGCCCGGCATGCTGCAGTTCATAGGGTCACAAAGAGTTGAACATGACAGAGCAACTGAACTGAACTGAACTGAACTGAATGATGAGAGACAATGCTTTTCCCAAAGACAGGGAACAAGACAAAGATGTTTGCTCTCACCCCTTCTACTCAACATTGTACTGGAATTCTTAGCGAAGGCAATACAGCAAGAAAGTGAAATTGAAAGCATAGCATTAGGAAACAAAGCAATAAAATTATTTCTTCACAGGGACATAATCCTATATGGACAAAATACTAAGAAGTCCACAGAAAGGCTACTGGAAGCAATGAATGTTTATCAAGGTCACATGATAAAATCTCAATTTACAAAAAAATATAAAATTACTCTACAATAACAAGGAACATGAGGCAGGAGGAGAAGGGGATGACAGAGGATAAGATGGTTTGATGGCATCACCGACTCAATGGACATGAGTTTGAGCAAGCTCTGGGAATTGGTTTTGGACAGGGAAGCCTGGAGCACTGCAGTCCATGGGGTCGCAAATAGTCAGACGTCACTGAGCGACTGAACTGGACTGAACAAGGAACATTGGAAATGGAAAGTATAAATTATGATTATATTATAAGTTACAAATATAATTTATCAAAGTTAAAGTGTTAGTCATATCTGACTCTTTGTGACCCCATGAACAGTAGCCTTCCAGGTTCCTCTGTCCATGGAATTCTCCAGGCAAGAATACTTCAGTGGGTTACCATGCCCTTCTCCAAAATATAATTCATAACATCCAAACAAAAAAATAAAAGACATATTCAACAATCTATGTACATGACCTAAACACTTAAAACTGTAAAACACTGGTGAGAGAAATTAAAGAGGACCTAAAAAGGTGAGGGGCTTCCCTGGTGTCTCAGTGGTAAAGAATCTGCTTGCCAATGCAGGAGATGTGGGTTTGATCCCTGGGTTGGGAAGATTCCCTGGAGAAGGAAATGGCAATCCACTCTAGTGTTCTTGCCTGGGAAATCCCATGGACAGAGGAGCCTGGCGGGCTATAGTCAGTGGGGTCACAAAGAGCTGGACACAGCTGAGCACACACGCACGAGTAGAATCCCCCTGTAGGTTGGAGGTGGAGGGGTTATGAGCAGATCTACTGGATATCAGAGTGTGACAGGCAACTCTCAGACCTTCCCATAAACACATGTATCTCTGGCCAAGTTCTATCAACTTTTTCTGAAAATATACCTGAGGCAAATAGAAACATTTTTTTTTTTAACAGAAACTTTGTAAAAAGGAAGACCAATATCTCCCAGCAGTAGAGCTTATAGCATTGAGAGTACAATCTTCAAGTGAAAGTGAAAGGATTTCAAACTAGTGGAAGGTCATGGATAAATCACTGAACCTGGAATCAGGAACTTGAATGCCAATTCTTTTTCCAACCTGTAAGATGTGTCTTTGATTCAGTGTGAGCTCTCACCCTTCTGGTTTGAGTTTTCTCATGTGAAACGTCAGGGCGTGCTGTCCGTTTTCCTCATTTCCACCTAGCCCAAGGTGAGGCAGCAAAGAGTAGAAATGGAGCCTGTGCACTAGCTCTTACTGGCGCCCTGATCCTCTCGGCCCCGACTCGGACTTCCTCTCATCCCCTTTTGTCTTGGAAGCCCTCCGAGAAACTAACCTTTTTGTCAGACTCAACTCTTTCCAGATAATATGGGCATTTATAGGCTACAACAAGCCCAGGACCTAAAACAAGTCTAAATTATTAGATTTGACAGGTGAGTAAAACTGTTCAGTGAATATCCAAACTCAAACCTGGCAGAAACTCAAGGCAATACCATGTCTATAACTGACTTCCCCACATAAGCAGTACAACGGGGACACAGATAAGACATAAAGTCATCCCAGTCCAAAGAAAGTAAGAGCCATTTTGATGACCCAGTGGAATAAATGGAGCTATTACCTCAAGCATAAAGTTCCTACCCGCTGAAGAAAGAATGAGGGAATAGCCCTTTCTTGCCTGCTCCTCTGCCCCCTCAGTGATCTTCACTCCTCTTTTGCTTCCCTCTTTGTTCTCCCCACAGCAGTCTGAGAGATGTTTTAAACCACAGACTGGATCGAGTCTCTCCGCTGATTAAAAGCTTCTCACTGCCTTTTGGTCAAAGCCCCAAGTCTTATAAAGCCCTGAATGAGTTCTACAAAATGCTTTTTTTTTTTCCTGATTTCATCTTGTGCTACTCAGTCTTCATCCTATGCTTCCAGAAACACTGATATGCTTCCAGTTCTTTCAAAGGTTTTACTGCATGCTGCTCCACTTCTTTGAATGCTCATTCCATCCCACGCAGCTCAGCAAGTTAGAGCCAGATGCCACTGAATGATCACTCTCTTGCAGATGCTTCCCTACTCCCTGAGGCATGCTCAGGGTCCCTGCCAGGTGCTCTACAAATACCTCATAGTAAATGGCTGTGTGCATTGCCCAGACCCATTTCAGGACTAAGGCCTTTATTCCTCCAGCCCACAGCTGAGACTATCCCCAGAAATTGCCCTCAGGAGAGAGAAATACCTCTTCTAAGATAATAGGCCTTCCCCTAAAGCAGCCGGGGCTCTCCTGGTGGCTAATTTGGTAAAGAATCTGCCTGCAATGCAGGAGACCCTGGTTCAATTCCTGGGTCGGTAAGATCCTCTGGAGAAGGGATAGGCTACCTACTCCAGTATTCTTGGGCTTCCCTGGTGACTCAGCTGGTAAAGCATCCTCCTGCAATGAGGGAGACCTGGGTTTGATTCCTAGGTCAGGAAAATCCCCTGGAGAAGGGAAAGGCTCCCCACTCCAGTATTCTGGCCTGAATAGCATGGACTGTATAGTCCATGGGATCACAAAGAATCAGACACAATTGAGCAACGTTTACTTTAACTTTAAGGCAGCTGGGATCCAGTGGCTGCTGGTGCAGGAGTGCAAATGCCCAGCCCCTGTGTTTCAAGTAGGGACACAAATTGGGACACGTTTAAAGAGCCGTCCTAAACCCAGAGCTTCCCATGAGATTGAAGCCTCTGTTGCAACACAGCTCAGCTCTTCCTCCTCTGCCCAAATCTCCTTCCTTATACCCAGACACAGAGTGCTCAAAGAGCCTACTCAGACCTAAAGAAAACTTACAGTTTCTTTATCAAAGTGATTCTGTAAAGAGTCACTTATACTTGTAAAAGTATAGGTTTCTGCTTGTGTGAGTGAGTGTGTGTGTGTGTGTCATTATGGAAGGTAATGAAAGTGAAAGTCACTCAGTCATATCCGACTCTTTGTGACCCCATGAACTATACAGTCCACGGGATTATCCAGGCCAGAATACTGGAGTGGGGAGCCTTTCCCTTCCCCAGGGGATCTTCCCAACCCAGGGATCAAACCCAGACCTCTCACATTGCAGGCAGATTCTTTACCAGCTGAGCCACAAGGGAAGCCCAAGAATGCTGGAGTAGGTAGCCTATCCTTTCTCCAGGGGATCTTCCTGACCCAGGAATTGAACAGGGGTCACCTGCATTGCAGGTGGATTCTTTACCAGCTGAGATACCAGGGAAGCACATGGAAGGTAATATTCTTCATCAAATATACCTTATCAAAGAGATCATGTCCACTATGTTCACTGATATTATTTTCAACACATTCTCTGAAAAATATCTATTATTTTAAAAACACTATTGCTGAATTTCCAATCTTTAATTTTAAACATGTTTAACTATTTTCAGTGTTTTTAAAACAATTTATGCTTGTCTTTATTGAACTTACGAGTTTATAAGTGAAATTTACATCCATATAAAATTACTTTTATTTCATGCTTTTATTTTTGCATATTTTTTCACACATAAAAAATTCACTCTTATGTAGTTAAATTTAACAATTTTTAGTACACAGAGATCTGTGTTGCCCTTAGAAAAACCTATTCATATTTCATAGAAATGTAAAAAGAAATGAAAAAGATGAACAAAGCCTCAGAAAAATATGGGACTCCATTAAGTACACCATCACATAAGAATGTTACTAAAAGAACAGACGAAACACAGAGGAGAGAAATAAATACTTAAGGAAATGATGGTTGAAAACTTTCCAAAGTCAATGATGTAAAGTAAAACATTGTAAATAAAATAAAATACTTTACATAAAACAATGTAAAGTAAACATTACTTTACAAATCCAAGAAAGATAAATCCAGATCCACACAAGAAACACATAATATTAAAACTGCCAAGAGATAGAGGAAAAAATCTTCAAAGCAGCAAGAACAAAATGACATTGTATGTATGAGACCCAGTTAAGGTTAATACTGACGTCTCATCTGAACAAGTAAGACCAGAATGCTGTGGGATCATGTATTTAAAGTGATGAAGGAAAAAAACAGACAGTCAAGATTCTTATATCCAGGAAAGCAGTCTCTCAAAAATGAAGGCAAAATAGAAGCATTCCCAGATCAACAAAAACAGAAAAACTTTTTACTAATGTTACCCACCCCTCCTTACAAGAAATACTAAAATAAGTTCTTTGATTAAAAGCAAATGACCCCAGATGATAATTAGAATCTATACAGTGCAGGAAAAGCACTGGCAAAGATAATTTAGTAATTATAAAAGTCAGTGTGGGTGTATATTTTTCCTGCTTTCCATTTGCTGATCTAAAAAATCACTATATAAAACAATAACAATATAAATGTTGAGTGGATAACAAATGGAAATGTAATATATTTTCCAATAATAGCACAAAGGTAGTGAGTAGAAGCAAAGTTGTTTTGGAATAAGAAAATGATACTAAATGTCATCTTGAATCTGAGGAACAAAAGAAGAGAACTAGAAAGGGTAAACAAGGTTCATATAACAAATACTAAAAATATGCCCTTGCTCCTGTTTTCTTCCAACTTCTTTAAAAAATACATAAAGTAATAATGGGAACAATGTAAGGTTAAATTTGTGATTATAGAGATGCAACATGCATAGTAACAGCACAGAAGGGTAGAAGAGAATAGAGCTATACAGGAGTAATGTTTCTACATCCAATGGGCATTGTGAGTATAAATCTAAAGTCGCTTCTAAGTTAAGACATATTTGGTAAACTCCACAGAATCCACTAAAAATGTGACTCAAAAATTGAAGGAAAAATCAAGTATTTAAGAGGATTTAAAATATTATACTAGAAAATATTCACCTAATGCCAGAGTAACTTAACTATGATTATTATGTCATGTGATGCAGTTGAGAAGGTGGGTAACAGGCATATACAAGAGAGGAATTTTAGCAAAGAGATAAAAATTGTAAGAGAGAATCAAATGAAAATATTATAAGTTAAAAAACACTGCATGGGAGATGGAGAATTCCTTTCACGTGCCTACCAGCAGACTGATCACATCTGAAGAAAGAGTCAACTTGAAAATAGGTCACAGCATATACACAGTTCATGTTTATTAATTCTGTTACTCTCTAATTACACAGACCATAATATTTTATACTCACATCTGAAATGAATAAAAGTCTATTCTCTACATTTCACATAAACTCTTAGTATCCCCATAATTTTATTTTTTTCCAATCTGATGGATGTGATATGGTTGATGGCTGAGTAAACTTTGGCAAGTTACTTAACCTATTTGACCTTCTATTTTCTAATTTGTAAAATGACATCATATCACTTACCTTACAGAAATATTGCCAGAATTGAGTAAAGATATAGAGAAATTACAAGATATTTACTATACAATCAATAATTGTTCCCTTCCACCCACATACTTCCAAAGCATTTAACAAAGTTTATTATATTCAGTAGGTATTCAAAATATAAAAATCAATCATATGATATAAAAATTATATTCAGTGTCTCTACTGAAAAAATCATTAAACAAAATAACAAAGAGTTTAAAAATTAACTATGGAGCCAGACAAACCTGAGTCCAGTTGTATTTCAGTTTTGAGAATTACTATTCATATTAATAAAAAATGGATATATTTGACTTAAGCACAGAAAAAATAAATGTTTGTGGTGGCAATCCAGAAGGCATAGTAGTTTTAATTGTATATCACATCCTTTTTATTCCTTACATCCTGATAAGTATACAGTAGGAAATTAATATTTTAAGTTATATCATATATATCAATATTTATGCATCTTGGGGGCAGGAGGAGAAGGGGACGACAGAGGATGAGGTGGCTGGATGGCATCACTGACTCGATGGACATGAGTCTGAGTGAACTCCGGGAGTTGGTGATGGACAGGGAGGCCTGGCGTGCTGCGATTCATGGGGTCGCAAAGAGTCGGACATGACTAAGCGACTGAACTGAACTGAAATGTAGCTATAGAGGAATACCTATAGGAAATAAAACAGAAAAAATGAATGTCCTCTAAGAGATAAGTCACAGATACTGTCACAGAGATATGTCACAGATACTTTCACCAAGGAATAATTTCAGAAGAGAGACTATTAAAAACTTGAGGATAGAAGTAGCTTTCTCTCTGGTTTTGTTTTTGTATTCACTGTAACCATAAGAACTCAGAGTTTATGTTAACATAGGCCAGTGTTGAAATTTGTCAAAATGGAAACATGTTCAATCTGATATATCTCCAAGTACACATAAAAATTATTTTGCACCATGCTAATTACATGGAGAAAACCTTTCAAATAGCAGTCTATTTCTTTGTAGATTCCTGTATTAATTGCATCTGTGTTCAGCTGTGACCAGAGCAATAAGCTTATTGAGCTTTTACTGTGTGTATATAATAGTGGAGGTGGATGTGAGGCATCTCATTTTATTTTTGTATGAAAGACACCTGTAACTCGGGACACCAAAACCCCCAGTGGACAGACAGATCCTAGTTCCCAGCACTCAGTGGGAGATAAAGCAGACATCCTAGATGAGAATAAGCTTACATTGCAAGAGTAGAGGGATACAGATGAAATGTTTGTATCCTCAAAATCCATATGCTGAAGTCCTAAACCCTAGTGCAGCTGCATTTGAAGACAGAGCATCTAAGTAATTAAGGTTAAGTGAGGTTGATAGGATGGGGGCTTAAGCGCACAAAACTAGTCTCACTACACATTGAGACACAAGAGCACACACTCCCCATATGTACCCCTCAGGGCCACATGTGGATACAGAGAGAAGCCAAAGAGACCCCTCACCAAAAACCAAACTAACCAGAACATGATCTTGAACTTCTCAGGCTCCACAACTGTGAGAAATAAATCCTGGTATTAAAGCCACCCAGGCAACAGAGTTCGTTTGGCAGTCCAATCAGACTAATGCAGTTAATAACCTTCCTTCATTCAATACCAAGACACAAAGAGAAAAACCTGGGCACAAGAAGCGTTTAATGTTCCATACCAAGGCACACTGCCTGGACTCTTCTTCTCTTACATCCTAGAGTTGGGGGAAAGGGATGTGCCCCCCCCTTCTTGGACAGATTCATCTGAGAAAGTGAGTGAAACAACAGGGGCCCTGCAAGAGGCTGTCTGGAACCTGAGTCATTGAGGAGGAGAAGGAGGAGAATGGAACGTGGGAGGAGGGGGATGGGACGAAGAGGAGGGTGTCAGCAGTGGGAGGTCAGAGCCTACTCTCCTGGGGAGATGAGGGGGAATGTAAAAAAAAGGGGAAAAAGAGGAAGCTTAGAACTGGAGGACAAAGGGAGAGGACTAAGAGACAGGGAAGTGGGGTGTGAAAATGAAACAAGCCAAAGAGTCACAGTGACGACAAGTGGAAGAGGCAAGGAAACTGGAGGCCAGACCAAGAGGCTATCTTCCCAGATGTGAATTGCTGCCAGCAGCCTGAGGACAATGTGCGACAGAGAAAGCTTTTGTGAGAATTAGAGAAGCAGAAGTGAGTGAGAACAATGAGGTTCCTCTAGTGAGCACAGGCCTCATGAAATGAACAGGGCAGGGGCTACCTGTGTTGGAGGTGTCAATCCTTTCTCGGCCAGTGCATGCCCACCAGGTGCCCACCAGGGATGCTTGGCTGGTAGCAGAGCATGGCTTGGACTGAAGGACTCACTCACCACCTTGTCTGGAGCTCCTATTCAGTACAAGTAACTCAGTAGACATGGTGGTCTTGCCTCTGCTTCCCAAAAGGTAGGCATCGTCTCATAGTACTCTTGGGAAACGAGCGAGTCAGTTAACCCCTGCCGGGCAGGTTGTTTGCCTCTCTCAGTTGAGGACTGGCAGGATGTGCTGTGCCATCATGTCCTAAACTCCTACCGCCAAAGCCCTGCCTCCGACAATATGAAATTTCAACTACTACAATGCCTAACAGCCATGCCCTGGAACTGCTGAGGGGCTGGGAATGAAGTGGGTAGTGACTCATTGGTTGTAGTTGGCCCACAGAGAAAATCTATGAAAGGTGCATGTGGGCTGGAAACAAAGAATCAGAAGGCATTATGTAGTCTGAAGTCTGGGTCCAGGAGAAGTCTAGACAACGTTCCTTTCAGCAGTAACAAACAAAGGATACTCGTTCCAGAATTAGTCACTTCACCGTCATGTGTCTCTATCACATACAATGAAGGCAGAGCTCCAGAGGAAAGGAAAGGAAAGATAAGAAGGCCTTCATAAATGAACAGTGCAAAGAAGTAGAAGAAAAGAATGCAAAGGGAAAGACTAGAGATCTCTTCAAAAATGTTGGAGATACTAAGGGAATGTTTCGTGCAAGGATGGGCACAATAAAGGATGAAACAGTAAGGACCCAACAGAAGCAGAAGAGATTAAGAAGAGGTGGCAAGAATACACAGAAGAGCTGTACAAAAAAAGGTCTTAATGATCCAGAAAACCACAATGGTATGTTCACTCAGTTAGGACCTGACATCCTTGCAGTCTGAAGTCAAGTGGGCCTTAGGAAGCATTACTACAAACAAGGCTAGGGGAGGTGATGGAATTCCAGATGAACTATTCAAAATTCTAAAAGATGATGATGTTAAAGTGTTGCTCTCAATATGTCAGCAAATTTGGAAAACGCAGCAGTGGCCACAGGACTGGAAAAAGTCACTTTTCATTCCAATCCCAAAGAAGGGCATGCCAAAGAGTGTACAAACTACCATACAATTGCACTCATTTCGTATACTAGCAAGGTTATGTTCAAAATCCTTCAAGCTAGGCTTTAGCAGTACTTGAAAGGAGAACTTCCAGAAGTACAAGTTGGATTTAGCAAAGGCAGAGGAACCAGACATCAAACTGTCAACATTCACTGGATCATAAAGAAAGCAAGGGAATTTCAGAACAACATCTACTTTGCTTCATTGACTGTGCTAAAGCTTTTGATTGTGTGAATCATAACAAACTGTGAAAAATTCTTAAAGAGATGGGAATACCAGACCACCTTAACTCTCTCCTAAGAAACCTGTATGTGGGTCAAGAAACAACTGTTAGAACCTTACATGGAACAACTGATGAGTAAAAAATTGGGAAAGGAATACAAGGCTGTATATTGTCATCCTGTTCATTTAATTTATATGCAGAGTTCAGCTCAGTTCAGTCGCTCAGTCATGTCTGACTCTGCGACCCCATGAATTGCAGCATGCCAGGCCTCCCTGCCCATCACCAACTCCTGGAGTTCACTCAAACTCATGTCCTTCAAGTCGGTGAAGCCATCCAGCCATCTCATCCTCTGTGGTCCCCTTTTCCTCCTGCCCCCAATCCCTCCCAGCATCAGAGTCTTTTCCAATGAGTCAACTCTTTGCATGAGGTGGCCAAAGTACTGGAGTTTCAGCTTTAGCATCATTCCTTCCAAAGAACACCCAGGACTGATCTCCTTTAGGATGGACTGGTTGGATCTCCTTGCAGTCCAAGGGACTCTCAAGAGTCTTCTCCAACACCACAGTTCAAAAGCATCAATTCTTCAGCACTCAGCTTTCTTCACAATCCTACTCTCACATCCATACATGACCACTGGAAAAACCACAACCTTGACTAGACGGACCATTGTTGACAAAGTAATGTGTCTGCTTTTTAATATGCTGTCTGCTGCTGCTGCTGCTGCTAAGTCGCTTTAGTCGTGTCCGACTCTTAGCGATCCCATGGACTCCAGCCCACCAGGCTCCTCTGTCCATGGGATTCTCCAGGCAAGAGTACTGGAGTGGGGTGCCATTGCCTTCTCCAAATATGCTGTCTAGGTTGGTCATAACTTTCCTTCCAAGGAGTAAGCATCTTTTAATTTCATGGCTGCAATCACCATCTGCAGTGGTTTTGGAGCCCCCAAAAATAAAGTCTGACACTGTTTCCACTGTTTCCCCATCTATTTCCCATGAAATGATGCAGAGTACATCATGCCAAATGCTGGGCTGGATGAACCACAAGCCAGAATCAAGATTGCCAAGAGAAATATCAACAACTTTGGATATGCAGGTGATACCACTCTAATGCCAGAAACTGAAGAGGAACTAAAGAGCCTCTTGATAAGGGTGAAAAGGGAGAGTGAAAAAATGGGCTTAAAACTCAACATTCAAAAAACTAAGATCATGGCATCTGTTCTTATTTTGTCATGGCAAATAGATAGGGGAAAAGTGGAAGAACTAACAGATTTTCTTTTCTTGGGCTCCAAAATCAGTGCAGATAGTGACTATAGCCATGAAATTAAAAGATTCTTACTCCTTGGAAGAAAAGCTATGACAAACCTAGACAGTATATTAAAAAGCAGAGACTTCACTTTGCCAACAAAGGTCCGTCTAGTTAAAGCTATGTTTTTTCCAGTAGTCGTGTATGGATTTGAGAGTTGCACCACAAAGAATGAAGAGCAACAAAGAACTGATGCTTTCAAACTTCAGTGTTGGAGAAGACTCTTGAGAGTCCCTTGGGCTGCAAGGAGATCAAACCAGTCAATCCTAAAGGAAATCAGTCCCAAATATTCATTGGAAGGACTGATGCTGAAGCTGAAACTCCAATACTTGGCCAGTTTATATGAAGAGCTGACTCACTGAAAAAGACCCTGATTCTGGGAAAGATTGAAGGCAAAAGGAGAGAGGGCAGCAGAGGATAAGATGGTTAGATAGCATCACCAACTCAATAGTCTTGAATCTGAGCAAACTCCAGGAGACAGTGAAGGACATCAAAGCCTGTTGTGCTGTAGTCCATGGGGTCGCAAAGAGTCAGGCATGACAGTGACCAAACAATTACAACATCGCATACACACCTCAAAAGGGAGAGGCTAAAGCAATGCTCTGAGGTTTAGCAGACAGAACTTTTGCCTGCTTCCAATCCCCAGGTATTTCCGTCTTCTTTAGGTCACCAAGATTTGCCAGAGAAGAAGGACTCCAATCCACATGTCACCACTCTAGATACTTTTAAGGCATACATACCTCATATGTATTCTTTTGAGGCATGCATCATACATACTTCCCAATAGCAATCAGGTCAGGATAACATGAAAAACAACCAGAAAAAAAGAGAACCATAGGATACTTTAAACCATATGGACATCTTGTCAAGAAATTTCACAGAAATGTAGGAAAAGAACTAGTAATAGCTGATAAAGAAACAAGGAGAATATCTCTGCCTTTGGCCCTTGATTATGCCATATATCTCACCACAGCACCTCATGTTATTTCTCCCCCAGGAAATAATTTGACCAACAGAGTACATAGAAACATGGATGTATGTCATTTCTCTGGTTCCTCCCACATCACAAGAATATGATTCTTTGAGTACAGTAGTGGATGCAAAATAGCAGTTTAAACTAAGGCAATGAGACTCAAGTGAGCAGAGAATGGGTTTTATTTTTACCTGCCTTTACATGGCCTGATCAGAAGTTGCACATCTTATTTAATTTTTGTGATGGTGATGATGGTAAAATAGGAGAAAACTTAGTGTTTTCTAGGTTCCCTAATAATTCATAATGCAGACTGTTCCACTGAAAAAAGGAACTGAGAGAAGAGCTAACCCTTGAGGAGTTGACAGCCGTGTTTCACTCCATCTCGAAGGGCCTCTTTGACTTTGTCATTCCGGAGAGTGAAGATGAAAGGGTTCAGCAAAGGGGTTAACACGGAAATCAACAGGGAGACTATCTTATTGTACTCAGCTGCCTGCGTTTGTTTTGGTTTCATGTAGAGGAACAAGCAGCTGCCATAGCCGATGACAACAAAGGTGAAGTGGGAGGCACACGTAGAGAAGGCTTTCCTGCGGCCGGAGGCAGTGGGGATCTTGAGGATGGTGGATACGATGTAGGTGTAGGAGACAATTGTTGGGGCCAGAGAACCAATGATAATGAAAACAGCCATTAAAAACAGAACAAACTCTGTGAAAAGAGTGTCATCACAGGACAGCTTGAGCAACTGACCTCGGTCACAGAAAAAATGGTCTAAGACGTTTGATTTGCAGAAGGTAAACTGAAATGTGGCATAGACTGGCCAGATTTCGGAAAGGAACCCAAACACCCATGACCCAGTCACCACCGAGATGCAGGTGTGGCTGTTCATAATGGTATTGTACCTCAAAGGGTTACAGACAGCCACGTAACGGTCCACAGCCATTGCTCCCACCAATGCAAACTCTGTGGTCCCCAGAGCAAGGTACAGGAAGAGCTGGGCGACACATGCAGTCAGAGATATTGTCTGCATTCCAGGCAGCAGCAACCCCCAGAGCATCGCAGGGACAATAAGGGACGTGATCATGATCTCCAAGGCAGAGAGATGACCCAGGAAGAAATACATGGGGGACTGCAGACGTTTATCGACACAGACAATCACAATGATGACCATGTTGCCAATTATTGTCACTGAGTAGAAGAGAAAGAATACAGCAAAAAGAACATGGTGTAGTTCTTGGGACCCTGAGAACCCTAAAAGGCAGAATTCAGTGACACTTGAGTGATTACTCATCATTCAGTCCTTGTTTCCGCTCCTTGGGAAACCTAGAGATCAAAAGAAAAGAAATGCTGCTCCACTTGGTCCTTCTCTTAAGAGAGAAGGAGCACAGATTAAGATGAGGAACTATTTCCAATTTGGTGACGAGGTGAGGGGCCCCTACTAGGATGCTCTGTACAAAGTCAAACCTAAATGTTGCCACCTAACATCCAACTACAAGTTCACTGCCTGGAATGGATGAAGATACCATCATATCTATGCTGTGAACAAAACCTCCCTTGGCTTTTCCCCCCCAACTAGATGAGCTTTCTCATAGGGAACAAAGGTTAAAGCTTGAAAGAAGCCAGTTTTGATGCCGTGTCAGCCCCTTGGATCTGGGGTTTGTTCTTTTCTCTTAGGCTCATTGCAGCAGATGACATAGTAGCATTTAAGAAGATGTTCAAAGGACTGAAATTTACCCTATGCTTCATCCTGATTGGTACTACAGAGACCCACCTTGGGGTCAGCAGAAGAAAGGCAAGGGGGTCTAAGAGCATTACCTGGTTTCTCCAGATTTAAAAATTTCCCTATTCCCATTAGTGCTCCAAATGGAAACTCTTTGAGCCTGGGACAAATTTCTAGGTAGATTCATTCCTATTTAACTCTTTTGCACAAAGTCTGGGAAGGAAAGAAAGATGGTGCCCAGCATTGATAAGTTTAGATCCAAGGCTCTCAGACACTCTGCATGCCTGAATCTCTACCACTTCATCCATCCCACCACACTAACATCATCTCATTAGGGGACTCTTTCCAATTACCCTCCCTCACATTGGAAAGACATGGTATTCTTAGATTTTCAGTTTTCTTCCTATTATTACCTGATATTATTATTACCTGATATTATTTTTGTGTTTAATTGTTTATCCCAACCTTACTTGAATGTGAAATAAATGAAGCAGTGTACAAAACAAATATCCCTGCACTGTGGAGCTTATATCCAAGGGGGCAATGGAGATTATTCCAGACACAAAACAAAGAAGGGAAATATTTAAGGTGTTAGGTTACTAACCATGCCATAGAAAAATAAAGCTAGAAACAGGGACAAGAAATTTAATTTTATTTATTCATAGTCCATGTATGATGTTAGATATAAACTCATGAGAGCAAAGATGCATCTTCTATGTATTATACACAATCATATACAGAAAAATACATTATATGCAAGCTATTCTTGAGACAAGCAGTGGTGAAAATATGACAATTTCTGGTAGAGGATGGACATATAAACTTTTAATATATGGTTTAAAAGTACAAGGTCCTGGCCAAGGCTCATAAGCCATGTCCCCTCCATCCTATTATTCTTGGTCTGCTTTCCTTCTTCTTGTTACCATTTTCCCTTCCTCTCTCCCCTTCCTGAGACCTCCCCAATATCTCTGTAAATCTTTCACTGATGGGAATCCAGGCTTCAGGAACAGAATTACTGGGCGATCTCTGTGGTCTGCTTCTCCCCCCTTTTGGGGTAACCATCACTAGATAAACATGAGAGAGGAGCCTGCTGACTGATGTCAGGGAGCTGCGCCTGCACGAGCACCGGGTCAGAGAAGAGCTGCCTCTGCTCTCCGCTCTGCAGCTGCTCCCCGGCCTGGCCTCCAGACTCTCGGTGTCCTCCTCTAGAAGGCAGCCAAGCCAGAACTCCCCATCCTCATCCTCTCCAACACTTTCCTCTGTATGGGGGAACCCTGAGAAGACACTCACCTCGATGCACAGGCTCCTCTGCCACTTCTGATGCTCGAGCTAAGGGTCTCTCTCTCTCCTTCTCTCCCACTTCCCTCCTTCCCACGGGGACTTAGTCATTGAGGACCCTGTTCTTAATTAGCCCAGGCTCAGGGCATCCCTCAGCAAGCAGTCTGGGGAGAGCTCAACAAACTTTTAGTCATTCTCATCCTTGAGCAATTAAGTTTCAGAACTTTTTCAACTTTTTTGTTTAATTGGAAACCCAAGATCTCACCAGAGGCTTCTCAATTCAAGGCAGCCTTCTCAAAGACCTCAAGTCTAGGCTTCCAGAAGATGTGTCAAACTCTGAGCAGATCACCCCTTCTGTTCTTTATCCTACGCTCTCCCCAGGATTCACTTGATAATTGGAGCCAACTTCAGCTCCATCACCCTCTAATAAGAAAATCCATAATTGACCTCTAAAATATGCCCCAATATCCAAAAAAAGGGCTGCATTTTGGTCTCAGTCAAAATTTAACCTCAACAAAAATCGCCTGAGGACCCCCAAAACCCCATGGACAGTTTCTACCCCTAAGTCTAACTGCTCTAGGCTATTGTCTCAGGTTTCCACTCTTCACATGCATGTGCCTTTGTATGATTCCAAGCAAGGCTCTTGCAGACATTTATCTCCATGGAATGTCCCTAATCACCAGCTGGCCAATTCCATACAGGAAGAGTATAAAAGTAGCCTAATGCAGGTAGTTATATTTACAACCTAGTACAACTGGAAAATATAAATTGGTGCTGGAATGAGGCAGACATGTGGAAGTTACAAAGCATTTATTTAAATTTGTATTTCATTCTATATATACCTGTTAAATCTGAAAATGGCACTGTTACAGAAGGCTATAAATTGAGAATAATATTCCTTCTATCCTTCAAACTGCCCATGCCCAACCAGATTGCAATATAATCTTAGACAATCTTAAAAAAATCTTGTAAGCAGATATCTACATATTCCTTTGAAAAAAATGTTGCAAAAATCTGTTATACACCATTTTCCCTTTCATTTAACAATATATAAAAGATACTCTCCCATATCAACACATGCTGCTCTACTTCTCTTTTTTTGCATAGTGTTCCTTCATATGGATGTCCTGCTCTTTATTAGGCAGCCCTCTGTTGATCAACTTCATTGTTTTCATTATAAAAATTAAGCTACACTGTTTTCAAAATTTATAAGTCCACACAAATTTTTATATATGGAAAAATCCCTAGAGTTCAAATTTCTAGGTGAAGGAATTCCACACTTGTTGTACCTACAGCATTTTATTGGCACTGAATTATACTCTACAGATTTTGGATTGATTTGAACAACCATGAGGACCATATGGTAGGAGAGCTCTTGATCTCCTGATGTAATTCTCGTCTAAAATATAATCAAAATTTTAGGTTAATTTTCAATTGAAAGATCAAAAATAAGGCATATTTTAAAAGAAAACAAATTAAAACCCAATAAAGTGGTAAAAGTTCTGTAAGATAAACATTACCAACAGTGACTCAAAAAGAAACCGAACAAAAATGTCTAAATATGTTCAGTGAACTGAATTCATTAGAATTGATCTGAATTAGAAACATTCTCAGGGCCTCCCAGGTGGCTCAGTGGGTAAAGAATTCTCTTGCAATGTAGGAGACATAGGAGACGTGGGTTGATCTCTGGATCGAGAACATAACCTGGAGGAGAGCATAGCAACCCACACCCCATATTCTTGCCTGAGAATCTTGTGGACAAGGGAGCCTGGTGGGCTTCAGTTCAAATGTTTAAGGAAGAAATAGTACCACTCTTATACAAAATCTTCCAAAAGTTAAGTAGAAGCAACTCTGCTCCATTCCTCTTATTATCTTATTATTATACCACCATTATCTTGGTATTGAAGACACCACAGAAAAGTAAATCTACAAATCAATATTCCTCACAAATAGAAATGAAAAAAATCCTCATTAAATACTTGAAAATTAAACTCAACAACTATGTCAAAAAAATTAGGGATTTAATTTCACAAATGCCAGATTGATTTAATATTTACAGATCAATCAATATAATTCATCATGTTTAATAGTATTAAAGATCAGTTCAGTTCAGTTCAGTCGCTCAGTCCTGTCTGACTCTTTGTGACCCCAAGGACTACAGCATGCCAGGCCTCCCTGTCCATCGTCAACACCTGGAGTTTACTCAGACTTATGTCCATTGAGTCAGTGATGCCATCCAAACATCTCATCTTCTGCCATCCCCTTCTCCTCCTGCCTTCAATCTTTCAGCATCAGGGTCATTTCAAATGAGTCAGTTCTTTGCATCAGGTGGCCAAAGTATTGGAGTTTCAGCTTCAGCATCAGTCCTTCCAATGAACATTCAGGACTGATTTCCTTTAGGATGGACTGGTTGGATCTCCTTGCAGTCCAAGGGACTCTCAAGAGTCTTCTCAAACACCACAGTTCAAAAGCATCAACTCTTCGGCGCTCAGCTTTCTTTATAGTACAACTCTCACATCCATACGTGACCACTGGAAAAACCATGGCTTTGACTAGACGGACCTTTGTTGGCAAAGGTCTCTGCTTTTCAATATGCTGTCTAGGTTGGTCATAATTTTTCTTCCAAGGAGTTCAGTTCAGTCCAGTTCAGTTGCTCAGTCCTGTCTGACTCTTTGCAACCCCATGAACAGAAGCATGCCAGGCCTCCCTGTCCATCACCAACTCCTGGAGTCCACACAAACCCATGTCCATTGTGTCAGTGATGCCATTCAACCATCTCGTCCTTTGTCGTTCCCTTCTCCTCCTGTCCTCAATCTTTCCCAGCATCAGGGTCTTTTCAAATGAGTCAGCTCTTTGCATCAGGTGGCCAAAGAATTGGAGTTTCAGCTTCAACATCAGTCCTTCCAATGATCCCCCAGGACTGATCTCCTTTAAGATGGACTGGTTGGATCTCCTTGCAACCCCAGTAACTCTCAAGAGTCTTCTCCAACACCACAGTTCAAAAACATCAGTTCTTTGGTCCTCAGCTTTCTTCACAGTCCAACTCTCACATCCATACATGACCACTGGAAAAACCATAGCCTTGACTGGACAGACCTTTATTGGCAAAGTAATGTCTCTGCTTTTTAATATGCTGTCTAGGTTGGTGTTGGAGAAGACTCTTGCGAGTCCCTTGGACTTCAAGGAGATCCAACCAGTCCATCCTAAAGGAGACCAGTCCTGGGTGTACGTTGGAAGGACTGATACTGAAGCTGAAACTCCAATACTTTGGTTACCTGATGGAAGAGCTGACTCTTTTGAAAAGACCCTGACACTGGGAGGGGTTGGGGGCAGGAGGAGAAGGGGACAACAAAGGATGAGATGGCTGGGTGGCATCACTGACTCGATGCACATGGGTTTGGGTGAACTCCGCCGGGAGTTGGTGATGGACAGGGAGGCCTGGTGTGCTGCGATTCATGGAGTCAGAAAGATTCAGACACGATTGAGCAACTGAACTGAACTGAACTGAGGTTGGTCATAACTTTCCTTCCAAGGAGTGAGCATCTTTTAATTTCTTTTATTTTCATCTGTAGTGATTTTAGAGCCCAGAAAAATAAAGTCAGCCAATGTTTCCATTGTTTCCTCATCTATTTGCCATGAAGTGATGGGACCAGATGCCATGATCTTAGCTTTCTGAATGTTGAGCTTTAAGCCAACTTTTTCACTCTCGACTCTTTCACTTTCATTAAGAGGCTCTTTGGTTCTTCTTCACTTTCTGCCATAAGGGTGGTGTCATCTGCATATCTGAGGTAATTGATATTTGTCCCAACAATCTTGATTCCAGCTTGTGCTTCTTCCAGCCCAGTGTCTCTCATGATGTACTCTGCATATAAGTTAAATAAGCAGGATGACAATATACAGCCTTGATGTACTCTTTTTCCTATTTGGAACCAGTCTGTTGTTCCATGTCCAGTTCTAACTGTTGCTTCCTGACCTGCATACAGTCTCTCAAGAGACAGGTCAGGTGGTCTGGTATTCCCATCTCTTTCAGAATTTCCCACAGTTGATTGTGATCCACACAGTCAAAGGCTTTGGCATAGTAAGTGTCTATTAATTTCATGGCTGCAATCACCATCTGCAGTGATTTTAGAACCCTAAAAAATAAAGTCTATCACTGTTTTCCCATCTATTTGCCATGAAGTGATGGGACCAGATGGCATGATCACTGCAATAGAGGCATAAAAGGTATTTAACAAAAAATCAGCATTTAATGAGTAAAAATGCTCATTCAGCTGGGAACAAAAGAAATCTTTTGCAAACTGAAAACCAGCTACCAAAGCCTGATGCTAATATGAAATCTAATGATGACAGATAATGCTTTCCCCTAAGACAGGGAATAAGACAAAGATTACCTGCTCTCATCCCTTCTACTAAAAATTGTACTGGAATTCTTAACTAGTGCAATATATAGCAAGATAATGAAATTAGAGCATACAGTTAGGAAATAAAGAAATAAAATACTTGTTTACAGACTTAATTCTATATGTAAAAAATCCAAAGTAGTCCACAAAAAAGTAACTAGAATTAATAAATGATTATCAAGGTCATAGGATAAAAGCTCAATATTCAAAATTTTATTATTGAACTCTACTCTAGCAAGAAACACTGGAAATAGAACTTAAAATATAAAATATAATTTACAATAACATCCAAACATAAAAAAATAAAGGACACATTTAACAAGCTATGTTAGTGACCCAAACACTTAAATCTATAAAACATTGCTGAAATTAAAAAGGACTGAAAAAGGTGAAGAAATATTCTACTTCCATAAATCAGAACACACAATTTTGTGAGAATTAATTCTCTCCATTTCATCTATAGAATCAAGGCAATTGCAATTAAATTCCAAGGAAGAATTTTTCTTAAACATTAAAAAGATGACTAAGATTTCTACACAGTTGTGAGGGACTTAGAATAGTCAAAATATTTTTGAAAAAAAAGAACAAAGTTGGAGGACTCACAATACACATTTAAAGACTTACTACAAAACTACAGTAATCAAGGCAGTATGTTACTGATATAATATTATGTGGATCAATGCACATGTAGACCAATAAAATAAAACAGAGAATACAGACTCAGATCCAAACATATATCTTTAATTGCTTTTAACTACAAGAATTGTTTGTGAAGAAATGAAGCAACTGGAATTCTCAGACATTGCTGGTGGGAATGCACAATGGTAAAAATAACAGTTAAACATATCAATATCTTACCATACAAACCTGAAATTCCACTATTAGAGAGTTTCCTAAGATGAAGGAAAACATGCATTCACCAGATATGTTTATAAATATTGGTGGCTTGATTCAGAATAAACTGCAAAAAACCCAATGACAATTTTTAGGTAAAAAAAATATATATATATTTATTTATTTTAAATAAATGATGGCACATCCAACAGTGGAATATTGTTGTTCAGTCACTCAGTTGTGTCCGATTCTTTGCAACCCCATGGATTGCAGCATTCCAGGCTTCCCTGTTCTTCACTATCTCCTGGAATTTGCTCAGATCTATTGCTGAGTGGAATACTACAGTTCACACACAATTTTGAACCGTATGATGGATGTATCATTATGGATAAGTTTCTGTAGGGTTATATCAAGCAAAAGAATCCTGATATAAAGTCAATACTATTTTCAGTTCAATTCAGTCACTCAGTTGTGTCCAATTCTTTGTGACCCCATGGACTGCAGCGTGCCAGGCTTCCCTGTCCATCACCAACTCCCGGAGCCTACTCAAACTCATGTCCATTGAGTCAGTGATACCATCCAATCATCTCATCCTGTTATCTCCTTTTCCTCCTGCCTTCAATCTTTCCCAGCATCAGGGTCTTTTCCAATGAGTCAGTTCTTTGCATCAGGTGGCCAAAGTACTGGAGTTTCAGCTTCAGCATCACTCCTTCCAATGAATATTCAGGGCTGATTTCCTTTAGGATGGACTGGTTTGATCTCCTTGCAGTCCAAGAGACTCTCAAGAGTCTTCTCCAACACCACAGTTCAAAAGCATCAATTCTTCAGTGCTCAGGTTTTTTTATAGTCCAACTCTCACATCCATACATGACTACTGGAAAAACCATGGCTTTGACTAGACAGACCTTTGTTGGCAAAGTAGTGTCTCTGCTCTTTAATATGCTGTCTATGTTGGTCATAGGTTTTCTTCCAAGGAGCAAGCGTCTTTTAATTTCATGGCTTCAGTCACCATCTGCAGTGATTTTGGAGTCCAAAAAATAAAGTCTGTCACAGTTTCCATTGTTTCCCCATTTATTTGCCATGAAGTGATGGGACCAAATGCCATGATCTTAGTTTTCTGAATGTTGAGTTTTAAGCCAACTTTTCACTCTCCTCTTTCACTTTCATCAAGAGACTCTTTAGTTCTTCTTTGTTTTCTGCCATAAGGGTGGTGTCATTTGCATTTCTGTGGTTACTAATATTTCTCCGGGCAATCTTGATTCCAGCTTCTGCTTCATCCAGCCTGGCATTTTGCATGATGTACTCTGTATATAAGTTAAATAAGCAAGGTGACAGTATATGGCCTTGATGTACTGCTTTCCCAATTTGGAACCAGTCTGTTGTTCCATGTCCAGTTCTAACTGTTGCTTTTTGACTTGCATACAGATTTCTCAGGAGGCAGGTCAGGTGGTCTGGTATTCTCGTCTCTTGAAGAATTTTCCACAGTTTGTTGTGATTCACAGAGTCAAAAGCTTTGGTGTAGTCAATAAAGCAAAAGTAGAATACTTTCTTTGCTTTATTCCCTTATAAAACTTAAGAAATATTTACTCTAGAGTAACAGAAAGCAGCCTGAGACTGGGGTTAGAGCTGGGGATTGACTTCACAGGGAAGCAAAGAAAGATTCTGGCTTGGATATAAACATGTTTAAAAATCTGGTTGTGGTAGTGATGAGATGTAACTTTAAACAGTAACTTTAATAAGGTTGAAAATATTTTTAGAATACATTCTGAATATATAATAGAGGACACAACTCACCACTGAGGGACTGATGGAAAGAATATGTAAGGTGAAATGAAGGCTAAAGATAACAATGGAATGAATCAGAAGCCTATTTCTTTAAGTGAAGGAAGCAGAATCTTGCTATGGGTTGGTGTGGGAATAGGAGAACTAGAAGAAACACAGGTGGCAGAGGAAGAAGGGGTATTAGTAGTTCTAATGGATGTGTAGTGTGACAAGTAATTCCCAGACCTTTCCTAAACAGATAAAATTCTCTGGCCAAGTTCTATCAACTTTCCTGTGATTGTGAAAGTGTTAGTTGCTCAGTCATGTTCGACTATTGGACTGTAGTTTGGCAGGTCCCTGTGTCCAGGGAATTCTCCAGGCAAGAACACTGGAGTGGGTAGCCATTCTCTTCCCCAGGGATAAACTTTTCTATAACTCTTTGCAAACATATCTGAGGTATGAAAGTGAAAGTGGGAGTCATGTCCGACTCTTTGCGACACCATAGACTGTAGCTCACCAGACTCCTCTGTCCATGGGATTTTCTAGGCAGGGATACTGGAGTGGGTTGCCATTTCCTTCCCCAGGAGATCTTCCCAATCCAGGGATCAAACCTGGGATTCCTGCATTGCAGGCAGATTCTTTAACATCTGAGCTACCAGGGAAGCCCTTATCTGAGGTATAGAAACTTTTATTTATAAAATAGAAGACAGGTATCTCCCACCAGTAGAGCTTACAGCATTGAGAGCACAATCTTCAATTGTACAACTTAGTGAAAGTGAAAGGATGTCAAACTAGTGTAAGGTCATGGATAAATCGCTGAAACTGGAATCAGCAGCCTGAATGTTAATTCCTTTTCAGACTTTCTGCTGTTGTTTAGTTGCTAAGTCATGTTGGACTCTGTTTTGACCCCATGGACTATAGCCTGGTAGGCTCCTCTGTCCATGGGATTTGCCAGGCAAGAATACCAGAGTGGGTATACCATTTCCTTCTCCAGCAGATCTTCCAGATCCAGGGATTGAACCCATGTCTCCTGCATTGCAGGCAAATTCTTTACCACTGAGCCACCAGGGAAGCCCTTCAGACTTATAAGCTGTGTCTTATTCAATGTGAGCTCTTGCCCTTCTGGTTTGGGTTTTCTCATGTGAAATGTCAGGGCATGGATGCACATGCTGTCTGCTTTTCCCTATTTCCATCTGCCCAAGGTGAAGGAGTAAGGAGTAGTAATGGAGCTGGTTCATTAATCTTTAATGACACCCAGATCCTCACATCTGCCCCAGCTGCACCCCTATGCTCAGGCTCTCCACTCAATACCTTCTGTCATTCTGAGAAGCTAACCTTTTCATCAGACTCAACTCTTTCCAGGTAATATCATGGGCAGTTATAAAATACGACAACCCAGGACCTACACCCAGTTTAGATTATTAGATTTTACAGGTGAGCAAAAATGTTTAGTGAACATCCAAACTCAAGCTTGATGAAAACTCAAGGCTATCTCATGTCCATACCTGACTTTCTTACATAAGCACAATGGGTTCACAGATGAGAAGTCATCACACCCAGAGAAAGAAAATGCCATTTTAATAACCTAATACAATCAGTCAGCTCAGTAAAGTTCAGTCAGTCAGTCGTGTCCAACTCTGTGCGACCCCATGGGCTGTAGGATGCCAGGCCTCCCTGTCCATCGCCAACTCCCAGAGTTTACTTAAACTCATGTCCATTGAGTCAGTGATGCCATTCAACCATATCATCCTCTGTCATCCCCTTCTCCTCCCACCTTCAATCTTTCCCAACATCAGTGTCTTCCAGCGAGTCAGTTCTTCCCATCAAGTGGCCAAAGTTTTGGAGTTTCAGCTTCAACATCAGTCCTTACAATGAATATTCAGGACTGATTTGCTTTAGGATGAACTGGTTGGATCTCTTTGCAGTCCAAGGGACTCTCAAGAGTCTTCTCCACACCACAGTTCAAAAGCATCAACTTTTCAGCACTCACCTTTTTTATAGTCCAACTCTCACATCCATATATGACTACTGGAAAAACCATAGCTTTGACTAGATGGACCTTTGTTGGCAAAGTAGTGTCTCTGCTCTTTAATATGCTGTCTAGGTTGGTCATAACTCTTCTTCCAAGGAGTAAGCGTCTTTTAATTTCATGGCTGCAATCACCATCTGCAGTGATTTTGGAGCCCACAAATATAAAATCAGCCACTGTTTCCATTGTTTCCCCATCTATTTGCCATGAAGTGATGGGACCAGATGCCATGATCTTAGTTTTCTGAATATCGAGTTTTAAGCCAACTTTTTCATTCTCCTCTTTCACTTTCATCAAGAGGCTCTTTAGTTCTTCTTTGCTTTCTGCCATAAGGGTAGAGTCATCTGGATATATCAGGTTACTGATATTTCTCCTGGCAATCTTGATTCCAGCTTGTGCTTCATCCAGTACATCATTTCTCATGATGTACTCTGCATATAAGTTAAATAAGCAGGGTGACAATATACAGCCTTGAGTTGACATACTCCTTTCCTGATTTGGAACCAGTCTGTTGTTCCATGTCCAGTTCTAACTGTTGCTTCTTGACCTGCATACAGATTTCTCCGGAGGCAGGTCAGGTGGTCTAGTGTTCTCATCTCTTGAAGAATTTTCCACAGTTTGTTTTGATCCACACAGTCAAAGGCTTTGTCATAGCCAATAAAGCAGAAATAGATGTTTTTCTGGAACTCTCTTCCTTTTTTGATGATCCTTCGGATGTTGGCAATTTGATCTCTGGTTCCTCTGTCTTCTAAATCCAGCTGGAACATCTGGAAGTTCACGGTTCACATACTGTTGAAGCCTGGCTTTGAGAATTCTGAGCATTACTTTGCTAGCATGTGCGATGAGTGCAATTATGTGGTAGTTTGAGCATTCTTTGCCATTGCATTTCTTTGGGATTGAAATGAAAACTGACCTTTTGCAGGCCTGTGGCCACTGCTGAGTTTTCCAAATTTGCTGACATATTGAGTGCAACACTTTCACAGCATCATCTTTTAGGATTTGAAATAGCTCAACTGAAATTCCATCACCTCCACTAGCTTTGTTCATAGTGACACTCCTGAGGCCTGCTTGACTTCGAATTCCAGGATATCTGGCTCTAGGTGAGTGATCAGACTATTGTGATTATCTGCATCATGAAGATCTTTTTGTACAGTTCTTCTGTGTATTCTTGCCACCTCTTCTTAATATCTTCTGCTGCTGTTAGGTCCTTACCATTTCTGTCCTTTAATGTGCTCATCTTTGCATGAAATGGTCCCTTGATATCTCTAATTTTCTTGAAGAGATATCTAGTCTTTCCCATTCTATTGTTTCCCTCTATTTCTTTGCATTGATCACTGAGGAAGGCTTGTTTATCTCTCCTTGCTATTCTTTGGAACTCTGCATTCAGATGGATATGTCTTTCTTTTTCTCCTTTGCTTTTTGCTTCTCTTCTTTTCACAGCTACTTGTAAGTCCTCCTCAGAGAGCCATTTTGCTTTTTTGCATTTCTTTTTCTTGGAGATGGTCTTGATCCCTGTCTCCTGTACAGTGTCATGAACCTCCATCCATAGTTCTTCAGGCTGTCTGCCTATCAGATCTAATCCCTTGAATCTATTTGTCATATGTATACATATGTCATAGGTATGGCCTATGGCCAATTCATGTTTATGTATGGAGAAACCATCACAATATTGTAATTATCTAATTAAAAGTCTAATTAAATTAGACTTTAATTTAAAAGTTTAATTAAAAATTAAAATTAAAAAAATCAATTGAAGATATATGTTTGGATCTGTGTCTGAATTTTCTATTTTATTGGTCTGCATGTCCCTTGATCTGCATGATGTTGTGTCAATAGCATTCTGTCTTGATTGTTTGTGTGTGTTTAGTCACCAAGTCATGTCCAATTCTTTTTTGTGATCCCGTGCACTGTAGCCTGCCAAGCCCTTCTGTCCATGGGATTTTCTAGGCAAGAATACTGGGGTGGGTTGCCGCTCCTTCTCCAGGGGATCTTCCCAACCCAGGGACCGAACCTATGTCTCCTGCATCGACAGGAAGGTTTTTTAACACTGAGCCACCAGGGAAGCCCTCTGTCTTGATTACTGTAGCTTTATAGTAAGTCTTTTAATGCGTACTGTGAGTCCTCCAGCTTTGTTACTTTTTAAGAACATTTATTGGGTATTCTAGGTCCTTCATATTTTCATAGAAGCCTTAAAGTCACCTTTATGATGTTTTTTCTAAAAAGCCTCCTGGGATTTGATTGAAATTGTATTGAGTCTATATACTAATATGGAGAGAATTGAAATTCTAACACACTTGCAGTTGCATGTTCTATTATGAAAATAGAATATTCACTTATTTAGATTCTCTTTAATTTCTCTCAGCAATATTTTACAATTTTAGGTATACATGCCACGCACATAGTTTGTTTAATGTGTTCTATAATTTTTCATGTTTTTGGATATTATTGTTACATATTTTTTAATTTCCATTTGCAATGTTCATTGCAAGTTTAGAGCAATGCAAGAAAGTTTTGCATATTGAGTTTTTATCCTGTGACCTTGATAATCATTGATTAGTTCTAGTTACTTTTTTGTGGACTTCTTAGGATTTTCTACAAATAGAATTATGTCTGTAAATAAATAATTTTGTTCATTACCTAACTGTATGCTTTCCATTGCAGTTTCTTTCTGTATTGTATTAGTTAGCACTTCCAGTATGAAGTTGAGTAGAAGCGATGAGAACAGATATCTCTGTCGTGTTCCCCGTCTTTGAAGAAGGCATTGTCTCTTATCAGGCTTCATATTAGCACTATGATTTTGTTAGATGTTACTTTCAGTTTGAGGAAGGTTCCTTTGGTTCCTAGCTGAATGAAAGTGTTAATCAAAGATTATTCTTTTTTGGTGACTAGCTTTTCTGCCCCTATTGAAGTGGTCATGGAGTTTTCCTCTTTACTTCTGTTAACACGGTGATTTATATTGATTAATCTCCTAATATAAACCAACCTGGCATTTCTGGAATAAAATCATCACTTTGTTATGCCGTATTATTTTCTTTACATACAGCTGGATTTGAATTTTTAATATTTTTATTAAGGAATTTTCTTCTATGTTCCTGAGGAATATTGCTTTGTAGGTTTATTTTCCTGTGATGCCTTTAGCATCCAAATAATTCTGGCTTGATAAGAAGAATGGGGCACTGTTCTCTTTTCCTCATTTTTGCTAGAGGATTTTGTGTTGGGTTCATGTTATTTCTTCCATAAATGTTGATAGAATTCACCAGCAAACCCATCTGAACTTGTAGTTGTCTGTGTGGGAAAGTTTTTAAGTAGGAATTCATTTATTTAACAAATTGTGGGATCAGTTGTTCAATTTCATTTTAGTTAGTTATAGTAATTTTTATTAAAAGAAAAGATTTTTCATGGATTACCAATTGATTTCTCTTTTGAGATATTTTTGTTGCCTTCAATTTAAAATTAAAATGAAATTTTGATTACCCCTTTGGTTGGTTATGGATCAGGAAATCAACAACTCACATATCACAGTGGTATAAAAAACAACCCAGAATCTATAGAGTGTAACTTGGTCCCGATAGAAAGCAATAGAAGGCAATGGCGCCCCACTCCAGTACTCTTGCCTGGAAAATCCCATGGGCGGAGGAGCCTGGTAGGCTGCAGTCCATGGTGTCGCTAAGAGTCAGACATGACTGAGCGACTTCACTTTCATTCTTCACTTTCATGCATTGGAGAAGGAAATGGCAACCCACTCCAGTGCTCTTGCCTGGAGAATCCCAGGGACAGGGGAGCCTGGTGGGCTGCCATCTATGGGGTCACACAGAGTCAGACACAACTGAAGTGACTTAGCAGCAACATTTGAACTAAAAATTCCAGCTCTATGGATTTGCTCCATATACAAAAATTTGTATTGACTTATAAATGTGGGACTACTTATAACATCAATTCTCATAAAAAAAATTTAAAAAAGAAACTCATTAATATAGGACTTGCCAATAAGGACATGTATAAAATGAAAAACTATGTAAGCATAGTACGGCAGCATGTGTTGATATGGGAGAGACTCTTTTGAATGTTGTTAAGTGAGAGAGTAATGGATGCAAAGACGCGGACATTACTGAGCGACTGAACACAACAACAAAAGTTGTAAAACAGATTTTCACAGAGTTTTCTTCCAAAGAAAATGTAGATGCCTGCTTAGGAAATTTTTCCGAGATTATATGGCAATTGGGTTGGGATCAGACAATTTGAGGAATGGAAGGAATATTATTCTCAAATTATACTGTTCCATACCAGTTGACACTCTTGGATTTAACAGGTGTAAACCTAACCCTAACTTGAATCCAAAAATCTACATAAATGTTTTATAAGTCTCACATGTGTGTCTCACTCCAGCACCAAGCAGATTTTCATTTTAAATTTTGTCTGTCATTCCAGGTTGTAAACAAAACTGCCTCCATTAGGCTGTCCTTAAGCTTTTCCTACATAGAAGTGCCCAGCTGGTGATTAGGGACATGCCATGGAGATAAATATCTGCCAGCATCTGCTTGAGTGCTAATAGGTGCACAGGTATGAGAATAGTGGACACCTGAGACAGTAGAGGAGAACAGAGTTGGATTTAGGGGTGGAACTTCTTCACGGGATTTTCAGGGGTCTACAGGGTTATTATCAGGAGCCTCTGTGTAATGAGCCAATGAGAAATAAGGCTTTGGGGAGGTGGGGTTCACTGAAGTTAAGCTTTGAGATCCAAATCGGGCTTTACTTAAACATTGGGGTATATTGTTGAGTCAATCATTGGAGCTTCCTATAGCTGGATGGGGAGGGAGCAGATTTTGACTCCAATTATCTAAGAGAATCCTTGGAAGAGCTTAAGACAAAGAGCAGAGGGGTGACCTACTCAGAGTCTGAGACATCTTCTGGGAACCTAGACTTAGGGCCTTTTTGAAGGCAGCCTTGGTATTGAGAAGCCTCTGGTGAACTTTTAGGTTTCCCATTGAACAAAAAGCTGACAAAGTTCTGAAATGTAATTGCTCAGGGATGGGAAGGACTAAAAGTTTGTTCTGCTTTCCCCAGACTGGATGCCCTAAGCTTGGGCTAATTAAGAGCAGGGTCCTCAGTGACTAAGTCCCCTTGGGAAGGAGGGAAGTGGGAGAGCAAAATGAAAGCGAGAGATAGACCCTTAGCTCCCCACAACACTGTTATTTCTGGACGTTTTCCTAACTCCTCCCTGAGGACAGTTTCCTTCTTCACCATGCATGGAAGCAGCACCAAGAAGCTCTGACCCTGTGTTCAGCTCAGCAGTAGCCAGACTGGAATAGCCCTGCCTGAGCCCCAGAGAGTATCAGAAGTGGCAGAGGAGCCCACGCATCGAGGTGAGTGTCTTCTCAGGGTCCCCCTGTACAAAGGAAAGTGTGGGAGACGATGAGGATGGGGAGTTCTGGCTTGGCTGCCTTCTAGAGGAGGACGCTGAGAGTCTGGAGGCCGGGCCAGGGAGCAGCTGCAGAGCGGAGAGCAGAGGCAGCTCTTCTCTGACCCGGTGCTCGTGCAGGCGCAGCTCCTGATGTCAGTCAGCAGGCTCCTCTCTCATGTTTCTTCATCTAGTGGTGGTTACGGAAAACTGGGGAGAAGCAGACCCCCGAGATCTCCCAATGGTTCTGTCTTTGAAGCCTGGATTCCCACCAGTGAAAGATTTACAGAGGTATTGGGGAAGTCTCAGGAGGGGATGAGAGGAAGGGAAAAAGGTAATGTGAGGAACAAAGGCAATCCGAGAACAGTAGGATCTCAGAGCTGTGGCCTTACTACCCTGGACAGGACCATGTGGTATTCAGTCATAAAGACTGTGCCCATTCACTCATCATTTGTCAAATTTTTCAGCATTTATTTGGTTCCAGAATGTTTATATATATATATATATGTATCTATAATATATACAGAGGACATTTCTTGCCTCTTTGGAGTTTACATTCCAGTATCATAGTTCAACAAAATAAATGAATTTCCTCTCCTGCTTCCTCGTTTCATTTTTTATCGCATGATGGATGAACTATTTTATATACTTGTTTATGGAATAGCTTCCTTTCTCTCCTTGAATATAAGCACCACACAGGGATTTTTAGTCTGCTGTGTTCAGTGCAGCGTTTGTTTAATGTTAAATGAAGGAGTGAAGTAAGAAATTGAATGTATGACATAATGTCAGATAGTAATAAGTGCTATGAAGAAAGCTAACTGTCAGGAATGAACAGGTCTTTCAGGTTTGGGGGAAGGTGAATGGAAAGAGTCCTCCGAGGAGATGAAATTAGCATGGTGGGATAGACAAAGTGGGGGGCAGACATCCAGGCAACCTGAGTTACTGAGCACCTTGGACCTAAACTTGTGAAAGTCAGGTACCATCTTTCTTTCCTGTCAAGACTTTTGTGGGATGGGGAGGGGAGATGGTGTAAGAGAAGATTGAATCTGCAAAGGGAAATCATCCAAAACTCCAGAGTTTCCATTTGGAATACAACCTGATTTGTAACATAGGGATCTTAAAATCTGGGGAAAGCAGAGATGGTGCTCTGGGACCCTCTGCCTCTCTTCTGCTGAACCCTAGGGGATCTCTGTAATACCCACCAGGATGAAGGGTGGGGTAAAATTCACTCTTTTGAACATCCTCTGGAATGTCACTATATCATCTGCTACAGGTAAGCTAAGAGGAAAGAACAAACCCTGGATCTAAAGGACTGACTCAGCATCAAAACGGGCCAATTTTTCAGGTCTTAACCTGTGAGAATGCACATCTAGTGGGGAAAAAAGACAAGAGAGGTGTTCTTCACACAAATGGAGAGGATTCTACCTTCATCCATTCCAGGCAATGAACTTCAGCTGGACCGGAGGTGACAACATTTAGATCTGACTTTGTGCAGAGCATCCTTATAGGGGCACTTCACCTGGTTCCCAGGTTGGAAATGGTTCCTCATCCTAGGCTGTCCTTCTCTCTTGTGAGCAAGACCTTGTGGAGCAGCGTTTCTTTTCTTTTGATCTCTAGGTTTCCCAAGGAGCAGAAACAAGGACTGAATGATGAGCAATCACTCAAGTGTCACTGAATTCTGCCTTTTAGGGTTCCCTGGGTCCCAAGAACTACATCACATTCTTTTTGCTATATTCTTTCTCTTCTACTCAGTGACAATAATGGGGAACACCATCATCATTGTGATTATCTGTGTTGATAAACATCTACATTCCCCTATGTATTTCTTCCTTGGTCATCTCTCTGCCGTGGAAATGCTGACAACATCTACTATCGTCCCCATGATGCTCTGGGGGCTGCTGCTCCCTGGGATGCAGACAGTATCTCTGACTGCATGTGTTGCCCAGCTCTTCCTGTACCTTTGCTCTGGGGACCACAGAGTTTGCACTGTTGGGAGTGATGGCTGTGGACCGTTACGTGGCTGTCTGTAACCCTTTGAGGTACAATACCATTATGAACAGCCACACCTGCATCTCGGTGGTGATTGGGTCATGGGTGTTTGGGTTCCTTTCCGAAATCTGGCCAGTCTATGCCACATTTCAGTTTACCTTCTGCAAATCAAACGTCTTAGACCATTTTTATTGTGACCGAGGTCAGTTGCTCAAACTATCGTGTGATGACACTCTTTTCAGAGTCTGTTCTGTTTTTAATGGCTGTTTTCATTATCATTGGTTCACTGGTTCCAACAATTGTCTCTTACACCTACATCATCTCCACCATCCTCAAGATCCCCACTGCCTCCGGCCGCAGGAAAGCCTTCTCTACGTGTGCCTCCCACCTGACCTTTGTTGTCATCGGCTATGGCAGCTGCTTGTTCCTCTATGTGAAACCCAAGCAAACGCAGGCAGCCGAGTACAATAAGATAGTCTCCCTGTTGATTATTGTGTTAACTCCTTTGCTGAACCCTTTCATCTTCACTCTCCGGAATGACAAAGTCAAAAAGGCCCTTCGAGATGGAGTGAAATGTGGCTGTCAACTCCTCAAGGATTAACTCTTCTCTCAATTTCGATGGTATGATCTTGACTTTAGATGAGTCAGTTATCTAGAAAATGCTACTCTTACATAGTCTCCATTACAAAAATAAAATAGAATCTACAACTCCTGATCAGGTTCTAGAAGTAGACAAAGCATGTAAAAATAAGATCTGGGCTCTACTCACTAGAAACTCAGAGTGTTTGTTTCTATTTGCTTCCCCTGTGAACTCAAGAAAGTATATTTGGAGGATGTGGGACGACCTAGAAAAAAGAAAAGCATACATTTTCATAAATGTTCCAATGGACCCATACTGGTTTATAATTCATCTTGAAAATGTGTTTCCTGGGGAAGTAATGAAATGGGCATGTGAGGGGTGAGATGGATGGATAATGAATTCAAAGGCAGAGATGTGCACTTTGTTCCTCATAAGCTCTTCCTAGTTCTTTTCCTATACTTTTGTGAAATTTCTTGACAAGATGGCCGTAAGTTTTAAAATGTCCTGTTTCTCTTTGTCTCTGTTTGTTTCATATTTTCCTGGACTCCTTGCTACCAATAAGTACACATGATGTTATATCCATTTTGCCACAGAATGAATCTAGAGGGGTGATATGGAGATGGGAATCCTTCTCACTTGGCAAATGTGGCTGATGTAAAGATATGGAAATATTTTGGTCAGAAGGAGGAAAAACTTCCTTTCGCTACACTTCAGGGCATTGCTTTAGCCCCTCCCTTTTGAGGTGTACGTGTGGTAGAGACAGAGAAGAGTGAAATGACTAGTTCTGGAGGGAGCATCTTGTGTATCTCTGTCCCTGAGCACAGCTCTTTCTGTTCTGACCTCTCCCAGACCCAGACTTCAGGCTGAAGAATGCATTTTGAGTCCTTGTGTTCAAATCCAAGTGTCCCTTTCATAGGATTTCTCTGTAGGCCGACCATAACAAATGAGTCACTACCCACTTCATTCCTAGTTCCTCAGCTATTGCAGGGCATGGCTGTTTGGCAGGGTAATGACTTAAATTTCACATTGTTGGAGGAAGGGCTTTGGAGGTAGGAGTTTACTGAAAATGATGGCACTCAGTACCTCCTACCAGCTCTGAATTGAGAGGGACAACTGAGATGCCCAGCAGAGGCTGATGGGCTTACTTATGTTTTCCAAGAGTACTGTGTGAGGATGCCTTTCTGTTGGTGGGCATAGGAAGACCACCTTGCCTATTGAGTTACTTGTACTGAAAAGCCCCCGAGAGAAGGTGGTGAGTGAGGCCTTCAATCCAACCCATGCTCTGCTAGCAGCAAAGGGGCCCTGGTGGGGCTGTGCTGGTTGAGAAAGGGTTGCAGACTCAAAGACAGCGACCCCTTCCTCTCAGGTTCATTTCATGAGGTCTCTTCTTCCTAGAGGAATCCCATTGTTCTAGTTCACTCACACAACAAGAGGATCTTTTTCTGATTTTCACAAAGCCTTGCACATCCTAGGCAGTATCCTGTGAGGTAAGTAATATGATGTCCATTTCACAAATGAGAAAATAGTGTGGATAAGAGATTAAGTGCCTTGCCAAATGTTACTCCGTCATCAACTGTATCATATTCATCAGGTTGGAAAAGAGTAAACCTCTGAGAATACTGAATTGATGTGAATTCTGGAGAATAGACTTTGATACATTTCTTATGAGAATATAAAACACTGTGGTCAAGGTAATTACAGAGTCTACTCATGGGCATCACCAGATGGTCAATACCAAAATCAGATTATGTTCTTTACAGGGGAGATGGAGAAGCTCTAAACAGTCAGCAAAAGCAAGACCTGGAGCTGACTGTGCCTCAGAACATGAGCTCCTTATTGCAAAATTCAGCCTTCAAATGAATAAGGTAGGGAAAACCACTAGACCATTCAGGTATGACCTAAATCAAATCCCTTATGATTATACAGTGGAGGTAATGAATAATTCAAGGGATTAAATCTGGTAGAGAGAGTACCTGAAGAACTATCGATGAAGGTTTGTCACATTGTACAGGAGGCACTGACCAAAACCATCCCAAAGAATAAGAAATGTAAGAAGGCAAAGTGGTTGTCTGAGGAGGCCTTAGAAATAGCTGAAGAAAAAGGAGAAGTGAAAGCAATAGAGAAAGGGAAAGATATATTCAGCTGAATGCAGAATTCCAGAGAATGCAAGGAGAGACAAGAAGGTCTCCTTAAATGAACGATGCAAAGAAATAGAGGACAACAATAGAATGGGAAAAACTAGATACCTCTTCAAGAAAATTGGAGCTAACAAAGGAATGTTTCATGCAAGAATGAGCACAATAAAGGTGAAAAATGGTAAGGACCTAACAGAAGCAGAAGAGATTAAGAAGAGGTGGCAAGAATAAACAGAAGAACTGTATAAAAAAGGTCTTAATGACTTGGATAACCATAATGGTGTCACTCATCTGGAGCCAGACATCCTGGAGTGTGAAGTGAAGTGGAACTTAGGAAGTATTAGTATGACAAAGTTAATGGAGGTTATGGAATTCCAGTTGAGCTATTTAAAGTCCTAAAAGATAATGCCATTAAAGTGATGCCCTCAATATGTCAGCAAATTTGGAAAACTCAGCAGTGGCCACAGGACTGGAAAGTCAGTTTTCCTTACAATCCCAAAGATGGGCAATGCCAAAGAATGTTCAAGTTATAGTACAATTGCACTCATTTCACATGCTAGCAAAGTTAAGCTGAAAATCCTTTAAGCTAGGCTTCAGAAGTATGTGAACTGAGAAGTCCCAGATGCACAAGCTCAGTTTAGAAAAGGCAAAGGAACCAGAGATCAAGTTGCCAACATTCACTGGATCATGGATAGAGCAAGGAAATCCCAGAGTAAACATCTATTTCTGCTTCATTGACTATGATAAAGCCTTTGACTGTGTATATCACAACAAACTGTTGAAAATTCTTAAAGAGATGAACTACCAGGCCATCTGACCTGTCTCCTGAGAAACCTATATGCAAAGTCAAGAAGCAACAGTTAGAACTGGACATGGAACAACTGACTGGTTCAAAACTGGGACAGGAATATGACAAAACTGTATATTGTCACCTTGCTTATTTAACTTATATGCAGAGGGCTGTGCATGCATGCTAATTTGCTTCAGTCATGTCTGACTCTTTGCAACCCTATGGACTGTAGCCCACCAGGCTCTTCTGTCATGGGATTCTCCAGGCAAGAATACTACAGTAGGTTGCCATGCCATCCTCCAGGGGATTTTCCAACACAGGGATTGAACCTGTGTCTTCTGCAGCTCCTGCGTTGCAGGTAGATTCTTTATCACTGAGCCCCCAGAGTAGCCCATATGCAGAGTACATTGCGAAATGCAGGGCTAGATGAATCACAGGCTGGAATCAAGATTTCCAGGAGAAATATCAACAACCTCAGTTGTGTGAATGATACCACTCTAATGGCAGAGCATGAAGAGGCAGTAAAAAGCCTCTTGATGAGGGTGAAAGTGGAGAGTGAAAAAGCTGGCTTGATACCCAGCATTCAAAAAACTAAGATAATGGCATACAGTCCCATCACTTCATGGCAAATAGAAGGGGAAAAAGCAGAAGCAATGACAGGTTTTCTTTTCTTGGGCTCCAAAATCACTGCAGATGGTGACTGCAACCATGAAATTAAAAGATGCTTGCCCTTTGGAAGGAAAGCTATGACAAACCTAGACAGTGTATTAAAAAGCAGAGATATCACTTTGCCATCTAGTCACATCTGTCTGTTCAAAGCTATAGTTTTTCCAGTAGTCATGTATGAATGTGAGATTTGGACCATAAGGAAGGCTGAGCACCGAAGAATTGATGCTTTCAAACTGTGGTGCTGAAGGACACTCTTGAGAATTCTTTGGACCACAAGGAGATCAAACAAGTCAATCCTACAGGAAATCTATGCTTAATATTCATTGGAAGGACTAATGCTGAAGCTCCAATACTTTGGCCACCTGATCTGAAGAACCAACTTGGTGGCAGAACCCTGATGCTGGGAAAGACTGAAGGCAAAAGGAAAAGGTGCTGCCGAGGATGAGATGGTTGTATGGCATCACCAAGTCAATGGACATGAATTTGAGCAAACTCCAGGAGATAGTGGAGGACAGGGGAGCCTGGGATGCTGCAGCCCAGGGGGTCACTGAGAGTCAAACATGACTGAGTGACTGAACAACAGGAAAATTAGTAAACCAGTGTACAGTGAATATACCATGACATATTTTCAAACTGAGATTTTCTTCAGCTTTGTTGAATTTTTTGATAAGCCCATAGAAGGAATTCTCCATCCCGCATGCAATGCTTTTTAAATTTGATATTTTCATTTGATTCTTTCATATTTTTATCTCTTTACTGAAATTCCTCTCTTGTCTATTCCTGTTACCTACCTTTTCCACTACATCTTTAACATGTGAAGCATAGTTATATTACTTTGGCATCAGGTGAATATTTTCTAATATGATATTATAAATTTTTTATTAATTTTTTTTTCAATTTTTAAGTCACATTGCGTGGTAAGTCCTCTGGGCCTTAATATATACATTTTAACTTATAACTGAGTTCAGATTTATACTCACAATGCCAGTTAGATATAGAAACATTACTTCTATAGAGCTCTGTTTTCATCCCCCTCTTCTATGCTGCTATTATATTAATACATATTATGTCTCTATAGTTATAAACTTAATGTATATTGTTATAGTTATTACTTTATATATTTTTTAAAGAAACTGAGTGAAAAGGAGTAAGGGTATATTTTTAACATTTGTTATATGAACCTTGTTTACCCTTTCTGGTTCTCTTCATTTGTGCCTTAGACTTCAGTTGACATTTGGTGTCATTTGCTTATTCTGAAACAACTTTTCTTCTATTCACTTCCTTTGTGCCATCATTAGCAAATATATTACATTTATATATGTTATCCATTTAGTATACATTTATACAGTTTCTGTTTTTATAGTAATTTTTTAATCAGCAAATTGAAGTTCAGGGGGAAAATATGCATTCATACTGACTTTTATCTTACAATTACTAAATTAGGTTTATGTGCTTTTTCTACATTGCATAGATTCTAATTACCATCTTGGGTCATTGGTTTTTAGTCAAAAGAATTTCCTGTAGTATTTTTTGTAAGGAAATGGGGTGAGTAATGCTAGCAAAAAATTTTTTTGTCTTAGTTGATCTCTTTTGCCTTCACTTTTGGGAGACTGTTTTGCTGGCTATAAGAACCATGACTGACCAAATTTTTTTCTTTCAGCACTTTAAATACATGATCCCATAGCAATCTAGTCTTATTTGTTCTGATGAGAAGTCAGTATTAATCTTAACTGGATCTCTTACACATACAATGTGGTTTTGCTCTTGCTGCTTTGAAGATTTTTGTCTCTCATCTCTTGAAGATTTTACTGTTATGTGCTTGTGTGTGGGTCTTTTTGGATTTATCCTTCTTGGATTTATAAAATAATGATTTTCATCGACTTTGGAAGCTTTCAACTATCATTTCCATAAGTAAGTATTCCTCTCCTTTGCAGTTCTTCTATTCTGGTGATATCACTCACATGTGAGGTGCACTTAATGGAGTCCCAATTTCTCTAAGGCTTTGTTCCATTTTCTTCATTTCTTTTTAAATTACTATGAAGAGAATAGGCTTTTCTAAAGAAAGCACACGTCCCTGCATATTGACAATGGTTAAATTTAACTACATAAGAGTGAAATTTTAGGTGTAAGAAATATATAAAATTAAAAGCACAAAACAAAATTTTATTTTATACGAACATAAATTTCACTTATAATCTGAGTTCACTAAAGACAAATTTAAATTGTTTTAAAAACACTGAAAATAGTTCAGCCTGTTTCAAATTGAAGACTGGAAATTTAACAATACCATTATTAAAATAACAGTTATTTTTCAGACAATGTGCTAAAAATGATTCAGTGAACATAGTAGACAGGGTCTCTTCTCTGATAGAGTATATTCAGTTCAGTTCAGTTCAGTCGCTCAGTCGTGTCCAACTCTGTGACCCCATGGACTTCAGCATGCCAGGCTTCCCTGTCCATCACTAGCACTCGGAGCTTGCTCAAACTCATGTCCATCGAGTCGGTGATGCCATCCAACCATCTCATCCTCTGTCATTCCCTTCTCCTCCCACCTTCAATCTTTCCCAGCATCAGGGTCTTTTCCAGTGAGTCAGTTCTTTGCATCAGGTGGCCAAAGTATTACGTTACATAATAAATAAATAAACACACACACTCTTAGACAAATACATGCATCTGTTATTGTAGAGAATCATTTGAGAAACAAACTATTAGTTTGCCTTCGGTCTGAACAGGCTCTTGGAACACTCCCTGTACTGGTGTGAGGGAGGAGATATTTGGCAGAGAGGAAGCTGAGCAGTATAGCAACAAAGGCTTCAATCCCCCAGGGAGTTCTCAACTTAGGACAGTTCTTTCAATGTGTCCTGAGTTGTGTCCCTACCTGAAATACAGGGGCTGGGCATTTGCACTCCTGGGTCAGCAGCCACTGGTTCCACCTTCCTTAGTTTTACAGTTTTAGTTGCTCAGTCTAAGTCTGTTTCAGGCACTCAGTTGTGTCTGACTCTTTTGCAACCCTATGGACCCTAGCCCACCAGGCTCCTCTGTCCATGGGATTTTCCCAGCAAGAATACTGGAGTGGGTTGCCAGTTCCTGCTCCAGGGAATCTTCCTGACCCAGGGACTGAACCCGTATCCTTGCATCTCCTGCATTGCAGATGGATTCTTTTACTGTTGAGCCACTGGAGATGGCAAATTAAGGGCAATTACTGGGGACAGTCTTGGCTTTGGGCTTGGGGAATGAGTGTCTTAGTCCTGAAGCAGATCTGGACAATGATCACAGCCATCTACTACAAGGCTATTTGGAGAGGACTTGGCAGGGAGCCTGAACATGACTTTCAGGTATGAAAGTATCTACAAGAGGGTGATAATTAAGTGGTATTTGACTCTAACTCAGCAAAGCTGGATAAGAGATGGGATAGACACTCTAAGAAGTGGAGTAGCATGTAACATTGCCCTTGAAGAACTGAAAGAATGTCAACATTTTTAGAAGCATAGGATGAAGGTTGAGTACTACCAGATGACATTATAAAAAAGCATTTCTAAGAATCTTGCAGGGCTTTATAAGACGTGGGGTTTTGACCATAAGAAATAGAGAAGCTTTTAATCAGAGAAGAGACCCAATCTAGTCTGTGTTTTAAAACATCTCTCAGACTGCTGAAAAAGAGAGAGAAAGAGGGAAGCAAGGGTGGAATGAAAGTCATTTGTGGCAGTCGAGGAAGGACTATTTTCTATTATTTCTTTAGTGGATAAGGTTCTGACCCTTGGGGTAATAATTGCATCTATTCTACTAACCAGTCCATCCTAAAGGAAATCAGTCCTGAATATTCGTTGGAAAGACTGATGCTGGAACTGAAACTCCAATACTTTGGCCACCTGATGCAAAGAACTGACTCATTTGAAAAGACCCTGGTGCTGGGAAAGATTGAAGGCAGGAGGAGAAGGGGACGACAGAGCATGAGATGGTTAGATGGCATCACCGACTCAATGGACCTGAGTTTAAGTAAATTCTGGCAGTTGGCAATGGACAGGGAAGCCTGGTATGCTGCAGTCCATAGGGTTGCAAAAGTCGGACACAACTGAGCAACTGAACTGAACTGAACTTTGTTCAAACTAATACTTCCTAGGTTCCACTTCACTTCACACTCCAGGATGTCTGGCTCTAGATGAGTGACCACACCATTATGGTTATCTAAGTCATTAAGACCTTTTTATACAGTTCTTCTGTGTATTCTTGCCACCTCTTCTTAATCTCTTCTGCTTCTGTAGGTCCTTACCATTTTTCACCTTTTTGTGCTCATTCTTTTAAGAAATGTACCCTTGATAGCTCCAATTTTCTTGAAGAGGTCTCTAGTCTTTTCCATTCTATTGTTTTCCATTATTTTATTTATTTATTTATTTATTTTGCATTGTTCATTTAAGGAGAACTTCTTGTCTCTCCTTGCATTCTCTGGAATTCTGAATTCAGTTGAATATATCTTTCCCTTTCTCTATTGCTTTCACTTCTCTTCTTTCTTCAGCTATTTCTAAGGCCTCCTCAGACAACCACTTTGCCTTCTTACATTTCTTATTCTTTGGGATGGTTTTGGTCAGTGCCTCCTGTACAATGTGACAAACCTCCATCCATAGTTTTTCAGGTACTCTGTCTACCAGATTTAATCCCTTGAATCTATTCATCACCTCCACTGCATAATCATAAGGGATTTGATTTAGGTCATACCTGAATGGTCTAGTGGTTTTCCCTACCTTATTCATTTGAAGGCTGAATTTGCAATAAGGAGCTCATGCTCTGAGGCACAGTAAGCTCCAGGTCTTGTTTTTGCTGACTGTTTAGAGCTTCTCCATCTCCCCTGTAAAGAACGTAATCTGATTTTAGTATTGACCATCTGGTGATGCCCATGAGTAGATTCTGTAATTACCTTGACCACAGTGTTTTATATTCTCATAAGAAATGTATCAAAGTCTATTCTCCAGAATTCACATCAATTCAGTATTCCCAGAGGTTTACTCTTTTCCAACCTGATGAATATGATACAGTTGATGATGGAGTAACATTTGGCAAGGCACTTAATCTCTTATCCACACTATTTTCTCATTTGTGAAATGGACATCATATTACTTACCTCACAGGATACTGCCTAGGATGTGCAAGGCTTTGTGAAAATCAGAAAAAGGTCCTCTTGTTGTGTGAGTGAACTAGAACAATGGGATTCCTCTAGGAAGAATAGACCTCATGAAATGAACCTGAGAGGAAGGGGTCGCTGTCTTTGAGTCTGCAACCCTTTCTCAACCAGCACAGTCCCACCAGGGCTCCTTTGCTGCTAGCAGAGCATGGGTTGGATTGAAGGCCTCACTCACCACCTTCTCTCGGGGTCCTATTCAGTACAAGTAACTCAATAGGCAAGGTGGTCTTGCCTATGCCCACCAACAGAAAGGCATCCTCCCACAGTACTCTTGGAAAACATAAGTAAGCCCATCAGCCTCTGCTGGGCATCTCAGTTGCCCCTCTCATTTCAGAGCTGGTAGGAGGTACTGAGTGCCATCATTTTCAGTAAACTCCTACCTCCAAAGCCCTTCCTCCAACAATGTGAAATTTAAGTCATTACCCTGCCAAACAGCCATGCCCTGCAATTGCTGAGGAACTGGAAATGAAGTGGGTAGTACTCGTTTGTTATGGTCGGCCCGCAGAGAAAACCTATGAAAGGGACACTTGGATTTGAAAACAAAGACTCAAAATGCATTCTTAAGCCTAAAGTCTGGGTCTGGGAGAGGTCAGAACAGAAAGAGCTGTGTTCAGGGACAGTGAAACACAAGATGCTCCCTCCAGAACTAGTCATTTCACTCTTCTCTGTCTCTACCACACGTACACTTCAAAAGGGAGGGGCTAAAGCAATGCCCTGAAGTGTAGCGAAAGGAAGTTTTTCCTCCTTCTGACCAAAATATTTCCATATCTTTACATCAGCCACATTTGCCAAGTGAGAAGGATTCCCATCTCCATATCACCCCTCTAGATTCATTCTGTGGCAAAATGGATATAACATCATGTGTACTTATTGGTAGCAAGGAGTCCAGGAAAATATGAAACAAACAGAGACAAAGAGAAACAGGACATTTTAAAACTTACGGCCATCTTGTCAAGAAATTTCACAAAAGTATAGGAAAAGAACTAGGAAGAGCTTATGAGGAACAAAGTGCACATCTCTGCCTTTGAATTCATTATCCATCCATCTCACCCCTCACACGCCCATTTCATTACTCTCCCAGGAAATCCATTTTCAAGATGAATTATAAACCAGTATGGGTCCAATAGAACATTTATGAAAATGTATGCTTTTCTTTTTTCTAGGTCATCCCACATCCTCCAAATATACTCTCTTGAGTTCACAGGGGAAGCAAATAGAAGCAAACACTGTGAGTTTCTAGTGAGTACAGCTTGGATATCATTTCTGCATTCCTTCTACTTCCATGGCCTGATCAGGAGTTGTACATTGTATTTTATTTTTGGAATAGGGACAATGGTAAAGGGTAGCATTTTCTAGGTAGCTGAGTCATCTAAAGTCAAGATCATATGATCAAAATTGAGAGAAGAGTTAATCCTTGATGAGTTGACAGCAGCATTTCACTCCATCTCGAAGGGCCTCTTTGACTTTGTCATTCCGGAGAGTGAAGATGAAAGGGCTCAGGAAAGGGGTTAACACAAAAATCAACAGGGAGACTATCTTATTGTACTCAGCTGCCTGCGTTTGCTTGGGTTTCACATAGAGGAACAAGCAGCTGCCATAGCCGATGACAACAAAGGTGAAGTGGGAGGCACATGTAGAGAAGGCTTTCCTGTGGCCGGAGGCAGTGGGGATCTTGAGGATGGTGGATACGATGTAGATGTAGGAGGCAATTGTTGGAAACAGTGAACCAATGATAATGAAAACAGCCATTAAAAACAGAACAGACTCTGAAAAGAGTGTCATCACACGATAGTTTGAGCAACTGACCTCGGTCACAATAAAAATGGTCTAAGACGTTTGATTTGCAGAAGGTAAACTGAAATGTGGCATAGACTGGCCAGATTTCGGAAAGGAACCCAAACACCCATGACCCAATCACCACCGAGATGCAGGTGTGGCTGTTCATAATGGTATTGTACCTCAAAGGGTTACAGACAGCCACGTAACGGTCCACAGCCATCACTCCCAACAGTGCAAACTCTGTGGTCCCCAGAGCAAGGTACAGGAAGAGCTGGGCAACACATGCAGTCAGAGATACTGTCTGCATCCCAGGGAGCAGCAGCCCCCAGAGCATCATGGGGACGATAGTAGATGTTGTCAGCATTTCCACGGCAGAGAGATGACCAAGGAAGAAATACATAGGGGAATGTAGATGTTTATCAACACAGATAATCACAATGATGATGGTGTTCCCCATTATTGTCACTGAGTAGAAGAGAAAGAATATAGCAAAAAGAATGTGATGTAGTTCTTGGGACCCAGGGAACCCTAAAAGGCAGAATTCAGTGACACTTGAGTGATTGCTCATCATTCAGTCCTTGTTCCTGCTCCTTGGGAAACCTAGAAGTCAACAGAAAAGAAACGCTGCTCCACAAGGTCTTGCTCTCAAGAGAGAAGGGCAGCCTATTTTGAGGAACCATTTCCAACCTGGGGACCAGGTGAGGTGACCCTATGAGGATGCTCTGCACAAAGTCAGATCTAAATGTTGTCACCTCCGGTCCAGCTGAAGTTCACTGCCTGGAATGGATGAAGGTAGCATCCTCTCCATTTGTGTGAAGAACACCTCTCTTGTCTTTTTTCCCCACTAGATGTGCATTCTCACAGGTTAAGACCTGAAAAATTGGCCCGTTTTGATGCTGAGTCAGTCCTTTAGATCCAGGGTTTGTTCTTTCCTCTTAGCTTACCTGTAGCAGATGATATAGTGACATTCCAGAGGATGTTCAAAAGAGTGAATTTTACCCCACCCTTCATCCTGGTGGGTATTACAGAGATCCCCTAGGGTTCAGCAGAAGAGAGGCAGAGGGTCCCAGAGCACCATCTCTGCTTTCCCCAGATTTTAAGATCCCTATGTTACAAATCAGGTTGTATTCCAAATGGAAACTCTGGAGTTTCGGATGATTTCCCTTTGCAGATTCAATCTTCTCTTACACAATCCCCCCTCCCCCTTCCCCCCTCCCCTCTCCCACAAAAGTCTTGACAGGAAAGAAAGATGGTACCTGACTTTCACAAGTTTAGGTCCAAGGTGCTCAGTAACTCAGGTTGCCTGGATGTCTGCCCCCCACTTTGTCTATCCCACCATGCTAATTTCATCTCCTCAGAAGACTCTTGCCATTGACCTTCCCCAAAACCTGAAAGACCTGTTCATTCCTGACAGTTAGCTTTCTTCATAGCACTTATTACTATCTGACATTATGTCATACATTCAATTTCTTACTTCACTCCTTCATTTAACATTAAACGAACGCTGCACTGAACACAGCAGACTAAAAATCCCTGTGTGGTGCTTATATTCAAGGAGAGAAAGGAAGCTATTCCATAAACAAGTATATAAAATAGTTCATCCATCATGCGATAAAAAATGAAACGAGGAAGCAGGAGAGGAAATTCATTTATTTTGTTGAACTATGATACTGGAATGTAAACTCCAAAGAGGCAAGAAATGTCCTCTGTATATATTATAGATACATATATATATATATATAAACATTCTGGAACCAAATAAATGCTGAAAAATTTGACAAATGATGAGTGAATGGGCACAGTCTTTATGACTGAATACCACATGGTCCTGTCCAGGGTAGTAAGGCCACAGCTCTGAGATCCTACTGTTCTCGGATTGCCTTTGTTCCTCACATTACCTTTTTCCCTTCCTCTCATCCCCTCCTGAGACTTCCCCAATACCTCTGTAAATCTTTCACTGGTGGGAATCCAGGCTTCAAAGACAGAACCATTGGGAGATCTCGGGGGTCTGCTTCTCCCCAGTTTTCCGTAACCACCACTAGATGAAGAAACATGAGAGAGGAGCCTGCTGACTGACATCAGGAGCTGCGCCTGCACGAGCACCGGGTCAGAGAAGAGCTGCCTCTGCTCTCCGCTCTGCAGCTGCTCCCTGGCCCGGCCTCCAGACTCTCAGCGTCCTCCTCTAGAAGGCAGCCAAGCCAGAACTCCCCATCCTCATCGTCTCCCACACTTTCCTTTGTACAGGGGGACCCTGAGAAGACACTCACCTCGATGCACGGTCTCCTCTGCCACTTCTGATACTCTCTGGGGCTCAGGCAGGGCTACTCCTGTCTGGCTACTGCTTAGCTGAACACAGGGTCAGAGCTTCTTGGTGCTGCCTCCATGCATGGTGAAGAAGAAAACTGTCCTCGGGGAGGAGTTAGGAGAAACGTCCAGAAATAGCAGTGTTGTGGGGAGCTAAGGGTCTCTCTCTCTCTCTCTCTCTCCTTCTCTCCCACTTCCCTCCTTCCCAAGGGGACTTAGTCACTGAGGACCCTGCTTTTAATTAGCCCGGGCTTAGGGCATCCAGTCTGGGGAAAGCAGAACAAACTTTTAGATCTTCTCATCCCTGAGCAATTACATTTCAGAACTTTGTCAGCTTTTTGTTCAATGGGAAACCTAAAAGCTCACCAGAGGCTTCTCAATACCAAGGCTGCCTTCAAAAAGGCCCTAAGTCTAGGTTCCCAGACAATGTCTCATGCTCTAAGTAGGTCACCCCTCTGCTCTTTGTCCTAATCTCTTCCCAGGATTCTCTTAGATAATTGGAGTCAAAATCAGCTCCCTCCTCATCCAGCTATAGGAAGCTCCAACAACTGACTGAAAATATACCCCAATGTTTAAGGAAAGCCTGCATTTCGATCTCAAAGCTTAACTTCAGCAAACCCCCCCCCGCCCCCCCCAAACCTTTATTTCTCCTTGGCTCATTACACAGAGGCTCCTGATAATAACCCTGTAGACCCTTGAAAATGCCGTGAAGAAATTCCACCCCTAAATCCAACTCTGTTCTCCTCTACTGTCTCAGGTGTCCACTACTCTCATACCTGTGCACCTATTAGCACTCAAGCAGATGCTGGCAGATATTTATCTCCATGGCATGTCCCTAATCACCAGCTGGGCACTTCTATGTAGGAAGAGCTTAAGGACAACCTAATGGAGGCAGTTTTGTTTACAACCTAGAACGACGGGCAAAATTTAAAATGAATATCTGCTTAGTGCTGAAGTAAGACCCACATGTGAGACTTACAAAACATTTACGTAGATTTTTGGATTCAAGTTTAAACACACCTATTAAATCCAAGAGTGTCAACTGGTATGGAACAGTATGAGAATAATATTCCTTCCATTCCTCAAACTGTCTGATCCCAACCCAATTGCCATATAATCTCGGAAAAATTTCCTAAGCAGGCATCTACATTTTCTTTGCAAGAAAATGCTGGGAAAATCTGTTTCACAGCTTTTCTTGTCGTGTTCAGTTGCTCAGTAGTGTTCGACTCTTTGCCACCCCATTACTCTCTCACTTAACAACATTCAAAAAGTCTCTTCCATATCAATACTGTTGCCATACTGTTCTTACGTAGTTTTTCGTATTATTCATGTCCTTATTAGCAATCCCTCTATTAATATCTTTTTGTTGTTTTTTCTAATTTTCTTGTGAAAATTGATGTTATAAATTGTCAGACATTTATAAGTCTATACAAATTTTTTTATATGGAGCAAATCCATAGAGCTGGAATTTTTAGTTCAAAAGTTAAATATGTTTTAGCTATTTCCTTCCATTGGGACCATTTACACTCTATAGATTCTGGATTGTTTTTCACACCACTATGATATGTGAGTTGTGGATTTCCTGATCCACAACCAACCAAAGGGGTAATCAAAATTTCATTTTAATTTTAAATTGAAGGCAACAAAAATATCTCAAAAGAGAAATCAATTGGTAATCCATGGAAAATCTTTTCTTTTAATAAAAATTACTATAACTAACTAAAATGAAATTGAACAACTGATCCCACAATTTGTTAAATAAATGAATTCCTACTTAAAAACCTTCCCACACAGACAACTACAAGTTCAGATGGGTTTGCTGGTGAATTCTATCAAACATTTTTGGAAGAAATAACATGAACCCAACACAAAATCTTCTAGCAAACTGAGGAAAAGAGAACACTGCCCCATCCTTCTTATCAAACCAGAATCATTTTGATACTAAAGGCATCACAGGAAAATAAACCCACAAATCAATATTCCTCAGGAACATAGAAGCAAAACTCCTTAATAAAAATATTAAAAATTCAAATCCAGCAATATGTAAAGAAAACAATACATAATAACAAACTAGTGATTTTATTTCAGAAACACCAGGTTGGTTCATGTTAAGAGATTAATCAATATAAATAACTATATTAACAGAAGTAAAGAGAAAAACTACACAACCACTTCAATAGAGGCAGAAAAGCTATTTACTAAAAAAGAACAACCTTTGATTAAAACTCTCATTTATCTAGGAACCAAAGGAACCTTCCTCAAACTGAAAGTAGCATCTAACAAAATCATAATGCTAATATGAAGCCTGATAAAAGACAATGCCTTCTTCTAAGACAGGGAACACGACAGAGATATCTGTTCTCATCGCTTCTACTCAACTTCATACTGGAAGTGCTAACTAATACACTACAGAAAGAAAATGCAATGGAAAGTATACAGTTAGGTAATGAACAAAATTATTTATTTACAGACATAATTCTATTTGTAGAAAATCCTAAGAAGTCCACAAAAAAGTAACTAGAACTAATCAATGATTATCAAGGTCACAGGATAAAATCTCAGTATGCAAAAATTTCTTGCATTGCTCTAAACTTGCAATGAACATTGAAAATGGAAATAAAAAATATGTAACAATAATATTCAAAAACATGGAAAACTACAGAACACATTAAACAAACTATGTGCATGACATGTATACTTAAAATTGTAAAATATTGCTGAGAGAAGTTAAAGAGATCTAAATGGGTGAATTCAATGCAAAGAAATAGAGGAAAACAGTAGAATGGGAAAGACTAGAGATCTCTTCAAGAAAATTAGAGATACCAAGGGAACATTTCATGCAAAGATGGGCTCGATAAAGGACAGAAATGGTAGGGACCTAACAGAAGCAGAAGATATTAAGAAAAGGTGACAATAATACACAGAAGAACTGTACAAAAAAGATCTTCACGACCCAGATAATCACGATGGTATGATCACACACCTAGAGCCAGACATCCTGGAATGTGAAGTCAAGTGGGCCTTAGAAAGCAGCACTACGAACAAAGCTAGTGGAAGTGATGGAATTCCAGTGGAGCTATTTCAAATCCTGAAAGATGATGCTGTGAAAGTGCTGCACTCAATATGCCAGCAAATATGGAAAACTCAGCAGTGGCCAAAGGACTGGAAAAGGAAAGTTTTTATTCCAGTTCCAAAGAGAGGCAATGGCAAAGAATGCTCAAACTACCACACAATTGCACTCATCTCACACACTAGTAAAGTGATGCTTAAAATTCTCCAAGCCAGGCTTCAGCAATATGTGAACCCTGAACTTCCAGATGTTCAAGCTGGTTTTAGAAAAGGCAGAGGAACCAGAAATCAAATTGCCAACATCCACTGGATCATGGAAAAAGCAAGAGAGTTCCAGAAAAAACATCTATTTCTGCTTTATTGACTATGCCAAAGTCTTTGACTTTGTGGATCACAATCAACTGTGGAAAATTCTGAAAGAGATGGAAATACCAGACCACCTGACATGCCTCGTGAGAAACCTGTATGCAAGTCAGGAAGCAACAGTTAGAACTGAATATGGAACAACAGACTGGTTCCAAATAAGAAAAGGAGTACGTCAAGGCTGTATATTGTCACCCTGCTTATTTAACTTATATGCAGAGTACATCATGAGAAACGCTGGGCTGGAAGAAGCACAAGCTGAAATCAAGATTGCTGGGAGAAATGTCAATAACCTCAGATATGCAGATGACACCAGCCTTATGGCAGAAAGTGAAGAAGAACTAAAGAGCCTCTTGATGAAAGTGAAAGAGGAGAGTGAAAAAGTTGGCTTAAAGCTCAACATTCAGAAAACTAAGATCATGGCATCTAGTCCCATCACTTCATGGCAGATAGATGGGGAAACAGTGGAAACAGTGGCTGACTTTATTTTTCTGGGCTACAAAATCACTGCAGATGGTGATTGCAGCCATTAAATTAAAAGATGCTTACTCCTTGGAAGGAAAGTTATGACCAACCTAGATAGCATATTGAAAAGCAGAGACATTACTTTGCCAACAAAGGTCCATCTAGTCAAGCCTATGGTTTTTCCAATGGTCATGTATGGATGTGACAGTTGGACTATCAAGAAAGCTGAGCACTGAAGAATTGATGCTTTTGAACTGTGGTGTGGAGAAGACTCTTGAGAGTCCCTTGGACTGCAAGGAGATCCAACCAGTCCATCCTAAAGGAGATCAGTCCTGGGTGTTCATTGGAAGGACTGATGCTAAAGCTGAAACTACAATACCTGGTCACCTGATACGAAGAACTGACTCACTGGAAAAGACCCTGATGCTGGGAGGGATTGGAGGCAGGAAGAGAAGGGGACAACAGAGGATGAGATGGCTGGATGGCATCACTGACTCGATGGACGTGAGTCTGAGTGAACTCCGGGAGTTGGTGATGGACAGGGAGGCCTGGCATGCTGCGATTCATGGCGTCGCAAAGAGTCAGACATGACTGAACGACTGAACTGAACTGAACTGACACATATGATGCCTCCATATCGAACTTCCTTCTACCTCCCTCCTCATCCCATTCCTCTATGTTCTCACAAAGCACCAACTTTGGGTTTCCTGCATCATACGGCAAATTCCAACTGGCTATCTATTTTACATATGGTAATGTATTTATATATGTTTCAATGCTACTCTCTCAAATTATCCCACCCTCTCCCTCCTCACTGTGTCCAAAAGGTTTTTTCTTTATATTTGCTTCTCCTTTGCCTCCCGGCAAGTAGGATCATACACAAAAAAAAAACTCAAAATGGGTTAAAAACCTAAATGTAAGGTCAGAAACTGTAAAACTCTTAGAGGAAAACATAGGCAGAATACTCTTTATGTCATAGAATATGCTGTAACATAAATCATAGCAACATTCTCTGTGATTCACCTCCTGTGTGTGTGTGTGTGTGTGTGTGTTAGTCACTCAGTTGTGTTGGAGCCCACCAGTCTCCTCTGTCCATGGAATTCTCCAGGCAAGAATATTGGAGTGGGTAGTCATTCCCTGCTTGGGAGGTCTTCACGACCCAGGGATTGAACCAGGGTCTCCTGGGTTACAGCAGGATTCTTTACTGTCTGAGCTATCACAGAAGCACAACCCAATTCTTACAGTAATGAAATAAAAACAAAAATAAACTAATGGGGCCTAATTCAATTTAAAAGCTTTTGTATAACAAAGGAAATAATAAGCAAGATGAAAAGACAACCCTCAGAATGGGAGAAAATAATAGCAAATGAAACAACTGACAATGGTTTAATCATCAAAATATACAAGCAGCTCATGGAGCTCAATACCAGAAAAACAAACAACCCAATCAAAGAGTGGGCAAGAGACCTAAACAGACATTTCTCCAAAGAAGACATGAGTCAGTTCAGTTCAGTTCAGTTCAGTCGCTCAGTCGTGTCTGACTCTTTGCAACCCCATGAATCGCAGCACGCCAGGCCTCCCTGTCCATCACCAACTCCCGGAGTTCACTCAGACTCACGTCCATTGAGTCAGTGATGCTATCCAGCCATCTCATCCTCTGTCATCCCCTTCTCCTCCTGCCCTCAATCCCTCCCAGCATCAGACTCTTTTAGAATGAGTCAACTCTTCCCATGAGGTGGCCAAAGTACTGGAGTTTCAGCTTTAGCATCATTCCTTCCAAAGAACACCCAGGGCTGATCTCCTTCAGAATGGACTGGTTGGATCTCCTTGCAGTCCAAGGGACTCTCAAGAGTCTTCTCCAACACCACAGTTCAAAAGCATCAATTCTTCGGCTCTCAGCTTTCTTCACAGTCCAACTCTCACATCCATACATGACCACAGGAAAAACCATAGCCTTGACCAGACGGACTTTGTTGGCAAAGTAATGTCTCTGCTTTTGAATATGCTATCTAGGTTGGTCATAACTTTCCTTCCAAGGAGTAAGCATCTTTTAATTTAATGGCTGCAGTCACCATCTGCAGTGACTTTGGAATCCAAAAAAATAAAGTCTGACACTGTTTGCACTGTTTCCCCATCTATTTCCCATGAAGTGATGGGACCAGAGGCCATGATCTTCGTTTTCTGAATGTTGAGCTTTAAGCCAACTTTTTCAGTCTCCACTTTTTCACTTTCATCAAGAGGCTCTTTAGTTCTTCTTCACTTTCTGCCATAAGGCTGGTGTCATCTGCATATCTGAGGTTATTGATATTTCTCCCAGCAATCTTGATTCCAGCTTGTGCTTCTTCCAGCCTAGCATTTCTCATGATGTCCTCTGCATATAAGTTAAATAAGCAGGGTGACAATATACAGCCTTGACGTACTCCTTTTCCTATTTGGAACCAGTCTGTTGTTCCATGTCCAGTTCTAACTGTTGCTTCTTGACCTGCATATAGGTTTCTCAAGAGGCATGTCAGGTGGTCTGGTGTTCCCATCTCTTTCAGAATTTTCCACAGTTCACTGTGATCCACAAAGTCAAAGGCTTTGGCATAGTCAATAAAGCAGAAATAGATGTTTTTCTGGAACTCTCTTGCTTTTTCGATGATCCAGCAGATGTTGGCAATTTGATCTCTGGTTCGTCTGCCTTTTCTAAAACCAGCTTGAACATCTGGAAGTTCATGGTTCACGTATTGCTGAAGCCTGGCTTGGAGAATTTTGAGCATTTCTTTACTAGCATGTGAGATGAATGCAATTGTGCGGTAGTTTGAGCATTCTTTGGCATTGCCTTTCTTTGGGATTGGAATGTAAATTGACCTCTTCCAGTCCTGTGGCCACTGCTGAGTTTTCTAAATTTGCTGACATATTGAGTGCAGCACTTTCACAGCATCATCTTTCAGGATTTGGAATAGTTCCACTGGAATTCCATCACCTCCACTAGCTTTGTTCGTAGTGATGCTTTCTAAGGCCCACTTGACTTCACATTCCAGGATGTCTGGCTCTAGGTGAGTGACCACACCATCGTGATTATCTTGATCGTGAGGATCTTTTTTATACAGTTCTTCTGTGTATTCCTGCCACCTCTTCTTAATATCTTCTGCTTCTGTTAGGTCCATATCATTTCTGTCCTTTATCGAGCCCATCTTTGCATGAAATGTTCCCTTGGTATCTCTAATTTTCTTGAAGAGATCTCTAATCTTTCCCATTCTGTTGTTTTCCTCTATTTCTTTGCATTGGTCGCTGAGGAAGGCTTTCTTATCTCTCCTTGCTATTCTTTGGAACTCTGCATTCAGATGGATATATCTTTCCTTTTCTCCTTTGCTTTTTGCTTCTCTTCTTTTCACAGCTACTTGTAAGTCCTTTTCAGAGAGCCATTTTGCTTTTTTGTATTTCTTTTCCATGGGGATGGTCTTGATCCCTATCTCCTGTACAACATCACGAACCTCCGTCCATAGTTCATTAGGCACTCTATCTATCAGATCTAGGCCCTTAAATCTATTTCTCACTTCCGTTGTATAACCATAAGGGATTTGATTTAGGTCATACCTGAATGGTCTAGTGGTTTTCCCTACTTTCTTCAATTTCAGTCTGAATTTGGCAATAAGGAGTTCATGATCTGAGCCACAGTCAGCTCCCAGTCTTGTTTTTGCTGACTGTATAGAGCTTCTCCATCTTTGGCTGCAAAGAATATAATCAATACAGATGGCTAATAAACATATGAAAAGATGCTCAACATCTTCAACTGATTTTAAATGCAGAAATTGTTGGTGAAGAAATGGAGCAACTAGAACTCTCAGACCCTTTTGGTGGGAATGCACAGTTAAACATACACTAACCATGGTGGTGGTGGTGGTGGTTTAGTTGCTACGTCATGTCTGACTCTTGTGACCCCATCAACTGTAGCCTGCCAGGATCCTCTGTCCATGGGATTTCCCAGGCAACATACAAACCTGTAATTCCACTATTGGATAGTTTCCCAGGATGAATGAAATCATATATCCACCAGACATGCTTATGAACATTGATGGTTTTACTTACAATAAACTGCTGACAACCCAATGACAATCATTAGGTCAATGGATAAATAAATGGTGGCTCATCTAGACAGTGGAATACCACTCAGCAATAAAAACGAATGAACTGTTGATGGATGTATCATCACCAATAAGTCTCTACATGGTTATGTTAAGCAAAAGAATCAAGACATAAAGTCAATACTACATTTTTCATTAATAAACTTTAGAAAAGCAGAATTCAGTGTGAGGGACTTCCCTGGTGGTATGGTGGTTAAGACGCCACACTTCCACTGCAGCAAAGTCTTTGCAGCAATGTAGCTAAGCATCCCCCTCTACCCAAATACCTTTTCCCTCACATCTATACAGGCATTATTCCAAGAGTCTACTCAGACATAGGAGAAGGCAATGGCACCCCAATCCAGTACTCTTGCCTGGAAAATCCCATGGATGGAGGAGCCTGGTGGGCTGCAGTCCATGGGGTCGCCAAGAGTCAGACACGACTGAGCGACTTCACTTTCACTTTTCACTTGCATGCACTGGAGAATGAAATGGCAACCCACTCCAGTGTTCTTGCCTGGAGAATCCCAGGGATGGGGGAGCCTGGTGGGCTGCCGTCTATGGGGTCATGCAGAGTCGGACACGACTGAAGCAACTCAGACATAAAACAAACTCATAGATTCTTTATCAAAATGATTTTCTGCAAGTATAGATGTGCATGTGTGTATGTGTGTGTGTGTGTGTATTTGGCTGTTATGTAAGATAATATTCTTCATCAAATATACTCTGTCAGAGAAAAGATAATGTCCATTATGTTCACTGATAAATTTTCAGGACATTGTCTGAAAAACAACTGTTATTATGCAATATTGTTAAATTTCCAGTCTTTGATTATGCTAGTAAAGTGATGCTTAAAATTCTCCAAGCCAGGCTTCAGCAATATGTAAACCCTAAACTTCCAGATGTTCAAGCTGGTTTTAGAAAAGGCAAAGGAACCAGAGATCAAATTGCCAACATCCTCTGGATCATCAAAAAAGCAAGAGAGTTCCAGAAAAACATCTATTTCTGCTTTATTGACTATGCCAAAGCCTTTGACTGTGTGGATCACAATCAACTGTGGACAATTCTGAAGGAGATGGGAATACTAGACCACCTGACCTGTCTCTTGAGAAACCTATATGCAGGTCAAGAAGCAACAGTTAGAACTGGACATGGAACAACAGACTGGTTCCAAATAGGAAAAGGAGTACGTCAAGGCTGTATATTGTCACCCTGCTTATTTAACTTATATGCAGAGTCCATCATGTGAAATACCAGGCTAGATGAAGCACAGGCTGGAGTCAAGATTGCTGGGAGAAATGTCAATAACCTCAAATATGCAGATGACACCACCCTTATGGCAGAAAGTGAAGAAGAACTAAAGAGCCTCTTGATGAAGGTGAAAGAGGAGAGTGAAAAAGCTGGCTTAAAGCTCAACATTCAGAAAACTAAGGTCATGGCATCCAGTCCCATCACTTCATGGTAAATAGATGGGGGAAACAGTGGAAACAGTGGTTGACTTTATTTTTCTGGGCTCCAAAATGACTGCAGATGGTGATTGCAGCCATGAAATTAAAAGACACTAACTCCTTTGAAGGAAAGTTATGACCAACCTAGATAGCATATTGAAAAGCAGAGACATTACTTTGCCAACAAAGTCCGTCTAGTCAAGGCTATGGTTTTTCCTGTGGTCATGTATGGATGTGAGAGTTGGACTGTGAAGAAAGCTGAGAGCCGAAGAATTGATGCTTTTGAACTGTGGTGTTGGAGAAGACTCTTGGGAGTCCCTAGGACATCAAGGAGATCCGACCAGTCCATCCTAAAGGAGATCAGTTCTTTGTGTTCATCGGAAGGCCTGATGTTGAAGCTGAAACTCCAATACTTTGGCCACCTGATGGGAAGAGCTGACTCATTTGAAAAGACCCTGATGCTGGGAAAGATTGAGGGCAGGAAGAGAAGGGGACAACAGAGCATGAGATGGTTGGATGGCATTACTGAGTCAAAGGACATGGGTTTGGGTGAACTCCAGGAGTTGGTGATGGACAGGAAGGCTTGGCATGCTGCAGTTCATGGGGCCACAAAGAGTCAGACACGACTGAGTGACTGAACTGAACTTAACTGAAGTTGAACTATATTCAGTGTTTTTTTTATTTTTTTCCAGTGTTTTAAAAGCAATTATATTTGTCTTTAGTGAGCTTATCAGTTTAGAAGTAAACTTTATGTACCAATAAAATAAACTTTTATTTCACATTTTTATTTTTATGTTTTATTATTTTCATGCATAAATATTTAATTCTTATGAGCTAAATTTAACAATCTTTCAGTATTCTGGGATCTGTGTTTCTTTATAAAAGCCCACATACATATTCTTTGGTAACTTAAAAAGAAAAACAATTTCATTTGTTGATTTTTGTATTTAAATCCATTTGAACCACTTAGAATTTAATTTAAAGCATGCCATATAGATCCAGGGTTATGGGTTTTTCAGATATTTTGTGAATTCAATACATATTTCTAAAATAAAGGGAAATGAGGGAGAAAAAGAGAGAAATCAACAGAGGGGAGAGGGAAGTAGATGGATGGAGGCAGGGAAGAAAAAAGAGAAAGAGAAGAACAAGCTTAGGGCAAAAATTCTCCTTCCTCTGGATTGTGGCCAGAAGTGCCATATTTGGAGGTAAAAGAACAAGAGATTAGGCTGACTAGTGATACAATAAGGGTCAAAGACTGTTAGAGAAGGAAAGAAAGCATCTTCCACAACTGTATCTACATATGATGAGCCTGACACCCAGAGAGACTGAGGAACTGGTTCAGTTCAGTTTAGTCGCTCAGTCGTGTCCTATTCTTTGCAACCCCATGGACTGCAGTGTGCCAGGCCTCCCTGCCCATCACCAACTCCAGGAGTTTACTCAAATTCATGCCCATTGAGTCAGTGATGCCATCTACCCATCTCATCCTCTGTCGTTCCCTTCTCCTCCCACCTTCAATCTTTCCCAGCATCAGGGTCTTTTCCAATGAGTCAGTTCCTCGCATCAGGTGGCCAAAGTACTGGAGTTTCAGCTTCAGCATCAATCCTTCCAATGAATATTCAAGACTGATCTCCTTCAGAATGGACTGGTTGGATCTCCTTGCAGTCCAAGGGACTCTCAAGAGTCTTCTCCAACACCACAGTTAAAAGCATCAATTCCTCGGTGCTCAGCTTTCCTTATAATCCAACTCTCACATCCATACATGATTACTGGAAGAACCATAGCCTTGACTAGATGGACCTTTGTTGACAAAGTAATGTCTCTGCTTTTTAATATGCTATCTAGGTTGGTCATAACTTTCCTTCCAAGGAGTTGCTGCTGCTGCTAAGTCACTTCAGTCATGTCTGACGCTGTTCAACCCCATAGACGGCGGCCCACCAGGCTCCCCCATCCCTGGAGTGGGCTGCCATTTCCTACTCGAATGCATGAAAGGGAAAAGTGAAAGTGAAGTCGCTCAGTCGTGTTCGACTCTTCACGACCCCGTGGTCTGCAGCCTACCAGGCTCCTCCGTCCATGGGATTTTCCAGGCAAGAGTACTAGAGTGGGGTGCCATTGCCTTCTCCATCCAAGGAGTTAGTGTCTTTTAATTTCATGGCTGCAATCACCATCTGCAGTGATTTTGGAGGCCCCCCAAATAAAGTCAGCCACTGTTTCCACTGTTTCCCTGTCTATTTGCCATGAAGTGATGGGACCAGAGGCCATGATTTAGTTTTCTGAATGTTGAGCTTTAAGCCAACTTTTTTACTCTCAACTCTTTCACTTCCATCAAGAGGCTCTTTAGTTCTTCTTCACTTTCTGCCATAAGGCTGGTGTCATCTGCATATCTGAGGTTATTGATATTTCTCCTGGCAATCTTGACTCCAGCCTGTGCTTCATCTAGCCCGGTATTTCACATGATGGACTCTGCATATAAGTTAAATAAGCAGGGTGACAATATACAGCCGTGATGTACTCCTTTTCCTATTTGGAACCAGTCTATTCCATATCCAGTTCTAACTGTTGCTTCTTGACCTGCATATAGGTTTCTCAAGAGACAGGTCAGGTGGTCTGGTATTCCCATCTCTTTCAGAATTTTCCACAGTTGATTGTGATCCACACAGTCAAAGGCTTTGGCATAGTCAATAAAGCAGAAATAGATGTTTTTTTCTGGAATTCTCTTGCTTTTTTGATGATCCAGCAGATGTTGGCAATTTGATCTCTGGTTCCTCTGCCTTTTCTAAAACCAGCTTGAACATCTGGAAGTTCAGGGTTCACATATTGCTGAAGCCTGGCTTGGAGAATTTTAAGCATCACTTTACTAGTGTGTGAGATGAGTGCAATTGTGTGGTAGTTTGAGCATTCTTTGGCACTTCCTTTATTTTGGATTAGAATGAAAACTGACCTTTTCCAGTCCTGTGGTCACTGCTGAGTTTTCTAAATTGGCTGGAATATTGAGTACAGCACTTTCACACCATCATCTTTTAGGATTTGAAATAGCTCAACTGGAATTCCATCACCTCCACTAGCTTTGTTCATAGTGATGCTTTCTAAGGCACACTTGACTGCACATTCCAGAATGTCTGGCTGTAGGTGACTGATCACACCATCGTGATTATCTGGGTTGTGAAGATCTCTTTGTACATTTCTTCTGTGTATTCCTGCCATGTCTTTTTAATGTCTTCTGCTTCTGTTGGTCTCTACCATTTCTGTCCTTTATTGAGCCCATCTTTGCATGAAATGTTCCCTTGGTATCTGTAATTTTCTTGAAGAGATCTCTAGTCTTTCCCGTTCTATTGTTTTCCTCTATTTCTTTGCATTGATCACTGAGGAAGGCTGTCTTATCTCTCCTTGCTATTCTTGGGAACTCTGCATTCAAATGGGTATATCTTTTTTTTTTTTTTTGAGTGTGATCTCTCAGTCACTTTTATTTTTTTAATTTAAATTTATTTATTTTAATTGGAGGTTAATTACTTTACAATATTGTATTGGTTTTGCCATACATCAACATGAATCCACCATAGATATACACGTGTTCCCCATCCCGAACCCCCCTCCCTCCTCCCTCCCCATACCATCCCTCTGGGTCGTCCCAGTGCACCAGCCCCAAGCAACCAGTATCATGCATTGAATTAGGACTGGCAATTCGTTATGATATTGTACATGTTTCAATGCCATTCTCCCAAATCATCCCACCCACTGCCTCTCCCACAGAGTCCAAAAGACTGTTCTATACATGTGTGTCTCTTTTGCTGTCTTGCATACAGGTTTATCATTACCATCTTTCTAAATTCTATATATATGCGTTAGTATACTGTATTGGTGTTTTTCTTTCTGGCTTACTTCACTCTGTATAATAGGCTCCAGTTTCATCCACCTCATTAGAACTGATTCAAATGTATTCTTTTTAATGGCTGAGTAATACTCCATTGTGTATATGTACCACTGCTTTCTTATCCATTCATCTGCTGATGGACATCTAGGTTGCTTCCATGTCCTGGCTATTATAAACAGTGCTGCAATGAACATTGGGGTACACGTGTCTCTTTCAATTCTGGTTTCCTCAGTGTGTATGCCCAGCAGTGGGATTGCTGGATCATAAGGCAGTTCTATTTCCAGTTTTTTAAGGAATCTCCACACTGTTCTCCATAGTGGCTGTACTAGTTGGCATTCCCACCAACAGTGTAAGAGGGTTCCCTTTTCTCCACACCCACTCCAGCATTTATTGCTTGTAGACTTTGATTGCAGCCATTCTGACTGGCATGAAATGGTACCTCATTGTGCTTTTGATTTGTATTTCTCTGATAATGAGTGATGTTGAGCATCTTTTCATGTGTTTGTTAGCCATCTGTATGTCTTCTTTGGAGAAATGTCTATTTAGTTCTTTGGCCCATTTTTTGATTGGGTCATTTATTTTTCTGGAGTTGAGCTGTACGAGTTGCTTGTATATTTTTGAGATTAGTTGTTTCTCAGTTGCTTCATTTGCTATTTTTTTCTCCCATTCTGAAGGCCGTCTTTTCACCTTGCTTAGAGTTTCCTTTGTTATGCCAAAGCTTTTAAGTTTAATTAGGTCCCATTTGTTTATTTTTCCTTTGATTTCCAATATTCTGGGTGGTGGGTCATAGAGGATCCTGCTGTGATGTATGTTGGAGAGTGTTTTGCCTATGTTCTCCTCTAGGAATTTTATAGCTTCTGGTCTTATGTTGAGATCTTTAATCCATTTTGAGTTTCTTTTTGTGTATGGTGTTAGAAAGTGTTCTAGTTTCATTCTTTTACAAGTGGTTGACCAGTTTTCCCAGCACCACTTGTTGAAGAGATTGTCTTTAATCCATTGTATATTCTTGCTTACTTTGTCAAAGATAAGGTGTCTGTAGGTGTGTGGATTTATCTCTGGGCTTTCTATTTTGTTCCATTGATCTATATTTCTGTCTTTGTGCCAGTACCATACTGTCTTGATGACTGTGGCTTTGTAGTAGAGCCTGAAGTCAGGCAGGTTGATTCCTCCAGTTTCATTCTTCTTTCTCAAGATTGCTTTGGCTATTCGAGGTTTTTTGTATTTCCATACAAATTGTGAAATTATTTGTTCTAGCTCTGTGAAGAATACCGTTGGTAGCTTGATAGGGATTGCATTGAATCTATAGATTGCTTTAGGTAGTATACTCATTTTCACTATATTGATTCTTCTGATCCATGAACATGGTATATTTCTCCATCTATTAGTGTCCTCTTTGATTTCTTTCACCAGTGTTTTATAGTTTTCTAAAAAAAAAAAAAAATCAAATGGGTATATCTTTCCTTTTCTCCTTTGCTTTTCACTTCTCTTCTTTTCACAACTATTTGTAAGGCATCCTCAGACAGCCATTTTGCTTTTTTGTATTTCTTTTTCTTGGGGATGGTCTTGATTCCTGTCTCCTGTACAATGTCACAAATCTCCATCCATAGCTCATCATGCACTCTATCTATTAGATCTAGTTCCTTAAATCTATTTCTCACTTTCACTGTATAGTCATAAGGGATTTAATTTAGGTCATACCTGAATGGTCTAGTGGTTTTCTCCACTTTCTTCAATTTCAGTCTGAATTTGGCAATAAGGAGTTCATGATCTGAGTTAGAGTCAGCTCCCAGTCTTGTTTTTGCTGACTGTATAGAGCTTTTCCATCCTTGGCTGCAAAGAATATAATCAATCTGATTTTGGTGTGATGTCCATGTGTAGAGTCTTCTCTTGTGTTGTTGGAAGAGGGTGTTTTCTATGACCAGTGCATTCTATTGACAGAACTCTATTAGCCTTTGCCCTGCTTCTTTCTGTACTCCAAGGCCAAATTTGCCTGTTACTCCAGGTGTTTCTTGATTTCCTCCTTTTGTGTTCCAGTCCCCTCAGCTTGTTCTGCATTACTGGTCGGGGCATAGACTTGGATTGCCATGATATTGAATGGTTTGCCTTGAAAATGAACAGAGATCATTCTGTCGTTTTTGAGATTGCACTATACAAATGCTAGACTCCAAAACTAGACCAACATTCAACACCCACACCCAAACACACACACCCCACACCTCTTATTTATGTGCTTCTGGAGACCTAGGACGGACCTCCCTGCCTCTGGGTGTTAGTTTGAACACATCTGCTGTATTATACAACCCCCCCAGGGGCTTCTTGCTTTCCTTATCATTGCTACAAAGAGCACCTGCTGGAACCTAGTTTCCCATCCAGTCCAGTTCCGTTTTGAAACTCAGCAGGCCTTCTAAGATTAGAACAGGGTAGACAGAACCAGGTACACTCATCTCTGAAACAAGGGACAGCAAGAGAGCTGTTCATGTGATTTCCCCATAGAACTCATTCTCTCTTTCCAGCCCTACATCAACCACATTGCTGCCCTATGTTATTGGATAGAAACAATGAGCATTAAATCATGGACTTGACATAAGTCTTGGACACATTTTAGCTGTGTGGGTCACTGTCCCATCCTTAAGGGTCTCATATCTCCATGTCAGACTCTGGGTACCACAAGTAGGAGGCTCCACTAGTGGACATTCTAAGAATCTCTCACCACACTTAGGAACTAAGATTCATCACAGGGTCCAGGGATTGAATGAACAAAGAACAGTGCAAGAAAAGGACTGGGTTTAGATTCAGTCATAGCAGTTGTCAGAAGCTGGAAAAACTAAGGAGCCTCCAGAGAGAGGCACAGTTCCAGCAACCTTCTGATTTTAGCTTCCTTGGACCTGTAAGAAGACTTCCCTGGTGACTCAATGGTAAAGAATCTACCTGCCAATGCAAGAGGCTCAGATTCAATCCCTGGGTCAGGAAGATCCCCTGGAGGAGAAAATGACAACCCACTCCAGTGTTCTTGCTGAGAAATGGACAGAGGAGCCTGGTGGGCTACAGTCCATGAGGTCACAAGAGTTGGACTTGACATCAAATAAGCAGCAACAATGACCTTTTCCTAGATCCAGAGGTTCAGACCCTCCAGTCTTATACCATAGCCATTGGGCAATTCCAACAGGATATATGCTTGTGGGGTATGAACCAGGACCCAAAAGATTCTAAAGAGTCACCACTATATGCTCCAGGAACTCAAGTCATTATTAAAGTCCAGCCCAGATGGAAGGGTCCCTACCCTGTAATACTTTCTTCCCCCACAGCAGTCAAGGTACCAAGACATGACTTCTGGATTCACTACTCACGAGTCAAGCCATGGAAGAAAACAGAAGAGGACACTCAATACACCTGTGAGCCCCTGGGAGAGCTCAGATACCTATTAAGAACTACAAATGAGTGCCATTCTAATGAACACCCCCAAAATCTGGTTTCTGGGGATAATATTTCTCAGGATAACTCTAAGGAGCCAACACAGCTTGACAGAGATTGTACTCCAAGACAGGAGATAGATCTTCTGATCCCTGAACAAGGAGGGACTTGAGCTATCCTGGCGATGTGAATTTAAAATTGACCAATGTCCCTACTAGTCCTTGTTATGCTATATTGATAATGATTATGATTATTCCATGTACTGTCAATTGTCTAACCTGTTTTGTCTCTGCCCAGGTCAACCAGCTACAACATGCAGTGCCAGTTCAACAAAGATATAAAACTACAGCTAACCACGGAATATATCACACACCCTTGGACACTGCTATAAGGGCTCTGAGGATTGAGACTAGCAAGATGGGGAGGCCCAATACACCTCACCACCCCAGTTCAGCAGGAAGTAGCCAGAAAGACCTCAACGCCCCTATTCCCAAAGAATTGGGCCTCCCATCTCTTGAGGGGGGAATGTTAGGTAGGTAGAATAGGGAAAAGGAGTCCAAAATGGCGGTGGCTAAGACAAGGAAGGTCTGAGGACCAGAGTGAAGACTTCAGGCAGAACAAACAGAACAAACAGCACTCCTGGCTAAGCCCAATTTGCATAGGGCCGGCCCAGGTGGAGGAAAAAACATATAAAAGGAGGAGCCAAAGCGCTTTACGTGCGTGCACTCTTTTCTTTCTCTCTCTCTTTCTCTCTCACTCTCCTGCTATCTTCTAAATAAAATAGAGCTGTAATACTGATTTGCCTAAAAAAGAAAGAAATATAGGCATATAGAGTCTTTAAGATAATAAATTTGTAGTGTTTAAGCCACCAAATATCTAGAAATTTGCTACAGAAGCAATAGAAAATACAGCCATGAGGCCTACACAAGCCCAGCAGTGCACTTGCCTGTCAATTCTCAAGTTCTGCTTTGACTGGCCATCCTGTCTTTCCTTCTGAGCTCCTACCAGCAACGCATTCCTTTCTTCTATCATCCTCCCCCCATTTCTGTCCAGAATCATCTAAAAAATTTTTATTATCAATGGCTCTGTCTTAAAAATTCAGTTCTGGATTCAGATCCTCCAGAATGGTCATCTGGGAAACTCCTTTCAGCCCTTGTGGTTCTTTAACTCAGGACCACTGGGCACTTTCCTGGTTGGAAAGCTTTTGCTTGCTGTCTCTTTGTCATCATGTCTGTCTGGGTGGGGTTGGCGGGGGACGGCTAAGCCAGGTGGTGCACATAAATTCTGAACTCCTCCGAGATGAAGGACTGTGACTCAGAGTTTATCAGGGAGCTGGATCCACTACCACCTTGTCTTCGCTCACCCCCCAGGTGTGCATTTTCCCAAAGGACTCAGACCAGCCCTGTTCAGTCTCGTCAGCTCCCAAGATGTGTTTGTCAGGGGCTCTGCCTTTGAGGGGAAGGTTTCTCCACTTAAGCTTACACCTGTAATTCCCCACCTCCACTGATGACATTTTGGAAAATTCAGACAAGAGGGTGCTGCGATCTAGGGTCTCCATTCCCTGTCTCTCCAGTCTCTGAACCTTGGATCTGGGGGGGCGCAAATTCTCCAAATGGCAACTCTGGATCTAACCCTAGCCAGGCATCCAGTCTGCCACAATTTTAGTCCAGCCGGGTAAGTTTCTCTGCACTTTTTCCATGATCTCATTTTTTTCCCACAGTCCTGGGAGGAAGGCAAGGGCCAGGAACCAATCCCAAGCCATTGTCTTCTTAGAGGTATCTTGCTCTTTCTCCCTTTCCTCATTCAGAGCTCTTTCTCAGATGTTACTTCCTCCGAGCAGCAAGCCTCTCATTAATCTGAGGAGTAACACCAGTGTCTCTTCATCCCCAGAGGGCTCCTTGCTTTCCTGTCATCCCCACAGAGAACACTTTGCTGGAGCCTGAGTTCCCATCCAGGATAAGCTCAGCTGTAAACCACATCAAGAAGCCAGGAGCAAGAGAGAGCACCAAGAACACTCATCCTTGGGGAAGAAGATATAGTGTTTTCCTCTGGTCTCAAGAAAGCCTTCTTTCCCACCTTCAGGTCCCACATCAGTCCTGCTGCACTGGGATCTGTGGTGACACAGGGTAAGCATTTAACTAGGAAATTCTCATAAGGGTTAGAGATGTTATAGCTTGTGGAGCCACTCACACTGCAGGGCACCCCCATTCCAGCTATGCACAAGCCCCTGTCCACCCCTGCCAGCTGAAACTCACTAACCCAAGGTGATGGACTGCAGGTCACACCTCAATCATGTCATGGACTGGACCCAATAGGCAGGAATCTCTAGACATGGATTTCTTCACAGGAGCAGCTCAAAAAGAAGACGTAGTGCTTAGAGGCTAAAGTGAGTGACTTGGGTTTGCTTGGGGGTCAGGCTTGCAGAGAGCACAGACATAGGACTGGGTTTGAATTGACCAGTGCTGGGTATAGATTTTAGCCCTACCATTAAGGTTTGCCGGGCTTCCCCAGTGGCTCAGCAATAAAGAATCTGCCTGCAAGGTAGGAGACACAGGAGAAGCAGGTTCCATCTCTGGGAAGATACCCTGGAAGAGGACATGGCAGCCCACTCCAATGTTCTTGCCTGGAGAATCCCATGAGCAGAGGAACCTGGCGGGTTTCAGTAGTCCATGGGGTCACAAAGAGTTGGACATATCTGAGCACACACTCACACACAAGGTTTGCCAGTGGGTACAAGGCTGACAGAGGGAGAGCCCCTCTTCTTTAAACTGGAACGCCATGGCTGGTGGCCAGGATACAGCTTCAGATGCAGCTTTTATGGGGCCAGAGAGAAGGCCCCCTACACACGTCTTGAATCTTTCCACTTCTGATCATTTGTACTGCAAAATTTATTTTCCTTGAAAATTGAAAATTAAAAAATATATATATATATCCTTTTAGTGAACTGAAATTCTAAAGGACAGAATAAAGCTTGGAAATTTCACACACCCCCACTACACACACCTTCACACACATATTGACTCTAAAGAATCATAGGTCAAAGAAAATTTAAGTTCATTGGCGTCATATGATGACAATGATTACAAAGACAACGACTGATTTCTTAGCCCCTGGTCCATGCCCATCACTGTAACTAAGCAATTGATTCATTTAATCTCTGTCTTAGCTCACGAAGCTAGTACTATTATTATCTTCATTTTATATCTGAGTAAGCTGAGCACTGAAGAATTGATGCTTTTGAATTGTGGTGTTGGAGAAGACTCTTGAAAGTCCCTTGGACTGCAAGGAGATCCAACCAGTCCATCCTAAAGGAAATCAGTCCTGAATATTCATTGGAAGGACTGATCCTGAAGCTGAAACTCCAACACTCTGGCCACCTGATGTGAAGAGCTGATTCATTTGATAAGACCCTGATGCTGGGAAAGATTGAGGGCAGGAGGAGAAGGGGACAACAGAGGATGAGATGGTTGGATGGCACCACTGACTCAATGGGCATGGGTTTGAGTGGACTCCGGGAGTTGGTGATGGACAGGGAGGCCTGGTGTGCTGCGGTTCATGGGGTCACAAAGAGTCAGACATGACTGAGTGAGCGAACTGAACTGAACTGAGGCTGAGGCTAAGAGAGGGAAGTAATAGAGAGCAGCAGATTTATGTTCGACAAACATCAGATCAGAATCCAGCCTCAGTCCGGAGCTTATGCTCCAAACCACTAGGGTTGAGTGGGCAGAGTCAGGATGTGGCAAGGGGTGGGATGGGAAGGGGGCCACTGCCTCATCAGAGCAGTGCCCGCCACTGGCTAGAACGCAGATGCTCTTCGTCTCTGTCTAGCTCCAGGCTGGTCTCTGTGCCCGCCTGTGTTCCTCTGCTCCCCACCTTTGCATACATACACCAGGGGGTCCTCCCCAAAGGATGCTAATTTATTGGCTCAAAACTCTGACTTCCCATTCATTTCATGATTGCAACTGGAGAAATGTGAGTTATGGAGGGTCCTCCAGAGAGACAGCCCAGAAAGACAGAAAGGGAGCTTTAAGAGGGCTCTCAGACTCTCTGGGTCATGATACAGACTCCCAGCATCACCCTACACTCAGGGCATCAGGATGACTGACACAAATTCTCTCTTTCTATGCCCCTCCTCTCCTTATCTCTGTCTGTTTCTCCCTCTCATCTATTGGGTGTTCCTCTCCTACTCCTCCATTTCTATTTCATTCCATTCTTGCCTTCTCTCTAAATGTCTGTTGCCATGTTGTCTTTCGTCATCTGCTCCTGTCAGTTTCCTCTCTTCTTATCAGTAGATTTCCATGTTTTTCCTTCTGTGATTCCCTGTTTCTCAATGATTCTCATATTCCCATTTATTTCTCTCTTTATCTCTCCTTCTGTTAACCCATGACCACCTACTAGCCTCTCTTTCTCTGCCTTTAGCCTTGTTTCACAGTCATTGGTTCTCTCTGTCTGTCTCTCTCTGTCTCTCCATCAATGTCTCTTGTTTCCTTTCCCCTCAAGCTCCCAGTCCCGGGATCATGGCAAATCTGAGCCACCCTTCTGAATTTATCCTCTTGGGCTTCTCCCCTCTTGGTGAACTGCAGATCCTGCTCTACGGGCCCTTCTTTGTGCTTTATCTTCTTGCCTTCATAGGAAACATAGTCATCATCATTGTGATCTTTGTTGACACCCACCTCCACATGCCCATGTACTTCTTCCTGGGCAACTTTTCCCTGCTGGAGATCCTGGTGACCATGACTGCCGTGCCCAGGATGCTCTCTGACTTGCTGACCCCCTACAAGGTCATCTCCTTCACTGGCTGCATGGTCCAGTTCTACTTCTACTTCTCCCTGGGCTCCACCTCCTTCCTCATCCTGTCCGACATGGCCCTGGACCGCTTTGTGGCCATCTGCCATCCCCTGCACTATGGCACTTTGATGAGAGGGGCTGTGTGTGCCCAGCTAGCAGGGGCTGCCTGGGCAACTCCTTTCCTGGCCATGGTGCCCACTGTTCTCTCCCGGGTTCATCTCAGTTATTGCCATGGCAACGTCATTAACCACTTCTTCTGTGACAACACACCTCTGCTGCAGCTGTCCTGCTCAGACACCAGGCTGCTGGAATCCTGGGACTTTGTGATGGCCTTGGCCTTCATCCTCAGTTCCTTCCTGGTGACCCTCATCTCCTACGGCTACATCGTGAGCACCGTGCTACATATCCCCTCTGCCAGCGGCCGCCAGAAGGCCTTTTCCACATGCAGCTCTCACCTCACCCTGGTCTTTATTGGCTACAGCAGCACCATCTTCCTCTATGTCCGGCCTGGCAAAGCACACTCTTCGGAGGCCAACAAGACTGTGGCCCTGGTGACGTCTGTCCTCACCCCCTTCCTCAACCCCTTTATCCTCACCCTCCGCAATGAGACGTTCAAGGCTGTGCTACGAGGCCAGACGCAGAGGCTGAAAGGCCTTCTCCAGGCATTGTGAGGGGCCTGAGGACTCAGCCAGGCTCAGTCAGCCAGGTCGTTCTGTGAGGAGGCAGGGCACCAGCCTGGGGTGGAATGACCCCTGTTGAGTTTCTTTTGGATTTTCCCTCTGTGCCTGAGAGTGGTAACCAGAATGAGTCCTTGGTAGCACCCTGGCTGGCTTGACGGTCTCAAAGACCATGTGGAATCCCCCCCGTTTTCCACTAGCAGTTACAAGAACTCGGAATGTAACCTGGGGAACCACAAGTGGGGCTTTTAATAAAGGGAAGTGCATGAGCTTGCCATTCAAAAAAGGGCAGACAGAAAATTTTCTCTGATTAAAAAATGCTACCCAGCCCCAGTGTGTGTGCATGTGTGTGTGTACACACATGCATGTGTCCCACTGCTAAGTGTGTGCACCATGAGTGTTTGGTCTACATGGAACTAAGCTAAAAAGCAACACTTACCAAAGTCATTATCTTTCGAGTGTATAGAGTTCATCGCATAAGAATTCATCTGTTCATTCATTTCAGGAACGCTGAGTAGACTCTGTGTGTCAGGCCCCACAACTGCGTCAGGTGCAGGGTAAAATGTAGACAAGACATTGATAGTTTTCAAATCTCTTAGCTCTATGAAGGGAAAGAATGGTATGATAAAGAGCAGCTTACAGGGACTTTGCTGGCAATTCAATGGTTAAGACTCTGTGCTTCCATGGCAGGAGGTGCAGATTTGACTCCTGGTCAGGAAACTAAGATCCTACATGGTATGTGATGTGGCAAAAAAAGTAAAAAAAAAGATCTGCTTATGCGGCAGGGGACGTGTAATGATGGATTCAAAGAAAGGTTTATGGAAGCAGATAAGAGGGACATTGAGACCAGACTGAGGACTGGGGGACAGTTTCCTGATAAGGTGATGCTGAGTAACACTTTGAACATAAGATGGACAGTATGAGAAGGCACTCCACCAGCTAAGCCTTGTGCAGAGAAAATAAATTTAAAGAAAGCAAGATAAATCTTCATTAGTATAAGAAATAAGAACAAATCTTTCAGGAATTGTATGCATTCTAGGGAAGAAATATTAAGAGATTTTTGTCATTGTTCAGTCACACAGTCATGTCCAACTCTTTGTGACCTCATAGACTGCAGCACACCAGACTTTCCTATTCTTCACCATCTCTCAGAGTTTGCTCAAACTCCTGTCCATTGAGTCAATGATGCCAACAGAGACTTTTAGAAAGATAAAAATAAACTATTCTACTGCATGCTTAGAAACATTCACCTACTTGAAGGCAGAAGATTGTGGTGAATACAGTAAATTCCTTGTCCAGTCATTATATTCACATGCACACACACACGTTCCTGAAGGCCTATTAGGTTCCATATTCCCTCAGGAATGAAATGTCAACTCCCATTGAGTTTCCCTCCCACAACTCATGTGTGAAATTTTCCAAATCCTTCAGGTACATTCTCCTCAGAATCATGTTCTCTTCGCTTTCATTCTATCTGGGATTTTTTGAAACAACCCCAGTGTAAACTATTCTGCCAAGCTATTTCTGTAAAAACAGTTAAATTTACCAAATGGCATTTCCCAGTAAACGTTATTGAGTTCATTCATCAAGACAGTACTCCTAGCCCTGCTTATAAGATGAGAACAAAAATGACCAATTCACCAGGAACATCAAGCTTAGCTCTGCTGTGTGGAAGTGAACGAGGCTGGGACTGTGGGCTACTCTGTGGGCACAGATGCTCTAGCTTTGGAGCCGTGGCTCCCTGAGTAGTCCCTAGTGGTCCATCTGTGCCACCCCAGGAGACCCCCTTCCTAACTGAGGTGCCCCTTTCTCTGACTTTCTGAAAAGTTCTTTTCTGTCTCTCTGAGATGCTCATCACCCGTCAGAAGATTTCTTTAGGCACCTCATTTCATCTTCTGCTGGAAAATCTGACTCCTCCAGTTATACATCAGAGCAATGACTCCGGTGTTTGCTATTGCTGTTGAAACAATTGCTTTATTTTTTTCTAAATTATCTTCCTTTTACCACCTCAAATAGTAAATAGCTTTCCCTGGTGGCTCAGCTGGTAAAGAATCCGCCTGCAATATGGGAGACCTGGTTTTGATCCCTGGGTTGGGAAGATCCCCTGGAAAAGGGAATGGCTACCTCTCCAGTATTCTGGCCTGGAGAATTCTATGGACTGTATAGTACGTGGGGTCGAAAAGGATTGGACATGACTTTCACTCACATAACGTAAATAAAAACATGATGAATGAATTAAAGATAATTCTACTAATAATATGTTACCATGTTTTTTCACACTTTATCAACTATTTTTATGCATTTTTTTCCACCTGGTTTTACTCTCATAGTAATTCAATGAGGTAAAAATACACAGATCACCCAATACCGGGAATATACTCCACTCACTGGCTGGTAAAGATCAAAGAAATGTGGATTCTAACTCCAAAGCATTCTCCATCTGTGAGAGAGAGGACAAAGTACCATTAATTCTACCACATTTTAATAAAGGGTTCTCCTACTGGTAACAAGTGCTGCAAGAGCCCTGAAGGGAAAAACCGATTCTCGGGCTACAGTTGAGCAGTACTTTCTTTTAAAAAAAAAATTTTTTTTTAATATTTACCTATTTATTTGGCTGTGTCCAGTCTTAGCTGTGGCACCAGGATCTTCACTGCATTATGCGGGATCTTTCATTGTGGCTCATGGACTCTCTATTTGTGTCCTGCAGAGCCCCCCGCAGGCTTCAGTAGCTGATGGGTGTGGGCTTAGTTGGTCCAAAGCGTGAGGGGTTCTAGTTCTGCAACCAGGGATCAGACCCTCATTCCCTGAATTGCAAGGTGGATTCTTAACCACTAGACCATCAGGGAAGTCATACTAGGAGCGCTTTCTCACCATCTAATAGATAAAGTAGCCATGGCTGAAAGAAAGAGTTAGTCACAACAATGGCAGAACTGACAGTAGTGTCTAGTTTTTCAAACTTCTTTCCCATCTCTCCATCCTCAGAAATTCTCCTGTTCAGATCAAAGCTAGATTAATTAAAAGTTGGAATCTCCAGAATCTGAAGTCCTCAGTATAGACTCCTCTGCTGCTGCTGCTAAGTCGCTTCAGTCGTGTCCGACTCTGTGCGACCCCATAGACGGCAGCCCACCAGGCTCCTCTGTCCCTGGGATTCTCCAGGCAAGAACACTGGAGTGGGTTGCCATTTTCTTCTCCAATGCGTGAAAGTGAAAAGTGAAAGTGAAGTCGCTCAGTCATGTCCGACTCTTAGCGAACCCATGGACTGCAGCCTACCAAGCTCCTCCGTCCATGCCCTTTTATTTAATGTGTATTCATCAAGTTCCCATCAAATTTATAGACTGGTAATGGCAATTATTCTAGTAACTCCTTCACAACAGTAACTGTATGTTTACACTCCTTGCCTGAAAGGAACACTTACAGTTAGAAAATAACCATAGATTCAGTGTCACTTTTAAAATCTTTTGTATTTTATTTACCACAATAGAATCCACAAACACTTGAAAGAAAATAACACATATTCAATTATAAATAAAACACATACACAAGAAATAATTTTATTCAGTCTAATTGCAATGTTAATTTTTTGCTTTACCATTTTCCCCAGGAAATGGAAACAATTGATCTGTTAGTCTACATAAAGGCACTTGATTTAAGGTCATTTCACTAAAGGCAATAGCCTTCCCATTCCACAGTAGTAGCTTACACTGGAACATAATTGCCAGCAGGCAGGGTGAGATTGTAATATCGAGAGCTAATTTATAAATATATATATATATATATATATATATATGTCAAAGTGAAGTGAAGTCGCTCTGAAGCCCTCCTGAAAACTGATAGTTAAAATTTCAGGAATTAAACATACTTATTATTAAAAATTAAATAAGAGTCTGAAGTCGCTGAAGTCGTGTCCGACTCTTTGCTACCCCATGGACACCAGGCTCCTCCGTCCGTGGGATTTTCTAGGCAAGCGTACTGGAGTGGGTTGCCATTTCCTTCTCCAGGGAATCTTCCCAACCCAGGGATTGAACTCAGGTCTCTCCCGCATTGTAGACAGATGCTTTACCATCTGAGCCACCAGGGAAGTCCATATATATATATATATATATATATATATATATATATATATACATACACACACACACATACATACTTATATATACTTTGGCCACCTGATGCAAAGAACTGATTCATTGGAAAACGTCCTGATACTGGGAAAGATTGAAAACAGGAGGAGAAGGGGATGACAGAGGATAAGACAGCTGGATAAACATGAGTTTGAGCAAGCTCTGGGAGTCGGTGATGGACAGGGAAGCCTGGCATGCTGCAGTCCATGGGGTCGCAAAGAGTCGGACACGACTGAGAGACTAAACTGAACTGACATATATACATACACACACATACACACACACACACACACACACACACACACACACACACACACACACTGGACTTCCCTGGTGGCTCAGACAGTAAAGAATCCACCTGCAATGCAGCAGACCCCCTCAGCCGGGAAGATCCCCTGGTGAAGGTAACAGCTACCCATTGCAGTATTCTTACCTAGAGAATCTCATGGACAGAGGAGCCTGGTAGGCTACAGTCCATGGGGTTGAAAAGAGTTGGACATGACTGAATGACTAAGCACAATGTTGCCTAAACATATTTTTTTTTTCTAGGAATCTTTATTTTTGCATTTTACATTTAGGTCTTTGAGCCATTTTTAGTTATTTTTTGTGAAAAGTGTAAGGTAAACATCTAGATTTTCTGTCTCTTCATATGAATGATTTTTTAAATTTTATATTGGAGTATAGTTGACTAAAAATGTTGAGTTAGTTTCAGGTGTACAGCAAAGTGATTCAGTTATACACATACATGTATCCATTCTTTTTTTAATTCTTTTCCCATTTAGGTTATTATAGAATATTGAGCAGAATTTCCTGTGCTATACAGTAGGTCCTTGCTGGTTATCTATTTTAAATATAGAAGAGTTTATGTGGTCAATCCCAAATTCCCAATCTATACCTCCCCACCTAAAGTTAACTGAAATATAGGTAAAAACGATGGCAGGATTTTGTGTCTAACATTCCAGCCTCAGAGATGCAATGTCCTAGTAAGCGACCATTAGAAATATATAAGGTTCTGACAAACTAGCACAAGAACACATTGTCACAAATGTAAATCCTAATGAGAAATGAAAGTAGGCTCATTCCTTCCAGCTGAAGGAACTAGGGAGCAAGAAACCAAGGATATGGAAGTTTTGATGCAGACGATAAAGGAATTAAGTCATTTTCATACTTTTTGTTACTGATTATTTTATTAAATTAATTTTTATTGGAGTATAATTGCTTTAAAACTTGTGTTAGTTTCTACTATACAGCAGAGTGAGTCAGCTATAGGTGTGCATATACCCCCTCTTTTCTGGATTTCCTTTCCATTTAGGTCACCAGAAAGCACAGAGTAGAGCTCCCTGAGCCATATAACAGGTTTGTATCAGTCATCTATTTCATACATAGTATCAATAGCGTATATATGTCAATCCCAATCTCCCAATTCCTCCCCACTTTGGCCTCTATACATTTGTTCTCCATGCCTTTGTCTCTTATTTGCAAAACAGAAATAGAAGCACAGATGTCGTTTTAAATTTTTAGAGGGAGGGTGCAGAGATGAGTCGCAGGAAAGAATCTCTCAGGAGGAAAACCTGAGCAGATTTGTGTGCTGATTATCTGAGAAGCAAAAAAGTTGAAGGAAAGTGTTTGCATATCAGAAGGAAATAATTGCCTCCCGTTTAGTTTTTCAGTTTTTTTTTTTTCCCCACAAAGTTTGTTAGGATGGTAAGTAATTAGTCCCTTGAGACTTAGAGGAGAGAAAGTTCTCAGAATGGAAAAAAAAAAAAAAATGTTTTCCTAGTGGGCCTTTACTGCAGAATTAAAAGTACCTGCCCACTTTTTTTGGAAAGGCCCACAGATGGGAATGTGTCCTATGGTAGTTATTTAAAAAAAAAAAAAAAAGTTGAATTGGAGACCAAGCTTCCTGGTCATAACAGGAGACTCAGGCCCCCAGACCGCATACCCTGGGACACTTGATCCTCCCACCACCTCCTTTCTTCACAACATTGGGTTTGAAGGGTGGCCCCCACACTGTGACTGTCTCCACTGTACATGATGACCAGGGCCTTTCTAGAACCCTGTGAACAGAACTAGCTCCAGAAGTCAGGGGAAGTCTGCATCTACTCTTTGTCCTGTTTTGCAAATTCCAGGGCAGTCCAGATTATGTCTGATATAAGAGATCCTATGCCAAACCCATTTCTACTGGCACTATCTTTCCATGATACCCTAAACCTTTTCCAGCTTTCCAAGGATACCTTCCTTCATCCGCCCTCCAGCCCACTCACTACCCACAACACCCATCTTGTGCCACTTCCTCCTCATCTGCCTTCTACCACCTCTGTCTTCCCTGCAGGGTGGCTGGCAGTCTCCCAGCCAGGTGACTTCCAGGAACCCCCACCTCGGAGGGGCCCTCCCTCTGGGTTCTGTGGTTCTGTGGGATCTGCAGTTCTGCGGGAGAGGAGAAGAGCTAGCCCTTGAGAAGGGGGAGGCAGCAAGTGTAGGGACAGAGACCCACCTTTCATCCCCTCTTTCCTGCGTGCAGAGGAAGGATTAAAAAATTTTAAAAACGTAAAGGGCATGCCCTTTTTTTAGGCATGGAGCCCTCATGACCTTGCTGTGTAAGAGGGATGGAAAAGTGGCCCCTAGAGTCATTTCTGTTTAAAAGTCAAGAGGTCCAGGGGTCAGGAGGGAGCAGTGGGTGTGAGCGATGCTTTTGTTGCAGGAGCTGTCCCAGATGGGGTCCCGGCAAAAGGCACATAGTTTTTTCTGTTCTGAGGATGCCAAAACATCCTGCTCTTCTGAGAACCTCCCACTTTCAGGACCCCAGCCTAGACTCTGAAACCAGTTCCTGAGAAAGGGACACATCCTAAAAAAAGACTGCACACAAAGAAAACATAAAAGAATGAGAACAAAACCATAGAGCAGGACCTCGGAGAGAGAGTTTAATAGCACATTTCATAATAACAGCTACATTTACTGAGTTCTCCCTACATTCCAAGTCCCTGTGCAAAGACCTTGATTTGGATTATTTCTTTGTATTGAGATTGCTTGTGGCTCAGTCGGTGAAGAATCACCCTTCAATGCTGGAGACTTGGGTCCGATCCCTGGGTAGGGAAGATCTCCTGGAGAAGGGAAAGGCTACACACTCCAGTATTTTTGGACTATGGTTCTGAAGCTTCTCAGGTAGTTCAGCCGGTAAAGAGTCTGCCTGCAATGCCGGAGACCCAGGTTCGATCCCTAGGTTGGAAGATCCCCTGGAGAAGGAAATGGCAAACCACTCCCGTATTCTTGCCTGGAGAATCCCATGGACGGAAGAACCTGGCTATAGTCCATGGGGTCACAAAGAGTTGGACACGACTGAGCGACTTCAATCAAAAAATCTTACAATTTGAATTGACATCATCACACTGTTTTCACCCCCAGCTGCCTTGAAATCATCCTTTCCTTAACCAGCGCAGGCTCACAGACGCCTGCCTTTGAGACATTCGGTGCACGTGAACTCATCCGCTCCCTGTGGAGAGTGAACAGTGACTTCAGCGGGGCGGAGGGGGCAGGAGAGACTAGGAAGGAGACTGAGAAGCCCCAGCCTGGGCACCTGGGTGCCACCCGCAGTGGACAGCCCCCCATCTGTGCTCTCCTCTGAGGGCGGCTGGGTGTCTGAGGACGATCCTTTTGGACGTATCCTCCGTGACCTTTTGGACCTTCTCATTCCGGAAGGTGAAGATGAAGGGGTTGAGGAACGGGGTCACCAGGGCAGTCATCAGGGCCACCACCTTGTTGAGCTGTGTGGAGGGGCCCTTGTCTGGTTTCTGAAGAGCAAGGACAGGAAGAAGTCCATGAGCTCAATGTGCTGGGTATCGGAGCAGGACCGCTCAAGCAGCGGGGCGGAGTCAAAGAAATGGTGGTCAGTGACGTTGGGGACATAGAACCAGAGCTGGGCTTTCTGTAGGGTCGGGGAGATGGTGGAGAGGAACCCCACCACCCAGCAGACCACTACCAGCTTCACACAGACCGGCCTGTTCATCATGGTCGGGTAGTGTAGACGGCGGCAGATGGCCATGCAGCGATCAAAGGCCATGACTGTGAGGAGCAGGAAGTGGGTGGAGCCCAGGGAGAAGGAAAAGAAAGACTGGGTCAGGTATTCAGCCAGGGCCATGGTCCTGCGAGGGGACAGCAGGTCAGCCAGCATCCTAGGGGCCACAGTGGAGGTGACCAGCAGCACCTCCATGAGGGAGAAATTGCAGAGGAAGAAGTACATGGGTGAGTGGGGGTGGGGGTCCAGGCCCGTGAGGGTGACAATAGCCAGATTCCCCAGAACTGTCAGCATGTATATCAATAGGATGAAGGCAAACAGGACGGACTGGAACTCGTGCAGATGAGAAAACCCTAGGAGAACAACTCCCTGATGACGCTGAGGTTACTCACGGCACTTGATGCCCTTTCTCTGGACTGCCTGTGAGACGCTAGGAAGTCTTATTGAGAAATGGCCACCAGCCTCTCTCTTGACCTTGCTCTCTGATGGCTGGCCTGGCTTCCCAAGCAGACTGGCCTGTATGCATAGTCAAATTCAACGTCCAGGAGCATTCCCAAGGGCAGAAGGTCCCAAGGGGCAAGGAACTGATTGGCTCTGCCGGACAGAGTTAGGAATTGGCCACCTCCACAGTACCATCTGGTATTCTTGCCTGGAAAATGGCATGGACAGAGGAGCCTGGCAGGCTGCAGTCCAGGGGGTCACAAAAAGTCAGACTCAACTTACGACAGCACACATACACATCACCATCACTCCTAAACACTTACTCTTTTGTCTCCTACTCATTCATTATTTCATTCAACACATTTTTTAAGCTCCATCTCTGTGCAAGTCATTTGGCTGGGTCTGGTAAACCCTTTCACACTGCCAAATATGATAGTCATTTAATATAATAACACCTGCTATTAGCAGAGTTCTCCAACAGTAAAGAATCTGCCTGCAACACAGGAGATCTGGGTTTGATCTCTGAGTCGTGAAGATTCTTGGATAAGGGAATGGCTACCCACTGCAATATTCTTGCCTGGAGAATTCCATGGACAGAGGAGCCAGGTGGACTACAGTCCATGGGGTTACAAAGAGTCAGACACAACTGAGCAATTAACACTTCCGTGTCTCAGGATCTGGTACCTTCTACATGACTTCTTTTCATCCTTTGTGCCTGGTCCTCATCCTTCTTGCCATCTCTGTGGCATTTCAGGCTGTGAATCACACAGTTTTGAAATAGCTTCCACCCATGACTGTAGAGCCACTCTACTCTCAATTCTCTGACAATTCTGACTTTTCTTTGGCTGGCTCCTTCTCTAGCTGCTGTTCTTCTTCTATTTTCTAAATATGAATGTCCCCACATCTCTCTTCCAATCCATCTTTTGTCTCTCTAGTCTCTCCTTCAGAAAACTCATCTTCATCCGTAACCAGAGAAATCTTGAAAATGTAAATGAATCTTGAATCTGCCTTTTTGTTCTCGACCATCCCACACCACCACATACTCAAAATGGGTAAAAGAATACACACACAATAGTCCCCTAGAGCTAATATTGTGTCCATTCCCCTCAAAACCCCAGTCACCCTGACTTGAAACCTGGAAGGTATTTCTGAGTTTTCCTTCTTCCTTCTAAACCATTTGAATTGCCTTCCTTTTAAATACAGTTTTTTTCTCATCCTGTCCCCTTTCTTTTTTCATAGCCACCATCCAGGTTCAAGGATTTGTTTCATCTTAATCATCACAGCAGCATTTTTAATGGCTTTCTTATTTCTACATATCTGTATATCCAACCTATCCATATACTGCTGTTATATTTCTTTTTTCTACAGTATTATGTCCAAAGGCTATTTTTCAAATAATCTGAAGCAATGTGGTTTCATGTATACATTACCCTCAAAATTAATTAATCAAAATAGCTGAGTCATCTACCTTTATACAGAAAAAGACTGCAAGGACTCATTTCAAAATATTAACAATGGAGACTTCCCTGGTGGTCCAGTGGTTAAAGATCCACCTTGCAATGCAGGGGATGCAGGTTCCATCCTTCATCTGGGAACTAAGACCCCCACATGCCATGGGGCAACTAAGCCTGCACATACAACTAGAGAACCTTGGTACGCTGCAACTAGAGAGAGCCCGCCCACTGCCACAGGGAGCCCAGTGCAGCCATAAAAACTTAATTAAAAAAATAAGTCAATAAAATACTAAATTAAATAAGCAGTAATTAAAATTAATTAAATTACTAGTTAAATAAAATATTAAATAAGTAAAATAATATATCAACCACAGCTATCTCTAGGTGTGGATTATGAGCATTAAAATGTTTTCATATATGTATGTGTGTATATATTGGAGAAGGAAATGGCAACCCACTCCAGTGTTCTTGCCTGGAGAATCCCAGGGATGGGGGAGCTTTGTGGGCTGCCGTCCATGGGGTCGCACAGAGTCGGACACGACTGAAGCAACTTAGCAGCAGCAGCAGCAGCATGTGTATATATATATATTAATATATTTTGTTTGTTTTTCAAGTTCTTTTTATTTGAACACATATTATTTTAGCAATCAGAAATAAAGAAATGTTTTGGGAATGCAAACTAGTACAGCCACTATGGAGAACAGTGTGGAGATTCCTTAAAAAACTGGAAATAGACATGCCTTATGATCCAGCAATCCCACTGCTGGGCATACACACTGAGAAAACCAGAAGGGAAAGAGACACGAGTACCCCAATGTTCATCGCAGCACTGTTTATAATAGCCAGGACATGGAAGCAACCTAGATGTCCATCAGCAGATGAATGGATAAGAAAGCTGTGGTACATATACACAATGGAGTATTATTCAGCCATTAAAAAGAATACATTTGAATCAGTTCTAATGAGGTGGATGAAACTGGAGCCTATTATACAGAGTGAAGTAAGCCAGAAAGAAAAACACCAATACAGTATACTAACGCATATATATGGAATTTAGAAAGATGGTAACAATAACCCTGTGTACGAGACAGCAAAAGAGACACTGATGTATAGAACAGTCTTATGGACTCTGTGGGAGAGGGAGAGGGTGGGAAGATTTGGGAGAATGGCATTGAAACATGTAAAATATCATGTATGAAATGAGTTGCCAGTCCAGGTTCGATGCACGATACTGGATGCTTGGGGCTGGTGCACTGGGACGACCCAGAGGGATGGAATGGGGAGGGAGGAGGGAGGAGGGTTCAGGATGGGGAACACATGTATACCTGTGGCGGATTCATTTTGATATTTGGCAAATCTAATACAGTTATGTAAAGTTTAAAAATAAAATAAAATTAAAAAAAAAAAAAAAAAAAGAAATGTTTTAAGCAACACCTATCCCGTCCCCTGTCTGCTAAATTGAGCACAAATTTCCCCGGCAGTCCCAGCTTTCTACCATCCTACCCATCTTCCCCTCCAGCCTTCCCCTCACCTCCTTCTTACCACACACTCTGTGCTTCCACCAAGCTGGACAACTTACTATTCTCCAAACAGTTAACTCCACCCCGCTGTCACACCTTTTCCTTACTGCTCCCTCTGCTTAGAATACCCCATGCTTCATCTTCGCCTGGCACACTCCTACCCACATTTCGAATGCCCCACCTTTATGAAGCATCACCCTCTCTCCAGTGGTGAACCTGTCCTGCCTGGAATCCCAACCAAGGAAGTCAGCATGCTCTTCCTTGCATATTACAATTTTTCTTGTGCCACCCTCATCCCAAACACTAAATTCCTGGTTTCAAAGTGGCAGGTCTCTCTTTTCATCTTTGCAGCCTTCATAGCACCTAGCAATACATCTTACAAAATATAAGGACTTTGTAAATTTTGATTAAACAATTGAATGAGGCCATCTATTGAGTTTTCATACCTAGTCCTGAGCAAAAGATTTTGAAAATGGAAATTCATGTTTTATTATATGAGTATTTGCATATGTACATTTTAGGCTTTAACAGAAGGTAATGGGGCAGTCATGGCCTGTCAATTTCTCATCAAACAGATAAAATGGGAACTTTCCTGGCTGTCCAGGGGTTAAGACTTCCCCTTCCAATGCAGGAGTGTGGGTTTGATCCCTGATTGGGGGGCTAAGATCCCACATTCAAGGCCAAAAATCCAAAACATAAAACAGAAGCATTATTGTAATAAATTCAATAAAGACTTTAAAAATGGCCCACATCAAAAAATATCTTTAAAAGCAAAGAGAGAAAGATAAGGTGAGAACAGGTGTGTTTCAGAATTTAATCCCAGAAGGGGCTGGCATACCCTGGAATCAAATACACTACTATTTCTGCAGCAAAATACACAAATATTCACACTGAACAGAATAAGGAAAGGCAATAAATAGCCTCCCAGTTAAGTTCAGATTAGGTTTTACTATCTAGTTAGTAAGAAAGTAGGTCGCTCAGTTGTCTGACTCTTTGCAACCCCATGGACTGTAGCCCACCAGGCTCTTCTGTCCGTGAGATTCTCCAGGCCAGAATACTGGAGTGGGTAGCCTTTCCCTTCTCCAGGGGATCTTCCCAATCCAGGGACTGAACCCAGGTCTCCCGCATTGCAGGCGGATTCTTTACAATCTGAGCCATCAGTGAAACCCAAGAATCTAGTTGGACAGAAAATTTAAAAAGAACTTCTGGTTGCCGAGGAATTTTTGACTAGAGCATCGTGGACCAGGGGCTGTGAATGGGTAGACCTCATTCACCAAGTGGCCACCACGCACTGGCTCCTACAGTGCAAAGTGGCTACGAAAGTTTCCATCTCCATATCACAGGTGATTAAAAATCTCAAAATGTGTAAGGATCTCCATCCCAAGTCATATAGCCAATAAATGTACAGCTGGGGTTTGAAACCAGAGTCTTCTCACTCCAGTACCCACTTGTTTATAGTAACAAAAATGCCAAGTACGTGATATCTTCTGAATTTGAAAACATACCGATCTCTGAACACAGGATTCAAAATCTATTGCTTAGGTCTGCAAACATTTATTCTTTAATAAATGGTAAAAAAAAAAAAAAAAAAGAATGTACTAAAGAGTAAATTCCCATGACTGGCTATTGACCATCCATGATGAGTAGGAGATAGTGATGGGTAAGAGACAGGAGAGTGTCCCTTTTCTCGAAGAAGGGATCTCACTTGGGTCTCACATGTTAATGTGGAACTAGACAGAAGTCCAGCCTAGAGTGTTACATCGCTTGTGAAGAATTCATGATGGTCGGTCTCCTAGGAAGCCACAGCTCCTTCACGTACCACTTCCCCGATTGTGATCTCGCCTACTGGGCCCCATACTGACGTGTGTCACATTCAGCAGGTGTTATAAATGCATGAGTGAGAAAGGAATTTAGCCCATGGGCCTATTTTATGTTTTATTCACTATCACTGCCACCCAGAGAGCAAGGTCTTTCTTACCCAATAGGTTTCCATGACATCACATCCTGAGACGGTACATTCTAAAATATTTGAAGTCTTGAAATGAGAGGTGAGAGAGTTAATTCAGGGATGACCCTGGAGTCAGGAATACTCCACTTGGTGTAGCAGGCTTCACTCCTCCTCACACTAGCCAGAAAAGTTCTCAAACTTGTTTTCTATTACACTCTCACCTCAATCCCTCTTGTCTTCCTCCTGCCAGGACTTTTCACCCTTAGACTTCCCTCTCCCTGTTTATGGTCCTGCCTCCCCTCTCAGCGTCGATGACTGGTGTTTCCTCTTTGTCCGCAACGCATGCCTGGCCCTTCATGTGCATTCAACACTCTGAGCCATGGCTCCCCAGATGCCAACTCAGGAAACTGGAGCCCACAGCTCAGGACAAGCCTCCTGGGTTATGTCACAGGACCCACTGTACTTGTTGAGTAAATTTTACATTAAGTTTGTATTTACAATACTGCCAAATTAACATAGGTGAAGTTTCAGATGGATGCGGAATCAACTCTTCTCGGCATCAGGGTCTCCTACAGACTATAACTTCTCTGTGGCAGCCTTTGCTACAGAACAGACCCTCTCTCAGGCCCACAGACCCACCCCTGTGATCCAGGCAAACTCAGCTTCAGGCAGGAGATGGCATAGTGCCCCACCAAAGCAGGTGTCACCTTACCATTACTGGCAAGGCCTTGGTTGGCCATTCAGTGTACCCATTGGGCCAGCCCCACATCATCTGTACTTGACAGTCTGGGGTCCCCATTGTGTCCTCAGTTTCCCTTACTTATTCCTGCTGAGGCTCCTCACTGGTAAGAGATTCTGTTCATCTCTATCCAAGTCCTTCATGCCATAGGTTTTAACAGGTCAGATTTCTATTAAATGGCAAAGAGCAGATACAATAACCTGTTGTTTTCATGGAATAACCTCCTAGAAACTTGGGACCAATCAGAAAGCCCCCTTCTGGCTATTGATCTTCCTTTCTCGCCACATTAACCTTCTCAATGCTCCTGGCTGAATTCTTCTTATGTGCTTTGACTTCTGAAACCACTTCCTACCCCAGAAAATGACTCTTTCAAAAAAATAATTGGGAATGTGGAGGAGGGAGACAGTGTCACCAACATGGGTCTCTGTAGCGATGATTCTGATCATCGGTGTCTTGGGAAGCGTCAAGCTTCTCAGGTGAATGAAAAAGTGGGGATGAGGCATGGGACAGAGGGATGGACAGAGTGACCACCTGACTATCTCCTTAGGATTCATGGGCGTTTGCAAGGGGCAGGTGACAGAGGGAAGACGGAGGCAAACAGCACATGGGAAAGCAAACCAGCCAGCAGCAAGAATCGGAGTCAAAGTGATGTTAGAGGAAAATGTGCCTTACAGCGAAAGGTCTACAGAAGCTCAAAGGACTTCCCTGGTGGTCCAGTGGCTGGGACTCTGTGCTCCCAAGGCAGGGGGCTCAGGTTCAATCCCTGGTCAGAAGCTAGATCCCGTTTGTTGCAACTAAGATCTGGTGCAGCCAAATAAGTAAATAAAAATAAAACATTAAAAAAAAAAAAAGCTCAAAAAGAGGACAGAGACACATCAGGAAGGAATCTTGGCCAAGCTTTCCGTGTACCCAGGGCCCTCAGGGGGGAGCAGAAGGAGTGGGTGGCACAGAAGACTTTGTTCCTCACCAACAGGAAGGGCAAGAAGAGACCAGTGCAGGGAGGGGAATCTTGGAAGCCAGACCTTCATGGCTGAACCCCAAATCAGGAATAGCAAGAGGACACAGGCAACTTAAATCACCCATCCTTCACTCATTCATTCAGGAAATACGACTGAATGACTGATTGGACTCGATCCTATCAGGGTTCTAGACATACATCGTGAACAAAATAACCCCAGACCTCAGAGGCAAACTGGGGAAACAGACAGTAAATAAGGTTGAGATGACCAACCTTGATGACAAGTGCTCTGAGGGCTCTGAGAGGGGCAGGACAGAGACAGGAGGGAAGGCGGGGGACTCACCAGGCCAGGTCCCATCCTGCCACCCAGGTCCAGATGCAGGACTTGACCGTGGTGGCTGTACCCTGTGGGCAACAGCGCAAGTCCAGTGAGTTGAAAGGAGCCACGAGGTCCCGCACACTCCCTGCAGGCAGAGGTCCCAACCCCAGCACCTCTGGAGACATCCACAGTAACAGAAACGACACAACACCAAGATGGAGACACCCCACCCTGCCAGGCCCTTCTGTATCCCTGCAGACACTCCTGTGGAAGACCTGAGACCAGAATGCACTGGGAAGGTGGCTTCCTCCAGCTCTTCTCGGTACTGACTCTGTGCATGTTCGAACATAGCACAACAGGGGTTCTGAAGGAGCAGCTGTCCCCCCTGGGGAGTGAGCACATCCTAGCACCATCCTCGGTTGGGGAGATGTGAGCTCCAGGGAGCAGGCAGGGACCTCCCGGGGAGCTGTGACCACTCTCTCTCTCTCTCTCTCTCTCTCTCTGCCATTCCCTGTGGACATGGAGCTCAGAGCAGCCTGACATCCCAAGGATGTGCACTCTGGGGTGGAAGTGGAAAAGAGGGGCAAAACATTGGGCCCCAATTGCTTTAGACACAGACAACACAGGAGAATAGACAATGAACTAAGAAATTGCATCATTGTCTCTGGTCAACCAAGAAGGAAAAACTGGACCCAACTATCTTCTTATAAACTGGGAATGAGAGAGATGGTGGAAGCAGTAAAAAAAACCTCTTTTAGAAAAAAAAAAGGAATCACCAGGACCTGAGTGTCAAGCTTTGGGCGAGGTTTACTCTCTTGCCCAAGGATGATCATTAGAGCATCTTCTCCCAGGGCCTCAATTTTTCCATTTAAGCAGGGGAGATGGGTCCTATATGTACTTTTCTAAGGTGGTACTGAGGGGACAGGAATCCATAGATGAAGGAATCAAGACATTAAGTGAAACCAAAGTAAGAAATCGAGGACCTGTTTACAACTGTGAAATAGTAATTATACATGCACACACAGGTACTGTTTATAGTATATCACATAAGTTTATGGAGAAATGAAAAAATACGGCAAAGAAACACTTTAATGGAGATAGAATTCCGTTCTTGTGAATACCAAAACCAATGACTATAGCCTGCCAGGTTCTTCTGTCGGTGGGATTTCCTGGCAAGAATACTGGAGTGGGTATCCATTCCCTTCAGGGAATGGATCAAACCCAGACCAGGGATCAAACCCAGGTCTCCTGCATTGCAGGCAGATTCTTTACCATCTGATCCACCAGAGAAGCCCCTAGAATTCCATTCCTGTGAATACCAAAAACAGAAGTATTTCTTTACCAGCAAGATCAGCTTCCCTGACTTCTTCACAAATCTGAGGACATACATCCCCTCCAGTGCCAAAGGACTCAGGGAGTTACATACATTTCTCTTATTCCTGCCTGGAGAATCCCATGGACAGAGGAGCCTGGTGGGTTATAGTCCATGGGGTTGCAAAGAGTTGGACATGACTGAGCGATGGAGCACGCACACGCTTGCTCCTGATCTCTCACAGCAATATCGCCTTTAGTATGTGCTTCCCACAGGCACTGTCTCATCTGATTCACTAAACAACCTCATGAGGGAGCTGATAGTGGAGTCTTCATTTCCCTGCTGATAGTACAAAGGAAGCCTTACTGTAGAATGCACCTAGTAAGTAGCACTTGGATTTGAGCTCCCAAAGAGGAGAGAACAAGCAATCGTTGATTTGTGTACTTCACACTTGTATAGACATGACCTTGTTCATACTCTACATCGACATACCTAACTCACCTTTCACATAGCCAAGTTCATATATCTAGGCTCTATGAACATTTCAAGGATTTCATATAGCAGCCTGTTAGATACAGTTCAATTTTGTCTGTGCAATTGCTGAAGTACTTTAATGGGAAAATAATAAAAAGAAAACATGGAGAGCTGAAAAGTGATGATATCTATGATAAAACAAGCATCAAGCTATAAACATAATCAAATAAAGCAATGTTGGCAGTCATTAGGCATAATAAGAGTGTGACATTTTTTGCTACAATCCAAAGCTGTTTGATTATATGTTCAAACATAAGAGAAAAGAACAAAATTAAAAAACATTTTTGAAATCCTAGAAGGCATAATCTAACCAGGTAGATTAGCTGATGGATCAGCTAGAAACAGTTGGAGAACATAGAGCCTTTTTTGGTGAAATTCATCAATAGTAGTAGAAAAGGAAGAAGACATCACACTAAAGATGTGAAGAGATGAACTCAGGAAAGGCCAGAACCATGTCTAATTGGATTCAGTGACTAAACTAAGCTTACTCTGTTCCCAGATCTCCTCATATACAGCTGAAGTCCTGTCATCCACGTGGTGTGTTAACTTCTATTACTTGGGCAAAGAGCTACGCAGATGGAGCCCAACAGGAAGGAGCAGGTGCCCAGAATTGCACATTGTGAAAAGAACACTCCACCTACTCCTTGACTTCCCAAGTGTTAGAAACCAAAAGCATAGCTAAGGAGAAGTAAGAGGAATACACTTTCATGAGATCATGCAACAAAGAGACGGGGTGGGGTGGGGTGGGGTGCGGCATCTGATAACATTTTATGAAGGGAAAGTGTAGGCATGTTGGCTGTTTTAAGGCCATGATGGAAAGATGACATAAAGTGCAGAGTGAAGGCAAGATCATGAGTTATGCCCACGGGGAGCCTTCTCTGTGCTTGCTACCCTCCAACGGAAGACTGTAGACCGCCCTCAACCCCACCCTCAGAAATAGAGATACCACTGAGAAGTCATTTAGGGATGTCCCACTCTATCTCCTCACAAAAACAGAGTAGGTTTTCAATCCTTGTACTTAACTTGCTCTGGACTTATTTTCTTTCTCCAATTTTCTTCAATCACATCCCTAGTGATATACTTCTCTTATTCCAAGATTCCTTGAACTTTCCTGGCAGAACCAAAGAGGAACTTTTTTGTTTTCCATTATTAGGTTTTTATATATATCCAGAAGATACAGTTTGGGTACACCTGATATCACATTCTATGTACATCCAGTGAGGCAGCTTCAAGTTGTAGGTAATAATGAAATAGTTGACTCATCAAAAGGAACCATATTTTGGAGTCCATTGTTTCCAGCAAGGCTTTCTATTCTTGCCTTTTCTTCTTTATTCTCCATCCTCTATTCAAAACTCTGCTATTTTACATTTGGTTTCTCTTCTCTTGGTCTCCTATATCACCCTTTTTGCTCTCCAACCCCCTATAACCTGATCTAGACTAGATCTTCCCACCCAAAGATTTGGTTTAGAGAGTATGTTCCCCATAGATCTGTGAGGGAAATATTCCAAGCTTACTGAACATCTATTTGCATATGGTTTAGAGAGTATGTTCCCCTTAGATCTGTGAGGGAGATATTCCAAGCTTACTGAACATCTATTTGCATAATTTACATAAGAATTTGGGGGTAAAAAAAGAGTACCTGTATCGCAAAGACTGATTCTAGGAGAGAGTTCCTTAAAGTTGTGTCTAAGCTCTGGAAGAATCCAAAGGAAGAATTTAAAGGAAATATGACAGTCTGCATCTGTGAAATATCTATCATTGCCTTTTTCTAGAATCCTCATTCTTTTGCCCAATCTATGGGATTGATGCTAGAGTTGCGAACACCTCATTAAGTTCATGAGCACTTAAATGTGTGGATGGGCACAATTATCATACCCTCAATGTTCAAATGATAATGTGTAATAAAAATGGAGAGGGCTTTGAACCCCTAAGTCATTTATAAGGAGTTCATAACATATTTTCATGTATCTAAATGCTATAAGTGATCCGTCTGAGGCTAAAGAAATGGTTGTAGAGAGAGACTGAGGTGAGGTGGAGAATTTGGGGGAGTGGGGATTGTTTAAAGAAACTGGATTTAGAAAGTAATCACGAAAAACACAAGAAGAACTGAATAAAGTGGAGGTGCTGTGATAATCATCCTGAAAAAAAAAAATACCAAAGATAAGACAAGAGAAAAAAAAATGGAGAAATACTACCTGTAAGATCCTGATTTATGCTAAGGTAAGACACCTGGCAAATCCATTCTGAGTGCCCACATTCTGAAGAGATGCTGCTCAAAAGTCCAAGGAAATGTCTGAGGGCAGAGCTCACAAATGGATTTGCAGCTGCAGCAAGAAAAACATATTTTTCTCATAGATTTGGGAAGAGGAGGAGAAGGCTAGAAAAAGAGTGAAAGCCAAACAGAGAGAAATAACGTTAACAGGTAAACAAGCTTTTCCTGAACGTGAAGGTGAGTGATGTCCTGACTAAAAATAAATAAGTAAATAAATAAATAAATAATGACCCCAAGCCACGCTAAAGGGGAAATGAAAGCAGGGAGCCCACCAGTAACCTCTTTGAGCTTTTACTTAGTAAAGATGCTGCTACTGCTGCTGCTAAGTCGCTTCAGTCGTGTCCGACTCTGTGCAATCCCATAGACAGCAGCCCACCAGGCTCCCCCGTCCCTGGGATTCTCCAGGCAAGAACACTGGAGGGGGTTGCCATTTCCTTCTCCAATGCATGAAAGTGAAAAGTGAAGTCGCTCGGTCATGTCCGACTCTTTGCGACCCCATGGACTGCAGCCTACCAGGCTCCTCCGTTCATGGGATTTCCCAGGCAAGAGTGCTGGAGTGGGGTGTAGTAAAGATGAGGTACCTATAATTTATCTCAGCTGTATGTAGACTCTGTCTACATTTTCCTTAAACTGTTTTGCCTGTGAGAAGATTCTGAGCTTTGCGCACTTGCTGGGGTTTAGTGGACAGTTGGATAAACTGTAAACAAGAAAAGGGGAGAAAAGTCAGGAGTTATAAGACATTGTTTTAGAAAAAAGAACACCATCCGCTGACGTCTTTCCCCTTCCTAAAGTACAAGCAATAGACAAATGTGCCAAAGCTGATGGGATGAAAATCTGCCTGGAAGAGAATCTTGAATTTGGGGCTGCTCAGGGAGAGTGTGGTCAGTTTCTAGCCTTCTTGGAGGGGAATATATAGTAAGTAGGTAAATGTGAAACCAAGGGTAGTTATCAGCTCCATTAAACTGTAACCTGCTTAGTAAATAATAAGCTGCGACCTGCCTTCACTGATCAATCTCACTTTAACTGTTGCTACAAAAACCTTGCATGTCCTTCAAGCATCAGATAGCCTAAACAATAAGCTGTTTGTCCAAGTTGTTTTCCTGGAACTTGCAGTCAGCTGTCCAGTTCAAGCTTGGCTGGCTGAAGCTGGCTGGAACCACTGACCCTCCAACTGGGCGTGCTTGGGAGCCCGTCTTGGTGACCTTTTGACTTAAGAGGGTCAGCACCTCCACCCTCATAACATGTTAATACCATCATTTTCTGAACATGCATCCCACAAAGAAGCCTGTAGCTTATTTGCACCTGCACAGAATGACAGTTACGAAATAGAGTCCTATGACTAGTTTATAATTAAGATTAATGCCTAGATTTCTGTTTTTGTTCCTCTCATCCCTCTTTTATTCCCTTTTGTCCTAGGCCCTGTTTGGTCACATGTTTGCCTAATCAATAAGAAGTAATGAAGGTCGAGTGTCTTGAGCCACTGATTTCTGATAAGCATCACTGTTTATGTGATGTTCTGAGTTAGCTTTCAGGGGAAAGTGACTTTCACAGATTAAGTAGGGTCAAACCTCAGGTCAGGCCACCAGACCAAAAGCACGTAACAGGTTAAAGAAACAGCATAAGATGATGATTAATCACCAGCTTCTTTGTTCTTCCCCTTAAAAAACTCTTGACCCAAAGATCAAAATGGAATGAATTTGAGACTGCCACTCCCTCTCTTGGTGCCCTGCAACAAAATTCTTACTTTGTATGGAGAACAGTATAGAGGCTCCTTAAAAGAACTAAAAATAAAACTACCATATGACCCAGCAATCCCACTCCTGGGCATATACCCAGAGAAAATCATAATTCGAAAAGATAAATGCACTCTAATGTTCCCAGCAGCACTATTTAGAATAGCCAGCACATGGAAGAAACCTAAATGTCCATCAACAGAGGAGGGAATAAAGAAGATGTGCAACATATATATAATGGACTATTACCCAGTCATAAAAGGAACGAACTTGGGTTATCTGTAGGGACCTAAATGGACCTAGAGACTGTCGTGCAGGGTGAAGTAAGTCAGAAAGAGAAAAACAAATATTGTACATTAATCCATATTTGTGGAATCTAGAAAAATGGTATAGATTATCTTATTTGCGAAGTGGAAGTAGAGACACAGACATAGAGAACAAATATATGGATACCAAGGGAGAAAAGCAGGGGGAGGAATTGGGAGATTAGGATTAACATATATGCACTATTGATACTATGTATAAAATAGTTAACCAATGAGAGCCAGTATACTGTATAGAACAGGAAACTACTGAATGCTCTGTGGTGACCTAAATGGGAAGGAGATCCAAAAAAGAGGGGATACATATGTATGTACAGATGATTCACTTTGCTGTATAGAAGAAACTAACACAACATCGTAAAGCAGCTATACTCCAATAAAAATTAACTTTAAAATATCCATCCTTACTTCCCTTCAAACTCCTGTTATCAAAAGTCTGGCTTTCTGTGCCATGGGTTCACGAGCTCTTTGCTTGGTTTCCATCATCTCACTTATTTCTTACTTCCACTCACCTTTCCCCACCCTCTCCATCCTCAGCTCTAACTCATAAATATCATGTGTGCCTCAGCTTCAGGAAAGTGGATTTCAGATTTGTCTTCCCATCTCCTCTCTTGGTTGCCTTGTGAATAAACTCTTTCTCTCTGAAAATCTGAGTCCTAGCATTTGACTTGCTGCTCTTCAGACAAATGCAACTTGCTCAGTTGTAAGTATTATGATTGAGCATTACCTTAGGAATTGGGGCAGGGGGCGGTGGCCAGTGGTTGAGGAACAGCGGAGATGGGCCCATAAATAGGTACAGTCTCTATGCTCTGTCTCTCATGAGACTAATGACTCTCCCTTCGTGTAGACTTAGAACCTAAAGAAACAAGTGGAGGCAATGATCCTCTCTTATATGGAACACATCTTTGCATATTCACTCCTTCTGAAGTAACAATCCTTCCCCAGTGACCACCTTTCCATCTATACATCTGTGCACATAAGCACATTTAATTCCACCTTCTCCCTGGAGCCCTGGGTCTTTACCCATATGGGCTGATTTAAGCCCAAGACTGAGACATGAGCTGTTCTTTCCTCCACAGTCCATGAGGCAACCTTGAGCTCACAGTAGCAGCATCACCGCCTCAAAACTGATTTGGGGTTCTTCAGTTCAGTTCAGTTCAGTCACTCAGTCGTGTCCGATTCTTTGTGACCCCATGAATCGCAGCACGCCAGGCCTCCCTGTCCATCACCAACTCCCGGAGTTCACTCAGACTCACGTCCATCGAGTAGTTGATGCCATCCAGCCATCTCATCCTCTGTCGTCCCCTTCTCTTCCTGCCCCTAATCCCTCCCAGAATCAGAGTCTTTTCCAATGAGTCAACTCTTCGCATGAGGTGGCCAAGGTACTGGAGTTTCAGCTTTAGCATCATTCCTTCCAAAGAACACCAAGGGCTGATCTCCTTTAGAATGGACTGGTTGGATCTCCTTGCAGTCCAAGGGACTCTCAAGAGTCTTCTCCAACACCACAGTTCAAAAGCATCAATTCTTCGGCACTCAGCTTTCTTCACAGTCCAACTCTCGCATCCATACATGACCACAGGAAAAACCATAGCCTTGACTAAATGGACCTTTTTTGGCAAAGTAATGTCTCTGCTTTTCAATATGTTATCTAGGTTGGTCATAACTTTTCTTCCAAGGAGTAAGCGTCTTTTAATTTCATGGCTGCAGTCACCATCTGCAGTGATTTTGGAGCCCAAAAAGATAAAGTCTGACACTGTTTCCACAGTTTCCCCATCTATTTGTGATGAAGTGATGGGACCAGATGTCATGATCTTCGTTTTCTAAATGTTGAGCTTTAAGCCAACTTTTTCACTCTCCTCTTTCACTTTCATCAAGAGGCTTTTGAGTTCCTCTTCACTTTCTGCCATAAGGGTGGTGTCATCTGCATATCTGAGGTTATTGATATTTTTCCTGGCAATCTTGATTATTAATCTTCAAATAAAATTCACAAGACTCAGTCTGGTGGACACTCTATGATAACTGCCTCCTTACCAGTCTCTGATCCAGCAACATCCCTCATTCATTTTCCTGTTCCTTGTCACCAGCAGAATCTCCATTCCGTTCAAGCCAATCAGCTTATCTTCTTTATTATGATAGCTTTTTTCCTTCCTTGAAATGACCATTTAATTGCATCCTCCTCCTCCTCGAAATTCTTCATCACAACATCTTCCCTCACCTCACATTCTACCATGCATAAAAAAAATGTCCAGTCTCTTTCCATCATCATAAAAATCCTAACGGCTGATGTCATTTCATTTTGATCCTCCATTTAACACTTAAGGGTTTAGATTACATAAGAGTCAAACCCACTTTAACACTGTATAGAGGTGATACAAGGAAGGAAGGAGGAAAGAAGAAAATGCAATCAGCAGGAAATTATAAATTGATGAGAATTAATAAACAAGCTAGAGTATTGTTGTTCTTAGATATCCAGAAAATTAAATTATCTTGTAATGAGAATAAAGTGCTTATTAAGAATTTTCCCCATCCCAACCAATCCATAGATAGACCATCCTGAGATGCAGGCCTCTGCAGATCTTCACTAAGTTTTCAGTTACCAGCCCATGGTCCTATTTCTAACAGAGTAAAGCATCCTTATCTCCATATGTTACACATCCTGACAGTGAAATTGCTGCCAAGAAGCTATGCTTTCCCAAAGGGGTGCTAAACACCTATGGCAGCAAAACGTGTACATCTGCCTGTAACTTTCTCATAAATAATTGAACATTATTTAGGAAATACACTTAGAAATAAATGGAAGCCAGACTTCCCTGGTGGCTCAGATGGTAAACAATCTGCCTGCAATTCAGGAGACCCAGGTTCATTCCCTGGGTTGGGAAGATCCCCTGGAGAAGAAAATGGCTATCCACTTCTTGCCTGGAGAATTCCATGGACAGAGGAGCCTGATGAGCTACAGCCCATGGGGTCGCAAAGAGTCGGACACGACTGAGTAACACTTTCACTTTCACTTTTCAAGAATTTAAGGCAATAACAGCTTTGGTTCAGGATCTCAACCCTGATCTCAACTCCTCCTAACATACTCATCTCTCCTCTTGTAGGGGCTGAAATGAAGAACTAGCTGATAAAGACTTTTTTTCTCTCCACAGAGGAGCTATGCATAAACCATTGCCTCCCAACTCCCCAAGTTATTTTTCATCCCTTACAGTCCTCAGGCATTTTTTGTCACACTAACCTCACAGTAGGTCTTCTTTTGTCCCATACGTTGTATAAAAATTTACTCAAATTGGATTATACACACATATAAAACATAAAACTATAAAATTCATAGAAAAAAGTATAGGAGAAAGTTTTTCAGGAGGTAGGGCTAGGCATAAAGAGGCCTCAGACTTGACACTAAAAATAAAATCCATAAAGAGAAAACTGGATAAATTGGATTTCATCAGAATTTAAAATTTTGCTCTGGAAAAGAATTTGTTAAGAGGATGAAAAGTTAAGCCGTAGACTAGAAAAAGATATTTGTAAACTACACATTCCCAAGAAAGGCTATAATCTAGAATATATACAGAACTCTCAAATCCAACAATAGAAATACCAAAAAAAGAAAATCCAATTAGAGAGTTAAAAAAATCATGAAAATGTATTTAATCAAAAAGGATATAAAGACAGGAAAAAAGCATATGAAAAGATGTTCAACAATATTAGTTGCTGGGAAAATAGAGTCACAATGAGATATAACCCGTCAGAGATTTACCTATCAGAATACCTAAAATAAAAATAGTGACAGCAGTATATGCTGGTGAGGATGCGATGAAACTGGATCATTCATACATTGCTGGTGGGGAGGTAAAAAGGCACAACCATTATTAAGTAAAATAAGGGTTAGAGCACAAAGATTCAACTTTTACAGCATAAGGGTTGAACACAAGCACTGGCATACCATGACAGTTGACCTGATAACCAGGTCAGCTGCTAAACGACCAGTCAATGGGCGTGATGCACAGGACAAAGGGATGGTTCACATTTTGTCAGAGCAAAATTCCATCACGCTGCTCAGAACAATGCACAGTTTAAAACTTACAAATGGTTTACTTCTAGAATCTTCCATTTAATATTTTTAGACCAACGTGTTAACTACACAGACCATCGATAACAAATCATAAAAAGCAAAACTGTACTTGGGGGTGTGGGACAGGGGGTTACTGTATATTTTCTAGTTAAGAGTAAATGGGATCCTCTGTACTATTTCTTATAAATTCTTATGAATCTACTATTATCTCAAAATCTATATATATTAAAGAGAGAATTCCCTGGAGGTACAGTGGTTAAGAGTCCATGCTGTCACTACCAAGAGCCCAGGTTTGATCCCTGGTCAGGGAATTAAGACCCTGCATATCTCGCATGCCACTCAGGGCAGCCAAAAAAGTCATTAGAGAATAAATAAGAGCATCTGCACATAAAGCATGATGATATGTTTTCCCAGAACACATACATAAAGCAGACACAGCAGATTAAACTGACCACATGCTGGTAGAAGAGATAGGGAGAATGGAGGGAGAAATGAGCATAAAAGATCCATCTTGTTAATAGGTGAAAAAGTTTTACATTTTAAAAAATACTCTTAAGTCAGTGGGTTCACACTGGCTCATTACAGGCTATCTGACTAGCCAGGAATAGCCTGTGACATGAGACCTGTAACTCCTTATTGAACACATTCAAAGTCATAAATGAAGGGTCACAGACAAAACGAGATCGCTCTATGAAGATATGATGTCCATGGAGTTCCAGATATACTCATGCATGCATGTGTAGTTGCTCAGTCGTGTCAACTCTGCAACCATGGACAGTAGCGCACAGGCTCCTCTGTCCATAGGATTATCCGGGCCAGAATACTGGAGTGCATTGCCATTTTCTCCTCCAGGGATCTTCCTGTTCCAGAGATCAAACTGGCATCTTTCACTTCTCCTGCATTGGTAGACAGATTCTTTACCACTGAGTCACCTGGGAAGCCCAGATAGATATCATATAATTGGCTCAGGTAAGTATGAAATATATATATCCATTTTGGCTCTAGGTGTCAAGTATTTACACAACCACTAATGTAATTTGAGTCATCATGTCACCATAGTAACCAGTAAGTTTGCATTTCCCATGTTTGGGGCAGTTATGTTAACTGGCTTATTTTAGTTGTTTAGACAATTAATTTGTAAAGGGTGGCACTAGTGGTAAAGAACCTGACTGCCAATGCAGGAGACACAGGAGACATGGGTTCAATCCCTGGGTCGGGAAGATCCCCTGGAGAAGAAAATGGCTAGCCACTCCAGTACTCTTGCCTGGAGAATTCCATAGACAGAGGAGCCTGGCAGGCTACTATTAGTCATATAGAATTGGACAGGACTAATTAAGTATTGCCATTAAATAATAAATCAGGTTAAGATTAATAAACTAATATTATTTTTAATTTTTAATTGAAGTATAGTTGTTTTACAATGTGTTAATTTCTTTTGTTGTTCTTTGCTCAGTCACTAAACTGTGTCCAATTCTTTGCAACCTCACGGACTGCAGCACTCCAGGTTTCCCTGTCCCTCACTATTACCAAGAGTTTGCTCACACTCATGACCATTGAGTCAGTGATGCCATCCAACCATCTCATCCTCTGTCACCCCCTTCTCCTCCTGCCATTGATCTTTCCCAATATCAGGGTATTTTGCAATGAGTAGGCTCTTCACATCAGGTGGCCAAAGTATTGGAGCTTCAGCTTCAGCCCTTCCAATGAACGTTCAGGGTTAATTTACTTTATGATTGACTGGTTTGATCTCCTTGCTGTCCAAGGGACTCTCAAGAGTCTTCTCCAGCACCACAATTTGAAAGCACCAATTCTTCAGCACTCGGCTTTCTTTATAGTCCAACTCTCACATCTGTACATGACTACGGGAAAAATCATAGTTTTGACTATATGCACCTCTGTCAGTAAAGTGATGTCTCTGGTTTTTAATATGCTGTCTAGGTTTGTCATAACTTTTCTTCCAAGAAGAAAGCATCTTTTAATTTCATGGCTGCAGTCACTGTCCGCAGTGATTTGGAGCCCAAGAAAATAAAATCTGCACTGATTCCATTTTTCTGCCATCTACTTGCCATGAAGTGATGGGACCGGATGCCATGACCTTAGTTTTCTGAATGTTGAGTTTCAAGCCAAGTGTTGCACTCTCCTCTTTCATCTCCATCAAGATGCTCTTTAGTTTCTCTTTGCTTTCTGCCATTAAGATGGTATCATCTGCATATCTGAGGTTGTTGACACTTCTTTCTACAATAAAGTGACTCAGTAACACATATATACATTGCCTTTTATAATCTTTTTTGTTATGGTTTATCACAGGATAGCAAATACAGTTTCCTGTGCTATACAGTAGAACCGTGTTGTTTATAAACTAATATTATTGTTATGTCTTGGTTCTCATTTAAATTTTCTGTAAAAGCATTAGATCTAAAGAAAGAAGAGGATTGTTTTCTGCTAAGGATTTTTAGCAGAAACCCTTAGATTTTAGGATTTTAAAAGTAGATATTTTAAGTAAGAAACTATGGGGAAAATTGTTTGCAAGCTTCAGACTTGGAGCTCTGAGAAGACTATCAATCCTTTTCTAGGTGTATGAGAAAACAGAAAGTTTAACAAACTCAGGCCCATTTGATCTTTAAGAATATATTCAATTAACAAACTTTGATTCAGCAACTCTATATGCCAAGAACAACATCAGGTACTGGTGAAATATATAAATCAGACATAACCTCTATCCTCAAAGAGCTCAAAATCGAGTACGGAAGACAAGTGAACAGAAAATTATGATTTAATGTCGAAAGGAATAAATGAAGATGTGAGCAAAATCCTGGTAAAAGTGAGCAAAGAGTGGGTAGTAACCTGTTCTGAGGGAGTCAAGCAGAAAGTGATATTCAAACAGTTTGAATATCACTAAAATGAAAAAAGTGTTTGAGTGACAGAGAGGAAAAGTAGTGCATTTGAGATCGGGGACAGGTATACACCTGACTTTGAAGACACGACAAAAAAAAAAAAAAATGACATCTTTCTCACCTCAGGTTCTGAATCAGAGTTGTAGTTAGGGTTTTCTGGTTGCTATGCAGTCTAGAGAAAGATCTCAGCAAGGTGAGGAATCCAGGCATCTCTGAAGGCTGGCCATCTTTCCCTCTCTAAGTCCCCCATGTCAGTCTTCTGCTTCTCTCACTGCTGTTTCAACCTCTTCCCTTTCCTGACCAATTGCCTCTGAGTCTCTCTACCTCATAAATCTTCATGACCATAAACTCATAACAACCACTGCACCCCAAATAATCCTAACTTTCAAGTCATCCATATGTGGATGCCTTCAAATTCCTGACACAGAAAATCTAATTGGCCCACTCTGTTTTCAGACATGTCCACTGAACATCATGAAGATATCACGTGGTGATGATGACCCAGAAGACCCAGCATCTCACGTGGATAAAGGAGGCATAGTCTCCCTTTCTACTCTTCCTTCAATACTGAGGTGCCTTGCTGACTGTTCTGTATTCATATTTCCAGATTGAGGGGTTCCATCATTTCAGTCTTTTGCAACACTGGCTACATGTTACAACAGTACTAAGATGTATTTTAAAATACTGATGCCAAGGCACTGTCCCCAGAAATTCTGATGTAATGAATTGGTCTTGGAGTAAGGTTCCCCAAGTGATTTTCTTATGTACACATATCAAGAAACAGAACCTTTGTGTACTGTCGGGAAGGAGATGATAAGCTTCCTGGGCCAGTGACTAATAAAGTCCTTCCAGCTTTGCTCATTGTCATCAGCCACATACCCAGGGGCTCTTTGACAACATCCAGGTGATCCTTCAATCTTTCAGGCACATATTGTCAAAAACAGACAGAATTGCCTCAAGGAAAGCAAATAGTGTGTTTTCTCATACCTGCATCACTCCCTTTGGAACACAGACATGACGGATTATAGAACAGGGAATAAGCTGATGAAGAAGACAGGACAGTGTGTGATGGGCTAACTCTCACTGGACTTCCTGTACTCTGCTAACCGGTGGTGATGTTAGCCATTCATGGCTTATGCAGGGATCCCGGGTCACCTAATCTTGACAAGCACTCTTCCTCCCCACGACCTCACCTCCCTCTTTGGTTCAGAAAGTTCCTTCAAGGCTCAGTGAGGGACATCTTCTCTCTCATTCTAGCCCCTAACAAGGTCATAAAAGTAAAGAAATAGGTTGCCATCTCTCCATCTGGATCATCTGCCTGGTTGAAAAATACGGTGGGGGGAGGAGCAGGTAGGTGTCCTGGGGTGCCCCTCTCAGGAGTTTGAGAAACAGTGCCTTCCTCAATAACTAGGGGCAGACACAGTCCTGTCAAGGCTATTCCAGAACCGGCAGTCACAAGGTTAATTTTCTGTCCCAAAGGCTCATGTCTCCTGAATCATCCAAAAACAACACTGTGGACTAACCCAATGTCCCAAGGTTTCTTGGCTCAGCCCATCAGCCGGATATTTATTCTGGTCTTGGACTTTGCGGGTCAACATATGCAAGTGAGACAAAGCAGCAGACACACAGTTCTGCAGAAAGACCCCGACTTACAACTCCGATACACAGAACCACGCTCAGGCACATCAGACTTGATCACTCAGCTAACGCAGGAAGTCACACATGTGTGCTTGAACTACATTCCCCACTCCCCATCTCATGACTCGTCGTCAACTCTTACACAAATGTGTGTCAGAGGGGAATATGGGGAGCAACTGAAGCTGTCTATATCTCCTTTCTCACCTCCTTAGATACCATCCTATCCAGCCAGAGATGTAGTGCTTTGCTGTGGAGGAGGCAGTGTATTTCCTCCAGGAGTGACCTAGCTCGTCCCACTGCTCTTCTCTCCACCTAGTGGAAGAAAGGGAAGGGAACGCATCTCCTGGCATAGGACTGAATCCACACGGTGAAGGCAGGAAGTAGGCCTCAGACATTTCAATGAAAAGAAAGATTTTTCTCAAGTTCTCATCCCTGCCACTAGATCAACATTGGCCACCATGGAGGAAAGCTAAGAATCCTATTTCAATACATCTCTCCCTTTCAGCCTTCTCGTATTCCTTTATTTGCCAGAGGTCATCTCATTTATCCACTTCCAGGAGTTGGCAGTTGCCACTGTGATGACAGGCATGCCACCCTGTTCTCTCTTTTCATCCTTCCCAAGATCTCCCCGAGACTGAGGAAGTTCATCAGATGAGATAGCAATCACTTCCCAATGCCGGAAGGTCACAGCTGGGCCATGCTCAGGGTAATTCTAGGAATTGAATGCTGACAATATCCTGAGATAATGCTTAGCTTTCCCCAGAGCCTAGGTAAATTGTATAGTTAGGAGACAGACTGCCTGATGCTGAAGCTGAAACTCCAATACTTTGGCCACCTGATGCAAAGAACTGACTCATTGGAAAAGACCCTGAAGCTGGAAAAGATTGAAGGCAGGAGGAGAAGGGGATGGCAGAGGATTAGATGGTTGGATGGCATCACCGACTCAAAGGACATGAATTTGAGTAAGCTCCGGGAGTTGGTGAGGGCAGCGAAGCCTGGCGTGCTGCAGTCCACGGGGTCTCAAAGAGTCAGATGTGACTGAACTGAACTGAGACTGCCTGTAATTAAGATCTCCTTTCTGTCTCCTATTTTCCACCTTATACAACTGGTCATCCACAGTTTATGCCAAGATCTGGGCTGAGGGAAGATAATGAGGGCTCAGAACCCATCGTGATTCTTCATGGATGGACAACCCGTGCTGAGTGCAATGAGCTGTATGCCTTCCATGATTCAGGTCCCAACATTTCAGCAGAGACCTATTGTTCTCCCAGGTCTCATGATCACATGCATCTGTTCCAAAAAGAATTCTGAGCTCTACTCTACACCAAAAACTGGAGATAGAAAGGAAGACTATAGCACAAAACCTGACCTCAGGGAACTCGAAGTATTACATGAAGCTCTGAGATTATATTCTTTAAAATTTAAGTATAGTTTGAATTATTTTTCATTATGAGTGCTGCTGCTGCTGCTGCTGCTGCTGCTAAGTCACTTCAGTCGTGTCCAACTCTGTGTGACCCCATAGACAGCAGCCCACCAGGCTCCCCTGTCCCTGAGATTCTCCAGGCAAGAAAACTGGAGTGGGTTGCCATTTCCTTCTCCAATGCAGGAAAGTGGAAAGTGTAAGTGAAGTCACTCAGTTGTGTCTGACTCTTAGCGACCCCATGGACTGCAGCCCACCAGGCTCCTCCATCCATGGGATTCTCCAGGTAAGAGTACCAGAGTGGGTTGCCATTGCCTTCTCTGAGCACACTGCTACATATATCCTTTGAACAAAATTATGAGTACTCATTACTTAATCACATCCATCTCATTAGCTACTTTGTTTTCTATTCATTAATCTTGACAGTCATTCTTACAGTTAATTACCTTCATCAACTTAACACTCACTAGTTGGATACAGTAGTCAGTTCAGATTGAAGCAGAGAGATGCAGGATTCTAAGATCAGTTCCCCAGAAAAAAGTGTATCCATGGATTATATGATATGATATCTGATATGTGAAGATATGAGAAAAGAATTTAAAGTAGGTATATAGAAGTTCATGCAAATGGAAATAAAACATTACTTTTATTCTGAAAAAAAAAAATCCAAACCAGAAAAGGAATAAAACCATATTTAACTCCACAGTGAATGAAATTTTCATAATAATAATGATATAGTCACTGAACATTGGTTTAACTAAAATAGCAATAATTTAGGGGAGAATGAGAGGGAGAAGGGGTGTCTAAAAGAATTAAATCCACAGTTATCGCAACAGAAAATGAATTAAAATTTTAAAACTGATAAATCAATTGATAGCAGTATAACCTTATCATCAGGTTGTGTGGAAGTAATTATCAGGAAAGTTAAAAGCGCTTTTCTCTGTGAAACAGTACTGGCTATGTGGGAGGGGAATGGGTAGACAGTTTTTCAGTACGGCTCCTTTAGTACTATTTGATTTTTCAAAACATGCATACATTTTAGTTTGATTTTAAGACCTACTTTTCCTTCCAGGTGATTATTCTAACTACACTTGACTCTGACGTGCTACCGAGATTCAGGATGTTTGGAAGCATCAGTAACTGAGTGACCAGTACTGAGTTCTGGCAACTTAGCCAATCCTAAGTTCTTGACCACAGAAACCAAGGCCAAGGAAAGGGCAAGTAATTATCAATATGTACGTTGCCTGCCAATGACAAAGCCTAAAACTACGGTCCATAGAATAATAATGATATTCAAAAGCTGCCTATGCCTCACTCAATATATCGGAAATTCAGTCTGGGCTACTGTCGAAGGCAGAACTGTCAGAGGGATTGAATGGAAGCTCCAGTAACAGAGCATGGTAGACTGCAGCCCTCTAAAGATCTCGTGCGGGCCCAAACCAGTCTGTGAATTGGAGGAAATAGAATATAGAGACAACAGTTACAAGCTAGTCTAGCAACTAAAGTGAAAACTTTTGAGGATGTGAACTAATGTGACCAAGAAAGACATGCAAGAAGGGTCGGGAGGGATAAAGGAAGGTCTCCAAACGGGTTGACAGCTATGATCCATCTTTCTATCTCTCTTGCTCTATACAAAGAAGAGGCTCTAGTGTTCATACCTGGTGGGCTGGAGAAATGATGTTAGCAGCAAGACAAAAAAACTGAGTAGGGCCAGTTTGGGGTACACTGAGTGACAGCATTAATGACACACCCAGATGGAAGTGAATGACAGGCAATTGGAAAGAGGGTCAGGAGCTCAGTAATGAAGTCAGGTCTGGACACTGAGATACTTCAGCACCAAAGGGATGCTTCAGACAGGAGAAAGTATATAGACAGAAAATGTCCATAAATAATCATTTTTCCCAAACTTAGAATTTTTAATTTTGTATTGGGGTTTTAGAAAAGGCAGAGGAACCAGAGATCAAATTGCCAACATCCATTGGATCATCAAAAAAGCAAGAGAATTTCAGAAAAATGTCTACTTCTGCTTCATTGACTGTGCTAAAGCCTTTGACTGTGTAGATCTAAACAAACTGTGGAAAATTCTTAAAGAAATGTGAATACCAGACCACCTTACCTGCCTCCTGAGAAATCTGTATACAGGTCAAGAAGCAACAGTTAGAACTGGACATGAAACAACGGACTGGTTCCAAATTGGAAAAGGAGTATGTTAAGGCTGTATATTGTCACCCTGCTTATTTAACTTATATGCAGAGTACATCATGAGAAACGCTGGGCTGGAAGAAGCCCAAGCTGGAATAAGATTACTGGGAGAAATATCAATAATCTCAGATATGCAGATAACAGCACCCTTATGGCAGAAATCAAAGAGGAACTAAAGAGCCTCTTGACGAAGGTGAAAGAGGAGAGTGAAAAAATTGGCTTAAAACTCAACATTCAGAAAACTAAGATCATGGCATCCATCACTTCATGGCAAATAGATGGTGAAACAATGCAAACAGTGAGAGAATTTATTTTCTTGAGTTCCAAAATCATAGCAGATGGTGAATGCAGCCATGAAGTTAAAAGACACTTGCTCCTTGGGAGAAAAGCTATGACAAAACTAGACAGCATATTAAAAAGCAGAGACATTACTTTGCTAACAAAGGTCCATACAGTCAAAGCCATCATTTTTCATATAGTAGTCATGTATGAATGTGAGAGTTGGACTATAAAGAAAGCTGAGCACCAAAGAATTGATGCTTTTGAACTGTAGTGTTGGAGAAGACTCTTGAGAGTCCCTTGGACTGCAAGGAGATCAAACTAGTCCATCCTGAAGGAAATCAGTCCTAAATATTCATTGGAAGGCCCAATGCTGAAGCTGAAACTCCAATACTCTGGCCACCTGATGGGAAGAACTGACTCTTTGGAAAAGACCATTATGCTGGGAAAGATTGAAGGCAGGAGGAGAAGGGATGACAGAGGATGGGATGGTTGGATGGCATCACCAACTCGACAGACATGAGTTTGAGCAAGCTCTGGGAGTTGATGATGGACAAGGAGGCCTGGCATGCTGCAGTCTATGGAGTTGCAAAGAGTTGGACATGGCTGAGGGGCTGAACAACAACAATTGAGGCATAGCCGATTAATGACGTTGTGGTAGTTTCAGGTGAACAGTGAAAGGATTCAACCGTACATATACATGCATCCATTCTCCCCTAAATGCTCCTCCCATCCAGGCTGGCACATAACACTGAGAAGAGTTAGTGCTATACACTAAGTCCTTGTTGGTTATCCATTTTAAATATAGTAGTGTGTACATGACCCTCCCAAAGTCCCTAACTATCCCTCCCCCCAGCAACCACAAGTTTGTTTTCTACATCAGTGAGTCTCTATCTGTTATGAAGTAAGTTAATTTGTATCATTTCTTTTTAGATTCTACCTATAAAGGATGCCATACCATAGTTCCCCTTCTCTGTCTGACTTACTTCATTTAGTATGACACTCTCTAGGCCTATCCATGTTGCTGCAGATGGCATTATTTCATTCTTTTTAATGGCTAAATATTATTACATCTTCTTTATCCTTTCCTCTGTCGATGGGTATTTAGGTTGCTTCCACGTCTTGGCCATTGTAAATAGTGCTTCAAAGAACATTGAGGTAAATGTATCCCTTCAGATCATGTTGTTTTCTGGATATATGCCCAGAAATGGGATTGCAGGGTCATATGGTAGCTCTATTTTTGGCTTAAGGCACCTCCATACTGTTCTCCACAGTGGCTGTACCAATTTACATTTCCACCAACAATGTAAGAGGGTTCCTTTCCCTCCACACCCTCTCCAGCACTTATTTGCGGGTTTTTTGATGATAGCCATTCTGACTGGGGTGAAGTGATATCTCATTGTAGTTTTGGTTTGCATTTCTCTAAACCCTAACAATGCTGAACATCTTTTCATGTGCCTATTGGCCATCTGTGTGACTTCTTTGGAGAAATGGGAAAGCCTTTGTTTATGATGTCAGGGAAAAAGAGAAAGTCCTAATAATAAAGTGATCCTTCTCTTTTTGCCATGGTGTTTGTTATTCTTGCTGGTTTGTTGTTGTTGTTTTTGTGTGTTGTTGTTGTTGTTCCATTCATTTACTTCAAAGAAAAGAAAAGCAAACAAGTGACCAATTTTGCCATCTTGAGCTAAAAGGCCATGCTAACAAAGACCCTAATGGAGTTGTAAAGGATAATAGCCCAAAGGAAGAGAACAATTCTGGGATTTGATTATTTTAGCACTTCCCTGGCACTGCCTCATTTTTAGCCAGTTGGGGTCCCTGGAAATTATGCACGAGCTAAAGGACATGATGAGCTAGAAGCTGTGACAGAGGGGAATGGGGTTTGCCTGGTTTGCTTGGGAATGAAGAGCTTCGCCAGGACACAGGACTTCCAGTGCCTGGACTCAGAAAGTTCTGGGGAAAACAGGATGAACATGTCACCCTCAATGGGGATGAAATAAAGAAATTGGGAAGCAATGCCATGGGGTCGCTAAGAGTCGGACACGACTGAGCGACTTCACTTTCACTTTTCACTTTCATGCATTGGAGAAGGAAATGGCAACCCACTCCAGTGTTCTTGCCTGGAGAATCCCAGGGACAGGGGAGGCTGGTGGGCTGCCGTCTATGGGGTTACACAGAGTTGGACATGACTTAAGTGACTTAGCAGCAGCAGCCATAGCTCTCTTACAAACTATTTCTCCAAATTCCCTCAAAATTCATCCAGAGGTGGGAAGCAGACATTTATAGGGAAAGTGTGGGTAAGTTCTCTCTGTGTGAAACTAAGATGATCAAAACTCGTGATCACTGGGAGGTTTGGCCAACAACCTTTCACTAATGGAATCAGAGCCCAAAAGACCTAATCAGGGAAAGAGTCTGGAGGAGGGGGCAGCAAGAGGACCCAGCCATACATATACATGTATCCACTCTCCCTGAAATTCCCCTCCCATCCAGGCTGCCACTTAACATTGAGTAGAGTGCCCTGTGCTGTACACTAGGTCCTTGCTGGTTCTCCATTTTAAATATAGCAGAGTGTACATGTCAATCCCAACTACCTAACTATCCCTTCCATTGTTAATCAGCTATATTCCAATATAAAATGAAAAGTAAAAAAAAAACTAAAAGAAAGTGTCTGAACTCTAATCCCTACAGATTCCACAAGGCAGAAGACAGGGTTGGGTAAGGAGGGCAAGGGGCTTGGACTGGGACAGTGCCAGGCTGGCAAATGGAAAGCTGGGAATAATAGTTTCACACAACTGAAGTGGTTAAAATGGTAAGGAAGCCAAGACAGGTGGATTAAAATGACCTCTGACACAAGGCTATTATTTAGTGTGCAAAACCAGGAAGAACAGCCTGTCTCCTGTCCTGGGACATATTCATGACATGAGCCATCCTGAAGATCCTGTTGATTTTTCCTGTAGAGGCAGAATCTGTCTAACAGGGCATGTTGAAAGGTTAAGAGTCCCCTGAAGGGAATTCCAAACCACCCCTTCCTTCTGGCCCTTCAGAAACCCTACAGGGCAAAGCCAGCTCATCCTTATGAGCTTAGCTGAGCTGCTGGGTCAGACTTTAGTCTAAGGGAACACAGGATGGACACCAAGATTAAACTGGAATTTTAAACTCTGAGAGGCAGCATGGTATAATGAGAAGAGGCTGGCTTTTGCAATTAAAGAGACCCAGACATTAATCTGGTCTGCCCGCTTCCTACCTGTGTCATCTTAGGTAAACTGACTTGTAACACTGGTTTAAAAATACATATCTCAGGGTGGGAGGTAGGAGGGAGATTCAATAAGGAGGAGGGGACATATATAACACCTATGGTTAATTCATGTTGATGTATGACAGAAATCAAAACAATATTGTAAAACAATCATCAATCAATTAAAAATAAATAAATTAATATTTTAAAACATGCATGTCTCATAAGTGGCTTTGTGGAACAGAGACACAACCATATGAAAATGTCAAGCTGGTGCTAATATGTAAGGAAGGGAACCTCCCTTCTGCCTCCATAGAGTTGCCCAACTCCCTGAAAGTGTATGACAGTGGGAGTGTGATTGCGGGGGTGTGGCTGAGCGTGTGTATGTGTTTAATTGTGTGTATGTGTGTGAGACAGTGTATTTGTGTGTGGCTGTATCTCTGTGTGCACGTTGCTCTGCACACAATACACTTACCAGGAACCACAGGATTCCCATGGTACATGGAAAGGATCAACACTTTCTGGACCTGGAAGACAGTGTATTTATGTGCATATGTGTATGGCTGTGTGTGTGTAACAGTGGGGGATGACTGCTTGAGTGTGACTGTGTGGGGCTGTGGGTGTGGAGGTGGCTGTGTACGTGTGTGTGTGTGACTATATGTGTGACTGTGTATAGATGTGGCTGTGGGGGGGATTGTGTATGTGTATGACTGTGTGTGATTATGTGCGTCATTGCTGACCACATGACTGTGCCTGTGTGAGTGTGTGTATCTTCAGAGGACGCCCTGGCTTAGCATCTGAATGGGGAGCAGAAACCCGTTCTTCCTCCTCGTCATTCCTCAGCAACCATCTGTCCACTGGTTGCTGCAGCTCTGAGACAGGCCAGACAAGCTCAACTTCTCCATCTCCACTCAGACTGCCAGCTCAAAAGCTCAACTTCTCCATCTCCACTCAGACTCCCAGCTCAAAAGCTCAACGGCTCCATCTCCACTCAGACTCCCAGCTCAAAAGCTCAACTTCTCCATCTCCACTCAGACTCCCAGCTCAAAGCACACTGGTGGCTCCCACCCTGCTGTGAAAAGGGCTGGAACACATTTCTTTCCCACTCCAGAAGGACTGGAAGCTCCCTCCACCTCTGAGACATTCTGCTCCAGAGCCCTCTCTCTGTCATAGTTGGCCCACAGATCAGAAGTCATCCCCCAAACCTCAGAGACTCGGTTCCCCTTGATGACAAGGCGCCTGAGGCCCTCCTTCCAACCACCTCGAGCCCTGTCTCTTGGACCTCACCTCTGTCCTCTGTATGCACTTTGCTGCACACACAACACACCCATCAGGAACTATGAGACTCCCACGGTACATGGCAAAGACGAACACTTTTCTGGAACTGCAAATTCAAAGAAACTCTTTAGAAGAGCAAGCTTACAGCACAAAGCTACTGAAGAGAAGAAATTCTTGCACCTCCCAAAACAGCAGAGTCCAGAACTAGAGAGCTTCACGTCTCCATCTGGTTCCCTGGCCTCCTCGTGGCTGGGCAGGCAGGAAGTGGATGAGGGACATGACAAGAAACAGCCTGCCTCACCAGTTTCTGGACAATCAAACCTTTGTTCCAAGATTGCTGACCTAGGATGCCTGGAAAGAACCAGACTCTAGAAGGGAAGAGGGGTGGAGGGATGAATGTGAAATAAAAACACACCTACCCAGAGGTGGAGAGTCAGTCCCTTAAACAGGGTTAATGGAAGGTTCCATTCTCCCGAACAGGGCTGGCTGGGAGGGGAGGCAATTTTACAGCTTTCTTGGTTCTTCTGCATTTGCACATGACAGGCTCTCTTGGGTCTCAATTTCTTCTCATTGTTCTCCTCCTCGAGCATAGATAAATGCTAGGGAAGATTGCTTACCAACCCAGAGGGATCTGAAGGGCAGGGTGCACTGAGTTCTCAGCAAACACCCCAGGGAGATGCCAAAAAGCTGCCGGGTTACACTGAAATTGTCAAGATTGTCATCTATTTAACAGGAAAAACAGGAAGTGAGAGATAAGCAATTCCTCACCCCCTAAAGACTCATATCCTATTGGAAGATAAATCATAAAGAAATACCTAGTAAAAATGCTGGGGAATAAGTGTGATAGATAAAAATAAAGCATAGAAAAGGGTGAAGAGCCTGGAAGTGATCATTTAAACAAAGTTATGGATGGAAGAGCTCCCTCAGAGTGAAAATTTCAGCAGAGTGAGCCAGTCATTCTAACTAAGGGAGAGGTTGTTGTGCAGGACAGAGGCTCCTAGGCAAGAATTTGCTTTGGTTTGTTGAAAGAAAAGCAAGAAGATCAAGACAAATGAAGCAGAATAAGGAAGAGGAAGAGCAATAGGTGTTTGGAAAATTCTGCAATGACCAGATCTCCTAGGTGTCTCTGCCAAGGAGCTTGAAGACTTACATTAAATCCTTTCCACTTTTGCCTGATTAACCCAACAGGAACAGCATTTGAATGGAAGCAAGCATTATTCCAAGTAGAAGTCAAGAAGACTTAAAGTCATCCCAAATTGAAATGCAACATTTTTGACAATTTAAATTGCTTCCTAGCAACTGAAGAGGGAACAAGTGACATATCCAGACTGTGGGTGGGTCGGTACCCTATTCTCATACAACACCAAACATGTTGTTCAGTCACTCAGTTGCGTCAGACTCTTTGTGACCCCATGAACTGTGGCACCAGGCCTCCCTGTCCTGCACCGTCTTCCAGAGTTTTCTCAAACTCATGTCCATTGGGTCAGTGATGCCATCCAACCATCTCATCTTCTGCCATCCCCTTCTCTTCATGCCTTCCATCTTTCCCAGCATCAGAGTCTTCTCAGTGAGTTGACTCTTCAGTGGCCAAAGTATTGGAGCTCCAGCTTCGGCATCAGTCCTTCCAATGAATATTCAGGGTTTATTTCCTTTAGGATTGACTGGTTTGATCTCCTTGCATCCAAGGGACTCTCAAGAGTCTTCTCCAACACCATAGTTTGAAAGCATCAATTATTCAGTGCTCAACCTTCTTTATGGTCCAACTCTCACATCAGTATATGACTACTGGAAAAACCAGAGCTTTGACTATACAGACCTTTGTCAGCAAAATGATGTCTCTGCTTTTTAATACACTGTCTAGGTTGGTCACAGCTTTTCTTCCAAGGAGCAAGCATCTCTTAATTTCATGGCTACAGTCACCATCTGCAGTGATTTTGGAGCCCAAGAAAAAGCCTGCCACTCTTTCCATTGTTTCCCATAAATTTGCCATGAAGTGACAGGACTGCCAAACATGCAGTGTCCTGAAATGTCAATGTCACACTCAGGAAAACATAAATCCTTGAAGCAAAACAGTTCCTGAACTTAGCGAATATCTGTACAGATTGAATGCAGGTCATTCAGGTTCAACCATTCCATTCCAACCTATGCAGGTCAGGTCTGCATGAGAATCATGCATTGAGAATCATGGCCTATCCTCCCCTAGAAAATCTACAAGAAGAAATCTTGCAAATTCTAACAAAATATTCATAGAAGCACAAACTTCTAATGACAAACAAGCAACCACTCCTGATTTTGTTACCAAGGGACATCTCTGCGTTATTCAGGCACACTGCTCTGCAGTTGGAATCCTGTAACTACTTGACCACACACTCAAATCTGAGAAAGTCTCCAAAAGACTTCTTGCCTAATAACTATTCTGGTTCCAATGTGAGATAATCTTCATATACTTCCTTCATGAAAATTATGACACTGGTATACATTCATGTGATGAAACTATGAGTTTCCATTAAAATAGGGATAAATAACATTTTTGAGTATTTAATATGAAAAGTAAAGAAATTAGGACAGAATTGCACTAGTAGAGACAGAAGAAGGCTTTAAACTCAACTCTACCTGATTCAAACCCTTGTTCTTGACTACTCTGCTGCTTTGTCTAATTCCAAATGAATAAGAATATATTAATAGAATATATTAATAAAAGATTATATAAATATTTCACAATCAAGTGTGTACAGACAGGCAATAATCTTATGATAATGGCCTCATTTCTATTCATCCCTGAGTAAATACAAATAAAACCTACCAGGAGATTCAATTGCACACATTCTAGAATAATTAAGGAAAAAAAATATGACAAAATTGTATTGGTGAGGATGTGGAGCAACTGACCTTCATATGCATTGCTGGTGGAATGAATACTGAAAAAGTTTTTTGGCAATAGCTAACTTCTATGCTGAGTACATCAGGGGAAATGCCAGGCTGGATGAATCAGAAGCTGGAATCAAGATTGCTGAGAGAAATATCAACAACCTCAGATATGCAGATGACACTGTTCTAATGCCAGAAAGTGAAGAGTAACTAAGGCACCTCCTGATGAGGGAAAAAGAGGAGAGTGAAAAAGCTGACTTAAAATTCAACATTCAAGAAACAAAGATCAAGGCATCGGTCAAATCACTTCATGCAAATAGATGGGGAAAAAGTGGAAACAGTGACAGATTTTATTTTCTTGGGTTGAAGATGGTTCAGATGGTGCAGATGGAGACTGCATCCATGAAATTAAAAGACACTTGCTCCTTGGAAGAAAAGCTATGACAAACCTAGACAGCGCATTAAAAAGCAGAGATCTCACTTTGCCAACAAAGATCCATGAGTCAAAACCATGGTTTTTCCAATAGTCAGGTATGGATGTGAGAGATTGATCACAAAGAAGGCTGAGCACTGGAGAACTGATGCCTTTGAACTGGTGCTGGAAAAGACCCCTGAGAGTCCCTTGGACATCAGGGAGATCAAACCAGTCAATCCTAAAGAAAATCCAAACCTGACTATTCATTGGAAGGACTGGTGCTGAAGCTGAAGCTCTAATACTTTGGCCACCTGATGTGAGGAGCCGATTCATTGGAAAAGACCCTGATGCTGGGAAAGATTGAGGGCAGGAGGAGGAGGGGCTGACAGAGGATGAGATGATTGGATGGCATCACCAGCTCAATGGACATGAGTTTGAACAAGCTCTAGGTGATGGTGAAGGACAAGGAAGCCTGGCGTGCTGCAGTCTATGGTGTTGTAAAGAGTCGGACACGACTTAGTGACTGACCAACAACAAAGCTGAACATCTGGATACCCTCTGAATCTAGATGCTTCAAGACTGGTCTATTCCATTCCCAAATACAATCAATTATGCAGTTTAACCCTTGTTTCAAAAACTTGAATTTTTTAAGTTTGATTGATATTTTGGAAAATATCAACGAGAATTTCACATTTCCTTATAGACAGTTTCATCAGCAGGAAACACAAGGTGCAGTAGAAATGGAACCCAGCTGAACCAACCCACACAGGAAAACACAAAACACACTCACATACCTCAAAGATCTACTCGCTATCCAGTTCTCTGGGTGTGTCATCCTACAAGGTTGAATTTCATTATCTCTTTGTATTTGTAAAATTTTCTATATAAATAAATACACATTCAACATCCCAAACATATCTAAATAGCCTGGCTCAAAATGCCAAGCAATGCAAATAAACAAAAAAAGCCAGTACTATTTACATCTGAGAACTTTAAAAAGAAATTGCCAAATTCTGCAGAAGTGGCCCCTTAGAGTGCTATTAGTTGCTAGCTTGATGACTTCAATTATCACTTCAATTTTCAAAACATTCAGTTTCAGGTGAAACTATGCATGAATACAGATGAGAAAGCCACAAAAGAATTTCCAGCATTGATACTAAAGTTAATTGAAGAAGGAGGCTACAAATTGGATCAAAAATTACAGTTTTGAAAGTCTGCAAACAATAAATGCTGGAGAGAGTGTTTAGAAAAGGGAACCCTCTCACACTGTTAGTGAGAATGCAAACTAGCACAGCTAATATGGAGAACAGTGCAGAGATTCCTTAAAAAACGGGATAGAACTGCCATATGACCCAGCAGTCCCACTGCTGAGCCTACACACCAATGAAACCAGAATTGAAAGAGGCACATGCACTCCAGTGTTCACTGAAGCACTGTTTACAATAGCTAGGACATGTAAGCAACCTAGATATCCATCGGCAGATGAACGGATAAGGAAGTTGTGGTACATATACACAATGGAATATTGCTCAGCTATAAAAAAAGAATGAATTTTAGTCAGTTCTAATGAGGTGGATGAGAGTGGAGCCTATTATATACAGAGTGAAGTAAGTCAGAAAGAGAAACACCAATACAGTATATTAACACATATATATGGAATTTAAAAAGATGGTAATGATGACCCTATATGTAAGACAGCAAAAGAGACACAGATGTAAAGAACAGACTTTTGGACTATGTGAGAGAAGGTGAGGGTGGGATGATTTGAGAGAAAGCATTGAAATATGTATATTACCATATGTAAGATAGATGACCAGTGCAAGTTTGATGCATGAAGCAGGGCACTCAAAGCTGGTACTCTGAGACAACCCAGAGGGATGAGGTGGAGAGGGGGTTCAGGATGGGGGGACACATGTACATCTGTGGCTGATTCATGCTGATGTATGGCAAAAACCAGTAATTAGCCTCCAATTAAAATAAATAAATTTCTCTTAAAAATTACAATTTTGATGAAACAGGCATCCATTACAAATTTTTAAAGATCAATTATCCAAAGGGTGGGGGGGGGGGGGGGGAACATGCTCAAGGATTTAAAGACTGTAAAAGTTCAGCAGCCTACACCAAAGCAAGGACAATGAGTCAGTCACACCTACTTACCTACAACCAATGTCACAACTTTCTGTCTGATTTCAGATAACCCTCCTCCCATCCTTTCACAGTGACTCACAAGCTGCCACCCTGTGACACGTACTTCCACAAGCAAACACTGTCTCTTTTTTAAGGCAAAGTGTGACATTTATTATAGTAACCATCTGACATATGTAAAATTATACCATTCTTTTACTAGGTTCCTCTATGTATTACTGACAATGTTTTTGAGTGTTATGAGAAAAATGGGAGTAAGGGCATAAGTCTTATGGTTTTGTTGTGACATTTTGCATAGTGTAGCAGTTTTTAGGAGTACATATGTCACATTATAATAGATCTGACTATTCAAGATAAATGAGTGGATTTATGGCAGTGGGTGGGGTCTAGGGCTGGGCTCTGAGCTGGACCTGGGCACGGCTGCAGGAAGCTTATAGCTGTTGCAGCTAGGTCCTGATTTGTCCTAAAAGCATGTTTGAAAAAAAAATAACAATTTTCTTCAAAATATCAAAAATGGAAAAAAAACTCAATTGCACATCAGTTGTAGAATGAAACAATAAATAGTGGTACATTTATGTAATATTAAACAACAATGGAAAATATTTAATTACTGTTAAGTGTAAACATCTACAGAAACTATGTTGAAGGAAAGAATCCAGACACCAACAACTGTAGACAGACAGATAGACAGATGACAGACAAACTCTATATGATGCTCAGGGAAAGAAAAAATGCAGTCTTGGGTGATAGAAATAGGAATTTTTGAATAACATTGGGGATATTGAGTTGAAGGGGGCATAAATGAGGTTTCTAATGTACAAAAAAATAATTTGTATCTTAATTCAGATGGTGGTTTCAGAGGGGTGTGTATGTGTTAGTTGCTCAGTCCTGTCTGACTCTACAACCCCACAGACTGTAGCCCACCAGGCTTCTCTGTCCATGGGATTCTCCAGGCAAGAATACTGGAGTGGATTGCCATTCCCATCTCCAGAGGACCTTCCTGACCCAGGGATCGAACCCTGGTCTCCTGCATTGCAGACAGATGATTTCTCATTTGAGCTATAAGCAAGTCCCTTCAGAGGGATATGCCTTTGTAAAAATTCATCAAGATCTACTTGTTACCTGGGCATTTTACGTGTGTTATACCTCAATAAAAATGTTTATAGGAAAATTTTGCTTAAAAATATGTAGACAGAATTAAAATACACTGCAACAATGGCATAAAAAGTTGGGAGTACAGGTAAAATGATCTAAGGCTTTATATTGTTCAGAGAAAGCTGATGTAACTAATATTAGACTCTGCCATATTACATATGCATGATAAAATTTCTAATATAATCATATAATATAGTAGCATATATAACATATAAGCTAATATAAAAGAGAAACTTAATAATTAGAAGTATTATCAATTCAAAAGAAAGCAATAAAAAAATAGAAAAAGGAGATAGAAAAATGTTGTTCTTCAGCCACCGAGTCATGTCCAACTCTTTGCAATACCATAAACTGTGGTACACCAGGCCTCCCTGTTCCTCATCATCTCCCAAAGTTTGCCCAAGTTCAAGTCCATCGCATCGATGATGCCATCCAGCCATCTCATCTTCTTATGCCTTCTTTTCCTTCTGCACTCAATCTTTCTCAGCATCAGGACTTTTCCAATGAGTTGGCTATTCACATCAGATGACCAAAACACTGGAACTTCAGATTCAGCATCAGACCTTCAGAGTATTCAGGGTTGATCTCCCTTAAGACTGACTGGTTTGATATCCTTACTGTCCAAGGGATTCTCAGGAGTATTCTCCAGCACCACATTTCAAACGCATTAATTCTTTGGTGTTCTGCCTTCTTCCCGGTCCAGCTGTCACAACAGTACATAACCACTGGGAAGACCATAGCCTTGACTATACAAATTATATGTTATAGTAAAACCCAAATATATCATAAATTAAATGCCTAGATTAGAAGACATGGGAGAAGGCAATAGCAACCCACTCCAGTACTCTTGCTTGGAAAATCCCATGGGCGGAGGAGCCTGGTAGGCTGCAGTCCATGGGGTCGCAAAGAGTCGGACATGACCGAGTGACTTCACTTTTCACTTTCATGCATTGGAGAAGGAAATGGCAACCCACTCCAGTGTTCTTGCCTGGAGAATCCCAGGGACGGGGGAGCCTGGTGGGCTGCTGTCTATGGGGTCCCACAGAGTCAGACACGACTGAAGCGACTTAGCAGCAGCAGCAGAAAACATATTTTCAGACTGTATAAGCATCCCCAAATTAATTACTCATTGCTTATTAAAAACTTATCTCATATATAAGAATATGAGAATACTGAAAATAAAAGCATATAAGAGGACTTAACAGACAATAACTAACCATACATAGTTTATATCACTATGTTAACATGAGATAGAATAGAATTTACAGCCAAAAAAAATTGTTAGAGTTTAAAAAAAAACAAAGTTTTATTAACTAAATTTAGCTCGACAGGAAAATATAACTAAACTGAATTCTATACCTAATAACACCTACTCAAAATACATAAAGCAAACTTTTACATAATGAGAATAAATAAGAGAAATTACAATCTTTGTAAAAATATTCTAACACACCACTCTTAACAATTTTTTAGGAAAATTAATAGAAATTTAGGAAGTAAATAGACTATTTGATGACAATTTTCTAAAACTTGATGTATTCAGTTCAGTTCAGTTCAGTCACTCAGTCGTGTCCAACTCTTTGCGACCCCATGAAGTGCAGCACGCCAGACCTCCCTGTCCATCACCACCTCCCGGAGTTTACCCAAAGTCATGTCCATTGAGTCAGTGGTGCCATCTAACCATCTCATCCTCTGTAGTCCCCTTCTCCTCCTGCCTTCAATCTTTCCCAACATCAGGGTCTTTTCACATGAGTCAGCTCTTTGTATCAGGTGGCCAAAATACTGGAGTTTCAGCTTTAACATCAGTCCTTCCAATGAACACCCAGACCAATTTCCCTTAGGATGGACTTGACGTATTAGATATATGAAAAAATGATATTCAAAAATACACACTTTTCAAGCATATATATAACATGATAGAAACTTAAAAAATTTTTCAGTATGGATAAAACGATGGAAATTATGCAGCATATATTAGTTTCCCAACACTGCTGTAACAAGTTACCGTAAATCTAGTGGATTAAAGCAACACAAATTTTTTATCTTACAGGCCTGGGGCTCAGAAGTCCTAAATTAAGGTGCTAGCAGCCTGGAGGCTCTAGGGGAGAATCTTTTTCCTTTTCCAGATACTAGAAGCAGCCTCACTCCCTTGGCTTATGGACCCTTCCATATATCATGCTAACCTCGGCTTCTTTCTGTTTATCTCCTCTCTCTCTAACACTTCTGCCTCATTCTTTCCCTTATAAAACCTTTTGTGATTACAATGGGCCCCTCAAGGTCACCCAGGATAATCTCCCCTTCTCAAGGCCTGTAATTTAATGATATCTAGAAAGTCTTTTCTGCCAGATAAGATAACATACAGGTTCCAGAGATTAGGACATGGACAACTGGGGGTGCCATTAATTTTTCTACCACTCACAGTATAAGCTTCAAATTCAATAAAAATCTGTATGCAGGTCAAGAAGCAACCGTTAGAACTGGACATGGAACAACGGACTGGTTCCAAATCGGGAAAGGAGTACGGCAAGGCCCTATATTGTCTGCCTATTTAACTTATATGCAGAGTATATTATGCAAAATGCCGGGCTGGATGAAGCACAAGCTGGAATCAAGATTGCTGGGAGAAATATCAATAACCTCAAATATGCAGATGACACCACCCTTATGGCAGAAAGCAAAGAAGAACCAAAGAGCTTCTTGATGAAAGTGAAAGAGCAGAGTGAAAAAGTTGGCTTAAAACTCAACATTAAGAAAACTAAGATCATGGCATGTGGCCCCATCATTTCATGGCAAATAGATGAGGAAACAATGGAAACAGTGAGAGACTTTATATTTGGGGGGCTCCAAAATAACTGCAGATGGTAACTGCAGCCATGAAATTTAAAGACGATTGCTCCTTGGAAGAAAAGCTATGACCAACCTAGATATCATATTGAAAATCACTTTGCCAGAAAAGGTCCGTATAGTAAAAGCTATGGTTTTTCCAGTAGTCATGTACAGATGTGAGAGTTGGACTATAAAGAAAGCTGAGCACTGAAGAATTGATGCTTTTGAACTGTGGTATTGGAGAAGACTCTTGAGAGTCTCTTGGACAGCAAGGAGATCAAACCAGTCCATCCTAAAGGAAATCAGTCCTGGATATTTATTGGAAGGACTGATGCTGAAGCTCCAATACTTTGGCCACCTGATGCGAAGAATTGACTCATTTGAAATGACTCTGATGCTGGGAAAGATTGAAGGTGGAAGGAAAAGGGGATGACAGAGGATGAGATGGTTGGATGGCATCACTGACTCAATGGACAAGAGTTTGAGTAAGCTCCGGGAGTTGGTGATGGACAGGGAAACCTGGCATGCTGCAGTCCATGGGGTCGCAAAGAGTCAGACACAACTGAGCAACTGAACTGAACTGAACTGATGCATATGTCTAAACTCATAAAATTGCATAATTAAATATGGAAAGTATTTTTTGTATATCAACTATTTTGGCTCACATTGAAACACTTCAAAACTCAACTTGGATGCAACTCCTCTGGAAATTCATTACATCCTCAGTATGAGTTAAATGTTCTTTGTGGAAGTTCCATAATGTAAGATAATCATTATGAGTACCAATTCTAGATTTGCTTCTATCTGGGTTTGAATATCACCTTTTTATTTTAACTTTTTATCTTTTCTTGAAGTATAGCTGATTTACAACATTTCAGATAAAAATTTAAAATGAAAAAGGTGATATTCAAAACCGGTGCCTCAGACAGTAAAGAATCTGCCTGCATTGTAGGAGACCCAGGCTTGATCCCTGGGTCAGGAAGATTCCCTTGGAGAAGGGAATGCTACCCACTCCAATATTCTTGCCTGGGAAAATCCCATGGACAGAGGAGCCTGGCAAGCTACAGTCCATCGAGTTGCAAAGTATCAGACAAGACTGACCGACTAACACTTTCACTCTCATATATATATATATATATATATATATATATATTCTTTTTCAGATTTCTTTCCATTATAGGTTATTACAAGATAGTGAATATAATTCCCTGTGCTATACAGTAAGTTCTTATTGGTTATCTATTTCATATATAGCAGCGTGTATCTTTTAATCCCAAATTCCTAATTTATCCCTCCCCCGCCTTTCCCCTTTGGTAACCATAAGTTTCTATATCAGTGTGTCTATTTCTGTTTTGTTAATAAGTTTATTTGCATCATTTTTTAGATTCCATATCAAAGTGATATCATACGTGATTATCACTTTTTATTCATTGGCTGTATGACTTGAATAAGCTATTAAACCTCTCTTGAGTTTCCTTTCCTCAACTGTAATGTTGCTACATTTAGAGACAATAAATGTGCTTAAGGACTTAAGTGGTCTGATATCAGATAACTTAAGTTTGAAACCCAACTCTGCACATTACTCACTTTGCAACCTTGAGCCAGTTACCTTATCTCTCTGGGCCTCAAATTCCTCACCCATAAAATGCGATAATACTTAAATTACATGATTTTTAAGGAATAGATAAATTAATATGTTAGGCACTTAGAATTGAGTCTGACTTATAGCAAGAGCTCTGTAGATATTTGTTCTTAGCGTTGCTTTTGGTATTTGTAGAAGCTATACGTAGTAATTGTGGGGTGTGTGATTCTCATCAGAAAAGGAGACAAAAGAAAATGAGCTATACTTCTGAGGTCTTTCACAGTGGGAGGGAGGGTCATATGTTAAAAGTACTCAGTGTATAAAAAAGTGATAAAAACAGAGAAGCATCATGATGTGGGAACACCACATGGTAAGAGAGACAAGAAGTCTCCAGCAGCTACCATTAAGAGAGAAATGCTGGAATCAGGGCAGACATAAAGAGAAGTGTCAATGGAACAGAAGATGGAAAACTTCTCCATCTCCCCTAAAAGAATAAAGATCTATGACATTATTCCAAACTTGCAGTCAAATTTACATTTTACTATTGTAGGTATGTTTGTTTGGGTGCTTTTAAAAATATATGGACAGAGAGAAACAAGTCTCAAACCTGCCAGTTTCATTTAGCTTTTCTTTTTTAAAGCCTTTTTGATGTGGGCCATTTTTAAAGTCTTAATTGAATTTGTTACACCATTGCTTTTGTTTTGTGTTTCGATTTTTTGGCTTTGAGGCATGTAGCATCTTAGCTCCCCAACCAGGGATCGAACTCGCGCCCCATGCATTGGAAGGGGAAGTCTTAACCGCTGGACCGCCAGGGAAGTCCCTGCCATTTAGGTTAACCTGGCAAAATCCTTAGCAATCTTCAATACACAGAAACTATTATTACAGTGCTGATCATGACCTATTAAATTTGTTTTTTGACTCTTCTCCCCCACTGTCCTCTGTCACATTCATCTCCGAATGCCCATCAACTAAAGCCTCTTTGTAATGATAGGTGCTTAACCAATATTTGTAGACTGGATTAACTGAAGGGATTGGGAGGATGATGGATGGAGAGATGGACAGACAGAAGAAAGGATGAATGCTGACATTGTTCACATCAGCTTCATGGAGAAACACGCTAGTGTGGTCAGTTTTATAGAAGGCAAAACACAGGCTTAGAGTAAGCGGGTCTTGTATCTCCCCACTCTGTAACTCCCCCTTTGTGTAGCCTCACCAGGGCTTTGTACTCACCAGGAGACAGTGGAATCACTAAAAACTCAGGGTCTAGAACCAGGTGGCTTGTGTTCAAATTCTGACCCCATCCAGAGATATATTCACAGTAGAGTTAGTGACACGAAGATTCAGGGCCCTTCACTTACAGCCTCTTCCAAGGTCCTATACCTGTATTTCACATTTGTAAATGTGTATTCTATTTGTGAAAGAGGTTCCCAATCCTATAAAACAAAACTTTCAGATTCCACAAAACCTGGATCTAAAGTTGGCTCCTCCAGTCACCAGCTATGTGATCTGGGCTCCATGTATTTATCCGCTATGTGCCTCCATTTCCCTGTTTGTTAAATGGATTAAAACTGGAAACCTACTTTGTGGGGTTATTTTGAAGATTCAGTGAGTTAGTATATGTGAAATACTTAGCGTGATGTCACGCACATAGTATGTGCTCAATGTGTGTTGGCTTCTATAACTCCCTTTTCAGGTTGTCCCTTAACTTCCTGCCTGTCAGGTCCAGGGTAATCTTTCCATTTGCAAATTTAGCCTGTGGCAAGCTCCTCCCTAATCCTTAATCCCTTCCCCTGCACCTGAGCACATTCTCTGCTGTGAGCCTCCTGGGTGGTTTACAATCTGATTTTATCAACCTCTCTTTGATTTCTTAAACCTACTATACTTGTTCATCACTTAAAGCACATGACGAGTTGGTATTTTTTTTCCCTTTAGGAGCCATCTGCTTAATGGGTTTTCTGAACAATAACACAGGAAAGACGATAGCATTATCCTGAAAACTTTTGTTATAAACAGCATTTTGAAAACACTCATACAAACTGTGGCCACTAATTCGATTCTATCTTGCCCCTGAAATGTTGATCTTTTCAGATATATTCAGCCCCATGAATACTGATACCTCTATGTCAACTGTGGAACAGGCTTGGGACACATGGATTTTGCCTGATACGTTTGTCTAGAGGGTTTCTCAGGTGGTGCTAGTGGTAAAGAACTTGCTTGCCGATGCAGAAGACATAAGAGATGCAGGTTCGATCCCTGGGTCAGGAAGATCCCCTGGAAGAGGGCATGGCAACCTACTCTAGTATTCTAGCCTGAAGAACCCCATGGACAGAGGAGCCTGGCGGGCTACAGTCCATGGGGTCACAAAGAGTCAGACACGATTGAAACAACTTAGCACGCACACAGGCATTTGCCTAGTTCCTGGTTTTAAGCTAAACCCAGTGAAAATGTATAAGAAAACACGCTGCTGCCCAGTTTGCCTGACACTCTTCATCTCCATCCAGATCTTCTATCCAGTTTGGGTAGCAGTTAAGGGGACAGTGTTGTGGTGACTGATTGGCTTAATGGCTCTCAAACCACATCACTTTCTAGAACAGATAGTCATTGCTGTTTAAGTCAGGATTACTGAACCAATGTTTGCAAATGTTCAAGTCATGTTAACATACCCAGGAGTCGTATAACCAAACATACATGACAGAGTAAAAGACAAATAATGGTCATTCATACTGGTCCTTACGTCATCCTCACCATGTTTCATTATTCCGTGGCCATCATTTTCCATGGTATCTTGACAAATATGTGACCACTGCTTTCTCTTCTTCTCCTTTTTTTCCTTTTTTTGGCCTTACCATGTGGCATGTGAATCTTAGTTCCCCAACGAGGAATTGAACCCACACCCCCTGCATTGGAAGTGTGGATTCTTTTTTTATTGGTTATCAATCCTGAATATTTATTGGAGGGACTGCTGCTGAGGCTGAATCTCCAGTATTCTGGCCACCTGATGCAAAGAGCCGACTCATTGGAAAAGATCCTGATGCTGGGAAGGATTGAAGGCAGGAGGAGAAGGGGACGACAGACGATGAGATGGTTAGATGGCATCACCAACTCAATGGACATGAGTTTGAGCAGACTCCAGGAGTTGGTGATGAACAAGGAAGTCTGGTGTAGTCAACGGAGTCGCTTGCAAAGAGTCAGACACAACCGAGCGACTGAACAACAATGAATTAATTATTTGACTGCACTGAGTTTTAGTTGAGGCACAGGGGATCCTTGATCTCCACTAAGGTGTGCAGGGTCTTTAGTTGGGCAAGTGAACTCTTAGTTGTGGCATGTGGGACCTAGTTCCTTGATGAGGGATCAAACCGGGTCCCCTGAAATGGGAGTGTGAAGTCTTAGCCACTGGACCTCCAAGGAACTCCCATGTGACCATCGCTTTAAAAATAATAATAATTTTATACTAAAGTAGAGGTAAATATCTGGAGAAGGCAATGGCAACCCACTCCAGTACTCTTGCCTGGCAAATCCCAGGGACGGGGGAGCCTGGTGGGCTGCCATCTCTGGGGTCACACAGAGTTGGACACGACTGAAGCGACTTAGCAGCAGCAGCAGCAGAGGTAAATATCATTGTGCAGTACCTTTCAAAATTATGTTCAACAGGCAATAATCTGTCTTACATCCCAGGACTTCCCCACATGATAAAGTTACACTGAAACATCCTGAAGCCCAGTGAAATGGCACTGAGAACTCAGCAAAACCCATCTAAGTGGTGTATCTTCACTTCTCATCTGGCCTTCCCAGGTGGAATGCCACTATACCCTGAGTTCAGAAAGCAATTTTACCCCACAGTTTCAAATATACTTTTAACCAATATGAATCCCAACACTTTCAACCTGTACTATCCCTTTCCAAACACAGTCTGTATTAGGATTCTCAAAAGAGAAACAGAACCAGTAGGGTGTGTATTGGGGAGAGGGGGCTGGTTTTTGGGGGGTGGGGGGATGATTGTGTTGGGGTGTGTGTGGGAGGGTGTATGTTGGGGTGTATAGGGGTGGGTGGGCATTGGGGTGTGTCTGGGGTCTCTGTGGGTATGTGGGGGGTATGGGTGTGTATGGGGGGTAGGTGTTGGGAAGGTGGGTGTTAGGGTTTGTGGGGGTGTGTGTGTGGGGGGGTGTGTGGGAGGGTGTGTGTTGGGGTGTATAGGGGTGGGTGGGTATTGGGGTGTGTCTGGGGTCTCTGTGGGTGTGTGGGGGGTATGAGTGTGGGGGGGTAGGTGTTGGGGAGATGGGTGTTAGAGTTTGTGGGGATGTGTGGGTGTGTGTGTGGGGGGTGTGGGTGGGGGGTTGTGGGTTTTGGGGTGTGTGTGGGTGCATGGGGGGTTGTGTGTGGGTGTATGGGTGTGTGTGGGTGTGTGTATGTCTGAGAGAGACAGAGAGAGGTTTTTTTTTGTTTTTTTGTTTTGTTTTGTTTTGTTTTTTTTAAGGATTTGGTTCATATAATTGCAGAGACTGGCCAGTTTGAAATCTATGTGGCAGGTCAGCACACTGAAGACCCAGGAAAGAGCTGATGTCTCAGATCAGGTCTGCAGGCATTCTAGAGGTAAAATTTCCTCTTCCTTGTGTGGCCTTAGTCCTTTCTCTTGAGGCTTTCATCTGATTGGATGAGATCTGCCCACGTTATGGAGGATAATTAGCTTTACTTAATGTCAATATGTGAACCATGAACTTCCTGATGTTCAAGCTGGTTTTAGAAAAGGCAGAGGAACCAGAGATCAAATTGCCAACATCTGCCGGATCATGGAAAAAGCAAGAGAGTTCCAGAAAAACATCTATTTCTGCTTTATTGACTATGCCAAAGCCTTTGACTGTGTGTATCACAATCAACTGTGGGAAATTCTGAAAGAGATGGGAATACCAGACCACCTGACCTGCCTCTTGAGAAATCTGTATGAAAGTCAGGAAGTAACAGTTAGAACTGGACATGGAACAACAGACTGGTTCCAAATAGGAAAAGGAGGATGTCAAGGCTGTATATTGTGACCTTGCTTATTTAACTTATATGCAGAGTACATCATGAGAAACGCTGGACAGGAAGAAACACAAGCTGGAATCAAGATTGCCGGGAGAAATATCAATAACCTCAGATATGCAGATGACACCACCCTTATGGCAGAAAGTGAAGAGGAACTAAAAAGCCTCTTGGTGAAAGTGAAAGTGGAGAGTGAAAAAGTTGGCTTAAAGCTCAACATTCAGAAAACGAAGATCATGGCATCTGGTCCCATCACTTCATGGGAAATAGATGGGGAAACAGTGGAAACAGTGTCAGACTTTGTTTTTCTGGGCTCCAAAATCACTGCAGATGGTGACTGCAGCCATGAAATTAAAAGACGCTTACTCCTTGGAAGGAAAGTTATGACCAACCTAGATAGCATATTCAAAAGCAGAGACTTTGCCAACAAAGACGTCTAGCCAAGGCTATGGTTCTTCCAGTGGTCATGTATGGATGTGAGAGTTGGACTGTGAAAAAGGCTGAGCTCCGAAGAATTGATGCTTTTGAACTGTGGTGTTGGAGAAGACTCTTGAGAGTCCCTTGGACTGCAAGGAGATCCAACCAGTCCATTCTAAAGATCAGCCCTGGGATTTCTTTGGAGGGAATGATACTGAAGGTGAAACTCCAGTACTTTGGCCACCTCATGCGAAGAGTTGACTCATTGGAAAAGACTCTGATGGTGGGAGGGATTGGGAGCAGGAGGAGAAGGGGACGACAGAGGATGAGATGGCTGGATGGCATCACTGACTCGATGGATGTGAGTCTGAGTGAACTCCGGGAGTTGGTGATGGACAGGGAGGCCTGGCGTGCTGCGATTCATGGGGTCGCAAAGAGTCGGACACAACTGAGCGACTGAACTGAACTGAACTGAATGTCTATTGATTTAAAAATAGCTTCACAGTAAGTCAGAGAAAGAGAAATATGTGATAACCCTTACACACAGAATCTAAAAAGAAATGATACAAATGAACTTACAAAAAGAAACAGTCTCACATATTTAGAGAAGGAACTTATGGTTATGGGAGGAAGGGGGAAGAGATAGGGAGTATGGGATTAACATATACACATTGCTATATTTTAAATGGATAACCAACAGGGGCCTACTGTACAGCACGGGGAACTCTGCTCAGTGTTATGTGGCAGCCTGGATGCGAGGGGAGTTTAGGGGAGAATGGATACGTGTATATGTTGTCGCTTGGCTGTGCACCTGAAATTATAACACTGTTAATCAGCTCTGCTGCTGCTGCTGCTGCTAAGTCGCTTCAGTCGTGTCCAACTCTGTGAGACCCCATAGACGGCATAATCAGCTCTACTCCAGTATAAAACTAAAAGTTTAAATAAAAATAAATAAAATAAAAATTAAATTTAGAAAATAAATAAGGCTTCACCGTGACATCGAGACTTGTACTTAACCCAAAACTAGATACTTTGGTCTAGCCAAATTGACATACAAAATAAACCATTAAATTAGCCATGACCTGCACAATACATAAGATACATCATGTGCACTGAAGGTTCTAAATATTGTCGTTTCCTATGGCAACCCACTCCAGTATTCTTGCCTGGAACATTCCATGGACAGAGGAGCCTGGTGGGCTACTAAAGTCCCTGGGGTCCCAAAGAGTCAGACACGACTGAGCACACACAGACACATTCACGCCGGCCAATGGGAGAACACAGAGTCAATAGATGCTCTTAACTCATCAGCTGTCCCTTTTGGAGAACTGCTTTGTGGGAAATATGCTAGAGGTAGGTCCTCAACGATGTGACTATGCCTTCAGAGGGAGTTAAACCTCAGCAGGGAGTTCTTCCTGGATTTCCGGTGGAAAAGAATGGACACTTGCCAGATTCTTTGGCCCAGATTCTTCTTTGATCTCAGCTAGCAGGTCCCTCTGATGAAATTTATACAAGCAAGTAAGAGAAGGAGCAGGTGAAAAGAAAATTACATTGTTGAAGAATGTTGAAAGAATGCAGATGTACAGAAAGTTACAATGTTGAAGAAGGAGGGTCACCGTGACCAGGGTGGGGTGGAATGAAAGCATTGTTCTTGAGCACACAGAATGGAAACAAAGAAGAAAGCATGTGACCACAATAATAGCTGGAGTTACAAGTGAGGAGTGACATGAGTAATGTCAAGTTCAGAGGAATGAATAAGGAAATGCAGGAGCACAATAAGCAGGCAGAGCAATCCACAAAGATATATTCAGAAACAGGCATACACCTGGACTTTAAATCTGAATTCTGGCTCTAGAGATATACACAGGCAACTCTCAGAACCCTGATTTTCACCTTCATGCCAGGGAAAGTCTTCCCATACTGCCATCTGTCATGCAAAGGATAGGAACAAATTCCACAATGTCATGACATCATAGGTAAAGGAATAGATTTAACTGAATAAAAGCTATCACAATGCCAGTGCCATCAAGAGCCAGTTTCCCTCTCATCCCAGGGAGAGAATCTCTCATTCCTGCCAGAGTAATCTCTGGACACTATTTGGGTTCTGTTCTAATGGAGAAATCCTTCCCATTGTGGGTCTTCCTGTGTGCCTTGTGTTGTAATACAGCAGTAAAAAAGTGGCCACCTCAATGGTGAAATAAGCAGACTCTTCAGTGCTGAGATGTCTGATTTAAGGATGCCAGCTATGTACAGAAATTGTCTAGAGTTAAAATACTGCCTGCACTGGGGACTCTGGGGCAGCTGGGGATCTTGGGCATCTGTAGGACGTATCATTGACCCTGAAGTTAAGAAGGACTCTATAACCACAAATATCTTCAAGTCACCCAGTGTTGTGACCTCAATTTTCCATCATCCGGAGCAGCCCATCTCTAGTTCACCCCACCATATGATTTTTGATGGCCCTTGGGGAGACCTTGATCACCTTAGTTTCTGAAGAAAGGATTTGAACATGTCCTGTTGAACTTAATTAGGGCATCAAGTAAATGTGCCCCAGACTGAGATCTGAAATCTGCTCCCATAGCTGGATTCTCTGGCTCCAGAGACTATCGGAGCAGTGACTGAAGCTAAGACCATGTAGAGCAGGACAGACAGGCATGGAAAGATAACTAGGGAAAGTTTGGTATATCTTTTGAGGTCCTGGCCATTCTGAGAAACTCTAATAGTGAGAAAATGAAGAAGGGTAATCTAATTCCTCTCCCAGACTCTTAACACTCAAGCTGAATGTTGACTTTTCCCATAGAAAAACAAACTTCAGCTCAACAAGGAAAGATCATGAGTGGGGAGGATAAATGTATGACTGACAACATAGATCTGCTTGGCAGCTCTCCACTTCCTTGATCTGCATATAAAGACTGTGCTGAGCACCTGGGATCCTACTTCTCTAGGACATCACATTCTTTCTCTTTCAGCATGTACTCTCTCCATCTTCTGCTCAGGGCCAGCCCTGCTGCCCTGCTTCTGATTCTTTGCCTGCAGCTGGGGACCACCAAAGCTCAGGAAGACACGTGAGCCAAGACTTTCTCCTCCTTACTAAAAACAAAAAAAAATTGGGTGGGGAGGGGGCTCCTCCACTCTTACTCTAGAAATCTGCATATCCGTTCCTGAAAACTTTTTCAACTTCCCAGAACTCTAGTCCCAGGAACTCTCGTGAACCCCAGGCCTAGCTCCATTTTCCCCCCTCTTAGGGAGTGTCATCAATTTCCCTCACATTTCCACTGGGTGCTTCTAGGTTGCCCATGGAAATAAGGCTCCCAGTGTTCAAATAGGCTGTAAGTAACTGTGGTTGTTATTGTTTAGTTGCTAGGTTGTGTGTGTCTCTTTTGCGACCCCTTAGACTGTAGCCCACCAGCCTCCTCTGTCCATGGGATTTCCCAGGCAAGAATACAGAAGAGGATTGCCACTTCCTTCTCCAGGGGATCTTCCCTACCCAGGCACTGAACCTGAGTCTCCTGCATGGAAGGTGGATTCTTTACCTCTGAGCCAAAGCTCTGATCCACATCCTGTCTATAAGTCAATACCTTTGTTCAAATTCTGCTCAGAAAACCCCACCTTCTCATACCTTCCCTCCTAGAAGAGAAGATGAAGCAGGTCAGAGTTCCAACAATAGCTTTAGGAAGCTTTGGGCAGGACTCAGGAAAGGATTAGAGGGTGTGGTCACAGATCCTTGGCCCTATGGTTTGAGACTGCTCTGACCCAGCAACTTAGACATTCTCCCTATTCTCAAGACCAAAGATGAAGACAAGGACCACTTGTCCCCACAAACCCTGATATCAGGAAGCGCAGGTTTAGAAGCTAGTTCACTGAGGGTCCACATTTGACAGAAGCAAGAAACTGGGAAAGCAGAATGGAGTAAGTAGGAAATGGAGCTAGGGACTGGGGAGGAATAGAATCATTCAGCAAATCTTGAAAGTTTTCTCTACAGGAAGAGAGTTTGGAATGCTGGGTTTCTGGGTTATGATTCTGGTGGTGATCTCTGTAGTGGGACCAGGTGTCCTATCCTGGAAAAAAAAAACACTCAGGATTTTGAGAAGCTGGTATAATGTGGAGGCACCAAGAAACACTGGGTGAGGACAAGTTCAGATATAGATACCACTCTATTCAGCCCTGAGGCATGGCAAGTTGTTGAAATAAACTGTGCTAATTAAGGTGACCACCCAGCCCAGTTTGCTCAGGAATTTCTTGGTTTTAGCACTAGAAAGCCCCTCATCCCAGGCAGTTCCTTGCTTTGGGGCAAACTAAGATGACCAGTGGAAGGAAAGAAGATGCTCAGCTTTAAAACAAAGAATTCAAGTTGCTTTAGTAAGCACACCTAATCTGTACAAAACAACCCCAAATCAAAAGTTCTCAGGAGACTCAGATGCTGAGTGATTGATCCTGCTCTCATCATCTCCTTCGTCTGCACCTTCTCTGTTCCCTTGGTCTTGCTAATCGCAAGCCCTGTCTCTCATGGATTGATTTCTGATCTCAGACCCACTTCTCGCTTCCCAGAACCAGTCTACAGTTGATGACAATGGACCTGCAGATGCTACAAATAGACGCGAGTGAAGAGGCCACCGTGGTGCTTGAAGTTTCAACAGGTCTGAGGGAATGCATGGTGGTAAGTAGAGGCCCACCTTGGGAAAAGTCTGATTCCTAGTTACAAATAAGGCTATATCAAGCTCTGACTTCAATATTGCATAATGTAATTGATAACATAATGAACCCACACCCTCCTGCTCCCAATGCTCATATACATACTTGAGCCTCAGAATAATCATGGGGGCTCAGGGCAGATGACTACTGTTATTTTACAAATGAAGGGACCCCCCCAATCCAGAAAGTGTGGGAGGGAGGAGAGAGAAGGCGTGGCTAGTGGGAGAAGCACAGCTAAGAGGGAAGAGAGAAAAACGTGTGAGAGCTGGGGGAGGATGGGTGAGAGTCCCTCCCCAGGTCCTGGGTATGGCCGTTTGAAATGAAGGACAGGAGTGTGGAGAGCCTCAGAAGGAAAACCCACAACCCCATCTGGGAGGTTGAGGCAAGTGGGGAAATGAGATGCGGGGCCAACAACAGTCAGGTTATGAACCCTCCTCCCCAGGAAGACCTGAGCAGAGTCTGCTTTCTGCTCACTCTTCTGCTCTTTGGCTTTGTCTGCTCTTTTGTCAGAAGTTGACTGTTGTTCCAACCTCTCCTCTCTGATAAGGAAAGCACACCCTTCTCCTCCCTTTCTCCCAGTTCAGCAGTGGTGAGAGGGCGGATCTAGACCAGAGGATCTCCAAGGATAGCGTGCATTAGGCCTCCTCTTGTCTGACTGCTCTGGTCCCGTGGAAAGGACCTGTGCAGGTTGAACGCACAGAACTTCCCCTCCCACCCCAGGAAGAGTATGTCCTTCTCCACCTCACTGATAGTCTCCTCTGGTGTTGTCACGAAAGCACAATCCTCCCTTCCTAGGGGCTTCCTCAATGTTCAGCGGGTAAAGAATCCACCTGTAATGCAGGAGACACAGGAGATGCGGGTTCCATCCCTGGGTTGGGAAGATCCCCCTGGAGGAGGAAACGGCAACCCACTCCAGTATTCTTGCCTGAAAAATTCCATAGACAGAGGAGCCTGGTAGGCTATAGTTCATTGGGTTGCAGAGAGTCGGACACAACCGAGCAACTGCACGCATGCAAATCCCTTGTTAGCTACCTCTGTTCAAGGGCCAAGATCCATGTATCTACCCTATCTCATTCCAGAAAGACATCTCTCAAGAAGCACAGGTACCTTCTGACAGCTTCGGAATTCAAATTAGATTTGAAAATGAAAGTGTTAGTCTCTCAGTCGTGTCACTCCTTGCGACCCCATGGACCATAGCCCACCAGGCTCCTCTGTCCATGGGATTCTCTGGGCAAGAATGCTGGAGTGGGTTGCCATTCCCTTCTCCAAGGGATCTTTCTGACCCAGGGACTGAACATGGGTCTCCCACATTGCAGGCAGATTCTTTACCTTCTGAGCCACCAGAGACTTTAAGGACAGGGACTAAATAGAAAACAAAATTGGGAGTGTGAGGATTGTTATTCATTAAACTGCATTCTAGAAATGGCCCCACACCTATAGGAGAAAGATTCCTGATCATTGAGCAAAGAGTAATACAGCTGTTTTATCTAATTTTTATGTTTACAATCCAATAATATGAACTATGTATACTAATTAGAGGTGGGAGGGAGAATGAGTCATAATTTTTCAATTTGGGGTTTTATTTATCAAAAGCACAGATGAAAAAAGAATGTGAAGATGGGCATTAAAGTTTTGTGATAATGGTAATTTCTAGTGGTGATAGATTATGAAAGTCCATTTCCAACCCTGAGAATGTAATAGGTGTAAAAAAAAAAAATGTTTTAATCAACAATTTGACACCTGATATAATTTTTTGCCGCTGTGATTAATAAAATTGTTTTAAGAACAATGCTAGTACAATAAAATAAAGCAAACTTTTTAAAACCTAACCAAGTACAAGTCCATGGAATGAATGATACTGCAAATTAGAAAGAATTTATGTATAACTATAAAATAAATGTGAGCTTTCCAGGTGGTGCTAGCAACAAAGAACCTGCCTGCCAGTGCAGGAGACATAAGAGATGAAAGTTCAATCCCTGGGTCAGGAAGATGCCCTAGAGAAGGAAATGGCAACCCACTCCAGCATTCTTGCCTGGAGAATCCCATGGACAGAGGAGCCTGGCGGGTTACAGTCCATGGGGGGCGGTCACAAAGTGTCGGACACAACTGAGCGACTTAGCATGCAAGCATGAAATAAATGTATAACTATGAGTACACCTTCCTATTTTTAAAACTTTGGAAAAAATATAATTTTATAGGTGTGATGTTTCTAGAACCTGATATTCATTTTCTAATTATAATGTTTATGTAACTAAATTCTTGATCAAATGAGGTACTAAAGATCATAAAGGCAAGTATATAATAGGTTGGGATTTCCCTGGGGGTCCAATGGCTAAAACTCTGTGCTTCCAAGGCAGGGGACCTGATCAGGGAACTAGATTCCACAGGCTGCAACAATAGATCCCTTGTACCATACCTTAGATCTGGTGTAGCCAAATAAATAAATAAATACAAATAAATATTTTTAAAATGGAATAGATTATATCCTCAAACATGTGTTTGAATATAAACACCATATAATAATGTAATGTTGAAGAAAACATAGGGTTGACCAAGTGCTTAAACATTTGTGGTCTGGACCATTTTGCTGGTCTTGGAACTCTTATCAGAAAATTGCTCTAAATTTGTAAATAAAATGCACTGATTACAAAGGAAAACAGACATAATAAAGAAAAATGATAAAATTATTTAAAAAGTAAACGTGTGATACAGCTATATATGTGTGTTTCTTTATGGGCACACTAGCTGAAAGGCAATATACTTAAATAATAAACAAGTTACATTTTATTTTCTAGAGATTATATTATATGGTGGCTGTCATCGTGAAGCTTGCGTAAAGACCTTAAACTATACACTACATTTGCAACAAATCACAGCTGTTTTGTTGGACATCCAAGGGACTAGGAATTTTTTGCTTTGGTTATTCAAGTACTGAAAATCCTGATTCATAAAGATTGTTGTTGCTCACTTCATAAGTCATGTCCGACTCTTTGCAACCACATGAACTGCAGCATGCCAGCCTTCCCTGTCCTTCACTATCTCCCAGAGTTTGCTCAGACTCACATCCATTGAGCTCATAGGTCTCATAGGTCTCATCCTATGCTGCCCCCTTCTCCTCCTGCCATTGATCTTTCCCAGAATCAGGGTCATTTCCATTGAGTCAGTTCTTCACATCAGGTGGCCAAAGTACTGAAGCTTCAGCTTCACCATCAGTCCTTTCAATGAATATTCAGGGTTGACTTCCTTTAGGACTGACTGGTCCAACTCTCACATCCATACATGACTACTGGAAAAACAATAGCTTTAACTATACAGATGTTGGTTGACAAAGTGATGTCTCTGCTTTTTAATAATTTGTTTAGGTTTGTCATAGCTTTTCTTTCAAGGAGCAAGCATCTTTTAATTTCATGGCTGCAGTCATCATCCTTAGTGATTTTAGAGCCCAGGAAAATAAAATTTGTCACTGTTTGCACTTTTTCCTCTTCTATTTGAATGAAGTGACAGGACTGGATGACATTTTGTTATCATGTTGTTCGGTCACTCAGTCATGTCCAAGTCTTTGCGTCCCCATGGACTGCAGCATGCTAGGCCTCCCTTGTCCTTCATCATTTCCCAGAGTTTGTTCAAATTCATGTCCACTGAATTGGTGATGCCATCCAACCATCTCATCCTCTGTCGTCCCCTTCTTCTTCTGTTTCAATTTTTCCCAGCATCAGGTTCTTTTCTAATGAGTCAGATCTTCACATCAGGTGGCCAGAGTATTAGAACTTCAGCTTCAGCATCAGTCCTTCCAATGAATATTCAGGATTGATTTTCTTTATGATCGACTGGTTTGATCTCCTTGCAGTCCAAGGGACTCTCAAGAGTATTCTCCAACACCCCAGTTTAAAAGTATCAATTCTTCAGTGCTCAGCCTTGTTTATGGTCCAACTCTTACATCCATACATAACTACTGGAAAAATCATAGCTTTGACTATATGGACCTTTATCATCAAAGTAATGTCTCTGCTTTTCAAGGTGCTGTCTAGGTTTGTCATAGCTTTCCTTCCAAGGAGCAAGCATCTTTTAATTTCATGACTGCAGTCACCATCTGCAGTGATGCTGGAGCCCAGACAATAAAGTCTTTCACTGTTTCCATTGTTTCCCAGCCCGGCATTTCGCATGATGTAGCTAAATATGTTAAATAAGCAGAGTGGTAATATATAGCCTTAACGTACTCCTCTCCCAATTTTGAACAAGTTTGTTGTTCCATGTTCAGTTCTAACTGATGCTTCTTGTCTCTCAGGAGACAGGTAAAATGATCTGGTATTTCCATCTCTTAGAGAATTTTCCACAGTTGTTTTGATCCACAGTCAAAGGCTTTTGTGTAGTCAATGAAGCAGAAATAGACGTTTTCCTGGAATTCCCTTGCTTTTCTATGATACAACAAATGGTAGCAATTTGATGTCTGGCTCTTCTGCCTTTTCTAAACAAAGCTTGTACATCTGGAATTTCTCAGTTCACATACTACTGAAGCCCAGCTTGAAGGATTTTGCATATTACTTTGCTAGCATATGAAATGACTGCAATTGTACTGTAGTTTGAACATTCTTTTGAATGGCCCATTTTTAGGATTGGAATGAAAACTATTCTTTTCCAGTCCTGTGGCCACTGTAGAGTTTTCCAAAGTTGCTGACATATTGAGTGCAGCACTTGAACAGCATCATCTTTTAGGATTTTAAATGGATCCACTGGAATTCCATCCCTTCCACTAGCTTTGTTCACTCTAATAATTCCTAAGGCCTGCTTGACTTCATCCTCCAGGATATCCGTCTCTAGGTGAGTGACCATGCTATCATGGTTATCAAGTTATTAAGACCTTTTTGTACAGTTCTTCTCTGTATTCTTGCCACCTCTTATTAATCTCTTCTGCTTCTGTTAGTCCTTACCATTTCTGTACTTTATCATGTCCATCCTTGCATGAAATATTCCCTTGATATGTCCAATTTCTTGAAGAGATCTCTTGTCTTTCCTAATCTGTTGTTTTCCTCTATTTCTTTACATTGTTCACTTAAGCCTTTCTTATTGTTCCTTGTTATTCTCTGGAACTCTGCATTCATTTGGGCATATCTTTCCCTTTCTCCTTTGCCTTTCGCTTCTCTTATTTTCTCAGCTATTTGTAAAGCATCCTCAGACAACCATGCTACATTCTTGCATTTCTTTTTCTTATGGATGGTTTTCATCACCACCTCCTGTAAAATGTTATGAATCTCTGTCCATAGTTTTTCAGGCACTCTGCTATCATATTTAGTCCCATAAATCTATTCATCACCTCCACTGTATAATCATAAGGGGTTTCATTTAGGTCATACCTGAATTATCTCTTGTTTCTCCCTACTTTCTTCAATTCAAGCCTGAATTTTGCAACAGGGAGCTCATGATCTGAGCTATAGTCAGCTCTAGGTCTTGTTTTTGCTAACTGTATAGAGCTTCTCCATCTTCATCTGCAAAGCTTATAATCAATCTGATTTCAGTATTGACCATCTGGTGATGTCCATGTGCAGAGTTGTCTCTTGTGTTGTTGGAAAACGGTATTTGTTATGACCAGTGTATTCTATCTTTGCCCTGCTTCATTTTGTACTCCAAGGCCAAGCTTGCCTATTACTCCAGATAACCCTTGACTTTCTACTCTTGTATTCCAATCCCCTATTATGAAAAGTACATAACTTTTTGGTGTTAGATCTAGAAGGTCTTGTAGGTCTTCATAGAATTCTTCAACTTCAGCTTCTTTGGCATTACTGGCTAGGACATAGACTTGAATTACTGTGATGTTGAATAATTTGCCTTGAAAATGAACTGAGATCATTCTTTGTTTTTGAGATTGCACCCAGAACTGAATTTCAGACCCTTTGTTGCCTCTGAGGTCTATTCCATTTCTTCTAAGGTATTCTTGCCCTTAGTAGTAGATATAATGGTCATCTGAATTAAATTCACTCATTCCTATCTATCTTAGTTCACTGATTTCTAAGATGTCAAGGTTCACTCAGGCCATCTCCTGCTTGATCATGTCTAATTTGCCTTGATTCATGAACCTAACATTCCAGGTTCCTATGCAGTGAAGTTCTTAATAGCATCAGACTTTATTTTCACCACCAGACACATCTACAACTGAGTGTCATTTCTTCTTTGGCCTAGCCTCTTCATTCTTTCTGGAGCTATTTCTCTGCTCCTCCCCAGTAGCATATTGGACATCGTACAACCTTGGGGGCTCATCTTCTGGTGCTATATCATTTTGCCTTTTCACAATATTCATGCAGTTCTCAAAGCAAGTATACTGGAGTGGATTGCCATTCCCTTCTCCAGTGGACCACGTTTTGTCAGAACTCTGCACTATGACCCATCCATTTTGGGTGGCCCTGTACAGTGTGGTTCATGGCTTCATTGAGTTACACAAGACTCTTTGCCATGACAATGCTGTGATCTGTGAAGGGGGATAGGTGAAGATATATTGTTGTAAATGTAATAAAAAAACTAAACAAGGTGAGGGTAGATTTCTCTATAGAAACACCAGGATGTCCAAGTATTCTGAGTAAAATTCCAAGGGGGAGAACACTTGAATTCACTGTTTGGGGGCTGACAGGCCATTCAGCCCAGAGCTGCCAGTTACCTGGAGAAGTTGCAGGAAACGCGCTGATGGCCCCAACTGTGACCATGCATGTCAGTCTGATAGAGCACAAAGGTAGTGATGAGAAACAATATTTCAAGACCTCTAAAATTATAGTGTAGTGCAAACATATCTATGTCTCTCTTCTTGATAAGATCACGCATACTGCTAATACCACCATGGTTTACTGATGACCTTTGTAACAGAAGTGCTCAGTTTCAATGAGAGTCTAGTAAAAATAAAGATAAAACTTCTTTCCACCTGAATACACAGACTCACTGAATACTATCCGCAAACCTTTCTGGGTTTATGGACCCCAGAATAAAACTCCCGTGCTGAACACTAACTAGACAGAAGGTTCTTGACTCCACTGAAACTTATATATGCTGTACTCTGGGATCTTCATTTTTTTAGCTTTTTCTTAATTTTGGCTGTGCTGGGTCTTCCTTGTGTGGCTTTTCTCTAGTTGGCAGTGAGCAGGGGCTATGCTTCAGTTGCAGGGAAAGGGCTTCTTGTTGCAGTGAATTCTCTTGTTGGGGAGAATGGGCTGTAGAGCCGCAGGCTCAATAGCTGTGCCGCATGGGCTTAGTTTGCCCTGTAGGATGTGGGATCTTCCTGGCCCAGAGTCAGAACCCGTGTATTCTGCATTAGCAGGCGAATTCTTTACCACTGAGCCACCAAGAAAGCCCGTATACTCTGGGATCTTAAGTTGTAAAGTGCTCTCGATTTGAAAAAGAAAAGGAAAACTAACTTCAAGATCTCAATCTCATTTGGAACCCATTGGTAGCACCCAGGGTTGGTGAGTAAAATTGCTTTTGCCTCACAACTGAGGAAAACAAGAGTGAGACACTTCACCCTAATTATGAAAGGTCACTAATTACCAAAAGTCACAGAGTTTTAGAGGAACACAGCTGGGGCTCAGCCACAATCTGGCAATGGGGCCTGGCATTGACTTCCACACCCAAGCAGCCAGGCTGTGGTCACAGCCCAATTCCAGACAGCCTTGACTAGGGAAGCAAGGCAAGCCTGCTCCCCAGATGACCAACTGCCCCAAGATGACTGATCCCAGCCCTGTGGACTCACTTACCTCTTTCCTCCCAAGCCCTAGACCCACGCTGCTAAAGCAGGAACTTGAGGACATGAGGACAGAAGACCTTCTGACCTAGACGACGCCGTATGGTTCACTCCTCCTGCCTCTGACCCACACCCACCCCTGCTTTTCAATCACCAAGTAGATCTTCCTCCTCCCCTTTCACTCTTTCTTGTCTTTCACTTTTCCATCCTCAAGCTAACACTGGGTCCTCTCTTCCCAGATTAAAGCTTATCTTCTAAGCAACACTCCGATTGAAGGCAATTTTAATTATAAATTCACCTCCTGCCTCTGTAACAATTACCCAAGGAGATTCTTCTGGGATTTGCAAACCAACAGTAAGTACAGGAGATGACCAAGGGAAGAACTATCCTCCAGGGAGGGAAAAAACACAAGAGAAGCATGGCTCCAGACCTGGATCAGAACCTCCATGAGGGAGGGCAGAGAGGAAGGGAGGAAAGAAGAGGAGGAGAGAATGTGGGGACTCTGCCCAATTTGAAAGGTGAAAGGTTTGGGAGAAAAGTTAATAAGGGATCTATATTTGTAAATGATTTGCGGAAACTGAATCCCAGTAGGGAAATTCCTGGGGATGGCAGAAAAGTCAAGGCATTGGGGTTGGAGTGTTATCAGAGATGACCTTTGTCCTGCCTTGTCTCTTTCAGGTACTGTAAGAATAACAGCAGTGGTTGATGTTATTCGTGAACTAGGTATCTGCCCGGATGACTGGGCAGTGATACCTATTAAAGCAAATCGCTTTTCTATCACTAAGAGCCTACCATAGTCTGATCTAAATGGAAGCCTTTGTCTCTGCACATCCCAACCCCACCAGCAGGGGATTTCCTCCAAGGAAAGCTGGTTGGGGTCAACTAGCTAACTTTAGTCTCTAAAATAAACGTCTTACAAGCTTTTCAAACTTCTGCTGTGTCTTTCCTACAAGATCTACCCCAAAGGAATCTCAGAATAGCCAGAATTTTTAGGGTTTTGTTCTTTCAAAAGACCTTTACCGAGGAGAGTTTTGGGGCTTTCCCTGTCCATGAAATACTCTGGCCACCTGATGCAAAGAGCTGACCCATTGGAAAAGACCCTGATGCTGGGAAAGGCTGAAGGCAAGAGAAGGGGATGACAGAGGATGAGATGGTTGGATGACATCACCAACTCAATGGACATGGATAAACTTTGGAAGTTGGTGATGGGGTTGCAAAGAGTTGGACACGACTGAGCGACTGAACTGAACTGAACTGTCCATGAAAGAGAAGATGAAAGAGAGAGGGGCCATTCTCATAGAAAGGGAAAGTGGTGGCCCTAAAACTCATAGCAAGTGATGGGCAGAATGTGGACAGGAACCTCAAGGCCCCCTATTCCCTGGCCCTCCTACATCCTACTGCTCCACACACCCTCCTCTCCCCAAGAACTGCTTCAGATCCCAGGAGATGGGAGTCATCCTGCCTCTAGCAGAGTCAGGGGCAGAATCCATGGACCCCGGGATAAACAATAGCATTCTGTTCTAGTCAGTTGCTTCTTTTCAGACAGTGAAAGATGGTGGACTAAAGCATGTCTACTAGACACTGGGCCGCACAAGAAACATAATATGCTGAAAGGCAGAGGGCACCCTGAGGGGCTCCACCAAAGAGGGTGAGTGAGTCCTTCCTGAGAGAAGGGTAATATGAGCCAGTGTCAGGGCACACAGTGGGCAGAGGACATTGTGGCTGATGGAATAGCAGGCGCCAAGAGGCCAGAGCATGAAACAGCAAGATCAGGGCCAGTAATCACTTTAACATCAGGCAGGATTAAGAGCAAGTGAGGAAGGCTAGAAAGGGGGCCAACAAGGAGACAGGAACAAAATCGCTGCATCTGGACAAGAAAGCAGGACCATAAATGAGTATCAGAATCCAGGGCAAGAAAACACAATTATTGGGAAAGATCACTTGATACATGAATTAGAATAGTACAGTGATTGCATGCTTAAGATGTATCAAAAAAGCACTGAAGATTTTTATTTACATGCTTTACCACGTGCCTTATTAAAAAATAACCTCAAGCTACATGTACATGTATACACACACATACCCCCACACACATACATAGGAGTGAGTATTATTCTGTCATGGGGAAGAATGAAATTCTGCTATTTGCAACAACATGCGTGAAACTTGAGGACATTATGCTAAGTGAAATAAGTCACACAAAGAAAAATACTGTGTATCACTCATATGCAAAATCTAAAAATGCTGAACTCAGGAAGTTGGGACAGAAAGCAGAGTAAGATGATCCTGGACTCGCCTCCTCCCAGGGACACACCAAATGACAGCTACATATACAGAAGCTCTCTCTGAGAATGACCTGGAGACTAGCAGAAAAGGTTTTCCACAGCTAAAGATAGGAAGGAAAAGCCACATGGAGAAGGATAGGAGGAATAGAAGTGCAGTCTGGTTGGGACCAGTCCTGGAGGTCTAACCCATCAGTGGGAAGGCTCTCACAGCCTGGGAGTCTTACCTAAGGGCTCTGAACACACCAAGGCCCCCCAGCCCAGGAGACCTGCACCAGGAAGACAAGCTGCCATACCATCTGGCTTTGAAAGCCAGGGAGCTTGATGCCTGGGAAAGCCAGAGGGCTGTGGGAATCTGAGACATTACTCTGCAAGAAAACTCACCAAAATTCATTCCCTCGGAGTGTCAGCACCAAGCCAGATGTTTCAAAATCTCTTACCTTGAGGAGACTCGTTGACTAATTTTCAGGTGCCAGAGCAGCAGGGATCATGGAACTTCTGGGGGTGTAGAGAGGCTGGCAGGTGCCACTTTGATGACAGTTTTCTTATAGCTCACTCTCTGCTTAGCTGGTCCAGCACTAATGGGCACCACTTCTGACTCTTGCCATTTAACTTACTTGCACTGCTTGTCCCACACCAGGTTCACCTGTGGACCCAACACATCTGGCAATCTTCCAAAGCAGCACCCCAACCCTGCCAGCCCCAACAGACATCCTCAGCCAACAGCAAAGCCCCACCAAACCTGACAGCCACTCCGGAGCTACACCAGAGCCCCTCCAAAGCAACCTGCCACCCTCCCAGTTCCAGCAGACACCATCAGCCAGCACTGGAGACCCTCCAGAGTAGACCACTGCTCCTTCCATACCCAGTGACCGGGCTAAGTTGGCACCAGACTCCCTCCAGTGTGGCCTCACACCCCACTAGTCCCAGCAGGCATTTCTGACAAATACCAGAGTCCCTCCAAAGCAGGCCACTGTTTCATCTTACCTGGTAGATACCCTCAGTTAGCAAAACAGAGCCCCTTCAAAGCAGAGCCCTGCCCTGCCAGTCTTGACAGTCACCCTTCGCTGGCAGCACCATCTGAAAGCAGCTTCGATCCCAGGGGCCAGCTGCACACAGCACAGCACCAACAATGACTGGTGCCAAGCCTTAGAGGCCACCGCAACACGGCCAGTCCTTCACACTAGCACATCTGCGGTAAGCATGGCCCAGCCACAACATGAAGACAGGCAGCAGATCTAAATCATACCAACCATCTTTTCTGATTAGAGAAAGAAAGAATTTGAAAAAGAAGAACAAAGAAATCCCAGAGTCAGCAGAAGAAAGGAAATAATAAAGATCAGAGAGAAAATATATAAAACAGAAGTTTCAAAAACAATAGGAGAAGAATCGAACACCACGATCAAGTTGGATTTATTCCAAGTTTACAAGGATGGTTCAACATTTGCAAATCAATTAATGGGATACACTATGTTAACCTATATTACTGAAAGGAAGGAAAAATCACATAATCATCTCAATAGACACAGAAAAAGTGTTCAGCAATATTCAACATATATTCATGGTTAAAAAAAAGAAAACCTTATCAAAGTGGGTATAAAGAGAACATATCTCAACATAATAAAGGCCATTTATAACAAACCCATACCCAACATCATACTCAATAGTGAAAAGCTGAAAGATTTTTCTCTAAAAACAAGAACAAGACAAGGATGTCCACCCTTGCAACTTTTATTTAACATGATATTGGAAATCCTAACCACAGCATTCAGACAAGAAAAATAAGAAGCATCCAAATTGAAAATGAAGAAGTAAAACGGTTAGTGTTTACAGAAGACTTGATACTACATGTAAACACCCCAAACTCTACTAAAACTAATACATGAATTCAGCAAAGTTACAGTGTGTAAAATTAATATTCAGAAATCTATAGTATTTCTACACACTAACAATGATCTGTTAGAAAGAAATTTTTTAAATAATCCCATTGACAATTGCATCTAAAGAGAATAAGATACCTAAGAATAAACTTAACCAGGGAGGTGAAAGATCCATACTCTAAAAATTATAAAACAGTGATGAAAGTAATCGAAGATGACACAAATAAAAGATATACTTGGCTACTACTAAAGAATCACTACTACTAAAATGTTCATATGACCCAAAGCAAGCCAGAGATTAGATGCAGTCCCTATCAACATACCAGGGCATTTTTCATGGAACTAGAAAAAAATAATCATAAAATTTGTATGGAACCACAAAAGATCCCAAATAGCCAAAGTCATCTTGAGAAAGAAGAACAAAACTGAAGATATCATGATCACTGATTACAAGCTGCACTCCTGATGAAAAACAAAAGACACACAGATCAATGGAAGAGATTAGAGAACCTATAAATAAAACCACTCTTCTGTAGTCAGTTAATCTACAACTAAGGAGGCAAAAATATAAAATGGAGTAGACAGCTTCCTCCATAAATATTTCTGGGAAAACAGGACAGCTACTTGCAAAAGAGTCAGACTAGACCATTTTCTTATATATGAAATAAACTCAAAATGGATTAAGGACCTAATGTAAGACCTAAAACCATAAAACTCCTAGAAGAAAACATAAGCACAATGGTCTTTGACATCCGTCTTGTTTTTTTTTTGGATGTGTTTGCTCAGGCAAGAGAAATAAAAGCAAAAATAAACAAATAGGATTACCTCAAACTAAAAACGTCTTGCACAACAAAGGAAACCACAACAAAATGAAAAGGCAAACTACTGAATGAAAGAAGATATTTCCAAATGGTATATCCAATGGGGTTAATATTCAAGCCAAATTTTGTAGAAAAAACATATAATTCAGTATAAAAGGATCTAATTTAAAAAACAGCCACAGTACCTGTATAGACATTTCTCCCAAGAAGACATGGAAACACCTAACATGAAAAGATTCTCAACAGCACTAATTTCCTGGGAAATGCAAATTTAAAACACAGTAAGATATCACCTCGTATCTGTCAGAATAATCATCATCCAAAAAACAACAAATATTATGTGTTGGAAAGGGTATGGAGAAAAGTTAACAGTCATGCACTATTGGTAAAAATGTAGACTGGTGCATTCAATGGCGCCAACCTACATTTAAGTCTACCAATCTACACCAATCTCACTGGTGCAACCAAAATGGAAGACAGTACGCAGGTACCTCAAAAAAATTAATATAACCAACCATCATATGATTCAGCAAGTCCATTTTCAGATAACTACCCAAAGAAAGTAAAAACACTAATTTGAAAATATGCATGCAGCCCTATGTCCATTGGGCATGCTAAGTCTCTTCAGTCATGGTTGATTCTTTGTGATCCTATGGACTGTGGCCCGCCAGGCTCCTCCGTCCATGGAATTCTCTAGGCAAGAATACTGGAGTGAATTGCCATGCCCTCCTCCAGGGGATCTTCCCAACCCAGGGATCAAACCCACATGTCCTGCTTTGGCAGGCAGGTTCTTTACCACTAGAGCCACCTGGGAAGCAAAATGTCCATTGTAGCATTATTTATAATAGCCAAGATATAGAAGCAAACTTGTTACTGTTGTTCAGTTGCTAGGCCGTGTCCAACTCTTTGCAACCCCATGGACTGTAGCACACCAGGCTTCCCTGTCCTTCACCATTTCTCAGAGTTTGCTCAAACTCATGTCCTTTGAGTCCGTGATACCATTCAACCATCTCATCCCCTATTGCTTACTTCTCCTCCTGCCCTAAATCTTTCCAGTATCAGGGTCTTTTCCAATGAGTCAGCTCTTCACATTAGGTGGCCAAAATATTGGAGCTTCAGCTTTGGCATCAGTCCTTCCAGTGAATATTCAAGGTTGATTTCCTTTAGGATTAACTGGTTTGATCTTGCTGTCCAAGGATCTCTCCAGAACCACAATTCAAAGGTATCAATTTTTTGGTCCTCAGTCTTCTTTATGGTCCAGCTCTCACATCAAAACATGACTACTGGCAAAACCAATGTTTTGATTCTACGGATAGTTACAGTAACTAGTTAACTTTGGAATCAATCCTCACTAGGTAAGACTAAAGACTGAATATAATATTTCTTAATATTTGTTGATTTATATGGTTGAACCAGGTCTTATTTGAAGCACATGGGATCTTCAGTCTTCATTGAAGCACATGAGAACTTTAGTTGTGGCATGCAAATTCCTACTTTTGGCATGTGGGAACCGATTCCCCAGCCAGGGATCAAATCCAGGGTCCCTACATGGGGATCACATAAACACAGAACCACCAGGGAAGTCTCAGCACTGAATATTCTTGAGAGAAGAAATTTAGGTGACTTATCCTCTGGCTAGAGCATAACTGGTTTTCAATGAATGACAATTTGAAGCAACAAAAAAAAGTAAATGAATAAATGAGTAAATATATTAATGAATTAAGAAGTGGACAGAGTTTTGAGAGAAGATCTACACATGAATCAGTAAGAAGAGGCATTAGATAGTTTTCAAGATGACATTTATGTATCTAGTGAGATATATCTATTGAGATTACCTTAGCACAAATGTCAGGCTTTTTATAAAGTTTCTAGACTTAAATATCAGAGAAGGCAATGGCACCCCACTCCAGTACTCTTGCCTGGAAAATCCCATGGATGGAGGAGCCTGGAAGGCTGCGGTCCATGGGGTCACTGAGGGTCGGACACGACTGAGCGACTTCACTTTCATTTTTCACTTTCATGCATTGGAGAAGGAAATGGAAACCCACTCCAGTATTTTTGCCTGGAGAATCCCAGAGACAGAGGAGCCTGGCGGGCTGCCATCTATGGGGTTGCACAGAGTCGGACACAACTGAAGTGACTTAGCAGCAGCAGATTTAAATATTGTTTAATTTTTTTATTGCTGACCTAAGAAATTCTCACAAATGCAGTGACTTTAAATAACACAATATACTATCTTATAGTTAGACTGAACACATCTCACTGCACTAAAATCAAGGCATCAGGAGGATGGTGTTCCTGTTAGAGGACCTAGAGAAAAATCGTTCCCTAACTCATTTTAATTGTCAGAATTTATACAGCTGCCTACATCTCAGAACAAGATCTAACCACAAAGACAAAGATTAGAACTTGAAGCAAAGCATTGAACTGCTCTACACAGCATTGAACTGGACCATAAAGAAAGCTGAGTGCCAAAGAATTGATGCTTTTGAACTGTGGTGTTGGAGAAGACTCTTGAGAGTCCCTTTGGCTGAAAGGAAATCAAACCAGTCCATCCTAAAGGAAATCAGCCCTGAATATTCATTGGAAAGACTGATGCTGAAGCTGAAACTTCAATACTTTGGCTACCTGATGTAAAGAACTGACTCATTGGAAAAGACCTTGATGCTGGGAAAGACTGAAGGCAGGAGGAAAAGGGGACGACAGAGGATGAGATGGCTGGATGGCATCACTGACTCGATAGACATGAGTCTGAACAAGCTTCAGGAGTTGATGATGGATAGGGAAGTCAGGCGGGCTGCAGTCCATGGGGTTGCAAAGAGTTGGACACAACTGAGCAACTGAATTGAACTGAACTGATCTCCCCTCACCCTCCCTCACCACAGCCAAAAATAGTTCTCAGCTTTTAAGGACTCATGTATATAAATGGGGCCCACAGAGGTAATTCAGAATAATCTCCCCACCCCAAGTTTGAATATCTTAATTGCATCTGAAAAGTCCCTTTTCCCACATATAGTAACAGTCACAGTTTCCTTGGATTAGGATCTGGATATCTTTTTAAATAACTTTTTAAAAAACTTTTAAAAAGTCTTTGTTGAATTTGTTACAGCATTGCTTCCGTGGTTTATGTTCTGATTTTTTGGCCGGGAGGCATATGGAATCTTAGCTCCCCAGCTAAGGATCAAAGCAGGACCCACTGCATTGGAATGAAAAATCGTAACCACGGGACAACCAGGGAAGACACAGGATGTGCTTTAGGAGCCATTATTCTGCCTCCCAGAGATGGGTAGTGAAGAGTGCCACAGAAGTGAAGTTAGAACCATATGACTTGTCCCAAAGAATTCTCTATACTTTTTTATCACTGTAGCTTCTATTCCCATGCAAATCAACTGTTTCGTCATACGTGATAGGATTATTAGCACTTTTACATGAACTATCGTTGACCTCTCTTTGCCCTTGACCTCTGCCATTGTATCCATAACTCTATTTTTGCTTTAATTATTAGAAACTTTGCCCTTGTTTTAGAAATCTAGATTGAGAAATGCATGTCTCTGAGTTTCCCCCACAGTGTGCTTTCCTGGCATAGGAGATCTGCTGATTGACATGAGTCATCCTCAATTTGCTTTGTGTAGCTTCCTTTGCCACTAACAGACTCATAATATGTAAATGACTTCAAAAGCTTTGGCACATTCACTTTTATTTTGTTCCAAATTGGAGGCTATGTCTGTCTTTTAAAAACAAAGACAAAGGAGGAAATTGACTGTTCTTCCAGTTGACCAAAATAAACAATGAAATTTACATTCCGAATCATGGATGCCAGCTCAATAGGTTTTCATACTTTGAGAAAAAAGTCAAGGCCCTTAAAATGTTCCTAAACATAATATATACTGAATAAACGTTTTGGTTTAATCACATGAATTAAGATGTACAGATGGATACCCAGCGGATAACTGAATTTTTTAAAAAATGATAGTTCTGCTTCCAAATTGTAATAGCTGGTTTTGGCCTATGTTTTCCTTTTGCTTCCTAAACCTTCTAGCCAGAAATTCTCCAGTTCAGGAGAAAGTTTATTGAGTGGATGCAATAGGAATAATTTATGAAGGAAATTTGATTTTTGAGAGTCATTCTTATAGCAAAATGTATTTACCCATTTTGGAATAACAACATGTAATAGCATTTGGAGGTGGGGAGGCCTGTAGAAAACAAGTAACTGAGTAGTCTGGGAAGAACAAAAGCCAATGTTAAAATGTAAAAAAAAAAAAAAAAAGAAAGAAAATAAGTAAAATCTTAAATATGAGAAAGAATCTTTTTCTAAATCCAAGAGATAAAATTAGTAGGAATCCAGAAAGGAATATTGGATGAATTAATGACAATAAATAGGATAAAAATCAGTTCATAAGATGGTTATGATGACTTAATTTCAGGGTTAATGGTCAAAGAAGAGAAAAATAGGTTCATGGGAATCATCTGGAAGTATTTGTAGGGAATTAATTACTGTGACCATCAGAGATTGTGAGGTGAAGGATTTAAGGTATAAATGACTTCTACTGTTCAAGTTATATTCTTTTGTACTTCGAATCTATGTCAAAATAAAGTGACTCCTCAAAATAGAGACCAGTAAAAATTCTAGAAATGAAAATGACAATAAATAAAATAAAAAATCCAATGAACAGTTTCAATAGCAACTTAGACATAGGTAAGGGGAGATTTGTGAAACTGAAATAAATTGGAAAAAATTACAGTGAATTACAGAGAAAAGAAGGATGGATAACACACAAAAAAAAAAGACAATAAAAGGCAAATGGGATATGATGAAGAAGAAAAGGATAAGTGGCTCAGAAGGAGAGTGACAGTGAATAGGAAAGAAGTAATATTTGAATATATAATGGCTTAGAATGTTCCAAAACTGACAAAAGACATCAAATCTCAAAAACAGAAAACTAGAACTTTAGCCAGGATAAATGCAAAGAAAATCACATTTAGTTCATTATATGGTGGGCCTACTGAGAACCAGAGATAAAGAGAACATTTAAAGTGAAGTCAAAGGGAAAAAAAGGCATTTAAACTTCAAATGCCTAACAATAAGAATAATAGCTGACTTTAAAACAGAAACAGTGGAAGCCAGGAAAACGTGGTACAATATCTTAAAAATTCTAAAAGATAAACTGCCAATCCAGAATTTTATTTTAGTAAAACCATAAGCAAAGTATATTTAAATATAAAGAGTTTTTAAGGAAAACTTGTATTCAAATTATTTACTTCAACTGATACAATGTTTTAACTCATTGGTTTTCAGATTTTTCATTTTTTTTTTGTTCCTTACATAATTTATCTAAAAATGATATATAAGTGCTTAAAACTTTAAAATCTTACAAAGTTTCTTAAAGTACATTGTAAAGAAAAAAGGTAATAACCTTATTTGAACCAACAAAAATAGTTATATATATATATAAACTTGAAAAAAATATTAACTGTAAAAAATACAATTTTGATTTAAATCAAATATTTCTGTTGGCAAATAGGTTGTTAAAACTAACTTCAAAAGAAAAAATCTAGTTGAAAGAGGAAAAATATAAATATATATATGTATATATATACATATATATCACATAAGCCTATTAAGAGGTACTTGACTTCACTCTTCATGCTTCTGCTGCTGCTAAGTCACTTCAGTCATGTTCAACTCTGTGCGACCCCATAGATGGCAGCCCACCAGGCTCCGCCATCCCTGGGATTCTCCAGGCAAGAACACTGGAGTGGGCTGCCATTTCCTTCTCCTATGCATGAAAGTGAAAAGTGAAAGTGAAGTCACTCAGTCGTGTCTGACTCTTAGCAACCTCATGGACTGCAGCCCACCAGGCTCCTCCATCCATGGGATTTTCCAGGCAAGACTGCTGGAGTGGGGTGGCATTTGAGAACAATGAAAATTTAAACTACAATGGGATAATATTTTTGCCTATCTAATTGATAAAATATAAAAACATTGATAACACTCTTGGTTGATGAGACTGTGGAAGAAAAGACATTTTTTAACATTTCTGACTGATATGCAAACGTAGTACACCACTATGTAGAAAAATTCTGCAATACCCACCAAGTTTACAAGTGTACTTCTCTTTGATACAGCAGATATATTTTTTGGAATTTACCCTACAGAACAACTTAAAGAATTCAAAATGATCAATGAAAAATGTTATTTATACAACATTATTTGTAAGAGTAAAAATTTGGAAAGTAACATATTGTCTATCAGTAAAAAGATAATAGAATAAATTATGGTTTGTATACACAACCAAATACACAGCTGTACTTAGAATGAAGGACGTCTTATATACAATAACAAAAGGTCTCCGTATCATAGTGTTAAATAGAAACAGTAAGGCAAAGCAGTGTGTGATAAATTTTGTGTCAGAACATTAGGAACACAGTAATACTGTATAAGAATTCAGTAGCTTAAAGAAACACTAGAAGGATACACAAAACTAATAAAAGTGTTTCTCTAAAAAGTAAGAGTGATAAGTGAGTTGAAGCTTTAAATGTCAAGGTCTGTCGTTTATTTAATTTTGATTGTTTTTTCCCTGAGAATCTACTATTGAGTTGAAAAGTAACATTTTAATAAATAATAAATTATTGGAAGGGAAAGGAATAGGAAAAAAAGAAATTTAATGACTAGAGAAAATAGGGGTCTTGATGGCCTGTATAACCATGATGGTGTGATCACTCACCTAGAGCCAGATATCCTGGAGTGTGGTGTCAAGTGGACCTTAGGAGTCATTAATACTAACAAAGCTAGTGGAGATGATGGGATTCCAGCTGAGCTATTTCAAATCCTAAAAGATGATGCTGTGAAACTGCTGCACTCAAAATGCCAGCAAATCTGGAAAATTCAGCAGTGGTCTCAGGACTGGAAAAGGTTACCTTTTATTTCAATCCCAAAGAAAGGAAATGCCAAAGAATGTTCAAACTATTGTACAATTGTGCTCATTTCACATGCTAGGAAGCTTATAGTCACAATCCTTCAAGCTAGGCTTCCACAGTATGTGAACTTCCAGATGTACAGCTTGATTTCATTGACTATGCTAAAGCCTTTGACTGTGTGGATCACAACAAACTGTGGAAAATTCTTAAAAGAGATGGGAATACCAGACCACCCTACCTGTCTTTGAGAAATCTATATGCAGGTCAAGAAGCAACAATTATAATCAGACATGAAACAATGGACTGCTTCAAAATTGGGAAAGGAGTATGTCTAGGTTGTATATTGTCACTCTGCTATTTTAATTTATATGTTGAGTACAAAATGTGAAATGCTGGGTTGAATGAATCACAACCTGGAGTCAAGATTTCAGAAGTATAAACAACCTCAGATATGTAGAAGAAATCACTTTAACGGCAGAAGGCAAAGAGGAACTAAAGAGACTCTTGAGGGTGAAAGAAGAGAGTGAAAAGGCTAGCTTAAAACTCAGTATTCAAAAAACTAAGATCATGGCATCTGGTCCCATTCAATTCAGTTCAGTTGCTCAGTTGTGTCCGACTCTTTGCGATCCCATGAATTGCAGCACGCCAGGCTTCCCTGTCCATCACCATCTCCCGGAGTTCACTCAAATTCACGTCCATCAAGTCGGTGATGCGATCCAGCCATCTCATCCTCTGTTGTCCCCTCTCCTCCTGCCCCCAATCCCTCCCAGCATCAGAGTCTTTTCCAATGAGTCAACTTTTTGCATGAGGTGGCCAAAGTACTGGAGTTTCAGCTTTAGCATCATTCCTTCCAAAGAACACCCAGGGCTGATCTCCTTTAGAATGGACTGGTTGGATCTCCTTGCAGTCCAAGGGACTCTCAAGAGTCTTCTCCAACACCACAGTTCAAAAGCATCAATTCTTCGGCGCTTCATGGCAAATAGACAGGAAAATTGGAAACAGTGACAGATTTTATTTGCTTAGGCTCCAAAATCACTGCAAATAATGACTGCTGCCATGAAATTAAAAGATGCTTACTCCTTGGAATAAAAGCTATGGCAAACAGCATATTAAAACGCAGACATCACTTTGCCAAAAAAGCTTCTTATAATCAAAGCTATCATTTTTCCAGTAGTCATGTAAGGATATGAGAGATGGACCATAAAAAAGACTGAGCACCAAAAAAAACTGATGCTTTCAAATTGTGCTGGAGAAGACTCTTGAGAGTTCCTTGGACAGCAGGGAGATCAAACCAGTCAATCCAAAGGATATCAACCCTGAATATTTATTGGACAGACCAATGCTAAAGCTGAAGCTCCAATACTTTGGTCACCTGATGTGAAGAGCTGACTCACTGGAAAAGACTGATTCTGGGAAAGATTGAGGGCAGGAGGAAAAGGGGGCAACTGAGGATGAGATGGGCTTCCCCTACAGCTCAGCATGTAGAAAAATTGGCCTGCAATTGCCGGGAGCAGGAGCTCTGCCCGTGGCAAAGGTCATGAGGAAGGAGGCTCGGCATACGAAAAGGCGGGATCCAGCCTCAGGAGTCCCCCTGGAAATTCTCGGGCATCTACCCCCAAAACCAGAGTCTGTCTACTTTCTGCTTTGTGCTCTCACCTACACCTCTGACTTTACGGGGGTCTGTCCCCCGCTACTTCTGTCTTAAAAAAGAGTTAACTTACAGCTCCAGTTAATTAAGTTCCTGGGTGTGATAGTGTTTCAACCTACAAACTCCTTTGGAAGTCCTCTAGCCTGCCTGAATAGGTTTTTCCGGCCACATGTGATTGCTCAGAGCCTCCCAACTGTGAGAGGCATGAGATGTTCTGAACTGTCTAAATACAGATTCCTTTGAGCAGTTAAAAGATTGATTAGAAATTGTATTGGTGAAGGGTTTTTCACTTGTTGGGCCAATGTTTGCTGCTAAGTCTCCATATCCTTTATCTGCTGTGTCCCTGGCAGTGTATTGATTAATATGTTTGGTGTAAGTAGTAGCTTTAATGTTTGTAACCTTGGACCCTTGAGTCAATTCTTTTTCTTGCTGTAGCCCACCACACCTTTGCCCTATAGGAATGCAACTTTATCTAATGCTTTTGGAGGGTGGTGCCTGACTAATCACCTTTAGAGAAAAGTTTTCTGAAGAAAGGGTCTTAAAATGTTAACAGGCCTCCAGGCCAGAAGATGATGCAAATCACCTAAACTTTTCATATGATAAGTTTGCAGGAAGAAAGCCTGGCTTACTGCATGACTCTACCCCTTCCCCCATTATCCTCTATGCATAACTTAAGGTATAAAAACTACTTTGGAAAATAAAGTGCGGGCCTTGTTCACTGAAACTTGGTCTCCCCAAGTCGTTCTTTCTCTCACCTTCTGGCTGAATTATTCAGCCTCTTCTCCACTAAATTTTCTCACTGAGGTATCCTTGTTTAACCATTCTTTATATCCTTAATTAACATTTAATTAAGCAATTGTTTCCTGATCCTCGCCGACGCCATCCCCACTTCGAATTCCCTGGATCCACCGGGGCTGGACCCCGGCATGCAATGCAGGAGACACAGGAGATGCAGGTTCGATCCCTGAGTTGGGAAGATCCTCTGGAGAAGGAAATGGATGAGATGGTTGGATGGCATCACTGACTCAATGGTCATGAGGATGGACAAACTCTGGGAAATAGTGAAGGACAGGGAAGCCTGGCATGCTACAGTCCATAGGGTCAAAGAGTCAGACACATCAGAGACTGAACAACAAGAGAAAACAGAGCTGAAAGGCATAGTGACCCAGGCAGCAGAAGACCTGCTGTAAAGCACCTGGAGTTAGACAGAGGCCCCTCCTGATTCATAGACAATACTGCATAAAATACAAATGAGGAATGAAAGCAACCTTTCCTGGTCTTGCTCTAGCCTTTAGGCATCTCAAGGTCATGCTTAGCTTCAGCACTCTAGTTCTCTGAAATATCCTTTAGGAGTAAGAGTGAAGCACTCTCAGCTGCCCCAACTAATTCACTCTTGGACTTTACCTCCCCATCTGATGCAAGGACCCTCAGCTCTTCCACAGTTCTCACATTTGGATAGTAGGTGGGAAATTCCATGAGTTCCCTAGTCACCCTAATTCTCTGTTTCCTCAGATACCATTTTCTCTTATAGATAATTAGAGATGATCATAAAAGTCCTTCCAAATGGGCTTTTTAAAAATCTATCCTTGCAACGTAATTTCCTGCAATTAGAAGCAGACAGAGCAGTAACTGAAGCTAGAGAAGCAGAGAACTGGGATGACAGGACTTTTTCTGAGACACTTCAGGAAAGCAGCATCCACAAAGGTAATGTGAATTCAAGGCTCCTAACAAACCAATCCAATCACAGAAAGGCATTTTATCCAGCTTCTTGCTTGTTGGCAGTATCATAAGAAATACACATGTACACCCATGGCTGATTCATGTCAATGCATGGCAAAAACCACTATAATATTGTAAAGTAATTAGCTTCCAATTAAAATAAATTAATTAAATAAATAAAATAAATTAATTAATTTTTTTAAAAGAAATGCACACCATATATATCTGGTCTCCCCTCGTCTCATCTGAGTTTTTCCATTCCCATGGATTAAATTCTCTTTAAACACACTTTATGCCCAGAGATGATTCATTGAACCAAAAATGCAAATCAGAGACGGTAGGAGTAGGGACATTAGTTTCATGGCATCTACTCTACATCTAAAATCTATAGCAAATTTTAGGGTTGAGGCATTGAGAGGAAGACATGACATGTATCACACACAGGACAAAGGGAAAGGACACCTCATGGATCTTTACACGTAAAACAAGGATTAAGAAGTGGGACTTAGAAAAGGAAAGAATCCTGTTTAAAACAGTTAAGGCAGGATCTATCTTAATGAGCCAGGAACACTTCAATGTTGAAAAACAAATGGAAGTGGTCCAATTCATTCCTTCCTCTCTCTCCTTAATTAAGTTCCAGCTAAACATTGACCTTTCTCACACATGATAGGGAAAAGTTAGCAATGAGGGAAATCCCTTAGGTGTGATGATTTTGGCCAAGTGAACCTGTCCTGATAGCTCCAGGGTCATTGTGCTAGAGTTATAAAGAACCATCCTGCTCCCTGGGAACACAGGCTTCTTGGGCACCAAATTCCTCTGGCATGCATTCTCTTCAGCTTCTCTTCAAGACCAGTGCTGCTGCCCTGCTCCTGGGTGTCTGCCTGACACTGCAGACTGGCACAGCTCAAGGACAAATGTAAGTCATCTATTTTTCCTCCCTACAGAGAATCTTCCATGGACGACCCTTTTGCCAACCCAGAAACCCACATTATGCACCTAAATATTATTTTCCTGCTCCAAAGGACCATCCTAGGAATCGTCACTATTTGTGTCTCATGTCTCACTTTCTCCCTGTTCAGAACCTGCTGGAGAGGTTACCAAATCCATAACCTACAGCTACTTTGTGTTTTAACTCAGTTTCCCATCCTTTTATCAGTCTCTCCTTTTGCCACAAAAGAGAAACATAGGCAGGAATCTGAGCTTGGTCTAAAGCTGTGGGTTAAACTTTGAATAAGATGTTTGAGCCATACAAGAAGGGCCATGTCCCTGGTCACTACCCAATAAAAAGGGTTGTTCTGATCCACCAACTGAGATAATCCTTATCATTTCATTGGCAACAGTCTCATCTTCTTTATATGGTCCTCCTCATACACTGGAGTTCAGAGTCTGCAAGGTCTGAGCATGGTTCTCTAATCATGGAACAGTAGAAGCATGCTCTGGGATCCTGCCTTTCCCTGGACCTGTTCCTGTATGCAGAGCCATGATGTAACAACACTGGCCTCCAGCTCTATCATTGGTGGATGGAGAGGCATTGAAAGCGGTCTAATTATTTGCAAACAGGGAGGCACTGAGTTTCAGAAAGAAGTCAGGAATGCCCAAGGAAACACTGACATGAAACAGAATATAGAGAAAGGAGCATATAACAGAGAGGAATGGAGCCTTGGAAATTTTGGTAAAAGGATTCCTGACAAGTTTGGGGATTTCTCTAAGGGGAAGAGAGGCTGTGTTTGGGGGGTGTGTGTGGGGGGGTGCATGCCAAGTTGCTTCAGTTGTGTCCAACTCCCATGGGGTCGCACCCCATGGACTGAAGGTGAAAGTCGCTCAGTCATGTCCAACTCTTTGTGACCCCATGGACTATGCAGTCCACGGAACTCTCCAGGCCAGAATACTGAAGTGGGCAGCCTTTCCCTTCTCCAGGGGATCTTCCCAACCCAGGGATCAAACCCAGGTCTCCTGCATTGCAGGCGGATTCTTTACCAGCTGAGCCACCAGGGAAGTCCAAGAATACTGGAGTGGGTAGCCTATCCCTTCTCCAGAGGATCTTCCGGACCCAGGAATTGAACCGGGGTCTCCTATGTTGCAGGTAGATTCTTTATCCCACGGACTATAGGCCATCAGTCTCCTCTGTCCACGGGATTCTCCAGGAAAGAATACTGGGGTGGATTTCCATGCCCTCCTCCAGGTTATCTTCCCAACTCAGGGATCAAACCCATGTTTCTTATGTCTCCTGCATTGGCTGGTGAGTTCTTCAGCACTAGCACTAGCTGTGAAGCCCATGCGGGGTATGCTGGGGGTCAATTCTTTTAGGTTAACTAAGTAGTACTTCCAGGTTCCCCTCAATTTAGGCCTGAGGAACAGTGAGTTGATGAACAAAGCTGGGCTAAATGAATCCTATTAAAACTTAATTCATTGATACAATAAATATTTCAGATTCTTAGAGCTTCATATCCTTCCACTAGTGGAGGAGAAGGAGTTTCCCTGGATGATGGGATGATTACACAAGAAAAATGGAAGGAAGTGCATCATAAGCTAAAATAAACCATGCAATCAAATCACTTCTACCTCAGATAGAACCGCTGAGATTCAGTCAGGAATTTGTAATGAAGGGAAATCAGCTCTTTCAGCCCATATCTCTGCCCTCATTAGCTGACCAAAAAAAACCAAAATGTAAATATCCTATGTTCACTTGTAGGTATCCAAATAGGTGGGCTTCCCAGGTGGTACTAGTGTGGGTTCAATCCCTGGGTTGGAAAGATCCCCTGGAGAAGGGAATGGTGACCCACTCCAGTATTCTTGCTTGGAGAATCCCTTGGACAGAGGAGACTGGTGGGCTATAGTCCATGGGGTTGCAAAGAGTCAGACATGACTGAAGCAACTTAGCACCCACTCACATCCAAATAGGTGTGTCTTGGCTGGACACAGAGAGACTGTAGGTGGGGGTCATGCAAAGTAGATCCTTAGGAGTGATGGCATTGATGCTTCTGTATCTTCCCTACTCCTTTCATCCCCCGGCTCTCTCTGCCTCCCCTGTTTCCGTATTACCTCCCAGGCTACCTCAATCCTGGACTTTGGTTTGACTTTGGATTTCTGCCTCTTTTGCCATATCTAGACAGAATGTAATTTCAGCGAATCTGACAACTTCTCAAATTGACAACTCAACAGGCTATGTGATAACACTTGAAGTTTCAAATCTCATATCTCAATGCATAGTGGTAAGTGAAGAATTGGAGGTTATGGTAAGTGGGGAGGAAAAAGAGAAATTCCCTTCTAAACAACTTCAGTCATCACTACAGATATGAAGTGAAACATTATCTTATAAAGAAGTCACCTACAAATGCTTTTGCCTTGAACTTCAGAGAAACCCCATTTGGAATGTGTGTATTATTATGTCCATTTTAAAGATGAAGAAGTGATGGTATGGATATGATAGTCAAATTCATAAATTCAGAAAATACATGGGTAGGTGCCAGGAGGCAGGGGTTAGGGGGTGGGGAGGTTGGATGCGGAGCTAGTGTTTTATAGGATTGCTGTTCAGTTGCTAAGTCATGTCCAACCCTTTGTAAGACCATGAAGTGCAGCATACCAGGCTTCCCTGTTCACTATCTTCTAGAATTTTCTCAAACTCATGTCCATTCAGTCAGTGATGCCATCCAAACATCTCCTCCTCTATCGTCCCCTTCTCCTCCTGCCCTCAATCTTTCCTAGCATCAAGGTCTTTTCCAGTGAGTCAGCTCTTCAAATCAGGTGGCCAAAGTCTAGGAGCTTCAGCATCAGTATTTCTAACGAATATTCACTGTTGATTTCCTTTAGGATGGACTGCTTGGATCTCCTTGCAATCCAAGGGACTCTCAAGAGTCTCTCCAACACCACAGTTCAAGAGCATCAATTCTTTGGCACTCAGTTTTCTTTATGGTTCAACTCTCATATCCATATGTGACTAGAGGAAAAGCCATAGCTTTGTCTGTAAGAACCTTTGTTGGCAAAGTGATGTCTCTGCTTTTTAATATGCTTTCTATGTTTGTCATAACTTTTCTTCCAAGGAGCAAGTATCTTTTAATTTTGTGGCTGCAGTCACATTAGCAGTGATTTTGAATCTTAAGAAAATATAATGTCACTGTTTCTACTTTTGCCATAAAGTGATGGGACCAGATACCATGATCTCAGTTTTTTGAATGTTGAGTTTTGAGCCAGTTTTTTCATTCTCTTTCACCTTCATCAAGAGGCTCTTTAGTTCCTCTTTCAATTCTGTCATTAAAGTGGTATCATCTGCATAATTGAGATTGTTGATATTTCTCCTGGCAATCTTGATTCCAGCTTGTGAGTCATCCAGCCTGGCATTTTCCATGATGTACTCTGCATATAAGTTAAATAAGCAGGGTGACAATATACAGCCTTGATATACTCCTTTCCAAGTTTTGAACCAGTACATTGTTCCATGTCCAGTTCTAACTGTTGTTTCTTGTCCTGCAAACAGGTTTATCAGGACCCAGGTAAGGTGGTCTGGTATTAGGGATAGAGGATCAGTTTCAATTTAGTTCAGTTCAGTCACTCAGTTGTGTCCAACTCTTTGCAACCCCATGGACTGCAGCACACCAGGCTTCCCTGTTCATCACCAATTCCCAGAGCTTGCTCAAACTCGTGTCCATCAAGTCGGTGATGCCGTCCAACCATCTCATCCTCTGCCACCCCTTCTCCTCCTGCCTGCAATCTTTCCCAGCATCAGGGCCTTTTCAAATGAGTCAGTTCATCACATCAGGTGGCCAAAGTATTGGAGCTTCAGCTTCAGCATCAGTCCTTCCAATGAATATTCAGGACTAATTTCCTTTAGGATTGACTGGTTTGATCTCCTTGCTGTCCAAGGGACTCTCAAGAGTCTTCTCCAACACCACAGTTCAAAAGCATCAGTTCTTTGACACTCAGCTTTCTTGATGGTCCAACTCTCACATCCATACATGACTCCTGGCATAGTCATGAGTATCAGTTTAGGAAGGTGAAAAATTGAAAGATGAATGATGGTGACAGGTGCACAACGATGTGAATGTACTTAGTGCCACTGAACTGTATAGTAAAGTAGGGCTAAAATAGTATGTTTTATATTATGTGAATTTTACCATAATAAAAAAACTTTTGAAAAATCAATTGATAGTATAGAGAATAAACTAGTGGAGGACTAAAAGCATGTCAGGATACTTCACCAGAGGAAGGGAAAAGAGAGAAAAGCAATAAGAGTGGGGATAAAAAACAAGGATGGGTAAGACTGGGTGTCAGTGAGGAAGGAGCTTCTTGGAACTGAGCCATTCACATCCCCACCCCCATCCTGTGAAGTGATGAGCTTGAGGGAGACTATGCTCAGGAGGCCACGGCAGGTGAGAGGGAAGCTGCAGCCATGAGGTAATCATGGGCTCCCTCACAGATGGAAGACTGTCAGACCAGAACCGGCTTTCCCAGTCCCTACCTCCAATACCTTTCCCCGCTGGCTTCCATGACTCTTCATATCAGATCCTAGACCTCTGGCTTCTCCATATTTGATAGCAATCCCCAACTCCTTCAAGGCCTCCTTAGGGTTTTTAGGAAACAGATGCCAACAGACGGGAAAGGTGCATAGTGACCAAAAATGCTATGAATTACATAGAGTATCAGATATTTATTCAAATATAAATGATGCTAGAAATGCTGTTGAGCATGCCTTTTCCAGAGTTCATCTCTGAAGCTTTTTTTCAGGAAGCTTTTGGTACTTTCTCTTCTCAGGTATGACCTCAGCAGATTTCTTCTCCCATCTGAGAATCTCAGTCATTCCTTAGAGTTTGTATCTGAGTAAAGGCTTTATAATCCTATTTGAGGAGGAAATCAGGCACCAAGTACTAGTTGGCCAAGTGCTTTCAGACTCCACGTATGTATTATTTGTGCAACACACATTGTGCTTTACCTCATAAAGCTCTTTACCATGCACAAAACACGGAAACCTATGGACTCATAACTTAGATATGTAAGTGTCAACACCTCCATCTCACAAAAGTAAAACGAGGAGCTCAGAGGGATAAATGCCACACCACAAAGCTGGAAGGCAGGACACTTGGGACAATAAACCCTGGTGTATTTGTTTGGTGAGCTTTTCCCCCACCACATCAGAGCAGACAAAATAATGTTTCCAATGTCCACAACCATCTTGGCAGACAAAAGACAAGTTCACTGAAATCATTTCCTGCCTACTCCATTTTGGGAACTTCAGTGCAGAACTAAACACAGTCCAGCCATGGTGAGCCCCTTACTCATCCATTCCTCAAAACAAAGAACATTTCACACATCAGTTGATGAGTTACATGCTAGCCAGACCCTCAAGGTGGGTTGACTCCCACACCAAGGGACAGAAACAAGTGAGGTATCTGGGGATACCTTCAAACCCAACTTTAAAACTTTGACATTCACCACATCCAAGATATCTTTTTAACAATTCAGGTTAAAGGTCAACAGAGCCAATAAAGAGAATTACCAAAAGTTCATTAAAGTCAAGTCTGGCCCTGAATGTATTAACTGCTGATGTCTGGGGAAAACCCCTGGTTCCCCCTTCAAAGTAGGCCTCAAAAATGTTTACTTTGCTTAATGATGACTTCAGGGCTGCCCTAGTCAGGTCCACTCTTGTTAACCCTTTCTCATCCTCTTCTCTTCAGGTTAAAACCACATTGGAGGTCTCTGACATGGTCTTTTTTCTTTATGGTAATTTTCATTTTACTAGCTGTCTGTGTGGCGTTAGTACAAGAAGATTCTTCTGGGAGATAGACGCACCTGGTAAGTGAAGAAATTTCCTGCTGAGCATTCATGTCAGAGAAGGGGAAATGTGAGGAGAGGGCAAATTGTCAAGGTGGAACTGAGACACGGCAGAAAGCAAAAGGAACAAGGTATTGGAGTAAGAAGGAAACACAAGACATAGAGGCATAGTATGGGCGATGATTCGATGTGGCAGACGGGCGAGGCTCCTAACAGGTGCAAGCCTGAGAAACGGGGCTGAGCGTCAGACACAGCAAAGGCAGGATAGGGGCTTGCATGTGGAGTCCAGTTGCCTGACACAGCTTTGCTTCTTCTCTCCAGAAAATGGGATCATAACAGGGACAGCTCAAGTTGTGTCAGAGGAGAATATATGCCCTCCTGGTGTGACTATCTCCACCCCTGTTTATGAAATTGTTATCACACGTGATGTCATTATAACACTCTGATCTGGAAAGTCTGCCATTTCTGAGTTTGTGGGCATCTGTGTAGACTGGAAAATAAACTTCCTACTGACTTCTCACTGTCCTATCTGTGTTCTTTCCCCCAAAACTCAGTACTGTGTCTGCTCAGACATCCCCAGTCCTAAGGAACCAGTATTTTTAAGAAAACTTCTCAGATATGATACATGAGTATCCACTCCCTAGCCAATGATGAGAAAAAGAAGATAGGAACTATTCTTACCATTTAACTCAGGAGAGGAAATGTCCAGAGAGAGAGAATTGTCCCTAGTGATACAAATTAAGGACAGAACTGACCAACGGTTCCAAGTTTCCCTTCTACTTCAGTCCAGGTGCATCCAGCTGTCTCTCCCAGTTATCTGAAAGTTCAACGAATCTGAAGCCCTAAATTATTACATCTTGCTCCTCTTCAACTGGTAGCAAGGAAAAGACTCACATGAGCTCACATGAGCTGGGTTCCTATGCAGATGTACCATCTCTGTGCCCAAGTTCTTGAATCATAGTAAGGCAAAACTCAGAAATCAAGGAGATACCTACTATAAGTGGGAATTGAAGGGTTATGGGGAACTATTCAGAGCTCCAAGTGGGAGTGTGTGACAGGTGCAGCCACCTGGAGAACTACTAGTACTTTAATTATTTATGTACATACCTTCTGACCCAGCACTTCCATAACAAGAAGTGACAGTAAGAAAGACCATTATTGATTTATGGGCTTCTAGGCCAATCTATTTTTGCTATCATAGAAAAAGAACCACTGAAGAGCCATTGTTTCAGACTATATGCTGCATCTTGAAGGACATCACCATATCCCCTAAAGAGTGTGACTTCCGAGTAATTTCCTTGCTGCTTATGTATGAGCTTTGTGTAGCATACCATAGGGTCAAGAGTTTCCTGATAATGAAAGTAATGAAAAATCAATATATATCTTGATCATGTGCCTGTAGTGGAAACTCTTTCATTTAAAAGAAGAAAGATTCCATTGATCTAAGGAGATATTAGATGGGTCTAGTAATCAGATACTCTGTGAGCCCTGAGAAAGTGATGCTGGCTAAGACACGGCAGGCAGGGAAGATCCATACCTAGAACATGTATCAATGTCAGTAGAGACAAAATACTGCCCTGTCAGGAATCAAAAGGATCCTGTGGAATCATTATCTCTCGAATGGTCTCCTTCAGAAATGGTTCTTTATTGAGGTCACAGAACTAGTCTTTGTTATTGAAAGGCCAGTGGCTGCAACATCTAAGTTATTTACGGGAAGAAGTGCATTTTGGGGGGTATTTTAGCATATAATCTATTTACTGATGTATAGTTGATCTACAATATCATGTCAGGTTCAAGTGTACAGCACAACAGTTCAGTGATAGAAGTGTCTATTTTGTATCAGTCACCACCATTTTAGCCATTACATAAGGACTTGGGTGGCAGAGGGCAGAAGCTGCTGACACCCATAGAACCACTCATCCTGCCCTCTAATTGTTCAATGCCTCTTTTGTGTTACATACTTTCTTATAAGCACTTCCATGAGACACCAAGAACCAAACATTCTGTTCAAATATATTGGTTCTTTCAGATGGCTCTTCTCCAGAACTTCTGTGTTGAATACACCAACCTTGTTCCTATGAGGCTCCAGACCAACAAGTCAAGAAATATGCCATTCCCCAGGAGTCCATGTATATCTTTACCTCAAGACACTTTTCCAACCTCACAGAACTGATGAGCAGGTATACTGCTTACAGCTCTGCCCTTTAAGATTATTTCCCCCCACCTGTGTTTTTCTATTGCATACCCAAGTTAAGTTTTAGTTTGGCAATCATCCAACTTTAGTTCACAAAAACATATTGAGCCAACAAATCTGTGAGTCACACGGGGTTGATTTCCTCCAAAATCTGAACAAAGGACCTCCCCAACCCATGAGGCTGTAGGCACAATCTGAAGACAAGAAAGTAGGGGCTGGTATCAGTGCAGCTGGCATCAGTGCAGAGTAGGTGACATAGGGTATGAACCATGTTTTTCTGTGCCACAAGCCCTTTGGACCAAGTTGGGTTCATACTTAACTGTGGTATTCCCATCGTGTGAAGACTGCTGCTGCTGCTAAGTCGCTTCAGTCATGTCCGACTCTGTGCGACCCCATGCTATATCCACTCAAATACATTATTTCTGGGTCTACTAATGCCTATGTCATAATGGGGAGTTCTTGTCTCTTGATGTTTCATTGTCAGAAATTGCATCTATTTAGTGTCCAAAAGAACCTTTAAAAAAATTAGTTTTCTGCTGCAGAGAGAACAGACTTACTCCAGAATCCTGTTGGTCTAGACTGCAACTCTCAGCCTGAGGCTAACCAGAGAGTACAGTCAGCAATCTTAATCTACCTTGGATCTCTGCAGCACCATGGGTTCTGCCAAGTGACACAGCCAAAATAAAGGATTCATGTTAGCTCAGATTGCCATAACAAAATACGATAGACTGAGTGGCTTAAACAATAGAAATCTATTTTCTCACTGTTCTGGAAGCTAGAAGTCTGAGATCAGGATGCCACCACAACGGGGTTCTAGGGAGGGCTCTCTTCCTTGCTTACATGCAGCAACCTACTCACTGTGTCCTCACATGGGGTAAAGAGAGCAATGCGTCTCTTCCTCAGCTTAAAATGGCACCTCTTCTGAGTTCCACCGTAATGACCCCATTTAACCAGAATCACCTCGTAAAAGGCCCCAAGACAGTCACTTAAGGGGAGGGGAAGGAGGGCATCAACATATTAATTTGCAAGAAACACAATTCAGTCATAGCAAGACTGTTCATGCTAAAGTTTGAACCTGCTATAGAACCCCTTTTTTTCCTCTGGATACCACTCAAAACTGGCATCCTTTGGAGTCATCCAATGATGTCACTTTATCATTTCCAGTTTAGTAAACTCTGCCTGCAAAGTCCAAGGGCTTCCAAGAAGGTTGCCATGTTTTCAGTGGTAAGTTGTTCAAGATTCAATAAATATCTTCACTTGGAAAACATATTGCAACAAGCCCTAGATCACTAAACATATAAAAACTGATGTGGCATCCCCCTAAGTATTTGTATTTTTAGGAATAGTTTGTATTTCAAACTATTCCTAAAAATTGAAGAGGAAGAAATACTTCCAAATTATTCTGTGAAACCAGCATTTGTTGTTGTTCAGTAGCTCAGTCAGGTCCAACTCTTTGTGACCCCCATATACTGCAGCGTGCCAGGCTTCCCTGTCCTTCAGTATCTCCCAGAGTTTAAACAGCTCCATTCATGTCCATTATGTCAGTGATGCCATCCAACCATTTCATCTTCTGTTGTCCCATTCTCCTGACCTCAATCTTCCCCAGAATCAGAGTCTTTTCCAATGAGCTGACTCTTCGCATCAGGTGGCCAAAGTATGGGAGCTTCAGCTTCAGTATCAGTGTTTCCAGTGAAAATTCAGGGTTGATTTCCTCTAGGATTGACTAGTTTGAACTCCTTGCTGTCCAAGGGACTCAAGAGTTTTCTCCAGCACCACAGTTCAAAAACATCAATTTTTTGCCACTCAGCCTTCTTCATGGTCCAACTCTCACATCCATACATGACTACTGGAAAAACCATAGCTTTGACTATAGGGACCCTTGTCAGCAAAGTGATGTCTTTATTTTTTAATATGCTGTCTAGGTTTGTTGTAGCTTTCCTTCCAAGGAGCAAGCATCTTTTCATTTCGAGGCTGCCATCCACAGTGATTTTGGAGCCCAAGAAAATAAAATCTGTCACTGCTTCCACTTTTTCCTCACCTATTTGCCATGATACAATGGGACCAGATGCCATGATCTTAGTTTTCTGAATGTTGAGTTTTAATCCAACTTTTTCATTCTTCTCTTTACCGTCATCAAGAAGCTCCTTAGTTCCTCTTCACTGTCAGTCATTAGAGTGGTATCTTCTGCATATCTGAGGCTATTGACATTTTCTCCAGTAATCTTGATTCCAACTTGTGATTCATCCAGCCCAGCATTTTGCAAATAAGTTAAATAAGCAAGGTGACAATATACAGCCTTGACATACTCCTTTTCCAATTTCAAATCAGTCTGCTGTTTCATGTCCAGTTCTAACTGTTGCTTCTTGTCCTGCATACAGGTTTCTAAAGAGACAAAACACCCAAGAATAAACTTAACCAAGGAGGTAAAAAGAGAGGTACTCTGAAAATTATGAGATATTGACCAAAGTCATTTAAGATTACACAAATAAAAAAATGTACTGTGTTTACAGATTGAAAGAATTACTGTTCTTAATATGTTTTTACTTCTCAAAGTAATCTACAGATTAAATGCAATCTCTACCAATATACTAAGGCATTTTTCTGCAGAACTAGGAAAAATATGCCTAAAATGTGTATAGAACCACAAAAGACCCCAAAGAGACAAAACCTTCTTGAGAAAGAGGAACAAAACTGAAGGCATCATGTTCCCTGATTCCAAACTATTACAAAGCTATAAGAATCAAAACACTGTGATACTATTAAAAAGCAGATACACAGATCCAAAAATAAACCCACACTTCTATAGTCAATATATCTATACTGAGAAGGCAAAATTATAAAATGATGTAGAGAGCTACTTCAATAAATAGCCTGGGAAAACTGGATAGCTACTTCAAAAGAATCAAACTAGAACATTTTTTTATATCATATACAAAATAAACTCAGAATGGATTGAGGACCTAACAAAAGACCGGAAGCCATAAACCTCTGGAAGAAAACATAAGCAGTATTCTTTTTGACATTGGTCTTAGCAATATCATTTTGGATCCGTTTCCTCAGGCAAGGGAAACTAGAGCAAAATAAACAAATAGGACTCCATGAAACTAAAATCCTTTTGCACACAAAGGAAACCAACAGCAAAATGAAAATGCAAACTGAACTACTGAATGAAAGAAGGTATTTCCAAATAATATATGCAAGAGGGGTGGATTTCTTCATTATATAATGGGCTCCTATAACTCAACATAAAAAAATATCTGTATAGACATTTCTCCAAAGAAGACAAAGAGATTGCTAAGAGACGCATGAAAAGATGCTCAGCATCACTAATTATCCAAGAAACACCAATTGAAATCACAATGAGATATCATTTCACATCTGTCAGAATGGCTGTCCTCAAAAAGACAACAAATAATAGTATTACCAAGGATATGGAAGAAAAGTAACACCCATGCACTGTTGGTGGAAATGTAGATCGCTGCAACCACTATGTGAAACAGTATGGAGTTTCCTCAAAAAACTAAATATCAAGCTATCGTATGATTCAGCACACTCAGTGCTAGGTATTTACCCAAAGAAAGCAAAAACACCAATTTGTAAGGATGCATGCACCCCTATTTGTTGTTCTTTGTAGCAATTATTTTCAATAGCCAAGATATGGAAGCAACCTTAATGTCCATCAATAGATGAATGTAAAATGATGTGCTCTATATAAACAATGGAACCACTCAAACATAAAAGAGAATGAAATCTTGCAATTTGCAACAACATGAATGGACTCGGAGGGTGGTATATTGAGTGAAATAAATCAGAAAGGGAAATACGGCATGCTCTCACTTATCTGTGGCATCTAAAAAACAAAGAAAACAAAACTAAACAAAAACAGACTTACAGACACAGAAAGCAAATTGATAGTTTCCAGAGGCGAGGAAGGTGGGGCTTTGGCAGAATAAGTGAAATGGATTAAATGGTGCAAACTTCAGTTACAAAATAAATAAGTCACAGGAATGTAATGTGTTGCATAGAAACTATAATCAATCATACAGTAATAATTTTATATGGAGACAAATGGTTACCAGAATTATTGTGGTAATCATTTTGTAATGTATAATACTTGGCTGTTGAATCCTTACGCTGTACACATGAAATTACTACAATATTGTACTCAACTGGACTTCAGCTTTTAAAAATTAAAAATAAAAAGGCTAAACTGAAAGAAATAGAGAGTAGAGCTATGGGTATCAGGGGCTGGGTGGCAGGGGAGGAACGACTGGGGAGATGAGGGTCAAAGTGTATAAACTTTCAAACGTAAGATGCGGAAGTTCTGAAGATCTGTATTAGTACAGCAAATATAGTTAACAAGATTGAATTATATACCTAAAAATTGCTAAACATTGGATCTTAAATGTTCTAACCACAAAAAATAAAAGGTAATTATGTGACTTGATGGAACTGATAGCTAATTCTATGGGGATAATCATTTTACAATCACATATATGTATAAAATCAGCACATTGTATACCTTAAATTTACACAATGTTTTGTCAGTTATATCTCATTAACACTGGGCTTCTCTGGTAGCTCAGCTGGTAAAGGATCCACCTGTAATGCAGGAGACCAGAGTTTAATCCCTGGGTTGGGAAGATTCCTGGAGAAGGAAACAGCTATCCACTCCAGTATTCTGGTCTGGAGAATTCCATTGACTGTATAGTCCATGGGGTCGCAAAGAGTTGGATACAACTGAGCGACGTTCACTTTCTCATTAACACTAGAAAAATATTTTAAAATAAATAAAACCTTTAAAACCAGCTGCTGGACTTTTCTCATGGTATGGTGGATAATAATCCACTTGCCAATGCAGGGGACACAGGTTTGATCCCTGTTTCAGGAATATGTCACATGGCGTGGAGCAACTAAGCCTGTGTGCCCCAACCAGACACTGTGAGCCACAACTACCAAACCCGCATGCTACAACTACTGAAGCTTGTGTGCTCTGCGGCCTTGGGCAACTACTGCTGAGCCCCTGTGCTTCAACCACTGAAGCCCTTGCACATAGAGCCTGTGCTTCACAAGAGAAGACACCACAGGAGAGTCCCGAGCACCACAGTGAGAATCCCGAGCACCACAATGAGAATCCCACCACAATAAGAATCCCGAACCCACTAATAGAGAGTAGACCTCACTCACTGCAATAAGAGAAAGCCACTGCAAAGCAACAAAAATCCAGCACAGCCAAAAGTTTAAAAAAAAAATTAAATAATGATAAAAAACACTCATGCATTATGTATTCATTCACTCAATACATATTTATCAAGTACCCTATGTGCCATTACTTATTTTAGGTCTGTGGTTTACAGAAGTGATGGAGAAGGAAATGGCAACCCCCTCCAGTATTCTTGCCTAGAGAATCCCACAGACAGAGGAGCCTTCCGGGCTACAGTCCATGGGGTCGCAAGGGTCGGACACAACTTAGCAACTAAATAACCACCACCACCACCTTACAAAAGTGAATCAGGAATTTTCGTCCTGATTTTATAAAGCATATATTTTTCAGGGGAGATAGACAAAACAAGTGAATACTGTTTATCCTAAAGGAATCCTAAAGGAAATCAATCCTGAATATTCATCGGAAAGACTGATGCTGAAGCTGAAGCTCCAATACTTTGGCCACCTGATGCGAAGAGTCAACTCATTAGAAAAGACCCTGATGCTGGGAAAGATTGAAGGCAGGAGAAGAAGGGGACGACAGAGGATGAGATAGTTGGATGGCATCACCAACTCAATGGTCATGAGTTTGAGCAAGCTCCAAAAGTTGGTGATGGACAGGGAAGCCTGGCGTGCTGCAGTCCATGGGGCTGCAAAGAGTCAGACACGACCGGGCAGCTGAACTGACTAAACTATTTATTAATATATTCAACTTCATTGATGGGAAAACTAAGATGAGAGAAGGCAAATTAATTTGGACATGGCCACTATGTAGCAGGCTGGGATTTGCACTGTGCAGGCAACCTGACACAAGAGCCTATGCTCCTGGCTTGTACACGCACATATGTATTTAATACACACCGGCAATCTTATCTGGGCCCCTGAAATCTCCACTGAATAGCACTACAAAATCACAAATTTTAGCTCCTGTACTAGTTCTGAACATACTTTTATTTCCTTTGTCCTCAAAGCAGCTAGATACATAATTTCCTGGACTAGCACTGTCCAATTAAAATGAGGGGCAAGAATTCTCTGGCAGTCCATGGTTAGGACTTGGTGCCATCACTGCTGAGGTCCTGAGTTTGATCCCCTGTTGAGGAACTAAGATCCCACAAGCCCTAGAGAGAGGCAAAAAAAAAAAAAAAAAAAAGAGAGAGAGAGAGAGAGAAGGAAATATATTTTAAACTACATGCATAATGCTGAACTTTCTGTTAGTGACATTTAAAAAACAACAGGTGAAGTTAACTCAATAATATATTTGATTTAGAAAGGCAAAATGATAGGATACTGAAAGATAAACTCCCCAGGTCGGTAGATGCCCCATATGCTACTGGAGATTAGTGGAGAAATAACTCCAGAAAGAATGAAGGGACGGAGCCAAAGCAAAAACAATACACAGTTGTGGATGAGACTGGTGATAGAAGCAAGGTCTAATGCTGTAAAGAGCAATATTGCATAGGAACCTGGAATGTTAGGTTCATGAATCAAGGCAAATTGGAAGTAGTCAAACAGGAGATGGCAAGAGTGAACGTCAACATTCTAGGAATCAGCGAACTCAAATGAACTGGAATGGGTGAATTTAACTCAGATGACCATTATGTCTACTACTGTGGGCAGGAATCCCTTAGAAGAAATGGAGTAGACATCATGGTCAACAAAAGAGTCCAAAATGCAGTACTTGGATGCAATCTCAAAAATGACAGAATGACCTCTGTTCGTTTCCAAGGCAAACCATTCAATATCACAGCAATCCAAGTCTATGCCCTAACCAGTAACGCTGAAGAAGCTGAAGTTGAACGGTTCTATGAAGACCTACAAGACCTTTTAGAACTAATACCCAAAACAGATGTCCTTTTCATAATAGGGGACTGGACTGCAAAAGCAGGAAGTCAAGAAACACCTGGGGTAACAGGCAAATTATTGCCAAATTCAGACTTAAATTGAAGAAAGTAGGGAAAACCACTAGACCATTCAGGTATGACCTAAATCAAATTCCTTATGATTATACAGTGGAAGTGAGAAATAGATTTAAGGGACTAAATCTGATAGACAGAGTGCCTGATGAACTATGGATGGAGGTTCCTGACATTGTACATTCACATCCACAACTGGGTATTATCAAGAAACACCTGGGGTAACAGGCAAATTTGGAATACAGAATGAAGCAGGCCAAAGGCTAATAGAGTATTGCCAAGAGAACGCACTGGTCATAGCAAACACCCTCTTCCAACAACAGAAGAGAAGACTCTACACATGGACATCACCAGATGGTCAACACCGAAATCAGATTGATTATATTCTTTGCAGCCAAAGATGGAGAAGCTCTATACAGTCAGCAAAAACAAGACCGGGAGCTCAGATCATGAACTCCTTATTGCCAAATTCAGACTTGAATTGAAGAAAGTGGGGAAAATCACTAGACCATTCAGGTATGACCTAAATCAAATTCCTTATGATTATACAGTGGAAGTGAGAAATAGATTTAAGGGACTAGATCTGATAGAATGCCTGATGAACTATGGATGGAGGTTCACGACATTGTACATGAGACAGAGCTCAAGACCATCCCCATAAAAAAGAAATGCAAAAAAGCAAAATGGCTGTCTGGGGAGGCCTTACAAATAGCTGTGAAAAGAAGGGAAGCAAAAAGCAAAGGAAAAAAGGAAAGACATAAGCATCTGAATGCAGAGTTCCAAAGAATAGCAAGGAGAGATAAGAAAGCCTTCCTCAGCGATCAATGCAAAGAAATAGAGGAAAACAACAGAACGAGAAAGACTAGCGATCTCTTCAAGAAAATTAAAGATACCAAGGGAACATTTCATGCAAAGATGGGCTCGATAAAGGACAGACATGGTATGGACCTAACAGAAGCAGAAGATATTAAGAAGAGGTGGCAAGAATACAGAGAAGAACTGTACAAAAAAGATCTTCATGACCCAGATAATCACAATGGTGTGATCACTCACCTAGAGCCAGACATCCTGGAATGTGAAGTCAAGTGGGCCTTAGAAAGCATCACTATGAACAAAGCTAGTGGAGGTGATGGAATTCCAGTTGAGCTATTTCAAATCCTGGAAGATGATGCTGTGAAAGTGCTGCACTCAATATGCCAACAAATTTGGGAAACTCAGCAGTGGTCACCAGACTGGAAAAGGTCAGTTTTCATTCCAGCCCCAAAAAAAGGCAATGCCAAAGAATGCTCAAACTACCACACAATTGCACTCATCTCACACACTAGTAAAGTAATGCTCAAAATTCTCCAAGCCAGGCTTCAGCAATACGTGAACCATGAATTTCCTGATGTTCAAGTTGGTTTTAGAAAAGGCAGAGGAACCAGAGATCAAATTGCCAACATCTGCTGGATCATGGAAAAAGCAAGAGAGTTCTAGGAAAAACATCTATTTCTGCTTTATTGACTATGCCAAAGCCTTTGACTGTGTGGATCACAATAAACTGTGGACAATTCCGAAAGAGATTGGAATACCAGACCACCTGACCTCCTCTTGAGAAACCTATATGCAGGTCAGGAAGCAACAGTTAGAACTGGACAGGGAACAACAGACTGGTTCCAAATAGGAAAAGGAGTATGTCAAGGCTGTATATTGTCACCCTGCTTATTTAACTTATATGCAGAGTACATCATGAGAAATGCTGGGCTGGAAGAAGCACAAGCTGGAATCAAGATTTCCAGAAGAAATATCAATAACCTCAGATATGCAGATGACACCACCTTATGACAGAAAGTGAAGAGGAACTAAAAAGCCTCTTGTTGAAAGTGAAAGAGGAGAGTGAAAAAGTTGGCTTAAAGCTCAACCAACATTCAGAAAATGAAGATCATGGCATCGGTCCCATCACTTCATGGCATATAGATGGGGAAACAGTGAAAAAAGTGTCAAACTTTATTTTTGGGGGGCTCCAAAATCACTGCAGATGGTAACTGCAGCCATGAAATTAAAAGACGCTTACTCCTTGGAAGGAAAGTTATGACCAACCTAGATAGCATATTGAAAAGCAGAGACATTTCTTTGCCAACAAAGGTCCATCTAGTCAAGGCTATGATTTTTCCAGCGGTCATGTATGGATGTGAAAGTTGGACTGTGAAGAAAGCTGAGCGCCAAAGAATTGATGCTTTTGAACTGTGGTGTTGGAGAAGACTCTTGAGAGTCCCTTGGACTGCAAGGAGATCCAACCAGTCCATTCTAAAGGAGATCAGTCCTAGGTGTTCTTTGGAAGGACTGATGCTAAAGCTGAAACTCCAATACTTTGGCCACCTCATGCGAAAAGTTGACTCACTGGAAAAGACTCTGATGCTGGAAGCGATTGGGGGCAGGAGGAGAAGGGGACAACAGAGGATGAGAATGCAGGATGGCATCACCGACTCTATGGACATGAGTTTGGGTGAACTCCATGAGTTGGTGATGGACAGGGAGGCCTGGCATGCTGTGATTCACGGGGTCACAAAGAGTCGGACACAAATGAGTGACTGAACTGAACTGAACTGAACCTAAATATCATTTTAAGACATAATTACCACACAACAAACTGTGGAAAAATTCTTAAAGAGATGGATTACCAGACCACCTTACCTGCCTCCTGAGAAACCTGTATGCAGGTGAAGAAGCAACATTTAGAACCAAACATGGAAAAACAGATTAATTCCAAATTGAGAAAGTAGTACATCAAGGCTGTATATTGTCACCCTGCTTATTTAACTTATATGCAGAGTACATCATGCGAAATGCTGGGCTGGATGAAGCACAAACTGGAATTAAGATTGTTAGGACAAATATCAATAACCTCAGATATGCAGATAACACCACCCTTATGGCATAAAGTGAAGAGGAACTAAAATGCCTCTTGATGAAAGTGAAAGAGGAGAGTGGAAAAATTGACCTAAAATTCAACATTCAGTAAACTAAGATCATGGTATCTCGTCCCATCACTTCATGGCAATTAGATGGAGAAACAATGGAAACAGTGAAAGACTTTATTTTCTTGGGCTCCAAAATCACTGCAGACAGCTGCCACAAATTGAAAAGATGCTTGCTCCTAGGAAGGAAAGCTATGACAAACCTAGACAGTGTATTAAAAAGCAGAGACATTATGTTGCCGACAAGGTCCATCTAGTCAAAGCTATGGTTTTTCCAGTAGTCATGTATGGATGTGAGAGTTGGACCATAAAGGAGGCTGACTGTCAAAGAATTGATGCTTTCAAACTAGAGAAGACTCTTGAGGGTCCCTTGGACAGCAAGGGGTTCAAACCAGTCAATCCTAAAGCAAATCCACCCTGAATATTCATTGGAAAGACTGATGTTGAAGCTGAAGTTCCAATACTTTGGCCACCTGATGCGAACAGCCGACTCATTGGAAAAGATCCTGATGCTGAGAAAGACAGACACAGTGGAAAGGTATTCGTATCTCTTAAAGAATTTTTCCACAGTCTGTTGTGCAATTATATATTAAAATAATATTTAGGGCACATTAGGCTAAATCAAATATATTACTAAGTTAACTTCACCTGTTTCTTTAGGAGGAGAAGGGGATGACAGAGGTTATGGATGACAGATGGTTAGATGGCATCTCTGACTCAATGGCCATGAGTTTGAACAAGTTCTGAGAGATGGTAAAGGACAGGGAAGCCTGGCGTGCTGCAGTGCATGGGGTCACAAATAATCAGACATGACCGAGCAACTGAACATCAACAACAACAATAATTACTATTAAAAAATCATTTGTGAGATACTTTACATTCTTTTATCCATACTAAATCTTTGAAATCCACTGGGCAGTTGACATTTATAACAAATCTAAGATAGACTGACCCCATTTCCTGGCTTCAGTGGCCACTTGTGCTATGCAGACAGTGCAGCTATTGAACATTTCCACTGTGTCAGAACGTGCTGTTGGACGGAGCCAACCCAGAACCTTAGCAGAGTAAAGCTTGCTGCCAGCCCTCATCCTAAAGCAGCATACAACTTCCTGAAAATACCACCACATTAACCTGATATCTCAATACTAGTGAAAAACTGAGTTGCTATGATAACAGGTTTTCTGCTGAAATTTGCTACTAATTGTTACATTCATTTCCATTCCTTTGGCAAACTGGCCCCTGATTTTATTGGAGCCCTCTGGGGCTACATATTTCTTAATATATACTTGAAACATCATTTCATCCCAAAAAGGTAATTTGAAGTCTGCTGAGTATTTATGGAAGTCTATCAGAAGAAGTAACTAGAAGTGTCAAGTCAGAGAAACTAAGAAAATTGGTTTTAATCATCAGTTTCCAACCTTGATATGATTTGGATTTTTTTACCATGAAAATATATTATTTAGTTGAAAATAATATTTCAATAAATAAGAATTTAATGGAAGTCAAGATATTGGGAGGGAAAGAAATTTAATGAGCTTAGGAAAAACAGAGATGAAAGGTAGACTGACCCTGGAAAGAGAAGACCAGCCGTACAGCACCTGGATTTAGAGAGAGGGCCCTCCTGATTCATAGGCAATGTTGCATAAAATACAAATGAAGAGACGAAAGCAACCTTCCCTAGTCTTGCTCTACCCTTAAGGCATCTCAAGGTTCTGCTTAGCTTCAGCACTCTAGTTCTCTGGGACACTCCTCAGAGGTAAGAGTACAGCACTCTCAGCTGTCCCAGTTCACTCACTCTTGGACTTAACCTCTACATCTGATGCAAGAACCCTCAGCTGTTCCCTGGTTCTCCCATTTGCAAGGTAGGTGTGAAATTGCATGAGCTCCCTAGTCACCCAAACTCTCTAAGTGGTTCTGCAGATACCATCTTCTCCTGTAAGATAACCAGAGATGATCACAAAGGTCCCCCAAAGATGGGATCTGTCATCTATCCACCACAACTGAATTTCTTGCAAGTAGAAGCAGGCTGAGAAGTAACCAAAGCCAGGGAGGTAGAGAGCTGGGATGACAGGACTTTTTCTGAGAAACATCAGGAGAGCAGCTTCCACACATGGAATGGGAATCCAAGGCTCCTAAAGGAACCAATCCATACATAGAAAGGTCACTGAATACAGCTTCTTGCTTGGTAGTACCATAAGGAATACATGCCATGTATGTCTTGCCTCTTCTAATCTGACCTGACTTTTTCCTATGTCCATGGACTGAAGGCTCTTTAAACACACTCTAGACACTTTGGGGCCACCACTTATTAGAGATGATTCTCTGGGCCAAAAATGCAAATCAGAGAAGGTATGATTAGGCACATTAGTGTCAGGGCATCCATTCTATTAATACAATCTAAAATTCCACATCTAAAATCTACAGCAAATTTTAGAGTTGAGGCATTGAGAGGAAGATAAGACATTTGTCATTCAGAGGACAAAGAGATAGGACACTTTATGGATCCTACAACTTCAGAGCAGGGGTTAGGAAGTAGGGCTTAGTAAAGGAAAGAAACATGCTTATAGCAGTTAAGACAGAATCTATCCTAAGGATCCGGGAACATTCTAATGTTGGGGGGAAAAAAGTGGTAATGGTCCAACTCCTTCCTTCCTCTCTCTCTCCTTAACTTAAAGTTCTGACTACTTGTGAATGGGTAAATGAGCTCAGGCACAGCAGTTCTGGCCAAACACTGACCTTTCTCAAAAAAAAAAAAAAGAAAGAAAGAAAACAACTAAGGTAGCAAAAAGGAAATCCCTCAGATGTGATGATTTTGGCCAAGTGAACTTGACCCAATAGCTCCAGGGTCTTCCTGCTAGAGTCATAAGAGCCATCCTGCTCCCTGAGGACACAGTCCTCCTGAGCTTCAAATTCTTCCAGCATGCATGCTCTTCAGTTTCTGTTCAAGACCAGCCCTGCTGTCCTGCTCCTCGTTCTCTGCCTGAGACTTGGGTCCGGTGCAGCTCAAGACCTAGTGTAAGTCATGTATTTTTCCTCCCTGCAGAAAATCTTCCAGGGGAGGACACTTTTGCCAACCCAGAACTCATTCTCTCCCTGCTCAGAAACTGCTGGGAGAGGTTACTGAATCCATGCACTTACAGCAATTTTGTGTTTTAAATCCATCTTCTATCCTTTAATCATTCTCTTCTTTTGCCATGAAAGAGAAACATAGTTGGCAATGTGACTGTGGTCAATAGCTGTGGTATAAACTTTGCATAAGGTGCCTGAGCTGTACAAGAGGGGCCATGGCCCTGGTCGCTGCCCAGAAGAAAGGGTTGTGCTGATCCACCAACTCAGATGATCCCTGTGCTTCATGGGCATCAGTGCTCACCTCAGGTGTGTGTCATGCAAAGTAGATCCTTATGGCATTGGTGCCTCTGTATCCCTTTTATCCCCTGCTCTCTCTGCCTCCCCTGTTTCCATATCCCTCTCAGGCTACCGCAACCCAAGACTTTTATCTGACCTTTTTTCTGCCTCTTTTTCATATCTAGACAAGAGGTGATTTCAGCAAAACTGACAATTGATCCAGTTGAAAACTCAACTAACTATTATGACGTTAACAGTCACCGTTAAAAGTTACGTGGCCAAATGCTTAGTGGTAAGTGAGGATTTGTGGGTCATGGTGAGTGGGGAGAGAGAAGAAAAATATCCTCATAAATGATTTCAATCTGAACTATTGATTTGAAGTGAAATATCATCTCACAAAGTCACCTACAAATGCTTTTGCATGCATTAGCCGTGAACTTCAGAACAACTCTCTTAGGAAAGTGTGTATTATTATTTCCATTTTTAAAATGAAGAAGTGATGATACAGATGGAATAGTTGAATTCATAAATTCTGAAAGTACATTGGTAGCTTCCAGGGCCAAGGTGTATGGGAGTGGGGACGTTAGTGTTTAATGGGGACAGAGTTTCAGTTTAGGAAGTCGAAAAATCTGGGAAATGGGTGATAGTCAGTGCTGCACAACGTGAATGGACTTAGTGCCACTTAACTGTACAGCTAAATATGGTTAAAATGTTGTTTTTTATTATGTCGCTTTTACCACAAAAAAAGAAAAAGCACTAAAAAACAAAGAAGAATGTGATGGTAGGCAGAGGATAAATGAGAAGAGGTTTTAAACCATGTCAGGACTCTTATCTTCCCCAGGGGAGAAGCAAGGAGGAGCGAGAAAAGCAATAAGAATAGGGATAAAAACGAAGATGAATAAGACTGAGTGACAATGATTAAGCAGCGCTGCTGGACCTGAGCCATCCACGCCCCTGCCGCCATCCTGTGCAGTGGGGAGGCTGTCAGGGAGACTTCACTCGATAGGCCATGGCAGATGGGAGAGAAGCTGCAAGAATGGCGTGATTACGGTCTCCCTCACCATGGGGAGACTTACTGTCAGATCAGGACTGGCTTTCCAGCCTCTACTTCCATCACCTTTCCTCACTGTCTTCACTGAGCCTTCAGATCCCCTAGACAACTGGCTTCCCTGTATTTGACAGCAATCCCCAACTCCTTAGAGGCCTCAGTAAGGTTTTTAGAAAACTATGCAAACAGAAGGGAAAGTTGCAGAGCTACCAAAAGTCCTAAGAGAAATACATGCGGTATCTGATATTTACTCAAGTATAAATGATGCTAGAAACGCCTTTGTGCTTCCCCTTTCCAAACATCTTCTTTGTTGCCATTTCAAGAAGGTCCTGGGACTTTCTCTTCTCAGGTCTGACCTCAGTAGGTTCCTTCTCCCATCTGAGAATCTCAGTCATTCCTTTCGTCTTGTATCTGATGAAAGTTGTATAACTGTACTGGGTAAGGTAAACACGTACTAAGTACTAGTCGGCCGAGTGCTTTCCAGTTCCAGGTGTCTTTATTTGTACAATACACATAGTACTTCACCTTCATAAAGAGCTTTATCACACACAAAACACAAAAACTTATGAACTCGTACCGACTAGATAGCTAGATTTCATACTTTGATTTCACAAAGGTAGAATGAGAAGCTCAGAGTAATAATGCCATGTCACAAAGCCGGAAAGCAGCACAGTAGGGACAATGAACCCTGTTTTGTTTATTTGGTGGGTTTATTCCCACATCAGAGCAGACTGCTTTTTACAATCTCAATGACTCTCTAAATTGAGTTTAGATATAAATGTGTGAAGGGGTGGTGTCTAGGGGAAACCTCTGGTGCCCTCTTCCTGTGTTGACCTAAAACACGATTATTTTGCTTAATGGTTACTCCCCAGCTGCCTCATCCAAATCTATGCTTTTTCCTCAGGTTAGAGTCATGCTCGAGGCCTTCAGCAACATCATTTTTCCTTATGGTAATTTTATTTACATAGCCTGTCTGTGTGATTTCAGTACAAGAAACTTCTTTTGGGAAATACAAGCATCAGGTATGTGCTGAGACTTCCTGCCAGGGCATTAATGTCAGATAAGGGGAAATGTTATGTGAGGGCAAAGGGCAAAGTTTAAAGGGAAACCAAGACATGGCAGAAAGCAATATGAATAAATTATTGGAGGAAGAATGAAACATCACATAGAGGCAATGTGGGCAAGGGGTTCAAGGTGGAGGAAGGGAGAAGGGCTGGTAACATCTGTGTCTTGTATAGGAGCCTGAGAAATGGGGCTGAGTTTCAGACACAGTAAAAGGCAGGATACGATGTTTTGTGAGTGGGTCTGGTGTAAGAAGATCAGTAGCAGAATCCAGTTGTCTGAGACAACATTGCTTTTTCTCTGCAGAAAATGGGATCATAAAAGGGAAAGCTGAAGTTGTGTCAGAAGAGAATATATGCCCTTCTGATGTGGAAATCTGCTCCCTTGTTTACAAAGTCTGTATCAAGCGTGAAATCATCATAAGATGCTGATCTCAAAAGTCTGCTGAGTTTGTGGGCATTTGTGTAGACAAGAAAATAAATTTCCTATGGGCTTCTCACTGCTCTACCTGTGTTCTCTCCCCCAAATTAGTACTGTGCTCAGACACCCGAGGATCCTAATGAACCAGTATTTTAAGAGGACTTCTCAGAGATGATACATGAGCATCCACTTCCTAGCAATTGAGAAGAAAAAGAAGACAGAACTATTCTCACCATTTAACACATGGCCGGAGAGAACTGTCCCTGCTGCTGCTGCTAAGTCACTTCAGTCATGTCTGACTCTGTGCGACCCCATAGACTGAGCAACAAGTCTAAGCAGCAGTCCCCAATCAGTTTAAACCAGGAACCGGTTTTGTGGAAGACAATTTTTCCATGTACCAGGGGTTTGTGGCAGGGGGAGGTGAGGGATAGTTTTGGGATGATTCAAGTGCATTATACTTATTGGCAATTTATTTATATTTTTATATCATCAGCTCCACTTCAGATCATCAGGCATTAGATCCCAGAGGTTGTTAATTCTCCTTCCTATTTCAGTCCAGTTACATGCAGCTGCCCCTCCCAGTTATCTGAAAGTTCAATGAACCCGAAGTCTTAAATTATTACATCTTGCTCCTCTTGAACTAGCAAGGAAAAGACTAGCAGGAGCTCAGGTGTGCTGGGTTCCTGACCAGGATGTTCCTTCCCTGTGCCCAAGCTCTTTCATCACAATAAGGCAAAACTCAGTCAGCAACTCAGTGAATGGAGATTGAGGAATTATGGGGACCATTCATCACTGCTGCTAATGGGCGTGTATAAATAGGTACAGCCATCCAGAGAATCACCTGATGTTACTTAAATTAATTGTGTACATACCTTCAGACCCAGAACTTCTACAGCCAGAAGTGATGGCAAGAGAGACAATTTTGATCCCTGGGCTCCAGGGCCAATCTACTTTAGCTATCAAAGACAAAGGGCCACTGAAGAGCCATTGTTTTAAAAGACGTGCCCATCCTGAAGGGCTTTTCATGATCCCATGCACTGTAGCCCCCTAGGCTCCTTTGTCCATGGGATTTTTCAGGCAAGAATACTAGAGTGAGTTGCCATTTCCTTCTCCAGGGGACCTTCCTGACCCAGGGATCAAACCCGGGTCTCCTGCATTGCAGGTAGATTCTTTACCAGTTGAGCCACCAGGAAAGCCCTCATAAGTATAGCTAGTGAAGAACATCACCATATCCCTAAACGATTCCAAAGTCATTTCCTTGGCAGCTCATGTCTGTGCTTTTCTTGGTATGCCACATGGCCAGTAGTTTTCACATAATGCAATGAATGCAGTATATATCTTGATCATGGTGTTCCCATTGTAACAACCCTTTCACTTAAAAAAAATTATTCCATTGATTTGAGGAGATGTTAGATGGACCTAGAAATCAGAACTCTGTGAGCTCTCAGATAGTGGTGCTGAATAAACACTGCAGGAAGTAAAAAGTTCCATATGTAGAAATATGCATCAATTTCAATACAGACAAGATGCATGAATGAATGCTAAGTCACTTCAATGTGTCCAGCTCTTTGAGATCCTACGGAGATACTGCCCCATCAATAGTCCAGTGTAATCATTATTCTATGAAATTGTTTCCTTGAGAGATGCTACCTTATTGAGGTCTCAGAATTAGTTTTTGTTGTTGAAAGGCCAGCACCTGCAACATCAAAATCACTTATGAGAAGAAATGAATTTTTTTAAATTTTACCAAATACTTTATTTTTTAAGTATTTTTTAATATTAGCTGCTCTGGGTCTTAGCTGCGGCACACAGAATCTTAGATCCTCATTGTGGTACACAGGATCTTTGGTTGCAGCATGAGAACTCCATGTTGTATGTGGGATCTACTTCCCTGACCAGAGATCGAACCTGGGCCCCCTGCATTGGCAGCACAGAGTCTTAACCACTGAACCACCAGGCAGGTCCTTGCTGCTGCTGTTGCTGCTGCTAAATCTCTTCAGTCGTGTACGACTCTTTGTGACCCCACAGACAGCAGCCCAACAGGCTCCTCTGTCCCTTGGATTCTCCAGGCAAGAATACTGCAGTGGGTTGCCATTTCCTTTTCCAATGCATGCATGCATGCATGCTAAGTCGCTTCAGTCATGTCCGACTCTGTGTGACCCCATAGACAGCAGCCCACCAGGCTCCTCTGTTCACAGGATTCTCTAGGCAAGAATACTGGAGTGGGTTGCCATTTCCTTCTCCGAGGGAGGTCCCTAGCATATACTTTGTTTTTATGGAAGTATAGTTGATTTGCAATGTTTCAGGTACAAACCACAGGAATTCAGTTATATACATATGTATATTTATATGTATTCAGATTCTTTTCCCTTATAGGTTATACTGGCTATTTCCAACTTATGAAGGATGGCTGCTGTATCCACTCAAATACATAATTTCTGGGTCTGCCAATGTCTAAGTAATAATGCAGAACTCTGGTCAGGAATTGGGTCTCCATAATGCTCAAATGCACCTTTTAAAAAATTAGTTTTCTCCTGCAGAGAGCATAGACTTATTCCAAAATGCTGTTGGTCTACCCTGCAACACTCTGGTGAGACTTAACAGAGTTGACACGTAGAGTCCATCATCTACCATGAATCTGTGTAGCACCATAGGATCTCCCAAGTGATGTGGCCAAAATAAAGGATTTCTATTAGCTCAGATTGCCATAACAAAATATCATAGATTGAGTGGCTTAAGCAACAAAATTTTATTTTCTCATTGTTCTGGAGGCTAGTAGTCTGAGATCAGGATGCCAGCATGACTAGGTCCTAGCAAGGGTCTCTTCCTGGCTTGCACACAGCCACCTTCTCACTGTATCCTGATACAGGGAAAAGAGAGTAATGGTTCCTTTTCCTCATCTTATAATGGCACCAGTTCTAGGAGCTCCACTCTTATGACCTAATTTAACGTGATTCACCTCTTTAAAGGCCCTAATAGACTCACTTGAGGGAGGGGAGGCAGAGCAACAAAAAATAATTTCAGGAAACACAATTCGGTCTCAGCAAGACTGCCCCCACCAAAGTTTGAACCTGCTATAGAACCCCTTTATTGCTCTGGATACCACTCAAAACTGGCATCTTTTTGAGTCATTCAGTGATGATTTGTCAGTCCCTAAATTAGTAAAGTCTACCTCCAAAATCCAAGGTCTTCCAAGAATGGTGCCACTTTTTCAGTGGTGAGTTGTTCAAGGTTCAATAACTATCTTTACCTTAGAAAAGAGCTTCCCAGGTGGTGCTAGTGGTAAAGAACCTGCCTGCCCATGTAGCAGGTGCAAGAGACAAGGGTTTGATTCCTGGATTGGGAAGATCCCCTAGAGGAGGGCTTGGCAGCCCACAGTATTCTTGCCTGGAGACTCCCATGAACCAAGGAGCCTGGAAGGCTACAGTCCATGGGTTCGCAAAGAGTCAGAAACGACTGAAAGTCTTAGCACAGCACCTTGGAAAAGATGTTCCAACATACCCTGGATCACTACACCCCTAAAAACTTCACTAATGTGGAAGCCCCTTAAGTGTTTGTATTTTTACTAATAGTTTGCATTTCAAAGTATTCCACAAAATTGAAGAAGAAACACTTTTATGTTATTCCATGAAACCACCATTATCCTGATTCCAACCACTAGAAAAAGAATCCACAGAAAAAAAAGAATATTATAGGTCAGTGTTCTTGATGAACATAGATGCAAAAATCCTTGACAAAATATTATCAAGTCAAATTCAGCATTATAGCAAAAGGATCCTACACCATAGTCACCTAGGATTTATCCCAGATATTCAAAGATAATGCAATATCCACAAGTCAATCCATGGGATACAGCACACTAACAAAACTAAGGATAAAAATCATATAGTAATCTCAATACAGGAAGAAAGAGCTTTTCACAATATAAAACACCCATTTATAATTTTTAAAACTCTCAACAAGGTATGTATAAAGGGAACATACCTCAACATAACATATATTGTAATATATATATATGTAAATACATATATACATATATATATATATATGACAAACCCACAACTAACATCATACTCAATAGCAAAAGGCTGAACACATTTATTCTAAGGTCACAAACAACACAAGAATTCCCACTCTCACCACTTTTATTCAACACAGTAGTGGAAGTCCTAATCAGAGCATTCAGACAAGAAAAATAAGAAGCATAGAAATGGAAACGGAAGAAGTAAAGCTGTCACTATTTGTAAATTACATGGAATTTTCATAAAAACCATAAAGATTCCACCAAAAGACTATTAGTACTAACTAATAAATGAATTCAGGAAAGTCATAGTCTATAAAATTAATATACACAAAACTATAGTGTATACACTAATGATGATCTATCAGAAAGAAATTAAGAAATTAACCTCATTTACAATTGCATCTTAAGACAATAAAATACCCAGCAATAAACCTAATCAAAAAAGTGAAAGACTCGTACTTTGAAAATTATGACATTGATGAAAGGAATTGAAGATCACACGCAAAAAACATATACTACACTTGTAAGAATTACTACTGTTAATATGTTCATACTACCCAAAGCAATCTACAGATTAAATGCAATCCCTATCAGGATACCAAGGCATTTTTCACAGAACTAGAAAAAATACTCTTTTTTTTTTTTTTAATTTTATTTTATTTTTAAACTTTACATAATTGTATTAGTTTTGCCAAATATCAAAATGAATCCGCCACAGGTATACATGTGTTCTCCATCCTGAACCCTCCTCCCTCCTCCCTCCCCATTCCATCCCTCTGGGTCGTCCCAGTGCACCAGCCCCAAGCATCCAGTATCGTGCATCAAACCTGGACTGGCAACTCATTTCATACATGATATTTTACATGTTTCAATGCCATTCTCCCAAATCTTCCCACCCTTTCCCTCTCTCTCAGAGTCCATAAGACTGTTCTATACATCAGTGTCTCTTTTGCTGTCTCGTACACAGGGTTATTGTTACCATCTTTCTAAATTCCATATATATGCGTTAGTATACTGTATTGGTGTTTTTGTTTCTGGCTTACTTCACTCTGTATAATAGGCTCCAGTTTCATCCTCCTCATTAGAACTGATTCAAATACTCTTTAATTTTGTATGGAACCACAAAAGGCCCCAAGAAAAAAAGACATCTTGAGAAAGAACAAAACTGAAGACATCATACTCCCTATTTTTAACTATCCTACAAAGCTCTATTCATCCAAACATTGTGATACTATCCAAAAAAAGCCACATAGATCAATGGAACAGACTACAGAGCCCAAAAATAAGCCCACACCTATATAGTCAATTAATCTACCTTAGCAATATGCTCCTTGACATTGGTCTTAGCAATATTTTGGGGTGTCTGTTTCCTCCTGCAAGGGTAACAAGAGCAAAAATAAACAGATAGGACTCCATCAAGCTAAAATCCTTTTCCACAGCAAAGGAAACCAACAATAAAATGAAAAAACAAACTACTGAATGAAAGAACATATTCCCAAATACTATGAGTAATGGGTTAATATCTAAATTATATAAAGAAAACATACAATATAAAAAAAAACTCTAATTAAAAAACAGCCAGAGTACCTAAACAGACATTTCTCCAAAGAAGACACAGAGATTGCAAAGAGACACATGGAAAGATGCTCAACATCACTAATTATTTGGGAAATTATTGATATTTCTCCCAGCAATCTTGATTCCAGCTTGGGCTTCATTCAGCCTGAATTATTTAGCCTGCTGCTAAGTCACTTCAGTCGTGTCCGACTCTGTGCAACCCCATAGATGGCAGCCCACCAGGTTCCCCTGTCCCTGGGATTCTCCAGGCAAGAACACTGGAGTGGGTTGCCATTTCCTTCTCCAATGCATGAAAGTGAAAAGTGAAAGTGAAGTCGCTCAGTCGTGTCCGACTCTTAGCGACCCCATGGACTGCAGCCTACCAGGCTCCTCCATCCATGGGATTTTCCAGGCAAGAGTACTGGAGTGGGGTGCCATTGCCTTCTCTGATTTAGCCTAATACATCCTAAATATTATTTTAAGATATAATATTTATATTGAATTTATGTTACATATAATTAATATTTTAAAATAATTAATGAGATACATTACATTGTTTTATCCATACTAAATCTTTGAAATCCACTGGGAAGTTGACCCCTACAATAACTCTAAGTTAGACTAACCCCATTTCCTGGCTTCAGTGGCCACTTGTGCTATGCAGACAGTGCAACTATTGAACATTTCCACTGTGTCAGAACGTGCTGATGGACCGAGGCAACCCAGAACCTTAGCAGAGTAAGGCTGGCTGCCAGCCCACATCCTAAAGCAGCACACAACTGCCTGCAAATACCACCACATTACCCCTAATATCACAACACTACTCAAAAAATGACAGCCTGCCAATAGGTTTTCTGCTGAAATTTGCTATTAATTGCTCCATTCCTTTCCATTCCTTTGGCAAACTAGCCCACAATTTTACTGGAGCCCTCTGGGGCTACATATTTCTTAATACATAGCAGAAACATCATTTCAACACAAAAAGGTAATTTGTAGCCTGCTAGTATTTGTGGAAGTCTATCAGAAGAAGTAACTAGATGTGTCTATTCAGAGAAATTAACTAAGAAGAATAGTTTTAAGCTTCAATGTCCAACTTTGATATGATTTAGACTTTTTTACCATGAAAATATATTATTTAGTGGAAAATAATATTGTAATAAATAAAAGTTTAATGGAAGGCAAGGTCTTGGAAGGGAAAGAAATTTAATGAATTTAGAGAAAATAGAGTTCAAAGTCCGACTGAATGGGAGATAGAAGACCTGCTGTACAGCACCTGGAGTTAGAGTGAGGCCCCTCCTGATTCATAGACAATAGTGGATCAGATACAACTGAAGAGATGAAAGCAACCTTCCCTGGTCTTGCTTTAGCCTTAAGGCCTTTCAGAGTCCTGCTTAGCTGCAACACTCTAGTTCTCTGGGATACTCCACAGAGGTAAGAGTGCAGCACTCTCAGCTGTCCCAGTTCAGTCACTCTTGGACTTAACTTCCCCATCCAACACCAAAACATTCAGATCTTCTCTGGTTCTCCCATTTGGATGGTAGGTGTGAAATTGCATGAGTTGCCTAGACACCCTAACTCTCTAAGTGGTTCCTCAGATGCCACCTTCTCCTGTAAGATAACTGGAGATTATCACAAAGGTCCTTCAAAGATGGGATCTGTCATCTGTGCCCACAACTGAATATCCTGCAAGTAGAAGCAGGCTGGGCAGTAACCAAAGCCAGGGAGATAGAGAGCTGGGATGACAGGACTTTTTCTGAGAACCTTCAGGAAAGCAGCTTCCACACATGGAATGTGAATCCAAGGCTCTGAAAGGAACCAGTCCATACATAGAAAGGTCATTGAATCCAGCTTCTTGCTTGTTCATAGTGTCATAAGAAATACACACACATATATCTGGTCTCCCCTGGTCTCATCTAGGGGAGATATTTCCTGAATTTTTCCTGAATTATCTTTAAACATACTCTGTATCCTATGTAGCCACCACTTCTTAGAGATGACTCATTGTACCAAAAATGCAAATCATAGAACATATGAGTAGGCACATTAGTGACAAGGCATCCATTCTACAATCTAAAACTCTACATCTAAAATCTACAACAAATTTTACACTTGAGGCACTGAGAGGAAGACATGACATTTGTCATTCAGAGGACAAAGAGGACACTTCCTGAAATCTACAGACTCAGAGCAGGGGTTAGGAAGTAGGACCTGGAAAGAATCCTGTTTGCAACTGTTGAGATAGGATTTATCCTAGTGATCCAGGAATCTTCCAATGTTAAAAAACAAGAGGAAACAGTCCAACTCATTCTTTCCTCTTTCTCTCATTTAAAGTTCTCTCTCTCCTCATTTAAATCCAGCTAAGCATTGACCAAAAAAAAAAGAAAGAAACCAACCCAACCAAGACACCAATGAAGGAAATCTCCAGGATGTGATGATTTTGGCCAAGTGAACCTGCCTCAACAGCTCCAGGGTCTTCCTGATAGAGTTATAAAGAGCAATCCTGGTGCCTGGGTTCATAGTCCTCCTGAGCACCAAATTCTCCAGCATGCGTCCTCTTCAGCTTCTTTTCAAGACCAGCCCTGCTGCTCTGCTCCTGGTTCTCTGCCTGACACTGGGGACTGGTGCAGCTCAAGAGCCAATGTAAGTCATCTGTTTTTCCTCTCTACATGAATTCTTCCAGAGAGGATACTTTTGCCAACCCAGAAACCCACATTATGCACCTACAGATTACTTTCCTGCCCCAAGAGGACCCAGCCTGAGAGTCCTCACTATTTTTGTCTCTTGGTCACACTCTCTCCCTGTTCAGAACCTGTTGGAGAGGTTACTGAATCCATGAGCTACACCTACTTTGTGTTTTAACTCAGTTTTCTATCATTTTATCATTCTCATCCTTTTCCATAAAAGAAAAGGCTGGAATGTTAGCACTGTGCTCAGCCCCAGGATAAGCTTTGAATAAGATGCCTGAACTGCACAAGAGTGGCTATGACCCTGGTCACAACCCAGTATAAAGGCTTGTGCTGACCCACCAACTCAGATGATCCTTGTGACTTCATTGGCAATAGTGCTCATCATAGCCGTGTTTCATGCCAATTGGACCCTTAAGAGTGATGGCACTGATGCCTCTGTGTCTTCACATTCCTTTCAACCCCTTACTCTCTCTGCCTGTCCTGCTTCCATATTCCTCAAAGGTTACCTCAGTCCTGGACTTTTTTTTTTTTAACTGAAACAGCTCAGAACTTGGCTTTAATACTCTATTAAATAGTTTCTCCCAGAATCAAAATTTCCATGTGCTGTTGATGAGGATGTGAACTGGATACAGCCCTTTGGACAGAATATGTCTGTATCAAAAATTTAAATGCATACATTTTGACCTAGCCATTCCACTTATTGGAGAAGGAAATGGCAACCCACTCCAGTAGTCTTGCTTGGAGAATCCCATGGACAGAGGAGTCTGGTGGGCTACAGTCCATGGGGTCACAAAGAGTCAGATATGGCTGAGTATGCATGCATTCCACTTCTAGAGATGTGTCCTAAAGAGATATTCACAGAAGTCTATGAAGATACAAATGAGTGAGGATGTTTGCAGCATTGTTTATAATCATAAACAAAAATGGAAAACAGAAATGTCAACCTAGACTTTTACCAGAGTTTTTTCCTGTCTCTTTTGCCATATCTAGACAGAAGGTAATTTCAATAACCCTGACAGTTGAACGAATTGGAAACTCAGATGACTATAACGTAATACTCGGGTTACAAGTCATGTGCCTATATACTTAGTGGTAAGTGAAGAATTGGGGGTTATGGTAAGGGGGGAGAGAGAAGAGAAATATCCTCATAAACAATTTTTGTGGTCACTAGTGATATGAAGTGAAAGAGATACTTACCAAAAAGTCACCTACAAGTGCTTTTGCGTTCATTAGCTATGAACCTGAGAGCAACCCTGTTAGAAATGTGTGCATTATTATTTCCATTTTAAAAAGGAAGAAGTGATGGTACAGATGGAATAGTCGAATTCAAAAATTGAGAACACACTGGTAGGTGCTAGGCACCAGGGAGTACCGAGTGGGGACATTAGTGTGTAATGGGGACAGAGTTTCAGTTTAGGAAAGTGGAAAATTCAGGAGATGGATGATGGTGAGATCTACACAAAAATGTGAATGTACGTAATGCCACTGATGTATATAGTTAGATATGATTAAAATAGTATGTTTTATATTATGTGACTTTTACCTCAACAACAACAACAACAAACTTTTAGTGATAGTATGCAGATGATAAATGAGGAGAGGTTTTTTAACTACGTCAGGACTCTTCACTTCACCAGGGGAGGGAAGGAGTGGAGAGGAGAGAGGAAAGTAACATAAAGGGGATAATAACAAAGATGGATAAGACTGATGACAATGACAAAGGAGCTTTGTTGACTTGTGCCATCCACACCCTTGTCTCAGGCCAATGCGGTGATGTGGTTGAGTCAGGGAGACTCCACTCAGTAAGCCATGGCAGATGGGAGAGAAGCTGCAAGAATGGGGTGATTATGTCCTCCTCACAGATGGGAGACTTACTGTCACACTGGAATTGGCTTTCCCATTTCCTACCTCTATTACTTTTCCCCACTGCCTTCACTGAGTCTTCAGATCCCTTATACGTCCTGCTGCAGGATATCTGACAGCAACCCCTGACTCCATCAAAGCTTCCTTGGGGTTTTTATAAAACAGATGCAAACAGAGGAGAAAGTTGCAGGGCTACCAAATCCCCAAGAGGACTACATACAGTATAGAAAAAGAGATAGAGTGATCGGTACCAGAGGCTAGTGGTGGGAGGACTGAGTTGGGGAGATGTTTGTCAGGGTGTATAAACTTTCAGAAGATGCATAAATTCTGAGGATCTAAATATACCATGGAAATTATAGTTAATAATATTGAATTATATACTTAGAAGTTGCTAAGAGAGTAGGTCTTAGATGTTCTCATACAGAAAAAGAAATGGTAATTATGTGACTTCATGGAAGTATCAACTAACCCTATGGTGATAATCATTTTACAATATATAAATATATCAAATGAGCACATGGTACACTTTAAAATTACATAAAGTTTTTTCACTGATACCCTAAATATCCTAGAAAAATACTTTTAAATAAAAAATATCCTTAAAACCTCATGCATTATGCATTTATTCATTCAATAAATATTTTTCAAGTACACACATGTGCCATTACTTAGTTTAGGTACTGGGTGTACAGAAGTGAATCAGGAAATTTTCATCCTGCTCTTATGAAGCTTATATTCTTCAGGGGAGACAGACAATACACAAGTGAATATACTACTGATCTTCATTAACGGGAAAACTTTAGCCTGCCACTTACAAGCTATATCCTAATTACTTACTTTCTCTCATCTCAGTTTTCCCATTAACTGGGGAACCACCCACTCCATCAGAACAAGACCCAGTTTTCCCCTCAGTCAGTCTCTCCCATCAGGAAGCTTCCATAAGTCTCATCCTTCTCCATCAGAGGGCAGACAGACTGAAAACAACAATCACAGAAAACTAACCAATCTGATCACATGGACCACAGCCTTGTCTAACTCAGTGAAACTATGAGCCATGCCCTGTGGGGCCACCCAGATGGACGGGTCATGGTGGAGAGTTCTGACAAAACGTGGTCCACTGGAGAAGGAAATGGCAAACCACTTCAGTACTCTTGCCTTGAGAACCCCATGAATGGTTGAAAAGGCAAAAAGATAGGACATTGAAAGATAAACTCCCCAGGTCGGTAGGTGCCCAATATGCTACTGGAGATCAGTGGAGAAATAACTCCAGAAAGAAAGAAGAGACAGAGCCAAAGCAAAAAGAACACCCAGTTGTGGATGTGACTGGTGATGGCAGTAAAGTCCGATGCTGTAAAGAACAATGTTGCATAGGAACCTGGAATGTCAGGTCCATGAATCAAGGCAAATTGGAAGTGGTCAAACAGGAGACGGCAAGAGTGAACATTACATTCTAGGAATCAACAAACTAAGATGGACTGAAATGGGTGAATTTAACTCAGATGACCATGATATCTACTACCGTGGGCAAGAATCCCTTAGAAGAAATGGAGTAGCCATCACAGTCAATAAAAAAGTCCAAAATGCAGTACTTGGATGCAATCTCAAAAACAACAGAATGATCTCAGTTCATTTCCAAGGCAAACCAGTCAAGATCATGATAATCCAAGTCTATGCACTGACCAGTAATGCTGAAGAAGCTGAAGTTGAACAGTTCTATGAAGACCTACAAGACCTTTTAGAACTAACACCCAAAAAAGATGTCCTTTTCATTATAGGGGACTGGAATGCAAAAGTAGGGAGTCAAGAAATACCTAGAGTAACAGGTAAATTTGGCCTAGAATGAAGCAGGGCAAAGGGTAATAGAGTTTTTCCAAGAGAGCACACTAGTCATTGCAAACACCCTCTTCCAACAACACAAGAGAAGACTCTACACATGGACATCACCAGATGGTCAACACCGAAATCAAATTGATTATATTCTTTTCAGCCAAAAATGGAGAACCTCTATACAATCAGCAAAAACAAGACAGGGAGCTGACTGCTTCAGATCATGAACTCCTTATTGCCAAATTCAGACTTAAATTGAAGAAAGTAGGGAAAACCACTAGACCATTCAGGTACAACCTAAATCAAATCCCTTATGATTATACAGTGGAAGTGACAAATAGATTCAAGGGATTAGATCTGATAGACAGCCTACAGAATTATGGACAGAGGTTTGTGACATTGCACAGGAGGCAGTGAACAAGACCATCCAAAAGAAAAATGCTAAAAGGCAAAATAGTTGTCTGAGGAGGACTTACAAATAGCTGAGAAAAGAAGAGAAGCTAAAAGCAAAGGAGAAAAGGAAAGATATACCCATTTGAATGCAGAGTGCCAAAGAATAGCAAAGAGAGATAAGAAAGCCTTTCTCAGTGATCAGTGCAAAGAAATAGAGGAAAACAATAGAATGGAAAAGACTAGAGATCTCTTCAAGAAAATTAGAGATACCAAGGGAACTTTTCATGCAAAGATGGGCTCAATAAAGGTCAGAAATATACAGACCTAACTGAAACGAGATATTAAGAAGAGGTGGCAAGAATACACAGAAGAACTATACAGAAAAGATCTTCATGACCCAGATAATCACAATGATGTGATCACTCTTCTAGAGCAAGACATCCCGGAATATGAAGTCAAGTGGGCCTTAAGAGGCATCACTATGAACAAAGCTAGTAGAGGTGATGGAATTCCAGTTGAACTATTTCAAATCCTAAAAGATGATGCTCTGAAAGCGCTTCACTCAATATGCTAGCAAATTTGGAAAACTCAGCAGTGGCCACAGGACTAGAAAAGGTCAGTTATCATTACAATCCCTAAGAAAGGCAATACCAAAGAATGCTCAAACTACCGCACAATTGCACTCATCTCACACGCTAGTAAAGTAATGCTCAAAATTCTCCAAGCCAGCCTTCAGCAATATGTGAACCGTGAACTTCCTGATGTTCAAGCTGGTTTTAGAAAAGGCAGAGGAACCAGAGATCAAATTGCCAACATCCGCTGGATCATGAAAAAAGCAAGAGAGTTCCAGAAAAACATCTATTTCTGCTTTATTGACTACACCAAAGCCTTTGACTGTGTGGATCACAACGAACTGTGGAAAATTCTGAAAGAGATGGGAATACCAGACCACTTGATCTGCCTCCTGAGAAATCTGTATGCAGGTCAAGAAGCAACAGGTTAGAGCTGGACATGGAACTACAGAATGGTAACAAATTAGGAAAGGAGTACATCAAGGCTGTATATTGTCATCCCATTTATTTAACATATATGCAGAGTACATCAGGAGAAATGCTGGGCTGGATGAAGCACAAGCTGGAATCAAGATTGCTGGGAGAAATATCAATAACCTCAAATATGACACCACCCTTATGGCAGAAAGTGAAGGAGAACTGAAGAGCCTCTTGATGACAGTGAAAGAGGAGAGTGAAAAAGTTGGTGTAAAACTCAACATTCAGAAACTAAGATCATGCCATCTGGTCCCATCACTTCATGGCAAATAGATGGGGAAACAGTGGAAACAGTAAGATACTTTATTTTGGGGGGCTCCAAAATCACTGCAGATGGTGACTGCAGCCATGAAATTAAAAGACATTTGCTCCTTGGAAGAAAAGTTATGACCAACCTAGACAGCATATTAAAAAGCAGAGGCACTGCCAACAAAGGTCTGTCTAGTCAAGGCTATGGTTTTTCCTGTGGTCATGTATGGATGTGAGAGTTGGACTATAAAGAAAGCTGAGCTCTGAAGAATTGATGCTTTTGAACCGTGGTGTTGGAGAAGACTCTTGAGAGTCCCTTGGACAGCAAAGAGATCCAACCAGTCCATCCAAAGGAAATCAGTCCTGACTATTCATTGGAAGGACTGATATTGAAGCTGAAACTCCAATATTTTGGCCCCCTGATATGAAGCACTGACTCATTGGAAAAGGCCCTGATACTGGGAAAGATTGAAGGCAGGAGGAGAAGGGGGTGACAGAGGATGAGATGGTTGGATGGCATCACTGACTCGATGGATATGTGTTTGAGTAGACTCTGGGAGTTGGTGACGGACAAGGAGGCCTGGCGTGCTGCAGTCCATGGGGTCACAATGAGTCGGACATGACTGAGTGACTGACCAAACTGAACTGAACTGAGCAACCTGAGTCAAGAGCTTTGCTCCCAGCTTGTGCACACACATGTATTGATACACACAAATTCTTCCACCTTAAGTGAGCATTTTGAAATCTCCAACAAATAGCATTTCAAAATCACAGGTTTTAGCTCCTACATGAGTTATATATGCATCTTTCCTTCCTTGGTCCTCCAGTGTAACTTCCTTGATTGCCTGGAGTAACACTGTTACTCCAGGAAATAGAGAAAAGGAATTCCCTGGCAGTCCGGTGGCTAGGATGCAGTACCATCACTGCCAAGGGCCTGGGTTCAATCCCTGCTTGTGGAGCTATATAAAATCCTGTAAGCCACGCATGGAGGCCAAAGAAAGAGACACAGAGAAATATTTGTTAAGCTACATGTGTAATTTTGAGTGTTCTGTCAGCTACATGTTTGGGTTTATTCTCTTTTATTTCTGTATTTTTGGCTGGGCTGGGTCTTGGCTGCCGCAGGGGCTTTTCTCTGGTGGCGGCTTGGGGGCTGCTCTCTAGCTGTGGTGCGTGGGCTTCTCGTTGTGGTGGCTTCTTTCCTCGCAGAGCATGGGCTCTACGGTGCACGCGCGTCAGTAGTTTGAGCTTCCCCGCTCTCGAGCACAGGCTCAAGAGTTGTGGAGCACATGCTTAGTTGCCCTGCCACATGTGGGATCTTCCCGGATCAGGGATCAAATCCACGTTTCCTGCATTGACAGGGGGCTTCTTTACCACTGAGCCACCATGGAAGCCCCAGCTACGTGATTTTAAAAGCAGAAAGAACCCAGAGATATTAACATGATAATATATTTTATTTCATCTAATATGTAGCTTCCCTGGTAGCTCAGATGGTAAAAAATCTGCCTGCAAGTCAAGAGACACAGGTTTGACTCCTGGGTGGGAAAGATCCCCTGGAAAAGGGAATGGCGACTCACTCCAGTATTCTTGCCTGAACAATTTCAAGGACAAAGGAGCCTAGCAGGAAATAGTCCACAGGGTTACAAAGGGTTGGACACGACTGAGGGACTAATAGTCTGATACATCCTAAATATCATATAAAGATACGTTTACTATTTAAAAATCATTGATGAAATATATTACATTAATTATTCATACTAAGTCATTGAAATCCACTGGGAAGTTGACACTTATAACAAATCTAAGATAGACTAACCCCATTTCCTGTCCTCAAAAGACCCTTGTGCTATACAGACAGTGCAGCTATTGAACATTTCCACTGTGTCAGAACATGCTGTTGGACAGAGCCAACCCAGAACCTTTGCAGAGTAAGGCTGGATGCCAGCCCTCACCCTAGAGCGCACACAACTTCCTACAAATACCAGCACATAAAGCTGATATTGCAACACTACTGAAAAAATGGGAGCTTGCTGTGATAACAGGTTTTCTGCTGAAATTTGCTACTAATTGCTTCATTCCTTTACATTCTTTTAGAAAACTGGCTCCTAGTTTTATTGGAGCCCTGTGTGGCTACATATTTCTTAATACATAGCTGAAAGATCATTTCACCCTGAAAACGTAATTTCTAGCCTGCTGAATACTTGTTGAAGTCTACCAGAAGAAGTAACTAGAAGTGACAAGTCAGATTAAGTAAGAAGAAATAGTTTTAAGTATCAATTTCCATCTTTTAAATGATTTTTATTTTTACCATGAGAATACATTATTTAGTTGAAAATAATAGTTTTAATAAACAAAAAGACTAGTGGAAGGGAGGGAATGGAAGGGAAGGAGATTTAATGACTTTAGAGAAGATAGAAATTAAAGGGAGAGTGATGCAGGCAAGAGAAGACTTGCTGTACAGCACCTGGAGTTAGAGAGGGGCCTCTCCTGATTCACAGGCAAGATTGCATAATTGACAAATGAATAGACAGAAGCAAACTTCCCTGGTCTTGCTCTAGCCTTCAGGCATCTCAAGGTCCTGCTTAGGGGCAGCACTCTAGTTCTCTGAGATACTCTCCAGGGGTAAGAGTGAAGCACTCTCAGCTGTCCTACCGGATTCCCTCTTGAACTTCACTTCCCCATCTGATGCAAGAAGCCTCAGACCCTCCCTGCTTCTCCCATTTGGATGGTAGGTGGGAAATTCCATGAGTTCCCTAGTCACCCAAACTCTCTGTTTCCTCAGATACCATCTTCTCCTGTAAGATAATTGGAGATGATCACAAAGGTCCTTCAAAGATGGGATCTGTCATCTAGCCCCACAACTGAATTTCCTGCAAGTAGAAGCAGAATTTGCACAAACTGAAGCTAAAGAGGTAGAAAGCTGTGATGACAGGACTTTTCTGAGAAATTCAGGAGAGCAGCTTCCACACTTATAATGTGAAACCAAGGCTCCTAAAGGAACCAATCCAAACATAGAAAGGTCATTGAATACAGACTCTTGTTTCTTGGTAGTGCCATAAGGAATACATACACATGTATCTGGTCTCCCCTAGTCTCATCTAGACTTTTCCTGACTTTTTCCTGCCCATGGGTTGACTTATCTTCAAACATATTCCATACCTTATGTGGCCACCACTTATTAGAGATGACTCAGGGTACCAAAAATGCAATCAGAGAAAGTATGAGTAGGCACATTAGTTTCAAGGCATCCATTCTACATCTAACACCTTCAGCAAATTTTACAGTTGAGACATTGAGAGGAAGATAAGACATCTGTCATTCAGAGGACAAGGAGACAGAACACTTCCTGGAATCTACAGACTTGGGCAGGGGTTAGGAAGTAGGACTTGGAAACAATCCTGTTTACAATGGTTAACATAGAATCTATCCTGAGGATCCAGGAATCTTCTAATGTTAAAAAAATAAGGGGAAACAGTCCAACTCATTCTTTTCTCTCTCTCACTCTCCTCAAATTAAAGTTCCGGCTAAGCACTGACATTTCACAAAAAACAACAACAACAATAACCAAGATACCAAAGAAGGAAATCTCCAAGATGTGATGATTTTGGTCCAGTGAATCTGCCCCCATACCTCCAGGGTCATCCTGCTAGAGCTATAAGAACCATCCTGCTCCCTGGGAACACGGGCTTCTTGGGCACCAAATTCCTCCAGCATGCGTGCTCTTCAGCTTCTCTTCAAGACCAGCCCTGCTGTCCTGCTCCTGGGTCTCTGCCTGGCACTGTGGATGGTCCCAACTCAAGGACTAATGTAAGTCATCAGTTTTCCTCCCTATATAAATTCTTTCAGGGAGGACACTTCTGCCAACCCAGAAACCCACATTATGCACCTACAGTTTATTTACCTGCTCCAAGAGGACCCATCCTGGGAGTCCTCACTATTTGTGTCTCCTGGTCTCAAGCTCTCCCTGTTCGGAACCTGTTGAAGAGGTTACTGAATCCATGACTTACACCTACTCTGTGTTTTAACTCAGTTATCTATTTTATCATTCCCATCCTTTTCCCATAAAACAGAATAGGCAGGAATGTTAGCATTGTGGTAAGCCCTGGGATAAGATGCCTAAGCTGCACAAGAGTGGATATGACTTTGTTCACAACCCATTATAAAGGGCTGTGCTGACCCACCAACTCAGATGATCCTTGTGACTTCATCAGCAACAGTTGCTCACCTTAGGTGTGTGTCATGCCAAGTGGATCCTTAAGAGTGATGGCACTGATGCCTCTGTGTCTTCCCCGTTCCTTTCATCCCCCTGCTCTCTCTGCCTGTCCTGCTTCTATATCCCTCCCAGCCTACCTCAATTCTGGACTTGTTTGGATTTTTTTTTGAAACAGCTCAGAACTTGGTTTTAATGCTCTACATTATAACCCAGAATCAAAACTCATATGTGCTATTAGTAAGGGTGTGAAATGGATATAGCCCTCTGGACAGATTAAGTCTCTTGCTATCAAAATTTTGAACGTATACATTTTGACCTAGCCATTCCACTTATAGAGATGTGTCCTCAAGAGATATTCATAGAAGTGCATGAAGATACAAATGAGCGAGGATGTTTGCAACATTGCTTATGATGATAAACAAAACTGAAAAAAACAGAAATGTCAACCTGGACTTTTACCAGGCTGTTTTCTGATTCTTTGGCCATATCTAGACAGAATGTAATTTCAACAACCCTGACAGATGATCCAACTGGAAACGCAGATGACTATACCGTAACACTCACAGTTACAAGTCATGTACCTGTATACTTAGTGGTAAGTAAAGATTTGGGGGTTATCATAAGTAAGGAGAGAGAATAGAAATATCCTCATAAACAATTTTTGTGGTCACTAATGATATGAAGTGAAACAGCATCTCATAAAGAGGTCACCTGCTAATACTATTGCATTTGCAACCCTGACAGGAATGTATGTATTATTATTTCAATTTTAAAAGTCAAGAGGTGATATTACAGATGAAATAGTAGATTCACAAATTCAGAATGCACATTGGTAGGTGCTAGGTGCCAGGAGGTTCCGTGTGGGTACCTTAGTGTTTAATTGGGACAGAATTCAGGAGGTGGATGATGGTGAGATATGCACAACAATGTGAATGCACTTAGTGCCTCTGAACTGTACAGTTAAATATGGTCAAAATAGGATGCTTTATATTATGTGACTTTTACTGCAATTTAAAAAAGGCCATTAAAAAAAAGTGATGATATGCAGGTGATAAATGAGTAGAGGTTTTTAAGCATGTCAGGACCCTTCTCTTCACCAAGGGAGTGGAGGAGAGGAGAGAAGAGGACAGAAGAAAGCAATATGAAAACAGATAATAACAAAGATGGTTAAGACTGAGTGACAAGGACAGAGGAGCTTTGTTAGACTTGAGCCATCCACGCCCATGCCTCTGTCCAATGCAGTGATGAGGTTGAGTCAGGGAGATTCCATTCAATAGGCCATGGTAGATGGGAGAGAAGCTGCAAAGTGAGAGTGAAAGTCATTCATTCATGTCCGACTCTTTGCGATCCCATGGACTATACAGTCCATGGAATTCTCCAGGTCAGAACACTGGAGTGCATAGACTTTCCCTTCTCCAGGGGATCTTCCCAACCCAGGGATCGAACCCAGGTCTCCTGCATTGCAGACGGATTCTTTACCTGCTGATCCACAAGGGAAGCCCTAATTATGTCCTCCTCACAGATGGGAGACTTGCTGTCACATTGGAATTGGCTTTCCCATTTCCTACCTCTATTACTTTTCGCCACTGTCTTCACTGAGTCTTCAGATCCCTTATATGTTCTGCTTCAGGATATCTGATAACAATCCCTGACTCCTTCGATGCCTCCTTGGGGTTTTTGGAAAACAGATGCGAACAGAGGAGAAAGTTGCAAAGCTACCAAAACCCTAAGAGGAAATACACACAGTATCTGATATTTATTCAAATGTAAAAGATGCCAGAAATGCTTCTGAGCCTCCCCTTTCCAGAGATCTTCTCTGTTGCCATTTCAGGAAGGTCCTGGAACTTTCTCTTTTCAGATCTGACCTCAGCAGATTGCTTCTTCCATCTAAGAATCTCAGTCATTTCTTTCATCTTCTATCTAGGTTATAATTCTATTGGGGGAACAAAACAGGCATGAAGTACTAGGTGGCCAAGAGCTTTCAGACTCCAAGTGTCTTTATTTGTACAACATGCATAGTACTTTACCTACATAAAGCTCTGTATCATACACAACACACAAACCTTATGAACTCATAGACTAGAGAAGTAAGTATCAATACCTCAATCTCACGATACCTCATACAATGAGAAGCTCCGAGGGATAAATGCCACATCACAAAGCTGAAAAGCAGGATACATGGGAAAATAAACCCTATTTTATTTGTTTGGGGGATTTTTTCCCACCACATCAGAGCAGACAAACTGATGATTCCAATGTCCATGACCCTCTTGGTTCACTGACAAGCTCATTTAAATCATTTCCTATCTACTCCAGGTGGGGAGCTTCAGAACTAAACACAGTCCAACCATGGTGACCTCTTGGCACTTCCATTGCTCAAAATAAAGAACATTTCACATATCAGTTGTTGGGTTAAAGACTAGGCAGACCCTCACAGGTGTGTTTCTCCCCACGCCAGTGGACAAAACCAAGTGTGGTTTCTGAGACACCTTAAAACCCAACTCTAAAACTTTGTCATACAGCAAGCCAATAAAGTATCTTTTTCATAATGCAAGTCAAAGTTGAAAAGGGCAGATAAGGAGAATTACCAAAACACTGACTAAAGTTGAGTCTGGCCCTAAATACATTAGGGGTGATGTCTGGGGAAACTCTGGTGCCGGCTCTGTGTTGGCCTTAAACACACTTATTTTGCATACTAGTTACTCCAGGGCTGCCTCAACCTGAGCCTCTCTCTTTAATCCTTTCCCATCCTCTTCTCCTCAGGTTAAAGCCACACTCGAGGGCTCTGATGATGTAAATTTTCCTTATGGTAATTTTGTTTACACGGCCTGTCTGTGTCCTTACTGTTCAAGAAATTTCTTCTGGGACATACAAGGACCTGGTAAGTGAAGAAGCTTCCTGCCTGAGCATTAGTGGCAGATAAGAGGGAATGCGAGGAGAGGATAAACTGAAAAGGGGAAATCAAGACATGGCCGAAAGCAGAGAAATAAGGGAGTGAAGCAAAAATGAAACACAAGAAATACAGTCAGTGTGGGCAGTGGCTCTATGCGGAGGAAGTGAGAGCAGCTGGTAATGGCTGCGTCTTGAATAGGAGCCTGAGAAATGGGGCTGAGTGTCAGACAGTAAAAGCCAGGGTAGAATGGTTTGTCGGTGGAGTCCAGTTGTCTAACAGAGCCTTGCTTCTTCTCTCTAGAAAATGCAATCCTAATAGGGAAGGCTGAAGTCGTGTCAGAGGAGACTATATGCCCTTCTGATGTGGAAATCTCACCCCTGTTTACAAAGTTTGTATCAAACGTGAAATCATCATAACACTCTGATCTGGAGAGACCACTAACTCTGAGGTTGTGAGCATCTGTGTGGAGTAGAAAATAAACCTACTGGCTTCTCACTGTGCTGTCTGTGTTCCTTCCCCAAATCTTAGTACAGTGTCTGCTCAGACACCACAGGATCCTAATGAACCAGTATTTTAAGAAACCTTCTCAGGGATGATAAATAAGCATCCATTTCCTAGCAGATGAGAAGAAAGAAAAGACAGGAATTACTCTCACCATTAAAGTGGGACAGGAAATATCCAGAGAGATACCTGCCCCTGGGGCTTAAATTAAGGGCAGAACTGAGCGATGGTTCTAAGGAGCGGTACACAACCTTATTGGAATGAGGGACCAGTTTTGTGGAAGGCAATTTTTCTATAGACCTGGTGGTGGGGGGTGATTTGGGGATGATTCAAACACATTATATTTATTGTACACTTTCTTTCTATTATTATACCATCAGTTCCACCTCAGATCATCAGGCATTAGATCCCAGGGGCTGGAAACTGCAGCGATAAGTTTCCCTTCTATTTTAGGCCAATTACATCCAGCTGCCTCTCCCAGTTATCGGAAAGTTCAATGAATCTGAAGTCCTAAAATTATTATCTCTTGCTGCTCTTGAAATGGTAGCAAGGAACATACTCACAGGAGCTCGGGTTTGCTTGGATCCTGACCAGGATGTTCCTTCCCTTCGCCCAAGCTCCTTCATCACAATAAAGCAAAACAGAAAGCAAGTAGATACCTATTGTTAGCGGGAATGAGGGGCTATGGGAACCATTCAGCACTGCTGCTGCTGCTAAGTCGCTTCAGCCGTGTCCGACTCTGTGCGACCCCAGAGATGGCAGCCCAGCAGGCTCCCCCATCCCTGGCATTCTCCAGGCATATATAAATAGGTGAAGCCATCTGGAGAACCACCTGACGTTACTTAAATTATGTACATACCTTCTGATCCAGCACTTCCATAACCAGAGGTGATGGCAAGAGAGCATTTTGATCCTTGAACTCCTAGGCCTCTCTGTTCTAGTTACCAAAGACAAAGGACCACTGAAGCACCATTGTTTCAAAATATATTCCATATCTTGAAGGACATCACCCTGCTCCTACAGGGTGTGATTCTCAAGCCATTTCCATAGCTGTTCATGTATGAGCTCTTCCAGCATGCCGTAGGGCCAGTAGATTCCCGGCAATGTAATTAATGGAAAATCAGTACACACCTTGATCATATGCCTGCTGTAAGAACTCATTCATTTAAAGAAAGGATTCCGTTGATCCTAGGAGACATGAGATGGGCCTAGAAGTCAGATACTCTGTGAGCCCTCAGATAGTAATGCTGACTAGGAGCTATCTCCATCTCATTTAATACCTGCGGCGGAGTCCTTGTTGCACTATCACAGTGGATTGGTCCGTCTCGGTCAGCTCACCTTTAGTGAGGAAATGAGACATGAACTGGGGGACAACACAGACTGAGCTGATGAATAGGTTTTCAGCTATGGACAACCGGAACCCAAGAATGCTGGAGTCTCTGAAGTTGTCCCTTTTGAAGGACAAATAACAAGTTTTTCCATTGGTTCCCCTCCACTGTTGATTGATCACTGTTTTCCAAAGAGCATTAACTCCCAGGAACACCATGCCCTGCATTTCAAGAGATCTTCCAAGGGTGAAGTTGCAGGTGCTGTAGCAAGAACTCCTAGAGTTACTGACAGTTGCTTTTTCACATCCCTCAAACCCTACCATTTTTGTGTGTGCTGATCAACTCTGCCATTTCCTGTATTAGGAGAAACTCATTCTTTTACATGTATAGGGGGAAAAATGCAAAGGTTTCCTCCTGTGTTTTTCTCCTGTTTCTCCTTTATTTTTATACGACCACTACACTCACACAGAACACTTCTGTCACCAAATGTGGGATTTTGCCCATACCAAGCAATTTCCTGTGACACCTGGTGGGTGTCTGACAATTCAACACAATACTGACACTATCTACTCAGAGATAACACTCAATCTCACAAGAATCAGTTCCACAAGATTCTCCCATCCTGACTTGCAATGCCAATCACAATTTTCAGATGCCAGGTTTCTACCTGTGCTTCTGATCTCAGTTCAGTTCAGTCGCTCAGTCGTGTCCGACTCTTTGTGACCCCATGAATTGCAGCATGCCAGGCCTCCCCATCCCTCACCAACTCCCAGAGTTCAGTGATGCCATCCAGCCATCTCATCCTCTGTCATCTCCTTCTCCTCCTGCCCCCAATCCCTCCCAGCATCAGAGTCTTTTCCAATGAGTCAACTCTTCGCATGAGGTGGCCAAAGTACTGGAGTTTCAGCTTCAGCATCATTCCCTCCAAAGAAATCCCAGGGCTGATCTCCTTTAGAATGGACTGGTTGGATCTCCTTGCAGTCCAAGGGACTCTCAAGAGTCTGCTTTTGAACTGTGGTGCTTCTGACCTAATCCTCCATAAATCAGAGGTCCATAAAACAGCTCACAGAACTCAGGAAAACTGTTTACTCATGTTTACGGGTTTAATGTAAAAAGATATGATAAAGGATATAAATGAACATCCAGGTGGAGAGATGTGTAGAATAGAATATATGTGTAGAATAGAAGAGATTCAAGGGATTAGGGCTGGTAGACAGAGTCCCTGAAGAACTATGGACAGAGGTTTGTAATACTGTACAGAAGGCAACGACCAAAATTATCCCAAAGAAAAAGAAATGCAAGAAGGCAAAACGGTTGTCTGAAGAAGCTTCACAAATAGCTTAGGAAAGGAGAGAAGTGAAGGCAAGGGAGAAAGGTAAAGATATACCCAACTGAATGCAGAGTTCCAGAGAATAGCATGGAGAAATAAGAAAGCCTTCTTAAATGAACAATGCAAAGAAATAGAGGAAAACAATAGAAGGGGAAAGACTAGAAATGTCTTCAAGACAACTGGAGATATCAAGAAAACATTTCATGCAGGATGGGCACAATAAAGTGTATGGATCTAACAGAAGCAGAAGAGATTAAGAGGTGGCAAAAATACACAGAAGAACTATCCAAAAAAGTCTTAATGACCAGGATGACCACGATGATGTGGTCACTCACCTAGAACCAGACATCCTGGAGTGTAAAGTTAAGAAGGCCTAGGAAGCATTACTGTGGACAAAGCAAGAGGAGGAGATGGAATTCTTGCTGAGCTATTTCATATCCTTAAAGATGATGCTGTTAAAGTGCTGCATTCTGTATGTCAATAGAGCAAACACAGCAATGGCCATAGGACTGGACAAGATCAGTTTTCTTTACAATCCCAAAGGGCAATTTCAAAGAATGTTCAAACTGCTATACAATTGCATTCATTTCACACACTAGTAAATTTATGCTCAAAATTCTTCAAGCTAGGCTTCAGCAGTACATGTACCAAGAATTTCCAGATGTACGTGCTGGGTTTTGAACAAGCAAAGGAACCAGAAACTAAATGGCCAACATTCGTTGGATCATGGAGAAAGCAAAGGAATTCCAGAAAAACATCTACTTCTGCTTCACTGATTATGTTAAAGTCTTTGACTGTGTGGACCAAAACAAACTATAGAAAACTCTTTAAAAGATAAGAGTACCAGACCACCTTACCTGTCTCCTGATAAGCCTGTATGCAGGTCAAGAAGCAACAGTTAGAACAAGATATGGAACAATTGACTGGTTCAAAATTGGGAAAGGAGTACAACATGGTCGTATACTGTCACCCTGCTTGTGTGCAGAGTTCATCATGCAAAATGCTGGGCTGCATGAATCACAAGCTGGAATTGAGATTGCTGGGAGAAATATCAACAACCTCAAATATGCAGATAATACCACTTTAATGGCAGAAAGTGAAGAGGAACTAAAGAGCCTCTTGATGAGGGTGAAGAAGACAGTGAAAGAGCTGGCTTTAAACATTCAAAAACCTAATCATGGCATCTGGGCCCATCACTTCATGGCAAATAGAAGGGGGAAAAGTGGAAGCAGTGAAAGATTTTATATTCTTGGGCTCCCAAATCTCTGCAGATGGTGACTGCAGCCATGAAATTAAAAGACACTTGCTCCTTGGAAGGAAAGCTATGACAAACCTTTGCTGTTGTTGTTCAGTCGCTCAGTAGTATCTGACTCTTTGTGAACCTGTGGACTGCAGCACACCAGGCTTTCATATCCTTCACCATCTCCCAAGCTTACTCAAACTCATGTCCACTGAGTCAGTGATGCCATCCGTTCACCTCATCCCCTGTTATCTCTTTCTCCTCCCGCCTTCAATCTTTCCCAGCATCAGGGTCTTTTCCAATGAGTCAGCTCTTCACATCAGGTGCCCAAAGTATTGGAGCTTCATCATCAGTCCTTCCAATGAATATTTAGAGTTGATTTCCTTTAGGAGAGACTGGTTTGATCTCCTTGCAGTTCAAGGGACTCTTAAGAGTCTTCTCCAGCACCACAATTCAAAAGATTCAGCTTTTCAGCACTCAGCCTTCTTTATGGACCAACTCTCACATACATGCATGGCTACTAGTAAAACCATAGCTTTGGCTACACAGACCTTTGTTGGCAAAGTAGTGTCTCTGCTTTTTAATATGCTGTCTAGGTTCGTCATAGCTTTTCTTCCAAAGAGCCACATCTTGGAATTTGATTGCTGCAGTCACTACCTATAGGGATTTTGGAGCCCAAGAAAATTAAGTCTGTCACTGTTTCCACTGTTTCCCCATCTATTTGCCATGAAGTGATGGGAGCAGATCCCATGATCTTAGTTTTCTGAATGTTGAGCTTTAAGCCAGCTTTTTCATTCTCCTCTTTCACTTTCATCAAGAGGCTCTTCAGTTCCTCTTCACTTTCTGCCATAAGGGTGGTGGCATCTGCATATCTGAAGTTATTGATATTTCTCCCTGCAGTCTGGAGTCCAGCCTGTGCTTCATCCAGCCCAGCATTTCACATGATGTACTTTGCATATAAGCTAACTAAGCAGGGTGACAATATAGAGCCTTGACGTACTTCTTTCCCAATTTTGAACCAGTCAGCTGTTTCATGTTCAGTTCTGTTGCCTCTTGACCTGCATACAGGTTCCTCGGGAGGCAAGTGAGGTGGTCTGGTGTTCCCTTCTCTAAGAATTTTCCTGTTTGTTGTGATCCACACAGTCAAAGGCTTTAGCACAGTCAATGAAGCAGAGTTTTCCAAATTTGCTGGCATATTGAGTGCAACACTTTCACAGCATCATCTTTAGGATTTGAAATAGCTCAACTGGAATTCCATCACCTCCACTAGCTTTGCTCATAGTGATGCTTCCTAAAGCCCACTTGACTTCTCATTCTAGGATGTCTGGCTCTAGGTGAGTGATCACACCATCATGGTTATCTGGATCATTAAGATCTTTTTTGTATAGTTCTGTGTATTCTTGCCACCTCTTCTTAATATCTTCTGTTTCTGTTAGGTCCATACTGTTTTTATTCATTATTGTGCCCATCTCTGCATGAAATGTTCCCTTGGTATTTCTAATATTCTTGAAGAGCTCTCTAGTGTTTTCCATTCTATTGTTTTCCTCCATTTCTTTGCACCGATCACTGAAGAAGTCTTTCTTATCTCTCCTTGCTATTCCTTGGAACTCTGCATTCAGATGGGAATATCTTTCCTTTTATCTTTTGCCTTTAGCTTCTCTTCTTTTCTCAGCTATTTGTAAGGTCTTGTCAGACAACCATTTTGCCTTTTTTCATTTCTTTTTCTTGGGGATAGTTTTGATCACTGCCTTCTCTAAAATGTTACAAACCTCCTTTGATAGTTCTTCAGGCACTCTATCAGATCTAATCCCTTGAATCTATTTGTCACTTCCACTGTATAATCAAAAGGGATTTGATTTAGGTCATACCTGAACGGTCTAGTGGTTTCCCTGACTTTTTCAATTTAAGTCTGAATTTTGCAATAAGAAGTTTATGATCTGAGCCACAGTCAGCTCCCTAGACAGCATAGGGACATATGACAAACCTAAACAGCATATTAAAAAGCAGCAGCAGCATTTTACCAGCAAAGGTCCATATAGTCAAAGCTATGGTTTTTCCAGTAGTTGTGTACGGATGTGAGAGTTGGACCATAAAGAAGACTGAGCACCAAAGAACTGATGCTTTCAAACTGTGGTACTGAAGAAGACTCTTGAGAATTCCTTGACTGCAAGGAGATCAAATCAGTCAATCCTAAAGGAAATTAACCCTGAATATTTATTGGAAGGACTGATGCTGAAGCTGAAGCTCCAATATTTTGACTACCTGATGGGAAGAGCAGACTCATTGGAAAAGACCGTGATGATGGGAAAGATTGAAGGCAAAAGGAGAAGGGGATGGCAGAGGATGAGGTGGTTAGAGAGCATCACCAACTCTATGGACATGAACTTGAGCAAACGCTGAGAGATAGTGGAGGACAGAGGAGCCTGGCATGCTGTAGTCCATGAGGCCACAAAGCGTCCTGCAGGACTTAGTGACTCAACAACAACTGATTTACTGTAAAAAGATATGATAAAGGATATAGATAACCATCAGATGGAAGAGATGTGTAGAGCATGGTATGTGGAAAAGGGTACAGAATTTCCAAACCCTCTCCAGGCACTACTCTCCCAGTACCTCACATGATCATCAACCTGCAAGCTCTTCAAACCCCATCTTTGTGGGGTTTTATGGAGAAATCCTTATATGGGCATGATTACTTATTGACCATTGATTATTGATTCAATCTCCAACCCCTGTCTCCTACCCAGAGGTTAGGGCAGTTGGGACTAAAAGGGCAAGAAGCATGGATGAAGACCTAAAATATAAGAGAAATTCCTTTTTATCTAAATGACCAAATTTGTTTTTCTTATAAACCACAATATTGCAACCTGTATCTCTGTCCTGATAGCTTTTTTTCCCAGAAATGTGGAAGACCACTCTGCCCATACACAAGGCAGGCTGGAAGGGTTGGGTGGGAATGGGAACAGGGTCAACCCTGAGGATCAACCTTCAACCCATGACTGATGGAAACTGGCACAGATGTGCCCATGCTCTTATGCCTCTGGGGGTCATCATTACGAGCCACATGTCACAGCATTCCTCTCAGGATTAAGCTTCCGTCTTATACTGGCTTCATAATGTACCTTTTACTTACTACACACCTTTTAGTATATTCATACCCACACCCCCACGCCTCTGTTTCCAAAATTTTCGAAAAAGCTACAAAATACTTCCATTCAAGTCTTTATCTCAATGTCTGCCCGTGGGAGAAACACAAACTCAGGTAAAGATTTCAGCGTGTTCAGGAATAGTGATTGCTGAGGACATGTGACTAGGGCACCAACAGCAACTCCTGGGAAGGAGGGGAAGAAAAAGAAAACTGTCACAGCGCATGAGATCAAAGGAAAGTGCCAGTCGCTCAGTCCTGTCCAGCTCTTCATGACTCCGTGGAGTGTAGTCCACCAGGCTCCTGTCCACGGAGTTCTCCAGGCAAGAATACTGTGCCCTAAAATGGTTCCAAAACATTCTGATGTCTCTTTTGGTGTAGTCACTTTAGATAAGGTCACATTTTTATGGCACCTAACAGCAAAACAGTAATAAAACATTAAAATTGTAGTCATTTATTAGGGTCAGAAATGGGGTAAGGGTTAAGAGGAGGAATCATTTTTCCTACATAAAACCAGCAGCCAAACAGTTAGCCAAAATATACACACTAGAAAGGGCCACAAGTCACAGAGCCAAAATAAACCACAGTGTCAAGAATACTAGAATCAGGCAAGAATTCTAGGTCTAGACTGGGAAATCAGAGGTCCAGGGAAAGGTAAATTAAAGGCTGCAAAACTGCTAGAAAAAGAGAGGTAACCACCAAGAGAGGAGAGACTTCCAGGTTCAAGATGAAACTCCACACCCAGTGTGGAGCACATATAGACCCTAATCATTGAGCATACAGTTTCAGTTAATCAAGATGAATAAGCTCTACAGAATTTCTGTTCAAATTATACCTAGAGTCAGGATTACTACCTTGTACACTTAAAAATTTGTTGAGGGTAGCTCTCATGTTAAGTGTTCTTGCCACAGTAAAATGTTTTTAAAAAAGAATCAAATGCCCAACTTAGTGTTAAACTAACAGAACTCTCTTAAAAGAGGCAGAAATGAAACAGTAAGAGATCAACAGGAGAAATAACCAATTGGAAACCTTGCAAAAATGTATATGTACTTACAGAAGTTTTTAAAGGTTTTGTTTAAAAAGAACAAACTGTGAAATTGTGAATTAGAAGATAGCATTGAAGAATTCATCTAGTGCAAGAGAAGAGCTCTGTAAGTATATCGGTGCCTTTTGTTCCAGCACCCTAGTTCAGCATTGGTCCTGTATTTTAATTTTTTGATTATTTGCATTAAAACATGCCAAGATGGAACTGTACCACAGCCCAGTAGTTAAGACTTTGCTCTTCCAGTGCAGAAGGCATGAGTTTGAGCCCTAGTTGGAGAACTAAGATCTCACATGCCACACAGTGGGGGTGGGGGTGGGGTGGGGCGGGGACAAAGGATTCCAAATTGGCTTAGTACTTTCACTTTACCTTCTGCCAAGGTCTTCTTTGGTAGAATATGAGATGTCCCACTGAAAACCTGGCTGGCTTTTCTCTACACTTTTCAGAAACAGCAGGACTAAATGATACCTCTTTTTAAAGGATGGTACCCAGGGAACTTGATGCAAAAACAAAGAGTACTCATTAATGAATGGCTTGGGACTACTGTCTCTTTATAGCCTTTGGTGGCAGCCTGAGAAAAAAGAAGGCTGCTGCTCTCGTCAGCTCTGCCTACCAGCTGAGCATGGCTCAGGCTGTGGCATGAGATTTGCATGCAGGCATCAGGCCACCAGCTGGTAAGGACAGTGTAGTGAAGTGAAGTGAAGTGAAGTGAAGTCATTCAGTCGTGTCCGACTCTTTGCGACCCCATGGATTGTAGCCCACCAGGCTCCTCGGTCCATGGGATTTTCCAGGCATGAATACTGGAGTAGGTTGCCATGTCCTTCTCCAGGGGATCTTCCAGACCCAGGGATCGAACCCCAGGTCTCCTGCATTGTAGGCAGATGCTTTACCGTCTGAGCTACTAGGGAAGAACAGTGTGGGGAAGGAGAAATTATAGCTTGGGTGCAAAGTATATAGGAAATTGAGGCTGAGCAGTTCTGCCATGAAGCAAGTAAAGAGGAGTCTGAATGTCCCTGCTATGGTATTTTTGTCATTTTCTGTACAGTATAAATCTTCACAGAGAAGGCAATGGCAACCCACTCCAGTACTCTTGCCTGGAAAATCCCATGGACGGAGGAGCCTGGTAGGCTGCAGTCCATGGGGTAGCAGAGTTGGACACAACTGAGCGACTTCACTTTCACTTTTCACTTTCATGCATTGGAGAAGGAAATGGGGTCACACAGAATCGGACACGACTGAAGCGACTTAGCAGCAGCAGCAGCATAAATCTTCAAGTACTTTTATTATTTGACTTTTTTACAATAAACCTTTGGCATAGTGAGCTCAAGGAAACAAGGTGTATGGTAATAAAAAAAATTAAGTACTGAATTTTTATTTCTCATAAAAGTCGATAATGAATATGTTGTCATTTACCATCTATTGTATGGACTGTCTGCTCTGTGGCTCTATGGTGGGGCTACTGGTGACCTCCTCCAAAAGGGCTTCTACCACACTCTGAGAGATCTGCTGCAGCCAGAGTCTTTGTCCCTGTGGCAGGCCACTGCTGGCCTGTGCCTCTACAGGAGACACTCAAACACTCAAAGGCAGATCTGGCTCAGTCTCTGCAGGGTCTCAGGGTTCTGGTGTGCACAAGGTTTTGTTTGAGCCCTCCGAGTGTCTCTGGCAGGTATGGGGTTTGATTCTAAACACAGTTTCGCCCCTTCTACCATCTTGTTGGGGATTCTCCTTTGCCCTTGGACATAGGGTATCTTTTTCTGGTGTAATCCAACATTCTCCTATTGACTTGTTGTTCAGCAGCAAGTTGCAATTTTGGAGTTCTCGCAGGAGAAAATGAGCGCACGTCCTTCTACTCCACCATCTTGGTTTCCCCCAAAGGTCCATCTAGTCAAAGCTATGGTTTTTCCAGTGGTCATGTATGGATGTGAAAGTTGGACTGTAAAGAAAGCTGAGCACCGAAGAATTGATGCTTTTGAACTGTGGTGTTGGAGAAGACTCTTGAGAGTCCCTTGGACTGCAAGGAGATCCAACCAGTCCATCCTAAAGGAAATCAGTCCTGAATATTCATTGATGCTGAAGCTGAAACTCCAATACTTTGGCCACTTGATGCGATGAACTGACTCATTGAAAAAGATGCTGATGCTGGGAAAAACTGAAGGAAGGAGGAGAAAGGGACAGAGGATGAGATGGTTGGATGGCACCACCAACTTGATGTACATGAGTTTTAGCAAGCTCCAGGAGTTGGTGATGGACAGGGAAGCCTGGCGTGCTACAGTCCATGGTGTCACAGAAAGTTGGACATGACTGAGTGACTGAACTGAACTGAACTATGGGGACTGTAATTATATCTCTGGCCACATGAAAACCACAGACCTAAATCTGCTGCACTAACTTCAGCATCTACTTCAAAAGTTAGTTGTTACTCTGAAAAGACTATACCTAAAGATGGCATTGGTGTCATGTGGATAAGGTACATTTCATTCATAGCTCTCAGGAGAGCATGATATTTCATTTTGGCCATAAACCTCTAGCAAGATTAAGAAAAACAGAGAGACCAAATAAGTAAAATCAGATATGAAAGAAGAGGCATTAAAACTGTTACCAGGAAATTAAAAAGACCATAAGAGACTACCATGAACAAGTGTGTGTGTGTGTGTGAGAGAGAGAGAGAGAGAGAGTCATTCAGTCCTATCTGACTCTTTGCAACCCCATGGACCATAACCCGCCAGGAGCCTATGCCCATGGGATTTCTCAGGCAAGAATACTGGAGTTGGTTTCCATTTCCTCCTTCAGGGGACCTTCCCAACTCAGGGACAGAACCTGTATCTGTTGCATCTCCTACATTTGCATGTGGATTCTTTACCACTGAGCCACCTGGGAAACACCACAATTATATGCCCACAAATTAGATAGCCTAGAAAAAATGGATAAATTTCTAGAATCATACAATCTACTAAGACTGAAGCATGAAGAAATAGAAAATCTGAACAGATCAATAGCAAATAAGCAGATTGGACCAGTAATCAAATCCTTCCAACAAAAAAAAAGGACAGGCCCAAATGGCTTCCGCAGTGAATTCTACCATGCTTTTAAAGAATCCTTTTAGAGTGATGTGGAAACTTACATCACCATATGTAAAATAGATAGCCAACGGGAATTGGCTGTATGGCTCAGGAAACTCAAACAGGGGCTCTGTATCAACCTAGAGGGGTGGGATGGGAGGGAGATGGGAGGGAGGTTCAAAAGGGAGAGGATATATGTATACCTATGGCTGATTCATGTTGAGGTTTGACAGAAAACAACAAACTTCTGTAAAGCAATTATCCTTCAACAAATAAATAAATAAATAAAAGAATCCTTTTTAAATGCTTTCAAAAAATTAAGAGGAGGGGCACTTCCCTGGTAGCTCAGTGGTGAAAAAATCTGCCTGCCAATTCAGGAATCACAGGTTTGATCCCTGATCCAAGAAGATCCCACATGCAAGGGAGCAGCTAAGCCTGTGCCTCACAACTATTGAGCCTGGGCTCTAGTGAATGGAAGCTGCAACGAGAGAGTAGCCCCCGATCACCGCAACTAGAAAAAGCCTGTGCACAGCAATGAAGACTCAGCACAGCTAAAAATAAATTAATAAATAAAAATAATTTTTTAGAAAATTCAGTTTAAGAAAAAATTTAGTAAAGGTAACACTTCCAAACTCGTCTTATGAGGCCAGCATTACTCTAAAGCTGGGCAAAAACATCGCCAAAAAAAAAAGAGAAAACTAAAGGCCAATATCTCTGACAAATACATATATAAAAATCCTCAACAAAATACTAGCAAACTAAATTCAACAACACAGTATAAGGATTATAAACCATGCTCAAATAGACTTATCCCTGGGATACAAGGATAGGTCAACATAAGCAAATTAATAAATGAAATACACTACTTTAACAGAATGAAGGATAAAAACACATAATCATCTCAGTAGATGCAGAAAAAGCATTTAACAAAATTCGACACTCATTCATGAAAGAAACATTCAACAGACTGTGGAAAAAAATATATCTCAACATAGTGAAGGCCACATATGACAAGCCCACAGCTAACATCACACTCGATAAAAAAAAAAACTGGAAGTGTTTCCTTTAAGATCAGAAATAATACAAGAGGGCTTCCCTGGGGATGCTGTGGATAAGAATCCACCTGCCAATGCAGGGGACTCAGGTTCAATCCCTGGTCCAGGAAGATTCCACATGACCTGGAGCAGCTAAGCCCACACACCACAACTACTTACCCCGCGAGCAGCAGCTACTGAAGCCTGCAAACCTAGAGCCTGGGCTCTGCAACAAGAGAAGCCACCGCAATGAGAAGCCCGTGCACTGCAATGAAGACCCAGAGAAGCCAAGATAATACATTTTAACAACTAAAAAAAAGGCATAACACAAGAATACTCACTCCTGCCACTTCTATTCAACACAGTACTGGAAGTCCTAGCCAGAACGATTAGACAAGAAATAAAAGACATCCAAATGGGAAAGGAAGTAAAATTCCTTTAGGTTTACATTAAATTAAGAAGTCTGTGAAACAGAAAGATAATTGTAATCTTGTACACATATGATTCAAGTGGCTTTCAAACAAGCTGAGATACTTCTTCAATCAAAACAGAAGCTGTAGTTGATAAGACTTGCAAATATTTTTGTACAAGCAGAGTTTGTATAGCTTATGAAAGTTTAAAAACTAAAAATTTATATAATGAATCTCAGATATCAAAAAATAGTTCAGCATGGCAATACACAACTTCTCCCTTTGCTCCTTCTTATAAATCACACTTCAGATATGTTTGAATCTCTAATGAACTACTTTATAAATGAACATATGTTGCCTACAATTACCTTGAATGTTCTGATAAGCAATACCATAAATTTTGATTGCTTTTGTGGGAAATCATAGGAAAATACATAATCAAAGTGTTAAAGAAATGGAGCAAAAAGTGTTTCAGGCTTTAAAGCTTTTAGTAAAATATGATTGAAACACAACTTATAAATAGGAAAACATTGACATTTATCCCTACAGAACTAAGGGGGAAAAAACTAAACAGAATCAACTATGAGTACTCAATGGTATAGACGATTTAATTTCAAAATTTAAAAATTATTCTTTAGAATATCTCAACTTCTAGCTAGTATTTTTGATTGATTAAATGTATATTCACCCAATAGAATAAAATAAATACCCTCAATGAAATAAAATTAAGAAATAGAATTATGCTGAATTTAAAGCTTGTGGAATATTCAAAGAATTATAGACAGGAAAAAAGTATTTGAGTTTTGTCTCATAGAATATTTTGAAGAAAACCTTTCTGAGTGGAAAGTAAAATATTTACATGATTCAGTACCAAAAATGTTAGAATTGAGAATATTTCCCCCTTTAACAGAATTTTCTCAGCATGTACTAATTTTCTCAGTATCTATAAAGACTATTTTCTTCTATTCAGAGGCAAACCACTTGATGGTATCAACAATTTTGAATGCATTAGCCATAAAATGCAACTTTGAATAATATTGCATGCAGTTTTAGGCTTTAAAGCTTTTAATAAAATATGATTGAAACACAATTTATAAATAGGAAAACAAAAGAGAGAGATATTAAAATATGTTATTCAGAAAAATATCAGTGACATAGTATTAGAAATAAATATGACTAACAACTTCATTAAAATGAATGAATATACAACAGGAAAATTGTTTACATTATTTGTAATGTTTAGTTAATCAATCTTGAAAGATTGAAGGTAGGAGGAAAAGGGGACGGCAGAGGATGAGATAGTTGATGGCATCACTGTCTCAATGGACATGAGTTTGGGTAAACTCCGGGAGTTAGTAATGGACAGAGAGGCCTGGCGTGCTGTGGTTCATGGGGTTGCAAAGAGTTGGACATGACTAGATGCTGAAGCTGAAACTCCAGTACTTTGGCCACCTCATGTGAAAAGTTGACTCATTGGAAAAGACTCTGTTTTTTTGCTGGGAGGGATTGGGGGCAGGAGGAGAAGGGGACGACAGAGGATGAGATGGCTGGATGACTCCAGGAGTTGGTGAACTCAGGGAGGCCTGGCGTGCTGCGATTCATGGGGTCGCAAAGAGTCGGACACGACTGAGCAACTGAACAGAACTGAACTAAACTGAATATTTACTTAATCAATATAAGGAAGTAATTTTTACTTTGCTTTAGAGATGAGGGTTATGTGAGTTTTAGAAAGATTTTTTTAAATACTTTCTGAATATTTTATCAATTTATCAAAAATATAATTTAAATGTTTCAGCCAATAAATTCATATTCAAATAATTATATAAACTTAATCATTGTAGCACACTTTTTCACTCCAAAAGTGTCCAATTTTCATCATAAATTACATGGTTACCCTACATGGAAAGAAGAGTAAGAAGACAAAAATACCAAAAACTTGAAATAATAGTAAAGAGAAACTGGGTCTAATAAGAATTCCAGGTAAAGAGACTGGCGGCAACATCAGAAGGACAGATTTAAAGATGTTGTTGTTGTTCAGCTGCCCAACTCTTTGCAACCCCATGAACTGCAGCATGCCAGGCTACCCTATCCCTCACCATCTCCTGAAGTTTGCCCAAGTTCATGTCCATTGTATTGGTGATGCCATCCAGCCATCTCATTCTCTGAGGCCCTCTTCTCCTTCTGCCCTCAGTCTTTCCCAGCATCAGGGACATTTCCAAGGAGTATTGTGGCCTTGGCAATTGTGTATCAAGTGTCAATTTGATACTGAATATTTCCCAGTTCACATGAACTTGAAATCCAAATTTAGCTTAATTTCTCTTGCACTTAGAATTATTTGTGCCTACTTCTCTTTAAACCAATTAAATAGAGCTCATTTATGAATTAACCTCAGCAGCAATATCCAAAATAAAGACATATATATTATATATTTGTTGCTGTTCAGTCACCAAGTCACATCCGAGTCTTCGAGACCCCACGGACTATAGCACACCAGACCTCTCTATCCCTCATTATCACACAGAGTTTGCCCAAATTCATGTCCAGTGAATCGGTGATGGCATCCAACCATCTCATCCTCTGTCACCCTTTTCTCCTTCTGCCTTCAATTTGACCCAGAGTCAGGATCTTATCCAAGGAGTTGGCTATTCACATCAGGTGGCCAAAGCATTGAAGCTTCAGCTTCATACATATAGACATATATGCAATAGTACCTTTATGCATATACAGAGGATTCCCTGGTAGCTCAGCTGGTAAAGAATTCGCCTGCAATGCAGGAGACCCTGGTTCAATCCCTAGGCCAGGAAGATCTGCTGTAGAAGGGATAGGTACCCACTCCAGTATTCTTGGGCTTCCCTGGTAGCTCAGCTGGTAAAGAATACACCAGCAATGCAGGAGACCTGGGTTCGACCCCTGGGTTGGGAAGATCCCCTGGAGAAGGGAACAGCTACCCACTCCAGTATTCTGGCCTGGAGAATTCCATGGACTGTATAGAAAGAGTCAGACACGACTGAGCAACTTTCACTTTCATGCATATAGTAAGACACAGACATTATTATAAAGGAGCATTCAGAGGGGAGGAAAAACATGAGGAATTTTAAAATATTATAGTGAAAATGAAAACACTCAATGGAATGGCTGGACAACAAAGTCACGGAAATCTTCCAGAACACAGTGCTAGAGAGATGAAAAATGTTAAAGGCCAACACTGAACATTAGAAATTCAGAAGAGAGGGAAGAGAGAAAACAAAGTAAAAAGCATCATTAAATAAATGACCAATAGATTGTCTAAATTAGAAGATGCAATTTTCCGGATTAAAATCACGATCCAATGGGTAAAAAAGGCATGCAGCAAAGCATATCATGAAATGAAAATTCAGGACACTAATAGACAAAGAGAAGGTATTCATGATTCCAGAGAAAAAAATGTAAAGTAAACACTAAGGAACAAGACTGGGGTTAGATTCTTCAATAGCAACCCTGGAAGCTGGAAGAAATTCCAAGAGAAAATGTGTCCCAACTCAAAATTCTATTCACAGCCATACCATCAATCAGGAAGTTAGAATAAACATATTTTAACACACAAATCTGAAAAAAAAAAGTCTCTCTCATGCACCCTGGCAACCTACTACAAATACTGCCAGTTATTTCTCCAGCAAAAAAAATTGATTTATTCAGGATTAGCAAAGAATTGGGCTTCCCAGTGGTAAAGAATCCACCTGCCAACACAGGAGACTCAAAAGATGCAGTTTGATCCCTGGGTAGAGAAGATCCCCTGGAGGAGAAAATGCCAACGCACTGGAGTATTCTTGCCTGGAAAATTCCGTGGACCAAGCCTGGTGGGCTACAGTCCATAGGGTCACAAAGAGTCAGATACAACAGAGCGTATGCGCGTGCGCTCACACACACACACACACACACACACACTTAGCAAAGAATTATAATTCGAGGTCTGCAACTATGGTGAGTCACCTGCAAGTCCTCCACAGAAATAGAGAGAATGACTCTTTTATAGAGGGGGTAAAGAAAGCTGAAAGAGCTATAGGAAGCCAGAGAGTGGCTTTTCATTGGCTGAGTTGTGACTGTCTCTCATGATTAAACTCTTACCCAGAAAGAAAACGAAATCTTTTTTCCTTCCTGTTTGGGCTCTGCTATCATCATGGGTTATGAGAGCTGGGCCTCCTGACTCTATTTTAATTGAGGTTTTCAATAATTTTTACAATCCTTTCTCAGGAAGCAATTGGAGTATGAGCTCTGCCAAAATAAGGAAGTAAACCAAGAAAGAAGAAAAATGGGAACCAGAAAATGGAATTTACCATAAGACAGAAGCAGAGAGCATCAACAGGATAATGGGGATGGGAGAGGTATGAGCAAGACGAGAAAGAACCAGTCCAGGTTGGAGCAAGCAGGAAGGATCAAGGGGATATGCCTAGAAGATATAGAATACCTGATGTGGCTGAGCATATTGAAAAAATACTTGGAAATTTAGGGTCAAATATGTCATAAATTGATGACAAATACATTAAAAACTAAGAAACAAAGTCTCTTTTTGTTATTCTCCTACTTGATCCATCAGTTAGGATTCCTGGTTTCATGAGTTTGAGCAAGCTTCAGGAGTTGGTGATGGACAGGGAAGCCTGGCATGCTGCAGTTCATGGGGTCGCAAAGAGTTGGACACAACTGAGCGACTGAATTGAACTAAAGGAGAATAAAAAGATGCATATGAAGCAAAAAGTAATCACAGGGTATCTCAGGGATCAATACAAATTATATTTGCATTGTCATAACAATGTAAAAATTGAGTATCATTTAACTAATATTAAAACGTATGGGAAGCATGGGAACATACTAGAAAGTGTGTGTGTGTGTGTGTATGTTTACTAAGCTGGAGTGTAGAGAATGAAATAGATAAAGCCTCATCTTGGACTTGGTGGTACAGTGGATAAGAATGTGCCTGCCAATGTAGGGGACACAGGCTTGATTCCCAGTCCAGGAAGATTCCACATGCCACAGAGCAACCAAAGCCTGTGCCCCACAACTACTGAGCCTGTGAGCTGCAACCACTGAAGCCCAAGCGCCTAGAGACTGTGTTCCCTAATAAGAGAAGCCACCACCGTGAGAAGCCCACACACCCCAACGAAGGGTAGCCCCTGCTCACCACAACTAGGGAAAGCCCACACACAGCAATGAAGACCCAGGGCCAACAATAAATAAATAAATGCCTCATCTTCCTAATTTGGAAGTTAAAAAAAAAAAAAATGCCTGAGACTGGTAGTGGGGTGGGGAATCAAGAGGTAGAAGAATAGGTATGTTATTCAGAGGCATGGAGAAAAATATCAAATAAAACAAATAAAGGAGATGCAAATGGAAACCTCTGAGTAAGGAAAATGAGGTGGTAACAGAAAGTAGTTTTTTCCTAAATAAAACCCCATATAGAAACATGACTTTAAATTATACATACATTGAAAAAACACTATAAACACTAAACTAAAAATATGTGACCTAGTCGCATTATTTTTGCTGTCAAAGTAACTGTTTACAAGATCACTATCTGAGGTTAGCTGTACCAGGAACAAAGAGGGGTGATTTATGCACACACATACTAGATATTAATCGCGGCCTCATCCAACCAGGTTCATCTTGCCAACCACTGAAGGCAACGTGATCAGTAAACATTCAGCCGGATGCAGTTACAGACCTACTTAACATGAAACACACATGCCACTAAGAGGAAATATCTTTGATACCTGTGAAAGCTTTAAACATTGATCTTTAGAACATCTTGAGGGTAGGTGTGCTTCATTTCTGTATCGTGCATGACAGCATAAAATATGTGCTCAAAAATATGTTACTATGTGCATGTTTTACCTATTCAAAACATTCTCAAAGAGGAAATCATAAAGGAAGTTACAAAATGTTTAGAAACACACGACAATGGAAGCGCTACACATGAAATTACACAGGGTTCGTATAACCTGGTACTTAGCAGTAAATGTATACACTTCTTTATCAAAAAAAAAAAAAAAGAGAGAGAGAGAAACTGAAAATGAGTTTGTTAGGTGTTCAACTCATGGAACTTTAAAAAGTTGACAAAGTAAAACTAAAGGATGGTGAAAACTTATATTAAAGATAATTGGAAAAATTAATTCAACAGGAACCAAAGAAACAATGGAGCATAAACAAAACCCAGAACTGAATCTTCATGGTGAGGATGGGAAATCTAGTTAAATAAGCAAACCTCTAAATAGAAAGCAGTAAGAAAAGACACAGACAATATTAGAAAGACAATAGCATGTAATACATAGAGATATAGTGCCGGGAGCCGGCATATTGCATATTGAGTGCATATTGCATATTGAGTGCAGCACTTTTCACAGCATCATCTTTCAGGATCTGGAATTCTATCACTGCCGGGAGCCAGCGTGAGGAACTCCGCCCGTGGCAAAGGTCATGAGGAAGGAGGCTTGGCATACGCAAAGGCGGGATCCAGCCTCAGGAGTCCCCCTGGAAATTCTCGAGCATCTACCCCCAAAACCAGAGTCTGCCTACTTTCTGCTTTGTGCTTTCATCTACACCTCTGACTTTACGGGGGGTTGTCCCCCACTATCTCTCTCTGAAAAAAGAGTTAGCTTACAGCTCCAGTTAATAATTCCTGGGTGTGACAGTGTTTCAACCTACAAAGGCCTTTGGAAATCCTCTAGCCTGCCTGAATAGGTTTTTCCGGCCACATGTGATTGTTCAGAGCCTCCCAACTGTGAGAGGCAGGAGATGTTCTAAACTGTCTAAACACAGATTCCTTTGAGTAGTTAAAAGATTGATTAGAAATCGTATTGGTGAAGAGTTTTTCACTTATTGGGCCAATGTTTGCTGCTAAGTCTCCATACCCCGTACCTACTGTGTCCTTGGCAGTGTATTGATTGATATAATGGGTGTATAGAAATGTAAGTAGTAGCCTCAATGTTTGTAACATTGGACCCTTGAGTTAATTCTTTTCTTGATTGAGCCCACCTCACCTTTGCCCTATAGGAATGCAGCTTTGTCCAGTGCTTTTTTGGAGGCTGGCGCCTGACTTTAGAATAATCACCTTTAGAGAAAAATAAGTTTTTTAAAATGTTAACAGGCCTCCTGGCCAGAAGATGATGAAAATCACCTGAACTTTTGCATATGATAAGTTTGAAAGCCTGACTTCGATTAGGACCAGGAACTGCTGTCCTTGCATGACTCCACCCCTCCCCCATTATCCTCTATGCACAACTTAAGGTATAAAACTACTTTGGAAAATAAAGTACGCCCCTTTTTTGTTCACCGAAATTTGGTCACCCCATGTCGTTCTTTCTTTCACCTTCTGGCTGAATATTTCCTCTGAGGCGGGGAAGCTCGTCAAGCCTACTAATTTTGCCTGGGCTTCTAAGATCTGACCAGGGAGGCCTTAGTGTCTCCTCTCCTTTGGGAGAATGGGAGGATGCCTGCGGCCTTCGTAGGTGACGTAAATTCCCTGCTTTGGAATTTTATTCAGCCTCTTTTCTTCACTGAATTTTCCTACTGAGCTATCCTTATTTCAGCCGCTTTTCTCCACTGAATTTCCTCACTGAGCTGTCCTCATCCTATTACTCTTTATATCTTTGATAAATATTTAAATAAATAGGTCGCCTATGCCGTCTCTCCTTCAAATACCCTGGATCAGCCAGGGCTGGACCCCGGCAATATAGTAGAGATTTACTACTTGAGGTTTACCAAATATTCAAGGAAAAAAATAACCCTTATTTTAAATAAACAATTTCAGAGACTAAAATAAGAGAAAGCTATCCAACTCATTTTATGGAATAATTATGTCCTAAGTAATGACAGTACCAGAAAAGAACATTACAAATAAGTCTAAGGTATACAAATGCAAAAATCTAAATAGAATATTAATGAATTGAATTCATCAGTATATTTTTAAATATATTATGATTCTAGCAGACATGGCTGGCTTTTTCTCAATCTTCATTTTCCTTTATCCAATGTAAAAGGGTTTTCAACCAGATACACAACTACCTACAAACAGATTGCATTTCCAAGCCTCCCTTGCAGCTAAACGCTGCAGTATGACTAAAGCCAGCCAGCGGTATGCAAGACCTGCCACTCTGTAGTGTGTGGGAGGCTCACTTTAGAGGTAACATCTTTTGTCTCTTCTTCTTTGCCCTTCTTCCACACTCCTGCCCTAACTGCAGATGCCATGATCTTGAATCTGAGGACCAAGGACCTGAAAGAAGTATTGTGTCTGAGGACTTGGTGAAGGAGAGTGACTGTCCATCATGGACCACTTACCTCCAGACATAAATATAATAGAGACTAAGCTTCTCTTATTTAAGTACTGCTTGCTATTGCTGTCATTATTATATAAACAATGGCTTCAGATGAATTACTCTTAAGAACTGCAAAATGTCAAATGTTGGTTTTGGGGGACTTGCCTCATGGTCCAGTGGTTTAGACCGAGGCTCAACCCCTGGTTGGGGAACTAAGATATCCCACATGCCATGGAGCAACTAAGCCCCCGGGCCACAGCTACTGAAGCCCATGAAGTACAACTAGAGAATCCGTGCACCACAATGAAAGATCCCCCAGGACAAATGAAAACCCTGCATGCCACAGCTAAAACCCAAGGCAGGCAAATAAATAAACTTTTAAGTTGATTTTTTCCTAGCATATCTGAACCAATTATAAAATACAACTAAATGGCTTTTATCTAGGACAAAATGTTCATGATTCTTTCATTGCTCTTACAAGAAATTTTAAAACAATATATATAGAAATTAGATATATAAAAATACTGAGTACAGTGGTCATTTCTGAGTCATGGAATCATGAGTCCTTTTCATTTTTTATTTAAAATGTTCTATATTTTTCATACAAAAATCACTATTATCAAAACTATAATTGATCACATATTTTCATGGAATTCCTATAAACAGAGTCATAGCATGCACACTGGAGAAAAAAAAAAAAAAAAAAAAAACACAAAAACACAGAGCTTATTACATAATGAAATGGTCATCGTGCCATAGGGAAACAAAAACTTTAACAACAAAATCAACTATGGGGATCTCTTCAGTTTAGTTCGGTTCAGTCCAGTCACTCAGTCGTGTCCAACTCTTTGCGACCCCATGCACTGCAGCACAACAGGGCTCCCTGTCCATCACCAACTCCTGGAGCTTGCTCAGACTCATGTCCATCAAGTTGGTGATGCCATCCAACAATCTCATCCTCTGTCATCCCCTTCTCCTCCTGCCTTCCATCTTTACCAGCATCAGTCTTTTCCAATGAGTCAGTTCTTCACATCAGGTGGCCAAAGTATTGGAGCTTCAGTTTCAGCCTCAGTCCTTCCAATGAATATTCAGGACTGATTTGCTTTACAGTTGACTCCCTTGAGCTCCTTGTAGTCCAAGGGACTCTCAAGACTCCTCTCCAACACCACAGTTCAAAAGCATCAATTCTTCAGCACTCAACTTTCTTTATGGTCCAACTCTCACATCCACATATGATTACTGGAAAAACCGTAGCTTTGACTAGACGGACCTTTGTCAGTAAAGTAATGTTTCTGCTTTTTAATATGCTGTCTAAGTTGGTCAAAGCTTTTCTTCCAAGGAGCAAGCATCTTTTAAATTCATGGCTGCAGTCATCATCTGTAGTGATTTTGGAGGCCAAGAAAATTAAGTCTGTCTCTGTTTCCATTGCTTCCCTATCTATTTGCCATGAAGTGATAGGACCCAATGTCATGACCTTAGTTTTCTGAACGTTGAGTTTTAAGCCAGCCTTTTCACTCTCCTCCTTCACTTTCATCAAGAGGCTCTTTAGTTCTTTGCTTTCTGCCATAAGGGTGGTGTCATGTGCATATCTGAGGTTATTAATATTTCTCCCAGCAATCTTGGTTTCAGCTTGTGCTTCATCCAGCCCAGCATTTTGCATGATGTACTCTGCATATAAGTAAATAAGCAAAGTGACAATATACAGCCTTGATGTACTCCTTTCCCAATTTGGAACCAGTCTGTTGTTCCATGTCCAGTTCTAACTGTTGCTTCTTGACCTACATACAGATTTCTTGGGAGGCAAGTAAGGTGGTCTGGTATTCCCTTCTCTCTAAGAATTTTCCACAGTTTGTTGTGATCCACACAGTCTAAGGCTTTAGCGTAGTCAATGAAGCAAAAGTAAATGTTCTTCTGGAATTCTCTTACTTTTTCTATAATCCAGCAGATGTTGGCAACTTGATCTCTGGTTCCTCTGCCTTTTCTAAATACAGCTTGAACATCTGGAAGTTCTCAATTAGTCTACTGTTGAAGCCTATCTTGGAGAATTTTGAGCATTCTACAGAGCGCAATAAACATGAAATGTAAACCCCTATTATCTTACAATTATCAGCCTAGATTATCATTTGTCTCTGGATTTATAATGATACAAATATAAAAAAAAGAAAGAAAGAATGGGCAACTTCCTGGCCACCCAGTGGTTAAGACACTATGCTTCCACTGCCGAGGTCACGGCTTCTATCCCTGGTCCCTGGTTGGGGAACTAACATTCCACATGCCATGCTGTGCAGCCACAAAAAAAAAAAGAAAGAAGAGAACGTTGCTCTGCTTTTTACTTCAGTCCAAAAGGCAGCTGAAAGATATGGCAGTTTCTGTGGCCGGAAGCAGAAACCACAGGAAGTAAATGCCCCTTTGAAATGCTATGGTGGTTACTGCTGAAAAGCATCACAACCTCCACTCACAGCAAAATAACTCTGAAAAACTTCTAGAAATTTGGAAGATTCACACTATCCAATTTCAAAACTTTTTATAAAGTTATAAAATGTATTCTAATTAATACAGGGTGTTATTTACAAAAGGATAAGCACATAGATCAACAGAATGGAAGAAACGGTTGAGAAGTAGACCCACACAAATACAGACACCTGATTCTGGACTAGGGTGCCAAGGCAATTCAATGAAGAAAGAACACTTACGTCAACAAACAGTTCTGGAACAGTTGGCTATCTATGTGCAAAAAGCAAAACGAAAACCTCCACACATTCTCCACATTCTATACAACAGTTCAGTCAAAATAGATCATCAATCTAAACATAAAAGGTAAAATTACGAAACTTCTCAAAGAAAGCAAAGGAGAAAACCTTTGTGGCCTTGTGTCTAGCAAAGAGTTATTCAACATAACAACAAAAGCACGATACCGGATGCTTGGAGCTGTTGCACTGGGACGACCCAGAGGGATGGTACAGGGAGGGAGGAAGGAGGAGGGTTCAGGATGGGGAACACGTGTATACCTGTGGCGGATTCATGTTGATATATGGCAAAACCAATACAATATTGTAAAGTTAAAAAATAAAAAAAAAACAAAAGCATAATTCACTGTATAAAAATTAATAAATTGAAACTTATCAAAATGTAAAACTTTCATTCTATGAAAGACATTATTAACAGAATGAAAAACTAAACCATGGAATGAGGGAAAATATTTGCAAAGCACATAGGTGATAGAGAACTTATAACCAGAACACATAAAGAATTTCTAAAATTCAACTATAAGCAACCAACTCAATTATTTTTTAAATAGGCAAAAATCTGTGAACACTTGAATGAAGAAGGTATACCTGTGTCCAATTAGTGTATCGTCAGATGTTCAACATCACTAGTCATTAGGGAAGTGACAATTAAAATCATGAGGAAATACTACTACACATTGGGTTGCCATTCCCTTCTCCAGGGGATCTTCCCAACCAGGGATTGAACCTGGGTCTCCCAAATTGCAGGCAGATTCTTTACCATCTGAGCCACCAGGGAAGCCCAAGGAATTTACCCAAGTGAAATACACATGTATATAAGTGAATGTTGATAGCAGGCTTATCAGTTAGCATTGCAAAAAAAAAAAAAAAAAAAACTGTGACTCATATGTCCTTCAACAGAGAAAATATTTAATAGATAAACAAACTGGTTTATCCAAACCATGAAATACTACTCAACAATAAATATGGCTCAACTATCAATTCACATAGCAGCATGGTTTAATCTTAAATACATTTCACTAAGCAAAAGAAGTCAGACTCAAAAATCTATATAATGTATAGGTGGCTCAGAGGTTAAAGTGTCTGCCTGCAATGTGGGAGACCTGGGTTCGATCCCTGGGTTGGGAAGATCTCCTGGAGAAGGAAATGGCAACCCACTCCAGTATTCTTGCCTGGAGAATCCCATGGATGCAGGAGCCTGGTGGGCTATAGTCCACGGGGTTGCAAAGAGTCGGACACAACTGAGCAAGGGACTTAAGAAGAGCAAAATATTGGGACAGAAAAGTAGTAGTTGCTAGAGACTTGGGGATTGGGTTGGGTGAACAGATTAGACAACTCCAGGCTAATCATGAGAAAACGTGAGACAAATCCAAATCAAGAAATACTCTACAAAATACATGACCAGTATTCTTCAAAATTGTCATGGTCATAAAAAGAAAAAATGAAAGACCAAGAATCTATTACTACAGACTGGAGGAGACTGAAGAAACATAATGACCAAAGGCAATGCAGTACTCTAAATTAGATCTTGGAACAAGACATTAGTTGAAAACTGGAAAAATCCAAATCAAGCCTACAATTTAGCCAACAGTACTATAATTAAGCTAATTTCATAGTTTTGATCACTGTACCATGGTTATTTATATAAGATGTGAGCATTAGGGAAGCTGGATGAAGGGTATATGGGAATTCTCTGGACCATCTTTATAAGGCATCTCTACATCAAAAACTACTTCAAAATAAAAAGTTAAGTAAAACAGATAGCTAATGGGAAGTTACTATAAAACATGGGGAGCTCAAGCTGGTGCTCTGCGACAACCTAGAGGGGTGAGATGGGGTGGGAGGTGGGAAGGAGGTACAGGAAGGAGGGGACATGTGTATATCTATGGCTGACTCATGTTGATGTATGGCAGAAACCAACACAGTATTATAATGTAATTGTCCTCCAATTAAAAATAAATTTTAAAATATAATAAGTAAAAAATATAACCAAACAAACTGGACTTTTTAAAGCCATTCTTTAAAAAGACCTAATGGTTCAGTTTTCGCCATCATATCTCCATGGCTAGAAATACCCTTGAATATATCAGGCTATATTTAGCAAACTGGATGTCCATTTAGATAGTGGTCCACCAGTACTACTTTAAAAGATCACCTCTTCACCTAGAAAGGTTACTTCACCCCACTTCAGACTACCCCTGGGAATTCCCATCAACAATATTCTTGAGACTTCCCTGGATGTCTGGTGGTTAAGATTCAGCACTTCCACTGCAGGAGGTGTGGGCTCACTCTCTGGTGAGGGAACTAAGATCCTGCATGCCGTGTGGTACAACCAAAACAAAATTTATTCTTCTTTCCATTGCAGGAATCAATGCTGCCAGAAGGTATGGCAAACACAGCCTCTTCTAAAATGCCTTTGATGATTGCAGCAACATGAATGCAACTAGAGATTATCATACTAAGTGAAGCAAATCAAAAAGAGAAAGACATATACCATATGATACCCCTTATATATGGAATCTAAAATATGGCATACGTGAACCTATCTACAAGATAGAAACAGACTCAGACAGAACAGACTTGTGGTTGCCAAGAGGAAGGGAGTCGGGGAGCAAAGGAGTGGGAGTGTGGCATCAGCAGATGTGAGCTATTATATACAGGATGGACAAACAACAAGGCCTACTGTATAGCACAGGGAACTATGTTCAATATCCTGTGATAAACCATAATGGAAAAGGATATTTAAAAAAAAAAAAAAAAGAACGTCTGTACATGCATAACTGAGTCACTTTACTGTATAGCAGAGATTGGCACAACATTATAAATCAGCTATGCTTCAATGTTAAAAATTAAATTAAGAACGCCTTTGATGGTGTGCATGGTCCCTGCTCCTGCCCACTACCTCTCCGCAGGACCCAACACTGTGACACCCAGCCCCCAAGCTGAGGTCGCTCTAGTCTGTGTCCTTCCTTTGTCCTCTCTGCCTCCCACCAGAGCTTCTCTCACAGAACCACAAAGAACTGCTGTGTTTTTCACTCAGTCTCACTGTTCCTGTTCCCACACTTGATTTGGGCATGAGACCTGGAAGAGTTCAAGACTTAACAGGTGGTAGAACTCCATTTCTCTGCCTGTCTTTCAGTATTAAGAACTAACTTCCCTGAAATTCAGAACTCATTAGTCCGGTCATTCATTCACCAGCAAGTATCCATGTACTGGGGGGTCAGGCTCTATGTTAGGAGCTAGGAATGAGATACAGTTGTTAAAAAAGAAACAATCCCCGAATGGACTCACCAGTGCTAGGTCCTATATCAGCAAACCAAGACTTTAGATAATAAGTCCACCTCTCTCAGGAACGTAACCTTTAACCAATCAATCAGTACTAGTGAGGTAACCTACCTGATAGATTCCCCACCTTCCATCAAAAGAAAGGTGACTTTATCTGAAACACGCCACTCTTAGCCAGAAACTTCCTTTTTTTGGCCCCTCTGCCTATAAAATTCTTCCATTTTGTACAGCTTCTCTGAGCTTCTTTCTGCTTGCTGCCTGATTCATAAATCATTGAGTAGAGTCAATTCCATTTCCAAATTTACTCAGTTTGAATCTTATGTTTTTAATACAGTAATGAGCAAAACAAATGATAAGAGTGGCATCAAACTCTTTAGAGAGTGTTTTCCATTATCCCTCATGCTCTTGGAAGCCTGGGTCAGCAGAAGAGGAAGAGAGTCAGTGACAAGAAAAAGTTTCTTGAAAACCAAATAGGAGGTCCCAAGATGCTACAGACCTACTTATACAAGTGGATGGAAGCAAGCAGGGTAGAAGTTGCTTATGACATTGTATTCAAGGAAAGCATTTAGAGTTCAGAAATAGAGATTTAAAGATACAATGGCAAAATTCATAACAACTTGTCTAAAACTACTAATCAGGGCAGAATACTTTCTGAAACTTTCTGCCTTGTTTAAAAAAGTCCTGGACTTCCCTGGTGGTACAGTGAATAAGCTGGAGGAGGAAATGGCAACCCACTCCAGTATTCTTGCCTGGAGAATCCCATAGACAGAGGAGCTCGGCAGGCTATAGTCCATGGGGTCGCAAGAGTCGGAAATGACTTAGCGACTAAACCACCACCACCACCACCACCACAGTGGATAAGAATATGTTTGCCACTGCAAAAGACACAGTTTCGAGTCTTGATTCGGGAAGATCCCACATGCTGCAGAGAACCTCAGCCCATGTGCTGCAGCTACTGAAGCCCGTGTGCCCAGAACCTGTGCTGCACGACAAGAGAAGCCACCGCAATGAGAAGCCCGTGCTCTGCAACCAGAAAGCACCACCCCTCTCCCCAAATGGAGAAAACCTGCGCACAGCAACAAAGTCGCAGAACAAACAAAAATTAAAACTACAAATAATAAAGAAGTCCTGAGTAAAGGGAAAACTAAATATGGTGAACATTTTCAGAGACATCTCACCCATCAACCTTCTCTTTACTGGAATTACTTTACTATTGTAGAGTTAAATACACTCATAAAAGTTAACGGATTCTGAGTTTAGAAGTCCATTTTATCATCCTGTGTACTGCCCTCACATTTTAAAATCAGAAACAACCTCGCCGAGATAAAACTGATTCTTTTCTTCACTTCTTTTGGTTTTAACATTCCAAAACCAGATTACATGACTTGGGGTGCTGTTTTCACCCCATGGTGATTTGCCTACCTTGTAAAGGAACAAGGAACTCTTCCTTCAACCCTCATTTTCCTAGTGATTTGTTTAAGATGAAAGGTAAACATGTGTTTGTGTGCATTCAAGGGTGTGTGTGCAACTATATAAATAGATTTATTATCTCTGAAGTCATTTATTGTATAAAAAGATTGGCCTCTGTAAAGAAACTGTCTCTCAAAATCAGTGTCTTCTGGATTTATTATTCTACTATGGTGATTTATAATAAGAAATACACCGATATTTATCCCCTTTTCTGGCACAGAATTCCTACAACTCTTGGAATTTCCGAAGTGACAAGATCAACAAAAATGTCTCTTGTTGGGACTTCCCTGGTGGTCCAATGGCTAAGACGCCATGCTCCCAGTGTAGGGGGCCCAGGATTGATCGCCGGTCAGAGAACTAGAACCCACATGCTGTAACAGAAAAGAGATCCCGTCCTGTATGCTGCAACAAAGAAGGCCCTGAGTGCCCGAATGCCACAACAAAGACCCAGCACAGCCAAATAAATAAAAATATATTTTTTTAAGTCTTTTGCTATGTTACAAGGTGACTTTTGGAACATACCCCAAGAATGGGCCCCGACTTGGGTTGGAAATTTCGGTCCCAGTTTCTGGTTTCCAGGACAGGGAGCGAGGCTGGAAGTTGGATCAATCACCAGTGGTGGATGATCTCATCACTTGTGCCTAGGCAACGAAGCCCCCATAACAGCCCAAAAGGACAGGGTTCATAGAGCTTTCGAGTTAGTAAACACACGAGGTGCTGGGTGTGTGGCACCCCACAGAGGGCACGCAACTTCCCTGCCCCAGGTCCTCAAACTTGCTGTTTGCGTCTCTTCCATCTGGATGTTCATCTATCATCATATCCTTTTATAATGAATTGGTAAATGTAAATAAGCTGTTTTCTTGAGTTCTGTAAGCCACTTCAACAACTGAACCCCAAAAGGGGGGCCATAACTCTAACCTAGAACCAATAGGACACAAGTATGGGTGACAACCTGGGCTTGGGATGGACATCTGAAGTGAGGACAGTCTTCTGGGACTGAGCCCGTAACCTGTGGATCTGACGTTATCTCCAGGTAGAGTGGGTCAGAACTGAGTTAAATTGTAGGACACCCAGCTGGTGTTGCAGAACTGTTTACTATGGGGGAAAAAAAAACCACACATGTGTAGTGACCAGAAGTGTCCAAAGCGTTCTGAGTAAAAAAATAAATAAATAAACCAACTCACAGGTGGGGTTTTTCTCAACTCAGTTATTCTTTCCTTAGGTAGTGAGGCCACCACAAAAGACCTTTAGGATGAGACGTCACAGTTAAGCCAACCCTGCATCTAGCTTTTGGTGCACAAAAAAGGATCCACACATGTAGGCAGTGTAACACAGTGGGTAGGAACAGGGTCTCTGGGGCCACGTGGCTTGGGTTTGAATCCCAGCTCTCTCTCCTTCTCTCTCTCCCTCTTTGACTCTGGACAAGTTATTTAGTTTCCTGACCTGCAAAATGGAGAAAATAAAAGTACATTCTTCATAGGGCTGTTGTAAGGTTCAAATTTCATAATATATATGAAAGCGTTTGGACAGTGCCTAGCACATAAGAACTATATATAGAGAGAGATAGATGTAGATATTTGAAGTTATTATTATTTTCGATCAGTTCCCTGAGGTCACAAGTGAAACAGTTAAACAGGGACTTAGGCGAACAGATGGTTGACTTAACTGGAGCTATTAAGAAATACGGCTCTCAATTCTGTGCTAGTGATTTATAAAGGAGAGTCTTCTCAAGTTCTCCCCTGGGCCCCACAATTGAAATAACACACCAGTGCATCCAAAAATATATGGGAGGGAACAGGAAACAAATCCTTCCATCATTTGCAGCTCCAGATTTAGACTTTGAAAATAAACAAATGATGTAGATTTGGAAATGATGCATCAACTGCTTCCTCTTGTGACATGACGAGTGGGAGCTATCACAGACCCGCACATCAAGCGCTAAGGAGACATTTTCCTCCAGACATTGAAGAAAAGCAACCACTCAGGATGATCCAAACCTGCAGTTCCTCAGAAAATGATCTGTCACCATCTCTTGTCACTTTGATGTTAATAATTATCGGCACGGAATGCATCCTTGGTATCCTCGCAAATGGGTTCATTGCAGCGATAAACACAGCTGAATGGATTCACAGTAAGGTACTCTCCACCAGTGGCAAGATCCTGCTTTTCCTGGGTGTATCCAGAATAGTTCTACAAAGCTTCATGATGCTAGAACTTACCTTAAGCTCAACATCCCCACAGTTTTATAATGATGACATCATGTATCACACATTCAGAGGATGTTTCATGTTCTTAAATCATTGCAGCCTCTGGTTTGCTGCCTGGCTCAGTGTCTTCTACTTCGTGAAGGTGGCAGATTTCTCCTACCCCCTTTTCCTCAAGCTGAAGTGGAGAATTTCCGGGCTGATGCCCTGGCTTCTGCAGCTATCAGTGTTTGTTTCCTTGGGCCAGAGTGTGCTCTTCTTCCAAAACAACTATACTATGAATTGTAACAATCTTTTTTCTCTCCCCTCCTTCAACTCCACTAAGAAAAAGTCCTTCGCGGAGGCCACTGTGATCAACCTGTTTCTTTTCCTTAACCTGGGGATCTTCATCCCTCTGATCATATTTATGCTGGCGGCCACCCTACTGATCATCTCTCTCAAAAGACACATCTTTCACATGAAAAGCAACGCCACTGGCTGCAGAGACCCCATCATGGAGGCTCACCTGGGGGCCATCAGAGCCATCAGCTATTTTCTCATTCTCTATATTTTCAAAGTACTTGCTCTCTTTCTCTACATGTCCAACTTCTTTGACATCAATAGTCCCTTGAATATTTTGTGCAAAATCATCATAGCTACCTACCCTGTGGGCCATTCCATTCTACTGATTCAGGACAATCCTGGGCTAAAAAGAGCCTGGAAGAGGCTTCAGGCTCAAGTCCACCTTTATTTTAAAAAGTAGTCTCTAAGATTCACACTCAAAGCACCTGCCCCAACCAGCTCTGCCTTTTCCTCATCTAGACAGCTCTCTTCCTACCTTCTTTCTTCCCCAGACCTGATCTGATCCTTTCACTCGGTGTGTTTTTGGTATTGGAGGTAGATCTTCATTTCTCTCTTTTGCTTCATGGGCACAATTTTAGTGATGCTTGACAAATTCTTCACCTGAGTCTTCCATTTCTACCCCACCCCCTTTATCTGAAGCAGTGACTATGGACACTGGCCACACATCAGAATCTCTAGAGGAAATTGTTTTTTAATACCAGTGTCCAGGCTGGCCCCAAATCAATGAAGTCAAGATTTCCGGGGCTGGAACTTGGACAATTTGCTCAGTTCTCCAGGTGATTCTGATGAGCCTGAGTTGATGCAGCCACCAAAATAAAGCAAGGCTTTACAACTTGAACTTCTGGCAACTTCTCTCCTTCCCCATCCACATGTCTTTTAAACAGATTCAGATTATTCAGGAAGCTTTCTGAGTAACATCTAGAAATGCATTTTATCTCCATCCTCTAAAAACATAATCTGAGTAATTTGGAATATTTATCAAAATTAATGAACTGTGGTGTTGGAGAAGACTCTTGATAATCCCTTGAACTGCAAGGAGATCAAGCCAGTCAATCCTAAAGGAAATCATTCCTGAATATTCATTGGAAGCACTGATGCTGAAGCTGAAGCTCCAATACTTTGGCCACCTGATATAAAGAGCTGACTTATTGGAAAAGACCCTGATGTTAGGAAAGATTGAAGGCAGGAGGAGAAGGGGATTACAGAGGATGAGATGGTTGGATGGCATCACCAACTTGATGGACATGAGTTTGAGCAAGCTCCAGGAATTGGTGATGGACAAGGAAGGCTAGCATGCTGCAGTCCATGGGGTCGCAGAGTCAGATACAACTGAGTGACTGAACTGAACTGAACTGAACTGAATCAGAATTAATAATACATAAAATACCTTTCAGGGTTACCCTGGTAGCTCAGGGGAAAAACTCCGCCTGCCAATGCAGGAGACCCAGATTCAATCCCTGGATTGAGAAGATCCCCCAGAGAAGGAAATGGCAACCCATTCCAGTATTTTTGCCTGGGAAATCCCATAGACAGGAGCCTGGTGGGCTATAGTCCATGGTGTCACAAAAGAGACATGACTTAGCAATTAAACAACAAAATACCTTTCAACCTAAAAATTATTGTCTAAGAACTTTCCCCAAAGATTTGGTCATATACATACAAGTGAAGAAATACTTGCAGGAAGATTATCACTGTAGGACTATTCATCAATGAGAAAAATCATACCTCTGAAAAGGATACACATGATTTTTAAAATGAGACAGATGACTGTGTCATGAAATGAAAATATCACCAATATATTGTTAAGTTCAAAATGCAAGCAGATATTTTATGATTTCATTTATGTGTTTTAATGGAATATAATGCTTCCTGTATGTATATATATATATATAATGTTTCTAGAAGGATGTACCAAAAATGATTTAACATAAGATTTCTGAATAGTGACATCGGGTGTCTGGGGATATTGAAATATTTGCACTCAATTTTAACCTTTTTCCATTGTTTGAACTACTTAGAACTTGTATGCACTAATTTTAAAATTATAAGATTTATGTTGTCTCTTTCATTTCAAGGATAAAGAATCTGCCTGCAAAATTCAATTCCTCAGTTCAATTCCTGGGTCGAGACGATCTGCTGAAGAAGGGATAGGCTACCCACTCCAGTATTCTTGGGCTTCCCTGGTGACTCAGCTGGTAAAGAATCCACCTGCAATGTGGGAGACCTGGGTTCAATCCCTGGGTTGGAAAGATTCCCCTGGAGAAGGGAACAGCTATCCACTCCAGTATTCTGGCCTGGAGAATTCCATGGACTGCATAGTCCAAGGGGTCGCATAGTCGGACAGGACTGAGTGACTTTCACTTTCACTTTAATTACAAAGAGAACTAGGTAAGGGAGAAGCGTTATATGGGAAAGAACTATGTATCTTAATTAGTTAATGAACCTCCGTTTATTTTTATTAAAAACACAGACCTCAATAATGATAAACTAAAAATCTCCACTCCTATCACTCCCTCCTAGTCTTCATTTTATTAGCTCAAGGGCTCCTATGGAGAGTCACCAGCTTTCAATCCACAGACATGGCTAGGTTCTCTGTCCTTCTTTTGGCCCCTCCTCTTCACTTTCCTTCAAATCAGTTGGGATTACTGGTTAATCATATCCACACCTTTAAAAATGTTTTCAGCATTTACAGGTGAAATGAAATGATATCTGAGATTTGCTTTGAGATAATTTAGCAGAGGATAAAGGAGTAGAGAGGTTTAGATGCATCATATATTAAGTTTTTTCAAACAAGGAGGACTCAGGTACATGGCGGTTTTTTATACTAGTCTATTTCAGGGTGTGTTTGAAATTTTCCCTAATATTCTTGTATAAATGAATTATAAAACCTTATTAAACACTTTTAATTTCCTGGCCCCTGTTTGCCATCATGAGTCTTCATCCCCATCATGTGGAACAATGGCACATCTAGGTGAACCTGACTGTTTTAACACCCCACTTTTACTTCTAAGCAGATTGGTATTGCTTTAGATATCACTGGATAAAGTTACGTTTCTACAGATTCATGCTCTTAAGCCTCAAATGAGTAACAGCATTGGACATTTCCATCTGTAGTTCCCTAAAGAGTTCTCCATTAACTACTCACAATGCTTAGCTCATTTCTTTTCCTCAGTCCTGAACATCCAGTCTGTCATCTCTCTGTCTTATTTTCATCTGATGAAGTTGCATTTACATTTATTTTTTTGATAGAAGGAAATCATTAGGAAATCATTCCTTAACCTTCCCCTTAGCAAATCCATATAACTACAAAATTTCTCCTGCATTCCTAATGTTTCAATAGAAAGACTGTCCCTTTGTGAACATAGATACAGAGAACAAATTGGTGGTTGCATGAAATGGGGAAGGTAGGTTGAGAAAAATGGGTGAACTGGAGTTTTTTTAAGTTTAAATAAAATTTAAAATTATTTAAATGAATAAATCCAGGCAAAAGGAGATATTATAAGCAGATCATACTCACAAATTTGTATGTGGTATTCAAAATTCTAAGAGCTATTTTTCGATGTCCAATTTCAAAATATGCATGTTGAACACATGAGTACATTTCTGTTCAACATATAATTAGTAGTGAAATTTCACAGTTGGAGAACATGTATATCTTCAGTTTTCACAGACAACACTCCCAAACTGTTTCCCAATAAAGTTCACTGCATTTTCATACACAGTGAACCACTATATAGTACTGGAAGAAATTCAGATAAATCACAAAAATGAAATCTCATAAACAAAAGAGGATAGATGTTACCGTGCATTTTTAACAATGTAAGCACTACCAAAACTACTCTTTGCAATTTTAAGACAGGATATGTGGGGTGGTTATTGTCTGGAAAGAAGTAAAGGAGGATTCTGGGTGCTAATACTATGGTAATATTTTGTTTCATGATCTGGGTGCAATTTACATATTTTTAGCTTGTGAAAATTAATTTGGGGACACTAATTCTATGGAAAGACTGATGTTGAAGCTGAAACTCCAATACTTTGGCCACCTGATGCGAAGAGCCGACTCTTTGGAAAACACCCTGATGCTGGGAAAGATTGAAGGCAGGAGGAGAAGGGGATGACAGAGGATGAGATGGTTGGATGGCATCACTGACTCAATGGACATGAGTTTGGGTAAATTCTGGGAGTTGGGATGGATAGGGAGACCTGGCATGCTGCAGTCCATGGGGTCGCAAAGAATAGTACACAACTGAGCGACTGAACTGAACTGAACTGAATACTATGGTAATATTTTGTTTCATGATCTGGGCGCAAGTTACATATTTTTAGTTGTGAAAATTAGTTATTTTTAGTTTGAGTTACAATGCAGCTTCAATAAAGAGTTTAAAAAATTAAGTGGCTGTAAATGTGTATGTATATTTGTGTTTAAACACTTCAATTAAAAGTTTTTTAAAATCCTAAACAAAAAAATTAAAAAATAAACAGGATGAATGAGATGTGGTAGTAGTAGTAGTATTAGATCAGTTAGATCAATTAAATCATTAGACCTAGCCATGAAGGGTCTATGTGAGTAAATAATTTTTTTTTAAATAATTTTTAAAATTATAAACCCAAGAATTTAGAAAAATGATTACAAAATAAATCTAAGCAAACCAGAAGGAAAGCACAATTTATAAACATAATTCATTAAATGTTCATTTCATGAAAGATCATAAGGGGAGGATTATAAATGAATATAAGAATTGGTTCACTGAGAAAAAGAACAAAATTAGTAGTGTTAACTTTAGTTGAGACAGGCATAAACACACAAAATTTTTTAAAAAGGAAAAGTTACCACAAATTGGAAAAATTGCAATATTCTTAAGAATCTGTCTTGTTCAACTTTAATAAGAATTTGAAAACCAGGTTAAGATAGTTGTTTCTAGAAAACCTGTAGGTTACTAAAATTGACTCCAACAGAGGTAGAAAATACAAACAGAATTAGTCATTGTAGTTGAACTACAGAAAGTTGTCAAGACCACTGCCTCAAAGCACTGAGAATAGTTTCCACAGGGAATTTTTAAAAGCAGATAATGTTAAGGCTATGTAATTTTTTCACAGCATAAACATTAAGATAATCTTCCAAATTTGTTTCATAAAATCAATATAATTTTGATATCCAAACAATAAAAATTGTCAGAAAACTACAGACTAACCTCACTTACCAATTTATCAAAGACAATATTTTAAAAAATTAAATACTAGAAGAAAAGCTTGGAGACTTCAAAATTAACTTTGGAATTGGGGAAGACCTTTCTAAAAACATTAAAAGAAAAATAAACCAGAAAAGTTTATTAAACCTGATTACATACAATGAAAAGATTCTACATGGCAAAACATACCACAAGCAAAATCAAAGACAAATAAACTGGAAAATAATATTTCTTGCTCACATCCTGAAAGAGGGTAATTTTGCAACTTTTTAAATTTTTTTTTTAATGGAGGATAATTGCTTTACAATATTGTGTTAGTTTCTGCTATACATTAACATGAATCAGCCTTAGGTATACATATGTCCCCTCCCTCTAGAACCTCCCTCTCTCCTCCCACCACATCCCACCCCTCTAGATTGTCACAGAGCACCAGGGTTGAGCTCCCTACATCATACAGCAAATTCCCATTGGCTATCTATTTTACATATGATAATATATATGTTTCAATGGTACTCTTTCAATTAGACATTAAGAATCTTTGGGCGGAGTGGGGCTTATTTTGTTTTGGTTTGTTTTGTGGTCAACATCACATGGCATGTGAGATCTCAGTTTCCCAACCAGAGGTTGAACCTAGGCCATGGTAGTAAAAGCCCAGAATCCTAATGACTAGGCTACCAAGAAACTCCCTAATTTTGCTAATATATAAAGACCTCATACAAATCAATAAGACCAATTACCAAATTCAAACATTGGGGAAGAATATGAACTGGAAGCTACAGAAAATGAAATAAACATGGCTCTTTAAAAATTAAAAGCTGATTAATGCACAAAAGACTCATTCAAAATTGGGAAAGGAGTACATCAAGGCTGTATATTGTCACCTTGCTTATTTAACTTATATGCAGAGAACATCATGCAAAATGCTGGACTGGATGAAGCACAAGCTGGAATCAAGATTTCCAGGAGAAATATCAATAACCTCAGATATGCAGACAACACTACCCTTATGGCAGAAAGAGAAAAGGAACTACGAGCCTCTTGATGAAGGTGAAAGAGGACAGTGAAAAAGCTGGCTTAAAACTCAACATTCAAAAAACAAAGATCATGGCATGGTCCTATCACTTCATAGCAAAGAGAAAGAGAAACAATGGAAACAGTGACAAACTTTATTTTCTTGGGCTCCAAAGCCACTGTAGATGAGACTGAAGCCATGAAATTAAAAGACGCTTGCTCCTTGTGAGAGAGCTAACTCTTAGGTAGATTGATGAGGAGTCCAGGGCCCTTGAGGAGGAGAAAGGGATGAACACTTTCTTTCTACATTGCTTTGTCTTAGTCACATAAGACATTTTTTCTTAAACTCTGAGTTGTTATGACAACAATCTTTAAGACTAACTAAAAAGCTGACTTAAAACTCAACATTCAAAAAACAAAGATCATGGTATCCAGTCCCATCATTTCATAGCAACTAGATGGAGAAACAATGGAAACAGTGATAGACTTAATTTTCTTGGCCTCCAAAATCACTGCAGTGATGAATGCTGCCATGAAATTAAAAGACACTTGCTCCTTGGAATAAAAGCTATGACAAACCTAGACAGTATATTAAAAAGCAGAGACATTACTTTACTGACAAAGGTTCGTCTAGTCAAAGCTATGGTTTTTCCAGTAATCATGTGTGGATGTGAGAGTTGGACCATAAAGAAAGTTGAGTGCTGAAGAACTGATGCTTTTGAACCGTGGTGTTGGAGAGGAGTCTTGAGAGTCCCTTGGATTGCAAGGAGCTCAAGGGAGTCAATTCTAAAGGAAATCAGTCCTGAATATTCATTGGAAGGACTGAAGCTGAAACTGAAGCTCCAATACTTTGATCACCTGATGCAAAGAGCTGACCCATTAGAAAAGACCCTGATGCTGGGAAAGATTGAAGGCAGGAGGAGAAAAGGATTACAAAGGATGAGATGGTTGGATGGCATCACCAACTCAATCCACATGAGTTTGAGCAAATTCCTTTAAATGGTGAAGGACAGGGAAAGCCCGGCATGCAGCAGTTCATGGGGTCACAAAGAGTCGGACACGACTAAACTACTGAACAACAATGCACAAATGTATAGAAATTAAAACTGTAAATCACTCATTATCCTTCAACCCAGAGACAACTTTAGCTAATATTTTTAAATGTATATATGTGTGGTTGAACAAAATTGGATTTATACTAAATATACATTTTAATACACTGTCTAGGCTTGTCATATCTTTTCTTCCAAGAAGCAAGCGTCTTTTAATTTCATGGCCAGTGTCACCATCCACAGTGCTTTTGGAGTCCAAGAAAATAAAGTCTGTAGTTTTTTCCATTTTCTCCCATCTATTTGCCACGAAGTGACGGGACCAGGTGCCATGATCTTAGTTTTCTGAATGTCAAGTTTTAAGCTTTATCAAGACTCTTTAGTTCCTCTTGACTTTCTGCCATTAAAGTGGTATCATCTGCATATCTGAAGTTGTTGATATTTTTCCTGGCAATCTTGATTCCAGCTTGTGATTCATCCAGCCTGGCATTTCTTACGTCTCATCTCTTATGTCTCCTGCATTGGTAGGCAAGTTCTTTACCACCAGCTCCACTTGGGACTTCCTAGGGGCTTACCTGGTAGCTCAGTCAGTAAACAAACTGCCTGCAATGCAGGAGACCTGAGTTCAGTCCCTGGGTCAGGAAGATCCACTGGAGAAGGGAATGACAACCCACTCCAGTATTCTTGCCTGGAGAATCCCATGGACAGTGGAGCCTGGCGGACGACATACAGTCCATGGGGTTGCAAGAGTTGGACACAACTGAGCAACTAAACCACCACACCACACCACCACCTGGGAAGCCCTAGGTGGAGTCTGCTTATGTGAGTGAAAAATATTGCCTGCCATACCAGTAAACAAAGGATGTTGCAGCCAGCAAGGCATCACATTATGGTCACCCCAATGGTGAGCCCTAAGGGAACTCAGGATGGAACACAAAGTCCACCATCAAACCATTAGATACTGCAACCATGGTCTAACAATGCACGCTGAGAAAACTCAGGCTGAGAAAGCACAGGATACTGGCCCCAGATAGCTGAGGTACATGTCAGAAGAATGATTTCAGTGAACCCAGACTCCTGCATATTCATAGAAAAGTGTTAAATTTCTTAACTTGAGATATCTGTTTTTCTTTAATTAACAGTAATGTTTGATGTTCCGGCCTGTTTTTGTTGCAAGCACTGCTATATACCCTGGCTCCCTCACCATCTCTTAGAAGCAGTTTTTCTGAGTTAAGCTGTGTCCCAGGCTTAAGTCGTCAGTTTTGCTGCTGAATAAAACATAACTCTCAACTTTTATTTATTTTTTTAAAGTTTGTAAAAGAGTAATTTTATTTATTTACTTATTTATTGGCCGTGCTGGCTCTTTGTTGCTGAGTGGGCTTTTCTCTAGTTGCAGTGAGTGGGAGCTACTCTCCAGCTGCAGTGCATGGGCTTCTCATTGCAGTGGCTTCTCCTGTTGCTAAACACGGGCTCCAGGTGTGCGGGCTTCAGTAGTTGTGGCTCCCAGGCTCAAGAGCGCAGGATCAATAGTTGTGGTGCACAGGCTTAGTTGCTCTGCAGTGAGAGAGTCAATTCCTAGGTAGGTTGATAAGAAGTGCAGGGTCCCCGAAGAGGAGAAAGGGGTCTGGGGATCTTGAGGAGGAGATAGGGGTCTGGAGTTCTCAAGGAGAAGACAAGGATAATTTTTTTTTTCTTTAAGCCCAGAGCTGATGATTATGAGAGAGTCAGTTCCTAGGCAAGTTGATAGGGAGTCTAGGGGTCCCCAAGGAGAGAGGGGTCTGGAATTCTCAAGGAGGAAGAAAGGACAAGCTTTTTTTTTTTTTCTTTTCTCCACATTCCTTAGGATTATATAACAATAATGTATCCTGCCTAAGGACAGTCTTTGGATTCAACCTTTTGTTATCTTAAAATGTTAATTATGGGAGTAGACCTGGTCTTTACAAGGGTGTATCTTGCCTGAGGACAGTGTTACCTTAAGATGTAAATTATGGGAGTGGGTCTGATGAAGTCTTTACAACCTCCAGACCTTCTTTGGATTATATAACCTCATTGTTAACACTAGCAAGCGGGTACTCTTTCTGCCCCCTTCTGATGCCTATGTCAGAAGCTTTCTCTATCTCCTTTATACTTTAATAAAACTTTATTACACAAAAGCTCTGAGCGATCAAGCCTCATCTCTGGCCCCGGATTGAATTCTTCTCCTCCGGGGGCCAAGAATCCCGGTGTATTCGCGTGATTCAACAACAACCTTTCATCTTGGGGGTTCGTCAGGGATCCTTCAGGACAAGGTAAGGATGCTTGGAGCTTTAGTTCTTTGTTCTCTTAGCGAACACGTTTTCTGCTGTGTTTTACTAACTCTACCGTGTGCTTGTGTGAATGAATGGCAGGCCCTGCTCTGCGGTTCCACAGTGATCTCATACGGCTTATGGCAGAAACCTGTCGGGGCATTATACCGACCTGCCAATGCCAAGAGGCACCCAATGTCTCCTTCAGGAACCGACCAGAAATGGGCAAAGCATGTGGACCGAACTCTCCTTTCTCGGTCAAACTTTTCGGTCTCTTTGACCATTTCATAACTCCTTGGTAATTAGAAGTACTAACCTAATCTATCGGATCACAGACTTTCAAGAGACTTGTGATCTATATTGTTACTGTATACTGTGGCTTAGGTCTCAAACTTTGATTGGTAGTCAAGAAAGTGTCTAGCCTCGCTAGGAATCGAAAGTTCGGAAGCTAGTTGGAGCTCTAGCTCCCAGAACATCTCTGAGGTTAAAGGTTACTCAGATTGGGACTGTGATGGGTTTTTTCCTTTGGTAACGCTGGCTCCTGGTGGATCAGAGGAGGCTGTTATACTGGTGTGGTGATGCTTGGAAAGAATATCTGTTTTATGTTCTCGTCGGTCTTATTGTGGTCAGGAAATACTCAGGGTCGTGCAAAGGCACTCAAGTGACGAATGTTTCCCACAGCAGTTTTAGCTTGGGAGGCATTCCGGAAGGTTACTCTGATTCACCCCGGGTGACATCAGAGGCAAGCAAGGTTAAGGGTGAAGAGCTGGACGTCAAGTAGGGATGCTATCAAGTCTACCCCTGGTACATCCCCACCCCATCTCGGTGGTAGAACCAGGAAGGACGAGTACGGCACCTGCGTCGGTAAGGGACAGACTAAGTCCGACCAGGAAGGAAAAGCTTTTGGTGTAACGTCTGTCTACACCCCCATCTAGAGCAGGGAGGGACGCCTCCGGTAGAAAAAATGGCGCTGGTCGCTTTTTTTCTCTCTTACAGATGGGAGCTAACAATTCCAGCCTCACTCCTTTGAACTGTATCCTGCAAAACTGGGATAGATTTGATCCCCAGGGCTTAAAGAAGACACACCTGGTCTTCCTATGTGATACTGCATGGCCACGGTATCCATTGGAGGATGGCGAACGGTGGCCAGTTGGAGGGTCTCTTAAGTATAATACTGTTCTACAATTAGACCGGTTCTGTAAGGAACAAGGGAAATGGGTAGAAGTAGCATATGTGTTGCCCTTTTTCTCTCTGCGAAATATGCCAGACTTATGTCCTAAGGGTATAGATTTGGGCGTGAAACCTTCAGCTCCCTCCTGTCCTCTTACTCTGCCCCCATGCTGGGGACTCCAAACTGAGATTCAAACTGCCCACATGGAGGTCCAAACAACTCCTGTCTCAGTATGACCTCAGACTACTCTGGTTTCAGTAGAAACTCAGACCATCGAAGTAAGAGATGAGATGGAGGAGAGGAGACAAAGAGAAGAGGAAAAACAGGTTTCTCCAATCTATCCCTGGGATCATATGCACAGAGCAGCCAGAGAGACTGAGGAACAGTCACACAAGCTGTTGCCTCTTTATGAAACACCCACCAGGAGAAATAATCAGTCTGTGAGAGTTAATAAGCCTTTCTCTTATCAAGAAATACAAAGAATCAAGGAGGATCTGGGAGACTATTTAGAGGACCCAGAAAAATATATTAGAGCTTTTAAAGGTGTTACTCTGCTTTATGACCTCACTTGAAAGGATGTGATGTATATCTTGGGACAAACGCTGACTCCCGAGTCAAAGACTCGAGTTTTGGGAAAAGCGGTTGCTTATGGAGATGAATGGCTTGGTAATGAATCAGTAGGGAAGAGGGAGAATGAGATAGCGGCCCTCCCCACTGGGAATCAGGTGGTCCCAACTATAGAACCAGACTGGGACTACAACACAGCTAAAGGAAGATGGGATCAAAGTCATTTTGTTAGATGTATTCTTGAAGGACTTAGGCAGGCACGTTCTAAGCCTTTAAACTATGGCAAATTGGCAGATATAGAACAGGAGGAAAAAGAAGCTCCTGGTAAATTCCTAGATAGACTGAGAGAAGGCCTTCGCAGATTCACTGAGATTGATCCCGAAAGTGAAGAGGGAAAAGTGATCTTAAAGGATAGATTTCTCACTCAGTCGGCTCCAGATACCCGCCGTAAGCTATTAAAACAGGCGTATGGACCAAATCAGTCTTTAGATACTCTGTTACAACTGGCTCTGACAGTCTATTACGGTAGGGAATATGAAAAAAAGAAAGAAAGGCAAAAAAAGACAAAGGAAAAGGCTGAAGCCTTCACCATGGCTATGAAAAACGTTCTTAAACAGCCTGAGAAAAATGCCCAGAGGGGCCCAGGTGGAAAGGGATGGGCTTGCTACTACTGTGGAAAGGAGGGGCACCTCAAGAGGGATTGCCCTCAGGCATCTAAGCCGCCCAGGCTCCATGTCCGGTCTGCAAAGGACCACACTGGAAGAGAGACTGCCCCCAGAGGCGTAGGTCTCCCGGGTCGGACTCTCAAGACAATCAGGACTGAAGGTGCCCGGGGGTCCCCACACAAGCTCCCGTCCTAATTACACCTGAGGAACCCCGGGTATTAATAATTGTGGGGGGCCAATCCGTCGATTTCCTTTTAGATACTGGGGCAACTTATTCTGTGCTTACTGAAGCCCCTGGCCCACTTTCTTCCCAATCCGCTTCCGTAATGGGACTGTCTGGACGAGCCAAAAGGTATTATTTCAGTTATTCTTTATCTTCCAACTGGGATTCTGTGCTGTTTTCACACGAGTTTCTGATTGTGCCAGAATCTCCCTCACCCCTTTTGGGAAGGGATATACTGAGCAAGGTCCATGCCTCTGTTTTCATGAATATGGAGCCCTCCCTTTCTCTCCCTTTAGTTGAACAAAATGTAAATCCTAGAGTATGGGCTGATGGAAAATCTGTGCGTCAAGCACAAAATGCTATTCCTGTAGTTGTTAAGCTCAAAGACCCGCACGTATTTCCACATAAGAAGCAGTATCCACTGAAACCTGAAGTTAAGGAAGGGTTAAAACCCATCATCGAAAATTTAAAAGAGCAGGGACTATTAATTCCCTGTAACAGTCCTTGCAACACTCCTATTTTGGGTATAAAGAAATCAAATGGTAAATGGAGACTAGTTCAAGATTTACGAATAATAAATGAGGCTGTAGTTCCTTTACACCCCGTGGTGCCTAATCCTTATACTCTATTGTCTGAAATTCCTGAACGGGCCAAATATTTCTCAGCAATTGATTTAAAAGATGCCTTCTATTCAGTGCCTTTGGCGGAAGAAAGTCAATTCCTATTTGCCTTTGAAGACCCTACGCAGCCAGCTTCTCAATTAACCTGGACAGTTTTGCCCCAGGGATTTCGTGACAGTCCTCACTTATTCGGACAACGTTTGTCACGGGATCTACAAAACTTTAATAGCTCTAAAGTAGTGGTGTTACAATATGTAGATGATATTTTGCTCTGTGCTGAGATAGAGGAAGCTTGTTCGCGAGCCTCAGAAGATTTCTTAAACTTTCTGGCGGACTGTGGTTACAAGGCATCAAGAGAAAAGGCTCAGCTTTGTCAACAATCAGTTAGATATCTGGGCCTAATCATATCAGAAGGGACTAGGGCCATAGGCCCTGAGAGAATTAAGCCTATACTAAATCACCCCCTACCTATGACTTTAAGACAATTGAGAGGATTTTTGGGAATCACAGGTTACTGTCGCATTTGGATTCTGGGTTACGGGGAACTTGCCCGGCCTTTATATAAACTTACGGCTGAAACTCAGCAGGCCCAAACCGACAAACTGGTTTGGTCTCCAGAAACTCAAAAGGCTTTTAAGGTTCTTCAGACTGCTCTCCTGCAAGCTCCAGCTCTGAGCTTGCCCACAGGGTCAGAATTTAATTTGTTTGTCACTGAAAGAAAAGGTGTGGCATTGGGAGTTTTGACACAACCCGGGGGGCCTCACCAGCAACCTATTGCTTATCTAAGCAGAGAATTAGACGTAGTTTCACGTGGATGGCCCCACTGCCTAAGAGTAATTGGGGCAGCGGCTTTATTAGCACCTGAAGCTTTAAAAACAATTAATGGACGAAACCTTACTGTACTGACTTCTCATGATGTGAGTGAAATCTTAAATTCTAACGTTAATATTTAGATAACAGACAGTAGGCTTCTTAAGTATCAGTCATTGTTTTTAGAAGGACCAGTCACTAAGCTTAAAGTTTGTGGAAATTTAAATCCTGCCACTTTCCTTCCTGAGAAGGAAAATGAAACACCTGATCACGATTGTTCTCAATTCCTAACTTTAAACTATGCAGCTCGGGAGGATCTAAAGGATACCCCATTAGACAATCCTGACATGGAAATATTTACAGATGGCAGTTCTTTTGTTCAGGATGGAAAGCGTAAAGCAGGTTACGCCGTGGTGACTGCTGAACAGGTTTTGGAAGCAAAATCTCTCCCCCAGGGAACCAGCTCAGTTAGCGGAGCTTGTGGCCCTGACCTGAGCTCTAGAGTTAAGCAAAGGGCACAGCAGGGATGGGAGTAAAATAGCCGAAGGTAATCATCTGGCTGACTGTCAAGCCAGAAAAGCGGCACTTTACGAAACCCCTTCACTACAGACGCCTTTGATCTGGACAGGTCCTGTGGAACAGGAAAAACCACAATATACTGAGGAAGAATTAGAAAGATATGAGAAACGAGGAGCAAAGATTACTGATAAAGGATGGTTACAGTCTGAGGATGGACGATTAATAATTTCTGAAAATGCTCAGTGGAAAATTCTTAAGGGTTTACATCAGAGTTTTCATTTGGGTGCCGAGAGTACTTACCAAATGGTTTCTCGTTTGTTTGAAGGTAAAAATGTAATGAAAACTTTAAAGAATATTATCAAAAGGTGTGAGATTTGTCAAAAAAAATAACCCAAAGACTGAAAAGCTAGCAAAATCTGGATTACAACGAAGTGGGAAGTATCCTGGAGAGGATTGGGAAATTGATTTTACTCACATGCCAAAAGCTAATGGATATTCTTGCTTACAAGTTTGGGTAGATACCTTTACTGGATGGATTGAGGCTTTTCCCAGTCGTAGTGAACAGGCTAAGGAGGTTATAAAGATTTTAACCCATGAAATTACCCCCAGGTTTGGGCTGCCACGGAGGCTTCAGAGTGACAATGGCTCCGCCTTTAAAGCTGCTGTAACTTGGGGGGTGTCTAAAGCTCTAGGAATAAAATATCACTTACACTGTTCCTGGAGACCCCAGTCCTCCGGAAAAGTTGAAAAAGCTAGTGACATTATCAAAAGACATCTGCGCAAATTAACTCAAGAGACGCAGGACAAATGGATTAAAGTCCTACCCATAGCTTTAATGAGGGCTCGAACTACCCCCAAAAAGAATGGACTGTCCCCCTTTGAATGTATTTATGGAAGGCCTTTCTTACTCATGGACATTGTTATAGACCCTGAAGCCTTGGAATTAACTAATTATGTAACTCAGCTCTCAGCTTTTCAACAGGCATTAACAGAACTCTGGGAGACGACTCCTGACCCAGCCTCCGAGACAAGCAAGCCTCTATTTGAGCCAGGAACCGAGGTCCTCATAAAAACATTGGGATCTGGGGGCCCATCCCTCGAGCCTCTCTGGGAAGGTCCTTACCAGGTTATTCTTTCTTCTCCCACAGCTGTCAAAGTGCCAGAAATTGATTCGTGGGCACATCATACTTGAGTCAAGTGGTGGCACCCTGACCAAAATTAAGTGACTTCATTTTATGTCTTTACTTTCTATGCTCTGACTTTGTACCTTTTAGATGTACCTGATAACCTATGCGAGCTTACTTCTGCTGACTCCAAATATCCTGAGTCTGCTGTTGGATCCTCAAGACAATGTCTTCCTGTCCTGGGCTCACTCTTATGCTGCATTCCACAATCGGTCTAACTGCTGGGTCTGCGGAGCACTCCCCTCTTCGTCAGTGGAAGGCTTCCCATGGTGGACATCCCCACTTCAAGGAAAAGACTTTCTCCAAGTCTTTGAATACCTTTGACAACAATCACATTCGATGTTTCTTCTTCATCTGATGACATCTACCAACCCTAAAATGGACTGGTGCAACACTTTGTACTTAAACTATGGACATAATGTGACTTTTAATTTCGATTTTAACTTGTTTTAATGACTATGTTGCCTACATCTGTAATTGTATAACTGGATTTGTTCTAGCCGCATGAAAGCTTTTAAGTTAAAAATGGTTGCTCAAACTCCTGCTACTGCTGTAGCTTCCTCCAGCTACTATTTGGGGCCCCTGGATCAGATATCCTCAATATGAGGATTAGGAGAATATGTTGCCTCACCAATTTAGGGACAACGCCCCCTGTCAGCTCGAAAGCAGTTATGGAACGAGAACGACGCCCCTTTTCCCTAGGCAACATAATTCTCCTAAAAGAAAAGGGGGGAATGAGAGAGTCAGTTCCTAGGCAAGTTGATAGGGAGTCTAGGAGTCCCCAAGGAGAGAGGGGTCTGGAATTCTCAAGGAGGAAGAAAGGACAAGCTTTTTTTTTTTTTTTCCTCCACATTCCTTAGGATTATATAACAATGTATCCTGCCTAAGGACAGTCTTTGGATTCAACCTTTTGTTATCTTAAAATGTTAATTATGGGAGTAGACCTGGTCTTTATAAGGATGTATCTTGCCTGAGGACAGTGTTACCTTAAGATGTAAATTATGGGAGTGGGTCTGATGAAGTCTTTACAACCTCCAGACCTTCTTTGGATTATATAACCTCATTGTTAACACTAGCAAGCGGGTACTCTTTCTGCCCCCTTCTGATGCCTATGTCAGAAGCTTTCTCTATCTCCTTTATACTTTAATAAAACTTTATTACACAAAAGCTCTGAGTGATCAAGCCTCATCTCTGGCCCCGGATTGAATTCTTCTCCTCCGGGGGCCAACAACCTTTCAATTATACAACAAAGCAACTCAGCTTAAACTCTGTACTAAGGATTATATAACAACAAGGTATCCTGCTGAGGACACGTTTCTCCTTCTTGAGAACCTTCTGACTAATCCTGTCATCTTAAAATGTACATTAAGTGGAGTGGGTCTGGTGAGACCTTTCTATTGTTAGTTCTAATCTTGTTAATTTAAGATGTATGTTGTAGGAATGGGTCTAGTAAAAGTATATAAGGCCTTGATAAGACTAGTGAGGGGGACACTCTCCCCCTTTTGATGTCTATGGCAGAAGCTTTCTCTGTTGCCTTTCTTACTTTAATAAAACTCTGCTACACAAAAGCTCTTGAGTGATCAAGCCTGGCCCCTGGTCCCGAAGCTTAATCTTCTTTGGGGATCACTAATCTGACACCATTCACTGTAAGCTATCAGCAGCACATGGGATCTTCCTGGACCAGGGATGGAACATGTGTCTCTTGCATTGGTAGGCAGATTCTTTACCACTGAGCCACTGAGGAAGCCCAAGGCTATGGATTTTTTTTCAGTTGACACTTATAAATCTAAAATGGAAAACATCTCTCTGAGTCCTTTCTTTTCTATATACAAAAAAAAAAAAAAAAAAAAAGCTTCTAATTTACCATCACTGTCAATCTGACAAGCCCTGGAAAGCTAACTCTGATTTCCAGAACATTTGTGATAAAGGATCACGCCCCATATCATGTGCTTTTTTTTAACAGAAAGAATTTATTTTACTCAGCACTGGAGCAAGGGTAACCTACAGTCAAGTTGAAAAGGACAGACTGATACATGTAAAACCTAGAGATGAAAAAATCAACTGAAAACAAAATCTGAGGAAACACTAATTAAGAGTGCTCAAAGAAGAAAACTGGGTTGAATCTTTTTAAAAATTGGATTCATCTGAGTTCAGTTGCTCAGTTGTGTCCAACTCTTTGCGACCCCATGAATCGCAGCATGCCAGGCCTCCCTGTCCATCACCAACTCCCGGAGTTTACTCAAACTCATGTCCATCAAGTTGGTGATGCCATCCAGCCATCTCTTCCTCTGTCGTCCCCTTCTCCTCCTGCCCCTAATCCCTCCCAGCATCAGAGTCTTTTCCAATGAGTCAGCTCTTCACATGAGGTGACCAAAGTACTGGAGTTTCAGCTTTAGCATCAGTCTTTCCAATGAACACCTAAGACTGATCTCCTTTAGAATGGACTGGGTGGATCTCCTTGCAGCCCAAGGGACTCTCAAGAATCTTCTCCAACACCACAGTTCAAAAGCATCAATTCTTCAGCACTCAGCTTTCTTCACAGTCCAACTCTCACATCCATATATGACTACTGGAAAAACCATAGCCTTGACTAGACGAACCTTTGTTGGCAAAGTAATGTCTCTGCTTTTTAATATGCTATCTAGGTTGGTCATAACTTTCCTTCCAAGGAGCAAGTGCCTTTTAATTTCATGGCTGCAATCACCATCTGCAGTGATTTTGGAGCCCCCAAAAATAAAGTCTGATACTGTTTCCACTGTTTCCCCATCTATTTGACATGAAGTGATGGGACCAGATGCCATGATCTTCGTTTTCTGAATGTTGAGCTTTAAGCCAACTTTTTCACTCTCCTTTTTCACCTTCATCAAGAGGCTTTTGAGTTCTTCTTCACTTTCTGCCGTAAGGGTGGTGTCATCTGCATATCTGAGGTTATTGATATTTCTCCCAGCAATCTTGATTCCAGCTTGTGTCTCTTCCAGTTCAGTGTTTCTCATGATGTACTCTGCATATAAGTTAAATAAGCAGAGTGACAATATACAGCCTTGACGTACTCCTTTTCCTATTTGGAACCAATCTGTTGTTCTATGTCCAGTTCTAACTGTCGCTTTCTGACCGGCATATAGGTTTCTTAAGAGGCAGATCAGGTGGTCTGGTATTCCCATCTCTTTCAGAATTTTCCACCGTTTATTGTGATCCACACAGTCAAAGGCTTTGGCATAGTCAATAAAGCAGAAATAGATGTTTTTCTGGAACTCTCTTGCTTTTTCCATGATCCAGCAGATGTTGGCAATTTGATCTCTGGTTCCTCTGCCTTTTCTAAAACCAGCTTGAACATCAGGAAGTTCATGGTTCACATATTACTGAATCTGGTGTGGTGAATTTTGAGCATTACTTTACTAGCGTGTGAGATGAGAGCAATTGTTCAATAGTTTGAGCATTCTTTGGCATTGCTTTTCTTTGGGATTGGAATGAAAACTGACCTTTTCCAGTCCTGTGGCCACTGCTGAGTTTTCCAAATTTGCTGACATATTGAGTGCAGCACTTTCACAGCATCATCTTTCAGGATTTGGAATAGCTCAACTGGAATTCTATCACCTCCACTAGCTTTGTTCGTAGTGATGCTTTCTAAGGCCCACTTGACTTCACATTCCAAGATGTCTGGCTGTAGGTCAGTGATCACACCATCATGATTATCTTGGTTGTGAAGACCTTTTTTGTACAGTTCTTCTGTGTATTCTTGCCACCTCTTCTTAATAACTTTGGCTTCTGTTAGGTCCATACGATTTCTGTCCTTTATCGAGCCCATCTTTGCATGAAATGTTCCTTTGGTATCTCTGATTTTCTTGAAGAGATCTCTAGTCTTTCCCATTCTGTTGTTTTCCTCTATTTCTTTGCATTGATCACTGAGGAAGGCTTTCTTATTTCTCCTTGCTATTTTTTGGAACTCTGCATTCAGATGTTTATATCTTTCCTTTTCTCCTTTGCTTTTCACTTCTCTTCTTTTCACAGCTATTCGTCAGGCCTCCCCAGACAGCAATTTTGCTTTTTTGCATTTCTTTTCTATGGGGATGGTCTTGATTGCTGTCTCCTGTACAATGTCATGAACCTCATTCCATAGTTCATCAGGCACTCTATCTATCAGATCTAGGCCCTTAAATCTATTTCTCACTTCCACTGTATAATCATAAGGGATTTGATTTAGGTCATACCTGAATGGTCTAGTGGTTTTCCCTACTTTCTTCAATTTAAGTCTGAATTTGGCAATAAAGAGTTCATGATCTCAGCCACAGTCAGCTCCCAGTCTTGTGTTTGCTGACTGTATAGAGCTTCTCCATCTTTGGCTGCAAAGAATATAATCAATCTGATTTTGGTGTTGACCATCTGGTGATGTCCATGTGTAGAGTCTTCTCTTGTGTTGTTGGACGAGGGTGTTTGCTATGACCAGTGCGTTCTCTTGGCCAAACTCTATTAGCCTTTGCCCTGCTTCATTCCATATTCCAAGGCCAAATTTGCCTGTTACCCCAGGTGCTTCTTGACTTCCTACTTTTCATTCCAGTCCCCTATAATGAAAAGGATATCTTTTTTGGGTGTTAGTTCTAAAAGGTCTTGTAGGTCTTCCTAAAACCATTCAACTTCAGCTTCTTCAGCATTACTGGTTGGGGCATAGGCTTGGATTACTATGATATTGAATGGTTTGCCTTGGAAATGAACAGAGACCATTCTGTCATTTTTGAGATTGCATCCAAGTACTGCATTTGGGAGTCTTTTGTTGACCTTGATGGCTACTCCATTTCTTCTAAGGGATTCCTGCCCGCAGTAGTAGATATAATGGTCATCTGAGTTAAATTCAATGCAATCTCAAAAATGACAGAATGATGTCTGTTCGTTTCCAAGGCAAACCATTCAATATCACAGTAATCCAAGTCTATGCCCCAACCAGTAATGCTGAAGAAGCTGAAGTTGAACAGTTCTATGAAGACCTACAAGACCTTCTAGAACTAACACCCCCAAAAGATGTCCTTTTCATTGTAGGGGACTGGAATGCAAAAGTAGGAAGTCAGGAAAAACCTGGAGTAACAGGCAAATTTGGCCTTGGAATATGGAATGAAGCAGGGCAAAGACTAATAGAGTTTTGCCAAGAAAATGCACTGGTCATAACAAACACCCTCTTCCAACAACACAAGAGAAGACTCTACACATGGACATCACCAGATGGTCAACACCAAAATCAGATTGATTATATTCTTTGCAGCCAAAGATGGAGAAGCTCTATACAGTCAGCAAACACAAGACTGGGAGCTGACTGTGGCTGAGATCATGAACACTTTATTGCCAAATTCAGACTTAAATTGAAGAAAGTAGGGAAAACCACTAGACCATTCAGGTATGACCTAAATCAAATCCCTTATGATTATACAGTGGAAGTGAGAAATAGATTTAAGGGCCTAGATCTGATAGATAGAGTGCCTGATGAACTATGGAATGAGGTTCATGACATTGTACAGGAGACAGCAATCAAGACCATCCCCATGGAAAAGAAATGCAAAGAAGCAAAATTGCTGTCTGGGGAGGCCTGACGAATAGCTGTGAAAAGAAGAGAAGTGAAAAGCAAAGGAGAAAAGGAAAGATATAAACATCTGAATGCAGAGTTCCAAAGAATAACAAGAAGAGATAAGAAAGCCTTCTTCAGTGATCAATGCAAAGAAATAGAGGAAAACAATAGAATGGGAAAGACTAGAGATCTCTTCAAGAAAATCAGAGATACCAAGGGAACATTTCATGCAAAGATGGGCTTGATAAAGGACAGAAATGGTGTGGACCTAACAGAAGCAGAAAATATTAAGAAGAGATGGCAAGAATACACAGAAGAACTGTACAAAAAAGATCTTCACGACCCAGATAATCACAATGGTGTGATCACTGACCTAGAGCCAGACATCCTGGAATGTGAAGTCAAGTGGGCCTTAGAAAGCAGCACTACGAACAAAGCTAGTGGAAGTCATAGAATTCCAGTTGAGCTATTCCAAATCCTGAAAGATGATGCTGTGAAAATGCTGCACTCAATATGCCAGCAAATTTGGAAAACTCAGCAGTGGCCACAGGACTGGAAAAGGTCAGTTTTCATTCCAATCCCAAAGAAAGGCAATGCCAAAGAATGCTCAAACTATTGAACAATTGCTCTCATCTCACATGCTAGTAAAGTAATGCTCAAAATTCTCCAAGTCAGGCTTCAGCAATATGTGAACCATGAACTTCCTGATGTTCAAGCTGGTTTTAGAAAAGGCAGAGGAACCAGAGGCCAAATTGCCAACATCTGCTGGATCATGGAAAAAGCAAGAGAGTTCTAGGAAAAACATCTATTTCTGCTTTATTGACTATGCCAAAGCCTTTGACTGTGTGGATCACAATAAACTGTGGAAAATTCTGAAAGAGATGGGAATACCAGACCACCTGATCTGCCTCTTGAGAAATCTGTATGCAGGTCAGGAAGCAACAGTTAGAACTGGACATGGAACAACAGACTGGTTCCAAATAGGAAAAGGAGTTCGTCAAGGCTGTATATTGTCACCCTGTTTATTTAACTTATAGGCAGAATACATCATGAGAAATGCTGGACTGAAAGAAACACAAGCTGGAATCAAGATTGCCGGCAGAAATATCAATAACCTCAGACATGCAGATGACACCAGCCTTATGGCAGAAAGTGAAGAGGAACTCAAAAGCCTCTTGATGAAAGTGAAAGTGGAGAGTGAAAAAGTTGGCTTAAAGCTCAACATTCAGAAAACGAAGATCATGGCATCCGGTCCCATCACTTCATGGGAAATAGATGGGGAACCAGTGGAAACAGTGTCAGACTTTATTTTTCTGGGCTCCAGAATCACTACAGATGGTGACTGCAGCCATGAAATTAAAAGACGCTTACTCCTTGGAAGGAAAGTTATGACCAACCTAGATAGCATATTCAAAAGCAGAGACATTACTTTGCCAACAAAGGTTCGTCTAGTCAAGGCTATGGTTTTTCCTGTGGTCATGTATGGATGTGAGATTTGGACTGTGAAGAAGGCTGAGCACCAAAGAATTGATGCTTTTGAACTGTGGTGTTGGGGAAGACTCTTGAGAGTCCCTTGGACTGCAAGGAGATCCAACCAGTCCATTCTGAAGGAGATCAGCCCTGGGATTTCTTTGGAAGGAATGCTGCTAAAGCTGAAACTGCAGTACTTTGGTCACCTCATGCAAAGAGTTGACTCATTGGAAAAGACTCTAATGCTGGGAGGGATTAGGGGCAGGAGGAGAAGGGGACGACAGAGGATGAGATGGCTGGATGGTATCACTGACTCGATGGACGTGAGTCTCAGTGAACTCTGGGAGTTGGTGAGGGACAGGGAGGCCTGGTGTGCTGCGATTCATGGGGTCGCAAAGAGTCGGACACGACTGAGCGACTGATCTGATCTGAGTTAAATTCACCCATTCCAGTCCATTTTAGTTCGCTGATTCCTAGAATGTCAACATTCACTCTTGCCATCTCCTGTTTGACCACTTCCAATTTGCCTTGATTCATGAACCTAACATTCCAGGTTCCTATGCAGTATTGCTCTTTACTGCCTTGGACCTTGCTTCTATCACAAGTCACATCCACAACTGGGTATTGTTTTTGTTTTGGCTCCAACCTTTCATTCTTTCTGGAGTTATTTCTCCACAGATCTCCAGTAGCATATTGGGCACCTACCGACCTGGGGAGTTCCTCTTTCAGTATCCTATCATTTTGCTTTTTCATACTGTTCATGGGGTTCTCAAGGCAAGAATACTGAAGTGGTTTGCGATTCCCTTCTCCAGTGGACCACATTCTGTCAGACCTCTCCACCATGCCTGCCTGTCTTGGGTGGCCCCACATGGCATGGCTTAGTTTCATTGAGTTAGACAGGTCTGTGGTCTGTGTGATTAGATTGACTAGTTTTCTGTGATTATGGTTTCAGTGTTTCTGTCCTCTCGCAACACCTACCGTCTTACTTGGGTTTCTCTTACCTTGGACATGGGATATCTCTTCACGGCGGTTCCAGCAGAGCGCAGCCGCTGCTCCTTACCTTGGATGAGGTGTATCTCCTCACGGCCACCCCTCCTGACCTTGAACGTGGAGTAGCTCCTCTCGGCCCTCCTGGTTCCGCATAGCCGCCACTCCTTGGACGTTGGGTTGCTCCTCTCGCCGCCGCCCCTGACTTCGGGCGTGTGGTAGCACCTCTCAGTCACCGCCCCTAACCTTGAGTGAGGGGTAGCTCCTCTCGGCCAAGCTTCTGCGCCGTCTGTTGCAGCCGGCACATTAGCAACGATAGTAGCAACAGTGACCACAAAATACCCACAAATGTGGAAAGTGTAAGGAATGGTAAAAATAGCCTGTTTATCCTTGATCAAACAGTTAACCTTTCTAAATTTTAACTTCAGGAAGATTCTTGGAGAAGGAAATGGCTACCGACTCTAGTATTCTTGCCTGAGAAATCCCATGGACAGAGGAGCCTGGCAGGCTACAGTCCATGGGATCATACAGTCGGACATGACTGAGCAACTAAACAAGGCAAGGAATCTATAAAATAAGAGGGATAATAATGCTGATTTTACAAGGGAGTCCAGAACAATAATTAAGATAATTTATACGTGGTAAATGAATGATACAAGGCAGCCATTTTGTTATTTTTTTATAAAGTCACATCTGGGGTTGCAATTAAGTTAAATCACCAATCTCCAGAGTTTCCAAGATAAATTCACCAAATAAAACTTATACCACCTTGTCTTCCTATTTTGCAAAGAACTAGGTTAAATTACTTCTGAAATAGAGGCACTATTTCTTTTTCATGTCAGGTAAAAGCAGAGGCTTTTCCCAAGGGTCCCATTTTCTGAACTTCAACAGCCATGGACGTGTAAGAAGAGAAAAATAAAAGTAAAGAGTAAAATCAATAAAGACCTTGAAACTCTCAAGCCATTAAAGAAATGCTACAAATCACTGAAATCTATTCAGAGCAGGTCTGAAATTTAGACTGAGTCATTGCTCATGACCTAGAATGGAAACAGTCATTCTCCTGAGAGAAAAAAAGGGTGAACTACCCTCCCCCATTTCATAACCAGTCTAGAGGACCATCTATAAACACGGACACCTCAGGGGTTTCCTCACTGGGCCAAAGACTTGGCTGCCCTGGCTAGCATTCCTCACACGTGCCTTCCCTAAAAGCTATCAGTAAGGAACATAACTTTTTGTTGACACCATGAAAGTGTCCAGGAAGGTACATGACTGGACCATGTTACTATCAGTTAGACGTAATCCTCCCCTTTTTTTCCCTCCAGAAGTAGCTCCCTCAAAGTCTTTCATCCTCTTATTCCATTCTCGACAAATCCTAACCCTGACTCACATTTGTCATCATTGGAATTTCTTTCACTGAATGTCTCTGGTATATCCATCAGTTATTTCCTAGATCTCATGTCTTACTCTTTTTCTAATTGAAATATATTTGACATATAACACTGTGTCAACTTAAGATGTATGTGCTAACTTTATACATTTATATATTGTAATACAATTGCCACTGTAGCAATAATTAACACATCTTTCCTGTTACAGAATTATTCTTTTGTTAGCAGCTGGAATCATTAAATTCTAGTCTCTTCATAAGATTAATGATTATGATACAAAATTGTTGTCTATATTCACTATACTGGGCATTAGATCTCTAGGGTTTCTTTACTACTCATTAAAAGTTTGTATCCTTAAACAATATTTGTTTAATCCCCCTAACTCCCAGTCTCCTGGTATTAGGACACATTCTCAAGTCACTTCCTTGGAAAGCTGACCATAAAATAGTGAATTCTCTCAGTCCTTGAATGGTTAGAAATGTTTTGGGTTGGTTTTTTTTGGTTTTGCATTTTTGGTTGTTGCCCTCACTCTTGACTGGTAGTTTGATTAATTCTCAGCCTAAAATTATGTCCCCTAAGGACTTGGAAGAAATTTCAGTATCTGTGAGCATTCATTGTTACTAACTGGAAACCAGGCAACATGTGCCTTTATCCTTTGTAGGTTTTTGCATTTATTTTCTTTCTCTAGGAGTTTTCAGGATCTTCTTGTCCTGAGAGACTCACTAGAAGGGCACTACATCTGGATTTAACAGAAAGCAACCATGTAATGACTAATACTTCTAACATAACACAAAGTCTAGAGGCTAGAGAAAACACCCTGCTGCTGCTGCTGCTAAGTCGCTTCAGTCGTGTCCGACTCTGTGTGACCCCAGGGACGGCAGCCCACCGGGCTCCCGTCCCTGGGATTCTCCAGGCAAGAACACTGGAGTGGGTTGCCATTTCCTTCTCCAGTGCATGAAAGTGAAAAGTGAAAGTGAAGTCGCTCAGTGGTGTCTGACTCTTTGCGACCCCATGGACTGCAGCCCACCAGGCTCCTCTATCCATGGGATTTCCCAGGCAAGAGTACTGGAGTGGGTTGCCATTGCCTTCTCCAAGAGAAAACACCCTAGGGAGTGATTAAAAAGCTTGGATCCTTCTAGCTTCTTCTCCAATCCACCCTTATCACATTGTTGAGCCTCTCATTCGTGGTCACAAGGATGGCTACAACACTGAGTTATCACCTCTACATTACAGGCAAAACTGGGTATGTGGACACTCTCCCCCAGGAAATCTGCAGAAGAAATTATTTATAACTGTGCATGCTTTTACTCAAAAGAAAATCAGAGAACTTCTAATGAGAAACGGGAGAGAATGATCCTGGCTTAGGCAGTATCAAATGTTCCATTTGGTGAAAATTATAGAAGACCCAATTCGGGGCTTGTCAGTCAAGACACTGTGTCTTTGATCAGCACTAAGAAATCTTCTGTTTTTAAAAAATAATTGCTTCCTCTCCATTTTCTCTAATCTTGCTCCCTGAAATTCCATTCAGTCAGATTCTAGACCTCCTGGATTAAACATCTGTGTCTCTTACCCTTTCTGTTCTCATTTTTATCACTAATTTTTTCTCTGCTTTCAGAGGAATCACCTTGACTTCATCTTATTTTTACTGAAGTCATATATTAACTGAACGCAATTTTAAATTACATTGTTAATTTCTCAAAGTTTATTTTCATGTTCAATAGCATCCTCTTCTTATTTTATGGATACTGTATTTTCTCTGCCTTCTCTGAGGATAGAAGTTTGAATTTTTAGGTGTTCTTTGATCTTTATTGCTTCAGGGCTCATTTGCTCTGAAACTTTATCTTGGTCTTCTCATTCAAGCTGTGGATTTTGCTATTTCTGATAATCCTTGATTGCTAATTCATGAGGGGAAATGAAAGGCTGCTTTGCATAAGAAGTGTTATTCACCAGGACAGTCTCCTGAATAGAAAGGCTGATGGAGAGCTCTGCTTTGTAACTGGGTCATCCGTCCAGTTCATCAGAATTGGCTTCTGACAAGTGGCTTTTCTTTTAGGTATGAGAGGGAGGAATCTGACATCAGCCTGGAACTCTAAAATGTCACAGTAAGAAGGGATTTAATTTATGTGCCAACACCAGCACTACAAGCTCAGGTTCTGAGAAATGTATTCAATTTGTCTAGAGAAGAATTGTCAGTATGAGGGCTGCCAATGGTTCTGTGTGCAGTGGTGGGGAAAGGTTGGAAGGGAGCACTGAAGCAGCTACCTGGCAGACAAAATTTTAATGATACCTCTGGTGTGCGCCATGCCTCACTATCCAAAGCTGGGAACCCCACATCCAGGGTTCTGGTTCTGGCAAGATGGTCAGCCACCACATCCCCAGAGGTCCACCACGTTCAAATTCTGAGCATCCCCTCCCCACTTTGCCTACAGTACCTTTTCACTGATGATCCACATCCAAGAAATGGGATGAAATCTCTAGTCTACTGTTGGCCATCCCCACTCCTCTCTCTTCATTATTAAGGATTTTCCCCAAATGAAGTCTCAAAAGGAAGGGGGAGGCGGCAAATGCATCTGTTTGATCTAATATTTAAAATGGGAAACCTTCAACAAGTGTTGTTTTTATTATACAAGAACCTTGAAGTATATTTCAGCAGTTTAAGCTTTGATGTCTACAATATATTATCATGGACAATCTTGTTTTGCCCAAATCTTCATTTTGGATCATAAAACACCCCCAAACTAGTTTTCTAGATGGAATTTCTAAGAACATTTTTGAACTGGAGCATTAAGCCCATTGATAACAGGCTTACCTTGTTTTTGTTTTACACCAGCATTTTTCTCACCTGTTAACAGACCTGCTAATTCCATTTTGTGACACGGCTCCTCCTTGGGAAAGTTTATCAACCCTTTAAGTAGATGAAACAGTGGCAGTTCCCAATTCCCTTTTCTCAGTGGTTTCACAGCAAATTTTCAGAAAGCTTAAATTCATGAAAGCTGATTACTGGGCTGAAGATGAGAATTTTTATGCATAAATTAAGTCATTAGTTAAATGATGTTTTCCTTAACGAAAAACATTCATATGGGACCTCTTAGCATGTGCTCTCCACAACAATGTGTATGTCCCTCACCATTATCTCAGGCATTATCTCATAGGAGCTTAAGAACAAACGGAGAAGAAATAAAAGCAGAATGCAGGCCACCCAGCCAACTGTAATTTGCCTGCCAAGTATATAAGATGGCATGGCGGCTGATTCCCTGAATCTTGTGCCTGTATCACCTTGGAGACACTCTCCCAGCCATCAAGCGATGGGATTCTGTGCAACAAACCTAGCTGAACACAAAGATGGAGCTACTCGTGCTGGAAGAATGAGCAAGAGAAGGCAGCAGCTCAAGGGACAAGAAAAGGTGACATACTGGACACAGGTGTCTCTGTTAGAGGAAAGAGGGTGCAGGTAGCAACTCCACGGATGGGAAGGACAAGCAGGTGACTGGACATTTACTTGGAGACCACCTTCTACCTTTAACCAGTGGCCAGGCTCAAAGCAGGAGAGAGTATCTTGAGTGGGGTGAGAATACCATACCATGAGTGCGTTTTCTCAGAATTATGTTTTCATCCACCAGGTGGATGGGGGCGGGGGGGACTGCTTGACTATTAAACCAATTACTTCTAAAATGTAAGTTGCTTTTTTGCACCCTCGATTTGCAAATTTTAAAATTCATTCCTACTTCCTGTGGGAGCTCATCTGGGATTTCACAAATTCCTCACGGTGCATACATTTGCACATAAACCAATTCCAAACCCTGGACTAGAATCTGGAATAAAGTCATCTCCAGGCAGGGCCCAGGATCAGTGAGAGGCAAGGAACAAGAGGCTGAGAAGTGATGAGAATAGATGACAGGGACCCTCAGAAGGCATCGCGGATATTAGAAATGGGGATGATTTATAATGAGACTTTGAAAGAGAACTCCAGATGCTTGAAAAGCCCAAATCAGGTCCATGTTGCACTTTTCTCTCTCTCCCTGAGCAAACTCCTCCATTCTCATTATTCAGTAAGACCCTCAAAAAGTCAATGACCTCTAAATCTGTCTGCCCCATATCTTACCCATATCTGCCCCAGAGCTCTCTCTATCCCCCAAAGTCTTTTATCTCCTTTTTGGATCCAGATTTTTGCTAAACTAATAACTCTTCTCTCTAACTATCCTCTGCCTTGCAAATGAAAGCTCTTTCCATTTTAAGAACTATTATGGCCTTGCATTTATATCTGAGATTAAAAATAACCTTCACCAAGCTGCCTGGAAGATGTGGTTTTCTGAGAACCTGCAGGCCTTGAGAATGCAAATCAGAAAAGGATTCAATTGCCACCAATACTTCTAGAGAAAACTGCCATTTGCATCTGCACGCCAGATCCCACAAATTAATCAATGGCTCATTCAAAGCAGAACCTAGGCACAGATGGAAAGTTCACATGGAGGTGGATTTGGAAAGAAGAGTGAAAAGGACACAGCTCTGGAAATTGGGATGAATGAGACCAAGTCCCTGTCAGAAGAGAAGGGAGCAGTGCATTCCTCCATGTCTAACCCCAACCTGACTTTGAACTGTCTTCCTGACATCCCTTTAAGTTCAATGGGTGTCATTTGTAACAGCTAACCCTCCATCCAGGGCTTCCCTAGGGGCTCAGTGGTAAAGAATCTGCCTGCCAATGCAGGAGATGCAAGTTTGATCCCTGGGTCAGGAAGATCCCCTGGAGAAGGACATGGCAATCCATTCCAGTATTCTTGCCTGGGAAATCCCATGGACAGAGGGGGCTGGCGGGCTACAGTCCATGGAATCACAAAAGAGTCGGACATGACTTAGCAACTAAACAACAATAACAACCCTCTCACCCACTTTTGTTGAGGAGGGGGAAGATTGGAAGGGTTAGCAGTTTCAAAAGACACCTATTGAACTAAGGCAACGTTATCAATACAGTTCAAACTTTCATTAACTGCATCCTTTTTAACAATGTCATTGTTGCCAGGGACACATTGTCAGGCCTGGAACAAACAGAAGTCATTTTTCTGGGAACATGTCAGTGTACTGTGATAGCAATAACTCACCACAGGCGCAACGTAGAAACAAAGTCTGGTTTTCTCTTGCTTCAGAAGGGTTTTCCTGAAGTCACTTCTGCCTGATCTCAGGTGGCCTCCGCCTGCAACAGCTGGAATCAGGGTTTCAGTTTCCAGCCAGAGACTGAGTCTGGGCGGTGGGAGCACTGAATCCTAGCCACTAGACCACCAGGGACCAGTGGCAAGGCCCTGCTAGCCCATCAGCTGTGTAGAAATGCATTTCCATATAGAGACAAAAAGCAGCGAAGCAAGTAAAATGTTTACTTGCAGGTAAAAAAAGAATATGCATGGATAGACACATGGGCAGGCTCAGGGAGAGAGTCACCCCCCCATGGTAGTTTGAATCACTTTTATGAGGCATTTCTTCCAGGTTTCCTTTGGCCAATCATCTTGCTGGCCTGGTCCTGAGTTCGTATTTGATGTCTCTCAGGATCCTCATGTGTACATCCACATCTTTTAGCCAAGACGGATTGTAGTGAAGAGGCCTATGGGTAGTTGACATTACTTACTATGAGGTGACACCCCCTTTCTCTTTACCTCCAAGGAGCCTTGCTGCACATGTGTAGTCAGGAAGGTCTCCTTAACTTTAAAAATGAGGAATATGTGGTTGGTAGGGTTAATGGCAGCCTCCAAGGGGGACCTTTTAGGACTACTGCTGCCATTTCCCCTGTCCCTGTGGTGAACCCCTGCTGACTAGCACCTCACAGGAGACATTCCAACACTAGCAGGAAGAGATGAGCACAAGTCCTTCTACTCCATCATCTTGAATCAGAAGCCTAGACTGGAACTTATGTCATCATTATTCCTGACTCTCAGTTCTTTGGACTCAGACAGGAATTACACCGCCATATTTGCTTGGTCTCTAGCTTGCAAGTAGAAGATTGTGGGACTCTTCAGCCTGCATAATCATGTGAGCCAATTCCTCTTCATAAATCTCTATGTTTAAAAAAATGAGGATTGTTTGGCCTTTTATGTCTTATTTATGCAGGACCCAGCCTCCTCCAGAGAAGGCAATGGCACCCCACTCCAGTACTCTTGCCTGGAAAATCCCATGGATGGAGGAGCCTTGTAGGCTTCAGTCCATGGGGTCACTAAGAGTTGGACACGACTGAGCGACTTCACTTTCACTTTTCACTTTCATGCATTGGAGAAGGACATGGCAACCCACTCCAGTGTTCTTGCCTGGAGAATCCCAGGGTCGGGGGAGCCTGGTGGGCTGCTGTCTATAGGGTCGCACAGAGTTGGACACGACTGAAGCAACTTAGCAGCGACAGCAGGAGCAGCCTCCTCCATCATTTTGCTTTTAGGGAGTTTCTGCTATTATAGAGTTTCTCTCCACAGGGGAGAAAGTCTTCAGCCTGGGGCTTAACTATCTCCTGCCTCAAATTCCCCCTGAAAGATAAAAACCCCAGGAAATCTTTATTGGGAAGATGAAGGACAAAGGTCTGTCTTCTCTAGCTTCTTCTGGCTTGTAGACCTACCTAGTTGGGGTCACAAAGCTCTCGCCCTGTCTTAAGAGGCCCAGGATGACTTCTGTTATTATTCCAGCAGGATCTTTTCCAAGGGGTGGCCAAATCTCTGCATCACCATCAGCTGATCTGGGAAATCACTGTGTCCTTAGAAAGAACAAACTAGACAAGTAGAATAAGAAAGCAGAGGCCAAAGATCAGTAAAAGAATTACTGTAACCAGGAGCCCAAGCAGGAGTGAGAACCAGGTTACATTTCATAGCAATTTTGATCCTGATCCAAGTAGAATAAGCACTTGGGTTACCCTATCCAAAGGAATGGAACCATTTGGCATGTATATGTACAGTTTTTATGCCCTCTTCTATTAGCCCAGTATGATTAATGTAGATATAAAGACCCTAGCTAGAAGTAGTTGGACAACCTGAATGTTATTAGACAAAATAGATGTCATTTCTTTTCAGGAGAATAAGTCTGAAACCCAGTCTGGATCTGGTGCTTTGGGGAGACTTGTAGCCAGGTAGCCAGTTGTCTAGTTTTATCTAAGTAGGTTTGACCTTTTGATGTGCTATTAACACAGAGAAAACAGGTGCTATTTGTCACTACACATGTGTTTCCTTTTCTAACTAACATATGATTCAAAGCAATGTCACTGTCTAAAAATATAATAGTCACAAGAGGAGACCTTTAAAAGGTAAGGTTGTAGTCACCAGTTGCTGGCAGACATTGTTTTGAGAGTGACTGGTGGCATCTCAAGTCTAATACATCTCAGAAAACTCAAGCTCTTAGCGATACAAGAACTTGTCCAAAATCACAACCATAGTGTCACCTAATTATTTCCTTGACTATTGGAACCACAGCTACTCCATTTTAACTTTTAATTGTAATTTTCTCCTTAATAGCCAAAGCAGATGTCACCATCAATGATGTTAGTGTTTCTCTAGGTATGAGAAGATGCAAGAATTGGGACTCATATAATCTTCTCCTTAAAATATCTAACTATCTAAAGGCCTGTTCTGCCAGTTTTTTCCAGAGCACAGAGTTCTTCATTCCGATCTCCACCCTGAACTCCTTTTAGGGTATGTTGAAGGTCAGCAGCTGCAGTGACCATGATTTAACCTTTGGAGAGGTAGATGGCAAGCGCCAGTTTCCAGCTGGCTGACCCCTGAAAGTGAAAGTGAAAGTGAGGTCACTCAGTCGTGCTCGACTCTTTGGACCCCGTGGACTGTAGCCCACCAGGCTCCTCTGTCCATGGGATTCTCCAGGCAAGAATACTGGAGTGGGTTGCCATTTCCTTCTCCAGGGGATCTTCCCAACCCTGGGATCAAACCCAGGTCTCCCGCATTGCAGGCAGACACTTTAACCTCTGAGCCACCCCTTCAGGGTCATAAATATGACCATGATTTGGGGCCCATTTCATGATCATTTTGTCCCAAAGTGCTAGGAATACTCATTCTCAGGTCTGGGGAAGATTTCGCTAATAAAATACTCCATGTGGTGTTACTGGACTAGGCCTTGAAAGTAGCACAAGTCTGGACCACCTACCTTATAAGCCTCTTATGGTCCAGGAAAATATTCCCTCTTGTTGCTTCTCCCCATATCTAGTTACACTGTTATAATTCTTGATCTCATATGGAACTACACATCATCATTTTATCAGAGGCTCAGTCACACATTTGGTAATGTAAGAAACAGCAAATTTCTGAAACAGGCAGCATAGAAAATAATATAACTAGCAGTACTATTAAGGTCATAAAGAAGAATTTAAGTCAAGAACTTCCATTAGGTATAGCGCAGCATATCCCCAGTACAACCTGACTTAGTCTGTTCTGTACTAGTCCTATCTTTAAGGAAAATTCTGTATTGGCATTGCCCATAGGCACCCAGCTTACCTTCCTAATGTTACTAGACCGATAATCTTTAGTATGATTTAATTGTTTCCAACACAGAGGAGCTTTTAAACTTAAATTACCATAGCCTGGTGTTAACTACATAAATTCATCCCCTAATTGTGCAAGGTTTAATATTTTGGCTAAAATTTTGCCTGTTACTCGGATTGAAATGGAGTGAAAAAGGAAAACTCATAGTAATGGTCAAGGTCAGAGCAGGTATTATTAATGGGATGGGTGAGGGGATCCCACCTAGTAATATCAATAGTGACCTAAAAAGGACTATAATTTTTTTTTAATTAAATTTCCTTGAGGCCAATGAGTTAGAGCCTAGGAGTGGGGAATTCCCCCAAGGTAACCCAGAAGTACTACTCACAGGTAACTGGCTACAAACCCAACAACTGGACTGATTTTTTAAACTAACATAGGGTCAAAGTGAAAGTCGCTCAGTCATGTCTGACTCTTTCTGATACCATGGACCGTATAGTCCATGGGAACTCTCCAGCCAGAATACTGGAGTGGGTAGCCTTTCCCTTCTCCAGGGGATCTTCCCAACCCAGGGATTGAACACAGGTCTCCCACATTGCAGGCAGATTCTTTACCAGCTGAGCCAACAGGGAAGCCCAAGAATACTGGAGTGGGGAGCCTATCCCTTCTCCAGTGGATCTTCCAGATGCAGGAATCAAACCTAGGTTTCCTGCATTTCAGGCAGATTCTTTACCAACTGAGCTATCAGGGAAGCCAGACATAGGATCATGCCTATGATAGAAAAACATTTCATTCATTCACAAAGGTCCAAGAAGCCAAGAAAACATTATAAATGATCATATGAGTCAGGTCAAGGACCTTGGCCAAGCTGTCTACTTCCAATGTCATCTTCTCATCCTGGTGTGAGTGTCATCTCTCCTCTGAGCATTGTTTAAATGTGATTTTGAGGTCAGCCATCTTCTCTTTAGGCCAGTCCAATGCATGGGGACTTTTGTGAGTGGAAATTAATCCAAGAGTCGATTCCTGTCAGTTTCACTGTGCATGAGCTAGTTCGGAGTACCTGATAAGGGTCCTGCAGTCCAGGTTGAAGATAGTCCATTCAGTTCAGTTCAGTTCAGTTCAGTCACTCAGTCATGTCCAACTCTTTGCAACCCCATGAACTGCAGCACACCAGGCCTCCCTGTCCATCACCAACTCCCAGAATCCACCCAAAACCATGTCCATTGAGTCGGTGATGCCATCCAACCACCTCATCCTCTGTCATCCCCTTCTCCTCCTGCCCTCAATCTTTCCCAGCATCAAGGTCTTTTCAAATGAGTTGGCTCTTCATATCAGGTGGCCAAAGTATTTGAGTTTCAGCTACAATATCAGTCCTGCCAATGAACACCCAGGACTGATTTGCTTTAGGATGGACTGGTTGGATCTCCTCACAGTCCAGGGGACTCTCAAGAGTCTTCTCCAACACCACAGTTCAAAAGCATTAATTCTTCAGCGCTCAGCTTTCTTTATAATCCAACTCTCACATCCATACATGACCACTGGAAAAACCATAGCCTTGACTAGACGGACCTTTGTTGACAAAGTAATGTCTCTGCTTTTTAATATGCTGTCTAGGTTGGTCATAACTTTCCTTTCAAGGAGTAAGCATCTTTGAATTTCATGGCTGCAATCACCATCCGTGGTGATTTTGGAGCCCCCAGAAGTAAAGTCTGCCACTGTTTACACTGTTTCCCCATCTATTTGCCATGAAGTGATGGGACCGGATGCCATGAACTTAGTTTTCTGAATGTTGAGCTTTAAGCCAACTTTTTCACTCTCCTCTTTCACTTTCATCAAGAGGCTCTTTAGTTCTTCTTTGCTTTCTCCCATAAAGTTGATGTCATCTGCATATCTGAGGTTATTGATATTTCTCCCAGCAATCTTGATTACAGTTTGTGCTTCTTCCAGTCCAGCGTTTCTCATGAGGTACTCTGCATATTTGTTAAATAAGCACGGTGACAATATACAGCCTTGATGTACTGCTTTTCCTATTTGGAACCAGTCTATTGTTCCATGTACAATTCTAACTGTTGCTTCCTGACTTGCATATAGGTTTCTCAGGAGGTAGGTCAAGTGGTCTGGTATTCCCATCTCTTTCAGAATTTTTCAGAGTTGGTTGTGGTCCACACAGTCAAAGGCTTTGGCATAGTCAATAAAGCAAAAGTAAATATTTTTCTGGAACTCTCTTGCTTTTTCAATGATCCAGTGGATGCTGGCAATTTGATCTTTGGTTCCTCTGCCTTTTCTAAATCCAGCTTGAACATCTGGAAGCTCACGGTTCACATACTGTTGAACCCTGGCTTGAAGAATTTTGAGCATTACTTTACTAGCATGTGAGATGAGAGCAATTGTTCAATAGTTTGAGCATTCTTTGGCATTGCCTTTCTTTGGGATTGGAATGAAAACGGACCTTTTCCAGTCCTGTGGCCACTGCTGAGTTTTCCAAATTTGCTGGCATGTTGAGTGCAGCACTATCACAGCATCATCTTTTAGGATTTGAAATAGCTCAACTGGAATTCCATCACCTCCACTAGCTTTGCTCATAGTGATGCTTCCTAAGGCCAACTTGACTTCGCATTCCAGGACATCTGGCTCTAGGTGAGTGATCACACCATTATGATTACCTGGGTTGTAAAGATCTTTTTTGCATAGTTCTGTGTATTCTTGCCACCTCTTCTTAATATCTTCTGCTTCTGTTACGTCCATACCATATTTGTCCTTTATTGTGCCCATCTTTGCATGAAATATTACTTTGGTATCTCTAATTTTCTTAAAGATATCCCTAGTCTTTCCCATTCTATTGTTTTCTTCTATTTCATTGCATTAATTGCTGAGGAAGGCTTTCTTACCTCTCCTTGCTATGCTTTGGAATTCTGCATTTAAATGGGTATATCTTTCCTTTTCTCCTTTGTCTTTTGCTTCTCTTCTATTCACAGCTATTTGTAAGGCCTCCTCAGACAACCATTTTGCCTTTTTGCATTTCTTTTCCTTGGGGATAGTCTTGATCCCTGCCTCCTGTACAGTGTCACAAACCTCTATCCATAGTCTTCAGGGACTCTATCAGATCAAATCCTTGAATCTATTTGTCACTTCCACTGTATAATCATCAGGGATTTGATTTAGGTCATACCTGAATGGTCTCGTGGCTTTCCCTGCTTTCTTCAATTTAAGTCTGAATTTGGCAATAAGGAGTTCATGGTCTCTGCCATAGCCAGCTCCTGGTCTTGTTTTTGCTGACTGTATAGAACTTCTCCATCTGTGGCTGCAAAGAATATAATCAATCTGATTTCGGTGTTGACCATCTGGTGACGTCCACGTATAGAGTCTTCTCTTGTGTTGTTGGAAGAGGGTGTTTGCTATGACCAGTGCGTTCTCTTTGCAGAACTCTACTAGCCTTTGCCCTACTTCATTCTGTATTCCAAGGCCAAATTTGCCTGTTATTCCAGGTGTTTCTTGACTTCCTACTTTTGCATTCCAGTCCCCTACAATGAAAAGCACATCTTTTGGGGGGTGTTAGTTCTAAACGGTCTTGTAGGTCTTCATAGAACCATTCAACTTCAGCTTCTTCAGCGTTACTGGTTGGGACATAGACTTGGATTACCATGATATTGAATGGTTTGCCTTGGAAAACGAACAGAGATCATTCTGTCGTTTTTGAGATTGCATCCAAGTACTACATTTGGGACTCTTTAGTTGACTATAATGGCTACTCCATTTCTTCTAAGGGATTCCTGCCCACAGTAGTAGATATAATGGTTATCTGAGTTAAATTCACCTATTCCAGTCCATCTTAGTTTGCTGATTCTTAGAATGTCAATGTTCACTCTTGCCATCTCCTGTTTGACGACTTCCAATTTGCCTTGATTCATGGACCTAACATTCCAGGTTCCTATGCAATATTGCTCTTTACAGCATCAGGCCTTGCTTCTATCACCAGTCCCATCCACAATTGGGTGTTGTTTCCGCTTTGGCTCTGTCTCTTCATTCTTTCTGGAGTTATTTCTCCGCTGATCTCCAATAGCATATTGGGCACCTATCAACCTGGGGAGTTCATCTTTCAGTGTCCTATCTTTTTGCCTTTTCATACTATTCATGGGGTTCTCAAGGCAAGAATACTGAAGTGGCTTGCCATTCCCTTCTCCAGTGGATCACGTTTTGTCAGAACTCTCCACCATGACCCATCCATCTTGAGTGGCCTTACATGGCATGGCTCATAGTTTCACTGAGTTAGACAAGGCTGTGGTTCATGTGATCAGATTGGTTAATTTTCTGTAATTGTGGTTTTCAGTCTGTCTGCCCTCTGATGGAGATGGATAAGAGGCTTATGGAAGCTTCCTGATGGGAGAGACTGACTGAGGGGAAAACTGGATCTTGTTCTGATGGGCATGGCCATGCTCAGTAAATCTTTAATCCAATTTTCTGTTGATGGGTGGAGCTGTGTTCTCTCACTGCTATTTTCTGGGGCCAAACTATGGTGGAGGTAATGAAGATAATGCTGACCTCCCTCAAAAGATCCCATGCATGTACTGCTGCACTCAGTACCCCCAACCCTGCAGCAGGCCACCACAACCCACGCCTCCACCGGAGACTCCCAGACACCCACAGGCCAGTCTGGGACAGTCTCCTTTGGGGTCACTGCTCTTTTCTCCTGGGTCCTGGTGCACAAAGTTCTGTTGTGCCCTCCAAGAGTTTATTTCCCAGTCCTGTGTATGTTCTGGTGGCTCTATGGTGGGGTTAATGGTGACCTCCTCCAAGAGGGATTTTTTTTTTAACTTTTTTTTTTTAACTTTACAGTATTGTATTGGTTTTGCCATATATCAAAATGAATCTGCCACAGGTATACATGTGTTCCCCATCCTGAACCCTCCTCCCTCCTCCCTCCCCATACCATCCCTCTGGGTCGTCCCAGTGCACCAGCCCCAAGCATCCAGTATCGTGCATCAAACCTGCACTGGCAACTCGTTTCATATATGATATTATACATATTTCATTTTTTTAAATTTTATTTTATTTTTAAACTTTACATAATTGTATTAGTTTTGCCAAATATCAAAATGAATCCGCCACAGGTATACATGTGTTCCCCATCCTGAACCCTCCTCCCTCCTCCCTCCCCATACCATCCCTCTGGGTCGTCCCAGTGCACCAGCCCCAAGCATCCAGTATCGTGCATCGAACCTGGACTGGAAACTCGTTTCATACATGATATTTTACATGTTTCAATGCCATTCTCCCAAATCTTCCCACCCTCTCCCTCTCCCACAGAGTCCATAAGACTGTTCTATACATCAGTGTTTCTTTTGCTGTCTCGTACACAGGGTTATTGTTACCATCTTTCTAAATTCCATATATATGCGTTAGTATACTGTATTGGTGTTTTTCTTTCTGGCTTACTTCACTCTGTATAATAGGCTCCAGTTTCATCATAATCAAGTCTGCTGTACCCAGAGCCCCTGTCCCTGCGGCAGGCCACCACCAACCTGTACCTCCACAGGAGATGCTCAAACACAGTTCTGTCTCAGTCTCTGTGGAGTCCCTGGGTCCTGGTGAGCACAAGGTATGTTTGAGCCCTCTGAGCATCTCCGGCAGGAATGGAGTTTGATTCTAAACGTGAATTCGCCCCTCCTACCATCTTGCTGGGCCTTCTCCTTTGCCCCTGGACATGGGGTATCTCCTCACAGCCGCTCCAGTGCCTACCATCTTACTGTGGTTTCTCTGACCTTGGACATGGGGTATCTCCGCACGGCCAGTCCAGCAAAGCGTAGTCGCTGCTCCTGACCTTGGACTTACTGTATAGCACATGTAACTCTGCTCAGCGTCATGTGGCAGCCTGGATGGGAGGGGAGTTTGGGGGAGAATATATACATGTGTGTGTATGGCTGGGTCCTTTCGCTGTACACCTGAAACTATCAAAACATTGTTCGTTAATCAGCTATACCCCAAGACAAAATAAAAAAGTTTAAAAAAAAAATTTCATGGCTCACTCTTAAAAAGGTAAATAGGTGCAATTTTCCTTTAAGAAAATCTTTACTTTGTAATATACCATTAATACTTTGATGATTTTTATCAAAAATCTTGATAATTTTTCCCTTCAGTAAACACTGATAAATATTCTGGGGCTACCAAACCACTGTGAAGTAGCTACAATTTATCTACAAATACTGTATTTTTTTTCACTTGAATATAGTATCTGTACATTTTAAGAAAACATGGTATAAAAAAATCATGTAAAGGAAAGCCTCAAAGAACTATGTCACCAACTTCTGAATGGACATGACCAAAGACCACAGGAGATAGAAGCGTTTCTAAACATGATGCAAACGTAAGTGAAGTAGCACAAAACATCTAGGCACTCATACCTACTACGTCTCTATTTTCATCCGTAACGTATCATTCATTCTACATAGCTTTTTCTTTTGGGAAGAGTAATCTAAGTACATTAGCCAGAGCAACAGCAATCTCTTCTGGGGCCACAGAATGTAGATAACAACCCCCACAAAAAATTTTTTCTTTAAATCAATAAATAAAATGCAAGTGCAGGGCACAAGGCGAATAGCGTCAAACACCCAGACAGATGGGGGAGACTGAGGCTCCAGGGAGAGAGCGAAGTGATCTTAAAGCAGGGCAGTAAATGAAGATAGCAAACGGCCTCTTGGATCTGACTGATTTATGCTCCCAGAGAAAGGCAATTAAGCAACTCTTCAGGGAGAGTCATGTTACAAGAGTCCCAGAGCTCACTGGTATCTCATTCCATCTTCATGGTAACATTTCTTACCCTCAGTCACAGAGTAAGTTTGGTTCTACTCCTCCCACCACAAACCTTGAAAATCTGGCACCGAAATAACCTCCCTGCTTCCTCCTTCACGACCCAAAGCCTTGGCGCTTGCTTCCCAGAGCTGAACTGTTCCATAACTTTCTGGGCCACTTTCTGACGCAAATCCGTGTGATGACACCCCCAGCCCACATCTAAAGCATGACTTTATCTCTTGCCTTCTTCCGGCCTTCCCTCCTTGTCTCCTATTTCCTTCCTACTCTTTTTCCTTCAACAAATCACTTAACCAAGAGCCTCACATGTGGCCAGGCACAATTTCCTTAATTTAGAAAATAAGACTTTACCACGTTCAATTTTAAAGTAAGAGGTACCCATTTCCAGGACTGTAGCTAGAAATACAGAGAGTCAGAACCCAGCTTCAGCTGGATATTTCTGCCCACCCACCTAAGGAGAAAGGAAAAAATCCAGGTTTGTTTTTTGTTTCATTGCCCATCCTGGGTAGAGTCTTGGGCATGAAGAAGACAGCAGGCACCCCCAGGGGCAGATACATAAGCAACACCCTACTTCCTGTATCTGCCAAGCACCTGGAGTAAAGCTTTAAAAGTTCATTCCTGGGATTCCCTCGTGCTCCAGTGGTTGAGACTCCACCTTGCAATGTAGGAGACTCGGGTTCAATCCCTGGTCAGGGAACTAAGATCCCACATGCCATGGAGTGACAAAGCCCTCAAGCCACAGCCAGAGTTCCTGCGCCACAACAAAAGATCCTGCATGCTACACCTAAGACCTATGCAGCCAAATAAAGATTCAAAAAAAAAAAAAAAAAAAAAACTTCATTCCTATTTGAACCCGAAGAAAGGTGAATTCTGCTTCACTACTCCCTGCCTCTCCCCACACCACTCTGTTTTTATATTTATTTATTTTAATTGGAGTATAATTACTTTACAATATTGTGAGGGTTTTTGCCATACATCAATCTGAATTGCCCACGGGTACACACGTGTCCCCTTCCTCTTGAAACCCTTTCCCATTCCCTCCCTTCCCGTTCCCTCCCCACCGCTTCCCTCCAGGCTGTCACAGAGCACAGGGTTTGGGTGCCCTGTGTCATACATCAGACTTACACTGGTCATCTGTTTTACATATGGTAATGTACATGTTTCAACGCTATTCTCTCAAATCATCCCACCCTCTCCTTCTCCCACTGAGTCCAAAAGCCTGTTTTCCGTGTTTCCTTTGCTGCCCCTACACCACTCTCGAGCCACGCTTCTCCTCTCTGGAGGTGGAGCTCAGCTAAAGGCTTCTCCAGCTTCACATTCCCCCAGGCCCTACACTGATGCGGAAGGAACACGACACTTTGTCTTGTCTTACTGACTCATCCTCATTTCCTGCTGCACTCGTTCCTGACGACTCCACTCCATTCAAACAGACATCCCAACACCTCTTCTCCTGCACAAAACATGCCTCTTGCATTGCCATCATCTCCAAAACAGCAACAAAAAAACAAAACCATCTGACCCCAGATCATTCTCTCTCTCCTTCAGAAACAACTATTAATATCCCAGTCATTTTTGACTGCTTCACATAGTCATTATAATCATATATAAACATCCTGTACAATTAAAAAAAAAAATGATGTGCACTCACAGTTTTTAGTCCTTGTCCCTGGCCTGGTCCACTGTGTTCCAGGAAGCAGGCTCCTCTAGCCACAAGGAGAGAAACTTGGATTTCATCATCTCCTCGGTGTCCTTAGGAAGCCCACGAAGATTTCTGGCGGTGGTTTCTGCATTTGGGCAGGCCATACATTGACGTATTGGGAAGCATGTTGGCTGGGTTGGGAGCTACAGAGGTGTGACCTGAGCCCTTCCTTCGGGGCTCACATGCCCCAGCTTATCCTGCCAACACAGGCTGGAAAGACTGTTTATTTCTCTTTCCCCATGTAAATGCCAGTAGTCATCAGTCCAGGTCTTTCTAGCTTTCTCCCACTCTTCTCTCGTCTCCCATCCCCTCCCTCCTTCCAGAAATTTCTAGGTGAGAGAAAAACCATCTGGGAAAACCATGGGCTTTCCAAGGAACCCTGGTGCAGAAAGCTCCCCACTCAGCCGCCTCTCAGTTCTAGGAAGAGGACTTATGGGGTGACTCGGTAGAATTTTGAAAGCCCACGTCCCTCAAAATCATCTTGTACCACGTTTCTTCAATGAGCTGGATTCTTCAAGGGACCCTGGGAAGTGATGTTCTCTTGCCCCATCACCGCCTGTGGTTTTACAGTCAAAACAGTCCTTTTAAAACTTTGAGCAACCTTCCAGGTGGAGCCCGTGGCTTTCCAGACAAGTCAGGAATTAAAATAGCATCCATTCAGTTCAGCCACTCAGTTGGTTCCGACTCTGCGACCCCATGGACTGCAGCACGTCAGGTTTCCCTGTCCATCACCAACTCCTGGAGCATACTCACACTCATGTCCATCAAGTCGGTGATGCCATCCAATCATCTCATCCTATGTTGTTCCCTTCTCCTCCTTCCTTCAATCTTTCCCAGGATCAGGGTCTTTTCAAATGAGTCAGCTCTTTGCATGAGGTGGCCAAAGTATTGGAGTTTCAGCTTCAACATCAGTCTTTTCAGTGAATATCCAGGACTGATTTCCTTTAGGATGGACTGGTTGGATCTCCTTGCAATCCAAGGGACTCTCAAGAGTCTTCTCCAACACCACAGTTCAAAATCACCAATTCTTTGGTGCTCAGATTTCTTTGTAGTCCAACTCTCACATCCATAAATGACCACTGGAAAAACCATAGCCTTGACTAGATGGACCTTTGCTGGCAAAGTAACGTCTCGGCTTTTTAATATGCTCCCTAGGTTGGTCATAGCCTTTCTTCCAAGGAGCAAGCATCTTTTAATTTCATGGCTGCAATCACCATCTGCAGTGATTTTGGAGCCCAAAAAAATAAAGTCTGACACTGTTTCCACTGTTTCCCCATCTATTTCCCATGAAGTGATGGGATCAGATGCCATGATCTTCGTTTTCTGAATGTTGAACTTTAAGCCAACTTTTTCACTCTCCTCTTTCACTTTCATTAAGAGGCTCTTTAGTTCTTCTTCACTTTCTGCCATAAGGGTGGTGTCATCTGCATATCTGAGGTTATTGATATTTCTCCCAGCAATCTTGATTCCAACTTGTGCTTCATCCAGTCCAGCGTTTCTCATGATGTACTCTGCATATAAGTTAAATAAGCAGGGTAACAATATACAGCCTTGACGTACCCCGTTCCCAATTTGAAACCAGTCTGTTTTCCCATGTCCAGTCGAACTGTTGCTTCTTGACCTACATACAGATTTCCCAGGAGGCAGAAAAGGTGGTCTGGTATTCCCATATCTTTTAGAATTTTCCACAGTTTGCTGTGATCCATACAGTCTAAGGCTTTAGTGTAATCAATGAAGCAGAAGTAGATGTTCTTCTGGAATTTCCTTGCTTTTTCTATGATCCAGAAGATGTTGGCAACTTGATCTTTGGTTCCTCTGCCTTTTCTAAATCCAGCTGGAACATCTGGAAGTTCTCAGTTCATGTACTGTTGAAGCCTCACTTGGAGAATTTTGAGCATTACTTTACTACCATCTGAGATGAGTGCAATTGTGCAGTAGCTTGAGCATTCTTTGGCATTGCCTTTCTTTGGGATTGGAATGAAAATTAACCTTTTCCAGTCCCATGGCCACTGCTGAGTATTCCAAATTTACTGGCATATTGAGTGCAGCACTTTCACAGCATCATCTTTTAGGATTTGAAATAGCTCAGCTGGAATTCCTTTACCTCCACTAGCTTTGTTCATAGTGATTCTTCCTAAGACCCACTTGATTTCCAATTCCAGGATGTCTGGCTCTAAGTGAGTGATTACACCATCGTGATTATCTGGGTCATGAACATCTTTTTTGTATAGTTCTTGTGTGTATTCTTGCCACCTCTTCTTAATATCTTCTGCTTCTGTTAGGTCCATACCATTGCTGTCCTTTATTGAGCCCATCTTTGCTTGAAATGTTCCCTTGATAGCTCTAATTTTCTTGAAGAGATTTCTAGTCTTTCCCATTCTATTGTTTTCCTCTATCTTTTTGCATTTATCACTGAAGAAGGCTTTTTTATCTCTCCTTGCTATTCTTTGAAACTCTGCATTCAAATGGGTATATTTTTCTATTTCTGCTTTGCCTTTCACTTCTCTTCTTTTCACAGCTATTTGTAAGGAGGCCTCCTCAGACAACCATTTTGCCTTTTTGCATTTCTTTTCCTTGGGGATGGTTTTGATCCCTGCCTCCTGTACAATGTCACAAATCTCCATCCATAGTTCTTCAGGCACTCTGTCTATCAGATCTAATCCCTTGAATCTGTTTGTCATTTCCACTGTATAGTTGTAAGAGATTTTATTTAAGTCATACCTGAATGGTCTAGTGGTTTTCCCTACTTTCTTCAATTTAAGTCTGAATTTGGCAATAAGGAGTTCATGATCTGAGCCACAGTCAGCTCCCGGTCTTGTTTTTGCTGACTGTATAGAATTCCTCCATCTTTGGCCACAAAGAATATAATCAATCTGATTTTGGTATTGGCCATCGGGTGATGTCCATGTGTAGAGTCTCATCTTATGTTGTTGGAAGAGGGTGTTTGCTATGCCCAGTGCGTTCTCTTGGCCAAACTCTATTAGCATAACCTTCAGTGAAAAGAAAAGCTCAGTCCTATTGTCATCAAAACCAGTATCTCCCACCTAATTTAAATTGGGTCCTCTCTCCAGCTGGGCCTGAGCCCCACAGCTGCTTGCCCCAGGGATGCAGAAGAGAGGGGTGAAATCTCTAATTCAGCCCCATTTCCCACCAGCTCAGCTGCCCCTCATTCCTGGGAGGAGCCAGGGAAAAAGGAATAGTATCCCTGGGTTCCTTATCTGCAGATTCAAGCAAACTCAGATGGGAAATATTCGAGGAAAAAATTTCCAGGAAGTTCCAAAAACCAAAACTCGAATTTGCTAGGCTGGGTCAGAAAGATTCCCCGGAGGACGAAATGGCAACTCTCTCCAGTATTCTTGCCTGGGAAATCCCATAGACAGAGGAGCCTGGTGGACTACAGTCCATGGGAATGCAAAGAGTTGAGCACAACTGAGTGACTGAGCACAGGAAATATTTACAAAGTATTTATATTGTATTACTCTGCCTTTTTATACAAGGGACTTGGGAATCTGCAGATAGCTTGGGGCAAGGTGTTGGGAGTGGGGCAGGAGGCACAGAATCTCAAGACCCGTCAAGTAAGAGTGTTGGAAAGCTTGGATTTAGTCACTTGGTCATGTCAGACTCTGCGACCCCATGGACTGTGGCCCACCAGGCTCTTGATGTCCATAGGATCTCCCATGCAAGAATACTGAGTGGGTTGCCATTTCCTTCTCCAGGGCATCTTCCCAACCCAGGGATTGAACCTGGGTCTTTTCTATTGCAGAGATTCTTTACCATTTGAGCCACCAGAGAAGCCCTTTCGTGGAAAGCATAGGGTATTATTTAACTAGTGCTGGAGCAATCTGACTACTCAGTGCCCAAATATCGACTGTCACGCAGAATAATGCCTTCCCCAACTATAGCCACATTCTAACCTGTGAAACCTGTGAGTACTTTACCTTCCATTGAAAAAAGGACTTTGTGGATGTGATGAAGTTTAGCATCTTCACTTGAGGACTGGCCTGGATTATGCAGGTTGGCTTTATAACAGGGAGGCAGGAGGGTCAGAGTCAGAAAAGAAGATGTGATGATGATAAAGGAGGAAACAGACAGAACAGGCTCTGCCTTGAAAGCAGGAGTCCATCTTGGGCCGGACTGTGGAGTTTGAGCCATATGCCCAGTATCTACGGAAATGACATACCAACTGGAAAACCAGACCCCCCCCCCCAAATGGAAGAGCCCCAGGGCTCATACCTAGACTCTCCAGCCACCTCAAAGAATACCCGAATTATTGTGTAACCAAATAGAATCATGCATTCTATTATGCTTATTGGGGTATGACCACAGGCCTATTAATAACCGTTCACTGTTAACTACCTAGGCTTAAGGCATATGAATCACAGGTTAACTTTGATTGTATCTTTCTTTTTCCTTTGTTTAGACTAGTTTCAGGGAATGTGGGGAGATGGGTTTGGGCACATACACTTAGGGTATATAAGGTTTTCACAAATGCCGGTCGGGGTCCTTAGCTAAGAGGAGACTCTGCCTTGGGCCCGCCGGTGTAATAAACTGCATTCCACTATCTGCATTGTCCTTCTGAGTGGGCTTGTTTCCAGGAACGTGTCACTCCAACAATGGAAGCAGAGGTCAGGTGACATCCTTGCCAGGTGGGAGCTGGGAGCCAAGGAAGGAGAGCAGTCTTAAAAAGTTGGAAAGTTCAAGGACAGAAATTCTCCTCTCGAGCTCCTCAAAGGAACACAGATCTGCTTAAACCTTGATCTTAGCACAGTGAGATCCATGTTGGACATCTGAGCTCTGGAACTATGAGATCATGAATGGGTGCTGTTTTAAAGCACAAGTTTTGGGTAACTTATTACAGCAGCAATAAGAAACTAATGTGCTGACTCACGGGGAACCTCCCAGACTTCCACAGTGGGATACTTGGCATTTACTATATAGCCATGGAGAAGAAAATGGCAACCCACTCCATGGAAAGCCTGGGAAACCCCATAGAGAGAGAAGCCTGGCGTAGTCCATAGGGTCACAGAGTCGGACATGACTGAAGTGACTTAGCACTAACATATAGCCAAGCCACTCAGGGTAATTGTTCCCTTGTGCTGTGTACATCCCCTGCTCAACCAGTACCTGTTTCTCCTACACCCTACTCGCATGACTGACCTTCCCACATACTTGCCCCAGGCCTCAGCTAGTGATTGTTCTTATCAAACGGGCCGTGAAGGGTGTGCCCCTCTGCTAATTTCATTGGTAACCAGTGAGTCAACCTGACTTTGATTTCCCCAAAACTGGCAATTTCTATCCCTCCACCTCCATCCTCCCACTCCCATTCCTTCTACTGCCTCACCCCACCTCCCCACCCTGGAGTATCTGAAGACAGCCTCCCTGTCCACCTGCAGGCCACTGCACACAGTGGGGTGTGGCTCCAATACCTTGCTTCAGACATATGTATGTGTGCTTAGTCGCCCAGTCCTGTCTGATTCTTTGTGACCCCATGGACTGTAGCCTGCCAGGCTCCTTTGTCCATGGGGATTCTCTAGGCAAGAATACTGGAGTGGGTTACCATGTCCTCCTCTAGGGGATCTTCCCAACCTATGGATCAAACCCAGGTCTCCCGCATTGCAGATGGATTCTTCACTGTCTGAGCCACCAGGGAAGTTGAGGCATGTGAGATCCACCGTCCATTAAACCATTGGTGTCTCTGTTGCTGCCTCTGGGCTCTTTCTTCAGTCTTGCAGCTGGCAGTGACCAGGACTTGCAGGCCCGCAGGGTGCAGCCCAACATGTACCTTTCTTGAAAGCAGTCCTTCTCAACCAGGGACAGTTTTTGCCCACCCACCCCCAAGTTGTCATTCATTTGCTCAGTCATGTCCTACTCTTTGCGACCCCATGGACTGTAGCACATCAGCCTTCCCTGTCCTTCACCATCTCCCAGAGTTTGCTCAAACTCATGTCCATTGAGTCAGTGATGCCATCCAACCATCTCATCCTCTGCCATCCCCTTCTCCTCCTGCCTTCAATCTTTCCCAGTATCAGGGTCTTTTCCAATGAATCAGCTCTTCACATCAGGTGGCCAAAGTATTGGAGCTTCAGCATCAGTCCTTCAAATGAATATTCAGGGTTGATTTCCTTTAGGATTGACTGGTTTGATCTCCCTGCAGTCCAAGGGACTCTCAAGAGTCTTCTCCAACACCACAGCTCAAAGGCATCAATTCTTTGGCATTCAGCCTTTTTTCATTGTCCAGCTCTCACATCTGTACATGACTACTGGTAAAACCATAACTTTGACTAGCAAAAGGACCTCTGTCAGCAAAGTAATGTCTCTGCTTTTTAATACGCTGTCTAAGTTTGTCATTGCTTTTCTTCCAAGGAGCAATCGTCTTTCAATATCATGGCTGCAGTCACCATCCACAGTGATTTTGGAGCCCAAGAAAATAAAGTCTGTCACTGGCAGAATAATGCCTTCTCCAACTATAGCCACATTCTAACCTGTGAAACCTGTGAGTACATTACCTTCCACTGATAAAAGGACTTTGTGGACATGATGAAGTTTAGCATCTTCATTTGAGAAGGACTGGCCTGGATTATGCAGGTTGGCTATATAACAGGGAGGCAGGAGGGTCAGAGTCAGAGAAGGAGATGTGATGATGTAATATCACATAGTTTCTATTGTTTCCCCATCTATTTGCCATGAAGCGATGGGACCAGATGCCATGATCTTCATATTTTGAATGTTGAGTTTGAAGCCAGCTTTTTCACTCTCTTTTTTCACCTTCATCAAGAAGTCCTTTAATTCCTCTTCACTTTCTGTCATGAGGGTAGTGTCATCTACATATCTGAGGTTAAGTATTTGATAATGTCTGGAGACATTTTAAATTAACATAACTGGGGGGTGGGGGTTGCAGTGGTTTCTAGTGGATGGAGGCCAGAGATGCAGCTGACCATCCTACCAAGCACAGGACAGGGTCCTACGACAAGTATCAGGTCCAAATAGTCAGTAGTGTCAAGGCTGGGAAGGCCTGATCTAGAGCAAGCAATGGACTTTCTGGTTACTTAGAAATCTCTCTTCTGTCCAACAGACAGCCCCCATGCAAGAGGGTCCTTTCACAACCACTTGAGATTCACTTCTACTGCCTGTGCCTGAGATTCAGACATTACCCTTCTTGGTTCACCAAACATTTCCAATTCAGGCAGCCCCTACTGAAGGATCCTCTCTTTTGTAGCCTGGAGGTAGGGGGTTGTACAGTTCTTGTCATAACTGATGCCATCTTGGGTCCATACAGTTCCTCCAGCCCTTACACTGATCCTACCTAGGACTGTGGAGTAAATCACTTGTCTGTCATCAAGGGCTTTGTAGTTAATAAACATTTTTTAATAATCATTAAGACCAAATGGCCTCAATGTTCTGTTAGTCCCCAGACAATGATGAAGAACTTCACTGATGTGTTCTCAACCCCCAAAGTTAAGAAAGAAAGAAAGATAGTTATTCAGTCATGTCCAACTCTTTGTGACCCCATGGGATGTAGCCCACCAGGCTCCTCTGTCCACGGAATTCTCCAGGCGAGAATATGGAGTGGGTTGCCATTTCCTTTTCCAGGGGATCTTCCCGAGCCAGGAATCGAACCCGGGTCTCACAGATTGCAGGCGGATTCTTTACCAGTTGAGCCACAAGGGAAGCACCCATTCATAAATCTTGGCTTAGGACTACACATGCTGTTTCTTTCCAAGCACATATTCCCATAACCCTTTTAAAAGTGATTTTATTTATATTTGGTTATGCTGGGTCTTTGTTGCTACATGGGCTTTTTTCTAGTTGTGGGGAGCGGGGTCCACTCTCCAGTGGCAGTACACGGGCCTCTCAGCTGCGGTGACTGCTCTTGCTGCAGAGCATGGACCCTGGGGCACTTGGGCCTCAGTAGCTGTGGCACGTGGGCTCTGGAGCACAGGCTCAGTAGTTGTGGCTTGCAGGCTTAGTAGCTCTGCAGAATGTGGGATCTTCTTGGATCAGGGATCAAGCCTGTGACTCCTGCACTGTCAGGCGAGCTCTTTACCACTGAGCCACCAGGAAAGCCCTCCCATGCTCTTTTATATGTTAACTATAAAACTGTCCCAACGGCCCCTCAGGTTTGTAGAGTGCAGCTTCAAATCCCTCTGGATCATTGTCTACCAAGCTCACCTGTAAAAAACTGATCCATTGATGATATGGAGCTGCCTGTTTACATGGTATCAGTCTCAAGATACCTTCTCAGTTCAGTGGGTGCGTTTCACTCCCTCCATCTTCCAACAGAGAGGAATTCAGAATTCTCTCTAGATTACATGGCCACTTATCACCAATTGTATTCCACTTGAATGGTTTAGAAAACCATTCAAGAGCCTCATTTAACATCTTGTTACACTTCTTCCTTAAGACAATTAAGGCATTGTTAGAGCTTAGAGACATTCCTGTTAACTAATTCTGCAGGGAAGTATTGTAAGCAAGCATTTCCATGAGATAATGATTTTCATTTCCTGAATATGTCTTTCACACAAATCTGGAATGGGTAGAGAGACACTCTAACACTGTGCATGTGAGAAAGGGCATATACAAACAAAAGAAGCAAGGAGATCAAACCAGTCAATCCTAAAGGAAATCAACCCTGAATATTAATTGGAAGGACTGATGCTGAAACTGAAGCTCCAATACTTTGGCCACCTGATGTGAAGAACTGACTCATTTGACTCCCTGATGCTGGGAAAGACTGAAGGCAGGAGGAGAAGGGGACAACAGAGGATAAGATGGTTGGATGGCATCACCGACTCGATGGACATGAGTTTGAGCAAGCTCCAGGAGTTGGTGATGGACAGGGAGGCCTGGCGTGCCGCATTCCATGGGGTCACAAAGAGTCAGACACAACTGAGCGACTGAAGTGAACTGAGACAAAAGAGAGAATAGGGAACACAGCAGGGTTTGTGTGCTTCATTTAGTCATTCATGAATTCAACAAATATTCTGTTTGAGCATAACCTTCCCATCAAAACGTCCCTGATCAGTGATTAAAATAACCCACTATGGGACTTCCCTGGTGGTCCAGTGGCTAAGACTTCATGCTCCCAATGCAGGTGGCCCAGATTCAATCCCTGGCCTATTTGGGGAACTAGATCCCATGTGGACCAGCTAAAGATCCCACTTGCCTCCACTAAGACCCAATGCAGCCAAATAAATAAATAAAAATCAAATTACCCACTACCACCATTTGCCCACTTTCCACCCTCTTGCCCTTTTTCTTTCTTTTTCAAATTGAGATTTAACCCCATGACATAAAAGTCACTCTCGTAAGTGTATAAGTCAGCAGGTTTTAGTATATTTACACGATTTGTGCAACCATCACTGCTGTATAATTCTGGAACATTTTCAACACCCCAGTAGGAAACCCCATTTCTTTAGCAGTTATTCCATGTTTTCCCTCCCTAGTCACGATCAATCACCAATCTACTTTCTATCTCTGTGAATTGGCATTTCATATGGATGGAATCAGGCAATATGTGGCCTTTTGTGTCTGGCTTCTTTTACTTAGCATAATGTTTTCAAAGTGTATCCAGGGATATATCTGTATCTTCATTCCTTTTTCATGGCTGAATATTTTATTGAAAGGATATACCATATTTTTTAAAAAATTCATCAGACATCAGGTCGTTTTCTCATCTTGACAATCATACAAATGCTGCTATGTTCATTCATGTTTTTGTCCACATATGTGTGGACATGTTCTCAGTTGTTTTATCCTATCCAGGAGTATAATTTCTGGATCACGTGGTAGCGTTGTGTTTAACTTTTTGAGGAACTGCTGCACTGTTTTCCAAAGTAGCTGCACTATTTTAAATTCACACCAGCAAAATATGAGGATTCCAATTTCTCCACATCCCTGCCAACACTTGGGATTGTCCTGTATTTTTGCCGTCCTAGTGGGTGTGAAATGGTAGCTTCTTGTGGTTTTGATTTGCATGTCCCTGACGACTAATGCGGCTGCATGCTTTTTTTCATGTACTTACTGGCTATTTGTATATTTTCTTTAGAAAAAAGTATCTTCAAATCCTTTGCCTGTGTTTTAATTGAGCATTCTTTTTATTGCTGAGTTGTAAGAGTTCTTTGAATATTCTAGATACTAGATTCTTGTCATATATGTGATTTGCAAATATCTCCTCCCAGTATGTGAGTTGTCTTTTCACTTTCTTAATTGTGCCTTGTGAAGCACAAACCTTTAAATTTTTACAGTTCAATATTTGAAATTCTTCTTTCATTTCTTGTACTTTACATGTCATATCCAGGAAAACTTTGTGTAATCCAAGTCACAGAAATTTACACTTACATATTTCCTCTGAGTTCAATCACTTTGACCCATTTAGAGTTACTTTTTGTGCATGGGATGAGACAGAAGTCTAACTTCATTCTTTTGCACGAGGATATTCATTTGCTCCATCATTTTTTAAGACTATTCTCCCAACCTTTAAACAGTTTTGGAACCTTTGTTGAAAACCAATGTTTTATGTTCTTTATGGCACTTATCGCTACCTGAAATTATATAATCTGCCCTGCTCAAATACCCTCACACCTCTCCCCCCATATTTCCTACACATACATACACACACGTAAACTAAACTAAGTTTCACAAATTTGTCTCACTTACTGTTTATATCCAATGCCTGTGATATAGTCTGCAATTAATCAACATCTGTTGAATGAATAAATAAACGAGACTCCATTTTTTTTTTTTTTAAGAAAAATAATGGCCACTACACTTCCTAAATGCAAGGAGTCATTTAATTTAAGGCAAAAGAGATTTGAGTAATGGGTCTAATTGAGATTGCATTACCACTTCCTGGATTGGATGAGAAGAACATAATTAGACAAGTAACCACCCATTGGTACAGAGAGAGCCTGCAGAGAACTTGAGTAGAAATCCAAAGGCAGGTGAAAAGGGACTATCCAAGATGCATCCCTTGATACTCAGCAACGTCCTCCTGCCCTAAGGATATCCACTCATCTCGGAATGGAGAGCTCAATGTGCTATACCAGCTGTCCAGCCAAGCTCAGTATGTACTGCTTTTCCAGTACTCTGATGTTTGGGGTTCTTTAGAAACAGACTCTGTCATCATCGAAAGTTAGTCTATTTAAGGAATGTAGTTTTTATTTGCAATATGTCTTTCAAAAATAAACATTAACCAACATGCTAATTAAAAGACACATTTTTAAGAGACGGGTATGAATTTTCTCAAAAAGCTTTATTTCTGACCATGAATAAAAAGGTTCAGAAACTGCCCCTAAAAGTGAGTAGGTAAAACTCTTGGTCAACCACCTAAAATATAATAGAAAAGGTTTTTAATACCTTCCTGAGGCTCCTACTTAGAAAGAAAGAGCACGTCCTCCCACTAGTGGAAGAATTAAGTAATTGCTTGATTTTCCAAGAAGGATTCATAGGCTCCATCTTATGGTGAAAAATGTTACCTAAGCTTTAGAGCCACTAAAAAATACATTGCCCGCACAAGGATATAAGTTGAAAAAAATCATTGAAAACTGCAGTCTACAAAAGCCAAGAACATAAAGGTCTATGTCGCTGGTAAGTAAAATAAGCCAACTGCCAGGAAATGATCAAACTATTTTTCTGAACTGACTGCAACCAAGCCACATAATACATGCGTGCATGATATTAACAACTGTATCTCAAATTCAAAATTGAAAAAAAAAGATAAAAATAGGGATATTCTACTTCTAATATTTTATTTCACAATTCATTGACTTTTATTTTGGAACCAGAAATCTGCAACTTTTTCTTTGGCACCAATATGTCACTGTAAATCTTGTTTCAAGTCTGATATGAACACAGAATTCAACCTTGACAGATAGTCTAGACAAGAAGGGATGTTTAATATTGGAAAGGAGCTATTGAAAACCACAGGCATTTTCAAAGAGTTTCAAAAAAAAAATCTTTGCACAATTGCTAAGATGTTTGCAAGAGCCTGACTTTCCGGTATCACTGTATTAAATTTTCCATCCTGTATGCACCACGGATCATCTTCCATGTTATAGGTAAGGACTGACAAAAAGGCACAGAGCAGTGGGAGACTGTCTTCAGAATTTGAGATCAATAAGCCACGCCAATGGTCAGTGTATCCATCACGGAATTCAGGCCATCGATTATAGTTCCACCAACTAACTCCAGCACAGAAAAGAGGACCAGATAACACTATGTCAGATAACTGTCTCCATGTTTTATAACTACTGTGGATGGCTTTGCAGGGAAATATTCAAAGCATTTGTTAACCCAAAAGGTCAGTTATGTGGTAACAATCTTTGCTGCTTAACATAAGCAAGGATATTTTTTTCCTCAGATGATGTAAGTTTGTTTCAACAGCTCACCATTTCTCCAGCTATAACTTAGCCTCTCCATCTACCTTCAGGGAGGAGACTGCCATGCTGTGTGTCCAACTCATCAAACAGAGCTTGATGGTCCAAAGTCTAGGAGGTTATCCAGCTTACAGGTGCTGAGCTCTGTGTCTGTGACGTGTTCCATTTTTAACTTCTAGCAGAGAGCAATTCCTGCTGAATAATGCAAAGGAGTAGGTGTAATGACTGTGTCCTTAGATAACTTGCAACATGAAACTTACCTTTAAGGGCAAGTCCAACATGAGCATCATCTTCTATCCGAGAAACATCATCAACATTAAATTGTTTGCGAGTTTCCTCTATTACAAAAATGAATTCTTAATTGCTTCCCCGTGTTGTGCCTGTCGTGGGCACACTGTCCAAAATATTTTCAATCATAAAAATTCTCAAACCCACAGTGAATAAACGAAGCTAATTATTACATCTTAGTGCTACTCAACATCTACTCTTAGCTGCAATAGCAAATGTCACAACATTTACTAACTTTTCACACAATTTATCTTTTCATCTCCTAGCCATATTTTCAGGACCTTGAGCAATAGTATTTCCAGTTACACTTACATTTGCACATGCTTCTCTCTTTTCAGGACTCAATTTCCACTATATTCAAAAGACACTCTTTTACAACTTGCTGAATGTGATGTCCCAAGCAGGTTTTTCACTTAAATACATAACTGCTTATTTTATGAACAACCAGAACAAGTCTTGTTGACATTTCAGTTCTCTCAGAAGCCCATTAGGTTTTGGTCACATCTCTTCCACATCCCTGGTCTTTGTTCTTACAGTGGTTCATTTCATGGCACATCTAGGCTGTTTTTTTTTTTTTTTTTTTTTTTCGTTACAACTGTCAGTGAAAGGAAAAAAAAAAAAAAAAAAAAGGACGCACAACCTAAAAGTTACAGGTTATATTTTATTCAGGGACATTAATGAAAGACTGACTATAGCCTGGGAGGCAGCCTCTCAGATAGCTCTAAGGACCTGTTCCAAAGAGGTAAGGGAAGAGCCAGGGTATATAGGAGTTTTTGTAGGGGAAAAAAAAAAAAAACGTAACTGAACATCAAAAGATTATTGCTAATCATACACACATACAAAATTGACATCACAAGCTAATGATATTAGTGCTTTTCTATATATGGGAAGATGCTTTTCAAGTCTGGCTCATTAAAATTATTCCTTTGATATGCATCTTAACTATCTGGCTATGAGGTTTCCCTTATAGCTCAGTTGGTAAAGAATCCATCTGCAATGCAGGAGATCCTGGTTCAATTCCTGGTTGGGAAGATCCCCTGGAGAAAGGATAGGCTACCCACTCTATTATTCTTGGGCTTCCCTTGTGGCTCAGCTGGTAAAGAATCTGCCTGCAATGCGGGAGACCTGGGTTCGATCCCTAAGTTCAGAAGATCCCCTGGAGAAGGGAAAGGCTACCCACTCCAGTTTTCTGGCTTGGAGAATTCCATGGACTGTATAGTCCATGGGGTCACAAAGAGTCAGACACGACTGAGTGACCTTCACTTAACTATCTAGGGCATATCTTTCTGTCCTCCCTCTGGAATTTCCCCTCAGGGCACACTGTAAGGGGTGGCTACGTGGCTGATGCTTAATGGTGGGCATAATTCGTTGTTTGCTGAAATGGCAGGCAACTTTTTTTTTGTCCACATATCCTTTGCCAAATAAGCATATAGGAATGATTTTAAGTTTATGAATAACATTTGACCCTCTAGGTTTATCTTCTTTTTCTTCCTTTTCATAGACATGAGAAATATTTTTGCTTTTCTAACATTATACAGTAGAAGTGATTTTCACAAGAGCAAAACTCAGTTTTTAAAAATACTATATTTTTTATAATTCATCCTCTACATCTGGTGTCCCTCTACCTGATGAAGAACTGGCCCTCTTATTCTCCCCCAGAAAGTCATTTGGTCAATTCCACAAAGATGTTGAGAGGCCAAGTTCCTACTGCCCCAGAATCGACCCTGCTGCTGCTGCTGCTGCTGCTGCTGCTAAGTCGCTTCAGTTGTGTCCGACTCTGTGCGACCCCATAGATGGCAGGCCACCAGGCTCCCTAGTCCCTGGGATTCTCCAGGCAAGAACACTGGAGTGGGTTGCCATTTCCTTCTCCAATGCATGAAAGTGAAAAGTGAAAGTGAAGTTGCTCAGTTGTGTCCGACCCTCAGCGACCCCATGGACTGCAGCCTACCAGGCTCCTCTATCCATGGGATTCTCCAGGCAGGAGTACTGGAGTGGGGTGCCATTGCCTTCTCCAACCTAGAATCGACCTAGTATTGACCCTAGAGCCCATACTATAAACCACACAGGAAAGTACCCCTTACCTACTGTGGTGGTTATTGTTGTTGAGTCGCTAAGTCATGTTTGACTCTTTGTGATTCCATAGACTGTAGCCCACCGGGCTCCTCTGTCCATGGGATCTCCCCAGCAAGAATCCTGCAGTGGGTGGTCATTTTCTTCTCCAGTGGATTTTCCCATCCCAGCAATTGAACCTGCATCTCCTGCATTGGCAGGAGGACTCTCTACAGCTGAGCCACCTGAGAAGCACCCCCTTAGCTGCAGTGGTTCTCAGTCTTCCCCTGCTCCATGTTAGACTTGCCATGGGGAGCTTTGGAGATGCCAATGCTCAGGTCTTCCCCATAGCAATTGCTCAGAATTTCTGAGGATACAACCTGGCTATGGATTTTTTTATAAGCCCTTCAGGTAACTCAGGCAATTCTGCTATGCAGGCAGGATTGAGAAGAACCAATGAAAGAAGAAGTGCCAAGAACTAAGATTACATGCTTACCTGAAAAGTTGACCAAAAGGTGGAAACACCAGCCCTACTGTAACCAGCCACGATCACAACAGCAACCCTCCACCTAGGTCTATGCTTTAAAAAAAAAAAAAAAAGGAGGTTCCTGGGATCATACATCAGCTTCCCACTGGCTATCTATTTTACATGTGGTAATGTATATGCTTCCATGCCAAAGCCGGTGCCCTGAGACAACCTAGAGGGATGGGGTGCGAAGGGAGGTGGGAGGCGGGATTAAAGGGGAGGGGACACGTGGCATACCCATGGCAAATTCATGTTGATGTATGGCCAAAACCATCACAATATTGTAAAGCAATTATCCTCCAGTTAAATAAATAAAGTTAAAAAAAAAAAAAGCAGAGGGGAGGGAGGGAGAGGTGGGTGACGTGAGTCACAGGCAGCACAGTGGGGAGTTGCCGCAGAGCCCTCTGAGGCACTCATTCAGGGTCCTCAGGAGACAGCCGGTATGGGGATGATGCCTGCTCCCAGAGGCATCATGGCCAGATGGTGTTGGAGGAGCAGCAGCATCCTCAGGGAGCACACTTACCACGCCACCAGGAGAATAGTGAGATATCCCCAGTCCCCTCTCTCCCATGCCAGGACGCTGGAGGAAGAGGAAAGAGAAACGGATGTTCCCATTCCCACTCAACACAAGCAGATGGGGTCTCAGCTCGAGCTGTGCTTGGGGAAAAACAGAGAAGATAAGATTCAAACCAGTATGAAACAAAATTGGATTGAGTCAAAGAAGACTAGAAAAGATCCAGCCTGCCTAAGATATCACTGTGGGATTGAAACCGAGCAGGACCCTGTGGGATCCTCCCAGGTAGGAAAACCTCTCCATGTCCCCTGTTTCTTGTTTGTAGGTAATGGTTTTAGACTCCTAGACCTTTCTCTGAGTTCCAAAGAGCAGATATAAGCAGTTCCAGCTAGGGAAGTGAGGGAAAGCAGAAACAAAGGAAAACAAGCCCAACAAAGTTAACTTAAACTAATGTCTTGATTTATGACCCCACACTGCAGAGACTGCATCCTGTGGCTTTAACCGGCTGCCCCAAGCGGACTTGAAATTGATGGCACCAGGAGGATCAATTAAGAACTGAAGCTTCTGAATCAGAAGCTCTAAGTAAATAATAAAATGCCTCAGCCATGGCTTCTGCTCTCTCCTGGAAAGAAGTTGCTACATCACAAGACCATGATTTACTAATTGGCTTTGCAGGCATGCATAGATCAGTTGCAATCACCAAAGACATCTCAAATCACAAGACGGCGCCAGGAAGTCTGCAGCTGAGGCCTTATCAAGGAAGGTGAAATCACAGAGACGTCTTCTTCTTTACCTTTTTGCCTTTAAAAGCCTTGCATCCCAGCCAACCAGATGATCTGAGTCTAGGTCTCCACCTTCTGAGTTGCACCTCCTCTACTAACAAAAGTAGTGGAGGTCTTCCCTGGTAGATCAGATGATAATGAATCTGCCTGCAATGCAGGAGACCCATGTTTGATCCCTGGGTCAGGAAGATTCCCTGGAGGAGGGCTTGGCAACTATTCTTGCCTAGAGAATCCAATGGACAGGGGACCCTGGCAGGCTACAGTCATAGGGTTGCAAAAGAACTGAACACGACTACAGAGAAGGCAATGGCACCCCCACTCCAGTACTCCTGCCTGGAAAATCCCATGGATGGAGGAGCCTGGCAGGCTGCAGTCCATGAGGTCGCTAAGAGTCGGACATGACTGAGCAACTTCACTTTCACTTTTCACTTTCATGCATTGGAGAAGGAAATGGCAACCCACTCCAGTGTTCTTGCCTGGAGAATCCCAGGGACAGAGGAGCCTGGTAGGAGGCCGTCTATGGGGTCACACAGAGTCAGACAAGACTGAAGCGACCTATCAGCAGTAGCAGCAGCAAGGGATACTACTGATATATTTTTCTCTGCTCCAAACTCTATTTTTTATGGTGCCTCGGACACATGAACTTGGGTTCAACAATAGGATGAGAGAAGATTCAAAAGCAGAGGGTTGAACACTCTGACTGAAGGGAAAATCTTGTTCATGTTTATCCCTCTCACAGAGTTGATGCTGCTCCCTAAACCAATGATACTTTAGTGTTTTCTCAGTCATACTAGGCTTAAATACTATGACTCTAAGATTTCCTTAGGATTTCTATACTTCCTGAGGTGACATATATGTTGCTTGGAGATCAAACAGAGACTTGAAGGGGGACAGGAGGGGAAAAGGAGGTAGGGAGTCTCCTCCATGGATGTTCCTCTGTCCTTGCATTGGCTTCATCTGGACCCAAGCTTGCAAGACTTCCTTGGTAGGAGACTCCAAGACTCCAGACTCCCTTGGAATCTAACTCCCTCAGCAAATTTTCAAACTCTTTTTCTGAACACAAGGCAGAAACAGCAATTCTACCAAGGGTGGATGGATGGTGGGACAGCTGGAGTATGCCTGCAAAGCCCCCTCTGCCACTGGGATGCACCATGAGGGATGCGCCATGAAGTAGGGCCCCTTTCAGAGGGATGCTTACCCTCAGTAACTCTTCCCTCCCCCTTTCTCATTCCTCTTTCTTGGAAAAGCATTTACTAGTCTCTATGGTGGGGCCTGACAGAGAAGTGAAAGGAAAATGGATCCCTAAACATATGTTCTTCCAAAGTTGTTCTGTCCTACACTTGGACCAGTTTTTGAACTTAATAGCTGATAATTTGAAAACTTTGGTATTTGGTTCCACCATGAGAGTTTCCCCAAAATAAAGGTGCCTCCATTCTAGCTCCCCAAATGAGAGTCAAAAAACAAATAATAAGTTGACCCCACATCCCTATAAATACAGTGCCTGCCCACCATTGCTCTCACCTCTTAAAATCAAAGAAAAGCAAATGAACACCAATAGAAGATGGTACCAGATGAATAGAAATCAAGGACATTGTGCAAGAAATTTGGGGAGATCTTATTTATTATAAATTCATATAAGTTGGGACCAAAAAAAAAAAAAAAAAAAACAATGAATTTGTTGCTTCATAATGGGCCTTAGGAAGCATCACTATGAACAAAGCTAGTGGAGGTGATGGAATCCCAGTTGAGCTATTTTAAATCCTAAAAGATGATGCTGTGAAAGTGCTGCACTCAATATGCCAGCAAATTTGGAAAACTCAGCAGTGGCCACAGGACTGGAAAAGGTCCGTTTTCATTCCAATCCCAAAGAAAGGCAATGCCAAAGAATGCTCAAACTACTGCACAATTGCACTCATCTCACACTCTAGTAAACTAATGCTCAAAATTCTCCAAGCCAGGCTTCAGCAATACATGAACCATGAACTTCCAGATGTTCAAGCTGGTTTTAGAAAAGGCAGAGGAACCAGAGATCAAATTGCCAACATCTGCTGGATCATGGAAAAAGCAAGAGAGTTCCAGAAAAACATCTGTTTCTGCTTTATTGACTATGCCAAAGCCTTTGACTGTGTGGTTCACAATAAACTGTGGAAAATTCTGAAAGAGATGGGAATACCAGACCACCTGATCTGCCTCTTGAGAAACCTATATGGAGGTCAGGAAGCAACAGTTAGAACTGGACATGGAACAACAGACTCGTTCCAAATCAGGAAAGGAGTACTTCAAGGCTGTATATTGTCACCCTGCTTATTTGACTTATACGCAGAGTACATCATGAGAAACGCTGGGCTGGAAAAAGCACAAGCTGGAATCAAGATTGCCGGGAGAACTATCAATAACCTCAGATATGCAGATGACACCAGCCTTATGGCAGAAAGTGAAGAGGAACTAAAAAGCCTCTTGATGAAAGTGAAAGAGGAGAGTGAAAAAGTTGGCTTAAAGCTCAACATTCAGAAAACGAAGATCATGGCATCTTTTCCCATCCCTTCATGGGAAATAGATGGGTAAACAGTGGAAACAGTCTCAGACTTTATTTTTTGGGGCTCCAAAATCACTGCAGATGGTGATTGTAGCCATGGAATTAAAAGATGCTTACTCCTTGGAAGGAAAGTTATGACCAACCTAGGGAGCATATTAAAAAGCAGAGACATTTCTTTGCTAACAAAGGTCCATCTAATCAAGGCTAAGGATTTTCCAGTGGTCATGTATGGATGTGAGAGTTGGACTGTGAAGAAAGCTGAGAGCCGAAGAATTGATGCTTTTGAACTGTGGTGTTGGAGAAGACTCTTGAGAGTCCCTTGGACTGCAAGGAGATCCAACCAGTCCATTCTAAAGGAGATCAGTCCTGAGTGTTCTTTGGAAGGAATGATGCTAAAGCTGAAACTCCAGTACTTTGGCCACCTCATGTGAAGAGCTGACTCATTGGAAAAAACTCTGATGCTGGGAGGGATTGGGGGCAGGAGGAGAAGGGGACGACAGAGGATGAGATGGCTGGATGGCATCACCAACTCGATGGACATGAGTTTGGGTAAACTCCAGTAGTTGGTGATGGACAGGGAGACCTGGAGTGCTGCAGTCCATGGGGTTGCCAAGAGTCGGACACGACTGAGCAACTGAACTGAACTGAATATGTGAAAGCTGTTGACAAGTATGATGCTCTCTATTAGTACAAGATAAGTTAATGACTCTGTTACTAAAGATGCAGAACTTGTCAAAGAATCTTATTTCCTGTCTCTAGCCATTTGAATAAATAGTCATTCGTGTACCAGTCTTTGGCTTGACATGAATTTTCATTTCTGTAAACAACGCTTTCTTAATTTTGTAATATATGGCTGTGTCTGGTGATATTTTTATACAGATATTATTCAATAATACAATTTTATAATAAAAGAAAAATTCCTGTATTTGAAATAAAATTAATTTGGGGTTATGGAAATCCACTTTATTACTCCTCCATTTATATTATAAGTATAGGACAAGTACACTTGCATGAAGCCTCAGGGTGAAGAAGACATTAGGAACTGGTGAATGTGTTAGTTACTTAGTTGTGTCCAGCTCTTTGAGACCCCATTGTCGGTAGCCCGCCAGGCTCCTCTGTCCATGGGGTTCTCCAGGCAAGAATATCAGAGTGGATTGCCATTCTCTTCTCCAAGGAACTGGTGAATACTATAACACTAAAAAGCACATATATGCGTTTTACATAGACAGCCACAACTCTGCTTCAAACGATTCACCATGAAGACCAGATAATGCCCAAGTTTTTAATTTTTCAGAGAAGACAGATTTTTGTGTGTACATATAGGCAGTCTCCTAAATTTAAATGTTGGCCTATAGGATAAAAATCAAACGCCAGTGAACCACTGTTGTCCAACATCAGGCACTACAAGATAAAGTACAGCTTCAGACCAGATTGAACCCAAGACCCATTGGGCTCTAGCTAAGACCTTGGTTCTCAATGGTGACTGTGAGATCTCTTAGCTTTTTAAAAATACAGCATGCCTGGGCCCTGTCTCTCTGATTCTTTTCCTCATTTTCTTGTGCTTTATTGTAAATACTTCCTATATGTTATGTTTTTTAACAAATTGAAGGTTTGTGTAACCCTTTGTTAATCATGTCTATTAGTGCATGTTTCTTTTTATCTCCCAGATTTTGACTAAATAGATTAGGAATGAGTCCTGAACATACATATATATATACACACACACATATACATATATATATATATAATATTTTATATTTTATTTTATGCTTCATTTATTATATTATACTTTATATTATATTTTATTGATTTATATATTTATGAAAGTGAAGGTATTAGTTGCTGAGTCACATCTGACTCTTTGCAACCCCATGGACTATAGCCCACCAGGCTCCTCTGTCCATGGGATTCTTCAGGCAAGAATACTGGGGTGGATAGACACTCTCTTCTCCAGGGGATCTTCCCAACCCAGGATCAAACCTGGGTCTCCCACATTGCAGGCAGATTCTTTACTGTCTGAGTCCCCAGGGAAGCCCATATATATTTATAAATATTTCATATTTTATACACATACATATGTTCCAGAGTTCATTCTGTTACACAGCCAGGACAAAGAAGTAGGGAATTAAATTTCAAGTAATGATGTTTTGTCACATTTTCCAACTTCAACACTATGTTCACAACACTCTGAAGGCTTCCTGGGATAACTCTACCTGATTCTGGACACAAATAGTGACGTGGATCTTGGTAAATTAGAACTGGTGATAAACACACAATGAAAACTGTCACATAGGAGTTTTTGTCTCTAACCCAAATGACATCCAATTTTGGCTTTTCTGAGTACTGTTTGAGGACACTATAATAGCTAGCTTTTCTGAAAGAAACTTGATTGTAAGTAAAAATTATCAGATATGAGCCGATGGGAAATTCTGACTCATAACCTAACCACAGGAAAAAAGTCTCTACCCAAATAAAGGAGTTAACAAAGAAAGCAGAAGAAGGCAGATCAAAAAAATCTGTTCACATTTTCATGGATAATTCAGCAGGTAACAAGTCTTGTGAGATAAGGAAAAAAGACCGTGATTCGTAAACTGGGACTCTTGCCCTGTAAAGTCAGTAAAATATGGACTTAAATGAGATAGGTAGGTTGGAGATGAAAATGGCAACCCACTTCAGTATTCTTGCCTGGGAAATCTCATGTACAGAGGAGCTTGGCAGGCTACAGGCCATGAGGTCACAAAGAGTCAGACACAACTGATTGACTAAGAAACAACAAAGGTAGGTAAGGTAGGAGGGTGCTGGGATAGGAGCCTGTCTAAATTTTTTTTTTCCCAGTGAGCTCCTGAAAGCCCAAGACAAATGGGTCTTGATGAAAAATGGAGACAGCCGGCAACCAGATCCTCTCATTTGCATTTCAAGCCTCTAACTTGTGGTCACATGACAAGCAAATGAAGAAAAATTGGCAATAACCATTAACTGGAAAGAAAAAACATAATTACACTGAGTCAGGATCAGACAGTTGCAGAGAAGGTACCAGTTCTTCAGGCAGAAACCTGAACATCAGAGCGAAAGAGAATGGTGACAGTGAACACAGATGCGATGGATAAAGACACGACCAGGTTTAAGATCGTCTTCACCTGGGTGGTCTCTGCAATAGAGTGCCTCATTGGCATTGCTGGGAATGGCTTCATCACCATCATCCATGGAGCCGAGTGGGTCAGAGGCAAAAGACTCCCCATTGGTGACTGCATTCTGCTCATGCTGAGCTTTTCCAGGCTCTTGCTACAGATTTGGATGATGCTGGAAAACACGTACAGTCTGCTGTTCTGGGTCATCTACAATGAAAAAAGAGTATACATACTTTTCAAAACCATCGTCATGTTTCTGAACTACTCCAACCTCTGGCTTGCTGCCTGGCTCAATATCTTCTATTGTCTTAGAATCGCAAGCTTTACTCACCCGTGGTTCTCCGTGATGAAAAGGAAGGTCATGGGGCTGATGCCTGGGCTTGTGAGGCTGTCCTTGTTCTTCTCCTTTTGCTCCAGCTTTCCCTTCTCTAAAGGTATCTTCAACGTGTACGTGAACAATTCCGGCCCCGGCCCCTCCTCCAACTCCACTGAGAAGGTGTACTTCTCCGAGACCAACATGGGCAACTTGGTTACCACCCTTTACCTGGGGATCTTCATCCCTCTGATCATGTTTATGCTGGCGGCCACCCTGCTGATCATCTCTCTCAAAAGACACACCTTCCACATGAAGAGCAACGCCACTGGCTCCAGGGACCCCAGCATGGAGGCTCACCTGGGGGCCATCAGAGCCATCAGCTATTTTCTCATTTTCTACATTCTCAATGCAGTTGCTCTGTTTCTTTCCATATCCAACATCTTTGCCGCCAACAGCTCCTGGAATATTTTGTGCAAAATCATCATGGCTGCCTACCCTGCTGGCCACTCAGTGCTACTAATCTTGGGCAACCCTGGGCTGAAAAGGGGATGGAAGTGGTTTCAGCACCAAGTTCGTCTCTACCTGTAAGGGCAAACCCACAGGGGACCACAGGACCTGCTCCAATCAAGCTCTGACTTCTCCTCTCCTTGACCTCTCTCCCCACCCATCTTTTCTTCCCTAATCTGCTCTGACACTTCTCAGGTAACTGGATTCATTCATGAATGTGAAGCTGAATTTTTTTACTTGAGATTCTAAGTAGAAGTAGCTAAACCACTCTAAGATGGATTTATGAAAGCTCCTTAATCTAAGGTCATTTGCATCCTGTCCTTAGCTCTTCTCTACTTCCTCCCCCACTGAACCTTAAGGAGAGGGTGACCAGATATTTCTGTTTGCCTGGGATGAGCTCTGTTTGTGCCTGTTGGCAGTTTTCATCCTTTCATTTCCAAGGATAGCTTGGTCTGGATGAAAAATTATATGGTCACCCTACTTAAGGAACCCCACTAACCCAGTCAAGAAAAAGGAGGGCTAGTGAACAGCATGGTGTGCATCTCAAGGGGTAGAAGGGACATCTGAATGCCTACAGATAAAGAGGATCCAGGAGAGAAAATCTGGCCCAAATTTTAAAGTGGTGTAGAAGTTTCAAGGAAAATGAAGAGTGAAGAAAAAGCCTTTGGATTTGGCTGAAAGAAGGTTGGGCTTCCCTGGTGGCTCAGTGGTAAAGAATCCTCCTGCCGATGCAGGTCAGGAAGACCCCTCTGGAGAAGGAAACCCACTCAAATAGCAGGCAACCCACTCCAGTATTCTTGCGTGGAAAATCCCACAGACAGAGGAGTCTGGCAGGCTATAGTCCCTGGGGTCGCAGAAGAGTCAGACACAACTGAGCGACTAAACAACAACAACAAAAGGCTAAGGATCTGGTGGCACTCAGATCACAGGAGTTTCCAGAAATCACGCAAAGATGAAAACAGTGAGGCATTTTGTAAAGCCCAGTCTTTTCAGGAGGCTGGTTGGAGATAAAGATGAAGCAGAGGGTGGCAGGTGGGTCGTGGTGGCTGGTCAACTGGATGCTTGGATCATATGTTTCCAAATGATAAGGGACAACTCGAGAAGAAAGGAAAGGAAGAACAGTGTAAAGAGTGATGTGAGCAGGAAGTAGAAAATAGAAAGAGGCCAGACTGGAGGATCATCTCTTTTGCTCCCCTTCTGGGTCTGTGACAATATACGCGCACCAGTGCCTCTGGCTTTACCAGTTCTGGGTCAGCTGATGGAACTAGCAGGGTGGGGCAGGGTATCTAGGAGGGGCTACTGGACAAGCAAACACTACTTACTACTCACTGTCGCTCTCCAGAATGAGACCCGCAGCAGAGCCTCCGAAGGTGATCACAGAGTAAGACAGCCCTCCTCCCACATATCTTGGAACCAGAAGTTAGGGGGTTGGGTTTTCTTACATTGGGTATTTTTAAAATCAGAATTACTAAGGTAACTGGGGGAAAAAATGCTACTGATCATATCAAGCTTAAGAGGCTAAGTGAAAACGTGAGGTCATTGGCAAATGCTAAATTCTGAGTTCCTGGACCTTTGAGCACTTTTTTCAGAGAGTCCCTTACCTCCTAAGTGGCAAAAAAAAAATCACACATACACACACACATATTCACTCACATTCATCCCTTTATAGTTCAAAGAGCTTGGTACTTACTTAACTGGAAAGGAAAATGTTTATAGAAAACGCACTCCTTTGATAGCTTTCCTAAGTGAAATTTATTTAAAACTGTTTAAGGTTGGCATGACAGTTATTGTAAAAAAAAAAATAGATTTTGAAGTTTCATTTCAATGCCTAAAGAAAAGAGAAATATACATTTTTCCCAAATAATACAAGCACTAATATCTACTGAAAAACAGAAAACAGATTCAAAGTCATCATGTCATTAATATGAACATTGCCAAGAAAATAAAGTGTATAATCCCTCTCTGTGCTTATTAAGAAGAAATAGTATCTCATTTGCAAAAGCCGAAGGAGGCAGAGAGCTAACAAGAGCTTTAAGGATGATGACATCCTTATTGATACTGTATGTTGCCCCACTTTAACCAGATCAAGTTCTCTCCTGGCTACTCCTCCCTCCCTCCCCCTTTTTTCTTGCTTTCTGTAGAATGCACCTAAAGTTCCACAATGGGCCAGACTACCCTGTCTTCAAATTGGCTGGCTTTGGACAGAAACCAGCATTCCTAGGGGATCCACTCTGCAAACTCTGCACAACACCCCTGTCCCCTGGGAGCAGTTGAAAGTTATGGCAGAAAGGATTTCTTTACCCACAAAATCATCCCCCACATTATCCACCACGTGGAGCACTCTCTACTGAATAAGAGACAAGAAAGCAGAAGTTCAATCAACCAGTAACAAGTCTTGAGATGAGCGAGGTGGGGCTGAAACCAAGGGCAGAAATCAGAAGCCATCGGGGAAGGGCAGGAAGAGACACCAGGAGAGAAGAGGGCCCTCCACCCAAAGTCCCGGTGGAGAGAAGCACACTCCTTACAGGGAGGTGGAGAATGGAAATTTACTCAGAAAGGTGGGTTTGTGGGAAGAGGTAGGACAAAGTGGGGAGCCAGTCCTCAATGTGTGAAAGCTGGGGGGCTCTCTGGACCCCTTCTCTGGACCGAGAGGCACTGCCTTTTTCAGGAGACGTGATGGTTGTTGGGGAAATGGCCAGCTCCAGGGTGCTCTGCAGGGAGGTCATGGGTTACTGGCAATTAGAAATTTCTAAGAAGGAAGATGGATGGATTCTGGAGCCAGGGACGTGACCCAGATGGCCCAGGCAGGGCAGACTCAGGGAAGAAAACAGCAGTGCCGAGGTGAGGGTGGAGAACAGAGCCGCAAGCACTGCGGGAGGGAAGGTGTGAAGGCGTTGAGCTCCGAAGACAAACTTGGCCGGTCTCCTTGGGAGAAGGGCCCTACTGACAGCTCCTGCCCAGGCCTCCAGAGAGTATTCCCACAAACCAGGGAGCAAAATGTCTTCAAGAGCTTTCCAGAGGAACTTCCTGGGCGAGACCCTTCCCAGGGTGGGGTGTGGTATGGTAGGGGTGCTCTGTCTGCAAAGCTAGCCTGTCAACCAGCCTCACTGAGGGGAAACGGGTTGTTTTTAAGTTTTTGGTTTGTTTCTCATTTGGTTTTCCTCCTTGCTTTTAGTAAAGGGTCTAAAGAATGTTCCACCCTCGCACAGCTGCGTCAGGAGAAAATAAGAGAAAAGTGGTTTTGAAGTTAGTCCAGGGCGAAACAGAACCAGTAATCCCCTGGGTCGGATTTGGTTCGGGTGTGGCAGAAGCAGTCAGAGGGGAACCAAGGAAGGAAATAGACCCATAGACTTAAGAGAAGGAACTGTGGTTGGGTGTGGGGTGAGGGATGGTTAGGGACTGACGCGTACACACTGCTACACTTAAAACGGATAACCCCCATTTACCTAGTGTATAGCACTGGGAACTCTGCTCAGTATTATGTAACAACCTAAATGGGAAAAGAATTTGAAAAAGAATAAATGCATGTATGTGTGTGACAGAATCACTTTGCTGTACACCTGAAGCTGCCACCAACACTGCACATCACTGGTACTCCAGCAGAAAATAGAGAGTTTAGAAACATTACTAAAATATTTTTTTAAAAAGGAAACAGCCATAAAACAAGACATTTTTAAAAAAGAATCCCAAGGTGGAACATTCATGGAAAAATCTCACCTCAGCAGCTGCACCCGTCTCCCAAGCCCCACCTTCCTCTCTCCTACCCTGTGGTCCCCACAGTGAAGATGACTTAAGCCTGGGGTCCTGGCTCGGCTACTTATGGGTGTGTGACTCAGGCCTGTTACTGCCTGTCTCTGAAACTCGGTTTCTGTATCTGTAAAATGGGAATAACGATAAGAATATCGACCGCCTAGGATTTTCTGTCTCGGCCTCAGAAATGAGCGAGAGAAAACACTGGCCTGAGTAAGCTCTCAGGGACCATTGGCCATTCACTGTCTAAAGGTGAGGGACGGGAGGCTAAGAGGCAGGGTGTTGGAGAATGCGGACTCTCAGAGCAGCAGGTCAGGTGAGAAAAGGCCACAGCCAGACTGAGCCGAATGCACACAGAGGACCAGGCCCGAGCCAGGGACTCCGGCAGAACACAGCTTAGTCTGCAGCAGCTCACCCACCCCAGCGGGGAGGGAGGAAGAGGGGGCACCCTGAAGGCTCCAGCTCCTGCACCCACTCCTGACAACATCAGAAAGACTCCAGGGTTTAGCGCCTTGGCAGTGGTTCAGGTCTCTGTCTGGAACAAAGCAGGGCACTGGGTTGGGGTCAGCAACCCTTGGTCGAGCCTCACAGTAACTATCTGAGGCTCTGTGGGCCCTGTCACAAGCCCTCCGGGTTCTTCTGTAGCACAAAACCCACCAGAGGCAACATGTATGGCTGTCCTCCAATAATATTTGATTTACTGGCACTGAAATGTGAATTTCATTTAATTTTTCACATGTCAGGAAATATTCTCGTTTTTCAACCATTTAAACATGCAAAAAGCATTCTTGGCTCATGAGCTCTACAAAAATAGGCAGTGGGTCGGTTTTGACCCCCAAACCCCAGTTTGCCAACCGGGCACTTGGCACTTTCTCCAACCCAAGGGGGGAGCGAAACCCACCACCAAACTCCACTTATCTTCACTGTAAACCAGAGACACTCCTCATGACAGCTTTTGCCATGTTTCGAACACGGCAACTTTCCGAATATTTTTGCCACTTCTAATTTCTCCAGCTTTCATCCACCGCTTTGCAATCCCTAAAACACAACCCTTTAATTGTTTGTGAAAAATAAAGACTCATCTAATGCGCTGGTCCCTCCTCCCCTACCCCTTCCCCCATCACCACAATGCTGTTAAGGACAGACATACAGGTCCCAAGTGAGTTTTTATCTAAAGCTCTGAGAGGGACCACCCTGAAGCTATTCAGTCGATAACAAGGAGTAAAGGCTGGCAGACAGGTTCCTACAGAGTCCCTGGGAATATTGTGGAGGCTATGTCTCCGACTCTGAAATGATCACACTCCTACAAACTCCCGCTGTCAGATTGGACCCTTGGCTGCATTTCTCTTCGCGGATCTGATCCAGGGGCAGCGTTTACATCTTTGCATTCTTTCAGATGGTAGGTAACTGGCTGGTTTATTATACGATAGCAGGAGAGGCCTAGCGTCTGTGTGGCACTGGAGAAGGACCTGGAAGATCCTTGGTGTCAAAGATCTAGACTTGAGTCTCCACTCGGGTGATCTTTGGAAGGTCACTAAACCTTTCTCAGCCTCAGTTTCCCTGCCCAGGAAACAGCGATGATGGGAATATTCACTTCAAGGGGTTGTTTGGAGGTTCAGAGGAAATAATACATCTGTGCATAATAAACCAGAAACCTCCATATGAAAGTAAATGCATTTATTCATTCAACAAAAGTGTACTGTGTATAGGCTACTCCCTGAACTGGATGCTGAGAACTCAAAGGTTAAGGCGACAAAACTTTCACCTCCCTGAGCCCAGAGGCTGGGAAAGAACAACTCGTTAAACTACAATGTGGAAAACACTTCAGAGGAGGTCTGTGTACTGCGGGGTCAGCGCTGTGCCTCAAACTGCAAATGTTCATAATTAAAACCCCTTCTCTACAAAATATTACAAGTCCTGGTCTTCCTGATTATCTCCTTTCGGGCTGGAGAGAGAGGAACTCAGAATAGAACGCTTATCTCTCAGTCTCACTGGCCAGTTAGGAAAGATGAGGGCGGAGAGAAGAAATGTCCCGCTGAGCATCCTTGGAGATCCCCATCAGTGCCTAAGGATGCAAAACATAGGGGTCCTGTTATCTGCGGCCCTCACTAGGGAAAGCTGCTGTTTGCATTTCCTCCCCCAGAGCCCTCAGAGACTGCAAATAAATCCCTGGTTTATTCAAACCAGATGCAACAATATATCATGGTTGGAAGCCCTGAGTGCACCTGGGACCATGAGTGACAGAAACACTTCACAGGGAGAGGATGGAATTCAACTCTTGGGAAAGACAGGAGACCTCATGGGATCCCGGTTTGGCTTCTAATCTCATCTCACTTAGTGGAACAGGCCCTCAACTCACATTCTACTTATCAACACAGGGAGAAACATGTGCTTGCCTATGGATTCAAAGGCCTGGAAAGATGCCTTGGAAAACTCAGACGAGCCACGTGGAGTGCTCACCTCTACAGGGACCTGCAGCCACCCTCCAGCACTTCCTCCTAGTCACAATATGGCTTCCCAAGGGAGAACAGAGTATCTGTCAGGAGACTGGTGTGGGGGTGTGGGCGAGAGAAGGACTCTGGATCCTTTGCTGAGGTTGCAGACAGAAGGAACCGTGGTTTAACTCCTATCCTCACCACTCACTCCTCGCCTGCCACCTCTGATCACCTGCCCGAGCAGGGGACCTATTCCAGGCTCCCCACCCCACCTGTGTTAGTCACTCAGTCATGTCCTATTCTTTGGGACCCCTTGGACTATCGTCTGCCAGGCTCCTCTGTCTGTGGAATTCTCCAGGCCAGAATACTGGAGTGGGTTGCCATTCCCTTCTCCAGGGGATCTTCCCAACCTAAGAATCGAACTTGGTTTTCCTGCATTGCGCAGATTCTTCACCATCTGAGCCACCATGGAAGCCCTCACCCTACCTGAGATGGTCCTTATAGGCAGCAGCATCAGGAAGTAGGACTGGGTGAAGTCCTCGTGGAGGTGTGCTCATGGAGAGTGTGGAGACAGCAACAGAAAGGAGATAAAGTCACAGGCAAGCTCTGGCCACAGAGGGACTGAGGTACAGGAAAAGAAAAGCCATGTGACGTGGTGGTTGAGCAGATGATGGAACAATGCTCCAGGGAATCAGTACCCAGACAGCTTGGTGGATGAAGCTCAAAGTTCAAGCTGCAAACAGACAGTCAGATCTACTCTCCACACTGCCTGAGGCAGCCTGCTAACAAAGGAAAACTAGCCACTGTCATATTGAAAGACTAACTCATCTATCTCTTCTCTAAAACCTTGGGCCAGGACCTCCATCACATCACAGCAAAATGAAGGCTAAGTGGACTCCATCCATCAGTTAATTATGGTGAGGAAGATGAGCAAGGAGGCTAAAATGATTTGCCCTGGACTGTGTTCAGTTATCTGTGTGTTTATGTTTTATAATCTTTATTTTTGACTAAGATTTGTTCAACTTTATGTGAGATTTAGGTTAATGAACAAAAATCGAATATCTCCAAATACTGCAAGCTATGGTTTTAACTTTTGAGTGAACTAATCAAATTGTTAGTAACTAAAACACCTTTGCCTCTGCAGTTTATCTTATCATGAATTATTTAACTAATTTCTGTATCTGTATCCTAATATCAAAAACTACTAATACAGCTTAATGTTTTGGCACTGATTATATTCATTGTACCTGATGGCAGAAATTTTTGTTTTTTTTTATTTCAAAGGCTAAGTAGTAGTTGAAGAAAGTGTCTGGCAATTCCTGATCTGAAAAGGTCATTCCACAAAGTCAAACCCTACACCTGAGTCTCCTTCCTCTTGGGTCCCCCATGGCACAGGGCTTTGTGACCACCCCCTCTTTTAAAATTCTCCATCTTCTACTTCAAATCTGTTCAGCTGCCTGGTTTTTTTCCTGTTTCCTTATCCATCAAGCACCCTTCAAACACAGAACTTGTCACCATTTGTACACTTCATCTGCCATCATCACTAACGTGACCAACCAGGCAGGTTTCAAAGCTGAAATTCCCATATCTCAGAAAAACCTTGGTGTCTGAGCAAACCAGAGCAGTTGGTCACCCTCAGTTCAGTTAAGTTCAGTTGCTCAGTTGTGTCCGACTCTCTGCGACCCCATGAATTGCAGCATGCCAGGCCTCCCTGTCCATCACCATCTCCCAGAGTTCACTCAGACCCACGTCCATCGAGTCAGTGATGCCATCCAGCCATCCTATCCTCTGCCACCCCCTTCTCCTTCTGCTCCCAATCCCTCCCAGCATCAAAGTCTTTTCCAACCAGTCAACTCTTCCCATGAGGTGGCCAAAGTACTGGAGTTTCAGCTTTAGCATCATTCCTTCCAAAGAAATCCCAGGGCTGATCTCCTTCAGAATGGACTGGTTGGATCTCCTTACAGTCCAAGGGACTCTCAAGAGTCTTCTCCAACACCACAGTTCAAAAGCATCAATTCTTCGGTGCTCAGCCTTCTTCACAGTCCAACTCTCACACCCATACATGACCACTGGAAAAACCATAGCCATCCAAATGACTGAGGCTAAATTCAGGTTTCAATTGCAGTCATGATATTCTCTTCTGCTTCCTTCTTTTACAAGCAGATATACACACACTTGAACTTCACACATGCACCTGCCGAAAAGCCTCCTCTTACTATAGATCTTCAGACTGGCATACAAAGCCCGGCACACTGCATCTCAGGCCTACCTTTTCTGACAGGTCTTGCTGCTTTTTTTTTTTTTTTTTTCAGTCTACAGAGTATAATCATCTACAGGGCCTAAAAGCTTGGTTCTCTTGTTAAACTTCAATTACAGAAAATTTCCAAAATACAGAAAAGAGGAGAAACAGTACAAAGATCCTCTGTGTTTCACAATCTCAAACACTACCAACATTTTACCAGTACTGTCTATTGAAAGTATGAGTAGGGTTATTCTATGACTCAAATATTTCCAGTAGCCTTAACCCAAAAGATTCTGTGGGTCCTAAAGTAGGCAACTGTAGCAACTTTGTGTCGTTTCCCCTAAATGCCAGGGCCATTCTCAGTCTGTGTTTTGATTGCCTTCAAATTGCCATTTGTGTGTTTGTCCTATGAATTTTGGGTCTTCCAGTTCTACTTTGCCAATGTCAACAATGGTTATGTAGGCTCTGCTGCACTTAACTTGCTCAGTTGCTTATGCTGCTGCTGCTGCTGCTAAGCCGCTTCAGTCGTGTCTGACTCTGTGCGACCCCATAGACAGCAGCCCACCAGGCTCCCCCGTCCCTGGGATTCTCCAGGCAAGAACACTGGAGTGGGTTGCCATTTCCTTCTCCAATGCATGAAAGTGAAAAGTCAAAGTGAAGTCACTCAGTCGTGTCCAACTCTTAGTGACCCCATGGACTGCAGCCTACCAGGCTCCTCCATCCGTGGGATTTTCCAGGCAAGAGTAGTGGAGTGGGGTGCCATTGCCTTCTCTGCTCAGTTGCTTTGGTCATGTTCGATTCTTTTTGACTTTATGGACTGTTGCTCACCAGGCTCCTCTGTCCATGGGATTCTCCAGGCAAGAACACTGAAGTGGATTGCCATGCCCTGCTCCAGGGGATCTTCCCTATCCAGGGATCAAACCTGTGTCTCCGGCATTGCAGGCGTAGTCTTTACCCACTGAGCCACCTGGGAAGCCTAAACTTAGCTAAACTCCCTCTAAAAATGGTTCTGCTTATTTTTCCTGATTCCTCTGTCTCTTTGGCCATTTGTAATGAGTGCTCAGCAACACAGACCCTGCAATTGTTCTGTTTTCTCATAAAGCAGTTGGGTAATTTCACATTATTCTTTATTTTAAGGAGTTCTACATTAGTCCTAACCTACCTGTTTCTGTTCTCATATAAAAATATCAAGAAGGAAAATCTTAAGATCCCTTTGTCCATTTTTTTCTCTCAAAACTAGGTTTTAATTACTTTCCAAATCTCTCCTCCAGCCTTCCTAAAGAAAGCTTAGGACTGTATCTCTGAATTATTAGACATTCTCACCCAGGGTATATTGGCAAAGTCTTTCTCTGGAAAATAAAGGGAGGAAGGAAGGAAGGGATATTAGGAGGAAGGGAAGTGGGAAGGAAGAAGGAGACAAAGAAAAGAAATCCCTATGTGTAGAATTTTTTTTATTTCCATTGTGTAAATTCACCCACCATGATGGAATTTGAACTAAGAAGGAGATGTCACTGGACCGGAAGTTGGGGGAAGAAATGCATGCCATCCACCCCCTCCTGCTGTAGGAATCAACTACACCTGCATACTCTGTCTTCTCGGGCAAAACAGAAGAAAGATTGAATTTAATGATTCCAGAGCTACACAACCCATATTTCAACACAATACTAGCTCTGTGACCTTGGGCAAGTTGCTTAACTCCCGGGAGGCTCGATGTCCTCATCTTTAAACTAGAGGTAATAAACATCTCTGTCTCATGGGGCTACTGTTGTAACAAGCAAAATTCTTAGAATAGTGCCTTGCATACCTTAGCATGTTATATTCGCGACAGAAAATCAAATGGTGTTATATAGGCTTACCGCCACTAGGTGGCAACCTCCTCATTTCCGCAGCACAAACCCTTTCTGCAGAGTTATTTGCTACTCAATACACAAGAAGTCATTAATTCAATCATAGGAGAGAACTGACATTTTCCCCCTTTCATCTCCCAGTTTAAGCTTCATATTTTCCTTTGAAAATCCATTAGGAACCCAGTTAGTGATCCTTGAGTGCAGCCATCTGTAAAACTCCAGGCAGAAGTTATTTTCAATCTTATAAGAAATAAAACTAAACTTACAGTAGTTCCTGTTAGAGAAGGGTCAGCCCCCGATACTTGCTTTCCTCGCCTCTCTCCTCTCACTCAAAAGAAGACAAGATGGCTTCAAATGTGACTCCACTTATCACATCACTCGATTACCTGAAACGCTCTCCCAGAAACGAGACTGACCTAAATCACTTGAACAATTTACTGAGCTACTGTATATGTGAGATACTATGGCAAGCAGTAACAATATAAGGTGAATAAGAACCATATAGAAAGGAACCTACCTATCACAAATTTACTAAATATTTGTAGAAATAAAATATCAATTTTTAATGAACCCAACAACTTACTTTAAAACTTCCATAGAAGAATACAAGCATCTATGGTGGCACTAGCGGTAAAGAATCCACCTGCCAGAGCAGGAGACATAGGAGACACGGTTTCAGTCTCCAGGTTCCTGGGGGAGGAAATGGCAACCCATTATTCAGTATCAATCCAGTATTCTTGCCTGAAGAATCCCATGGACAGAGGAGCTTAGTGGACTACAATCTATGGGGTCACAAAGAGTCGGACACAACTGAGTGTCTGAGCACTAGACAGTAAGGCATACTTACCTCTCCCAGATATGAAGACATACTGCTAAGTTATAGTCAGACTAATAAAGCATGAAAATGGACTCATTTATCCACTGGAACGTAAGATATGATAAAATGTGAACCACCTATAAGTGGGCAAAGGATAGGTTATTCATTAAATGATACTGCGGATGAGGCTCACAGAAAATAAAGAAAATAAAGTTGGCTTCCTTCCTCTTACTTTATACAAAGGTATCCAAATGGATAAAAGACCTAAATATGGAAGGTAAAATTACAAAATCATAGAAGAAAATATAGAATAATTTTGCGACGAATGGGTGGGCCAAAAGCTCAAAAATTGGTTGGAGTTCCAGTCAATGAAAAGCACAGATTATTGTCAAGAAGACGTTCACAACATACCAGACCACTGGCTAGACTATACAAGGAAAACCAGGGTACACACACACACAGAGGCAGAGGAGACTCAGTGGGCATCAGGAGAGGCCCTCACTCTCATTTATAACCAGAAAGGCCCAACAATAATATACTATTCTGCATTCATCAGAATGGCCCCAAATCACCAAATGTTGGCGAGGAAGCGGAGGAAGGAAAGCTTGGTGTCGCCAGCTGGAGTGTGAAGCTGTACCATCATCCTGGAGAGCAATCTATCAGGACTTGGTGAAATAAAAGATTCACATATGCTTTGGCTCAGAGTCGCACTCCTGGGGACGTTCCCAAGAGAAACTGTAGCACAGATTCAGGGGGAACAGAGATGAGGATGTTCCTCACAGCATGGTTTCTGGAGGTAGGACTCTGAGTTTTCACTGTTGGGGGTGTGGTTTCAGTCCCTGGTTGGGGGAACTAAGATCCCTCAAGCTCTAACTTCTGGGGAAAAAAAGGTCTCTTTAAAAACAATTCCCCAAATTGTGTATTGTCAAGTATGTGCACATTAACCTAAAAGCCTGAAAATACATTTCCTCACTGGTTTGTTTGGAGCGTGTGGTGCTCTTTTGCAATTCTTAGCAAAGGAACAGAATAGACAACAGAAGGGAGTGAAGACTGTGCAGGCCTTTAAAATCAGGAGGAATAACCAGGCAGATGCAAACGGTCATTTGAGCAGTTGGGCAGTTAAAGTCGCTCAATCATATCCTACTCTTTGTGACCTCATGAACATACAGTCCATGGAATTATCCAGGCCAGAATACTGGAGTGGGTAGCCCTTCCCTTCTCCAGGGGATCTTCCCAACCCAGGGATCGAACCCAGGTCACCCACATTGCAGGCGGATTCTTTACCAGCTGAGCCACAAGGGAAGCCCAAGAAAACTGGAATGGGTAGCCTATATGTTCTCCAGCAGATCTTCCCGACCCAGAAGTTGAACCAGGGTCTCCTGCATTGCAGGCGGATTCTTTACAAACTGAGCTATCAGGGAAGCCCTGAGTGGCTGCCAGTCGGCAAACATATGCCACCATAGACTTGTGCACTGCTGGCTACCACAGGCTGCATTAAAAATAAAAATAAAAAAATCCACCAGGCACACATGTCGAATCAGAAGCTAGAATGTTATTTTGTTTTAAGGAGGTGGTTCTGGGTCCAAGAAAGGGACTCGACCGCTGGAGAGTTTAGAAATCCCAGTTGCAAAATGCTCACTAGGTTTGTTCATTTTTCTCACGGGAGGAACACAAAGATAAAAATACTTGAGTGGCCTGAAATGTGCTTAGGGAATGACCTTGGAAGTAAAGAAGGAAAAGGACATCACAGACATTCTTTCAGGCACAGTTCCCACGGACAGAGCTGAATAACAAGTTCTCTAGCAGTGTTGAAACTGAAATCTGGTCAGGGAAAGGTGATCAGGTGCCCTCTTTGAGAGTAATTTCCAACCCAGGACGCGGCCACCACAGTTTAGCGTTAAGTTCACAGAGGTCAGGAGCTAGAATGTTATTTTGTCCTAAGGAGCTGGTCCTGGATCCAAGAAAGGCATTCAACCACTGAAGGGTTTAGAAATCATAGCTCCAATTTCCACAGGTTCAATTCCCACCTCCACCACTTATAAGCTTCATGACCGTAAGCAAGTTTCTGAATCTCTCCATGCCTCAGTTTCCCCATCAATAAAACAGGGACCATGGTGGTAATAGTACCTACCTGAACAGCCATTTTAGAGGACAGTTTTGTCAGTTTCTCAAAGAGTTGAACATAAACTGATTGTTAGACCCAATTATTTCATTGCCAGGCATCTACCCATGAGAAATAAAAGCTTTCTCATACTAAAACATGTAAATATTCCTGGCAGCATTCTTTGCAAAGGCCAACAACTGCAAATATTCCAAACGCCCATCAAATGGTGAATGGATAAACAGCATGTGGTATATCCATGCAATGGGGTGATTCAAAGCCCTCAGGAGACATCTAGTGGTTGTGTGACCTCAGAAAGTGCCCCAGTTTTCAGACAGTTCCCACTTCTGCTCCCAGCCTCCAGGAGAAACCACTGCTCTGTTTTCTGCCTTCTCTGACAACTTCACATAAATGAAATCACACGATATGGAGTCCTTTCATCTGTTTTCTTTCACTGGGCCTATCTTTTGTCACAACTGGAGTTGGAATATGCCTCTGGCATCTAGTGGGTAAAAGTCAGGGATGTTACTAAACAGCCTACAGTGTACGAGAAGCCTGCCCCCCCAGCCCCCCAGCCCCCACCCCTCAACCCCCCCACATCCCCCCGACACACACACACACAGTAAGAATCGTCTGGTCCAAAATGTCAGTAGTGCTGAGGTTGAGAAATTCTGCACTACTGGGAAGTGTGAATCGATGAACCAACGAATCGTTCTCTAGACTTGAATTTAAGGATTGTCCTTTCAAATTCTGAGAAAAATCTCTAAAAGTATTTCCACACCTGCACAATTTGAAATTGGTCTCTCTAGCAATGATATTTTTAAAGAAGTCCCTGGGATGGGAGAAATATCACAATTATTACATCAGAGGCCCTGTGATGCTCTGCACAGATTCCCTTTCAGACATGACCAACCCCCAGCTCATGGGGTGTTGCCAGCAGACAGCTACACCTCAGTCAAGGTCAAGCCCTCTTCTGAGGGCAGCTCACATCCTATGACAGCTTTATTGCAGGGTTGGGGGGCAGCGGGCAGGAGATGGCAAGTAAAGAGCAACTCTGAAGGACCATCCTAGCTTCAGAATTCTTGGAGGTTGGCTGGGCCTTTGTTCAGACAGCATCACAGCACAGGGTCTTTCTCTCCTCCCCCTCTCATCCCTTCCTTTCCAAAGGGGACAATCATAAAGTCTATCCCCAATGAAGTTCCTCCTTTCTAATCTCCAAGAGTCAACTTTCCAACTGTGATACCCGGAAACAGTGACTCTGGCTTCTAAAATTTATTTTGAAACATGAAGAAAATTTAATGTATATAAAAAAAGTCTAATCCAACAGTGACAGAAAAATTCCTGCATACTAACCTCTAGTGACAGAAAGACACCACTGGTTATTTCAGGATAGAGGTGGGGGGAGCGGTGGGGAATTGCCAAGAGACACAAGGCATTCTGGGGGTGACAGGTGTATTTACTCTCAATGGTGATGGTTTCACAGGTACATGCATATGTCAAAGCTCATCAAAGATTATACTTGAAATATGTGCAGTTTGGGGCTTCCCAGGTGGCACTAGTGGTAAAGAACCCACCTGCCAATACAGGAGATATAAGAGATTCGGGTTCGATCCCTGGGTCAGGAAGATTCCCTGGAGGAGGGCCTGGTAACCCACTCCAGTATTCTTGCCTGGAGAACCCCATGGACAGAGGAGCCTGGCAGGCTACAGCCCATAGGGCTTCAACTTCAACTGAAGTGACTTAGCATGTACACACACATGTACAATTTATCATATGTCAGTTGTACCTCAATATAAAGCTGTTTTAGAAAGAAGGGGGGAAGAAAGAAATGATCAAAGCCTGAGAGGGACTCTGAAAAATTAAGAAAAGTATGTATAATCTCTACTACAGATATTTTCAGTTTTTCCACTGGTTTTTGCTTTTATCCATGTCCAAAATGTATGTATTTTATGCAGGTATGTGCAGGTTAAGTTGCTTCAGGCGTGTCCAGCTCTTTGCCACCTTATGCATTGTAGCCCACTAGGCTCCTCTGTCGGAGAAGGCAATGGCAAGCCACTCCAGTACTCTTGCCTAGAAAATCCCATGGATGGAGGAGCCTGGTAGTCTGCAGTCCATGGGGTCGCTACAAATGGGACGCGACTGAGAGACTTCACTTTCACTTTTCACTTTCACACAATGGAGAAGGCAATGGCAACCCACTCCAGTGTTCTTGCCTGGAGAATCCCAGGGACGGCAGAGCCTGGTGGGCTGCCGTCTATGGGGTCGCACAGAGTCGGACACGACTGAAGCGACTTAGCAGCAGCAGCAGCAGGCTCCTCTATCCATGGGATTCTCCAGGCAAGAATACTGGAGTGGGTTGCCATTTCCTTCTCCAGGGATTTTACTTACAAAGTGATAATGACAGTATATATTAGCTGTTCTCAGCTACGATGTTGTCACACTGGTTTGTCCTGATGACCTGCAAGATGTTCCAACTAAATTTGTTATTAAATCATGTTGAAAATACCCAGTTTGCCAAGATCTACTTCTTTTAATATAGTACAGCATAGCCAAGATTAGAACCACAATAATGTCAACTTGAGTCTCTTGCATTTGGATGTGGTTTCTTATGTGTGGAAGCTAGCACACAGAATTTCACATCATCCTTGGCAAATCCTTAGGAAAATGTCGGGCACTGAGAACCAGTGATGTAAATACTCTGTTGTATCTTGGCAAATACAATGGCCTTCCTAATTGACATTTTCCTTAAATCAAAATAAAATATACAAATGCTCATAAATCATATAAATAAATCTCCCCTCTTCGGCCAGTACAAGTTCCTAAAGGCAAATTCCTTCCTTTTTTAAATTTTTCTTCCTGACTCCATCGCTCTGTCCTTCTTTCCTGATTGTCTTCCTTTGGGGGTAGATAATATACTCACATGGGTCAAAAATCAAAAAGTGTTAAACATTAGCTACAACAAAAACTACATCAGATACAACAAAAACTCTCCCCTTGCCCTGCTCCCAGGCACCTAGCTTCCCTCCTCAAAAGCAACTGGTTTTATCGGGTTTTTTTCTGTCAGTATCAATGAACATATATGTGTGTATGGTATATTCACAGACCTAGAGATTATTTACACCCTTCAAAAAAAAGATAAATTATTTGCTTGTTTTACACCTAGTTTTTCCCTTTTTAATATATAGTATATCTTCCAATATTAACACGCAAAGAATTTCCAAATTCTTTTGTAGTTGAAAATATTATAAATATTGGTTTAATGAATTAGCCCCGTATGGATGAACATTTAGGTAGTTTTCCAATCTTTGTTACTATAAACAATGCTGTAATAAATAACCTCACAGCTCATTACATTGCATGTAAGTAAACATGTTTATAGTATAAATTCTTAAAAAGGGAATTACTAGGTCAAAGGGTGTGTGCATGTTTAAAACAGAAAGGTACTGCTAAACTGACTTACACTCCCACCACTTACATAAGACAATGGTTTTCCACAGATCCCTGCCAACACCCTGAGTCATAAGCCTTTTTGATCACTGCCAACTTGATAGATGAAAACATAGCATAGTGTAATTTTAACTTGCAATTTTCATGTAGACATGCAGGTTTGTGTTTGAGAGCCATCTATTTGTCCATTTCTGTGAAAGCTCTGTTCATATGATTTGCCTGCTTTCCCAGGAACTTCTGTTCTTTTACTTTGTTGATTTTTTTCAACTCTTTATACACTAGGATAACTAGCTTTTTGACTGCAAAACGAACCCAAATATTTTTCCCAGTCATTTTTTGACTGGCTGGATTTTGCCAGATTTTTTTTTTTATTTTATGTAATTGTATTAAGTGTTTTGTTTTTACCAGAGACGAGGATGAGACAGGCTGGGACCTGGAATCGTTCACTGAAGTGCTGCAATGCTTGCACTTGGACACACCTCTCCTGGAGCAAAAAATACAAAGAAACTATATGGAACTAAACATAACTGCATGTATGCACAGGGCAAATTCTGGACAAAAGATACAAAGAGACCAAAAAAACCCAACTGCCACTTCTAAAGGGCCTGGAGCAAAAGCTGGAGTTTGGAACCAAGAGCTGAGTCTGAGCATGCCCCCTGCACACAACACCACCTAAAGGGTGGACAAACCACCTACGCTACCCCTCCGCCCTGATCCCTGGATACATCCCTCAGTTCAGTTCAGTCGCTCAGTTGTGTCCGACTCTTTGCGACCCCATGAATTGCAGCACGCCAGGCCTCCCTGTCCATCACCAACTCCCGGAGTTCACTCAGACTCACGTCCATCGAGTCACTGATGCCATCCATCCATCTCATCCTCTGTCGTCCCCTTCTCCTCCTGCCCCCAATCCCTCCCAGCATCAGAGTCTTTTCCAATGAGTCAACTCTTCCCATGAGGTGGCCAAAGTACTGGAGTTTCAGCTTCAGCATCATTCCTTCCAAAGAAATCCCAGGGCTGATCTTTAGAATGGACTGGTTGGATCTCCTTGCAGTCCAAGGGACTCTCAAGAGTCTTCTCCAACACCACAGTTCAAAAGCATCAATTCTTCGGCGCTCAGCTTTCTTCACATCCCTACTTCATCCCATATAAGGAGCCAGCTTGGTGTGTGTGTGTTGGGGGCGGTGGGCGGGGGGGGCACACTTGGGAAGTGAGCAAGGGAACCTATGTTTTGTTCTGGAACACCCCCTCCCCCCACCCCGCCAGCAGGAGACCCAATAACGCCTTTCCTGAATTTTTTTATCAGGCCTCTGATCCATTTCTATTGCATAAGAAGCACCAGTAGTCAAGAACCGCCTGCCACTGCAGGAGACCAAAGAGGCGGCTCCATCCCTGGGCGGGGAAGATCCCCTGGAGTAGGAAATGGCAACCCACTCCAGTATTCCTGCCTGCGAAATACCACGGACATTGAAGCCTGATAGGCTACAGTCCATGGGGTCACAAAGAATCGCACGCTCCCACGCAGAAGTTCGAAGGAGGCCAAGAACTCCGGTCAGTAACAAGCCTTCTCTGGTTCAGAGAAGTCAACATGCTTGCCAGAGGTGCACAGCTAAGAGTAGAGGCGAGCATTTCACACCTCGCCCCTTTGCCCCACACTCCTCCCCAGGGCAGGGTAGCCACGCCCCCCATCCCCCCGAGCACAGCAGGTGAGCACACCTGCGAGCTCCCCAGGGGACCCCCCCCCACCCTCGCCCCCCACGGGTGCCCTCAGGGAACCCACGCACACACTAACCGCCCACCGGACTCTGTCCCGGGGGCGGGTTCCCCCGGGAGGAGGCGCGGCCCGGGTGGGTCGCGGGCGGTCCTCCTCGGAGGCGGGGAGCGGGGGCGGGGCCGCCGCGCGCTGCAGGAAGGACGCTGGCGCCGCGGGCTTCCGGGGGCTGAGTTCGCTTCGCGATCGCGCGTCTGCAGCATGCAGCCCGTTCCCCGAACGCTCGAGCTGTTCTACGATGTCCTGTCCCCCTACTCCTGGCTGGCCTTCGAGGTGACGCCGGGGAAGCAGCTTCGCCCGGGGCTTGGGGAGACAGAGGCAGAGGGAGGGGTCAGGAAAGAGCGCGGGGACCTCGGTCTCGTGAATTTCCTGGCAGTGCCCTACGCGGTTTCGGGCAAGCAGGTAAAGAGCCAGGACTGAAGGTCACTTTGTTGATAAACGGGATATGATCGCTGGCTCCAGGTGGAACCTTTATGTCTTAAGGTTGGGGTTTCCCACACTGGCTTGGAAGATGAGCAGCTCCAAAGAATCCAGAATATAAGCCCTCCGATGTCAGCTTTGGGGGATGGGGTGCAGAACAGATAAAAACTGTCCACAGGAGCAGAGATCCTGGAATCGATAACTAGGAATTGAGAGAGTTTTGCCTTTTCAAACCAGATTTAGGGTGTCCTCCTAACCCTTTCTTCGAGCCTATAGCCTGGCTGATCAGTGCCATGAAACACCCTTCTCTCCCTCAGCCCTCTTCACTCTCCGTCTCCGCCCCTCCCCAGGTCCTGTGCCGATATAAGAATATCTGGAACATCAGCCTGCAGCTGCAGCCGACGTTAATTGGAGGGATCATGAGAGACAGCGGTACGAAGGCAGCAGCGTTTTTGGCGGGGATTTGAGGGAAGGCTAATTTCAAACGTCCAGGGATGCGGCCCTTCCACTGGGTCTCCTTATTGGCGGCAGCAGCTAGTAATATGCCTGCTGCCTGAAACCCAGGTAGGTGCATCCCCGGTCTGGGACCCTCAAGTGATCTCTCATCAGTAAGCCCAACTTTCCCCTTGCAGGAAACCAGCCGCCAGCTATGCTTCCCCGCAAAGCCGTATACTTGAGAAGTGACGTTAGGCTCCTGAGCCAGCATCACCAGGTTCCCATCCACTTCCCCAAGGATTTCTTCTCTGTGATTCTTAAGAAAGGTGAAGAGAGTGGGATATGGATGGAGCATAAGGTTTCAGCAGTGGATTTGGAGATTGCAGGGCCAGAAAGGAGGGGTTCCGTTGATTTCGTTAAGTGAAGGAAACTTTGGGAAAGCTCAGCATCAGAGCTGATCATGCAGAAGGTTGTAGAGACAGAAGGGGAGGGAGAGCAGGATGGATCAGTGATCAGAAATGCAAATGGAAGGCTGAGGGCGATGGAGCACTGCTGGGTGGGGGGCTGGGGGGGAGATGAGAAGGAGGAAAAACCTGGTCTTCATGGGAAACAAGCTAGAGGAGGCCCCCCTCCGAGTGCCTCTGCCCCACAGGAAGTTTGACAGCCATGCGCTTCCTCACTGCGGTGAAGATGGAGCACCCGGAGCTACTGGAGAAAGTGTCCAGAGAACTGTGGATGCGCGTCTGGTCACGGGTGAGGGTTGGGCTCTGGGCACCCACTTTCAGGGAGACCCAGGATGACTTGGTGACCCTCCTCTAGGCCTAGAGTCCCAGGTCCTGCCCTCCTCCTTGTTCACTGACCTGGTTCACTGGCCTCCATCTCACCCCTCACCATGCCAACCTCTCGTACTGACTGTCCTCTTCCCAGGATGAAGACATCACGGAGCCCCCGAGCATCCTGGCTGTGAGTGTTCCCACTCCTCTCCTGGGGAATCTGAGGACAGTTGACCTCTGGGGGCAGAGAGGACATTGTTTATTATTGGGTGGAAGAGGTCATAGTTACCGGGGGAGAAAGGATGTTTGAGAGGCCAAATTACTAAACAGTTGGAACTAAGATTCTCGAAAGAATGTATCATGAGTGAAAAAGGAAACATGTATTTGATGAAAGAAGTCAGTAGGAGAGAGGTGGTACATGTGGGTGCCTGCAGATGGGGAGACTTGAAGTAGTGGCAAGTCTTGGCCCTAAAAACTGCAACACAAACCTCACTGTCACATCTAAGAGACATAAAAAACAGGCTTTGAAAAGACAAAGAGAGATAACTGACTCAAGCCAAAGGTATTCAGAAAGTCCGAGTGAGAAAAGTGGAAATAGCTCCAAATGTCAAAATGTGTGCCAGCCATATTTAGATATAAAAAAGTTTTTCTTCAGGATTAAATCAGGAAATTCAACACCACATTTTTTCCCCATAAGTTTTTTCCCCCCTTAAGCCACAAGGGTTTCCCTTGTGGCTCAGCTGATAAAGAAACCGCCTGCAATGCAGGAGACCTGGGTTCAATTCCTGGGTTGGGAAGATCTCCTGGAGAAGGGAAAGGCTACCCACTCCAGTATTCTGGCTTAGAGAATTCCATAGACTGTAATCCATGGAGTCGCAAAGTGTCGGACATGACTGAGTGACTTTCACTTTCACTTTAAGTTTACAAAAGATAGCTGAAGCATATTCAAATGTAATATATAAAATGACAAGTCACAAAAAAAGTTAAATGTGTAAAGCATGGCCAGTATATCCTCCTGAGTTTTCATTCCTGCAAAGTCTATGCATTGGCTTGCTTTTTCACTTAATATTTAATAATCATTTCCCATGTCATTTAAAACTGTTGCAGAGAATGATTGTTAGGTTCCACATAGCATTCCATTCAGTGGGTGTACTTGTTTACTGAACCAGTTCCCTGTTGTTGAGCACTTGGCCAAAATACACTTCTCTGATGTAACCGGGTCAAAGACAAGAAGTCATGCCTGACTTCATATTTCCCACTCCAGGTCAAGGGGGTCAGGTTGCAATACTTGTCAACCCCAGCTGTGTATTAAAATCACTTGCAGCACCCGGACACCACCACCCAGAAATTCCCATGTAATTTGTTCTCGAGGATGACATCCAAACTGAGATTTTCAAAAAAGCTCCCCCAGGATATTCTATTAATGTGCAGCCAAAGTTGAGAATCACTGATCCCAGCAAACCCCAGAGTGAAACCTTTAACATTCTCTTGAAGCCAGACACTGGTGGCTGCAGCCATGTGCCCTGTCCAGAGTCCTCAGGAAATTCTTGAGCCCAGCCCTTGGACTCAGGAATTCTGAGAAGTAGGAAGGCACGAGCCCCCAGCTTAATGTCAGGGGACTTGGATTCTAGCATCGGCTCTGCTACTCCCAGCTCTTCAACACTGACCAAAATACGCACCGTTTCTGGACTGGAGGCCCCCTGCCTGTTTTGTTTCGGCTTTTTTAATGTTTATTTATTTGGCTGCACCAGGTCTTAGTTGTGACACGTGAACTCTTAGTTGCAGCATATGGGTTCTGGTTCCCTGACCAGAGATTGAACCCAGGCCCCCTGCACTGGGAGCACAGAGTCTTCAACCACTGGACCACCAAGGAAGTCTTTCCTGACCTGTTAATGAAGTGGTTTGGAAGCTGGCCTCTCAAGATGCCCTCTGGCATTCAGTTCAGTTCAGTCGCTCAGTTGTGTCCGACTCTTTGCAACCCCATGAACCCTGTCCATCACCATCTCCCGGAGTTCACTCAAACTCACGTCCATCGAGTCAGTGATGCCATTCAGCCATCTCATCCTCTGGTGTTCCCTTCTCTTCCTGCCCCCAATCCCTCCCAGCATCAGAGTCTTTTCCAATGAGTCAACTCTTCGCATGAGGTGGCCAAAGTACTGGAGCTTCAGTTTTAGCATCATTCCTTCCAAAGAATACCCAGGGCTGATCTCCTTCAGAATGGACTGGTTGGATCTCCTTGCAGTCCAAGGGACTCTCAAGAGTCTTCTCCAACACCACAGTTCAAAAGTATCAATTCCTCTGGCGTTAAATTTCTACATTTATGCCTCTTTGCCACCCGCTCTTTCTACCAATCTCATGATTTTGAAGGCAAAAAACATAGCCCTTCTTGGCAAAGATAGACCTCCACTCATGTGTAGGTAAAAGTGCTGTGGATAATGCGGGGGCAGAAAATAAAATGACCACAGTTTTCTCCTGATATTCCCACCTGCGCTAATGCAGACACACTTATTTTCCCTACCACATCCCTTCAGGCTGCAGAGAAGGCTGGCATGTCCATGGAACAAGCCCAGGAACTTCTAGAAAAGGTCTCAACACCACAAGTGAAGAACCAGCTCAAGGAGACCACTGAGGCAGCCTGCAAATATGGTGTGAGCAATTCTGTCCCCAACCCTGTGCTGAGACAGAGAATCTTGACTGGGTTCCCAAGCTCCTGAGCAAAAGTTACTCCCCAACTGTGAGTCCTCCGAAATCTCCAAGATCACCCTCATCCTCTTCCTTCCTTTCCCTGGGCCCAAAGAAAGGAGGGAGAGCGCTAGATGGTGAGAGAGGAGACAGAAAACTCTCCTTAGAACCCTGGAACCTCTCATTGAATACCTCTGGCTACTTTGTGTCTATGACCTCAGACCAGTATTGACTTGCAGCCTTCAACCGCAGCCCTGAAACCACCACCTGCTCCATCACCCTTCTGCCCTGTTACTTCTCCAGGCTTTTGGGCTGCCCGTCACTGTGGCCCACCTGCATGATGAAACCCACATGCTCTTTGGCTCCGACCGAATGGAGTTGCTGGCGCACCTGCTGGGTAAGTTACACGTTCATACTGACCTGCCCTTGAGCCCACCCCTGCATTATATCAGTTGCCCAGAAGGATGGATTCAAGAATAAAAAAAAAAAAAAAAATGTTCTAGGCACTTCCAATAATGGAACCTCATACAGAGGTAGGTGTGCTTGAGATGGAGTGGGGAGTGGCCACCTTCTTCTGCAGGAGAGAAGGAAGCCTTCCAGACCCAGCACCCAGGAGCTCTTCCTGGAGAGAATCCCTAAGGGCTTGTGGACCCTCTGACTCATGATCTTTTCTATTCAGGAGAAAAGTGGATGGGCCCTGTGCCTCCAGCTGTAAACGCCAAACTTTAAGCCCAAAGCCCAGAGGAAGCAAGACGATTGGTATTAAAAAGCAGACCATCTGCTTAGGCCTCCTCCACTGTGGGGCCCTGGGATTCTGGTTTCCTATCTGACAGAGGTTCTTGTCCGGCCCTGGAGTGTGCTGGGGGCGGGGGGCGGTGGGCAGGATAATACACCATCTGCCGTTAGTCTCACCAAGTGCCTCTGAGAATCTCCAACTCTGCTTTCCACAGAATAAACCTAATGCCATTAGGCATCATATTTCTCAGTCTGTGTCCTCCCTGGTGTTTATCTGTTCTTGTTCCTACAGCCACATCCTGGCCACTCTAGGTGTTTGAGAAGAACAGTTCTTTGTGTGCCCCCAGCCCTCTGCCCCACTTTGGGGCAGCTTATGTGAAGGGAGCAGGAAATAGTCCCTCTTTCTCTTCTACAGAAGCTTCTTAAGTCTGTCAGAGACAGAAAGCTAAGCCAGATGGATTCTGCAACTAACCGGTTGGGCACTGTCTTCTGACCAGCCATGGTGCCTGAGACACAGGCTGGGGCCGCAAGCCCAGGGAAGTGGAGGCTAGCGAGAACCCCAGCATGGCTGAGCTTGCATCCAGATGTTTAAATGGGGTCCGGCTACTCTGACCAGCAGGGGCTGGGAGAGGCCGTGCCGGGAGACTGGCCAGAGCTGCCAGGGCCTGAAGAAGTTGCTCATCCCCTCGGGGTGCCTTCCCCTCGCCCACAAAGCAGATCCCAAGGAAAGGCCAGGCCTCTCTCCCTGGCCCACTATGATCCCTGTTCCCTCCCCAACAAACCTATAGCTTTCCCACTCCCTCCAGTTAATCACTGAGAACCCCTACTCTTTCTATGCACACTGTGAGATCATCAGAATGCCTTGTGTTTCAGTAGGGTCTGGACTTCTTTGAGAAGACTCTTCGGATGCTGAAACCACACTTGGATGCCTGTGTGGTGACTTCCATGGCTCAGAGGGCTTTTGGAGTTTAGATGCCTCTTCCCTTTGTTGTCTTCTCATCTCGTATTTCTGGCTTCCTCATCTCCTATCCCATGTTCCCCTCTTTTCTCCCATCACTTTCAGTCTTCCTCCTCTCTTTTTTCCATTATTCCAGCACACTCCAGGACTTCAACTCATCCTGACCATGCATACCTGTAATGTAATGTCACAAGTATATCCCCAAATAAGCACTCTGTTTCTCCAAAGGAGACCTGTGACAATGTGCAACTAATGCAAAATAAAAATATGAGAGCCATAAGGGCAAATTAAAACAAAAAAGAGGGGCTTCCCTGAAAGTCCAGTGGTTAAGACTCCGAACTCCCAACACAGTGGGTGGAGGTTCAATCCCTGGTTGGGGAACTAAAATGCAACATGCCAAATGCGGTGGCCAAAGAGTAAAACTTAAAATTTTTTTTAAATGGAACTTTCCATATATTGAAGTTAAATATAATCAACTATATTGAAGTTCTCATACATGTTGAGGGTGAGTAGAGACAAAGCTTTGTGAATAAAGATGCTTGTCTCACCACTGCTTGTTGTATCAAATAAATGTCCACCAGGAGGATTTTTGAATAATTTTAGCAACTTACCAGAACTTTGGAAATTCTTAGGATATAATATTGATTGGAAAAAATGATGAAACTGCATAGTATGTCAATTATGTCTTGCATAAAGATATATTACAGAGGACATTAATATGGAATAAATCTGAACTATTAATCTGCAATAAAATATATAAAAATGTTTCCATTTTATTTGTATACGTTTTTAGAAGATTTATTTATTTATTTTTGCCTGAGCTGGGCCTTCGTTGCTGCAATAGGAGGCCACTCTTTGTAGGGATATGCAGGATTCTCGTTGCCATGGCTTCTCTTATTGCAGAGTATGGGCTCTAGATGCGTGGGATTCAGCAGCTGGGGCTCACAGGCTCTAGAGCTCTGGCTAGCAGCCGTGGCACACAGGCTCAGTTGCTCCACAGCATTTGTGATCTTCCCCAGCCAGGGATTGAACTCGTGTCCCCTGCATTGGCAGGTGGATTCCTAACCACTAAACCACCAGGGATGGTGACAGCAGCCATGAAATTAAGACCCTTACTCCCTGGAAGGAAAGTTATGACCAACCTAGACAGCATATTAAAAAGCAGAGACATTACTTTGCCAACAAAGGTCCGTCTAGTCAAGGCTATGGTTTTTCCAGTAGTCCTGTATGGATGTGAGAGTTGGACTATAAAGAAAGCTGAGCGCTGAAGAATTGATGCTTTTGAACTGTGGTGTTGGAGAAGACTCTTGGGAGTCCCTTGGACCACAAGGAGATTCAACCAGTCCATCCTAAAGGAGCTCAGTCCTGAGTATTCATTGGTAGGACTGATGCTGAAGCTGAAACTCCAATACTTTGGCCACCTGATGCAAAGAACTAACTCGTTTGAAAAGACCCTGATGCTGGGGAAGATTGAAGGCAGAGAAGGGGATGACAGAAGATGAGATGGTTGGATGGCATCACCAACTCAATGGACATGAGTTTGAGTAAGCTCTGGGAGTTGGTGATGGACAGGGAGGCCTGGCATGCTGCAGTCCATGGGGTTGCAAAGAGTCAGACAGGACTGAGCGACTGAACTGAACTGAACTGAAACCACCAGGGAAGCCCCCTTATTTGTAGTTTTTTAAAAGACTGTTTATTCCAGTAAAAGAAAAAAAACTTCAAGAATTTATAGATTCACATTTGTATACAATTGTGTACCCTTCTCATTGTTCTCTAAATTTGTATCAGTTGCTTAATGCTGAATGCTCAGTCGAGTCCGACTGCGACCTCATGGACTGTAGCCCACCAGGCTCCTCTGTCCATGGGATTACGTCCATTGACTACTCTGGTAAAAATACTGGAGTGGATTGCCATATCCTCCTCCAGGGGATCTTCCTGACCCAGGGATCAAACCCACATCTCTTGTAGCTTCTGTATCGCAGGCAGATTCTTTCCCACTGAGCCACCTGGGAAGCATCAATTGTTTAACTTAATCCTAAATCTTATCTCAGTGTAATGTAGGATAATCTCTTACTTTAGAGGTAGATTTTGCAGCCCTGGCCACTCCTCCTTCAAAGGGTCTAGAATCCTATTTTTCTAATCCAATAGCCGAATTTAATCTTCTCGGAAGGAATGAGACAATTTCTAGACTAATCCTTTCACATGTGATCTAGATTACAATGTCTGAATTTATGGCAAATAGAATAAAAACTGATTGTATTAGTGAAGGTTGTCAGAGAATAAAAACAGGATCAATAGGATATTGAACTTGGACTCTCAGGCCTTTGAACTTAGACTGGAACTGACCCCACCACCTTTCCTGGGCCTCCAGTTTGCAGATGGCAGACTATGGGATTTCTCAGCTCCCATAATCATGTGAGCCAGCACTGGTCAAACTAATCTCTTCTGGAAACACTCTCACAGGCACACCCAGAAATTATGTTTTATCAGCTCTCTGGCATCTGTTGTTGTTCAGTCGCTAAATTGTGTCTGACTCTTTGCCACCCAGTGGACTACAGCACGCCAGGCTTCCCTGCCCTTCACTGTCACTCAGAGTTTCCTCAAACTCATGTCCATTGAGTTGGCGATCTGTTCAGTTCAGTTCAGTCGCTCAGTCGTGTCCGACTCTTTGCGACCCCATGAATCGCAGCACGCCAGGCCTCCCCGTCCATCACCAACTCCCAGAGTTCACCCAAACTCATGTGCATTGAGTCGATGATGCCATCCAGCCATCTCATCCTCTGTTGTCCCCTTCTCCTGCCCCCAATCCCTCCCAGCATCAGGGTCTTTTCCAATGAGTCAACTCATAGCAATCTGTTAGCGCAGTTAACAAGTGAAATAACTATCACAGGGAGAAAAGGAAAAGTCTCCAAATGCACCTATTTTTTTTTTTCCCCAATAAAGGAACACTTCTAATTGAAGCAGTTTCATACCTAGTTACTTCTTTCCACATCTGATCAACGGTTGACATACAAAATTTGCAATTAGGTCAGTGCTCAGAATTAAATACTGAACCACTTCCTTGTGTTGTAATTCAAATTCCAAGCTTACTAAATAGTGGTATGCTTCCAAAATGCAACGTTTTTAGGTAAAGTTCTTAAAAGGGATATTTTGTTTATAGAACCAAAATACAAGTGGTAATTAAAAACAACAAAGTATGGCATGCATGTGGTAAAACAAAAACACCCAGAAAACTATTGACTGTGAAAAGTGAAGTCATCCCTTTCCTACTTTCCACTTTTCTGTATATGCTTCCAGAAATGCCTATGTCTGGGAGGGGAGTTGGGGGAGAATGGATATAGGTACATGTATGGCCGAGGCCCTTCCCTGTTCAGCTGATGCTATCACAATATTGTTTGTTAATTAGCTATACTCCAATACAAAATAAAAAGTTTTTTTTAAAAATGCCCATGTCTTTTAACCCAAATGTCAGGCATAATACAGAGATTCCATATACCCTTCATCCAGTTTCCCCAATGGCAACATCTGGCATATCCGGAACAATAATACAACCAGAAAACTAGCATTGTTACAGTCCATCAACCTCATTCAGATTCCACCAGTTTTGCATGCACTCATTTCTGTGTCTGAGTTTAGTTCCATATAATTTTATCACCTGTAGGCACATGGGCTGGAGAAGAACATGGCAACCCTCTCCAGTATTCTTGCCTGTAGAATCCTATGGACAGAGCAGCCTGGTGGACTACAGTCCATGGGGTCGCAGAGTCAGATATGACTGAAGTGACTTAGCATGCATGCAGATCCGTGTGACCACACCACAGTCTAGTCTAGATACTGAATGCTTCCAAACTTAAGGATCCCTCAATGCGCTTTTCATAGCTACAGCTACCTCTCTATCTCCCCACTTCCCTAACCCCTGGAAACCACTAATCTGCTCATATAGTTCTTGTTTTACAAGGGCTGTATGAATGGAATCAGAATGGCTTGTTTTCATTTAGCCTAACTCCCTGAGATCCACCCATGGTGTTTTATGTATCTGTAGTTTGTAGTTTGTTCTTTTTACTGCCAAGTCATCATGTTCCTTGGTATGGATGTGCCAGTTTGTTTAACCCATTGAAGGACATTTTGGTTGTTTCTAGTTTGGGGCTGAAAATCAGTTTATGGACCAAATTCCACTGTGTGTGTGTGTGTGTGTGTGTGTGTGTGTGTGTGTGTGTGTGTGTAAGCTTCCTACACCAACCGGCAATTTTCAGATGCCAGCAAGGTGTCCAAGAATTCAACTCAATTCTAACACTACCCAGAAATAGCATCACATTCCATATGTAAGACCACCCTCCACTTCAGACGCTAGCTGCAAGTCCAGGTTGTCACTGGTTCTTCTGACAGACTGGTTATATAACCCATGACCCCCTCTTTGGGTTTGATTAATTTGCTAGAACAGCTCACAGAACTCAATAAAACCTGTTTACTTACTAGATTGCCAATTTATTATAAAAGTATATTAGAGGATATGATTCAAAAGCCAGATGAAGAGATACATAGGACAAAGTCCTGAACAAGCTTTTGTCCTCACGGAGCTTGGGAACCAGCCCAAAGGCAGGTGGAAGCCTCCCAGCTTCCAGATGTAGAATGAAGTGAAAGTCCCTCAGTTGTGCCCGACTCTTTGCAACCCCATGAACTATAAAGTCCATGGAATTTTCCAGGCCAGAATACTGGAGTGGGTAGCCTTTCCCTTCTCCAGGGGATCTTCCCAACCAAACTTAGGTCTCCCACATTGCAGGCAGATTCTTTACCAGCTGAGCCACAAGGGAAGCCAAAGAAAACTGGAGTGGGTAGCCTATCCATTCTCCAGTAGATCTTCCTGACCCAGGAATCGAACCAGGGTCTCCTGCATTGGAGGCAGATTCTTTACCAACTGAGCTATCAAGGAAGCCCAATGTAGAAGCTCTCAGAAAATGGGGTTTTTATGGAGACTTCATTACATAGTCATGATTGACCAAATCTCTGTTGTTCAGGCACTCAATCACGTCCAACTCTTTGTGATCCCATGAACTGCAGCATGCCAGGCTTCCCAGTCCTTCACCAGCTCTTGGAGATTGCCCAAACTCATGTCCATTGAGTCGGTGATGCCATCCAACCATCTCATCCTCTGGCGTCCCCTTCTCCTCCTGCCCTCAGTCTTTCCCAGCATCAAGGTCTTTTCCAATGAGTCAGATCTTCTCATCAGGTGGCCAAAGTATTGGAGCTTTAGCTTCAGCATCAGTCCTTCCAATGAATATTCAGGGTTGATTTCCTTTAGGATTCACTGGTTTGATCTCCTTACTGTCCAAGGGACTCTCAAGAGTCTTCTATACTACCGCAATTCGAAAGCATTGATTCTTCAATGTTCAGACTGCTATATGGTCCAACTCTCACATCCATATATGACTACTGGGAAAGTCATAGCTTTGACTATATGGACCTTTGTCAGCAAAGTAATATCTCTGTTTTTTAATATGCTAAGCAAAGACATTACTTTGTCTAAGCATTGAGAATGATAAAGGTGTCTTTTTGTGAATGAAGTGACTTTTATAAGCACCTAAAGCTGGTGGGTCTGGTTGCCAGAAGAACCAACCAAGTGATCAGTGAGTTGTAATTCTCAGTTCTACCCCCTGAATTCTGGGGAGGAGAGAGGAGCCTGAGGTTGAAAACCCCCACCTTTAGGTGCTTCTAAAAGTCACTTCATTCACAAAAGACATGTTTATCACTAGCAATGGTTACACAGTTTCAAGGCTTTTGGAAGCTGTGACCCAGGGACTATGGACGAAAGCCACATATATATGAGAAACATTTTGGTCATCTGAATATATATATATATATATATATATATATATATATATATATATATATCGGGCTCAGTCCTATCTGACTCTTTGAGACCCCATAGACTGTAGCCTGCCAAGCTCCTCTGTCCATGGAATTTTCCAGGCAAGAATAATGGAGTGGGTCACCACTTCCTCCTCCAGGGAATCTTCACAACCCAGGGATCAAACCCACATTTCCTGTGTCTCCTGCACTGGTAGGCAGATTCTTTACCACTGAGACACTTGGGAAACCATATATATATATTATCAATCACAATATCACAGGGGCTACTACAAGTAAAGTTGCTATGAATATGTACATACAGGTTTTTATGTGCACGTTTTCATTTCTCCAGGGTAAATGCCCAGAAGTACAATTGCTGAGTGATGTGGTACGTGAATGTTTAGTTCTGTAAAGAAACTGCTATATTTTTCCAGAGTGGCCTTACCATTTTACCTTCACACCAGCAATTCATGAGCAGTACAGTTTCTCCACATCTTCACCAGCATTTTTTGTTATTACAATTTCTTATTTTACCTTTTCTGATTGGTGTGTAATGGTAAGTCATTGTGATTTTAACTTGCATTTCTCTAAGGACTAATAGGGGCTTCCCTAGTAACTCAGATGGTAAAGAATCTGCCTGCAATGCAGGAGACCCAGGTTCTAAACCTGGGTCAGGAAGATTCCCCTGGGGGAGAGAATGGCACCCAGTCCAGTGTTCTTGCCTGGAAAATCCCATGGACAGAGGATCCTGGTGGGCTTTGGTCCACCGGGTTGCAACGAGTTGGACACAACTGAGCGACTAACACACACACACACACACAAGGGCTAATAATGTGAAGTATCTTTTTGCTTGTAGGGTTGACCAGGAAGGGGAATGATGGAACTTTCTGGGCATTAATAATGTTTATTATTTTTATTGGAGGTAGGTTATACCAATGTAAGTTTTAGCCAGACTTCTGGAATGGTCCACTTAAAATCTGTGCAATTCATTGCATGCAAATTTTACTTTAAAAAAAATGGTTAACTGTTAGGTAATATTTGACTCTAGGTACTTTTATGCATGCTGAAGTAGCTAGGTGGAAATGTGCTGATGGCTCTGCAGCCTACTTTGAAATGAATAAAAAAATAAGATATATCGGGACTTCTCTGGTGGCACAGTGGATAACAATCCACCTGCCAGCAGGGGACACAGGTTCAATCCTTGATTTGGGAAGATCCCACATGCCTCGGAGCAACGAAGCCCGTGTGCCACAACTACTGAGCCTACGCTCTAGAGCCTGGGAATCGCAACTGCTGAGCCCGAGAACTGAAATTACTGAAGCCCGTGTGCCCTAGAACCCATGCTCTACAAGAGAGGCCACTGTGATGAGAAGCCCATATACCACAACAAAGAGGAGCCCTTGTTTGCTGCAACTGGAGAAAGCACGTGAGCAGCAACAAAGATCCAGTGCAACCAAAAATAACAAATAAAGAAATGTTTTAAGTGTTACATTTCCTGAGTAATAACTTTAGAGATTACTTTAGATATTACTTTAGATAACTTTAGAGATTAACAGAGGGTGATGTACAATCTAAGTTACAAACAGATGCTCCACAGTGAAAGAAATCCAGGCCCTGCGACAGGATGGTGGCCCTGAGGTGGGTCTCTGGGTCAAAGCCAGGCTGGAGGAGCAGGATGGGAAAGGAGTGATAAGCTTGGGCTTATTTTCACCTTTACAAATAAGAAACTGAAGCCCCGAAAGGTAAAGTACTTACCCAAGATCACACATTAAATGGCAGAACTTAGATCTGGAACCTGGTTTGGCTATCTCCACAAAATGCATGATCAACGACAATGTGTCCCACTCCAGTATACTTGCCTTGCAGGATCCCATGAACAGAGGAGCCTGGTGGGCTACGGCCCACAGGGTTGCAAAGAACTGGACACGACTGAGGTGACGTAGCAGCAGCAGCCGTCCTTGTTTACTCAGGGTGTGGAGACATATCACACGGGACACTGTTGCCACTACCTGTAGACATTTCTAGTCAACACAGTGCTTTCTTGTGTCACTCGGCAACCACCACACTCAGTTTCTCAAATGCCAGTATCGCTTTTTGTGGCTCGGTCTGATCACGCGACAGCACTGAATCCCACTGTTCGCTCAGTTCATTGCCAGCGAGCTTCATACTACGTGACAATTAGCTAGTGAGCGTAATATTTATCCTGACATACTTGAGGCTTCTTTGAAAGCATTTCCGCCCCCCCAAATATCAATGTTTCTGATTTACTTCCTGTTATATCATTTAACCGGGGCTTCCGTGGTGGCTCAGTACTAAAGAATCCACCTGCCAATGCAGGAGACTCCGGAGTCATGGGTTCGATTCCTGATCTGGGGGGAATCCCACATGCCACAGAGCAACTAAGCCCATGTGCCAAAACTGTTGAGCCTGTGCTCTAAAGCCCAGGAGCCGAAACTACCGAGCCCACCTGCCACCACTACTGAAGCCCATGTGCCCTAGAGCCTGTGCTCCGCAATGAGACGAACCCCTGCTTGCTGCAGCTAGAGAAAAGTCCTCACAGCAACGAAGACCCAGCTCAGCCATAAATAAATAAATACAATTATTTTTTTAAAAAAGGATTCTGAGTTTGATTCTAACTAAAGAAATCATGGACTTTCTCTGAGCTGGTTTCCTCCTCTGTAACATGAAAATAATAATCAGATCTACCCCACAACTGTTACTAAGGATCAAATGACATTGCGATTTGCTTCCACAATATTTGTTGTTTCTACCATCAACACTTTTTAAGAAGTCACCTGCACATCAGGCTTCTAACAGCTCTTCAGTTAAAGTGTTACTTTTTATAATCGGGCTTAATTAGCTCATAAAAGATGAGCATCCCGATAGTGCCTACAGTCTTAACTTCCCAATCTTGCTTTATAGCTTGATAACCTTATTTATCTCCTGATATTCTCTTTTGCTGCCTTTGCTATCTGAAAAATCAGTCTTTTCCCAAGACACCAAACAATGGGGAAAACAGCATATACCTACTCCTCCAGGGAGGACCAGGGTAATGACCTTAGAAAGTCATAGGAGTTTTGTTAAATTATTATCAAGCAGCCAAAAAAAAAAGTGTTTGGAGCTGGATGACAGCAGTTAAGAGCCAGGGTTCTGGACTGGGATGGCGGGTTCAAATCTTGCTCCCACCTCACCTACAAAATGATATAATGATAGTAATTCCCCCTTATTCCATTATATTTTTAAAGTACCTTATTTTGTATGTACAAAAGAGAGCATATGTGCAAAAGTACAGAGAGCAGTAGGTACAAAACACTCCACACGGGTTGGCCATAAGCACCAAGCAGACCCAGGTTCAGAAATACAAGACCACAGAAACCTGGGGACGCAGAAGCACACAGCAGTAGACACCCATGACCCTTCCCAGGAGTCTGTGCATTTTCTCCCCTTCTCCCTCTTCCCCTGATCGCCCACTTTCCTGCACCCACACCCTCCAAAACAAGGCCACAAAGTGGGCCAACCAAGAAGGGTGCTCCAACCTCCAGCAAGGTGGTTTGCAGCAAGTAGGCAAGTAGAAAGTAGAAAGACAACTGAATTAAGTGATAAGCTCAGTTGATAAACTAAGTAGATAAAGAAAAAAAGAAAGTAAAACCTCTGGAAAGGAGTTTGGCTTCATGTGTTCAGGGCAATAAAAACTTTCACCTGGCTCATCTCAATAATGTTGTTCCTTAGAATTCAACTGGAGGAAATAATCCAAAAACAAAGAAAAACTATACCTAAGAAGATAGCATTATATTTTTAAACAGCTTTATAGACATATAAATCACCTTTTTAAAGTGTATAATTTAGTGGGTTTTTTTAATATATATATTCACAGAGTTGTACAAGCATCACTACTACCTAATTTGAAGACATTTTCATTAACTCCCCAAAATAAATCCTCCCTCTCTCCAGACCCTAGCAACCATTAATCTACTTTTTTTTTTGTCTCCTAAAGCATTATTTTTGATGACCAAAAGAAAAATTGAATAAAATATACTTGATGTTATTGAATAATATAAAGGTATGTTAAATTATGATATATCCATTCAGTAAAATATTATATAGCTATTAGAAATCATTACAATAAAGACTATATCAAAAGGCAAACTCTCTTTTACAACATTTAAAAAAAAATTTTTTTAAAGATAACAAAATGGTGAACATTCTCCGATCTCAACTAGAGTATATTCTGGTTTGTGTGTGAACAGATTGGTAGAAATGTGCAGAAATTTAAGTGACCATGTTAGGATACTTAGATTGTGGATACTTTTTCTTCAGTCTTTAAATATTCTCTGACATTTTATATTTTTTAACAAATGGAATTTTTAGAAAATCTATTTAAAATGATTGGAATAGATAACATACTGTAGGGTACAGCCAGACAGCAGGCCAGCCCCATGAATTGGATCCAGTTCTTACCTAACAAATCTTGCTAGCATACGTTCCCACTAGCAACTAAGAGCCCTAGGCCACAGAAGTCCCACCTCACCAGGACTGTCTGACCTTTCACACTGCAGACATTCAGGCCTTCACCTTTTGCCTGTCAGCCAACCCTTCCTGTACCCTCCAATCCAGAACTCAGTCCTTAACTCAGTCCTTACTTATCACACATCCCAATGACTCAGCCAATTTCCTGCTATTAACATATTTTCTGTGGATCCAAGTCCTTCTGATCCCAACCACTGTACATTCTCCTTAGGAGATGAACAGTAAGAAAATCAGCGGAAACAAAATAGTCATCTCTCAGCAAATTCCGGGAGATGGTAAAGGACAGGGAGGCCTGGAGTGCTGCAGTCCATGAAGTTGCAAAGAGTCAGACACAACTTAGTGACTGGACAACAACAGCAACAACAGTATTTATTGGTAGGGTATTGGTTAATCACCCCCAAATGCTATGAATGTGGAAAAGCCTTCATTCGAAGCGTATCTCGGGAGCTTCCTGGAAACTCAGTGTTAAGGAATCCGCCTGCCAATGCAGGAGACACAGGCTTGAGCCCTGATCTGGGAAGATCCTACATGCCACAGAGCAACTAAGCCCTTGAGCCACAACTACTGAGCCTTTGCTCTAGAGCCCGAGAGCCGCACATACTGAAACTCCCTAGGGCCCGTGGTCTGCAACAAGAGAAGTCCACGAACTGCAACTAAAGAGTAGCCCCCGCTCAGCACAACTAGAGAAAAGCCCCTGCAGCAGCGAAGACTCGGCACAGCCAAAAGTAATAAATAAATAAAATCTTTAAAAGATTTAAAAAAAAAAAAAAAAGAAAGCTTACATCTCATTAGATATCATAGAGTACACACTGGTGTGAAACCCTATAAACACTGAGTCGGAGGATACTCAAGTCTCTTATATAAAATGATGTAGTAATGTGCATATAACTGGGTAATCCTGCTATATACTTTAAATCATCTCTATATTACTTATAATACCCAATAAATGCTATATAAATAGTTGCCAGTACTCAACAAATTCAAGTTTCGCTTGTTGGAACCTTCTACATTTCTTTTCTGAATATTTTCTACGCTAGTTGGGATGGATCTGAGTGAACACAGAACCTAAGGACACAGAGAGCCAATTTTAACAAGCAGGTCTCTTCCCACCCTATATTCCCACTTGCTAGAGAGACAGTTCTTTTAGACTACCACAACCTTCCTGTTACATCAATCACCTCCCTCTCTTCTCTTTCAACCAGGAACACAGAACCAACACTGACACCCCACCACTACACACACATACACACACAACCCCAGACACACTCACTCTCTATCCATAATCTCCTTCTTGTTCTCCTTTTCTCCCCACCTCCCGCCCACACACTCCACACATCCTCTGCTGTGGTAGCCCTGGCCGTGCCCCAGGACTGCTACTCCTCTGGTTGGTCCACAATCAATACTCTGAAGGCTCAGAGTCCAACCTTGCCTCCAGAGCAAAGTACTCCTCTAGCCACTCTGCGCCTCCCAGCACCTGCCTCACCCTGACTTACCACCAGATCCCAAACAGAAAAGAATGGATCCCAGATCTCCAGGCTGTGGCGAGGCCAGCTGGATCGGTAGCCTTCTAACGAGAACGTTCAACTGTGCTCAGTGAGCACCTACCGTGTGTCAGGAACTGTGTTAGATTCAGAGATTCAGAGATGGTTGAAACTGATCACTCACCTTGAGACACTCACGGTGCAAGTGTTGCCCAACACTGGTTCATTTGCCTGACCCACAGTGAGGCCAGACAAACTGCAACGTGGGAATCTGGGACAGAGAAAGGCTTATTACAAGGGCCATGCAAAGAGAGTGGGCGGCCCATAGTCAAAAGACCCAGTGGTTTTTTGATGGTTTGGGGAAAGAGTTTTTAAAGGCAAAATAAGCAGTGAATTTTGTAGGGTGTGTGACTTCCTTCTAATTGGTTGGTGGTGAGGTAACAGGGCGGTGCTCCAGGAATTTTGTTGTCATTGTTGATCAGTACACAAGTCTGTACTGTACATGTTTCAGACTCTCTGCGACCCCATGGACTGTAGCATTCCAGGCTCCTCTGTCCACGAGATTTTCCAGGCAAGAATACTGGAGTGGGTTGCCACTTCCTTCTCCAGGATATCTTCTCCTTTCAGGGATGGAACCCGTGTCTCCTGCATTGATAGGCAGATTCTTTACCACTGAGCCACCAGAAAAACCCTAGAGCTATTTACCAATCTTTTAGCTTTTTCTCTTCTGCAAACCTACAATTACAATTGTCTAATCTTTTGATTTCATTTTTGTTGTTCAGTCCCTAAGTCATGTTCAGCTTTTTGCAACCCCAGGGACTTTAAGGTTGCTCCTGCGAGCCGTGTGCTATGCTGGGATTTGTGACCTCTGGAGGAGAGGATTTGTCCAGGGCCAAAGACCAGGCTTGACCACGAGAGCTTTTTGTGTAACAGAATTTTATTAAAGTATAAGAGAGAGAGAGAAAATTTCTAACATAGACATCAGAAGGGAGCAGAAAGAATGCCCCCTTGCTAGTCTTTAGCAAGGTGTTTTCTGTCTGTTAGCAAGCTCTTAATCAGAAAAGAGAGACACCTCCAGGCCGCAGGAGTTCACCAGTCCTGTCTCCTACAATATGCATTTTTGAGATAGAATGGCACAAGGTGTGTCATCCTGGCCATAAAACAATTGACATGAATACTGGTTTGTTGAGCCATTATCAGCCCATGGTTTGAGAAAAGAAAACAAGGTTAGTCTTCAGTTCAGTTCAGCCGCTCAGTCGTGTCTGACTCTTGGCGACCCCATGACTGCAGCACGCCACGCTTCCCTGTCCATCACAAACTCCTGAAGTTCACTCAAACTCATGTCTTTCAAGTCAGTGATGTCATCCAACCATCTCATCCTCTGTCGTCCCCGTCTCCTCCCGCCTTCAACCTTTCCCAGCATCAGGGTCTTTTCAAATGAGTCAGTTCTTCACATCAGGTGGCCAAAGTACTGGAGTTTCAGCTTTAGCATCATTCCTTCCAAAGAACACCCAGGGCTGATCTCCTTTAGAATGGACTGGTTGGATCTCCTTGCAGTCCAAGGGACTCTCAAGAGTCTTCTCCAACACCACAGTTCAAAAGCATCAATTCTTCGGCGCTCAGCTGTCTTCACAGTCCAACTCTCACATCCATACATGACCACTGGAAAAACCATAGCCTTGACTAGACGGACCTTTGTTGGCAAAGTAATATCTCTGCTTTTGAATATGCTATCTAGGTTGGTTATAACTTTTCTTCCAAGGAGTAAGCGTCTTTTAATTTCGTGGCTGCAATCACCACCTGCAGTGATTTTGGAGCCCCAAAAAATAAAGTCTGGCACTGTTTCCCCTGTTTCCCCATCTATTTCCCACAAAGTGAAGGTTAGTCTTAGGCGGAACCATTCTGAAGAAAAGTAGATTCCAAAGCAAATACATAATTTCATTACCATAGCTTAAGAAAAACATTTCCATAAGAAAAACGCATTGGTTAGCTCAAGGCAAAACCAGTTGTTATCAACACATAATTAAAAGAAGCCTCTTTTAATTTTATGTAGAGAAGGAAAAAAAACGTCTGCCACTTTCAGTTTATTTCCTCCTGCTGCTTGGGGATCTCTGGCCTTTCTATCTGTTACCCTCTCAGACTGCAGCAAGCCAAGGTCTTCTGCACTATCTCCCTGAGTTTCCTTAAATTCACGTCCACTGAGTCAGTGATGCTCATCTAACTGTCTCATTCTCTTCAGCCCCCTTCACCTTTTGTCTTCAATCTTTGTTGTTGTTCAGTCGCTCAGTAGTGTTGAACTCTTCGCAACCCCATGGACCGCAGCACACCAGGCTTCCCTATCCTTCACTGTCTCCCGGAGTTTGCTCAAACTCATGTTCATTGAGTCAGTGATGCCATCCAACCACCTCATCCTCTGTGATCCCCTTTTCCTCCTGCCCTCAATCTTTCCCAGCATCCTCCTGCCCTCAATCTTTCCCAGCATCAGGGTCGTTTCCAATGAGTTGACTCTTCGCATTAGGTGGCCAAACTTGTGCTTGGTCTAAAGTTACCATCCTCCACCTAGGTGGGGGCCTTAGTTCCAATAAAAAGTCCCAGATATATTGTTACTACATCCCTTGAGGAGGAACCAGGACTCGGCTTAATCATGGAACTATTGTTTCTTGACTGCTCTTCCTTTGTTTCTACATTCCTTTACTTCCCTAATTAGAAACTCTTTGAAATGCCCTTTGAAATTTAGGGAAGGTAGTCTGCCATTGTCTCGGTAAGCCAGCTTTCCAAATAAAGTCATATTCCTTACCTCAACATCTTGTCTTCCAGATTCATTGGTCTGTTGTGCCAATGCACAGTGAGCTTGGACTTGGTAACAAAGTAGGGGCTTCCTCAACAGAATCTGCCTGCAATGAAGGATACACCAGTCAGCTCCCTGGGTTGGGAAAATCCCTGGGGGAGGAAGTGGCAATCCACTCCAGTATTCTTGCCTGGACAATACCCATGGACAGAGGAACTTGGGGGGCTACAGTCCATGGGGCCACAGAGTCAGACACGACTGAGCATGCACATACTTACACAGCACATAAAGTACTATCCCATCATCCTCAATAAAATTTATAGCATTAAAATTTAAAACAAAAAACAAGTTAACTGAGCAAAGCAGCATACATATGAACACATCTTACAGGTCTGCAGAAAACAAGGAATTTATAGAAATGATACTTTGGTAGGGGAAGCAGGACACATCAGTGTGCAAAGCACTATGTGATACACGGAGATTAAATAAACCACGGTCTCTGCTCTGCTTGTTGCCAAAATCTTGGCTCTCTGTGCACCAATGCCAAACATAAATATGGAGACAGTTATGGAGAAGAAAGAAAGAATGGCTGGCCACAAAGAAACAGTGGGGTCTCAGGAAATGTGCCCCACTCAGGGGTAAGTAGGGAGAGGTTATATAGTTGGGCAAGGGTGTGTGATAAGGGTCTAGGCAGTAAGTCTTGCATTCTTTCTTCTGCAAAGTTTCAAAAGGGTGAGGTTGTATTCAGGGTCTTAGGTGGTTGGGGCTCCTAACCTTGAGCCTCTCTGGTCCCTTTAATCTTGCCTCAGGTGGTTTCCTGACTGTTCCTTCCTCGATTAGCCACTGTTCTGCTCTTTGGAACTCAGAGAAGGTCATGGAGGCTGGAGTTTTGACTCTAAGAAATGAGGGACAAAAAGACCTCTGTGCCCAGGAGCCCCGCAGGGCCCAGCTTAACACCTTGCTCCCAGGCACAAAACATTATTAGCTAAATATAATGCAAACTGCTGGGAATACCAAGTGCCTTGAGAAGAAGGGAGAAAGATGAATTTAACTCTGATCCAAAGTACAAAGATCACTGGGGGTGAGGTTGGGGAGTACTCTCTCTAGGGCTCTGTGGGGGTTGGGGATAGAGTAACTAAGCCAGAAAAATTCCAGGTGGGGCAAAAGTAGGAGTTCAGCCTTGAGCAGAAAGGAAGGAGGAAGCCTGCGCAGGAATGTAGGGATCTGGGCACAAAAGTGGGTGGAACCAGTGGGCTCCGCCCTGTTTCCTCCTCCCTCCTCCTCCCCCTGTCCCAACCTACTTACTGCCGAGTGCGCTGAGACAGGTGTGGAGGTCCTAGCGCGGGTAAGAGGGTGGGAGGGTCGTGCCTTTGGGGCTGGGGTGTAAGGAGGGCGTCTGGCTCCTTTCTAGAACCTGTGACTCCTTCCTGTGCAGAGTTCAGGGGACTCCTGACAGGCTGCCTGGGGGTTGCTGCTGTGTTGAAGAGCAAAGAAAAGGCTTCTTCTCACCAGCCTCGGAACCCCTTCGGTAATAACTTCAGGCAAGACACTTGAAGTCTGAGTTTACCGAGTTAGGGCCCATAGAGGGTGGTGGACCCTGACAGACATGGGACGGGGAGAGGTCAAGAATTAGCGGGCCGAGGTCCCTCGCTCAAGACCCTGGTCTGTAAGACTCTCAGGCAGTTGTGGCCTGTGTCTGTGTACACTTTTCTCCCTCCGACTGGAGCATGGGCTGACTGGAGGAAATGGGAAGACGGGGGTCAAATAGGGTAAGGCTGAGGTCAGACGGAGGGCTTGGGACTGGGGAGGTGGGGAGTGGGGGAGATTTAGAGCCAGCAAAAGTAAGGGGCGTGGCCTGCCCATCACCTGGATTCCTGAGATGCCGGGAGCACGGAGAGGCCCCAGGCAGGGCCTGCCCACTACTGGGACCTGGAAGCCATAGAAATGTGGAGCTGGAAGAGAGGTCACAGGGAAGAAGAAAAAGGAAGGAACTAGAGGTCATAGCACAGCAAATACACTTACACAGGGGCTGGGAGTCAGAACTCCTGGGCTGGTTTCCTGGCTGTTCCACATATATTGATACCCCAGGATCATACTCCTAGGTGATCCTAGAGAAAACTCCAGAGCTGGGGGTGGGGGGACCCTGCAGATCATTTCTTTGGGCCATTTATTTTGATTTGAGATGGAAAGAACAAAGCCAGACAGAGGTGTCTGATAGGCTTACTTTGAAATCTGACCCAGCCATGATGCCAACTGCTAGTTTGGACACAACAGCTGTGTGTCTTTTTGCAGGAGCCTGGGGAGGGGCCATGGTGCCAGGCCAGCTGTGGGGGAAACTGGAGAAGCCGCTTCTCTTCCTGTGCTGCACCTCCTTCCTCCTGGGGCTGGCTTTGCTGGGGATACGGCCGGACATCAGCCCTGTGGCTTATTTCTTTCTCAGCTTGGGTGGCTTCTTTTTGTTGGGCTGCCTCCTGGCCTGTTTTTTGGAATGGGGGTCTCGATCAGTGCAGACCGAGAGCCCAGGGGCCTCCAGCAATGCACGGTGAGTTGAGGGCTGGGCAGGACTGGAAGAGTACACGTGGACCCATTCTTCCTTTGTACTTCTGGCCTCCAGGCATACAGATTCTGCTTTCCCTGGTCACTGGTAGCAGGGAGTGGAGGGGTCTTTTGCTGGTAGAAGACAGAAAAGGGAAAAAAGGCTCCTTTTAGGAAGCCACTAATTTCCTTATTTCCTCCCCGCCCCCCCCCCCCACCCACCCCACTCAGGGACAATGAAGCCTTTGAGGTGCCAACCTACGTCGAAGCCACAGTGATGGACCCGCAGCCCCACCCCCAAGAGTTGGACCAACCACCCTCTTACAGCAGCATTGTAATCCCCTCAGGACTTGAGGAGGGACAGCCTAACCATCCAGAGGAGCCCAGGAGAGCCAGACTGGACAGGCGAGTGGGCTCAGAGGGGTCTGTGACCTCAGGAAGTCCTAGAAGACCTCCAGTCAGCCTGCGACTTCGGTGGTCACGGGCTGCATCCACTGTTCCTGATTTGCAGACCTTGTGGACGCCCCCCAGATTGGAACCTCTGACTCCACCCCCTGCCTATGAAGTCAGCTGTGATCACTCTGATGATGATGTTTTCTATGGAAACAACTGGACACCCCCCTAAAGGACTTTCCGAGGATATATGATCTTTTGGCACCAGACCCACTCATTCGTTGGACCATCGCTTCCCAGTGCCTGTCATGTGTCAGGAACTGTGTCCCCACCTGGACATCACAAATGCAAACTTTGACCTAGAGTGGAGTCGGGCTGTGGTGAGCCCTGCCCGGTTTTGAGGTGGCCCATCCCAGAGATGCAGGCGGCAAAATTTGAGTCTTGAGGCATTATTTAGCAACCTACCCCATATCCAGAGTTAGACTGAGAGCAACATGAGGAGGTGATCCAGAGAATCTAGGGAAAGAAGAAAAACAATATCTGAGTGACATTCTGATGCTCTGACATTCCAGGTGCTTTGGCTCTATTAGATCACAAAAATGAGGTGTTATTGCCCTCATTTGTGAAATGAGGACCCTAGTGGTCAGAAAAAAAAATATTGGTAATTTGCACAGGAGCACTCTGCTAGTAAATGACACAAAGTCTTGAACTTTGCTCTTCAGATCTCATTGCCTCTTTTCTTTTTTCTTTCTCTTTTTTGAGTTGTTTTATTTGAGACAAAATGAGGCATATAGTCCAGGAGATAGCATTTCAAATAGTTCTGAGAAACTGCTCCAAAGAGGTAGGGGGAGAAGGTCAGTATATATATAAAAAAAAAAAGTTTGAGGTTAATTGCTTAACAATGTTGTGTTGGTTTCTGCCATACAACGTGAATTAGTCCTGCTGCTGCTGCTGCTGCATCACTTCAGTCGTGTTCGACTCAGTGTGACCCCAGAGACGGCAGCCCACCAGGCTCCCCCGTCCCTGGGATTCTCCAGGCAAGAACACTGGAGCACAAGAGATGCAGGTTCAATCTCTGGGTGGGGAAGATTCCCCTGGAGGAAGGTATGACAACCCACTGCAGTATTCTTGCCTGGGGAATCCCATGGACGGGATCCTGGCAGGCTACAGTCCATAGAGTTGCAGAGTCAGACACAACTGAAACTACTTAGCGTGCACAAACGTGCATTAATATACAGTATTTGTTTTTCTCTTTCTGATTTACTTCACTCTGTGTAACAGGCTCTAGGTTCATCTACCTCAGTTTGTATTTTCAGTACAAGCCAACAGAAGCCAGTTCACCCAAGCATCTCTGTTCCCAGCTTGGTCAATGGATGGTGAGGGGGTGGAGGACTTTCTGTATACAGAACGGGGGACCACTTGTGTCTGCAGACAGGGTGGGCTGAGTGTACCAGTAGTAGAGGAGCAGAGGGAATTGCAACTGGGACGGTCCCTGTTCTAGAAAGGGAGCAGTTCCTGCACGGTGGGACTGGGGGGCTGGGGGGCTGGGGGGCTGGAGTGAAAGTGAAAGTTAAAGTCGCTCAGTCGTGTCAGAGTCTGCGACCCCATGGACCATACAGTCCATGGAATTCTCCAGGCCAGAATACTGGAGTGGGTAGCCTTTCCCTTCTCCAGGGGATCTTCCCAACCAAGGGACTGAACCCAAGTCTTCCATCCTGTAGCAGATTGTTTACCAGCTGAGCCACAAGAGAAGCCCAAGAATACTGGAGTGGGTATCCTATCCCTTCTCCAGTGGATCCTCCTGACCCAGGAATCAAACCCCGGTCTCCTGCATTGCAGGCGGATTCTTTAACAACTGAGCTATCAGGGCGGGGGAGCTGGAGAGCAGTTCCCAATGCAGGGTCCCCATCTGATGGGGAAGCAGCGAGTTAAACTGCCCCAGGGGGTGGCACTTGGGATTTTCAGGATGGGTGGATATGATGATCCACCCGACGTTCTTGGAGAGAGGTGGTGGAATATGTAAGAAAGAAAGTCAAAGTTACGTCGCTCAATCGTGTCCGACTCTTTGTGACCCCATGGACTGTAGTCTACCAGGCTTCTCCGCCCATGGGATTTTCCAGGCAAGAGTACTGGAGTGGGTTGCCATTTCCTTCTCCAAAGGATCTTTCTGACCCAGGGATTGAACCCAGGTCTCCCGCATTGTAGGCAGACGCTTTTACCGTCTGGGCCACCAAGGAATTCGAATATCTAAGGATTCCCCCATAAATCATCTATTAAATGAGGCACTGGAGCTACTTGAGCGCTGTCTCCGATTGCTTCAGCCTCACCCCTGCGCTGTGACGCTGGGTTTTACCCCAGGCTCCCTGACCGGCTTCCTCAGATCCAAACAGAACGCCAGCTTCTCCGTAATCACGGTCTGAGCATGTAACACAGGTTTGAGCCCGAGGGAGCTGCTCAACCATCGCTGACCCACTCTTCTCAGTCTTTGCGCAAGGAATCTGTGCAGCGCCTTCTAGTGCTTTCCCTGATCTCCCTACCCTGGTCCCAACAGTTCAATAAATTGAAAAGTCCGGCCACACCCATCTCCACAGAGTTCTTGCAATAGGCGGGTAAGGAGAAGTGGGCGGTGCGGGGGAGGGAGCTGTGATTTCCGCGGGAACCGTCGACCAATCGGATGGCCATGTAGGGCGGGGCGGCCCCCTCGCTTCCCCTTCCGCCTAGCGCGCTCGCTCGCCCTATTGGTCAGCGCGCCCACCGTGCGGGTTCTGCGCCTGCGCGCGCTGCGGCGACCGCTCCGGCGGGGTCGGCCTCGCGTTGGGGGGGGTGGGGGGCGGAGCTAGAGGAGGCAGTGCGCAGGCGCGTTGCGCGCAGGAAGACGGGGGAGGGATGCTGGGGACCAGGCTCGCGGTTTGTTTGGGCTGTGGGGGGTGCGCGCACAGCCCGGGAAAAGTGGGAAATGGCGGAGCCGAGCGCGGGCTTCCAGTCCCCCCTCCAGCCAAAGGAGCAGATGGCCGCTGATAGGGGGCGCAGGTGAGTGGGGAGAATCCGGGGGTCCTTAGTGGGTCCGAGGGGAGGAACGCAGATTTCTGGCGTGTGGTCCTGGCGCCTCTTCACCTCGGAGCCCCTGGAAGCAGCTATATCCGCGCTTCCAGCCAGGGAAGCAATGACCGAGGGGAGCGCAGGCGGGTGAATCTCTTCTGGGCCTTGTCCGCCTCGTGCACAGACTCCCCAGCCTCCATTACTTCCAACGCACGGGTCTCTGAACCAGAGGAGCTCTTTTCAGCCTCGCCAAATCTCGGCTTCTCTTAAATGATTCTTTATCTTTTCTGTTTCTTGACTCCCTTTTTAGGAACTAAACTGCTCTCTTAAAAACATGTGAGACCTGTAGACCTCTGCCTGGTGTGCATTTGTTTTAGGTCGAATAAATCATGATCTGTATTGCATTGGGTGTAATGACCAGATTTTCAAAGCATTCCACAGAGGTGTTGGGATTTGAGTACTTTGAGACAAGGAGGTGAGTGTGCCTCGGTCTCTGCCCTAGGTAAATCCTTTCATGGCAGACCCAGAAGATTAACGGAGGGCTTTCGAACCAGACCTGCAGAAGGACACAGAATCAGGACTTTTAAGACTCGCCTTTGCGTCAGTTTTCTCCACTGCCTCCTCTGTCTTAAAGTTCTAAGTGGTTGTGGTTACTTCTGAAAAGTCCATGTTTGAAACTGCCCAAGATATGGAAAGACTGGAAGGAGCAGGTGTGTGGAGAATGGATGGTGCTTCAAATTAAACCCTAATGAGTTACTGATGGAAAATTTAAGTCCAGAACTTGGAGTTAAGAACTGAGTGTCGATTAGTGAATTGTGTGAATGAGAGAGAATGGGGAGAGACTTTGAGAGGGATTGTCAACGTTTAAGGGCAGACCAAAGGTCCTGTGAAGGAAAATAGGGACCTTGTAGGGAGAGAGGGAAACTGGAGAGAATGGTGGCATGGAAACCAAGGGAGGATAAAGTTTCAAGGAGAAAATACCAGTAAATTAAGAGAAAAAAGTTGAGTAAACTGCCCCACTATTGGTATGTATCCTGAGGAAATACCCAGTATCCAGCTGCGATGTTATCTTGCGACTGACCTATTAACACTTATTTTTATCAGAGTTCATGCATGTCTGCTTTGGTGTATGTTCCAAGGTGATTCTTTTTTTTTTTTAAAGTATTTATTTACTTATGGCCATGCTGAGTCTTCGTTGCTGCATTGGGGCTTTCTCTAGTTGCTGGACTTGTCATTGTAGTACTCTCTCTTATTGAGGAGCACAGGCTTTAGGGTGCGCTGACTTCAGCAGTTGTGGCTCCTAGGCTCTAAAGCACATGCGAAGTAGTTTTGGTATACAGGCTTAGTAGCTCTGCTGCATGTGGAATCTACCTGGACCAGGAATCGAACCGTGTTTCCTGCATTGGCAGGTGCCAAGGTGATTCTTAATGATTCTGATTCTCTCTAGATTGTATTGTTGTAGCAGGTTTTTAATGAATATATGGGGTAATAGGAGTATTATGATAGAAACAAGAAGTTAAAGCGAAGTTTCAAACATCACTGTCCCAAACCCCAAAATCAATGAAAGTTGGCTACCTGTAACCCTGGGCCCTGGAGAAGGAAATGGCAGCCCACTCCAGTATTCTATCCTGGGAAATCCCATGGACAGAGGAGCCCAGCAGCTACAGTCGATGGGGTCACAAAAGAGTTGGACACAATGACTAAACAACACAACTCTGGGAGTGTTTTACTGGCTGGTTCCTCTGCCTTTGGATTTCTTGTGCCTCAGAAGCTCTTCCAAAGCTGCTTTTCCCTCCTCCATTCTAGAATTAAACCATGGACATTCTACAAATGCATGGTATTTCACTGATTCTGAAATGTATGTCCCCCTCACTCCAGTACTCTTGCCTGGAAAATCCCATGGATGGATGGAGGAGCCTGGTAGGCTACAGTCCATGGGTCCCAAAGAGTTGGACACGACTGAGAGACTTCACTTCACTCACCCTCAACCCCCACACAAACACATTTTAACATCTTTGAAATCAGGATGCATTTTAAAATAGATTTTTACGTTGCAAACTGAAGCTGTTACCTTTCTTACTGCCATCATATCCTCAGTGTTGTTATGTATTTGGAAACTGAGCAGGCTGGCAAGTGCATGGGTTCGCTAAGTCAGACGCGACTGAGCAACTTCACTTTCACTTTTCACTTTCATGCATTGGAGAGGGAAATGGCAGCCCACTCCAGTGTTCTTGCCTGGAGAATCCCAGGGATGGAGGAGCCTGGTGGGCTGCCGTCTATGGGGTCACACAGAGTCGGACACGACTGAAGTGACTTAGCAGCAGCAGCAGCAGCAGCAGCAGGCGTATAGATGGTATATATTGGAAATATGATTCTTTTAGTTCATCAACAGAAGCGCATCTCTTTCCAAATGCATAGCAAAATGAAGGAGTCCTTGAAGTGAAGGCATCCCTCATAAACTAAATTACCAAAATAATTTAGCCTTTACAGGGATTAACCCTATAAGTGATTTCAGGTTAACGTTGATTGTTGCTGTCGTTGACATTTATCTGCTGTCACTGTCAGACTTTCTACTTAATGCGGTTCTTACAGGATTCTCGTCATTTCTGGTGTCATTTTGTCACAGGAGCTAACCGTTTTAAAAAACCATAGTTTTAGTTGGTAGAAGTGGGCTTCCCAGGTGGCGCTAGTGGTAAAGAACCTGCCTGCCAATGCAGGAGATGTAAGAGACACGGGTTCAATCCCTGGGTCGGGAAGATCCCCTGGAGGAGGACACAGCAAGCCACTGCAGTATTATTGCCTGGAGACTCCCGTGGACAGAGGAGCTTGGCAGGGTACGGTCCTTAGGGTTACGAAGAGTCGGACACGACTGAAGCAGATAAGCACAGCACACAGCAAAATACAGGCTTGAGAAGGTGTGTGTGTGTGTGATTTATTTGCTGTTAAAGTTGTCCATTGAGTTTTTGCCATTGTATTAAATTATTTTATTTCTCACAGAGGATTATTTTAAATTCAGTCACTGTCAGCAACTTAGATAAGTAATGTGAAATGTTTTCTGAAGTACTCCCTAATTAAAATTGGTCTGTCAGAGGAGTATTCCTTATTGTGAAGATGTGTACTTGTGTGTGTGTGATTTTTGTCACGATAGACATTTGTTATTCTAGTTGGAACACAGAAGATGATCTCAGCTGAACGTGCTCTATAAAGGATTGTATATCATTTGCTTATAATCAGTGTTACTGCCTAATAACAATACTTCTGTGATTTTAAGCAGATTGAATAAAGTATGTCTTAGTTATTGGAAGCCCTGTTCTTTATGTTTTTCCTACCGACGCCTCTTGCACCCCACTCCTCTGCGCCAGATCTTGTATTGACGGCTTTTCTGTCCGCCTTTTATCTGCAGGATGTTGAGAGGCTGTGGCATGCATCCTGACCATCAGGAAGCTCTCAAAAAGAACCGAGTGGTGTTGGCCAAAGAGCTGCTGCTAAGCGAACTGTTGGAACACCTCCTAGAGAAGGACATTATCACCTTGGAAATGAGAGAGCACATTCAGGTATCGAGGCAAAAGAGGAAAGCCAAGGAAATACATGGGTGGTCAGAGCAAGAACAGAGCACGATACAGCGGGGGAAGGATGTCATGATTCCCTAAAGCAGTGAAAATGCATTTCTGCCCTCAAGCATTTGACAGAAAAGACAGAATCCACGAGTAACGGAAAGGAGTTCACACATCCATTTCTTTCTGTGAAAAGGACTTCTTGAGACGGATGATGTTAGTGGGACTCTCACCTGGAGAAATAGGATTACAGCTGGGTGAGTGAAGGTGACGTCGTGTTTTATTCTTGTAGGCCAAGACTGGCAGTTTCGGCCAGAACGTGGAACTCCTCAACTTGCTGCCCAAGAGAGGCCCCCAGGCTTTTGATGCCTTCTGTGTGGCCCTGAGGGAGACCAAGCAGAGTCACCTGGAGGAGCTGCTGCTCAGAACCCTGTCTGGTCTTCAGCCTGTAGTCCCACCGGTATGGAGCCCTAGGCTGTGTGTGTTGAGAAAGGCTAGTTTGGTGGGAAGGGCATCTTTGAGACATTGGGGATGGGTTGGGGTGGGGAACTAGGGTTCTGTGTTACTTGATCTGAACCAGCTCCCCTGAGCCTGGCTTGGTGGGTCCTGCTTTTTTACAGTTGAGCTGTGACTATGACCTGAGTCTCCCTTTCCCGGTGTGTGAGTCCTGTGCCCGCCACAAGCGGCTCCACCTGTCTCCAGGTAAGAACTGATGATGTAAAATAGCACAACCCCATCTCCGCCCCAACCAGTCCCCTGTTGCAGATTGATTTCCATTTCCTTGACTGGTATCTCACTTTGCATAGTGTGATACCTATTTTTGTTTATAACTGGCACAGTTTCCTCAGTGCATTTGTTAGGGACCAGCAGGACAGTTTAGGTGGGGTGTAGGTTGGACCTGTTTCCTTTCCATCACAGATGATTTTTTTAATGGTGATTGGCCCTTGGAGCAACTGGTGAAGGTAAAAGATTCCTTTACGTGATTGGTGTGTGTTTGTATACAGCTGAGTTACTTCACAGTGATAGCGTACTGATTAGAATAAGACTTGTATCAGATACCCCATTCAGTCATTCAGTGGGTTGAGCATCTACTACTATATGCAGGTCAAGTGCAGAGGATCCTGTAATGAGCAAAAGCAAACAGGATCTCTGTCTCCGTAGTGCTTACGAACCAGGGGAGTGAGCGAGACCAAAGGGTACCTGAAGTTACATGAAGATACTAAGATTGTCAGGTAGACTATAAGCTAGTTTTTCTGCTTTGTGTGCCCCAGATGCAGTGGAGCACTCCCTAGACCACGGAGATGGTCCTCCCTGCCTTCAGGTGAAGCCCTGCACGCCTGAGTTTTATCAAACACACCACCACCTGGTGAGTCTTGGAAATGGCAAGAGGAAAGGCACTGGGAAATGAGATCCCCTTCCTGGGCATCTGAACATAGCTAGCTTGTGTGTACATAATTTCCTTCTTGCCTTCTTAGTCCTAAAAGCATTGCCTGTTGACTGTCTTTTGTGGGCATTTCTATATTTTGACCTGGTGGGACTACGAAGAAGAACGTGACATCTTAGTTTTCTTGAAATGTCTCATTTTGGAGGGGGAGGCATAGTTTCTGTCCTCACGAAGCTGATGGTCTCATCGGGTGCCCCTCCCCAGGCCTACCGGCTGCAGTCTCGGCCCCGTGGCCTGGCACTGGTGCTGAGCAATGTACACTTCACTGGAGAGAAAGACCTGGAGTTCCGCTCTGGAGGGGATGTGGACCACAGCACTCTCGTCACCCTCTTCAAGCTCTTGGGCTACAAAGTTCACGTTCTTCTTGACCAGACCGCACAGGTAGGTACCTGAGGTGTGGGGCATGCTGATGTGTGCATCAGAGAGCTGGTTACACGTGGGGGCCAGACATGTCCGTGCTCCTATGCCAGGCGGGCTGGGCTTTACTAGAGTTATTCTCTCTCCCTACTTTTTACTTATTGTATTGTGTCTCCTACCTTGCAGTTTAGTTTTTAAAAAAAGGAAACAGGGACTTTCCTGGTGGCCCAGTGGTAAAGAGTCCACCTGCCAATGCAGGAGACGTGAGTCTGATCCCTCATCTGGGAAGATCCCATGTGTCTCAGAGCAACTAAGCCCACGCGTCACAACCTCAGAGCCTGTGCTCTAGAGCCTGGGAGCCACAGCCACTGAGCCCGAGGGCCCTGGAGCCTGTGTTTCACAACAAGAGAGTAGCCCCCTGTTCTCCTAAATTAGAGAAAAGCCCTCCCAGGAAGACCCAGCACAGCCAAAATAAATACCTGAAGTTTTAAAAGGAGAGAGAGAAAGGTCTGGGGCCAGCCAGCTGCTGCAGTGTTGACCTCCCAGGGTGGCTGTGCTCCCTGAGTAAGAATGGTCCAGGAGCGGGTTCTCCCAGCTAAGCAACTTGTTTCCCAAGCACTCAGGAGGTGAGGAGACACCAATATGCACCCAGCCAACCAAGGAAAGGTACATATAAGTCAGGACTACACAGGACAGTGACTTCTTGATTGATACTGCTGCTTAGGGTTCCAGCTATTGTTCTCACGATGACGTTGGCCGATAAAAGTTTGCTAGAATTGTGCTTGTAAAATACTGTTTTGTTGCTGTTTCATGAATTAACATGACCTGTTATAAGTTGTGTGACCACAAGACAGATCTTCGGGTAGATAACTTCTGAACTAGATTCCTGCAGGTCATCGGCATTTTTGTGATCAGTCAGTCTCCGTTAGCCTCAATTATTGGCTGTACCACTGACTTTTTTACCTTTAGGGAGTTCTGTTTTGAAACTGAAAATAGTCCATTGGTAAATCGATACTAATTCTTCCATTTGATTCCAGGAAAACAGTACTCTCCTAAACTTGGGAATGTCCATGGTAAAATTAAGGTTTCTAGGAGATTCTCTGATCTGTTGAGGTAGGGTAGTCCGTGTCTGTCTTGAGCATTGCCTGTGGATTTCATTTGTTTCTCAGTTGTCTTACTTGTATGAAATAGATTATATCTGCTAAACTTTGGGTAAGGCCAGTTTCAGTGGTTTATACCTGAATGTTGTCCTTTACATGCTGTTGCCAGCTTCTCAGTGATAGCAGCTCCTGCAAAGGAGTAAACTCACCCTTGCTTCAAAGCCATGGCTAGAACAGGTTCTTTGATCATCAGGTACTTTCCTGAGAGTCTCCTGGGCTTGGAGTAAGGGTGGGACAACAGTAATTCTTTCAGAGGGAGTCCTATCAGAAGGTCATTTAACAAAATGAATGCTGTTTACGTTTCTTTAGTGGTTTTGGTCTAATCATTCCTTTTACTAGGGATTAACTCTGTTGTCCAAATTTTATGCAGCTGATAAAGGATTTTATGTGCCTGATAGTTAAAAGATACATCCCTAATCACCACATCAGCTATGGGCTCCTGCTTCTTGGTGACGTGATGGGCCTATGAGCCCACTTCACAGATCTCATTCCCTGATACAGATTCAAGGACCTGTTGGGTTCTGATTCTCTGATTACATTGTTCCATGACTTGAATTGCAGCAGAGTTCAATTTTGAGCCCCTTATAACGGGGAACTATGTGAACTGCCAGAGATTCCCTGATGGCTCAGTAGGTGAAGAACCTGCCTTGAGTGTAGGACCTTGGTTCAGTTCCTGGGTCAGGAAGATCCCCTGGAGAAGGGATAGGCTACCCACTCCAGTATTCTCGGGCTTCCCTGTGGCTTAGCTGGTGAAGAATCCGCCTGCAATGCGGGTGACCTGGATTTGATCCCTGGGTTAGAAAGATTCCCTGGAGAAGGGAAAGGCTACCCACTCCAGTATTCTGGCCTGGAGAATTCCATGGACTATATATAGCCCATGGGGTCCAAAGAGCTGGACACGACTGAGCGACTTTCACTCTAAATTTTGAGACCCTTATAATGGGGAACTGTGTGAGCTCTCAGAGATTTTTTAAAATGTGAACCTTGAATTCAAGGCACTTCAGTTAGATGAGAGTCTTGATTTCAGTTTAAAAAAAAAAAAAAAAAAGCAGCATGTCCCCTAATGTTCCTGAGACAAGAAAAGATTAGAGACAGTGTCTTCTGCAGTAGTGAAGAGGAAGAAGCTACCACCTGGGTAGATGTGGTCAAGAGGGTAAATGAGAGGTCAGGAGGGTGTGAGATTTCAGCTGTCCTTGGAGGGTGGAAGCTGCTGAGGAGAGAGAAGGGGTGAAGGGGTCCTACACAGGGGGCACAGCATACTGGTTAGAGCTGTGTGTGATGTTCAGGACCTGGTGGTGAACCAAGTGTCTGGGGCCCAGGAGTGCCAAAAACAAGATTGGAGATCAAGGGACCAGAGTGCCCAGGGCCTTGAACATCTTCCCAAAGGAACTGGACTTCCTTGTGTTGACACTCCAACATCATTAGTAGTTTTTGAATAGAAAGGTGATGCATTCACAGTGATGATTCAGAAAGATTAATATGACACCATTGTAAAGAATGAGGTAGAGGGCTTCCCTGGCAGTCCAGTGGTTAAGACTTCATGCTTCCAACACACGGGGTACAGGTTTGATCCCTGGCTGGGGAGCTGAGACCCCACATGCTGTGATGAGATGGCAGGGGTTCTGAACAGGATAGCGGACTAAAAGGAAAAGAACACATGTGAAAAATAGTATAATGGCATGATTGTACCGTCAGTGCTTTGTGACTGAATAACTACATATGGAAGAAGGAGGAAAACGTAAGGAATTGAGAGCCTCCAAGGAAGTCAGGACCAAAGACGTGAATTTGGGAGCTACTTGTGTAGGGAAAAGACTTAAGTAATGAGAGCCTATGATCTTCGAGAAGGAGCCAAAGGGCTAGGATTGAACCTTGAGGGTATTGCCCTCCCCACGTATCTGGGCCTCAGCAGCTCTGGAGGTGCAGAACGGGACAGTGCAGGGCCAGTTTCTGACGGTGGCCAGGCAGGCTTGCAGGCATGGTTGAAACCAGATGACGGCAGTGGGTGTGACCTCTTCCTGATCGAATGTCCTCAGCAGGCCAGAGACAGAACCAAGAAAATTTAGATCCTCTTTTTCTCCCCCTATTATCCTTTTTTTTGCTTTAGAGATAATGTCACTTAAAAATCTGAGATGGTGTAATCTTAAATTGTCTTATGCTGATGGTGCTGGCAAGCATGCTGGTATCTTCCCTGCCCATGGAGGTGTTCAGTGCTTCTGTTCTTCATCAGAGTCTGTTCTCATTGCTTCCACCTCATGAGATTACTAGTTCTAGAATTACAGTTTATTGTATGTTAGGCAATGAGATAACCTTTAAAGTGGCAGATTTCTTTTCGCCAGGTATTGGTTTATAGCTTGCATTTGGTCACAGATGGCTTTGAGAGTATAGTGACAAGCGCTATGGGTCATCTCTGGAAAATGCAGCTGCCCATAGAATTTTGTGTGTAGTTTCAGGGAGTTCACAGGTTATTTATTCCCTTCTTCTGTGTCCCCCAGCCAAAAACACATACAAGTGTGAAGAACCCTGCTATTTATAGAAGCACTGTAATTTTATCAAAAATAGATCTCAAGATCATATTTTAAGCTATGCTGCTTTCAGAAAAATTCCCCCAAATGACTAACCCCCATTTATTCAGTGGTTTAGTCTTATTAAATTCAGTTACAGAGCCTGTCTATTCTTACTTTGGACTTTGTTGTCTTCTGTTTACTGATAAAATAACCTCAGTTAAGTTCGAAATGCTCCTGAGTGCCAAACCTATACTTTTATTCCCTTGGAGCAAAATTAGCTTCCACTGTTAGGTGTTAAATTCTGTTATAGTCAACTCCAGGGGAGCAGTCATAACTTATATGTGTTCTCTGGGGATTATATATTATTGGATGAATTTTGGATATCTTTTATTACCTTAAGATCTCCAGAATTATGGTTGGGTTCTATTTGCTCAGAAAGTATACATGCCCTTTCAACACAGCCAGTTTCTCCATTTCCAGTGAAACTGCAGACTTTCAAGTCTTTTATGAAATCTCAGTTATCTGCAAACAGATATGTTCCAAACAGCAGATAAGTTCTCACATGTTAGTACATCAGACTCATATGGAGGGCTTGTGGAGGCTCAGCTTGCCGGGAGCAAAGACTGCATTTCCTGCAGATTCCCAGGTGAGGCTGATGCTGCTCTTTGAGAGGTCACACTTGGAGAGCCCCTGCAGTCTGTTAATACAAGTAGGACCTGGGTATGGTGCTGTTAGATACATGTGTTCTGAAACTGCTCTGCTTTATAGCGCATTCTTCGTTATATTTTGGTCAAATTCATAGCAAAATGAACTCATTTTCTCCCTGCTCACCTCAGAGACAATCTAGACATTTTGAGTTGTAGAGGGAGACGTGGTTTTAACGATTTGTATCACATTGGTATAATTATGCTATTAGATGTATTATAATTTTACATTGTATAGAGCAAATGCTTAAGGTGGAGTGTTACTCATATATGGCAGTCTAGTGCAAGATCAAAAAGATTCTTAAGCTGGACTACAGCGTTTCTTTGGAAAAATAATATGGCACAGTATGAAGGCAGATCTTTGCAGTATGTGCCAGGCGTAGTGATAAGCCCTTTCTATGCAATATTTCGGGGCTTCCCTGGTGGCTCAGTGGTAAAGAACTCACCTGCCAATGCAGGAAACATGGGTTCAATCCCTAGATTGGGAAGATCCCCTGGAGAAGGAAATGCCAACCCATTCTAGTGTTCTTGCCTGAGAAATCCCATGGACTGAGGAGCATGGCGGGTTACAATCCTTGGGATCACAGAAGAGTTGGACGTGACTTAGCCACTAAACAACAGCAGCAATGCAGTGTTTCATTTAATCTTTACAAACTTGGAGAAAATTTACTATTAATTGTCTTCTTACAAAGTGGATATTAGAACCTGTTCTAATTTATGAACCCACTGGCTCATGTAGCTAGTCAGGACCCTGTCCAGAGTCCTCCATAGAGTGTGTTCTTCTGTGAGCAAAAGCATTTTTGTACAGACGTCATCATCGTCTCTGGGAACTTCATTTCTGAGACAGAAAACAGCATGGAAGTACTGCTGTTCTCTGCTGTCATGATCCTGTGAGCCCGTGATCACAGAACAGTTCTTAACGGCTGTTACTTTCTTGTAAGTGTGTTACTTACTCATTCACAGTTTACCTGGCAGTCCTCTTTGTGCCATTAACATACAAGGGCACATGCGCTGAAAAAAGAGCTGGTTGATGCCTGAAGAATGGGTAAAGTTAACTAGCATCTGCATGATTAGCTTCATTAATAACTTGGCTTCACTCCAGGAGTTCTTCACATGAGCTTATAATGAGCCTGTGAATCATTATATTCAGTGTTTTGTCTAAGTAAGTGAGTGTTAGTTGCTCAATTGTGCCCAACTCTTTGCAACCCCATGGACGGCAGCCATGACTGTTGCCTACAAGGCTACTCTGGATACTGGAGTGGGTTGCCATTTCCTTTTCCAGCAGATCTTCCCGACCCAGGGATTGAACCAGGGTCTCCTGCACTGCAGGCAGATTCTTTACCGACTGAGCTAAAGTCGTGTAGTTTTCTTGTGTTTACTTAGCTTCTGACTTGGTAGAGAACGCGTTTGATTTTCTAATAGCCTAGGGCTTCAGACACCAAAAGGAAGCTTGTATAGGTGCTGACTCTAGTGAGCAACCCTGAAAGGCATCTTTCTCCTAGGAAATGCAAGAGAAACTGCAGAATTTTGCCCAGCTCCCGGCTCACCGAGTCACTGACTCCTGCATAGTGGCGCTCCTCTCCCACGGCGTGGAGGGCGGCGTCTACGGCGTGGACGGCAAACTGCTCCAGGTGCGTGCCGGTCTGTGGCTGCGGCTGCTGAGCCTGGGCCACGCCACCTCCCACTGCCCGTCTCTCCAGGGATGGCCGCTGTTTATGTGTACAGGACTCAGGGGTCCCACTGACCACCAACCTCCTCTTCTCCCTTATTTCTCTCCGACAGCTACAAGAGGTTTTTCGGCTCTTTGACAATGCCAACTGCCCGAGCCTACAGAACAAACCGAAAATGTTCTTCATCCAGGCCTGCCGTGGAGGTGAGTGCCCCGGCGGACCGGCCCCTGGGTGTGGCCCCCGGGCAGCCTCCACCCGCTCTCACTTTCCTGTTTGCTCCTCTCAGGTGCTAGCGGATCCCTTGGGCACCTCCTTCTGTTCACTGCTGCCACCGCCTCTCTTGCTCTGTAAGTGTCTCCCGACGCATGGGGTGTGCTGGGACTCGGGCCGCCCCTGGCTCCCAGGTGGTCAGCTCTCTGCGCGCCGCCGCGTCCACCCCCAGAACGCTGTCGGCCAGTGCCTTCGCCTTCTTTGCTGAGGACGCTTCATTTTTTCCTGTGCTTATTATTAACCCTGGTGCGCTTTTCTCATCGCTCTTTCTGTTCAGGGTCTGCCAGCTGCCTCCGCTTCCTCACCTTCTCACTTGGTCCTCTTCCTGTTTTTCTTTCTCCACCTCTCCTCCCCCTTTCCGCTTTCTCCTCCTCCTCCTCTTCTCCCCCACACCCCATTCTCGCCTCCTCTCCTCTCCGGGCCCCTCCTGTGTCATGCGGGAGAGCAGTGTGGAGGCCCCACGTCACCTTGGGCTCCTGCTCTTCCGTGAGCTCCTCCCATCCCTCTTGCATGCACTCTTTTTTCATCCCTTGAAAAGCCAGGACTCCCTGATTACGCTCAGAAGACATGCGGGTGTGCGTCTCATCTCAAAGGAAAAGAGTAGTGATTGAAAGCGCTAAACATGGAGTCAGATTCTGCCTCTGCTACTGACTAGTCGTGTGAAGTTATAGAGCAGTTACTCCATGTCCCTTCACCTAGTCCTCGGTATAAAATGTAGGTAATCACACGTCCTAAGGTCGTGTTGTTGTGATGGTTAGGTGACGTGGTTCACCTGAAAGTGGTTCGTATTAGCTCAGTGCCTGGCTCATGGTAAAGCCACAGAATACCAGCTCTGACTGTTAGAACATGGTCTGTTCCCTTAAGAGACTTACAGTTTGATTTAAAGGTGCCTTTGTCCAAAGATTCAAGTAATATATTTTTTACATGGGTATAGCAGAGAATCATGGAGAAGGAAATGGCAACCCACTCCAGTATTCTTGTCTGGAGAATCCCATGGACAGAGGAGCCTGGCAGGCTACAGTCCATGGGGTTGCAAAGAGTCGGACACAACTCAGCAACTAACACATAGTAGAGAGAGGTAAATAATCCACCTGCAGTGCAGGAGCCACAGGAAACACAAGTTCGATCCCTGGGTGGGGAAGATCCCCTGGAGGAGGGCATAGCAACTCACTCCAGTATTCTTGCCAGGAGAATCCCATGGACAGAGTAGCCTGGTGGGTACAGACCATAGGATCACAAAGAATCAGACACAACTGAAGTGACCTAGCACGCATGCATAGCACAGAGCAGCAGTGGAACAGCAGGTAGAGCCTTTCAGGGAAAGAGGAGGAGTGCAGTGTGACAAGCACACCAAGATCAAAAGGACACCCCTTCCCCTGCCCCACAGTGGGCTGAGCCACAGGTATGCCTGGTTCTCCATCTGCGTCAGTCACGTGTAGTGAGATGTGGCTGACCACGTGAGACAGATCCTAGTGATCATAAACCTGTAGTCACAGCTGAGATTTTGGGCTTTCACAGAAGATAATAATACAGAGCTATTGGGAGCACAAATAAACAATTGGATAATTTTTTTTTAGGATGATTACAGGGAGCAGTGCTGAGAAAAAGAGAATGTGTGAGCAGGAACTTCCTCTTTTTATGTCCCTGCTGTATCCGCAGGCCCAGGGCACTGCCTGACACTAAGTAGCACATCATAAATACTGGCTCAATAGATGGAAATTCAGTTCAGTTCAGTCACTCAGTCGTGTCTGACTCTTTGCAACCCCATGGATTGCAGCACGCCAGGCCTCCCTGTCCATCACCAACTCCTGGAGCTTGCTCAAACTCAAGTCCATCAAGTCGGTGATGCTATCGAACCATCTCATCGTCTGTTATCCACTTCTCCTCCTGCCCTCAATCTCTCCCAGCATCAGGGTCTTTTCAAATGAGTCAGCTCTTTGCATTAGGTGGCCAAAGTATTGGAGTTTCTACTTCAGCATCAGTCCTTCCAATGAACATCCAGGACTGATCTCCTTTAGAATGGACTGGTTGGATCTCCTTGCAGTCCAAGGGACTCTGAAGAATCTTCTTCAACACCACAGTTCAAAAGCATCAATTCTTCGGCACTCAGCTTTCTTTATAGTCCAACTCTCACATCCATACATGACCACAGGAAAAACCATAGCCTTGAGTAGACGGACCTTTGTTGGCAAAGTAATATCTCTGCTTTTTAATACGCTGTCTAGGATGGAAATTAGCCTGCCTAAAAAGTGGAGCAATAATACAGAAAACAGATACAGGGATGTGAGAAAAGAGCCATTCGTTGATCAATAGATCTGAGACAAAGGCGGGAGAGGCGTCTCCTTTCTCTTGAGGGACGCATGCAGCTTGGCCTGTTTCCTGTAGGAGGCATCACTGGCAAAGTGAAGTAAACATGTTCCCAATCATTTTCTCCTGTGTTCAGAGATTATATACAAATACCAGACCTGGGTAGGGAAATAGCGCCCTCCTGGGCTAAACTGAATCTTTGCTCTAAAGTCAAATCTTCCAAGGGATGACCAGTAAGCCAGCTGTTCCTTTAAAAGTCTGAGCTCACCTGTCTTCTGCTGTACTTAGTTAACATAACTGATGCCTCGAAAAAGGACCCTGCCCTGGTTGACTGGCTCCTAAACTGGAGTGTAAGCTCCATGAGGATGGGGACTTTCTCTTCACTGTATCCCTGGGGCTTAAAACAAAAACAGTGCCTGGCACATGGCAGTTGCATAGTAAATTTTTGTCAGATTAGTGAATCTTGGTCATTTTCTGCATAGACCTTCAAGTTTCGCTCCCCTTTAAGGCTCTCTTGGGTGTTACTTGGAGCAGGAGATGTAAAGAAAAAGAAAGCTTACACACTGTGTTACCTTTGGCTTGACAAGCTGTCCCAGCACTCCCAAACAACAGTGTCAGAGAAAGAACATGTCTGGGGCTAGATAAGGCCCCGGTCAGAAGGCTGGGCGTGTGCTCAGGGGATGTTGAGGATCTACTGCTAATAATTGAATAATAGTGTCCTTTTTACATTGTTAAGAGAAAACAGTTGATTATCCCAATTTTAAGTGTCTCTTAAATTTTGTGTGCCAGCTACAATTTGGCTTATGAAATTAATAAATAATAAGTGGTTTAAAAATATCAAAAACACCATGGAAACACCTGATCATGCTTAGTTTTATAATGTGTTTATCAAAAACATAGAAATTGTGGTTGTGGTTTTCACACAGCATACTTGTAGTAATTATATTTTTGGTTTATTAACTGGTTTCTCTTTTTTATGTAGTATAACTCTATCAGTATTTTATCGTGTATTGCAATAAGGAGCACTTTGACTTCCAGGTATACTAATAATTGGACGAGTGAATCGTGGACGCAGATGGCTTTTCATTCTGTTTACAAGGAGTATTTGATTGAGCACTTTCCCGGTGTTACACAGAGTGGACAAAGCTCAGACCACATATACGTGCGTGTGCGTGGGCACCCTCCGCCTGATCGGTGCACGCTGGCAGAGGAGCGGGAGTAATGGTGTTTGTTTTCCTTTTTTTTAAATTAATTCATCAGCCAGAGTTTGGAGGCAACAGCTGGAAATGGCTCTTCCCATCCCAGTTGCAGGGAACTTGGGCTTGCCAGTGACAAGCCCGGGAGAGGTGGGAGGAAATAACGTCTTTGTCCACTCTTATTTGCTTTTCTACAGATGAAACAGATCGTGGGGTCGACCTGCAAGACGGGAAGAACCATGACCGATCCCCCAAGTGCGAGGAGAGCGATGCCAGCGGAGAGGAGCTGCTGAAGACGCGGCTGCCCACCCGCTCAGACATGATTTGTGGCTACGCCTGCCTCAGAGGTACTGTGTGTCCCGAGGAGTGATTCCAGAGGTGGCAGGCTCTGTCACTCAGGGCTCTGACCAGGGCGGGTGTGGGGGAGGTCCGTCCGCTGGGGAGGGTGCCCGTGGCCTTCAGCCGGCGCCCGCTGCTGCTCTGGTTGCAGGGACTGCTGCCATGCGCAACACCAAGCGGGGCTCCTGGTACGTGGAGGCCCTCACCCAGGTGTTCTCCGAGAGGGCCTGTGACATGCACGTGGCTGACATGCTGGTGAAGGTGAGTGGGCTCCGCCCAGCCGCGCAGTGTTCCACCCTCCTGCTCCCTTGCACTGGTTTTCAGTCTTCCACCACCCTTCCGCTTGTGCTGGGATTCTGAAAACATCCGATTCTCAGACCCCGGCCGCTGGGTTTCTGCCTTGGCAGGTGAACGCGCTCATCAAGGAGCGAGAAGGCTACGCCCCAGGCACGGAGTTCCACCGCTGCAAGGAGATGTCCGAGTACTGTAGCACCCTGTGCCGCCACCTCTACCTCTTCCCGGGCCACCCCCCCACGTGATGCCAGCCCCCCAACCCCGCATCCCACCTCGTCACCGGGCCACGTGGAGGCCGCTGGGCCTCAGGAGGCGAGGTGGAGCCTCTCTCTCCAGGATGCGCAGCTTCTGTGCCTCCCCTCAGGGATTGGGACTCCCCCAGGCTCCTTTCTCACGCCCACTGTCTCCACTGGTGACCTCGGACCACCAGCTCCTCCTGTACGCACCTCTCCTGGAGAGCCGGCTCTGGCTGGACTCGTTGCCAGGAGCATGTGGCCTCCGTTGAGGGACCTGGCGAATGACACTGTGCACGCAGTATCTTGTGGGTTTCCTCGATGTTTGTGTTCAGCTCCTGCCCCCAGCACTCTTGGAGGAAGCACCCTGGTAATCACTTTTGTTCCAGGAGCTGAGATGTCCCAGAGGTCACACCTCCTGTCTCCTTTCATGTCCCGGCCCCATTTGTCCCAAAGTGGGAGTTTCAGTTCAATGCAGACAGTTTTCATTTGATTTCAAAAGGCCAAGCACCCTCTGCCACTGTGGGCGGGCCCGGACCTGTGCGTTTGTCCCCTTCGATTCCAGAGGGTCTCCCCCAGGAAGGACCGTCTTCTCAGCTCAGCTCTTGGCTCCTTGGGGCTCTGGGAATTCAGCCTTCAGCAGAGGTCAGAATTTGGATGCCTTGTGTCTGTTAACTTGTTGATCTTTGCCCATGGAAGCTTCCAAGACCTTTTCATGGGTTGTGGGTGCCCCGAGCTTTGTTCCTGAAGTGAGCCTTGTAGGGAGTGTCAGCGGAGGAGACAAGGGTGCTGTGCTTGCTCATGCTTGGCAGTCTGCCACCTTATCCTTGTTTTCCTTCCCATGAAGTGCCCCTCCTAGAAGAGCTTCCTGGCTGTTATCTCTCTGCTTTCTGTTTCTCCCCTCTTTACCTTTGTCTCATTCTGTTTACGGCAGCCACGAAATCGTCTAAAATACAGCTTAATTGGATCGTTTGGCTGCTTGAGGATGTAGTATAGTACTTTGTTCCGGCTTTCTTCTTCTGTATTAAATCCTCTCTGGATTTTATGTGTTATTTCCCCTTCCCATTGTGACTGTCCATTTCAGGGAGGTCACTGCTCTATACATGTTATTTATTTACCCTAGAAGCCACCTTTATATGCACTTACATGAAGCCTTCTATTCTTAAAGGCCTTTTTTGCCGTACGACAATCTAATCTCTGTATGACAGATTTGTTTTTAAGTATAAATCTGATCCTCTCACTCCCCTGCTTGGAACCCTTTGGTTTCCTGTAACACCTCTAATCAAATCCAGACTCCTTCCATTGGCCTGTAGGGCCTCATAAGTGCTGATTTCCCTGTAAGCGACAGCTCAATGGTGTCCTGGGTTTCTCAAACATTCTGAGGTCTTTCCTGGCCTAGACCGTCAGATACTGTTCCTGGGTCCGCTGAGCCCTACGCCTCGCCACTCTTGGCCCTGGTGGCTTCTTTATCCTTCAAGTCAGAGCTCAAAGGCCACCTTTTTGTGGAGGCCTTCCCAAGCCATTCTATTAAAAATAGAGTGTTGTTTTTAACTTTATTTCTGTCTTCTGTTTAATCCCTTCATTGCACTTATCACACTGTATAATCACTCATTATATGCGTGCGTGCTTCACGTGTTCATTCGCATCTCCCCTTTAAACTCCATGAGGGTGGAAACCTTGTCTCTCTCGTTCACTAATACGGACCCAGTGCCTGGCACGTCATAGGTCTTCAGTAAATGTTTGCTGAAGAAAGGAAGCAACCCTAGCCAGAATCCTACCCTTTGACGAGATTTCCCTTTTGGTAAAAATGCCCAGTTTAGTGTTTGTACTCTGTGTCCTCCCACGTGTTTTGTTTCATCCACTGGTATTATTAGCTCCTGAGGGCGGAAGTCACGTGCAGGGCGACTTCCTCTGTGTCTCCCGTGGTGCCGGGCGCAGTGCCCAGGCTCTGGTAGTTCAGGTGCTCAGTAAACACTCATTCTGTGAGCCGGGGGCTCGGAGACTTGTTGCCAAGTCCTGCCCTTGGCTCAGTGTCAGCTGGAAGTACTTAGGTGATAGAACCTTTCCAGTTCCCACTGCCAGGATTTTGTATTGCCATCTGGTGCCAAATAAATGCTCGTATTTATTACCGATGTGTGCCTGATGTCTGTAGAGAAATCATGTTGGGAAGCCCACTTAATTCCTTGACTTCTTAGAGCTGCTTTTTCCCACCTCCTCACAGGGCACACCCAGAGCGGGGCACATCTTGTTTGGCCGCAAGGTCTTTTTAATGCCACCAGGTCCGCATCTCGGACGGCCCCACCTCCATTGTGGCCACAGGCAGCGGCCCCAAACACAGCTTTCCGCACTGGGATTCCTTATGGTCACAAGAGATGGAAGAGTCAAGTAGCGTCGGTCCTGGATTGTTTAGATGACGAGAGGGAGGCTAGAGAAACACATTGAGTTGGAATGGGAGGAGATGCCAAGGATCGTAGAATTCCCCATGTCGCATGGTCCATTTTGGATTGAAGGTTTTCCTGGCTGGGTGTAGATGGTAAGAGAATTCTCGGGCAGTGGACTGTGTAACCTGGGGAGTTCTCAGGTGTGATGTGTCTGCACCTGGAGAGGCAGGTGTACCTGTGCAAGTGGGCTACAGAGGGTTAGAGATGGGAAGTTCTGTAGGAGCTTTGTGGTGGGATAGCTGATGAGGACCCTGGGGGAGGGAAGCTTGTCTATGAACCTAGAGGAGGAAGAGCAAAGAGGGATGAAGTTGAGCTGAAGCATCACCGGGTAAAAAGAGGAACTGGCTGAAGAACACTGAGGGCAAAGGCCGTAGGAGCAGGCTGGCCCCAGGTACCTCTGGAGGGAAGGGCCCTGGAGCAATGAGTGGGAGTACAGCCTGTGGGAGCTGGGTGTGTTCAGGGCTTACAGAGCAGCATCTGCTGAGCTGGACTCCCTGTCCTCCCCGCCCCGCCCTTGGATAAGGGCGTCAGGTTGAATTTCACAGCTCCGTGTCCTCTGCCAGGGGATTCTCTTCTAAAATTATCCCCCTTCTAGAACTGGGGGCGGTTCTTTGCTGCCCTCCCCCCATCCTATCTCCCGTGATAACGAAGAGAATAACAGGAAGAAATGGAGCAAGTGGGATATTCTGGTAGAAGGAGAAAGTGGTCTGAGGCAAAGATGTTAGCAGCTCCAGCTGCCTCAACACAGTGCGTCTCCTAGGCCCTATGCTTGCAGCTTTACACCATCCTCCCACAAGTCAGGAGGGTGTCATCACCCCGGTTCTTCAGAAGAGGAAATTGAGGCTCAGAAACTTCAATTTATACAGAAGAAAAAGCTGTAGCTTTAGGGACACAGACTCCAGAATTAAATAGATTTTGAATACTGGCTTGTCCTTTTAATATATCAGAGACCTTGGCTAAGGTGCCTAACTTCGCCCTTATTTAAACACAGGTAAATCGTTGCCTTAAAAGAAGGAAGGATGCTACCCTGTGAGGATGAAGCGGGAGGATGCGTGGTGGATCACTTGGGGTTAACGAATTACAGACGCTGTTACCATTTCTGAGCATGAACTTCAGTTTAACGACACAAGTTAACATTTGGCGCTCACTTTGGGGCAGACACTGACTTTTAATGTCTAAGGAAACAGAGGCCAGGATGGATAACAATCTGCAGACACTGACTTTTAATGTCTAAGGAAACAGAGGCCAGGATGGGTAACAATCTGTCAGCTTGAGTTCAACAATTTTGCTTCTGTGACTTTTTTTCTTAGCAAAAGGTTTTTTTTTTTTTTCCTCCCTCCTTACTTTTTGGGGCTATAGATTTCCCCCACTGAGTTGTGAGAAGGAGCCTGAGACCAAAAGAAAGACTATTCCATCTTAGCCCTTGTTGGGTAGAGAACAGGGGGAAAAGTGTACCATGTTCAAAAATCCAGAAGAGGGAGAAAGAGCCCTGTCCAGTGTTGGAAAGGTGTCATATGCAGGGGAGGGAAGGGACCAGGCCTTTTTGAAAGATCTGGGAGGCAAGGTTCAGTGAGCATAGAGGAAATGACTACCAGTGAGGACAACTACAAAGAAGGGTGTTCAGAGGAAGTTATAGTTGCCTGGGGGAAATTTCAGAAAGTTGGTGGTCATGGGTCCCATGCTAGGCTTGATATGGAACGGGCAAGCCCCTTAAGAATATGGTGTATTGTCCAGCAGTTGGAAAGCCCAGACTTCAAGAGGTGGGAATCTGAAAACAAGGGTGTCACCCTGGGAGAAAGTTCCTGCTTAAATTGATACGGGGATCCCAAGGAGCTGGGTCGTTCACAACCTTCTATACCCCAACACACTCCCACACACCTGTGTCCCGGACGGTCATTTCAGCAACCTTCCTTCAAATAGCAGTTCCATAAGCCTATAGGTTTATAGGTTTTAAGCTTGGACCTCAAGAAAATCTATTAAAACCCCAAAGAATACATATTTTATTCAGTATACATATCATAGGTAAATGCATGGTTGTGAATTTGCTTTAGGAGCTTTTCAAAGGACTCGCCAGAAACCCATCACTGGCCTTCCAGATAAAAGCACTGAGCCCATGGGGTGTTGGGGGTGGGATGGGCACAGTTTATATTTTATTGTTTTCTTGCAGGATGATAACCCAGGAGATTTTAATCTTTGAGCGGAGACTGAAGATCCTTACTCTCAAATGCTTACCCTTCAGAGCTAGCAGCTGGAGAGCTCCTTGACCCTCCTGATTTCAGAGTCTGGTTTTTAGAATTGCAGCTGGTGCTTCCAGGTGGCCTGGGGACTGGGAGGGTTTTCTTAATGCCCATGATCTTGCCTTCAAATTCTGGGATCCACAACCAGGACCTGATTGTCTCAGGAACACTGGAGAAATAAACAATTGTGTTAGATACTTGTTTCTTGGAATTATCAAGTTCCTGGAAAAACTGACTACTTTCAGGGGAGCCACCTCCACAAAGGGGTGGAAATCTCTTGTTTCTGAAGTCCCCTCCCTGCAAGAAAATAATTTCACTTTGGCAATCTATTTTCTTTCTTCTTAGCGATCTGTTTTCCTTATTAAAGTTTTTCTTTTGGGACTGTCCTAATGGTCCAGTGATTAAGAATCGCCTTTCAATGCTGGGGACATGGGTTTGATCCCTGGTTAGGGAACTAAGATTCCACATGCCACAGGGCAGTTGAGCCCATTCACCACAACTGAGCCTGTGTGCCACAACTGGAGAATCTGTGTGCCTCAACTAGAGAATGTGTGTGCAACAACTAGAGAATGTGTGTGCCACAACTGGAGATTGTGTGCCACAACAGAAGATCCTGCATGTCCCCATGAAGATCCCACATGCAGCAACCAACACTCGACACTGCCAAATAAATAGACAAATATTTAAAAAAAAAAAAATCTTAAAAGTGTTTCTTTCATCTCACACCAACCCATTAGATTTCTTTTATCTTCTGCCTGGGGTGAAGGGAGATGTTACAGAACATCCAGGGCCTCATATCACACATTTGTCATCTTTGTGGGTAGATTACAGGTCTTCAGATTTATGTTAGAAAAGGTGCTCTTAATGGTATTCATCTTTCCACCTGCTTTGGACAGTCCCATTTAGCCTGGGACAAATTTCAGTTGTAGACCAGACCTTCAGTGTCCCTACCCTGCAGTCCCTGGGACAGACCTTGCTTGGTGATGGATCCCAAACCACACATTGGCTCATGTTTATAGCTTTCCTTCAATAGTGAATAGTTCACAAGGGAAGGACTGTACTAGGAAAATTGGTCTTAAAAAAAAAAAAAAGCATAATGCCAGATAGAGTAGTTTGGCCTTGGCCAAAAATTATTTATTGACCTGAAAAGGGAAGAATAGCAGGGTACTTCCCTGTCATCTCTTATGTCTGTCGGGCTCATCATGAGAAACTCCCACTCCTGTCTCTTCTTGGGCTCCCCCAATCCCTCGCCCCACTTCCACTTCTCCCCCTGTTATCTCACCTGCCCTGACAGCCCTCCCAGGGATGCTCTGTGCTCTAAATGGAAGCTCAGTCCCTCCCTGAACATCCAGGCTGCTGGTGTGGCTGTCCTGTATCAGTCCGGGAAGTAGGAGAAATGCCAGAACCCAAGGCTATTACCCCTGCGCCCCACACCCAGTGCTGATAAAGGTGGGGTCAAGGGTATGACCCCAAAGCATCACTAGTGGCCTCTGGCAGACAAGAAAAGGCAGAGCTGGAGGAGAAAGCTGAACATCGCTTGGGTTGGGAGAGCTGGTCCGACAGATGAGGACTAAACCTGGGGGGCACCCAGAGCTGGAGACGAGCCCACAGGGGAAGACGGCAGAGAGGCACCGCTTAATCGCCCAGGTGAGCCACTCCCCAGTGTTTCTGGACCCTAGAATCACTCCACCCAGCTCCCAACTGCTACCTCCCTACGGAAGGATGGACTGACGGAAAGAAAGAGGGGGACTGCTTAGAGGGTGCAGACTCGGGGAGCACGCAGGTCCAAAAGCCTCAAAGCAGTCTTCCACCCTGATCTGGACGGTATTTATAGCCAGACCAGTGGCCCAGGGCTGGAATCCTCTTCCTGACGCAGGAGGGGGCCGGTGCCTGTCCTGCTGGGGGAATTCCCTGTGGGGCTGCCCCCCAGGTTCTTGTCCCCACCCCTCCCCCGCACGGCTCTCACACCTGCTTCGACCCCAAGCAGATCAGATGTGGCAGTGGGGGGGTCATGTGACGGAGAGATGGCTATAAATAGCCGGGGGTGGGCATGCTGCCCCAGACGCCTTGGGGACAGGCAGGAGGAGAGGCTTAAGGAGCTGTTCTGGGGGGAGGGTGGGGGCCGGCAGGCCGAGGCCTGGCCGGGGGTGGGGGCATGGAGCCGTCGGGGGCCCAGCAGCGTGGGGGCGAGCCCAGCTGGTGGGGCAGCGCCCCCCAATACCAGTACATGCCCTTTGAGCACTGCACCAGCTACGGACTGCCCTCCGAGGACGGGGGTCTGCAGCGCAGGCTCCGGAGGGACGCGGGCCCCCGTGCCACCGCCCACCCCACACAGGTAAAGTCCTCAGAGGAGGGGGCGGTGGGGTCCAGGAACCAGAGGAGCCACAGATCGGGGGAAATGGAGAGGCAGGTGGCGAGAGGGGGCAGCATGATCTTTCTAACTTATAGTACATGGTCATGTGTTCCAAATATGAACATTCTTTAAAGGTCTGGGTTCAGCCTGGTGGGCACCTTCTACAGAGATACACGTGCACCTGAACACAAGCTTTACTAACTGAACCCCCCGAATCTGGGGTGGGGGAGAAGGCAGAGCCACACGTGGGTGCCGAGCCCGTGCTTACATAAGCTACATGAGGGGACTGGCAGAGGAGCCCACACCTCTGTGTGCCCGAGCCGTCCTCACGCCCTCACCCTGCACACAGGCACCACCAGATTCTCCCTTCCCACCCTCAGCAGAACACACACATCCACACTTCTGCAGAGGCAGAAAGGTGGGGATAAGGGGAGAAAATGGACAGAAGAGCGTGCTCAGTGATCCAAGACAGACCAGTGTCAAATGAGCAGAGGAAATGTAATCAAACTTGCAGGTGGGAAGATTCATCAAGTGAGGTCCCATGAGGTGGTAGCACCTGGAGAGATACAGAGCTCTGATCTCGGTGAGGTGGGGGTGGGGGGGGTGGTGCTGGTGAACTAACTAGGGGTTTGTTGTTGTTCAGTCTCTCAGTCGTGTCCAACTCTGTGTGACCCCATGGACGGCAGCCCGCCAGGCTTCCCGGTCCTTCGCTGCTTCCTGGAGTTTGCTCAGACTCATGTTCATTGAGTCGATGATGCCATCCAACCATCTCTCCTCTGTTGCTCTCTTCTCCCGCTGCCTTCAATCTTTCCCAGCATCAGGGTCTTTTCCAATGAGTCCAGGGTAAATATCCTTCAGGTGTAGACATTGAGGAAAGGGCAGTGATGGTGGGGGCATCCCTGAAGGACAGATTGGGAACTTGTTGCAGATAAATACCCAGGTTAAGTTCAGCATGAACGTGCCTGTAGAGGGACAGGATGGAACCTGTCAGAGGAGGGGACCAGGAAATCAGGATTTAAAAATGTTTTAGCTGATGAGAGGTAGACTGTGGGCAGGGCAGGGGAGCTGAGGGCTAGGCTGGGGATCTCCGTGCTGGGGGTCCAGAGAATCCACATCTCAATCCTGACCTGGCCTGAGGATGGTGGGTGGGGGCAGTTCCTGGAGAATCAGCTGGGGGGCGAGGGCACAAAAGCCAGGGGAGGCTCCAGTGGTGAGTCAGAGCAGGCTTCCTGGAGAAGGTAGCCTGGAACACAGTGCGGGGTTGGACAGGAAGACCCCACACTTGTGGTCCTGGGCTGTCTGTCACCGGGTACGTGGTCTGAGTAGGATGTCAGCTTAGTAAAGATGCAGCTACGGTGCCTTCTGGTGATGGCGAGCAAAGTGAGCACACCAGCACGAAGCTGAAGGGACTCGGGAAGTCAGGCTGGGGAGGTGCAAAGAGGGGGAGCTCGGACTTCCGTTTTCTCTGCTGAAATCTTATTATGGAAATTTCACACTTATACAAAAATAGAAAGAGTGGTGTAATGAATCCCCAAGTACCCCTTGCCCAATGATTAATTATCAATTGTTGGCATCTTTGCATCCATCCTCCCATCCCTGGCCCTACACTCATGAATCCAGACAATATGTCCCTTTCAGCCTTGACTTCTCTTCCCCCTCCCAGCCCTACTCAGATGGTGAGTCCTAGTCCAGCCAGCACAGATTTGGCTCTTTTATTTTTATTTTATAAATTTATTTATGTATTTGACCTCATTGGGTCTTAGCTGCGGCACACGGATCTCTCGTTGTGGCACATGGACTCTCTAGCTGTGGCTTGGGCTCCAGAGCACCTTCAGGCTCAGTAGCTGTGCTTAGCATGTGGGATCTTGGTTCCCTGACCAGGGGTTGAACCTGAGTCCCCTGCATTGCAAGTGGCTTCTTCACCACTGGACCACCGGGGAAGTCCCCAGATTGGACTCTTTTAGTGTTTCCCAGCCCAGGTTTGGTGTGTAGCACCCACTTCTCATCTCCTTCAGCCTGGGACCTGAGGTGGCTTGAGGTAGTCCATGTGCTGGCCCCCATGGGAAGTGTCTTCTCTCAGGTCTGGGGAGGGCATGGAGGAAAACATGGCTCCCTTCAGTCACTAACCTCATCCCAGAGCAGGGTATTAGTGCCTCCTGCTCAGGATTCAGGCATAAACTCAACTGCTCGTATTGTGAAATCAGATCTCCTCCACTCAGGCTCTCCGAGAACCAGCAACGTGGCCTGGCCTGACCCTGGCCCCAGAGGACAGAGTTAGTGTGGTGGAGGTGGGGCAGGCTAAAAAGAGTTAGTATACCTTGCACATATACAACACCCCAAACACACATGCTCTACTTTGGGAAGAAGTAGACTGACCTGCCTTTTGGAGGCTGGGTCCAGTTTGTGCCTATAAGCACGGGGAGGGGACGTGGATGGGTCTTCTCTAAGCCTGGCAGGGCATCTGAGGAGCCTCATTAAAGCTAGATACCCAAGGCCAAGAGCCACCAGGAGTACTTGCTAGCCTGTCCTCACCCCGTCCATGTCAGTGTGAGGGGGCTCCAGGGAAGCGACAGAGGGGCCAAGAAGCAGGAAGCAGTGACACACAAAACATGTCATTGACGCAGATGCCCAGTCTTAGCACAGTTCTCGTATCCCTGCTTCAGAGTAGGAATTGGTTCCCTTGCTGAAGGCTGCTGTTGAGAGAGATGAGTACAGATGGGCAGGAGTGTGGATGGATGGACAAGGGTGAGGAGTGGGAACTGTGTGGATGGATGGTGGAGAGTAGAGGGCATTGATGACCCAAGTGACCCTGCATGAGGCCGTCAACACCCAGGATTTTTAAAAATCTATATATTTTTGATTGGAGGATCACTGCTTTACAATGTTGTGCTGGCTTCTACCGTACATCAACATGAATCAGCCATAGGTGTACATAGGTCCCCTCTGTCTTGAACCTCCCTTCCACTTCCCAGCCCATCCCACCCCTCTAGGTTGTCACAGGGCACCAAACACCCAGGATTTTAAAAAGCTGTTTGTTCGATTTATCTGTGGGTCTATATGAAGTGAAGTGAAGTGAAGTCGCTCAGTCGTGTCCGATTCTTTGCGACCCCATGGACTGTAGCCCACCAGGCTCCTCCGTTCATGGGATTTTCCAGGCAAGAGTACTGGAGTAGGTTGCCATTTCCTTCTATATACTTCCTCCTATTTCTTTTGACTCTTCAACGAGACAGACCTTTCCCATCTCCCTCTATCCAGATCTATGGCCATCACAAAGGGCAGTTCTCAGGCAAGGAGCAGGACAACGAGATGCCCATGACGATGGGCTCCAGCGCTTCCATGGACAGCAAGGACGAGGATCACTATTCTAAATGTCAAGGTGACGGGGACAGGGGAATGGAGGTGTCTGGAGAGGAAAGAGGTACAGGGATTAGGTTAGTAACTCTGAAGACTCGTTGTGTATTTCTGACTCACGGTCCCCATCTGCACACCAAAGCCCTTCTCCAAGGAAAAGACACGGCTCCCGTGTCCTTCTCACACTACCTTCCCACCATCCCTCCCACATAGCCCCAAGAAACCAGAGTTTAGAAGGGAATCAAGTAGCCAGAGAGGAATTGGACTCTGGTGCTTTCTGAAGGGCAGAGAGGTGAGAAGGAACTCAGGGAATGAGATGTACAGACCGGAGCCCTAGAGGCCCTCAGTTCCCAGCCCTAAGCCGCACACCCAGAGCAGCGACTGGTTACCTGCTTCTCTGTTCTTTCTTTTCCTAGATTGTATGCACCGCCTGGGACTTGTGGTGAGAAGAAAGTTAGGGGAAGACTGGATCTTTCTGGTGCTTCTGGGGCTCCTAATGGCTCTGGTTAGCTGGTGCATGGATTATGTCAGTGCCAAAACGCTTCAGGGTAGGTGTAACGTGGCCCTTTGCCCCCCTAGCCCTCCCCACACTGCAGTTGTTCTAGAGTTTCCACCTAGGGTAAGCTGGGGGAGCTTCGGGATGGTGCTCAAAGAACAGGTGTGACACTAGTCCAGGGACACCAGACCCAGATCCATTTTCCCTGTCCCTTTCTATCAGCCAGGCTGTGGGCGCCTCTCTCATAGGGTGACCAGCTTGTGCTAGTTTTCCGAGGGCTTTGCAGTTCGGGCAACTGGAAACATGTGGAGTCCCAGGAGCCCCTCGTGCCAGGGTAACAAGTGGCTGGGTGCTCACAGACTCTAAGGAGGTGCCCTCACTGTGGTTTGCTGCACTGCGGTCCACTCGACCTCCCACAGGTGGTGGGAACTCAAATGGGTTATGTCACTTCCCCCGGCTCAGATCCCCCCACGAGACCAATGAGAATAGAGCCACTTCTGAGGTCCAATGGGGACAGTGGCCACTCGAGCATGCTCTTAGCACGGCTCTCCCCGCTGCGGGCATCGGGGCGCACGGACACGCGGTCCATCCTCGTAATACTGAGCCCGGACGCCTGTCTCCGCAGCCTACAAGTGGTCCTACTACCAGATGCAGCCCAGCCTGCCTCTGCAGTTCCTGGTCTGGGTCGGCTTCCCCCTAATCCTCATCCTCTTCAGCGCCCTCTTCTGCCAGCTCATCTCTCCCCAGGCTGTCGGTGAGAATTTCCCAGATCCCACCGCGGCACACTATCACCATAACCCACAGCATCTCAGGGGTCTGTAGACCTCGCACGCCCCTCCTCCCCTCCCTCCCAAGCCTGTTCTCCGCTTTGCCACCGTCCCGCTCTCCCCGCTCACCAACCCCCAACTCCCCCCGCCACCACAAGACCTTTCGCTCCATCCCCATGTCCACTGTCTGGATGTCCATATTTTAACCTCCAGCTTAAACTTGCACATAATCACTTAAAACAACAACAACAACAAAACAACAACACGCTTTTAGGCTCTGGAATCCCTGAAATGAAGACAATTCTTCGCGGGGTGGTCCTGAAGGAGTATCTCACCCTCAAGGCCTTCGTGGCCAAGGTAGTGGCCCTGACCGCAGGACTGGGCAGTGGCATTCCTGTAGGGAAAGAGGTAAGACTCCATCCAGTTCCTGCGGGGTGAGCTGGGCAGGCCCTCCAGCAGAGGGCGCCACAGAGCCTAGAGGGAGCTGGTGGGGTCGGGGAGGTTGGGACCATTGGAATTCCTAGGGTAACAGGGAGGGTCCTCACCCTGGAGCACAATGACAAAAAACATCAGAGCTGGGAATAGCTTAGAGCAGAGTCACCTTTAGGGCAATCACTACTGGCATCTGAGTAATTCTTGGTTCTAGGGGGCCGTCCTGTGCATTTGTAGGATGATTAGCAACCTCCCCAGCCTGTCCCTCCTACAAGCCTGCAGCAGCCACGCGTTGTGACAATCAGAAAGTCTCCAGACATCGCCAGATGTCCCCTGGGGGCAGAATCTCCCCCAGCTGAGAACCACTGCCTTAGAGACAATCCAGACAAACCCTGTGAAAACTGAGACCTAAAAGAGGCTGTGCTTTTTTTTTCAAGGTTACTTGTAACCTTGTAAGAAGTTACATATAACTTCTTGCCCTGCTGCAACCAGAGTTATCTTTTAGAAATGGTATCAGAAATAACTGCCCTCTGGTTAGGAACTTTAAATAATTTTTCACTTCTTTTTTTGTTTTTCTTTTGGCCATTCGACATATGGGATCTTAGTTCCCTGACCACGGATCAATCCTATACCCCCTGTGGTGGAAACACAGGGTCTTAACCACTGGACCACCCCAAGAAGTCCCTCCATTCCTTTCAAAATGAAGTCTAAACTTATTTCCCGGAGCCTGTGATGATTAGGCACCTCTCTGTCCTCCGGGGCTACTCCTCCTTCCGGTGCTGGAATGACATGGCAGTTTCTGCCACTCAGCCACCAAGTCTGCCCCCCTCCAGGTTCTTGTACTTGCTGTGCCCTCAGCCTGGAGCATTCTTCTACTGAGAACCCCGTGGCTTCTGCCTTCACGTCCATCAAGGCCCTACTCGGCTGTGACCTTCCCTACCCCACCCTTGTCTTTTCTCTTTCTCTTCTGGTGTTCAGCCACTCAGTCGTGTCTGACTCTTTGCAACCCCATGGACTGCAGCATGCCAGGCTTTCCTGTCCTTCCCTATCTCCCAGAGTTTTCTCAAACTCATGTCCATTGAGTCGGTGATGCCATCCAACTATCTCATCCTCTGTCGTCCCCTTCTCCTGCCTTCAATCTTTCCCAGCATCAGGGTCTTTTCAAATGAGTCACTTCTTCACATCAGGTGGCCAACATATTGGAGCTTCAGCTTCAGCCTCAGTCCTTCCAGTGAATATTCAGGACTGATTTCCTTTAGGATGGACTGGTTGGATCTCCTTGCAGTGCAGAGGACTCTCAAGAGTCTTCTCCAACACCAGTTCGAAAGCATCAGTTCTTCAGCACTCAGCCTTCTTTATGCCCAACTCTCACATCCATACATGACCACAGGAAAAACCATAGTTTTGACTAGTCAGTTTCTTCACAGCCTCTAGAATTTTCTGAAATGATAATGTGCTGGGCATCACCTCCCTTTCTCCCTGGGTTGAACCTCTGCGAAGGCACAACTTCTATCTTAGCTGTATTTCTAGTCCCTGGTAGTGTCGGGAGCAACCGATGTCTTTCCAAGAATGCCACCAAGCCCCCCCACCCGACCCCTGCCCCTGACCCCTCGTCCCCCTCCTCTCTCCCAGGGCCCTTTTGTTCACATTGCCAGCATCTGCGCGGCCATCCTCAGCAAATTCATGTCGGTGTTCTGTGGGGTGTATGAGGTAAGGCTGAGAAGGGCAAAGGAGGTGGGGCTGTGCAAGCTGGCGGCTCGGGGCTGGGCTGCCTTGGCCGCGATGCTGAGCCGGGCACTGCGCTAACCCCCGCTCCCTCCGCAGCCTGCATCCACGTGCCCCCGGCCCGCCTCTTCCAGCCACACGATGCCGCTGTTTAAGCCCTTGCTGGTCCCTTGACGCCCTCCCTCCCCTATCCGGCCCCTGCCTCGGGGTTGGGGGAGGTCGCACATGGTCCGCTCCGCGCCGGCCACCATGTCAGTTACCCTCCGCGATTCCCTCGGGGGCCGCCCCGTCCCTTTGTAGTTCCTGGTCCTCCACCCCGCGTCTCGTGCGCTCCAGCCGCGCCCTAGCCCTCCACCGCCTCGTCCCCGCGCTCCTCTGTTGCAGACCGTGCCTGGGCAGCTTGACCTCCTGGTGTCGGCCTGCGCTGTGGGCGTGGGCTGCTGCTTCGCAGCCCCCGTCGGAGGCAAGTTTCACTTCCTCCCTATCCCAGTTGGCCTGAGGGGTTGTGGAGGGGGGTGCTCTCATAAGCTTTGGGGTGGGGTGGGGGTGAGGGACTGATCGCGGAAGGGGGATGGGGGTGGGCCTTTCAAGGACTGACCCCGAATCACATCCCGAATCATTCACTTTCTTAAACCAGAGAGCTGTGTGTTCTTTTAGAAGCAGCTGGCTCTTTCTTGCCATTTGCCAAAGCCCTTTCCTGTTAATACTTCTGGCCCTGATTGTCCCCAGCCCCCCTCTCTGGTGACCATTTAGGCTTACCTGCCTTCTGTAAATTTACCTAACCGGTTCATTTTCTATGTCTGGCTTTGCGCTATGAGATCAATTCCTGTTTGCCAAACTAACTGAGTTTCTCTTGGCCTGGGATGGCACTGGGGAGATGGGGTCCCTGTGATGGATTCCCTGTGACTCAAGTCTCTCCTTCTCTGTCCCCCCTCCTTGCCTGTTCTCCTTCCTCTCCTGCCCGCCTTCCTCTCCCTGCCTCTCGCCCTCTGTCTGTCTCTCCCCGTCTGTCTGTCCCCTAGTAGCAGCCATACTATTACACTGACATGCTGACGGTGGGCTGTGCCGTGGGAGTCGGCTGCTGTTTTGGGACACCTCTTGGAGGCAAGTGATGGACCTGCTCCTGCATCAGTGCACTTGCCTGTCCTTGCTTCCAAAATGGTTACTGCCAGCATCCCCAAGTTTGAGTATTACCAGTTTAAACAAGAGTAAAGCCAGATAGCTTTTAGTGAGCATTTACTATGTGCCCGCAGTGTTCTAAAGACTTTACATCCCTTCCCGCCCAGAGCTGTATGAGGTTGATATTAAAGAGAGAAAGTGACTTGCTGTTAGTAAGTGGGAGAGCCAGGAAGGAAAACCGAGGTGGCCTCTGTGGGACCCCTACTTATATTGTGTTTGTGAGTGCTCAGTTGTGTCCGACTCTTTGCGACCCCATGGACTGTAGCCCTCCAGGCTCTTCTGTCCATGGGATTTCCCAGGCAGGAAAACTGGCATGGGTTTCCATTGCCATTCCCTCCTCCTGGGGCTCTTCTGGACCCAGGGACTGAATCCACCCGCGTCTCTGTGTCTCCAGCATGGGCAGGCGGATTCTTTACCACTGTGCCACCCGGGAAGCTAGACAGCCTTTTGTATTGTTGGATATTTTTGCCCTTCACTTATTACATCTTCTAACAGGGGACTTCTGTGTACATTTTTTTTTCCTTTTTTGCTCTTTAATCATTCATTTTTTTGGTTGTCATTTTTTAAATTGAAGTGTAATTGACATCTCTATATAGTTGACATCTGTATGTATTTTCTTCTCCAGAAGAAGACTTACCTTTGCTTGTATCTTGTTAAGGGCATGGGAGTTTCAATTCAATTCAGTCGCTCAGGTGTGTCTGACTCTTTGTCACCCCATGGACGGCAGCACTCCAGCCCTCCCTGTCCATCACCAATTCCTGGAGCTTACTCAGACTCATGTCCATAGATTTGGTGATGCCATCCAGCCATCTCATCCTCTGTCATCCCCTTCTCCTCCCACCTTCAATCTTTTACCAGCATCAGGGTCTTTTCAAATGAGTCAGTTCTTCACATCAGTTGACCAAAGTATTGGTATTTCAGCTTCAGCATCAGTCTTTCCAATGAATATTCAGGACTGATTTCCTTTAGGATAGACTGATTGGATCTCCTTGCTGTCCAAGGGACTCTCAAGAGTCTTCTCCAACACCACAGTTCAAAAGCATCAATTCTTTGGTGCTCAGCTTTCTTTATAGTCCAACTCGTACATTCATACATGACTACTGGAAAAACTATAACTTTGAGTAGACGGAGCTTTGTTGGCAAAGTAATGTCTCTGCTTTTTAATATGCTGTCTAGGTTGGTCATAGCTTTTCTTCCAAGGAGCAAGTGTCTTTTCATTTCATGGCTGCAGTCGCCATCTGCAGTGATTTTGGAGCACAAAAAAATAAAGTCTGCCACTGTTTCCACTGTTTCTCCATCTATTTGCCATGAAGTGATAGGCAAATATCCTATTTCTTTACCACTAGCACCACCTGGAAAGACATTTAGATGAATAGTCAGCTTTATTTTTATTTTGGGCATGCTGCACAGCATGCAGGATCTTAGTTCTCAGACCAGGGATTGAACCCGGCCGCCTCATTGGCAGTGCAGAATCTGAACCACTGAACCACCAAGCAAGTGCCAACAGTCAGCTTTAGATGAGGACTACAGATGAGAATTAAAGGCTTATTTTTTCTTGACTGCAATGTAAAGTTGAGTTTAGCACTTTCCTACTGTTTAACCAAGGGCAACTTTTCAGACTTTTCCTTGTCCTGGATGACTAACAAGTGTGCATGGTCAGAGACAGCTGCTGTATCTGTTTATTTACTCATTGGTAACAGTTGTAACCAGATTTACAGAGCAAGGATTATATAGATCACTGGTTGGATTCATTGGTGATAAAAAAAGATACCATGTTAACAATTGGAGAAGCAGAATTGCAGGAAAAGCATCTGCTTCATAAATGCACCAGCTGTTAGAGGTATCTTTCAATTATGAAAATGTAATCAGTCCTTTCATAGAAGAGTCTTCGGGAAACCAAGATGACTTGGCTCAGGAATGATACATGTATAAACATTAACAGTTAATGAAAATGTACCATGCTCACTTGAACTGATGCTAAAGCAACGCACACAGCATCAGGGAGATAGGTTGGCAAATGAGCTAGCTGGCATCCTGCTTGCACTACTGTGGTCAGCTCTTGTCATTAAAGTCAATGTCCCCAGCAGTGAAGGCTAGCCTGTTGGAATTTCTGCACAAGTTTACATGTTCACACTACATTTATACCCACTCTCACCTTTATTGAGTCTTTTGCCTTATAAATCCAAAAGGTCTGAAGAACACTTTTAGAAGGTAGCATTTTTTGTTGTTTTGTTTTTAATCCAGATTCTTTTAAAGTGAAGAGAATATGAATTTTTTTTTTTTTTTTTTTTTTGCATAAAACTAGAACTTCTGGGTTGAATGAGGAAGGTTCTTCATGATCCTGTCTAGACACTGGGAGAGGCAAATAGCTAAGTTACAGATTAAACATGGCTCTTGACATAAGTTGACATAAGAAAATGTTAAGCATTGAAAAGTTAAAATGTTTTGTTTTTAGGATATTAGTAGTAAGTGGCAAATATTAAATGAACTTGCAGATAACCTTATTTGATAGCTATATTTTACAAATATGGATTAATTCTAAAAGAAAAAAAAATAGTATTAGAGTAATTTATTCACTCTGTAGTCAACTCTTAATGCCTTACACTGATGAAATCTACTTCAACATTTGGCTGAAACGACTCCATATATGCCCTCTGCCGTGAGCAGAGGCAGCACCTCTGGGTGCTATGCTGGTTACTATGCTTGCAAGTACCCACAGCAGAAAGGGTAGACAGGAAGGCCAGCAGACCATCACAGCCCACTCAGAGAAGCATCCAAGTGGCAGCCTGGGCAAAGTGCAAAGAATATTCTGGAGAGAAGAAACAGCATTGCACAGTCAAGACATTCAGGAATAGAATGTCAATACGTTAGCATTGCTAGAGGACACAGGGGAAGAAATGACAGGAAATGAGTCTGGACAGGTACCTGGGGGGTGATTCATGAAGGTCATCTTAGGAAATGCTCAATAATGTCAGTTTCATTCTCGAGGCTGGAGTTTGCCTGAATGTGTTGTACAGAACACAGTTCATGGTGTTAGTAGACATAACATATAAACAGTGTTCCAAGATCAGATACGTTGGAAAGTACTGTGTTTAATAGATAGTTTTTTAAACAGGAAGAGTTCTCAGAACGTTCAATATACTGACATACCCTGTGAATATCCCATGTGTGGCTCAAAGACAGTATTTCCCGCAGAATCCTTTTTGCAAGGACCCTTTTTAGGGAACTCGTAGTATCTCATGGACCCGACTTTGGGAAATGCTGTCGTGGGTGAAGGGGAGTCGGGGAAGAGTTTCAAACAAGATAGTGACACGGCCAGCTTTGGCCAGACAGAACTGGCCTGTGGATTAACAGGATTTATCCAGGATTAACAAGAAGACTATTGTCGTAGTCCTGATGATGCTAGATGGTGAGAGACTGAACTGGGCAGAGGCAGAGGGGATAGAGAACAGGATGACATATAAGGGTGATAGAAAAGAAAATGAATGGGACCTGGTGGCTGATTTATGTGAGGTTATATGAAAGATAAGAAAGGAGGAGGAATCTAGGCTAACTTTCAGTTTTATAAGGAGGAACATGCGGTGGATAGTGGTATTGCAAGCAAGATAGGGAATATAGGAAGTGAAACAGGTCTAAGACAGTTGATAAATTTCGCTTTGAATACATTGAGTTTGAAGTTCCTGCAACATCTCCAAGTGACGTCAAATAGGCAGCTGGCTTGCTGAGTCTGGAGTCCAGGAAAGCTCAGCTTCATGCTGAGCAGAAAGCATAGCTTTGTCAACCCGTCGGTTAGCAAGGGGGTGGTAGTTAAAGCCATTGGCATAAATGAAGTTGAAAAAGTGGATCTACGAGTCACAAGAGTCAGAGACCAAGGCCCGTGGTGCCAGAGGAGGAGACAGAGAGGAGCCTCCAGGGTGGGAAAGAGAGCGACGTTACGGAACCTAGGAGACCAGAGAGTTTCCAAATGCTGTTTGTGTTTTTTAATGCTTTGTTTCCTTTTAGCGGCACATTTTCTGTTTGGCTCAGGCAAATATGAAAATTCACTCTCGCTCCGAAGTACACAGTGACAGACTGTTACAGAACGTGTCCCAGAACTCGGGAAGGGAAATCTAGCCTAGGATTTCAAAAGCTGGTCGTCAAATATTCGTAAGTTGGATAGTTTACATTTCGACAAATCAGAGCCAACTTTGGTTTTGTTCAGTTCAGTTCAGTTGCTCAGTCGTCTCTGACTCTTTGTTACTGGTGAAGAAAAGGAGCAGTTTGTTCTGCCTGATGCCCCCTACCCCCGACTCCCCAAATCCTCCTTCTAGGCCAAGAGAGCAGCTGCCAAACCTGATGAGATTTGGGGAGCAGGGTGGGGCCAGGGGTGGTTGGCAAAGGGCTGTCCCTCAGATTCCCCATCTTCTGAATTTCCACCCATCTATGATCCCTTGCTCTTTTTCTTCCTTCCCCTGTCCCCCATCTGCCCTCCTTCCCCTCCCCTCCTCTCTCTTCTCCTCTCATCCACAGGACAAGGCTTTGAACCCTGGTGATGTACCAGGCACATAGGTGTTAGGTGTTGGGAATCCAAAGAACCTTCAGTCCCAGGGGGACCGCAGAGATGTAAAAAGAGAACTACCTCTGAAAGTGCTAACACGTGCTGTGATGGCCCAAATTCCCAGAAAACAAGAAAAGGGAGGGACTGTTTTTACCTGCAGAGGGGGACTGGGGATCCCAGAGAGGGGGGACTGGTTCCCAGAGAAGGGGAACCACAAGGTATCCTCTGCCCAAGTCCAGCAGCTGTTGCACATGGGAGCAACCATTAGGCCACCCTCGCTGTGGCTTAAATGACTTCCTATCGCCATTGACTGTCACCTGCAGCAGAAAGGGCTGGAATCCTGAGAAATCAAGAGACGTGACTTTTGGAACCTAGAACAGGGGGAAGGAAATGGCTCGGATGTGAGAGGCCACCAGAAATGGGAAGCAGGTGGCATGGTTGCGGGGGGTGGGGAGGGCTGTTCTTGGCCGACCAGTAGCCACAGAGAGCAAGGGACAGGAACCTGACCTAGTTCACAGGCTTTCCTGGGGCCAGGGCTCTTTCCACTCAGGCAGTTATAGGCTGCATTTCTTGTTTTCCGTCTTCAGCTCTGATAAAGATGAGGCTTAGCCAGGTGTTAGGTAATTCTGTTGTCAGTTTCCAGTTTGCATCTAATCACAGTCTTCTCCCCGATTCGTGGTATGTGTAAAGATTATTTTCTTTGCATCTCTTAGTCCTTTATGCCCTTGTTAGCTTCCTTCCTTTGTTTCCACCAGCTCTTGCTATTTTTCTGTTTATTTACCTTCTCATTTCTGCTCCAGCATCTACTCTCAGAAACAGGGCAACTTAGGACTCTCAATTAGCTTGCCTTCTACCTCACCCTCCTTTCTTTCTTTCTTTTTTTTTTTAATTTTATTTTATTTTTAAACTTTACATAACTGTATTAGTTTTGCCAAATATCAAAATGAATCCGCCACAGGTATACATGTGTTCCCCATCCTGAACCCTCCTCCCTCCTCCCTCCCCATTCCATCCCTCTGGGTCGTCCCAGTGCACCAGCCCCAAGCATCCAGTATCGTGCATCGAACCTAGACTGGCAACTCGTTTCATACATGATATTTTACATGTTTCAATGCCATTCTCCCAAATCTTCCCACCCTCTCCCTCTCTCACAGAGTCCATAGGACTGTTCTATACATCAGTGTCTCTTTTGCTGTCTCGTACACAGGGTTATTGTTACCATCTTTCTAAATTCCATATATATGCGTTAGTATCACCCTCCTTTCTTGAGCATAATGGTTTGTAACTTTTTTGAGCTTCTTGGTATCCTCCCCCCTGGATCTGGTCCTTTTAAGTCAGGTTTTTTACATTTTAATTAGAAAAAAATATTAATGAACCCTCTCTTGGAATACTGAGTACTGTCAGCTCTTACAAAGTCCCTTCCTTTTTGTTTTTCTTATTTCTTCCCTAAAAGTTGCAGGGTACATGATGCATGGGAGAAGGGAGGAGAGATTGCAGGGGTGGGGGCGTTATGGGGTAAATCTTGAGCTCTGCTTGGTACTCTGATGAGCACTCACTTTGGAAGCTTTCCCTCTTGTAACTTTTCTGCAGAAAATTTTCAGATCCCTGTGGATATCAGACAACCGTGAATTCCACCCAGCCCTGATTTCAAAGGGGTGGAGCAGGCACAACCATCATGTGTTGTGGGTTACACCCCCCTGGTTGCCCATTTCTCTGTGTCTTGTTGAACCATCTCTCTAGTCAGCAAAAACTGCTAGCATGGGCAGGTATATGGTTTAGAGCATGGCACACTCCAAGAGACCATCCATTCCCACTACTGCTCCCCCCTCGTGGCTCAAGGAGCCAAAGCTCCTGGGGTCCCCGGGGTGGGGGTGTGGGAGAGAGCCTCACCCCTGGCCTGCACCTGACCTGACTTCCTTGCCCTGTAGGAGTGCTGTTTAGCATCGAGGTCACCTCTACCTACTTCGCTGTGAGGAACTACTGGCGAGGATTCTTTGCAGCCACATTCAGCGCCTTTGTTTTCCGAGTGCTGGCCGTGTGGAACAAGGATGCTGGTAACATGGGAAGCATCATTTGGGAAGTGGGACCAAGGCCCAAGGGTATATAGAGGGCAAAGGTACAGGTCGTAGAGTAGGGTTGTTGTTTAGTTGCCAAGTCGTGTCTGACTCTTCTGCAACCCCATGGACTGTAGCCCACCAGGCTCTTCTGTCCGTGGAATTTTCCAGGCAAGAATACTGGAGTGGGCTGCCATTTCCTTCTCCAGGGGATCTTCCTGATCTAGGCATCGAATCTGCATCTCCTGCCTTGGCAGGCGGATTCTTTACTGCTGAGCCACCAAGGAAGCCCGTTTCTGCCAGTAGTGTTAGAAAAAAGAAATAGAAGAGGGGATAGTAGGTTTGGAGGAAACTTTAATCCTTAAGGCTGATGACCTTGGGTCCTCCTCGATGGCTTCTGTGACACTCCCACCATGACCTTGGCCTTTCCATCCTGTAGTCACCATCACAGCCCTCTTCAGAACCAACTTCCGAATGGACTTCCCCTTTGACCTGCAGGAACTCCCAGCCTTTGCGGTTATCGGGTCAGTGGCTGCTCTGGGAGTGGGGTTGGGGGGGTGGGGCAGGGCTGGGACAAAGCTTTGGATTGGAAAGGACCCAAGCTGGGAAATTGGCGTGGGCATGAGTAAGGTGGAAATTCTTGGGGGGGAGGTGGGTAGAAAGGGCAGGTGGAGGCCTGATATTTGCTTCCCTGCAGTGGCCAGGGCCGAGAGATGAGGGTTTCATTTCTGCATGGCTTACACCCTCAGGATTTGCTGTGGGTTCCTGGGAGCTGTGTTTGTGTATCTTCATCGCCAAGTCATGCTCGGTGTCCGAAAGCACAAGGTCCTCAGCCAGTTTCTGGCTAAGCAGTGAGTCACCGCCCTACCCGTTTACTCTCTGGTTTCTCCAAGAGTTCCTCCCTTTTAATCTTGGCAGAAGGCGTTAAATGCCTTTCGGTGGCTTGTGATAAAATATAGAAGCCCGGATACCCTACTAGGGACGAGCGGTGTGGTTTCCCCTTTAAAGATGGCTTATTGGTGGAGAGAATGCTCCGTCTAATGGCCTGAGACCACAGGGGAACACTAGGAAACTTCAGATTTCCAGGGTGTGGCAGCCACTGTGGGTTGGCCCAATTAGGATGAGGATTAATTCTAAGTAATTAATCCTGTTTCTTTTCCAGCCGCCTGCTCTATCCTGGAATCGTCACCTTTGTCATCGCTTCCTTCACCTTTCCACCAGGAATAGGGCAGTTCATGGCCGGAGAGGTCAGCTCCGAGGGTGACCTTTGAGGGTGGGGGGTCAGGTCACTAAGCACATGACTGAGACTAAACCAGGATGCGGCCATGTGGAAAAGAGGAAACAGATGCGGAAGTGACCCTCAGGCTTCGAGCATACGTGCTTTTGCCCACGGATGCCATCTCTCCCTGAGAAAAAAGAGGAAAGGGACCCATGAAAAATGAGACCGGGGAATCGGTTCTGTTTAAAAAAATGGAAGCACCGAACATCCCTGCAGAACTGCTCCCTTTTGCTTCCTCCTCTCATAGCTGATGCCTCGGGAAGCCATCAGTACCCTGTTTGACAACAATACGTGGGTAAAACATATCGGGGACCCTGAGAGCCTGGGCCGGTCAGCTGTGTGGATCCACCCCAAAGCCAGTGTTGTTATTGTCCTCCTCCTCTTCTTCATCATGAAGGTACCTCTCCCTACACCCCTGACTCCCTGAGCTTCTGTTTTCAACCTAGGAACCAGGGTTTGCATAACGGGTGTGTGTGTGTGTGTGTGTGTACTCCTTCGTATCTGACTCTTTGCGACCCCATGGACTGTAGCCCACCAGGCTCCTCTGTCCATGGGATTTTCCAGGCAAGAGTACTGGAGTGGGGTGCCATTGCCTTCTCCGCATCTGTAGTCTCCTGCATCGGTAGGCAGATTCTTTACCACTAGTGCCACCTGGGAAACCCTTTACCATCTGAGCCACTAGGGAAGCCCCTTTGCATAAGGTAGGGAAGGGTAAAACTTGGCCTTGTCTTTGTCCAGCCTAAAAAGAAACAACTTGGAAATCAGAGCCTAAGTATTAATAAGTTGCTCATCTAGAAAACTGAACCAATATCTGGGTTAATGTTCCATTCATGTCAACTTCATGATGTCATAATTATTATAATCCTTCTAAAGGTTTCACTTGCTAAATTACTGAGACATTGCTGCCGCTGAGTAAATAGGGACAAGACAGAGCTTAAGCAATACAATAACTGTGTGAAGACCTCAGATAAATTAACCAAATCTCTCCACATATTAGATAATTAGGTACTTCATCTCCAGCATCTGATTATCCATTTTCAGATGATTTGCATATCCATTTTTCTCCCAGTCTGGTAGATAATCTCTTCTCTAGGATTACAAAAGAGATAAAATATTTAAATCCATTTTATTAGTGACTATAAATAATTTTTACAATATTATTATTCTCTATTGAGGTAGCACGGAGAAGGCAATGGCACCCCACTCCAGTACTTTTGCCTGGAAAATCCCATGGATGGAGGAGCCTGGTAGGCTGCAATCCATGGGGTTGCTAAGAGTCGGACACGACTGAGCAACTTCGCTTTCACTTTTCACTTTCATGCATTGGAGAAGGAAATGGCAACCCACTCCAGTGTTCTTGCCTGGAGAATCCCAGGGACTGGGGAGCCTGGTGGCTGCCGTCTATGGGGTCACACAGAGTTGGACACGACTGAAGCGACTTAGCATTAGCATTAGCATTGAGGTAGCAAGACTGTGAGGATTTTGCCATTCTTAAGCCATTTTCTTCTAACTTCAGCTAGGAAACAAAAGCTGATCTCTTTTACTTACATTGGTTTTTTCTCATGTCTTCCCATCAAGGATCACATGGTTATAGAGTTTTCAGTTACTGCCTGTACAAGGTTATTTTTATTCCCACCCCTGGTTGTGACATCTGTTATAATTGCTGTTTGTCTTTTTCTCTCTTTTTGATGATTGCCTCATCATTAATAGTATGTCTTGTCTGAATAGCCCATGATTTTTCTGTATATATTTGGAGGAGAAAATGGCAATCCACTCCAGTATTCTCACCTGGAGAGTCCCATGGACAGAGGAGCCTGGTGGGCTCCAGCCCATGGGATCACCAGAGTCAGACATGACTTAGCGACTAAACCTTGTCTGAGTAGCCCATGATTTTCCTCTATATATTAGGGTTTTCATTTGATTTTTTTTTTTTAACAAATCCAAGTAACAATTCTATTTTAGTCTATAGCACAATTTTTTACATACATTTTAGTAGGTTTGACAGTACTTTGGGGCAGACTTTAGATGAATCCACAAAAGTTGATATGTTTAAAATAAAATATACACAATAAAGCAAGAGGCATCTAGATGTTCAGAATCGTGCATAAGGAGTATTTTGGTTGGTGTTATCACTGAATACCTTGCCTATTAAGAATTCACCCACAAAAGGCAGTTCTTCGTTTCTTCATTCGCATATAATTTGCCAAATTATAGAGAGTTCTGTCCACATTGAACTTTCATGTTTATTAAGTTATTCTTTTTTAAAGAGAATCTTTTTTTAAAAAGTAACTATTTTTGGCTGCGCTGGGTCTTTGTTGCTGTACGTGGGGTTTCTCTAGTTGCAGCGAGTGGAGGCTACTGTCTAATTGCAGTGTGCAATTTATTCTCCATACTTACTGTGAAATTCTATTTCCATAGGATATGCGTCACTAAGTTACGTGGTAATAGCCATAGAGGGCTCTTTCATCCATTTATTCAATAAGTGTTCTAATGCACCTACTGTGGGCCAAATATGTGATACTTGATTATTGATCTTTGGCGTATCCAATGCTTGGGGTTGGGAAAAGTTATTTAAAATTTTCTTCTTAGTTTTTTTGCTGTTCATTTAATGTGCTTGTCAATGGTCTTATGATTAGAGATACCAAGCGCTTGACATACCAGGTTCCAACTCTGTCACTTATTTTCAGGATTTGCTGTGGGCTTCTGGGAGCTGTATTTATGCATTCTGTTTCGTATTCCATTCCACAGGGGCTAATTGGGCCTATGCCATCCATATTTTACACATCCACTTTATTAATTAGATCATTTTCATTTCTTCCTTCAATAGATTTGATTTTTTTTTTTTTATCATAAAAGTTCTCAGTGTCTTGCTAGGGATATGATTTTTAATTACAGAGTTTATCTTCTCTCATTTATAAATCCCAGCTCCTTGTAATTAGCTGTTGAGCGTACAAACCCATCTGCAGTAACCAAGTCCAAGTTTTGATGGCATCTCAGAATTTTTTGTTCGATAATAATAATTCTGTTTTTGTGATACTCCTCTAGACTGAACTGCTTCTTTGGGATCATATATATTTTTGAAACATTAAGCATTTGAAAATTTTGGGGGAAACAAAATTCTGTATATATTTTCAACATCTCCTTCATGCCTCGCCTCATTTCCCCAGATTCCCAAGCATATCTCTGGATCCCACTTTGCAGACTGAGGTTTATTCTGAGAAACCTACTTGGATTATATAGAAGGACTAAGCTGTATGTCACTCACTAATTTCTTACTTAATTACATCCTCATTAATGTCTACATATAAGAGAATCAAGAAAAGAAACTTGGGGCTTCCCTGGCAGCTCAGTGATAAAGAATCTGCCTGCCAATGCTGGAGACACGAGTTTGATCCCTGCTCTGGAAAGATCCCACATGCCATGGAGCAAATAGGCCCGTGCACCACAACTATTGAGCCTGTGTTCTAGAGCCTGGGAGCTACAACTACTGAAGTCCGAGTGCCCTGGAACCTGTGCTCCACAGTGAGAGATGAGAAGCGCGTACACCGCAACGAGAGAGTAGCCCTCGCTTGCCACACTAGAGAAAAGCCCGAGCAGCAACAAAGACCCAGCACAGCCAATAAATAAAATTTTTTTTTAAAGAAAAGAAACCCACATTTCTTGGGCTATATTTCAAGCCCAACAGTTTTCAGTAGACCTGTACTATTCTATAATATTTTAAATATAAAACCATCTGCTGCTATAAATCTATATTATCTAGTTATCACTGCTTCCAGTATCTTTACTCTCCTATCACTGGACATATAACGATACCCTTTTTATTTCCAAAATGTGGACAGTAAAGGTACCTAGCCACATTAAAACATAAAATTGACTAGAACTATTTTTCCAGTCTAATTTGAAATTTAGCCCATGTGGTCTTCTGGCAGTATCCGTGTTCACAGATAGGATTCTCATTTCAGCTCTTTTGTAACACTGATGAAGGGAACTTCCATCTTCCCAATTTTAAGACATGGAAAGTTATCGTCTTGTTGTGAGTCTGGTGTGTCTCTAATGAGCATGAATATGATTACAACATCTCCATTTCCTTTTTAATGAGTCTAACGTTATTAGCTAGCATCATTGAGTTCTCAGTACAGCCCGAGGCTCTGGAGAATTCTTGCCGAATCTTCCTGCGTTTCCTCCTTGTGAAGCATCTAAAGAAAACACAATCTGTGAGAAGAGGTCTCTAGTTTCCCACTTCTCTAGAACTGGGGGCTTAAAATCTTGGGAGTAATCTGTGTTCCAGATCACTTGCCCTGCTTTTGGATTTTCCCTTTTGTGTGCTAACAACTCAAAAAGTTTGCTAGTCTCAAGCGTCCACCTCTGTGCTGCAGGAGTTGATAACTTTCAGCGTCCTGTGATGCTGAGCCTCTTCTTACGCGTATCTTGGAGGATAATCTAAAGTTCATCCTCTGAAATCAGACCCATTGGCCACCTATTATCTGTATTACTGGAGCTTTCAGATTAACCTGAGCCTACAAAATCCCTTATGGCTTTCGTGTACTTATTCCAAAGAGATAGTACAGAATGGTTCAAGAGGTCTCCAAATGTTATGAGTCAGGATCCCTTAAGAAGCTTAAACTATCAGCACCTAGAACTCCGTCTCCAGACAGTCCAGTGGAGTAGTCTTCGGTGATGTCTGCTCATCACAGTTCAAACAAGTTCCCTTGCAAGCATTATTGGTGGGTGTTTTAAGCAAATATTAGCTCTGAGAAGCTTTTCTGCTTTGTATGAATACTGTTTGACCTAACTCTTCTTTCTTTCCTTCCTTCCTTCCTGTCTACTTAACTTACCTTTCTACCTCCTACCTACCTATCTCCCACCTACCTACATCCTACCTGCATGTACTGAGCATGGTGCTGGTACAGAGAGAAGGCAGAGACAGGCGAACTCTTGTTACACATGCAAGGAATTTGCAATCTGCAACCCTCTTCATTTGTACATCTAACTCTGCTGTTCTCAACTTTGCTGTTTTAAACAGTTCTGTTCTGACAATTGTAGAAGGAAATGACAACTCATTCAGGTATTCCTGCCTGGAGAACCCCATGGGCAGAGGGCAATAGTCTATAGGGTGGCAAAGAGTCGGACACGACTGAAGCGACTTAGCATGCACACGTGCATTCTGACAAATATGTATTTTGCCTGATCTCAGAGCTTCTGGGACAAAGGCTTCTCAGAGCCTTTATCATTGTCTTTTTTTTTAATTTATTTTAAATTGTGGACAAATTGCTTTACGATGTTGTGTTGATTTCTGCTGTACATTTATCATTGTCTTCTGAGGTCAGCCCTGGCTCAAGGGAATCTCTCTAAGGTTCAGAAACTGAGAAAATTTATTTCTCATTAGTTTACAATAAAGTTGGTGCAGTTTTTCATCTTTGTGATCCCATGGGCTATACAGTCCATGAAATTCTCTAGGCCAAAATACTGGAGTGGGTGGCCTTTTCCTTCTCCAAGGGATCTTCCCAACTCAGGGATCGAACCCAGGTCTCCCACATTGCAGGCGGATTCTTTACCAGCTGAGCCACAAGGGAAGCCCATATTCGCAGCAGAGTAGGCAAAAGAACTGATAAATAGAATGGGAAAAAGACCAGTGATTGAACTTTTGAAATATCTATAAAAGAAACAAAAATATGTGACATAATATAAAAATTAAGCAACAGGTTTACATATGACTTCCAAAATAAGTAAACCAATCTTAGAAAAAGGTCTGAAACGAATTTGGTAAAAGATTACAGCAGCTAAGGGTCAAAACAAATTACCAGGATAAAAATATGTACAACTTAAAACTGCACCAACTTTATTGTAAACTAATGAGAAATAAAGTGTCTCATTTTCTGAACCTTAGAGAGATTCCCTTGAGCCAGGGCTAACCTCAAAAGACAATAATAAATGTACGGCAGAAACCAACACAACATCATAAAGCAGTTATACATATTACTTCTGCTAAAATCATCCCAATTCCTTTTGGAATACTACCTTGGCCTTGGAGTTCTTTTCTATGACACTGGCTGGCTTAGCTGGCTCTCACAATGTACTCTTGCAGGTTGGTCTGGACAGATCTGATTTTCTGATCTTTGTTGAAGGTGATTTGATGTTAAAGGAAAATGTTAAAGCAAATGGCTCAGGCAGGACCATCTTCACTCCAGGCTCCCTTGTGAGGTTTACAATGTAGATGGCTTTGTAAATGACCCTCCTGAAGCTAAGTCAGTCACACAGTAAATCACTATGACTTGAAGGTGTCTGCCACTTGGAAATGAGGCTCTTTTTCGGAAACATAGTCTGGCCAGGAAAAGATATCCTCCAGGTTCAAGAGCTTCAGGCTGCTCTGCTGAGGTGACCTTTTGGGGTTAAGAGGATACAAGGGGCTAGGACCCTTTGGGGGCAGTGACAGAGGAGTCCCCTGGGGCCCCAATCCTTGTTTTGATTATCTAAAGGCAAATATTGTCACTCCAAGTAGGAGCAATTTGGGTTAACTGCCTGGAGGAACCTTCTTATAATGTTGTCTTTGGTGATATCTTAGCCTCAGTGCTCCGTGCTTTTTTTGGTTCTGGGGGAAGGTGACAGACAAGATGACTTCCAGAAGGATTAGCTCTCCCAGGATTTCTGTACCTCTTGGAACAAGAAGCAGGAAAGAAGGGGGTTGTGAGTGTGTGTGTGTGTTGGGCACAGTCTAGAGGGTGCCCTGACGCCTCTTTTTACCCCAGTTCTGGATGTCCATCGTGGCCACCACCATGCCCATACCCTGCGGAGGTTTCATGCCTGTGTTCGTGCTCGGTAAGTTCTGATGAGAAGCCTGGGACCTTACTGGTGGTTCAGGCTAGGGTACTGTGAAAATAAGGAAAGGCCTGGAATGCTGGGGGCTTGTGTTCAGTGTTAGCACCCAAGGACGCATTGGCTCTTAAAAAATGGAGGATAAAGAACTTGGATCTCTCAACACCTTCCTTTCTTTGGTCTCTCCCTAGGAGCTGCATTCGGAAGGCTAGTAGGAGAGATCATGGCCATGCTTTTCCCAGATGGTATCTTATTTGATGACATCATCTACAAGATCCTACCTGGGGGCTACGCAGTTATTGGTAAGCCACATTCCACCCTCCTGTAACCCTGGGCACCCACACTCAGACTCTCCCATGACATCTGCATTCCAGGCTATCCAATAACAGTCTTCATTTAATGCTATTTAATTCAACTTTTATTTAAATAATCAGCCCTTGGCTCTGACTCTAATTAGCTCTCATTAAACATCTCTGAGCCTCCCTATTTCTTCACACAGAATAGGGATTTTAGGGATTAAATGAGATAATAAGGATGAGAACACCTAGGATTGCCTCTGAGTGTTTGGTAAGGGCTTTTTCTTTTTCTCCAAAGAATCATGGAAAAAACAGTGCTTGTGACTGGCTCGAATACTCCTACCTCCTGGTGTGCTCACGTTGACGAGACTTAGGAGCACATGACTAAGAGCTAAGAAATGTGGGCTCTGGTCTCATCCCCACCTCTTGTCACTAGATGACCATGGGGTGGATTACCTGCCTTTCTGCACTTTAATTTCTTTATTCCAAAATGACTTCTGAGATGTCTAACATTTTGAGAGTCTGAGATTATCTTTTTCCACTACACGTATAGTCCCTTCCACCCAAAAACCATGTCTAACAAAATGACTAGCATATTCCCTAGAATTATTATGCTTCCTCCTTCACTCTCCTGTTTATCAAACTCCCATGGCATCTAAGGCCACACTTCCCTTTGATATAGAACTAATCAGCTTTATAGAACATACGGTGACCTTAGTCCCCCATCACAGTTTTGTACAAAAACTTCTTGCATCTGCTATTATTACCTATCTTCATGCCTCTCATATCCCTTCAACCTCTCTGGTAGACATTTCCCTTAGCGTGCATGCATGCTATGTCACTTCAGCCACGTCCGACTCTTTGTGATCCTATGAGTAGCCCACCAGGCTCCTGTGTCCATAGGATTCACCAGGCAAGAATACTGGAGTGGGTTGCCATGCCCTCCTCTAGGGGGTCTTTCTGACCCAGGGATCAAACCTATGTATTCTGTGGTTCCTGCATTGGCAGGTGAATTCTTTACCACTGAGCTACCTGGGAAGCCCATATATATATATATAGGCTTCTATATTGGATATATATATCAGTTCAGTTCAGTTGCTCAGTTGTGTCTGACACTTTGTGACCCCATGAATCGCAGCACGCCAGGCCTCCCTGTCCATCACCAACTCCCGGAGTTCACTCAGACTCAAGTCCATCGAGTCAGTGATGCTATCCAGCCATCGCATCCTCTGGCTGTGTTAATGTTCTGTAGTATATTGCATGCACCATCCAGTAAAACCATTCCTCCCAATCTTTATCTTTCGTGACTTTTTCTTATTCTATTTTCATGTATGGCTTCCCCAGCATCTTTTCTCATAGCATATCTTCCCATGTTTAAATAAGAAATAAAGTTAATGGGACTCTTTGGCTGATGGGAAATCATAACCAAAACCAAGTAAGACAGATTCTATCTTCAAAGAGCTTATGGAATCATAATGTTTTATACCTGCAAGGGCCTTAGAACTTATCTAATGACCTCTTTTGCCTTAGAGATGAGAGCATGGGGTTCCAGAAGGATTAAGTTCTTCTCATACCGTTGAGAGATAGAATCAGGATCTCATTGCTCCAAGCCCACAGCACAATTCTTGGGTTTTGAGTCTGCTCATAAATTGTTGGCATCAGAACCTAAGGCCCAAAATAAATGCTGCAAATGGGTTTTTAAAAATGCTCAGTTAAGAGTGATCCAATTGTTTAAAAGCAAGGAACAGATAGCACATCACTATATTTTATACATGAAAATTTGGACACACAAAATTTTTTAAGTTGCCAAAGGTCATAGAATGAGATCAAAATGATTTTCTAACAGCTCAGCATTCTAGCCCCTACTTGACACAGGGTCATCTCAGGAGTGCTGGCACTGCCCGGGGTCACATCCCCCCACCCTGGGCCACACCCATCACCGGCCCCTCTACGTAGCCGCCATGCCAGGGAAGCAGCCCTAACACAGGGTGCACGTCTGTGTCTGATTCCAGGAGCAGCAGCTCTGACTGGCGCCGTGTCCCACACAGTCTCCACGGCCGTGATTTGCTTCGAACTAACGGGTCAGATTGCGCACATCCTACCCATGATGGTGGCTGTTATCTTGGCCAACATGGTGGCTCAGAGCCTGCAGCCCTCCCTGTACGACAGCATCATCCAGGTCAAGAAGCTACCCTACTTGCCTGACCTTGGTTGGAACCAGCTCAGGTCAGGGGCACCAGCTGGAATTAGTTCAGATCTGATGGGGTGGGGGTGGGAGGTTCTGAGATTGAGAATGAGGTTAGGGTCGATGTCTGGATGCACTGCTTTTTTTTACTTGTTTTTATATTCCCGTGTACTTAATAATTTTAAGAGTGATCAAATGCATGGTGAAAACCTCATGGGAGGAGTGGAAGGGACAGCCAGGGACAGGCACATATGGTGGGGCTAACCTCCCTGGTGCTTTCTCCCTCCATAGCAAATTTACAATCTTTGTTGAGGACATCATGGTACGGGATGTGAAGTTTGTTTCAGCTTCCTGCACATACGGGGAGTTGCGAAACCTGCTCCAGACCACCACAGTCAAGACTTTACCACTGGTTGAATCAAAAGGTCAGTGGGAGGGAAGGAAGCAGATTCCTGGGCTAGTGACCTGAACAAAGGTGCCACAGAAGTGCAGGCAGCACTGGGGTGAGCGCTTGTCTGTAGGGGCTACCCAGTCCGCTACAGGCCCCCCGGCCTCTGCTCCTTAGCGAACATGATCCATCATCTTCAAGGAAGGAAAAGCACAGGCCACAAGTGCAGGAAGACAGTTAAAAATCCACTGAAAGAAATACAGTTGATTCTCATTATTCCTTGTAGTTATGGTCTAAAAACTTGCCATGAACACTGAATTAGGGATACTGTAATTATGAACCTTGTAGTTCAGCTGGCAAAGAATCTGCCCTCAGTGCGGGAGACCTGCGTTCAATCCCTGGCTTGGGAAGATCCCCTGGAGAAGGGAAAGGCTACCCACTCCAGTACTCTGGCCTGGAGAATGCCATGGACTGTATAATCCATGGGGTCGTAAACAGTCGGACACAACTGAGCGACTTTCACTCCACTGAACCATTGCTCCCAAAGGAAATTCAAGGTGAAGTTCCTGCAAGCCTCTGGTCACAGTTTCTTCAAGTAGTCAAAGCAGCCGGCAAAGGCAATGGCACCCCACTCCAGTACTCTTGCCTGGAAAATCCCATGGACGGAGGAGCCTGGTGGGCTGCAGTCCATGGGGTCGCAAAGAGTCAGACACGACTGAGCGACTTCACTTTCACTTTTGACTTTCATGCATTGGAGAAGGAAATGGCAACCCACTCCAGTGTTCTTGCCTGGAGAATCCCAGGGACGGGGGAGCCTGGTGGGCTGCCGTCTATGGGGTCACACAGAGTCAGATACGACTGAAGCGACTTAGCAGCAGCAGCAGTCAAAGCAGCATACACTTGTCTTAAATGGGTTTCTCCTTGCATGTGTGCTAAGTTGCTTCAGTCATGTCTGACTCTTTGTGACCCTGTGGACTGTAGCCCGCCAGGCTCCTCTGTCCATGGGATGCTCCAGGCAAGAATACTGGAGTGGGTTGCCATGCCCTCCTCCAGGGGATCTTCCTGACCCAGGGATTGAACCCATGTCTCTTACGTCTCCTGCATTGGCAGGCGAGTTCTTTACCACTAGTGCCACTTGGGAAGCCCTGTGTTTCTCCTTAAAGATAACTTATTTAATATCTGTTGTTAATTCATTAACTTGGAACTCACCACGACCAACAGCACGATAGCTCAGGGCTAAATAAAGCTTATCTAACACATGTATTTTCTCCATAAGGCACATCAAAGCCTTCTTGCTTGGGGTCAATTGTAAACAACAAAATCACCATCATGAAACACAAAAATACAAAAATCATGGCATTCAATGGATCATGAAAGGAACACTTGTTTATAATATGAAGCTAGAGAAAAAAAAAAGGCAGCGTGTCACTCTGTTCAGACTCAACTGGGAACATGTGCGTGGGGCAGCTCAGATCTTTTGCTGCTTTACACGTGCTGTGAATGATGGGGAAAGCACAGCATGTATTGATTTTGGGTTACAAATATACTTGAGCCAGTGGGTGAATTCACAAATAGGTAATGGTAGTGGTTTAGTTGCTAAATCGTGTCTGGCTCTTGCAACCTCATAGGCTGTAGCTCACCAGACTCCTCTGTCCCTGGGATTCTCCAGGCAAGAATACTGGAGTGGGTTGCCATTTCCTTCTCCAGGGAATCTTCCTGACCCAGGGATTGAACCTGGGTCTCCTGCACTGTAGGTGGATCCTTTACTGACTGAGCCATCAGGGAAGCCTTCACAAATAGGGAATCTGTGAATAATGAGGCTCAGCTGTAAATCTTATACCCCCTGAGGTGGCTCTCTTTGCCCCATAGCTAAATGACAGCTGTTCTTTAATACCCAATTTAAGGAGCAGATGAGACTGTTCCATGCGAAAGAGTAAACATCTTTGATAAGTAGTGATTTCACCTCCTTCACCATCCTTTCTGCCCACCTCTGACACTTAATCTTGCTTCATATTACTTCTTACTGTGGTTTCTATATCCATGTCTTATGTTCTTCACTAGATTCGGTATCCTTTGAGGGCTGAGACTATAACATCTGTCTCCCTCAGACTTCTTCCTTATAGGTATTTACCAGATGTTAAATAAATAGTTGTCTAATGTTTGAATTAGTGTAATGGAATCATAGGGCCGTTTGAAGCCATTTAAATTGTCAGTTCTAATTTTAGATGATTAGAATATCCAAATTACCTTAGTTTTAATATTTTCCCAAATCCCAAATGCCTTTCAGTGGCCTCTAAAGCAGTGGGCTCCTCATTGGAACAGGGGTACGGCTGGTGGGTTGCAGGGTTTTAATAGTAATGACTAATTCTTAACAGTGGTAAAGAACCTGCCTGCCAATGCAGGAGACATAAGAGATTCAGGTTCTATCCCTGGGTCAGGAAGAACCCCTGGAGGAGGGCACAGCAACCCACTCTAGTATTCTTGTCTGGAGAATTCCATGGACAGAAGAGCCTGGTGGGCTACAGTCCTTAGGATCTCACAGTCAGACAGGACTGAAGCAACTCAGCACAGCACACAGCACGAGACTAACAGTAAGACTTATCTCAATAACACTGCCTTAATCGTGGGCTTCTCAGGTAGTGCTAGTGGTAAAGAACCAGCCTGCCAATGCAGGAGATGTAAGAGACGTGGGGGTCTATCCAAGAGATGTGGGTTTGATCCCTGGGTCAGGAAGATGCCCTGGAGGAGAACGCATGGCAACCCACTCCAGTATTCTTGCCCTGGAAATCCCATGGACAGAGGATCTTGGCAGGCTACAGTTCACAGAGTTGCAAAGAGTCTGAAGTGACTTAGCATGCATACAATCTTATGGCCTTAGAATGCAATGAAAATGTTAATGATAGTAACAGAATTCTAATAAATATAAAAGAACTTTTCCTGGAAAAGGAAGCATTATGTCTATGCCTAGAAGGACCCAGAGTATTTTAGTGATTAAACATCAGATATCCTTGTAGCCTTTTTTCAAAGTATTGGGTTGGCCAAAAAGTTCATTTGGGTTTTTCCATAAGATGATACGGGCTTCCCTAGTGACACAGATGGTAAGAATCTGCCTGCAATTCTGGAGGCCTGGGTTCAATCCCTAGATTGGGAAGATCTCCCGGAGGAGGGCCTGGCATCCCACTCCAGTATTCTTGCCTGGAGACTCCCATGGACAGAGGAGTCTGGCAGGCTACAGTCCATGTGGTCACAAAGAGTCGGACACAACTGAGCGACTAAGCATAGCACACAGCACATAGGATGATACAGAAAACCCAAACAAACAAACAAAAAAGAAAACCCAAACAAACTTTTTGACCAGCGCAATATAGTCCCATCTCAGTGTGAATGGCTTTTAACATGTCTTCTTTTGGAGACAGGGTTGATGAGCCTATTTTAATACCTAGTTCACCTGTTTGCAAACTGTCTATGTAAGGGCTGCATCAAAATAAGTACAAATTAGCACCAGTTAATATACTCTCATGGAGAAGGAAATAGCAACCCACTCCATTATTCTTGCCTGGGAAATCCCACGGACAGGGGAGCCTGGTGGGCTATAGTCCATGGGGTCCCAAAGAGTCGGACACGACTAAGTGACTAAACAGCAATAATGTACTCTCAATTGGGTCCCTAAGTGCTAAATGGGTGAAATAAAAAGGACTGAGTGAGGTCAATCCTGAAAGACTTTGAAAATGAGTTTTTAGGAAGAGAGGGTAAGAGCTGAAAAGAGACGGGAGCTGGGCTGAGTCCCTGACTCCATCCTGTGGAGAGAGGGGCCGCGGGGGTGATCGAGCTGCCCTCAGGCCAAGCCTGGGTCTCCCCCAGATTCAATGATCCTGCTGGGCTCCGTGGAGCGGTCAGAACTTCAGTCCCTCCTGCAGCGTCACCTGTGTCCCGAGCGGAGGCTGCGGTTGGCCCAGGACATGGCAAGGAAGCTGTCTGAGCTGCCCTTTGACGGGAAGGTGCGGCCGGCGGGGCTGGGGCGCTCTGGTGTCTGGCCCCAGGGTCGACCCGAGTCCTTTGTCTTTGTGGATGAAGATGCAGATGAGGATCTCTATGGGAAGCCCGAGGTAAGTGGGCTGGGAAGGGTCAGGGGAGCGGGACAGATGGGGCAAAGGGAAAACAGGAAGAGACAGGATTGATGATGATCATTGACAAAATCTAAGAGATCAGTGCCCCTGCGTCCAGGGACTGAAGGAGATGAGGTTGCAAATTTTGGAGCCACGAGAACCCAAAGAGCTTTGAGGACTTCTGAACTGGAAAGAACAAGAGTGTTAGATAGGTTTCCCAGGACACCAGCTGGTACAGGCAGGACAAGGTAGCCTCTTCTCTAGGACTGAGAATTTTTACTTTTCTCTACAGATGCCTCCTCTGCATCCTTCTCACCCGCTTCCTACTGATCCACTGCCCCCCGAAGAGCCCAATGGGCCCCTGCCCAGCCACAAACAGCAGCTGGAAGCACTGGAGTCTACAAGTAAAGATTCTCCCATCATGCACCTCACCCTTGCCTCACACCTTGTGGGTTGTCTCTGCGTGCTCCTCAACCTAAGGGCTGCTATTATGAGGAGGGATTAGGCCAGGGGATGGTGGGAGGGGATTTCTGTTCTTTGAGTCCAATGTTACTGTCCCAAAGTGGGAGGGCAAGGGCTGGATTAGGAGAGTGGGAGAGGGGAGGTTCTGTGGAGGTGAGGCACCTAGAAATGCAGACCTGTTGTGACAAAGTATCAGGACCGCTTGGGGCCCCTAACCCTTTCCTCCCAGGATGATATTGCTTGGTCTCCATTTCCATCCACTCACCACTCCTCTCAGGTCCAAGACCCTCCATCTTTCGGTCCCTGCTTCGCTGCTTGCTAGGCAGAGCTCGCCCCAAAAAGAAGAAAATGACCCAGGTGAGAGAAGATGTGTTGGAGTCAGCAAGGGGGAGTCTGGGAAAGGGAACTTGTCTTTGAGGAGTGAGAAACCCATGATCCTTAGGTGGGAGAGAAGAGGTCCTGCCAGGGAAGAGAAGCTTCATCATATGGAAGGGGTGATGGGATGGAAAGAGGCATCTGTGGCTTGGCCAGGGAGAGGCGGTTATGGTTCTATGAGGAAGAAAAGGGAAGGAACTTGGACCTATGTCTTTCTTCTCTAGGATTCAACGGATTTAGTGGATAACATGTCTCCTGAAGAGGTAAGTAAAGGAAACAGGAAGCTGGGGTGAATCATTTTTCTGTTTTGTTTGGTTTTGCTGGCTATGCTGTGTGTCATGCACAAATCTTAGTTCCTTGACCAGGGATAGAACTCATGCCACCTGCATTGAAAGTGTGGAGTCTTAACCACTGGACCACCAGGGAATTCCCTGTCTTGTTAAGTGAAGATATTGCTCTTTTTTTTTTTTTTCAATCTTCTTCATTGTGTTGTTGTAAGAATAAGATGTGAAGCTAGGCAGAAGAACACTTTGAGAGGTTGTTAGTGAGGTCTGACTACGGAGTGGTGCTGGGCACATTGCTTGGAGGTGGGGAAACATGGCAGTGTCCTCATGGGGACCAGTGTCATTTCAGGAGAAGGAAGTTTTGAGCCTCTGTGTGTAGATGGGCCAATGGTGATAGGATGAGCCTTAGAGCTTTGAGACGTTAGGGGTGTTCTGGACCAGGCAGACGCTATGTGGGAAGGATGACACTTACCTGCAGGAAAATGGCACCGGGCAGCCAACTCTTATACAAATGGAGGTGGAAGAACAGCATCAAAACTAAAATGGGGAAATCAGTGCCTGGTGAGGTTACTATGCTAGGTTGATCTGGGCCCTGAGACGGTGGACAATGGGAAGATTCCAGGAAGCGAGACTGGGAAGAACCACAGACTGAGGGCAAATTCCGACAGTGGTGCCTCCTTGGGACAAATGCCTATTTCTGCAAAGAGGTGGCTGTTGAGTCCATGAGAGAGAAAATCAAGCACTTGGGTGGAGCAGGTTGTGCTGAGTGACCAGAACATGGCACACGGAACAGATTGGGAACACATGGCTGAGCTGTGCAGATCAGAACTACCCTGGGGTGTGGAAAGACGCCAATAAAATCCATTAGCAACCATTCCATTTAGTAAAAGAGAAGGCAAGCTTGCTGCAAAGGCTGAAAGGTAGAGCTTTAAAAGTATGTGGCTGAAATATCAGACATTTTAGCCTTCACAACTATGTAAGCCAGTTCCCTAATTCCTATTCAACCATCCACCCCTCTCTCTCTCTCTCTGAAATTTGACGTTGCCAATGGTTGAACATTTCGAATGTACTAAAAGCCACTTAATTGTACACTTAAAATGGTTCAAATAGTAATTTTCATGGGAAATTTATCTTGATATTAAAATATAAAATTAGATATGCAAAATGAGCAAACAACAAAAAGTATGTAGCTGATAAAATACCATAATGTATATTATCTTCAAAGAAATATCTACTGGATGTCCAGAATATATGCATCCATGCGTGCTTATTTGCTCAGTTGTGTCTGACTCTTTGGAACTCTATGGACTGTAGCCCACCAGGCTCCTCTCTCCATGGGATTTCCAAGGCAAGAAAGCCGGAGTGGATTGCCATTTCTTCCTCCAGGGGATCTTCCCGACCCAGGGATCAACCTGAGTCTCCTGAATCTCCTGCATTCTTTACCACTGAACCACCTGGAAAATCCCATCCAGAATATATATGTGCTAAAAATTAAAAGTACTCAAGATTGGAGGAGAGGGTGGTTAGTGACAGGAAAGAAAGGCAGGTCTTCCCCTTCTCCCCTTTGCACCCCTCAAGACACACAACATTTCTGGATAAATGACCTGAAAAATCAAATGGATAATCACAGATGAAAAAAATTGAACTATTCCTTCTATCCACAAGCAGGAATCAGATGGGTCTTAACTACAATGAAGGAGTGCTTTACTAGGCTGCTGAAACCAATAATACTTTTTTTTTTAATGCACCAAAGAAAGCCACCTAGTTGATCAGTGAGGTTATTTAATAACCACAGGAAATAAAGTGCAACTAGGGATAAAAAGAAGATAGATGATACATTTTTAGCTGATATCTGTCTCAGGGAAGACTTTAAGCAGCTCTCATCTCCCATGGGACCCACTATGACTCTTTCGAAGGATAAGATACAATAGGAGTCAAACTTCAGGATATTTTGAATGTATTTTCAGGCTGGATACAGATGACACCCTTGACAATATCAAGATGACACCTTTGGGAATAGTCAAAGAATTCAGTTCTAGGTCACCAGAAGTCTTTGCTATGACTTGTCTAATTCCGCCGCTCTGTTAGGAATACACACCCATTAGAGCCTCGGTTTGTAACTGATGCTGAGCTTTTTAAAGTCGTGGAATCACATCAAACCTAGAGCAGATGAAAACTGGGTTCCTGGGACATGATGGGCAAGGTTGGATGCCCACCTCTGTGTAATCTTAAGCATTTAAGGACAAACACTTAGGCACTCTGTTCCTCTGTTTTTCCTCATCTGTAAAATAGAGATAACCATAGGGCAAAGGACTCAAGGAGTGAAGCAATTAGCATGATGCTTGGCGCAGAGAAGTGCTTGGTGCGTGTGCACAGGAAATGGTTCTGCTACTGTTGTTCCCTAAGGACAGGGAAAATGGAACCAGGGAAGCCAGGAATGATCAGAGCACACTGCAGAACGGCAGCACCAACCAAACCAGCATCGGCAAGGGTCTCGCTCCCTGTCATATAAGTAAACCTTGTCTGCAACATACCTGCTAAGGGTCTTTTCCAGTTCTTTGCATCCAGTGGCCAAAGTATTGGAGCTTCAGCTTCAGCATCAGTCCTTCCAGGGAATATTCAGGGTTGATTTCTTTTAGGATTGACTGGTTTGATCTCTTTTCTGTCCAAGGGACTCCTGAAAGCTTTCTTTAGCACATTAGGAGGGAACTGAGAAGAGGTTACAGAAAATTTAAAATTTGTTTATGAGACCCACAGTGATACTGGATTATTTGGAACCTTGGGGATTTGGGCATGCAAATCTAAAATTCAAAGCACAGTTGGACTTTTGCCTTATTGCTTTGGTCACAGACAAAGCAATACAATGTAGAACAAACCAACCAAACACACACACAAAAGCGGCTTGTTTGAGTCAACAAAGTGCCATGTGACCCAGAACAGCTCTTTAAATCCAATAAAGTTTCACCAAGATCTGATTTGTAAAAGGTCAGCCTGCAGGTTTATTCATGACACACAACGATGGATGCTTCACAGCACTCTGGAGGAGTTCAGTCCAGAGCTAAGGCAAGTCTAAGATGGAGCAAGACCCTCACTGGTTCTCTCCGAGTTTGCTCAGGCTCATGTCCATTGAGTCAGTGATGCCATCCAACCATCTCATCCTCTGTCGCCCCCTTCTCCTCCTGCCTTCTATCTTTCCCAGCATCAGAGTCTTTTCCAAGGAGTTGGCTCTTTGCATCAGGTAGCCAAAACATTGGAGCTTCAGCATCAGTCCTTTCAGTGAATATTCAGGGTTGATTTCCTTTAAGACTGACTGGTTTGATCTCCTTGTAGTGCAGTGGACTCTCAAGAGCCTTCTCCCAGCACCACAGTTCATAAGCATCAGTTCTTCGGTGCTCAGCCTTCTCTGTGGTCAAGCTCTCACAGCCGTAGGTGACTACTAGAAAAACCATAGCTTTGACTAGATGGACTTTGTTGGCAAAGGGATGTCTCTGCTTTTTGATATGCTGTTTAGGTTTGTCATACTTTTTCTTGTAAGGAGTAAGTGTCTTTTAATTTCATGGCTGCAGCCACCATCCTCAGTGATTTTGGAGCCCAAGAAAATTACAGGAGTAGTAGAAAACAAGACTGGAAAGATGGATGGGGAATAACAAACGTTTGGGGCACCAGGAAGAAGGGGGTGTGTTTTGAGCACCTGAAGCTGAAGGTTGATTTGGGGCTGGAGGAGGGAGGAGAATTTATTGGGGCAAAGGGAGGCGGGCCAGCGACCTGGAGGAGCTGTGATTGATAGTTTCACAGCCTATTTCAGGTTTCTGGGCCAGGGATTGGAGGGCAGTTTGGGATCAAGGATCTGGGGTTTAAGGGGGCTCCAATATTGGGTGACGGCTCTCCTCTCTGGCAGATTGAGGCCTGGGAGCAGGAGCAGCTGGGCCAGCCTGTCTGTTTTGACTCTTGCTGTATTGACCAGTCCCCCTTCCAGCTGGTGGAGCAGACGACTCTGCACAAGGCAAGTCCTCGCCCAACGCCCACCCAGCAGGGCTTCCAGGAGGACGGGAAGGGGCGGGGCCACCATGCTGACCTTACCTAGCACTCTGTCCTCGTAGACCCACACCCTCTTCTCCCTCCTGGGCCTCCATCTTGCTTACGTGACCAGCATGGGGAAGCTGAGGGGCGTGCTGGCCCTGGAGGAGGTAAGAGCAATGTGTCTCCCTGTTGGAGTAGCAGTGGGAGGAAGGGGTGAGGTGGGGAGGGGCTGGTTCTAACATCCAGGAGGTGGTCCGGATTGCCCACCGCATGTTTCTCATGCAGATACTGGAAGGGGTAGGGGGTGGCAGCCCCCCGATATTCTCAGGATGGCATGGGCTTGGAATGGGGGCACAGGGCCTGAATCACGGTCTCATGGGTGTGCCGCTGTGGAGGGACATGAAAGAGCGGGCAGATGTGACGTGGCTAAAGGCGGCCTGGGGGTTGGGGACCCGGCGAAAGAGATCCTGGGTCAGGGCTCTTGAGATTTCACTGCTCTGCAGGTGAGGCTCTTTGTCCATTATGCCCCCGTTTTCCTTTTTCTGTCTTCTCCCTTCGATTCATCCCTGCCCCGCCATACCTTTCCCATTCCTTTTCCTTTGATTGTTCATTTCTCCACTGCTCCTGTCTTGTCTTCTTTCCTTCCCCGTGTCCTACCCTCTCTCCCCTTCCCTGTGCTCCCCAGCTGCAGAAGGCCATTGAGGGGCACACCAAGTCTGGGGTGCAGCTCCGCCCCCCTCTTGCCAGCTTCCGGAGTACAACTTCCACTCGGAAGAACACCGGGGTCCCGCTCCCTCCTGCAGAGGGCTGGAGCCTGCCTGAGGACGGAGCTGGGGCCACTAGAGCAGGGGACGTGACCCCTGCCTCCCCAGAGACCCCCGTGCCATCCCCCTTCCCAGAGCGCCCCCTCTCTGGGGCTCTGGCCAAGGCAGAGAGCGAGCTGGAGGAGCTGGAGCTGGTGGAGGGGCCAGGGCCCGAGGAGGAGCTGGCCGACATCCTGCAGGGCCCCAGTCTGCGCTCCACGGACGAGGAGGATGGGGACGAACTGATTCTTTGACCCGCACTTCCTCACGAAGACTGTTCAGGGACCCAGGAGAGTGCGCACAGGGTGCACGTGTGGGAAAGTGTGCTTCCTAAAGCTGGTGGGCATCACATCAATACACGGCCTCTCCTGGGAGTTTTTAAAAATGTGATCCTTGGAGGATGAACTGGAATTTGGGCAGGGGGTAGCCTTGGTCAGTCATTTGGGCCATGCCCTCCCAACCCCAGATAGGCGGTGGATCTGTGTGAAGGGCCCCTGATATTCCATGGGCTTCCTGAGTTTGCCCGTGTGTGGGTGGGGAATACCTGCCTCTCCCGTGCACCCCCCACAACCCGCCCTCCCCCTGCCCCCAGTGTTCTTGTCCCAGTGCCTCCCCGGCCTTGCCCATCCTCCCATCAGTTCCCCAGGGGGTGGGTTAAGGGAGACCCAAGATGACTGCGGTCCTGCCTGTGGCATGCTGGAGGAGGAGACGGGACCACCTCATGGCCTTGTGGACTGATGGCCCTTGAATGTACTCGCAAACCGTCCACAGCGCCTTCTCTCAGAGTCCTCCACCCTGCCCTCCACTTGCCCGCAGCCACTCCCTGAAATTTGCCTCCAGACTCTATTCTGGCTCCTACTAGAAAGTGAAGTTGCTCAGTTGCGTCTGACTCTTTGCAACCCCATGGACTGTAGCCCTACCAGGCTCCTCTGTCCATGGAATTTTCCAGGTGAGAGTACTGGAGTTGGTTGCCATTTCCTTCTCCAGGGGATCTTCCCAACCCAGGGATCGAACCTGGGTCTTCCACACTGCAGGCAGATGCTTTACCATCTGAGCTCCCAGGGTCTGGCCTCAATTTCTCCGGCAGGAAAAGGCCATTCCTACTTCCCCCTCCGTCCTCCATTTAGGCAGTGAGACATGCACACAGAGCCTATTCGGGGAAGAACCTAGAAGAGGGATGGTCACGGTCACGGGAAGGCTCTGTGTGGAAGGGGCGGTACCTTATGGCTCAACAGTCACCAGCCCTGATGGATTTATTTTACTCCCTCTGGCATCTCGAATTACAGCTTCCTCACCCTCCGGTTTCCAGGTCACTCCCTCTCCCACTGTCGTCCTTGATCTGTCCTGCCCAAGGGTCAGCTCTGTTCTTGAGCTGATCTAGCCTGGGCTTCTCCTGCCCAGAGCCAAGGCTCAGGGCAGCTGGGCCACTGGTTCACCCCCACGCTTCTTCGGGGCTGGTCCTTTGTATTCCTCTCCTAGAGGTTCAGTGTTGAAATGGCCCAGCTCTTTGATGCCTCAGGCACTTGGGAAGTCAGAGACCCTTATCCTCCCCAAGCCAGTGACAGGGAGCCTGCCATTACCCTGCCTTCTCTGCAAGTGGTCCCAGGTGCTCTTGAATCCATCCCCAAGGCTTTCGTCGCTCCCTTCTTTTCAGTTGAGTTCAGCCGCTCAGTCGTGTCGGACTCTGCGACCCCATGGACTGCATGCAGCATGCCAGGCTTCCCTGTCCATCACCAACTCTCGGAGCCTACTGTTATGCCTCCTTTAATTCTTTAGTTGTGCCCATCCCTGGCATCCTCCTCCTTCCCGCCCCATGCCCAGCCTCCACCGCCTCCCAAATAAGACACTCATAGCCGAAGGTGCCACCACAGTGTTTAGTGCCATTGAACACAGCCTGGAACCATCTCCAGCAGGACACCCCTTCCGTCTCCCCAGGGCCGAGAGAGAGAGGCTGCAGCTGGGGAGGGGCCTAGCCGTGGGCCCTGGAGCCCCTGCTCCTGTGTGTATAATCTATAGTATTTATATATATATTTATATATAATTCTCTCTGTAATATATGTCATAGAATCTCTCTTGGGCCTGGGGTGGAAATGTCACATTAAGAAAACATGCTAAGACTGGCCATAAAAATGGATATTTCCCAGACCTGGAAGACGGAGTATGGGATGTACAGGTGGGGGCGTGAGGAGAGGTAATAACTCATTCACCAAGATTCCCTCCTTAAGAGGAAGGTGTGGGGGTGGGGTGGGAGGCGATGGGGGGAGGGGAGGAATGGAAGATTGCGATTTTCCTTTAATAAAGTGAATTGAAAATGAAAGTGCACCCCTCCCACCAGAAGAAAATAATTTAGCAAGAGCAGTTTCATTCACAATGATATAAAGACAGCCCCATTCTGGGGGCTGTCCTAAAACGTGCTGCACAGCCTTTAACCCCAAAGAAAAAGCAACCCTCCCCCACCCCCAGCAGCCTCTTCCGGCACATGCCCCTCCCCTCCCCCTAAAATAGGCTACAAGCAAACCCCATGCACCCTGGCCCCCAGCACCAGAGAGGCAGTCCCTCCCTTGGAAGAATCTTAAGAGGGTCCCAGGCCGGCTCCTCGGGTTTTCTCCCTCTTCAGAGCAGAGGGGGAGCTGCTTGCAAAGTGCAGACCCCGCCCCACGAGACCTCTGGTCTGCAGTGTTGCCAACGCCCCGCAGAGGCAGAGCCCCACCCCTGCTCACGCTCACATCTGAACCCTGCTAGAATCCTTCAGAGTTTTAGCCATCTTTTGGCAGGACTGGCAGGGACCGCTGGGCTTCCTCGGGGAAGGAGGAAGGAGAGAACGCTGCTTTAGATGACCTTTCCTGACTCCGCAGGGCCCTGAGCGGAAAAGGAACTGTCGATGAATGAACCCGCTCCCTGGACTGGATGTCCTCTGCGGTCTGGGGGTGGAAGATGGGGCACGAAGCGGGTGAGAGTGAAGAGAAAAGGATGATGCCTTAGAGAGAGGGCAGGGTGCACAAGGTGAGGAGACAGGGACCCCTTGAGAGGAGGAAACCGTGACCCTCAAAACCCCAAGGATCTGCAGCAGTGGGTGCAGGGTGGGGCCAGCAATGTCCGGTCACATGATCACACACAACCCGTAACCGCTTTGGGTGAGGTGTGATCACCTACCTGGGCTCACCCTGCCCACCCGTTTCCTCCAAGAACCACGCCCTCGGAGGGTGGCCATCCTCCCCTCCCCCAGAAGACGTGGGACGTGGCCTCGGTTGCATTTCAGGGGCACGTGTGTATGACAGTGGGGGCTTGATGGGGGGCGGGGTCATACATGGATGGAGCCACCCCAGCGCTCAGCTGCCTCATTCTGCAGCCGGGGCGGGGGTGGACTCTCCACTCTACCCTCAACCCAACCCCTGTCATCAGGCTCTGTGACATTAGTCCTGGGGCTTCACCGGCAGCCCAGAGGTCCCCCCCCAACCCCCACCCCCACCCCAGAATGGCGAGTCAGTGTGGGAGGGCAAGCAGTTTCAGGGGCTTATGCCTCATTGTAAACCATACTGGAAGGAAGAATACCTCGTCCTCCTCTCTTCCTCCGCAGGTCTGGGGAGGGAGGGGGGACACCTGTGAGGTCCTCCTGGGAGTCCTGGGAGGAGGTGAGGAGGGGCAAAGGGAGCCAAGCACCCTCACTGCTCCTCAGCCAACACCAACCCCCTCCCCCGCCCCAATCAGGGGGGTGCCTGACAGCACCAGACCCCTCCCTCCACCCCCACTCAACCCTGAGTCCCCAAGAAGTTATAAAAATGTAGAAAAGGCAAAGAGAAAAGTGTAAACAGCTCCAGAGAATTAGGGCTGGATGGAGGGAGGCAGCTTCATGCTTCCTGTCTGGCCAGGACACCAGCATTCCGCGTCTCCCCTTGGGTGGGGGGCGGGCCGGGGCTCCCAGAGCAGGGGATGGAAGAAGGCAGAAAAAGGGAAGAAGAGCTGGAGCAGCCAGCCCTTGTGGGGGTCCTTTCCCAGGTCCGTGGGGTCCTCTGTTCACCTACTGGATATACTCAAGATCTCAAAGCACGCGGCCCGTGCTTGTCCCTGGTCTCACCAGTGACCACCGGGCCCCTGTGCGTCCCAGCTGCCATGTCCACCTCCTCTGCGACCCCTCATCTCAGAAGCCAAGTTACCTCTGAGGGTAGACTCTCCAGCCTCCAAGGAGACGTGGTCTGTACGTTGCTTCCCCCCCGCCCCAGGTCCATCGAACCACATCCAACAGCCCCGCAGGTCCGTGCCTCATAGGAGGGCTGAGCCTGGGCCACAGCCAGAGAAAAGGGTCGGGAAGAGCAAGAGTGACGTGGAGAAAGGAGGCCTTCAGACAGCCACAGTGGAGGCTTCTGGAAGACGAGATCAGGGAGCAAAGAACGGCGATCCAGGGGACGGCGCTCCTGTGCTCGGGATGCACACGGGGGCTCCGCTGCCGCAGACCCAGAAGCCCGCAGGCAAGCGAAGTTCCGGGCCATCTCGGTTGCCCGGGCCTCAATTCCTGGACCTGTGGTCTCTACAGCATAAGCCCGGATAAAATTCCACCTCGGCCCTCCGTTTTGCTGGCGAGGACGCCTGGGCTCATCAGGGTCTTCTTGCCCAGGTTTCAGGCGCGCTGCTGGGGGAAGGAGGAAGGTGTGGTTGCAGCCAGACCTCTCAGGCGGGAGTGGACGGCTGGGTGAGGAGTGGGAGGAAGCTAGTTGTTGGCCTCGCCTTCCTCCTCATCAAAGGACTGCACGCCTGAGGATGTGACGTCAGACACCTTCCGGCTGAGAGCGGTGGACATCTCGGGGTCCTCGCGTGGGGAGAGGGACTCCAGGTCCCGGCACCCCGCATCGTCTTCCTCTTCAGGGGCCAGCGGCCTCTTCTCCTCCTCGGCGGGGCCCCTGGCCAGGTCCACCCCGCCCACCCCTGGAGCCCAGTCAGTGTCTCCCCCCAGCAAAGACGACGGCTCCTGAGCAGAGTATCCCGAAGCAGGTTGGGAAGGTCCCATTTCATGCAGGCTAGGCTGTGAGTCATCAAATGCAGGCCCGAGATAGGATCCTGTGGCCGGAGAGGCAATGAGGGACTGGTCGCTCGCTTCCCAGGCATCCGATGACCCCAGACAGTACATGCCCTGGGACACATAGGAATGAGGCCAGCCATCCATCGGGGCTTGAGCGAGGGCATCTGGAAAGAGAATCAGGAAGGTTGGTGGGGTCCCAGAACATCATCAAAGGCAGCGACAGCAGCACAGAGAATTGAGATGGGGGTGGGATGTGGCAGGCAATAGGAAAGCTGATGTGAACACAAAGCCTTAGAGATGAATGGAGGTGGCCTCTGGGGTTGGATTCTGGAACCGGTCCTCACCCTGACTCTCCATCAGCTCCTGGTAGTTGTCACTGTAGTTGCAGCCCAGTGTTTCCTGGGTGGAGTTGACACTCATGTCCTCACCATCCATGGAAGACCAGGCCATGAGAGTGGCCTCGGAGATAGCAAACTGTTCCATGACACCTGGGAGAAGAAAGGTAGTTAGCACAAGACACCTCCAGGAAGCCTTAGACACATGCCTGGGGAGGGAGCATCAGTGCGGTGCTGTTCAACAGGAATATAGCACGAGTCATTTGTGCAATTTAAAATTACTGCGGCTGCTAAGTCGCTTCAGTCGTGTCCGTCTCTGTGTGACCCCATAGACGGCAGCCCACCAGGCTCCCCCATCCCTGGGAGTCTCCAGGCAAGAACACTGGAGTGGGTTGCCATTTCCTTCTCCAATGCATGAAAGTAAAAAGTGAAAGTAAAGATGCTCAGTCGTGTCCAACTCTTAGTGACCACATGGACTGCAGCCTACCAGGCTCCTCTGTCCATGGGATTTTCCAGGCAAGAGTACTGGAGTGGGGTGCCATTGCCTTCTCCCTTAAAACTGTCTAGTAGTCGTGTTAAAATGAAAGAGAAACAGGTAAAATGAATTTTAATAATACATCTTTAACCTAATCTATATAAAACTGTCATTTCAATGTATAATCCATATACAAATTATTGAGATATTTTACGTTCTTTTATTCATACAAAGTCTTTGAAATCCAGTCGATATTCTGCACTTATGGCACGTCTCCGTTTGGACTAGCCACATTTCAATTCTCAGCCACATATGGCCAGCAGCTACTGTATCGGACAGCACAGTTTTTGTATATGCCCTAAAACAAGGAAAAATCATGGGTGACTTCCCAGGTCATACTTAGAATTCCTAGGGGAAAAAGTTGGGGGGTCTTCTGGTGAGGTATCATAAGGGATTAAAATTGAGGATTTCCAGAAGTTTATCTTCAGAATTTTTTAGGAATGGTAGCTAGTGCTAGGTAGTCAAGGCCAGAGGAATCTAAATGGGAGGGATTGTAGGTCTACAGTGCTATCAGGCTGAAAGTTTAAGGTCTGGGATGGCAAGGGAGCAGGGACAGAGTAATGAAGGTGCATAGATTTGGGGTTCCCATGCTAGTCAAAGCCATGAGTAAGTTGAAGCTTACTTTGCTAGCTGCCCTGCATTACCCCCTACCTGTTCATGTCCCCTCCCCACTGGTATTTCATCTGCCACGCACACGACCAGAGCTTTTTCTGAAGTATCTCATTGAGATCTGCCACCAAGGCTTGGCCAATATTGATGTTATTTAGTTGCTAAGTTGTGTCCAACTCTTTTGCGATCCCATGGACTATAGCCCACCAGGCTCCTCTGTCCATGAGATTTCCCAGGTAAAAACACTGGAGTGGATTGCCATTTCCTCCTCTATGGGGGCTCTTCCCCATCTAGCAATTGAACCCATGTCTCCTGCAAAGGCAGGATTCTTTACCTCTGAGCCACCAGGGATGCCCCTGCTGAGTGTTGTAAGTACATCATATGCCTGCCTCCTACCTCTCCTGAATAAAAGCTCTTCTGTACACACCCTCTCCTCACCTAGGTCCCTTGATCTTCTGGTTGTTGAACAAGTAAGTTGTCTGTAAGTGAATCCATGACAGCAAAGTGCTGATGGGCAAAGGCTAGAAGAGAACCCCAAGGCTTTTCTTTCTTTTTCATCATAAAACATAAGTAGAGACAGAGACTATTGAAGTCTAAGGCCCCTGCTTTATTTTTCCCCCTGTAAGAGGGAATCCAGAGATTGGACAGTCCTACCATGTGGGAGAGATGGCATCAGGTGGACCCACAATCTCATGTTAATTTCCCTCAACTTCTGAGATGATAATAAAAGATAAGTTTGAGGGACTTCCCTGGTAGTCCAGTGGCTAAGACTCCGCACTCCCAATGCAGGGGTCCAGGGTTCAATCTCTGGGAACTAAAATCCCACATGCCACAACCTAAGACCCAGTGCAGCCAAATAAATAAACAAATATTAAAGAAAAAGTTTGAGAGCCCTTATCAGAATGAACAAGTCAGAGTCCTTGAAATTTGAGCTAGCTGGGAAATGAAGTCTGATGGTCATCATATGGACAGAGTCAGTCCTACCACAGGGGACCAGGTTGAAGAGTGGGTCTTGGCCATCCTGAAAATGTGTCTCTCGAGGGGCTGGGGAATAAGTACCTGCGAGGAAACGGGCCTCCTTCTCGCCGTCGCTGAGGTCGGAGTAGGCATCTGTGTCCCTGCGGACGGCCTCGTGGCTGTGCTGCGGCTGAATGGCTGGTGTCTTCCCCCAGCCTTGCCACTCAATCATGTGGGCCACCCGGCCCTGCCCCATGGCTGTGGGCTTTGTCACGTGGTCCTTCATGCTTCTCGAAATCCCTGAGGGGCCAGACATTCCCCACATCCTCCAGAACATCACACAATAGCCATACCAGATTCCTTCCGAACCCTGTTATCCCCACCCTGGCCCCATGGGATGCTGTCTCATGAAAAGGGCAGGTGATGCCTTGCTGCTACTGCTGCTAAGTCACTTCAGTTGTGTCCGACTCTGTGCGACCCCATAGACGGCAGCCCACCAGGCTCCCCCGTCCCTGGGATTCTCCAGGCAAGAACACTGGAGTGGGTTGCCATTTCCTTCTCCAATGCATGAAAGTGAAAAGTGAAAGTGAAGTTGCTCAGTCGTGTCCGACTCTGTGCAACCCCATGGACTGCCGCCTACCAGGCTCCTCTGTCCATGGGATTTTCCAGGCAAGAGTACTGGAGTGGAGTGCCATTGCCTTCTCCGAGGTTATGCCCCAGGACACCGTATATGAGGGGGGGTCTGGAGGGTTGGAGGGGCTTGACAGAAAAGGCAAACAGGCCCGGAATATGGGGATAAGGGTGTGTTTTCCAGGCCTGAAGCGGCAGGGAGCCTGAGGCCAGGAGCCCACAGGTAGTGTTCTGTCTGAAAGCATCCCCAGGTGGGGAGTCTCACCTGAGAACGATGACTTGGCCAGGGCCCCAATGCCATAGGCGTTCGAGTTTCGCTTAAGCTTCGGAAGGATGGAAGTGGTGTCCTCCATGGAGAGCTGGGAGGGGGACGTGGGAGATGGGGCAGAGGGATAAGAAAGTATGGGATGCTTGTATGTTCAGGAGGAAGGATCTGAGCTAGGACGGGTGATAGGAAACCCTGATACCCAGGAAGCCCACCTCCCAACCACTCTTGGAAGTTTGGGGGTACGTAAAGAACGTGAGGGCTTCCAGGGCCCATTGGAACCAGGGAGCTCTGTGTTCTATGGCAGGCCTATGGGAGAGGAGTTATGGGGGAGGAGGAGGTCAGGGGTGGAGGGAGCTGCACTCACATTGATGCCATCCCAGGAGAAGTCTGTCCGGGTTTGCTGCAAGGAGAAGAGGAGAGGGGGTGGGTACCCAGGCACTTCCTCAGAGGGCCTTCCGGAAGTGTGTGAAGTAGGGAGGGCTTTTCTGAGAGTCACACCGGGAACTTGGGGTCTCAGTATGGAGCATTGGGCTTGTATTTGAGGAACAGAGGAGGAACATTCTGTGAAAGGGTCAGTCTGGGAGCGGGTCTGGGATGTTATCCTGGAATTCAGGAAGATGGCTGAAGGACCGTGTTTATGCATGGTGGTTCTGGGGTCTTTTTGAGCTCTTTCGGGAAGGCAGCTGAGCACGGGAATTGGGGGAGGCGCTCACCTCGGTAGATGGCCGGTGAAGGCTGCTACCGTGCAGCGAGCTGGTGCTGTCCATGTTGATTTGGTCCACATCCTTCAGGCCCTTCCAGTCCACAGCAATCACCTCATTTCCTGCGATGGCCAAATGGTGAGTTGGGTCCCTTTCACCCCCTGTGCCCACCTCGATGGCCCCTCATTATTCTCTTCCTCCAGAATTCTGATGCCACAAGTGGGGGGCCAGCCCCCCCTCCCCTCCCACAACCACTCTCTCTTCCAATTGCCTAGTCCCCTCTACATCTCCCTTCACCCCCAGTTTTTGGCACGCTGAGCTCAGTCAAGAACAGCACACTTAGGAAAAGGGTCCCATGAGCTTATTTGTTGCTCTTGTTTAAATGGAAGGGCCAGTGGCTAGGTTTTAGCCAGAAAACAGTCCTCCATTCTGTCCCAAGGGATCTCTGAGGGTTTCTTTATGGGAGTGCCTGGGTTCTGTACTTTTCCTCTATTAGGTCTCTACAAACAATGGCAGAACTTTTCCGAGGCCAAGCTTCCCTCCATGTTGGCTTTATTACGTGTGAGGTGGAAGGACTGCATCTTCCCTGGTGGACCCTCAATGGGAGCGGGTGGATTTGTATAAGAGGAAGGAGATTTGGTGGGGATAGAGGTGAGAGCTGGGTGTGTTCACCTAGAAACAATGAGAGCAGAGAAGCAAAGAGATGGGATCATTCTACCTGACTGTGGGAGACACAGGCTAAATGAAAGAGGAGAGAGAGCAGGGGACTTTGAAAAACAGAAACTAAGGGAACAGGAATTCAGGTCCGAGAGAAGACAAAAGACAATGGGAGGGAGTGGATGGGGTTTGAGGGCTGATGGGGAAACTGAAGGGCCTAGGGGGACAGTCATTGTTCAGCTCAGGCCAGAGCTCCTAGTACATGGAGGCTGCTGGTGTGAGGGCAGGGTGTGCCTCCTGGAAGGCTTGGGGAAGAATCACTTGGGTGGTAGACGCTGGGCATTCAGGCATAAAATCGGCGTTTAGGATTAGGGGTCCAGACTTGAGAAGCGGGGAATTGAATGTGATCTTGGGCGGCAGCAGGAGGTACTGGGCGTGTAAGGATGACACAGATGCTGCAAGCCGAAGGACTGTGGTTGACAGGTCTGAGAGAGGAAGGACCCCTACAAAGTGGGCACTTTCTCCCTGGGGCTACAGGCGAATGGTGCCATGGGTCAGAGCAGAGGAGGTGGCTGGGAGGGAACGGGAAAGACGGACATCTGGGCGAACAGAGCGGGAATGGGGCTGCCAGGGAACCACCTCTGAGGGGAAGGGAGATGGGGAGGACAGAGTGGGAGAGAGGGGTGGGGGGAGGTGGCCTTTGCAAGAGAGGGAGAGCTGAGTCAGAGCCGCGGGGGGCAGGGAGGGGGAGGGAAAGAACCCCGAGCAGAGGTGAAAGCAGAGCGGGGCGGGGGGTGGTGGTAATCCAAGGGAATATATCCGGTCTCAGAGAAATCAGGCTTTTGGAGAGTGAGTTCGTTTGCAATAATAATACGAATTATTCTCTCAGCCTAAGGTCACTGGGGCATGCAGGCGGGAGAAATTGGGAGTTGCAAAAATTAGGGGGTTGGGGACAGGGTTGGATCAATCTGTTGAGCTGTGAGAGCGGAGTGGGTGCACGGGGTGGGGGAGAAGGGGTGGTAGCAAGGCAGAGGGGAGAAGTCTTAGGAGGCGCCGCGCTTCCTTCCTCAAGCCAAAGGTAAATAAAGAGCCGGCCCCGCCCCGCCAGCCCCGCCGACAGGTGCACTCGGGTCCCCGGTTCCCTCCGCCGCCGGCCCCACCCTCCGGGGAGCCAGCTTCCGACCCCTCTCCGGCCCTCTAACAGCCCCCCGCCTCCTCCGATGTCCCCGGCTCGTCCCCTCTATCCCAGCCCAGCGCGGCCCCATTCCCTCCGGGCGTGGAACCCGTCGTCCTCCCGGAGGCACCAGGCTCAACCCGCCCCCGCCCCGGAGGGAAAATGCACGTGAACAAAGCAAATCGGGGGAGGCAGGGACGACAGAAAAAGGCAACAGAGAAGGAAAGAGATGGGGGCAAAACATCCAAGCCGGATGGAGGCGGGGTGCGGTGGGTGGATGGGTTGGGGGCGCGTGCGAAGGAGACTCGGGGCTGAGACTGAGGCTGGGGGGTCCTTCCAAGGGGGGGCTGCTCCGGACAGGGAGTGGGGCGAGGAGGCGCTGGGGAAGGCAGGGCCTGGAGGTGGAGGGTGCAGGGACGGGAGAGTAGGGGAGAGTCACGGAGAGGATACCGGTGGGGGTATGATGGAGAGGGACCGCGCCTGGAGGAGGGCGACGGAAGGAAGCTAGAGGGAGACGGATGCAAAGAGCCCTGAGGGATGCAAGCCCAGGAGGCGCGCGCGAGGAGAGCGGGGAGAGATGAAGGCAGGGACCGCGAGGGTTCGGAGGGAAAGTGAGGAAGCGAGGCCGGACCGGGCGGGTGCGGAGAGAGGGATCCCGGGGAGGGGCGCGGGGCGCGGTGGGGGAGGGGGCCGGAGGACCGGGCCAGGCCGAGCCCTGCCTCCGCCCGCGCCCGCGCCGCCGCGGTACCCACCCACGGTCCGGGAGCCGATGCAGCCCATGGCTCCGGGCCTCCAGGCCGGGCCCTCACCGACGCGGGGCGGGCGCCGGGGGGAGCACCGGGAGCCGCGCCGCCGCCCCAGCCGCTCTGCAGCGCCGCGGCCGTCTCCGATCGGCTCCGCTCCCCCCTCCCCTCTCCATCCCTCCCCGCGGCAGCCTCCGTCGCCGCCGCCGCCGCCGCCGCCGCCGCCTGGCTCCCCCGCCCCGGCTCGGCTCGCGGCGGCGGGGAGGGGGCGGCCCGGGGATTGGCTGCGCCGGCGCCTCCTGGCCCTTCCCCCGACCCCGCCGCTGCACTCCCCGCCGCGCTCCCTGGGGGAGCCTCGCCGCCGCTTCCCTCCCTCGCCCTTCTCCAGCCCCGCGCGGGGGACTGCTCGCCCGGTTCCCGCTGGGCTCGGGGCGGGGTGGAGTGGGGAGGCTGATGGAAACCGGGAGGATGCCCGCCTGGGGTCTCACGAGCCGGGTGGAGAGCCCCGGGCCCACCCTTCGGATCTGGGGGATTGATTTTGAGGGTCGAGCTTGGGGATGCCTAGAGAGAAAGTGGAATGAGAATAAAGCCTGGATTTATTGGGCCTTGGCCGCCAAATTCTGCAAACACTTGTTTTCTTCCCGGGGTGGCCTCGGGGACAAATGGGAGCGTGGTTGGACGCGGTTGGAGCTTCCTGTTCGCTGTTTTATGCGCCCGAACAGATCGCTAAGTCTTTGCTAGCGGATCGCGTGTTAGACTTCCCAGGGCTCGGCGCTCGCGGGAAAGTCGGGCATGCGGGGACGGTGCAGATGACCTAACTCCAGGTCTGACTGGGGAGTGGGAAATAGAAGATTCTTCAGTCCCATCTCCAGGGAAATAAAAATGTCAGGACTCGAGGCTAGCTAGAAGACAGTTTTATATACAATGTAACTTTTCTGAGCCATGGTCTTCTCTGACAGATGAGCACAACCGTGTCAGAGGCGGTCAAGAGCCCGGAGGACTGAGGTCTGGCTGGTGGGGTCGGGTGAAGTAGGTACTGAGGGCTTCCTGGGTGACAAGGGTCAGTGGGCACTATAGTTACAGCAGGGAAGAAGTGGAGTCCAGAAAAGTCACAGGAGAAAGGAAGGAGAGACCCGTTTATGTAAGCCCAGCTCGGTGAGCACAAATGTCAGAAGCAAATGCTAACCCAGGCTCGGCTTTCACGTGCCTCCTGAGGTTGAACAGGGAGCAGGGCAGTGGACCAGGGGACTCTGGTGTGGGCACGGGACAGGGAGAGAGACCAAGGTTCATGGGGACAATCTTTAAAGCTTTAACTATGAATCAGAAGCGAAACGTTAGTGTGATAACCACTACATGCTGTGGAATCCCAGATGAGAGATATGGGGAAAGATACTAATAATTTAATTGCAGATCTGGGAGATAGGATGATGGAGACGGAAATGATCTTTGGTCTCTGTGCATGAAGAAATAAACCAGATCTACATCTCTAGAACCACAAAAGAGAAGACAGAACAGTGGTCAGTAGGCTTAGATTTTAATCGCCTTGTGTATTTTGTGGCAAGATTTGCTATCTCAGTTTGTCAGTGGAGGGAATTAGAAAGTATTTCCCCCCTGGTCAGCTTTTGTTGGTTATACACAAGAAGGACAAAGTGGATTTTGCCCTCCTGAAGTATAATGTCTAGCTGCAAAGAAAGAAAATAGAAAGATAGTTTAAAAAAAAAAAAAAAAAAAAAAGATGAAGAAACAGCCTCCATTACTGTAGTAATGCTCGCAAACTCCTGTTGTTTGAGCAAAGAAAGCACTGACTCTCCAGGTCAGAAGTCATGAACCAGGTGGCCAGCTCTGCTTTCGCCTTCTCACCTGAAGCTGTCCTTCCCTTGGAGTGCTTTCTGATTCTACTATTCTCATGAGTCCTCTGGTCCAAACATGGATACAAGCCCTTCCCTGGGTGCCCGTAGCACAATTGCATAAGGTTGCTGTTGTTCAGTCACTAAGTCATATTTGACCCTTCTCAACCTCATGGACTGCAGCATGCCAGGTTTCCCTGTCCTTCACTATCTCCTGGAGTTTGCTCAAACTCATGCGCATTGAGTTGGTGATGCTATCTAACCATCTTGTCCTCTGCCACTCCCTTCTCTTTTTGCCTTCAATGGTTCCCAGCATCAAGGTCTTTTCCAATGAGTTGGCTCTTTGCAGCAGGTGGCCAAAGTATTGGAGCTTCAGCTTGAGCATCAGTCCTTCCAATGAATATTCAGAGTTGATTATTTAAATCAAGTCAACTCCAAGTCTTGAAGATTTAGTCCCATCCTATATTCTGTCTTAAAGGTGTTTCAAGCATCAGAGAGAAGGAATCTATCAGAGGCACAACACTAATACGCTTCCTTCCTTCTTCTTGTACTGAATCATCTTACTTCTCACCATTTAAAGACATTTTCCCAGTCTCTTTGCCATCTTCTGAGCCAAGGTCAAAGACTCTAGTTCTGTTATGAACAGGAACAACCTTTCTGGAGGGCAATTTGACAGTGCAGATCAAAAAAAATCTTTAAAATATGCATTACTATTCTTACTAAATTGTGACACAGCAATTCCATTTATAGAAATAGTCTAAGAAAACAAAAATAGAATGTGGACAAAGATTTACAACACCCATCAGAGCACAATTTCATAATAATTATAAAGACTGTACGCAGCACACATGTTGAAATGTAGGGATAAATTAAATAAATCATGCTATATGCCTATAATAGAATATTATGCAGCCATTAATACTATCTTATAATTGTATTTGTTGAAAATTTCTCATGATCTATTGTGATATTATAAAAAAGCAGGCTATAATAATGACAGGATATCAATTTTTGTTTGAAAATCACACACATACACATACACATACACACACAGATTCTTCTCCTGCCTTTTGTCAGGATTTCCATCCCGAATAATTTATGGGATTCCTTGAAGAAAGCCTATGTTTTACAAATGTCCAATTCCACTCATCAGTTACAGTTTGACTCTCAATGAAATTACAATATTAATCAGTCCATTTCCAAAGTCTAAAAATATAGGACTTTGGCAGAATGCCCCAGTAAGACACTGGCACGTCCTTATTGGTTCCCTTTGGGGCACAACCCCAAGGTGAAGTTATGTTTCTGTCTTCACTGTGGTTGCTGCTTTGTGCTCCTAATCTCTTGTGGACAGAACTTGGACGGAAGGAACAAACCAATTTTAGAGACAGTACTGCTGAAAATGGGGACTCTTGCCCCAGGATCCATGGACAGAATCCACAGTCCATAACCTTGGATGGGAAAAAAAGGTGTTATGTTCACTAACTTGTCATAGAAATTCTCTGTGCTTGTTAGGGTTGTAGGCAGCAAATCGTGGTAGTATTAGAAGTGCTGCACTGTGTCTGTATCAGCCGTGAAAAGTGCAGATGCGTCTATGTTGTTGCACAGTCGCTGAGTCCTGTCTGACTTTTTGTGACCCCATGGACTGCAGCACACCAGCCTTCCCCATCCTTCACTGTCTCCTGGAGTTTGCTCAAACTCATGTCCATTGGATGGCATCGGTAATGCCATCCAACCATCTCATCCTCTGTTGCCCCCTTCTCCTCCTGCCTTCAATCTTTCCCAGCATCAGAGTCTATTCCAATGAGTCAGCTGGCCAAAGGTGGACAAAGTATTGGAGCTTCAGCTTCAGCATCAGTCCTTCCAATGAATATTCAAGGTTGATTTCCTTTAGGATTGACTGGTTTGATCTCCTTGCAGTCCAAGGGACTCTTAAGGGTCTTTTCTACCACCATAATTTAAAAGCATCAGTTCTTCAGTGCTCAGCCTTCTTTATGGTCTAACTCTCACATCCATATATGACTACTGGAAAAGTCATAGCTTTGACTATAGAGACCTTTGATTAAATGTTAGCAAAGTGATACCTCTGCTTTTTAATACAGTATCTAGGTTTGTCATAGTTTTTCTTCCAAGAAGCAAGCATCTTTTAATTCTGTGGCTGCAGTCACCTTCTGCAGTGATTTTGGCATTCAAGAAAATAAAATCTGTCACTGCTTCTACTCTTTCCCTATCTATTTGCCTTGAAGTGATGGGACCAGATGCCATGATCTTAGTTTTTTTGAATGTTGAGTTTTAAGCCAGCTTTTTCACTCTCTTCTTTCACCTCTATTAAGAGGCTTTTTACTTTCTCTTCACTTTCTGCCATTAGAGTGGTATCATCTGCATAACTGAGGTTGTTGATGTTTCTCCTGGCAATCTTGATTCCAGCTTGTGATTCATCCAGCCCAGCATTTTGCATGATATACTCTGCATATAAGTTAAATAAGCAGGGTGACAGTATACAGCCTTGACTCACTCCTTTCCCAATTTTGAACCAGTTTTTTGTTCCATTTCTGGTTTTAACTGTTGCTTCTTAACCCGCATACAGGTTTCTCAGGAGACAGGCAAGGTGGTCTAGTATTCCCATCTCTTTAAGAATTTTCCATAGTTAGTTGTGATCCACACAGTCAAAGGCTTTAGCTTAGTTGATGAAGCAGAAGTATATGTTTTTCTGGAATTTCCTTGCTTTTTCTGTGATCCAACAAATGTTGTCAATTTGATCTCTGGATCCTCTGCCTTTTCTAAATCCAGCTTGTACATATAGAAGTTCTTGGTTCGTATACTGTAGAAGCCTAGCTTGAAGGATTTTGAGGATTACTTTGCTAGCATGTGAGATGAGCACAATTGTACCATAATTTGAACATTCTTTGGCACTGCCTTTCTTTGAGATGGAATGAAAACTGATTTTTTTCCAGTCCTGTGGCTATGGCTGAGTTTTCCAGATTTGCTGGCGTATTGAGTGCAGCACTTTCACAGCATCATCTTTTAAGATTTTAAATAACTCAGCTGGAATTCCAATACCTCCACTAGCTCTGTTTGTAGTAATGCTTCCTAAAGCCCACTTGACATCATACTCCAGGATGTCTGGCCCTAGGTCAGCGACCACACATCACGGTTATCCAGGTCACTAAGATCTTCTTTGTATTGTTCTTCTGTGTATTCTTTCCACCTCTTCTTAATCTCTTCTACCTCTGTTACGTCCTTGCTATTTCTGCTCTTTATTGTGCCCGCCTTAGCATGAAGTGTTCCCTTGGTGTCTCCAGTTTTCTTGAAGAGATTGTCAACTACAAATTGGTGCTTGCCAAGGACATTTGCTGTCTGCCTCTGTGGAGACTGAGTCCTACGCTGCTGCAGCCCTGAAGGGAGTTCAGGGTGGAAAAAGAAGCACTCTGTGCTCTAGGGAAACTGGTGGAACAGGTCTTTGGATAGTTAGATATTTTAGGAACTGATTTCATAATCCCAATCTTCACATCTCCTTATATCTAGAAAAACACTAAATCCATTCATGGTGACATCAGCTTCTTGTGACTAGTAGAAAACCTTTTGTAACATATGTGCTTGATTGTGTGAACTCCCCCTTCCCCAAAATCACATATATTGACCTTCCCCCAGTACCTCTTTGAAACAGTTTCTTAGAACTATTTGAGGTGCTGTCTCCCAGACTGCAGTCCTCATTTTGCCCCAGATAAAACTTAACTCAGAACTCTCACATTGTGTATCATTTTTTGGTCAAGAGTTATGGTGACTGATGAAGTGACCCAAAACAGCAGCCCCTTGCATCCATCTGCCTGCTCGGGGAGGGAGACCAGATGAATTTGGGTAAGTGTCTCCTGGTTCTCAGATCTTCTGTTTTAGTTGATGATCCTGAGTTTTACTTGGCAGTGGAGCAGGTTACGTGCCACCTTCCAGTTGAAAGATACTGGGGCATACCTACTCATTATCTAGATACTGAGTGGGGCTTGGTTGAAAGATATCACGGTGCTCAGTTGCAGGAGACTGAGTGGGCTGTGCTGAGTAGTTAGGTAAGAGGCTGATTGGATGCTTTTCCTCAGTTCGGCCCACAAACACAGAAGCAAGAGGCATTAGCAAGCAGCTATTAACTCCAGCCAGGGCTATGTATGTACAAAATTAGTACTTGCAAGTACCTATTTCATTGAGGAAATTATACTAAAGGAGATCGCAACCTAAAGGATCCAAATTTGGGGTCTTTTTGATATTCCAAAATTGATATTTTTGCATGCACAGTTACAAAAAGCCAGCAGTAAGATTGACTGAACGGAATGCGTACTTTGATATCTAGAAGATCCTAAAGGAGGAAATGATAGAGTAACTTCTTTGCAGGAAACCAACAAGAAGTTACTTGAAAATATATCAGAACTAAAAATGGCCACTGGCACTGACTCTGCCAGGTCACAGGTCTAGGAGGACTTACTGGGAAGTTATGTTTGGGGGATTTTTGCCATTTGGCTTTTGATTTCTGGGCATCTCTTTGCCATTTGTTTCATTTGGAGTGTGACTTCCAGCTGGTGAGGATCTGGCTTGTTTGGTTTGGTTTGGCTACTTTGATTTGAGCACACAGATTGGTTTGAGCACACAGACATCTGGTCCAAACTATATGAGTTAAGAATGAGAAGTGCTTCCTCTAAAGTTCTACACCCCACCTGGAAGCCTCTTGGGAAAAATCCTAAATGACTGGTCAACCTATAGCTATGATCCAATGATAAAGAAAAATGGCTTGAAAATATTAGATCTCTATTGCCACAGTATGGGAAAATAGATTGAAGTTCTCTTATGTCCAGGACTCTTCTCCTGTAATCAACAGTTTGGGGCTAATCAAACTAACACTCCCACCTCCCCAGAGGGACAATCCCTGCTGGAACCACTCTGCCTTTGTTATCAGGGCCTATTGAGCACTATCTGGTCTAAAATTTTGGCTATGAAACTATGACCACAGGAAAATAAAGATGATTTTTGACAGTGTGGTCACAATATTCTTTAGGATCCAGAGAAAGTTGATTAAAACTTTTTCGAAGTTGTCCTACTAGGAGAAGATGGTTTTCTCTCCCTATGCCTTGAGACCTTGACTTTCAGGGACACTTATCTAGACCATCTCTAATTCCTGAATCTGAAGGGGAAAAAAGAAGGAAAAGAAGCCTTTAAAAATTTGTCTTATTCCAACTGTTGTAAACTAGTGAGCTTTGTATTGTGATATCTAATTCATGGCTAAGTTTAGAAAACAAAGCTATGAGATCTCTTGTTGTTTCTGTTTGGATATATGTATGGTGGGAGAAATATCAACAACCTCAGATATGCTGATGATACCACTCTAATGGCAGAAAGCGCAGAGGAACTAAAAAGCCTCTTGATGAGGGTGAAGGAGAAGAGTGAAAAAGCTGGCTTAAAACTCAATATTAAAAAAACTAAGATCATGGTATCTGGTCCTATCACTTCATGACAAATAGAAGGGATTACGGTGGACAGTGACAGATTTCCTCTTCTTGGGCTCTAAAATTACTGTGGATGGTGACTGCGGCCATGAAATTAGAAGACAATTGTTTCTTGGCAGGAAAGATATGACAAACCTAGACAGTGTATTAAAAAGCAAAGACATCACTTTGCCGACAAATGTCCGTATAGTTGAGGCTATGGTCTTTCCAGTAGTCATGTAAGAGAGCTGGACAGTAAAGAAGGCAGAGTGCCAAAGAACTGATGCTTTTGAACTGAGATGCTGGAGAAGTCTCTTGAGAGTCCCTTGGAAAGCAAGATCAAACCAATCTTAAAGGAAATCAACTCTGAATATTCATTGGAAGAACTGATTATGAAGCTGAAGATTCAATACTTTGGCCACCTGATGTGAATAGCTGACTTGTTGGAAAAGATCCTGATGCTGGGAAAATTTGAAGGCAGAAGGAGAAGAGGGCAACAGAGGATGAGATAGTTGGATGGTATCATCGATTCACTGGACATGAACTTGGGCAAACTCTGGGATGTGAGGGTCAGAGAAGCAAGGTGTGCTACAGTCCATGGGGTCTTGAGGAGTCCGATGTGACTTGGTGACTGAACAACATGTCTCAGTATGTGTCTTTATTTTGGATATTGTTACTGAGGTTAATTCGTAAATGAGTTCTATTTAACTGGCTTAAAGAAAAGTCGACGCTTAAAAGCAAATAATTCTAAGTGCAAGAGAAATTAAGCTAAATTTGGATTTCAGGTTCATGTGAACTGGGAAATATTCAGTATCAAATTGACACTTGGTATTAATGTTTGTTGATGTATATGTGTCGGTACTCACACTGACAGTTGAGATGTCTTTGGTAACTAACAGGACAGAGCTCACATGTGACACCAGAGAATGCTTCCTTATTGCCTCAGGCTCTGCCTGTGGTGGAAAATGGGTTGAGATTTAATGGACTTGAAAGTACGTGCTTACAAATTAAATCTAAATATATAGAAAATTGGCCAAGATAAACTTTAGGACCCATCATATGGGAAATATTCAGTACTGAATTGATATCTGCTATTGAAGGTGTCTTAAGAGTGTTGGTTTGATAATATAGACATGTCTAGAGTTATCCATACTAAGTATAATATTTCTGTTGTACATAAGTTTACTAGAGGTCAAATAAGACCTCATTCTGTTATGAATTTGTCAACAAAAAAGTAATTCAGTGTTGGAAAAGCTTTAAGGAACCTAAGATATGTGTTTTCAGTAAAAGAAGATATGAAGAATATATATACCCAGTGAGACACTGGGTGAAGAATATATATATATATATATATATATATATATATATATATACTGAAAAGAGTTATGCATATCAGGATTTCCTGAGACTGGATTGAATTTAGTTGGATAAATGAACTTTTTTCCCCCGATATGATTTTTTTCTTTTTTTTTTAAACCTTAAGCTTTTGATTTTATATTGGGGTATAACTGACTGACAATGTTGTGGAACTTTCAGGTGAACAGCAAGTGGACTCAGCCATACATATACATGTATCCATTCTCTCTCAACCCCCCTGTTCCATCCTGCTAAGTCGCTTCAGTCGTGTCCGACTCTGTGGGACCCCATAGACGGCAGCCCACCAGGCTCCTCCATCCCTGGGATTCTCCAGGCAAGAGTACTGGAGTGGGGTGCCATTGCCTTCTCCACTGTCCCATCCAGGTTGCCACATAACATTCAGCAGAGTTCCATGTGCTATACAATATATCCTGTTGGCTATCCATTTTACCTATAGCAGTGTGTACATGACCTTCCCAAAGTCACTAACTATCCCTTCTCCCTGGCAACTGTAAGTTTGTGGTTCTCACTAAGAGTATGAGTCTCTATTGTTTTATAAGTAATTTGTATTCATTCGTATCATTTCTTTTAGATTCCACATATAAAGGATATCATGTGATATTTCTTTTCTCTGATGACATTTTCTAGGTCTGTCCATGTTGCTGCAAATGGCATTATTTCTTTCTTTTTCATGGCCGACCAATATTCCCTTCCATATATGTACCACAGGGATTTCCCAGTGGCTCAGTGGTAAAGAATCTGCCTGCAATGCAGGAGCCACAGGAGGCGCAAGTTCAATCCCTGGGTCAGGAAAATCCCCTGGAGGAGGGCGTGGCAACCCACTCCAGTATTCTTGCCTGGAGAATCCCATGGACAGAGGAGCCTGGTGGGCTACAGTCCACAGGGTTGCAAAGAGTCAGACATGACTGAAGGGACTGAGCACACACACATGCATATACGTGCCCCGTCTTTATCCATTCCTCTGTTGATAGACGTTTAGGCTGCTTCCATGTCTTGGTATTGGAAACAGTGCTGCAATGAACACGGGTGCACATGTCATTTCGGATCATGTTTTTCTTCAGATACATGTCCGGGAGCGGGATTGTAGGGTCATATAGTAGCTGTATTTTTAGTTTTTTAAGGAACCTCCATTCTGTTCTCTATAAGGGTAAATGAATCTTGTTGAGAGTAAGCTGAGACTTAGATTTAGTTTTTTCTTTCTGTTCATAGAAAAGTTTTCTTTGAATGCCATTTTTGATAACAGATTATATGAGTTTCTTTGCCTTTAAGGAGGAAACGGGGCAAGCCACAACCTTTGTAAGTATGACATAACCCAAGGACATTACATAGGCTGATTAGAAGCAAAATAGGTGGCCTAGTCGACTTCCACTAGACCTTGAGCCTCAGTATACGCTCTTTGTAACACATCAGCAGACTAAGTGACCCCAAGTAGGTGGTGGCACAATTCAATGTAAAGAAACTTTTAGATAAAGAAATGTAAATGAAATAAAAAAAATTTTTTTTTAAGATAAGGAAGCTTTAAGGAAAGAAAATACAAATAAGAGCTTTAAGTGAACTTTTATAAATAATTACATTTTAGGATCTCTCCAAATATTCAACAAATTGAAAGTTAAAATTGGTCTAATTAAGTGATAAGTTTAAAATAAGTTTAATTGAGTAAATGAACTTTAAAAGTAAGCTGGTACAAAACTTCAATTTGGCTTTTCTCTCTGTTAAAAAGAGACAAAATTTTAAATTGCCACTGATAACAGGTTTTTAAGTTTCTTTACCTCTTAAATGATCTGTTCTGTATTTGCCTTTGAAATCATTTATTGTTACTTTGGTTAAATGAATAACTATTTCTCACAATGACCCATGCTCCTATCTGAGTGTCCTAAACCCTTTTGATATTTATTGACAAAACTTCCTTAATCAAATTCTAATGAAGTACTTTTGACCTCTAGCTAAGATTGCTATGCTTCAAAGGGCCTCTGAAACATCCCAAAGAGAGATATTAAACTAATTAGGTTCATTTGGTATGTTGAATTGCATGGGAGTATTGTGAAATGAGTAATAAATCTCCTCAGGTTATATAGTATGATAAATGTTACTAATATAGATACCCTAGAAATCATATGGAATTCCTAGAATTCTAACATATCCTGGTAAAATGTTATCAGTCATAATTCTAGTTACTATCTTAAACTGTTATCACAGTCATAATCAAGTTTCTTTGTCAATTGCATTGTAATCAGATTTTTAAAACATGCCTTCTTAAGTCTTTTGTCATTATTGACAATTATGGTTTTGTTCTGATGTTTTTGCAAAAATGCTCCCTCTTTTAGAAGATTTATAGAAAGGACCTTTGGATAAATACAGGTTTCTGACTTTCAGACCATAATGCTGAACTAGGTAAGAAATAAAAAATTAATGGAAAACCTGATGGCTTCACAAAGATTAACAAAAGGACTGAATGAACTGGTGAATATGCTTATAACTTTCATAGTTTCTATCTGAAAAATTACTGGTTTGAATCTGTGTTTTTCAAGTGTAATAAAGTCTTCTCAATTTAATTATAACTTATAGAAATTTGGTAACTTATACTTTTGTAAGCAAAATTGAAACATTTATCTTTTCTCTCTACCTTATCTGTCCAGAGATTGAAAACTGTTAGGTTTCCAGTAGCTTTAAGTTAGGATATCTATAAGTTAGGAAGGCCATTTCACTAACAGCCACAGAAATCTCAAGGAATTTTGGAGACCTTGAGAAGGGAGGCGTTCACCTAGATCTGTTAGACAAAAGCCCTTGGCATTATTTTCCCAGCTCTGAGAGTTTTCTTTTTTTTTTTTTTAAGTTTAGTCCGAACTTCTTTATAAAAGTTTCAGCAAAGCAAAGAAAAAAAAGGTCTATGATCAAATATAGTTATGTAAATCATCAGGTTGAGTTTATTGAAACCAGACATATAGCACACAAACTAGTCTTAATTTGGTGATATTTGGTAAAAACAAGGGTAATTTTAGGAAGAAAAGATGTTTTAAAGAATGTTAAATCCCAGTTTGTTAATGGAGGTGTGTATCTACTAAGACTCATTTCCTGGGTAGTTCTTTGCTCTTATGGTATGTGTGTGCTCAGTCACATTAGTCATGTCTGACTCTGTGACCCTAGGAACTGTAGCCAGCCAGACTCCTCTGTCCGTGGGATTCTTCAAACAAGAATACTGAAGTGGGTTGCCATGCCCTCCTCCAGAGGATCTTCCCAACCCAGGGATCAACCTGGGTCTCCTGCATTGTGCTGCTGCTGTTAAGTCCCGTCAGTCATGTCCGACTCTGTGCGACCCCATAGATGGCAGCCCAACAGGCTCCCCCGTCCCTGGGATTCTCCAGGCAAGAATACTGGAATGGGTTGCCATTTCCTTCTCCAGGGGATCTTCCCAGGTCAGGGATAGAACCCGGGTCTCCCGCATTGTAGGCATATTTTTAAACTGCTGAGCCACTGGGGAAGCCCTGTTATTGTATATTAATGTAAATTTTTGATTAAATTATTAAAGGACACTCTAAGTTTGTTTCTGAAGCTTATCTCAGTAATCTTTGGATGAAGATCAGGTGCCTCACGACCTGCAACCAAAACTCCAACCAGGATGGAAAGACCTTTATATCTACTCTTAACTAGCTCATGCACAGTGAAATTGAAGGGAATTTGACTGTTGCATTAATTCTTACTTCTAAAGGCCCCTGCACCGGACTGGTCTATAGAGAGGACTGCTGACCTCAAACTCACCTTAAAATGACACTTAAACAGAAGAAACTGCGCTATACTAGGAAGAGAAGAAGATGACATCAGAAGTAGACAGCTTAGCCAAGATGCTGGACCTGATTTTTATGATCATTTATAATGTTTTCTTGACTTTTTTGACCTTTGCACATAAATAAAATGTTTTCTATCATGGACAGGATCCTATGTTAGTTTTAAAAAATCAACCCAATTGTTGGGTTTGTGGCCAATTACCTGTGTCTAGTACTTCTGGGTTGCCTTGATGGATTTCTTTCCTCTCAGCCTCTTATTGGATAGCCCTTAGGAAATTTATTTTAGAAGAAAGACTGTTCCGTCCTGTTTTGTCTACTCATGATATTATTAAATGGGATCCTCCCACCTGGCCAATTAATAATACCTGCTCTGACCCTGGCCATAGATTTATATTTTCTTTTAAGGTCACTCAAACTCAATCAGAACAACGACCTAAGTCTCAGTCAAAGACTGTAACCTTTCATCTATTTAAAGGAAAACTCCCATAATAATGGGATAGATCTATATGGTTTACACCAGGCTGTGGTTGTTTAAATTTTAAGACCCCCCCCCCTTTATCTTGGGAACAGTTAAATTATACTAAGGATAATCAGCCTAATAACACTAGGAAATTAAACTGAGTGTCTTATGAACAGTGCCAATATATAATTTTCCTAAAAACAATAAAGATTGGTACAGAATACACTAAGTAAAATGATCTAAGGATATACTGGGCTACACATAATGGAAGTTCTTGGCTAAATTCTCACTTATGACTTTAATAATACTGTCAGTTATGTTACTTTTTCGCCAGTTTTACAAGATTGTTGTTTATTTCAATTACCAAATATGTAATGGAGACTCCAGTGAACATAATGACTAGGTGACTTGGAGCAGTTGATGAAATATATTGTTCTGTATACAATCAATGACTGTAATAGTGTAACTCTAGCGACTTAGCAGCAGCAGCAGCAGATATGGGAAGATGCAATAATAGAGAATGTTTTTCTGACCCATAACTAGAAGACAGATGTCCAGAGATCTCTGGTTATTAAAACGTAGTCTAGTAATAGCACATTGCATGACCTATCGGCAAAATCTTCTCCAGAACTAGGAAGGAGCCTTCCTAGCAGTATCAGACAGAATGGTCATGAAAAGCTTTCCAGTGTATGGTCAAATTTATAACCATGAGGGGGCCCTGTCAACTACAAATTGGCACTTGCCAATGGCATCTGGGGCTTCCCCGGGGGCTCAGGGGTAAACAATCCTCCTGCAGTGCAGGAGACTAGGTTTAATTCTGGGTGGGGAAGATCCCCTGGAGGAAGGCATGGCAACCAATTCAGTATTCTTGCCAGAAATATCCCATGGACAGTGGAGCCTGGTGGGCTACAGTCCTTGGGGTCACGCGGAGTCAGACAACGCCTGACGCAACTGAGTAGGCAAGCATGCAAGGGGCACTTGCCGTCTGCCTCTACGGAGACTGAACCCTGTGCTGCTGCAGCTGTTGACCTTCGACCCGCCCTGAAGGGAGTTCCGGGTGGAGAATGAGGCACTCTGTGCTCCAGGGAAACTGGTGGAACAGGTCCTTAGATAGTTAGATATTTTAAGAACTGATTTCATGATCCCAATCCTTGCACTAAATCCCTTCATGGTGACATCAGCTCTTTGTGATTAGCAGAAAACCTTCTGTAAGATATATACTTGATTGTGTGAACTCCCCCTTCCCCCAAATCAAATATATTGATTTTGAAATATATTTTGAAACAGTTATACCCACTGGGTATAACTATCTTTTGAAACAGTTTCTCAGAGCAATCTGAGGTGGTGTCCTGGGCTGCAGTCCCCATTTTGCCCCAAGTAACTTGAAACTCTCACATTGTGCGTCTTTTTCAGTTGACACTATAATACAATGCTTGTTGCAGATTTTTTTTTTACAATATCCTTTACATTCATCACTACTTTGAAATTATAGTAGTATTGAACCTGCCTCTGTGTTTCCTTATTTAATACTTGGCTCAGACGGTAAAAGTGTCTGCCTGCAATGCGGGAGACCTGGGTTCGATTCCTGGGTCGGGAAGATCCCCTGGAGAAGGAAATGGCAATCCACTCCAGCACTCTTGCCTGGAAAATCCCATGGACAGAGGAGCCTGATAGGCTACAGTCCATGGGGTTGCAAAGAGTTGGACATGACTGAGCGACTTCACGTTCACTATATTATATCACAATTTTATCATAACTATGTTTTATATAAGTGGTTCCCTTAGTAATCTATATTTTGTTTTACACATTTAATATTATTCTGAGACTGAAACCATGTCTCTTCCAGATTGCCAAGGGATTCAGGGCACAAAAATGTTTAAGAACTCCTGAGCCTCTAAATACATGTTTGGTGGTGATGAAAGTGAAAGTCACTTAGTCGTGTCCAACGCTTTGCGATCTTATGGACTGTAGCCTACCAGGCTCCTCTGTCCATGGAATTCTCCAGGCAAGAATACTGGAGTGGGTGGCCATTCCCTTTTCCAGGGGCTCTTCCCAACCCAGGGATCCAACTCAGGTCTCCTGCATTGCAAGCAAGAAGATTCTTTTATAATTTCATTTATTTCGTTTTGGCTGTGCTGCGTCTTTGTTGCTGTGCAGGCTTTTCTCTAGTTTTGGCAGCCGAGGCTGGTCTCCAGTTGTGGTGTGTGGGCTTCTCATTGTGGCAGCTACTCTTGTAATGGAGCACATGCTCCAGGGCACTCGGGCTTCAGTAGTTGTGGCAATTGGGCTCAGCAGTTGCGGTTCCCGGGCTCTAGAGGACAGACTCAGTAGTTGTTGCACAAAGGCTTAGTTGCTCCAAGGCATGTGGGATCTTCTCAGACAAGGAATCAAACCAGAGTCTCCTGCATTGGCAGGTGGATTCTTCACCACTGAGCCACCAGGGAAGCCCACAAGCAGATTCTTTAGCGTCTGAGCCTCAGACAAGTGGTGGTGATAGTGGTGGTAAAAGTGAAAGTGTTAGTCACTCAGTCGTGTCCTGCTCTTTGTGACCTCACGGGCTGTAGCCCACCAGGCTCCTCTGTCCATGGAATTCTCCAGGCAAGAATACCGGAGTGGGTAGCCATTCTCTTCTCTGGGATCTTCCCAAGCTGGGGATCAAACCTGGGTCTCCTGCATTGCAGGTGGACTCTTCACCATCTGAGCCACCAGGGAAGCCCGATAGTGGCAGTGGGGGTCTCTAATCCTGCAGAGCTAAACAGTCCTGTTAATAGTAAAAAACTTAAAGGACCAAGCAAGATACTTAGAGATCCCATTTTGAAGACCACGTCTTCAAGACAAAGATATGTCCCTTTTATCTGCAGGACTGAGACACATCAAAGACATGCTTGCCCCCAACAAATGCAGAGAGGCAGCTCTAAAACTCTACAGCTTAATAAAGTGCTGCTTTCGTTTTCATGGGAGACATTAGATCCTAATTAAGGGATTATGAAGAGGTCTGAGCAAGAGGAGAGGGTCAACATATCAGAGAGGAAGATTAATTGATACTCAGCAAGAATTCCTAAGGTAGCCACAGGGATATAAGCAAAGTTCAGGGAGAAAGATTAGGCTTAGATGGAGGTGTCCTGCTCTTTTCTGGAAAGAAGGTTGAAGCAGATGCTGGTAGGTTGTGTGTTTGATGTTGGGTAATGAGGGGTCTCTCTCTGATGGTGTCTGTTTACTCTGAGAAATAGAAAGTAGGATCTAGGGATGGAGGAGATACAGAATAAAATAATAATCAATAATATATGAATATTACTTTACAGTTGACAAAGAGTTTTCAGTCTCTTATGACAACAGTCCAATAAGGAAGCCACTATCTTTGTCTTGCAGTTCAGAAAACTGGGGTTCGAGGCCAATCCACTTTCTTTCCCCAGGATTACCCAGCTGCAAAGGGAAGGATCTAGAGCTTAAACTCAGCCCCTTCCAAGCCAGGCTTCAGCAATATGTGAACCGTGAACTTCCTGATGTTCAAGCTGGTTTTAGAAAAGGCAGAGGAACCAGAGATCAAATTGCTAACATCTGCTGGATCATGGAAAAAGCAAGAGAGTTCCAGAAAAACATCTATTTCTGCTTTATTGACTATGCCAAAGCCTTTGACTGTGTGGATCACAATCAACTGTGGAAAATTCTGAAAGAGATGGGAATACCAGACCACCTGATCTGCCTCTTGAGAAATTTGTATGCAGGTCAGGAAGCAACAGTTAGAACTGGACATGGAACAACAGACTGGTTCCAAATAGGAAAAGGAGGACGTCAAGGCTGTATATTGTCACCCTGCTTATTTAACTTATATGCAGAGTACATCATGAGAAACGCTGGGCTGGAAGAAACACAAACTGGAATCAACATTGCCGGGAGAAATATCAATAACCTCAGATATGCAGATGACACCACCGTTATGGCAGAAAGTGAAGAGGAACTAAAAAGCCTCTTGATGAAAGTAAAAGTGGAGAGTGAAAAAGTTGGCTTAAAGCTCAACATTCAGAAAACGAAGATCATGGGATCCGGTCCCATCACTTCATGGGAAATAGATGGGGAAACAGTGGAAACAGTGTCAGACTTTATTTTTCTGGGCTCCAAAATCACTGCAGATGGTGACTGCAGCCATGAAATTAAAAGACGCTTGCTCCTTGGAAGGAAAGTTATGACCAACCTAGATAGCATATTCAAAAGCAGAGACATTACTTTGCCAACAAAGGTCCGTCTAGTCAAGGCTATGGTTTTTCCTGTGGTCATGTATGGATGTGAGAGTTGGACTGTGAAGAAGGCTGAGCGCCGAAGAATTGATGCTTTTGAACTGTGGTGTTGGAGAAGTACTCTTGAGAGTCCCTTGGACTGCAAGGACATCCAACCAGTCCATTCTGAAAGAGATCAGCCCTGGGATTTCTTTGGAAGGAATGATGCTAAAGCTGAAACTCCAGTACTTTGGCCGCCTCATGCGAAGAGTTGACTCATTGGAAAAGACTCATGCTGGGAGGGATTGGGGGCAAGAGGAGAAGGGGACGACTGAGGATGAGATGGTTGGATGGCATCACTGACTCGATGGACTTGAGTCTGCATGAACTCCGGGAGTTGGTGATGGACAGGGAGGCCTGGCGTGCTGCGATTCATGGGGTCACAAAGAGTTGGACATGACTGAGTGACTGATCTGATCTGATCTGATCTTGGATGGAAAATTCATCCTGGAGGCCATAGGAAAAAGGTTTGTCTATGTGTTTACTCATTTTTTAAAAAATAGATAGTGTGACTTGATTCTGGAACTTTTATTTGATATACATTTTTTTCACTCATCTTTCTCTTTTAAGGTGGGGCCATTAGCTAAAGAGAGGGATACATTTATCTACATTCCTAAGGTGCAAAATGCAATGAGTGTTCCTCAGGGTGCCTTGCAGCCCCTGCTACAGGTCTTGGTACTGTCACAAAGTAGTGGTGACAGGAGCAACTCGGTTCCTATTACCCCTGTGTATCACATCTGAGTCTGTATCTGGAGGCAACAAGGAGGTGATTCAAACTACCATCAAATTTACTCAACTTGAGGGCAGCCCTTAGTGGCTCACAGGAGGCCCTATTTGCTTAAGACACCAGATGTAGGCATGCCGGTTCTGGGAAAACTTGGTTAAAGGGCTGGGGTGGATTGTTTGGCAGAGCTTACCTGGAATAGCAAGGGGTCTGGGTGGAAATCTAAAGACTCTGAGGCAGGTGATGGAAGTCTCAGTCAGTTCAGTTGCTCAGTAGTGTCCGACTCGTTGCCACCCCATGGACTGCAGCACACCAGGCCTTCCTGTCCATCACCAACTCCCGGAGCTTGCTCAAACTCATGTCCATTGAGTTGGTGATGCCATCCAACCATCTCATTCTCTGTCAACCCCTTCTCTTCCTGCCCTCAATCTTTCCCAGCATCAGGGTCTTTTCCAATGAGTCAGTCTTCACATCAGGTGGCCAAAGTATTGGAGTTTCAGCTTCAACATCAGTCCTTCCAATGAATATTCAGGACTGATTTCCTTTAGGATGGACTGGTTGGATCTCCTTGCAATCCAAGGGACTCTCAAGAGTCTTCTGCAATACCACAGTTCAGAAGCATCAATTCCTCAGTGCTCAGCTTTCTTTATAGTCCAGCTCTCACATCCATGGAATTCTGGATTCATTTAAAAGGGATTAATTTCCTCAAGACCCAGTGAACAGGAAGGAGTGTTGGTAGTGTGTTAGCTGTGTTTCCACAGAGTAGGAAGTGGCCACAGAATCTGTGCTGGTGGTCAGTGGTACTCTCTTTCTCACGCCCCCCTCCCTGGATCGCCAGTATCATCAGTAGATGAGGTTCCTGGCTGTTGTGCTGGGGCAGGGTTTTCCTGGACAGAGTAAGTTTGCTGAGGAAGGAAGGACTTCTCAGGGCAGCTAGTTATATATAATAACATAGTCCATAGCAGAAATGCTCTACTTTCAAATGAGCCCAAAGGCCTTATTTGACCAATCTCCGCTTTGTTGGACATCGAGAAAGATAAAACCTTTAACACCAGCACAGGTCATTGTGAGTTTGATTTCTAGGTGAGGTTTGAAACCTTTGCGAAGTGTTAGGGATTTAAGGTGAGCTCATTCCGGCATGGAGGATAATAAAGAAGCTTAGTAGCATGGGCAATGATGGCAAACTCCCCACTCACTCCTGCCCACCTTGGTGCTGTCCCCAGACACATACCTCTGTGCATGAGCCAAAGCTTCCACGGGCAGGTCAGCATGACTGCATCTATGTTACACAGGAAGGATCCTGTGGTTCCCATTCAGCGGAAAAGAATGCTTGAACAAATGTTTCCCTGGTGACTCTCCTGGTCTCTTCTTTAGATTATCAAGGGAATGCATTTGCCCTGTCCTTTCTTGGAGAAACAGGACTGTGGGAAAGTCTGAAACAGAATCACTTCAGATTCGGGGTACTATCCAAACATCTTGATGAGAAAAGCCAGGTCAGGGTTCTGTCCTGATGGGCCCAGGGGCATCAGCCTGAGCAGATAAGCTGGAGTCAAGCAAAGAGACTGAGAAATATGGACCAAGGAGATTGAGAAAAAAAGTATGAGTATAAGACATGCAGAAAGTCAGGCAACAAATGTTTCACAAAGGAGAGAGCAGACAACTGAATCAAATACAGTTGATATGTCAAGAAAAGTGAGAACTGAGAGTTTTCCATTGAGTTTAGCAATATGGAGGTCACTGCTGACCTTGAGAAGAGTAATTCTGGTGAAGTAGTAGGGGTAAAAGATGACCACAGTAGATTAAGAGAAAATAGAAGATAAATTAGAAGTAGCAAGTATAGAATACTCAAGAAGTTTTGCTGCAAAAATGAGCAGAGAAATGGAGTGGTAGCTGGAGAGGAAATTTTTTTTATGGTGGGGCAAACAATAGTATTAAATTAAACGACACTTTTAAAATAAAAGAATATTAAAAGACAAAATTAAAAGATGCTTGCTCCTTGGAAGGAAAGCTGTGATGAATCCTAGACAGTGTACTAAAAAGCAGAGGCATCACTTTGCCAACAAAGGTCTGTACAGTCAAAACTATGGTTTTTCTACTACTCATGTGTGCATGTGAGAGCTGGACCATAAAGAAGGCTGAGTGCTGAAGAATTGATGTTTTCAAAGTGTGTTGCTGGAGAAGACTCTTGAGAGTCCCGTGGACAGTAAGGAGATCCAACCTGTCCATCCTAAAGGAAATCAACCCTGAATATTCATTGGAAAGACTGACAGTGAAGCTGAAGCTCCAATACTTTGGCCACCTGATACGAAGAGCCGACTCTTTGGAAAAGACCCTGATGCTGGGAAAGACTGAAGGCAGGAGATGGAGATGACAGAGGATGAGATTGTTGGATGGTATCACTGACTCAATGGACATGGGTCTGAGACAATTCCGGGATATAGGGAAGGACAGGGAGGCCTGGTGTGCTTCAGTTCATTGGATTGCAAAGAGTTGGACACAACTTAGGGACTGAACAACAACAAAAAGATAGTTTATCAGTATACTGAGGAGAAGGATCCAGTAAAGAGGGAAGACTGAAATTCAAAGCAGTGCATTAATTGCTGGAGCAACCTCCTAAAACAGGTGAGAAGGAACAGAATCTAATACAAGGGTGGCAGGGAAGGCTTTAAATAGGAATATAGGCAGTTCCTTATTCTGCACTAACAGGAAGAAAGACAAAGGGCAGGTGGGAGGGGGGATGTCAGGGGAGCCCAGGCAGTCTTCTCAATTCCTTCAATTTTTCCAATGTGACAGGAGGCAAGATCGTCAGCTGTGTGTGAAGAAGGAGAAGTTGAAAAGAGAGAAGTCTTTCGAAAGAGTGGGAAATGGGTGGACAGGAGAAATTGGTATGTTTACCGGAAGTGGACTTTCTGGGTGGCACCTGAAACTCATCATGAATTTCAAATGAGCCTGGTCAGGAGGTCTGTGTGTTTTCCTCCAGCCCGTTGAGCTGCCTGGGTGCAGGTGTGGGGTTGGTAGACTGGAGTTGAACCCAGGTTTGACTTTGGTCCAGTAAGTACCAAAGAGTGAGAGAGAGGCAAAAAGGAGCTTAGAACAGATTCAAGGGAGGCAGGGGTAGGGGGATGAGTCTCCTGACTGCCTAAGGAATTTAAACTGGGTAAGGAGAACATGATGGGGCAGGGAGAGAGAGAAGGTGATATGAAGTGTAGGTCTCACTGGCTCGAAAGGTTATTAGGGTTAAGGTAAAGGAAGGCAGTGAACTGGAAAGACAGAAGGAGTTGGTTGGGGAGAAGGTTACTTAAAGTTAAGATTGTGAAGGAGTGGTGTGAAATCTGTCTAGAACTGGGACCAGTGCAAGTAGCCACTAGCAACATGTGACTCATCCAAACTGGGATGCACTTATGGTAAAGTTCATACTGAATTCTCAAGACTTAGTGCCAAAGACAGTGATGTATTTTATCGATAATTTAAAGATACTGATTATATATTAAAATGATAATATTTTGGATATATTGAGTTCAGTTCAGTCACTCAGTTGTGTCCAACTCTTTGCCACCCTATGGACTGCAGTATGCCAAGCCTCCCTGTCCATCACCAACTCCCAGAGCTTGCTCAAACTCATATCCATTGAGTCAGTGACGCCATCCAACCATCTCATCCTCTGTCATCCCCTTCTCCTCCTGCCTTCAACCTTTCCCAACATCAGGGTCTTTACCAAAGAGTCGGCTCTTCGCATCAGGTGACCAGAGTGTTAGAGTTTCAGCTTCAGCATCAGTCCTTCCAGTGAATATTCAGGACTGATTTCCTTTAGGATGGACTTGTTGGATCTCCTTGCAGTCCAAGGGACTCTCAAGAGTCTTCTCCAACACCACAGTTCAAAAGCATCAATTCTTCGAGCTCAGCTTTTTTTATAGTCCAGCTTTTTTTACAGTCCAACTCTCAAATCTATACATGACTTAAACTATTCTATTAAAATTCATAGTTTCTTTTTCAGTTTCTTTTAAAATTACATATGGGGCTCCCTGGTAAAGAATCTACCTACAATGCAGGAGACCCAGGTTCAATCCCTGGGTCGGGAAGATCCCCTGGAGAGGGCACGGCAACCCACTCCAGTATTCTGGCCTGGAGAATTCCATGGATAGAAGAGCCTGGCAGGCTACAGTCCATGGGGTGGCAAAGAGTCGGACACAACTGAGTGCCTTTCACTTCACATGGGGCTCACACTATATTTCTACTGGTCATGGTTGAGGTATCACCAGATTTCAGCGATAATTTCATGTCCTAAATAGCCCTCTATCTATCCACCTTGTCCATCTCCACAAACCTGCCCATTGCACCTGGAGCTCTACCATAGCCTCCTAACTGGCCTGTCCACATCTGCACTGGATCTTCCTGTTATTTTCCACATTGTCCCAGGATATCCAGCCTTGGGAGGTTTTCAAAGCTCTCAAACCTTTTCATGCCATTTCTTTTCAACCTGAAACTCTGCAGCAGCGCCTCACTCTTCTCAGAACAAAGACAAAATCCTTCAGCATGACCCATTTCTCTGCATAGCCAGCCACCCCTCCGGCTCTCTGGCAGCGCATGCTTGTACCTCATTCTCAGACACCCAGGTCACACTTGCCTCCCTCTGTGTAAGCACGGGGCAGGTTGTGCTCACAGCCATCACAGGGCTCTCAAGTGCTGCCCCCTCCCCCTCTGTCTGGTCAGCTCTTCCTTATGTTGCAGATCTCAGCTTGGACATCCCTTCCTTGAGCTCCCTAACCATGACACATCTCCCAGTTATGTGCTCTATCACTTACATCATCTATCTTTCCCCTGAGGGCCTTGGCAGTTTTACATTTTGCTGTGATTATTTGGTTAACATCTCTCCTGGTCAGCTCCCTAAGGGCATGGACCCTTCATGAGAGATTACGATTGTATTCTGGTTTTGCTCAGTATTCTATCCCCAGCACCTAACAAAGTGTCCCCACACATAGTAGATCCTCAATAAATACTTGTTGAGTAAACAAGTGAATGATCCAAGATGTTCTAAAAAGCCTTTAAAGAAAGTGAAGTCGCTCAGTTGTGTCCGACTCTTTGCGACACCATGGACTGTAGCCTACGAGGCTCCTCTGTCCATGGGATTTTCCAGGCAACGGTACTGGAGTGGGGTGCCATTTCCTTTTCCAAAAAAGCCTTTAAACTTTGCCAAATATAGGGTCTCCCTTGATCTAATATGAGATTTCAATGGTTCTGGAAATCTGTTTCAGTCAGAAAATGTATATGAGGTCCAGGCTTGGTGGTAGGCAATCTGCCAGACCTCCTAAACTGCTGGGACTGAGTAGGTTTCTCTGTGGCATGAATGTCTTCTGGAAGCATCTCACACTTGGGCGACAAAGGCCTGTCTCCAGCTTTCTCAAGCATGTTGGGAAGCTTTGGTAGGAAGCCATCTGCTGCTCTAAGTGGATCACCTTCCCTTTTTTTTCTGAAACTGAGGGTCCATTTGGCACACTCACCACGTGTCTGGATGACAAGGGCAGTAACAACTAAATGGGGGCCAAGAAGGTGCTCAAGGAAGCTCTTGCAAGCTCTGAGGGTTGGCTCAAGGGCACTCGCTTCCTGCGTCAGGCCGGCCTGGTGGGTTTCTTTACATTAGGACCACCGTGTTAAAGGGAGTGCGGCCAGGTGGCAGAGCCACTGGAGAAAGCTAAGGACTTCTCATCTCAAGCAGCAAGGTTGTCTATCTATATTTAACCTTCCCACTCGCTGACATGTTTATTTCCTGTAGTGACTTCGTCGGCTATTTTCAGTGATAAACAATCGAGCTTCTCACCCTGGCTCTCTCTGAATGTTGGCTCTCCCTGGGTTCTCGGTGCCAGCAACCTGCCTGTGTTGCTATGGGTGCCCTGAGTCTCTTTTCCTGTCTGCCCTTCCCAGCTCCCTCAGCTGCTGACTCTTCACCATCTGACCATCTGCTTTGCTCTGCCCCCCACAACCACCACATATTTCTGGCTGGCTGATGCTTGCAGAGTCTCTGGGTGCCCATCTGGCTCAGACCTGGGGATGTATGGAGACTTCCATGCCTCCTCTGACCTCTGTTCCCTAAACACCCTATGCAGGCTTGGCTTCCCTGGTCCTGGAATCCTCCCTGCTGCTCAGACCTGGTGGGATAATAATAACAATGAGGTTTAAACAGTGAGGTGGCCACTCAGCTATTACAATTGGTGTAGCCACGTGAAGCTGGTGCAAATGGGTGGATGAAAACTTTGTAATCTAATCTTAACACTTGATTACGCTAAAATATCTACTTAAGTGTTTCTACTCTAAATGAAGAATGCCTTGAAGGTAGGGACTGGGCTTATTTATCTTTATATCCTGTGTCCTGTAATAAAGATGTTATTGGTAAATGTTGGTTGAACTGAAGTTGGGGAATGGAAGAGAAAAGTGCACAGAGGCTGATGTTCTGATGTCCGGAAGAAAGGAGGAAAAGCGGGGTATTTGTGGTTTTAAGTTCATCCCTTCCGTGGCGGAAGGTGGGGGTAGGGTAGGGGATGTGGGGTGAGGGTGCCCCTGGGCACAGCAGGAAGCTGCTCTTCCTTGGCTGTGCCACAAAGATCCTGGGTGTTTCTGGGGGCTTCACCCTCCCCCATCCTCCCACCCTACTACCCTCCATCATGCCTGAAGCCCCACGGATGACGGATTCTTTTGTCCTGACAAGCAAATGCAAGTGGGACCAAGAGAGGAGTAAGTTTGGGAGGAAGTGGGAAAGCTGCTGACCACAGTACCCAGTATTCAGTGGGAGGAAACACTATGACATAAGCAAAAAGGGATGATTGCTCTGTCATTTCTCTTCTTTCTTTTCCTTTTTTAAAATGCAAAGTAATACTTGTTCATGGAGAAAAGGACAGTTATAAAAACCTTCTGTTGTTGTTTAGTCACTCAGTTGTGTCCAACTCTTTTTTGACCCCGTGGACTGTAGCCCACCAGCTCCTCTGTCTGTGGGATTCTCCAGGCAAGAATGCTGGAGTGGGTTGCCATTTCCTTTTCCAGGGGATCTTCCCAACCCAGGGATCAAACCCAAGTCTCCTGCTCGGCAGAGGCTTCCCTGGTGGCTCATACAGTAAAGAATCTGCCTGCAATGTGGGAGACCTGGGTTTGATCCCAGGGTTGGGAAGATCCCTGGAAAAGGGAATGGCAACCCACTCCAGTATCTTGCCTGGAGAATCCCATGGATGGAGGAGCCTTGCGGGCTACAGTCCATAGGGTTGCAAAGAGTTGGACATGGCTGAATAACTAATACTTTCACTTTCACCTGGGAAGCCCAAAACCTTCTGCTTTCTTCCACTTCTATATCCTAACACCAACTAATGTTAGCAACTCTTTGAGAAGGAGCTAGAAATGTTCTATTATACAAATATATATTTGTATGATATGTAATTATATATTGTATAATATACTATTATATAAATATATCATACAAATATATATGTATATATGGCTGGAAGAAGCTCAAGCTGGAATCAAGATTGCCGGGAGAAATATCAATAACCTCAGATATGCAGATGATACCACCCTTATGGCAGAAATTGAAGAGGAACTAAAAAGCTTCTTGATGAAAGTGAAAGAGGAGAGTGAAAGAGTTGGCTTAAAGCCCAACATTCAGAAAACGAAGATCATGGCATCTGGTCCCATCACTTCATGGCAAATAGATGGGGAAACAGTGGAAACAGTGTCAGACTTTGTTTTTTGGGGCTCCAAAATCACTGCAGATGGTGACTGCAGCCATGAAATTCAAAGATGCTTACTCCTTGGAAGGAAAGTTATGACCAACCTAGATAGCATATTCAAAAGCAGAGACATTTCTTGGCCAACAAAGGTCCGTCTAGTCAAGGCTATGGTTTTTCCTGTGGTCATGTATGGATGTGAGAGTTGGACTGTGAAGAAGGCTGAGTGCCAAAGAATTGATGCTTTTAAACTGTGATATTGGAGAAGACCCTTGAGAGTCCCTTGGACTGCAAGGAGATCCAACCAGTCCATTCTGAAGGAGATCAGTCCTGGGTGTTCTTTGGAAGGAATGATGCTAAAGCTGAAACTCCAGTACTTTGGCCACCTCATGTGAAGAGTTGACGCATTGGAAAAGACTCTGATGCTGGGAGGGATTGGGGGCAGGAGGAGAAGGGGACGACAGAGGATGAGATGGCTGGATAGCATCACTGACTCGATGGACGTGAGTCTGAGTGAACTCCGGGAGTTGGTGATGGACAGGGAGGCATGGTATGCTGCAATTCATGGGGTCGGAAAGAGTTGGACACGACTGAGAGACTGAACTGAACTGAACTGATAATATAGATCATACAAATATACACATATCTCACATATACATAACATGTGTGTATAAACACATGCAGTTGATGGATTGACAAACAGATACAATTTCATGGAAGAGGAAAATGGTGGCTCAGGGAACTGAAGTGGAGGATGGAGTTGCAGGTTGACCTGAAGAGGTTGTCCATGTACCAGGCTGGGGCTCCCCAGGGAGCAAGTGATGTACTGCAAGGGTGTAAGCAGGGTGCAGGGGTGTATTCAAATAATTATATACTTGCATTGCAAAAAATTTTTTGCAGTTTAGGAGGTAGGAAATCTAACATCCAGCTGGCCTCAGTTTCCTTACCTGAAAAATGGAATAATAAGGTACATTCCTCACAGGTTTATTGTGAAGATTACGTGGGGTAACAGGTATTGTGCCCAGCATCCCTCCTAAACTTTATCTCAGTGTGTGCTGTTGTTGCGGTTGTTACGGTGGTTGCTGTTCTTGCAGGCCTAGCACAATGCTCCGCACAGGCTTGATCCTCTGTCCATCTGTAGTAAGAACCTTGTGATTGCATTCCTCTTTTCATTTAGGAATTTCTTTTTTTATTTTCCATTGTCCTTATTCCTTTTTTTTTTCTTTTTCCTTTACTGCTTATAAAAAGTGAAGTGAAGTCCCTTAGTTGTGTCTGACTCTTTGCGACCCCACGGTTGTGGCCCACCAGGTTCCTCTGTCCATGGGATTCTCCAGGCAAGAACACTGGAGTGGGTTGTTCTTACTTTATGTTGTGAGAGCTTGAAGAAAACTTTCTGGCACCTGATGGATATATATCCTTGGAGGTGTGTGGAGATATTTTAGATAGTAAAGGTGCCTGCCCATTTTCTTACTTCCTCTCTCTTGCCTGGCTCCAAGCTGTTGGAAATGATTAGGTGGGAATATCTACTTACTTGCCAAAGGAAGGACTGTTGTTGAAGCTGAAGCTCCAATACTTTGGCCATTTGATGTGAAGACCTGACTCTGGAAAAGACTCTGATGCTGGGAAAGATTGAAAGCAGGAGGAGGAGGGGGTGTCGGAGGAGGAGATGGTTGGATGGCATCACTGACTCAATGGCACGAATTGGAGCAAACTCTGGGAGACAGTGAAGGACAGGGTAGCCTGGCGCCTTGCAGTCCATGGGGTTGCAAAGAGTTGGACACAACTTATGACTGGACAACAACATCTACTTATTCACTACACTGTTACACATGCTACCAGAGGAGATCAATTAGAATTGCTTAAGAAAAATACCTAAAACTCATTAGTGCTGCTCCTACTCATTGTGTACATTTTATTTATTTAGGTTGTGTACATTTTAAAAGCATTGACCTTGCGGCTTCATTTGAGACATCCTGACCTGGTGAGTCTGTCCTTCTGATATACTCTGTGTACTCCTTGTATTTAGAATGCCTGGCTTAAAACTCTTAGCTTTAATATTCTGCATCCCGAATGCTCTTAGTTGTCAGTAAAACTGAGCCTGCCTACGCACTCTTCTATTCTTGATTTATAAATAGGTTCAGCTGCCTAACAATTAAATAGACTATATTTTGCAACATGCACATTCCTTAAGGAGATAGAGGGCAGATGGCTTTTATGATGCTATCTGGAAACCATCCTCCTAACTTTCCTAAGTGTGTATGTTTTGAAGGATTGGCAAGGAGACTTTTGCTCTCACAGAAAGTCTAGTATCCAATTTCTAGCAAATCTTCACAGGGACAGGCCAGGACCAGCTTATGCTGGTCAGGGAAGGTCTGCGCGACTTCTCTGCAGCACAGAGGTCATGGCTAAACATGGTTGTTGGAGAAGGCAATGGCACCCCACTCCAGTACTCTTGCCTGGAAAATCCCATAGATGGAGGAGCCTGGTAGGCTGCAGTCCATGGGGTCGCTAAGAGTCAGACACGACTGAGTGACTTTACTTTGACTTTTCACTTTCATGCATTGGAGAAGGAAATGGCAACCCACTCCAGTGTTCTTGCCTGGAGAATCCCAGGGACGGGGTCGCACAGAGTCGGACACGACTGAAGCGACTTAGCAACAGCAGCAGCAACACATGCTTGTGGCTGTGAGGAATACTTGTGACAAAGGCAGTAAGACACCAGAGAAAAGAAAGCTCAGTGGGATCTGAGGAGACAGAGATGTAGTCCTTAGGTAGAATCAAATATTTGATAAGATTGAAGGAAGGTGAAGGCATGCATATACCAAGGCCCATAAGAGATGTACCTGGCGAACTGGAAGGGGACCCATGTGGGAAATGGCATTAAGGTAACCTGTCAGAACTGGGACTTGAATAATAATACTGGGTATGATACAGCACTTTCAGATATGATATTTATTTTTCCATATAATGGGCTTCCCCAGTGGCTCAGACAGTAAAGAATCTGCCTGCAATGCAGGAGACCCCGGTTTGATCCCTGGGTCAGGTAGATCCCCTGGAGAAGGGAATGGCAACCCACTCCAGTATCCTTGCCTGGAGAATTCCATGGACAGAGGAGACTGGCGGCCCACAATCCATAGGTCTCAGTTGGACATGACAGAGCAACTAACACCTTCACTTTCACTTCCGTATAATAATGCATGCTGTGCTGTGCTAAGTTGCTTCAGTGGTGTAATACAATGAGTGGTGGGATTAAGTATCATCACTTTTTTTTTTTTTTTTTTCCCGTGGAGAAAACTATGTGAAGAGAAGGAAAAGACTTGTCCCTTAGTTGGGGCCCTCCAGCTGGGTCTCAGGCCCCATGGCCTCATTCTGCTCTCCTGTATCCAGGGTTACCCCACGTGGATATAGTGGGTAAGAAATAAGATCAGACATCAGAGCCCTCAAAGAGACCCAGTTCTAGTCTATCTCTTGCTGCCTACTGGGCATGACCCTGGGCCGAAGTCTTAAGTTCCCAGCCTGTTTTTTCCAGTAAATGTAAGGGGTGGGTCTGGACAATCTCTAGAGTGTAGCCCAGAGGCTGGCTGACAGTAGGGTGTAGCCAATTCGGAGGGCCAGGGACTGTAAATACTGAGTAGCGTGTGCAAACGGGGACTGCCTTAGATGGCAGTAAAGGCTGGGAACACAGAGTCCAGGGTGAGGCCCTGGACTCGCAAGCCAAAGCGCCTCGCGAATCCCGTTTGCAGGTAGTGAGTGTGGTAGAATTCAGTTGGCGATTTGGTTAAGTTTCTACGTTCAGTTAAAAAAAAAAAAAAAAAAAGAAGGAACCCAGGTCTGTCCCTTTCCTAGGACCTGGGGCACAAGAAGGCTGAGAAATCCCGTCGAACCAATGGGGGGCTCCACCGAGCGCATTCTGCGAATCCCCCGAGGGCCGCCCCCACCGCGCGCAGCTTCCTAAAGGGTCAGTCCTGGTGGGCGCTGAAGAACCGGCGAAGAGGAGTCGCCCGCGTCCACGTCCGTCCTCCCAGCCCCAAGTGTGCAGGGGCCGCCCGCGCCTCCGCCCCGCTCCCCTCACCTCCACGGCCCTGCCTCGCCCCCCTCGACTCCGATCCGCTGGCGGGGGCGCGGGTGATGCGAATTCCTAGAAGCCTGAAGTAGCTGCCCGGGATGTGAAGTTAGGATCCCCCCAAAGGATCGCTGAGGTGCGCACTCACCCGCCCCCCGCCCCCTCCCAACCCCAGGTCACAGAGGGCCTGGGGTCTGGGGTGGGGGGTGGACGAAGGCAGGGAAAACGCCTCTCCCCGTCCACCTAGAAGGCCAGTCCCATCCCAGTCCTGCCAGTCTGAGCTGAGCCGGAGGGGATTTGGGGCTCAGGGCTGGCGGCTGGGTGGGAAGGCGGAGAAACAGCTGGAGGTGGCAGGTAACGGCAGGCCGGGCGAGGAGGGGGCCGGGCCGGGCCGGGGCGGAGGCGCCTCCGGGCCGCTTGGGCACCTCTGGGGCAGCCGCCCGACCTCCGCGGGCTTAGCCCGGAGTAGGGACGGTGAGTCAGATCTCCGGCACCCGCGGGTCGGGCGGGGAAGGAGGGCAAGTCAGGAAATGACATCAGAGGCCTGTGTTTGGGGAGGGGGTGGTCTGTGCCCGGCCGGGGCGACGGGGGCGGAGGTGCCCGCCTGGAGGGGAGGTGGCCGGGGCGGGGGGTGGGAGCGGGGGCGGGAGGACCTAGGCGAAGCCCGCGGCCCGGGGGCCGGAGCAGGGCCCCTTCCTGGGGGAGTTTCCCGCCGCGGCCGCCTCCCCGCCTCTCCCCGCCCCCTCTCCGGGCCGCTCCTTGTATGGTCTGCGCGCCGCGCTCTCCCCGCCCTCTCCCTCCCTCCGTCTTCCCTGCGTCCCTCCCCGCCCGGCAGGACCGGGACGCAGAGTCCGCGGACTCGGCTGCGAGGCGGCCCCTGGCAGACGCGGCGCGCACGCTCCGGCCCGCGGTGAGGCGCGGGGAGCCGCCCGGCGGCCGCCCACGGGGTCGGGGAGCCGGGGCGCCTAGGGGAGCCGGGCCGCGGCGCTGGGGGCGGGGGGTTCGGTCCTCAGCCCGGCTCGGCGCTGCGTAACCCCGGCACCTCCCGCCCCCCGCAGCCCGGCCTGGCCATGGCGGCCCCCCGCCCGCCTCGCGCGATCTCC